>NC_139231.1:135696602-138096602 GCF_977018435.1 Lepisma saccharinum
TTAAGGTAACATAAGGCAAGTGACTATCTCGTATAAACTTGACTATCTCCTTAATCTAAGCTCCCTTCATGAGGTGCTAGGAGACTTCAGTCATTAAGAATATAAATGAGTGGTCCTCGGGGCCTTATTCGTTCCCAAAACTATATTTGTATAAAATGTAATATCCTCGTTGCAATAGTCTTAGCAGTCATAGTTCAAGCATTCTAAATTATTTACAAGTTACGGTCAGTTTTAAACCAAATTTAAATTAACTTTTAAGGAATTTCAATTATTAATAATAACAATAACAAAAAATTAACTCAAACAAGCATACTCTCAGCTATGACTCGTTAAAACGCACCATAGTGCCACCGAGTCAGAGTCAATAACCTCTAATTTATTTTCCTCGTTCATAAATATCTTGAAAATCCACTTTTAATCCACGTTATTAATTATTTAAAATGTTAAGGGTAAAAATCGTTTACTGTTTACTGTAGCTTACTGCATCCTCATAACCAACGTGTAATAATTTTCGTATCCAAAATCATATAAAAAATTTTCTACCTTTGATGTTCTAAAATCACTGTCAATGCAAGAAATCATCAAATCTAAATGCCTTATTCTCCTACCATATTTAAAATTCTGGGAATGGTAAATATTTCCCAGGTGGGAATTCTGTCGTAGCCATGGTACCGGGTTCGTGAGCCAACCACAGCGCTACCAGGAGCGGATTGATAGGGAAACGTCCATGGACGTCCCTGGGCCGACCGCATTTTTGGCAAAATGTGGCTGCCTAAAACCCGACATCGAACCTTCCGCCACGCGGAATGCCGGACGCTCCTGATACCAAATCGCCAGCCCGACGCGGGTAACCGCGACGGAGCTAGGGTGCAGGTTCCTCCGCATTTTTACATTTTGCTGATTACCGACCCAGACTTGAGGTCGATAAATTTCATCGAATTCATCCTCATCTTAGACTAAACATCTATCATGGCATATATAAATTCTTCCCCCTTAATGTTTTAAAAAACAAACTTTAAGCCCTAAGTATTTTCAAAATAAAATATGGCAAGGACATCCTAAAAAACTAAACAAGTTAGCAAAATTTTTGGGGTGGGATTAATTTAAAACTAATTATTGAAACCTCTACTAGATAACATTCTATTTTCTCATCGCATTTCCGAGGAAATGGATGAGAAGCCCAAATCTCCACCACGTAACGAACCTTAAAGTTCGTGGGATCTTACGAGTACCTAGAATGTTAACCAATTAATCAATGGGTGATGTATGTTACTCATCATTCATCCCCTGATGAGAGCACTCGTCATTGGCATGACGAGTTAACGCTTGGCAATGCGAAAGGTACAAAATCACACTAAGGAACTAAACTACAGAAAAGACAATGGTCACTCGTTGGGTTTTGTGAACCGTTGAACCTGAATCATGGCTGGGTGTTAGGATAATTACCTGTCTATGTGAAGTATTAGGCTGAATAGAATATGCGAAGTCCTCTGTTAGCTTCTCCAATTTGTCGACCAGAGCGTCGTTCTACTTCTGACCTACTGCTCTGCTAACCACCTCTTCTCTCAACTCCAATCCCAAAAGTCAGTCCCCTCTCAGCTTGTCTCACCTCTATATTACTAGGCCATCGAGCTCTTCCTCTATGCCGAATCGTGTTTTTAATTGCCACCATGCAAACCGCTGACTCTATAACCAGAAGAAACTACCTATTTCCTGAATGCTCAGGAGGTTTGCATGGCACAACACTGTGCATAGTAAACATGCCCCAGAGGCTGAGACAACTGAGAAAAACAAGTGAATGCCCTGGTCAACGTGAAGCGTTCAGAGAGACTTAATAAAATAAACATATAATCTTAGGGATTGATACGAATTTTTCGGCTGCATCTTCGCCTCGATAAACACATTCTTCTGTTTTATTCGGTTCGTAAGTATTTATTAATTTTAGTGCAAAACCACATGCTTTATGTTTGGCTGTATGTGTCGTACTTGATACATTTGGATCTGGGAAACATGTTGATATTAATTCACATATTGTTTGAGTTGCTGTTTTAAGTCCACTTTATGCACAGTAAGGCTAATCGGGACTGGACCTACAGTTTAAAGTGGAATCCGAACCACTTGTGCTTCCACTGGGTATCGAACCCGGGACCCCTTGATTACAAGGCAATGACGCTACCACAGCGCCATGGGGGAGGCCCGCATATATTGTTTCGAAATCACCATAAATTACATATGGATGTGGTATCAATGCTTTAAAATTACTAAATTTTACACTTTTGGTTGAAAAATCATAAGTTGCAAGAGGGTAACGAGAACAATATTGAATATGTTATTTTAATTGCTCTTCACATGTTTTCTTGCCTCTTCCATAAACTTTTGACAAGCATCGATCACATATTGCTATTCTATGTTGATGTAATGTTATTTGTTTTCTTATCAATCGTGATAAATCCTGTATAAGACAAAAGTGCTTCTTGTTTTTTTCTGTAACATATAATAATCTAATGACATGTGCATCATCTGCTGACCATTTGTGTTTGAGTGGATAAATAACATGATTCTTATTATAGCCAAAAAAAAGCACAGTTATTGGTCGATTGTAGTATTCTTTATATTGTTTTTCAATCGACTGATAGCAGTGCTGTTTTTTGGATCGACAGAATATGTTATGCCTGACATAGGTATATCAAACTCTGCTATATATTCAGGGTAATTGTAATTAGGCACATGATGTTTATTGTGAGGTGCTGGATGAAAATAGGCTATGATGCACCAGGGAAAACATTTATTATCTTCATTTTGAATATTTATTACAGCATTTTTGTTTTTGATCTGGTCGGGTAATTTAATATAACTTGACCCACCCCCAAGGGGGTAATATTTTGCTATTTTTAATTTAAGTTCATGGTTTGTATTACAAAGTGTCCATCCAGATCTTCTATCTTGGAATTCATGGTGTTTTGTCTTAAGTTCTTCGCAAATATTTTTATAAATATCTTGCAAAGAATGAATATCATTATGATATTGAAATAATACATTGGTACGATGTGTACATTCTTTTTCTTCATTTTTAGAATTTCTATAATTTGATGATAAAATAAAATATACTTTGAGAGAACTTATTTCAAGTTTATTTTGAATTGCATTTATAATTTTTGGCTCTAATTTTGCTAGAAAATTTGGAATATCTGTATCTTCGTTATTTATGTCTGATGTGGTATATATTTTTGTACACAAAAATTTCTTGTTTTTGGTTATTATTTATTTTTATTTATTTATCTTATCCTTTTTATATAATTTGTATATAATTATATATATATATTTGTTTTAAAAAAGTTAAGTTTTATATTTTTTTTAAAAAAAAGAAGTTTAAAAATATTTTTGGTTTTATATATTTAATTTTTATTTTTAAAAAATGTTTCCTTTTATATATTCTTTTTTCAAAAATGTTAGCATAATTTATACTCAATAAAAAAAAATTATACATATTATATGTTATTAGCATTATACACTGTGAGGTGAATATATATTTTTATAAATATAGCTTTTTGCTTTTCTTTAAAAAATTACAGACATTTATATTTTTCAGACTTACATGATTTCAGAATATATATATTTGGAAGAAATAATTATATATATACTGCCACTGGTAATAACCTTTTATCAGTATCTACATTTTCAATTGTAGATACACTTTTTGAATAATATATATATATATAAACTATGAAAAAGAAGGGCCCACTTGGGTGTGCTGTGAATGCTGGGATAAATACGAACAGACCAAAAAACAGATGAGTGGATTCAGTGTCCCTATTGTTCTCGATGGTTTCATGAAACATGTTCTCCATACTTTGAGACGCATTGATTGTAAAAGAAAAGCTTTGAGAAAGAATAGAAAACCTAACTAGACAGAGTTAAACAGCAGGATATCTTTGTTAAATTTAGCTACATTTTTATGATCTGATTTCACTGAAACATTTATTTGTGTTCACATTTCAGAAATTCACATTTCCTTTTCTAATTCATGGATCTTTTTTTACCCAGAGTTTTAATTTGTTATGAAAATTAGGCTATATTATTTTAACGAGAAATTATTTGTTCAGTATGATATATTCTTAACTCAGCAGTCAGCAGTACTCTCTTAAGTCAGCAGTACTCTCAAGGAAAACGAGTGCCAGCTGTGAAGCATATGTTTGCACAGTTCGACGAGGAACAAATGTATTGAGTCCAGCATCACTTCATAGAGTAAATCTGTGGATACAAGCGGTAGGAAAAAGGGATTGACACCCGTCTCAAGACAGTCGTTTGAACGACTTTCATTTTATTACAAGAATGTGGATCGTTCATCTGTGCAAGTTGTGGTGGTGGCACTCTTCTTAGGGATGTAAGTAACAAGCTACAATCTCTAAGCAAGCATTTACCGCGCATGAGCGAGCAACGGACTAAGGCGACGCGATGCATGTCATAGCCATTGGGAGTCTGAACGACAAGTGACATGTGTCTCTTGAAAACCAACCTTCAGAAATTATTAGATGTGTGTGTATCGGCCGATATCAGTGGCATCGACTACTATAGGGGGTACTTGAGCGCACTTTTTAAAAACTATACCGAAAATAGAGCGAAAATATCCAAAAATCGCAACGTATTAAAATCCGTATTTATCCGGAAAAATATACCCAAAAATATATCGAAAAATTAGAGCAAAAATATGCGAAAATAGACTAAAAATCACTAGTTTTTATGCGACCATTTTTGTGTTCTTTTTTGTCATAGTGTAACAACAAGGTAAAATACCCCCAAAATAGGCTCGAAACTGCTGAAAATCGCTGAAAATGTCAAAATTATGAAAACTACCCATTTTATAAGACCCGGTAATTTGCCGGGGTTAAGAGGTAATGAAAAATAATTACAACTCTAATACATTATGGTGTCAGTGTTACATGGTGATCCAACACTAGATTATCTTGTTTTACGGTTCCTTAATTCTTCAACAACATAGGGTCGAACCTCTGGATATGCATACCATTTAATCAACTCTTTCATTTGTTGTTCCATTTATATTATCTAAATAAACTCTATCTCATGTTTAGTCTGATTTCCCTTTATATAACAGTTTAGTTTGATCTTTTACAAGTGTTTGGATACCTTGATTATTTAACATTTTACTATAACGATCCGGTAAATGTAATCTGTATTTGTTATCTAATGTAAGGCAGACTTTTTGACCATGCTTTGTATTTACAATTTCTCCATTAGTAATTTCATACTGTTTACCTATTTCTAAATCATTCATCTTGATATACTCCAATGACATATTAAGCATATATTTCACTGCTTGAGCGTCTAGGTAATTGTGTGTCATTTATAAGAGATAAATTTATCAATAATAAATTAGCAGGTTTATTCCATTATTTTTATTTTTAAATTTTGGATTATGTGAACCTAATCAGACTTTATCAGCAATAACTTATCTACATAATTATGGATATATACCTAATACCATAAACGAACTTACGCAAATAGATTCGCTTATGTTTCAAAATGCTTTAAATGTTGGCCGCGGTGGCTCAGTCGGTAACGCGTCTGACTACCATGCTAAAGGTCCCGGGTTCGATCCACCGGCCGGTTCAAATCCGAGAATTTTTCTAACGATGGAAGCGGCCCCGGCGCCCACCCAGCGTCGAATAACATGGGTACCTGGGGGAAACCCTGGGGGGTAAAGGCGGTCAGGGGCGTGATGCTGATCACATCACCCCAGTCACGACCGGATCAAGAAAGTGTGGGGCGTTACCACCACACCCTCTATATGCCTTCATGGCGTGGTGCTATGCACAGGGGAGCACTTTACTTTTTTACTTTTTTCAAAATGCTTTAAAATTTTTTCAAGAATACTATCATTTAGAGCCTAATGGAATTTTGGATGAACCAACTTTAGAATTAATTAATCGTCCCAGGTGTGGGGTCCAAGATGATGAAATGCAATTTAACATGCTAAGATATAAATGGAATAGTAAGACAATTAAATGGTATTATGCCATAATTAATAGGGAAATCCAAGGAATAGCTGAGGCCGCTTTTAAAACGTGGAGCAAGCACACAGATTTAAATTTCGAAGTGGACTCACAAAATCCTGATATTATTATATCTAACAAGCGCGGGAATCCACACAGAAATCATAAAATAGGCGGACATTGCACCGCTGTATTAGATGGTAAAGGTGGTGTGTTAGGTCATGCAAATTATCCAAACAGTGCGAATTCACTTATTGAAATCCATCTCGATCAAGACGAATCATGGTATCTACAAGTAGACGATAATACACCTGGTGACGAAACAAATCTTTTCTCGGTTTTGATGCATGAAATTGGACATGCTCTTGTAATATCTCATAATAATAATCAAGATTCCCTCATGTTCGCTTTTAACACAAACAAAATAGAATTACATAATGATGATATTCTCGCCATACAATCTTTATATGGGAAAAAGAAACAAACTATCGAAGGCAAACATGTCGAAGATGAAGAAGAAGAAGAACAGGCAGCAGAGAAACAACCTAAATTATGCGAATTAACGAATATTAATCAGTTTGTAATTGTAAATGAATTTTTATACACATTTTATGAAAAATGGGTTTGGATATTTAGTCTTGATAATTCTACAGCTGCAATTGGACCGCAAAGAATCACTGACTGGTTAACTTTCTTACCATCAGATTTTGAAAGAGTTACCGCAATTTATCAAAGACTCTCAGGACAAATAGTATTAATAATTAAAAAGCAGAAAACAAATATGATATACATGTTCGATTATCCAAGTTTAATTTTGTTAGACGGTTATCCTAAATCTATCGCAGAATTTGGCATCAAATTCAAGATCCAGAATCCATGCTATCGTAAACAGTTATTCTGGACGCATTTTAATATTTTATAATGACATATATTTTACGGAAATAGACGAATGCACCTTGAGACCCAAACAACACGGTCTAAAAACCAGAAATTTCCCCGGTGTACCACCAAACATGGATTCTTCTTTCAGATACAATAACGGAATGTTGTATTTTTTCAAAGATAATGTATTTTATGAATTTAACGAATTCTCTAACCAACTAATAAGAGCAGGAAGAAATGACCTTCAAATATTTAATATCAATTGCCCCAAATATTCTAATTCGTTTCTAGAGATATTAAATAAACTAAAATCGACAATAGATGAACTGGAATTGAATTCCTTTTAAGAAAACTCATCAGAAGACCACCTTTCCTCAGCTGAAGTTAACGCAAGACTCCTTGCGCCGCTACCAGAATCTTTGATATCCACTCATGATTCAGACGCAAGGATCCTTGCGCGAGTGTCTACGCTATGGCCGCAAGAGTTCTTGCGCGGACGTCATCACGATTACGTAATATAAAAAAAAAGGTAAAGTGCTCCCCTGTGCATAGCACCACGCCATGAAGGCGTATAGGGGGTGTGAGGGTAACGCCCCACACTTTCTTGATCCGGTCGTAGTTGGGAATGATGTGATCAGCATCACGCCCCTGACCGCCTTTACCCCCCAGGGTTTCCCCCAGGTACCCATGTTATTCGACGCTGGGTGGGCGCCAGGGCCGCTTTCAACGTTAGAAAAGTTCCCGGATTTGAACCGGCCGGGGATCGAACCCGGGACCTTTAGCATGGAAGTCAGACGCGTTACCGACTTTTTTTTTTATTTCCTTTACTATTTACATCTGATTATAACAAACTTTTCATGATTACTATACAGGTTTTACAAACTAGGATATATTACATTTAGAAAATTTGCATAGACATTGTTCTTTTTGTTTGCCGACATATTTTGAAATGTGTGCCTTAAATAATGCACAAATTGTTCATGAAAGTCAAGTTGCTGATAAATAGCGGCAAACCAAGCATAGTGCCCCAGTAACCACAATACACTGTTCTGTTTCTTGTTAGGGAAATAACTAAAATTGGGAAACAGAAGATGATCAATTGTAATATTCTTCTCATTGGTACGACTTCGCAACATATTTCCATGACGTAGCGGTTATTAAGCATTCACTAAGCTTATGCACTAAACTATCAGGCACGTTACATATTACACATAATGACGAATCTGCCATGTGCAGATCATAGAGTTTCACTCGAGTCAGCAGTATTTGATGCACTATAACGAACCACGCCGATCGTATTCTTGTTGGGAGATGCCTCGCGTGTATATTTTTCCACACCACAGGCCAACGAACTTCCGGGTGTCTTGCAACTATCTTAACCGCCTGTTGAGACGCTACACGCATTCTTCTGTACATTTGCGACACCACTGGAACAGGCAGGGTAGGAGTTTGTAACAAGCCATAGCAGATCTCTACTAAGGTATCACGGAGGTACCTAAGGTTGGGGGGAATTGAGGTCACGTTTATGGGAGACTCCAACGGTATACGAGCCAAGCAGTATCGAAGGACGTAACTGGTAATGCTATCCGGCCTCTGAATCATCGTCTCGATGTCCGGTTGAATGCGGAGCGCCTGGCTCTTATGTTGCACGTGTGCAAGATTCAAACCTCCTCCTGTATTATGTAAACACAAGGTCTCGTGCTTAACTCGTAACAACTGCCCATTCCACACAAACCAGTTCACCGCACTTTTCAGTTTTGCTACATCTAGCATACGCATTGGAATTATTTTTGCTACAAACCAGACTTTCGACAGTGCATATACATTGACACGTGACACGTGCTTGCAAACTAATAGTTCGAAACTTATTAATTTGCAACACAGCTTTAACGCTCCCAATCACTCTATCATAATTTACGTGTATCATTTGTTGCACAGGTGTTGTACAGGTGTGTTGGATGGGGCGGTATTTAAATACATCAGACAAGATTTTTTTACATTAATGTGGAGGCCTGAATGCACGCCAAATGCCGTCGTTAATTTATGAACCACATCGACATCCACAGGTGACTGAAGTAAGATGCTGACATCGTCATAAGCTAACACTTTTAGAGACTTCGACAGTATAGTAATGCCTTTTAGCTGTGCTTCCAAAGAAGTAAGCAGGGGACTTAGGGAAATACAGAACGCTAGCATTGATAGGGGATCTCCCTGTCGGACACCTGTCATTATGCGAAGCGATTTTGTCAAAAAACCATTAATCTGTATTCGCAATTCAGCATTGTGATAAAGACCCTGCAACGCTGCGAGAAATGTCCCGCGTATTCCAAGTTTTTGGAAAACATGAAACATATAGTTATGGGTCAGAGAGTCAAACGCACGTTCGAAATCCAGAGCTAAAATCGCTTCATCTTGTGAACTTCCGACTCATGCTGTCGAAGTGGATGGACGTGCCTGAATAGAGCTCCGCGTTAGCACCCCTCTGCGACCCTGGCATTCTTCCCTCCACAGTCGCTACGTTGCCACATTTTCTGCCAGAGGAATATAGTTTCCCCAGTGGGTCTCCAGGTTGCAATATGTCGAAACCTACAATTACCGGTGTTTCTAACAAAGTGGACGAGATGGGAAAAATAATGGAGTCATTCCAGGAGCGGCTCGATGTGTTGATAGCCCAAAATGTACCAGCACAGAGCGATGTCGACCTTCACCAATCTCTCACCTGTCTCAGGGAAGAATTTATGGTGTTCAAGAAGACAACAAACGACTCCATTGCAGTCCTACGACGAGAGCTGGATGCTATGGACAAACAAGTACAGAACAACAGTGTCGACATCGACGACCTGGCTCAATATTCAAGAAGGAACTGCATTCTGGTGCACGGAGTCCCCGAAACACCAAACGAGGATGTGGACAGCATCGTCCTCCAGGTGCTACACGACAAACTGAAGCTGCAACACCTGGGACTGGAACACGTCGACCGTTGCCACAGAATTGGTCGTCCAAGGAGATCGGCAGCGGAAGTAGTGAGATCCGGAAAACGACCAATTATTGTTAAATTTGTTAGTTACCGCTCCAGAAACGCAGTGTGGAAGGAGAAGAAGCTTTTGAAGAACTCGCCACTGTTGATCACGGAATCACTAACCCCGTACCGGCAGAGGCTTCTACGTGCGGCGAAGGATCGAGTGGGACCACGGAACGCTTGGAGCCAGGACGGGCGAGTGTTTGTGTCACACGAAGGACGGCGCTGTTTGATTGCATCACCTGAGGACCTCGACGCCTTAACATGAACGGAGAGGGTGCCGTGTGAAAAGATTGAAATGAACAATGATAATTTACATTTTATTATTTAGTTAGACACATACCATGCGTGTGAGGAAAAGCAGTGCAAGAAGTGGACCAGATGCAATTCATATCACAGGTAAAAGTTTTACTTTGCTTCTCATCGTCAGTTTTCATATGTTGTTTCATGTTAAATTTTCAAATGTTGCCACCCCTGGTTAGACCTGCCTCTGCACCGGCCCAGTGCATTCCACCTTCCCCCTCCACCGTTGCGCTCTCAAATTTGTCAAAACAACCTTCCCTCCTTCCAAGAAATTCACCCGCAGGCAGTGCAACTCCGGCTGCCTCCCCCCGCCCTCTTCCACGCTTCACTATCGCCCATGTCAATGTTCGTTCCCTGGTATCGAAAATTGACGAAATACGTCACACCGTAGAAGAAAATAATTTGGACGCTCTTCTTGTAACCGAGACGTGGCTTAAGGAACACACAAATGATCAAATAATTAAAATACCAGGTTTCAACGTGATTAGGAAAGACCGCAAGCATAAAGGTGCCGGCGGAATTTTATTTTACCTGCGTTCGGAGCTAGCGGTAGAAGAGATATCAATTATTCCTGAAGAGATTAATAATATTGAATTTATTGTAATAATAATCCGTCAAAAGCAACGCAGTATTGGCATTTGCGGCATTTATAGGCCCGGTGATATTCCGTACTCCAAATTATCAATCATCGAAGATATTGTATCAAATATATATCACAAAGTCCATCACTTAGTAATCTTAGGTGACATAAACGTAGATTTTTTAAAGCCAAATGAGCCCGACACACGATACGTCCGGTCACTTGCTGAACAGTTCCAGCTCTCCCAAATCCTAACGGAACCCACTCGTATCACACATAACACTCAAACCTTAATTGATCCGATCTTCGTAAATAACTTATCTGATGTCATAAATTCTGGCGTCTCTGTACCAGTCAGCAACTCCGATCATTGTTTGGCATATGTCTCTCTGCGTTTCAGCAAAACAAAGCCTAAGGCCACGACAATTACTTACAGGAACTATAATGCGATAGTGAAAGACAACCTCGAAAACGACCTAAGCAAAATAAATTGGAATACGTTAATGGAATTTGCAAACATTGAAGATAAAGTGCGTTTCTTCACCAAAAAATTGAATGCGGTGTTTGATAAACATGCTCCATTGAAAACCGTTCGCGCAACTAAGAGAAAAGCACCCTGGATTACAGAAAATGTTAAGTTAATCATGAAATTAAGAGATAACGAGCTACTGAAATTTAAGCGGACAAATAATTCTCAACATTGGACCGAATACAAGAGATTACGTAATTTCGCCACATCGGTCGTAAGACAAGAGAAAAAAGCGTATTTCGAACATATCATAAATTCGTCCAATGATTCGAAGCACATATGGCAACATATGCGGAATTGGGGTTATAGTGGTAAAAACAAAATCGGGGAACTTCCTCCCACATTAAATGATGCTAATGTCCTAAATAATCACTTTGTGAACGTATGCCGCGACTTGAAAATAAACCAAGAGAAAGTTTCTCAGCAGTGTGAGCGTTATTACGCTGGCTGTTTCAGTGAGAGTGCGGCCGATTTCAGTTTTCGTGAAGTGGATGAATCCGTTGTCAGAAAATTCGTGTACAAAATCCGATCAAACGCGGCCGGAGTTGACGGCATATCTGTAAAAATGATAAAACTCTCACTTCCCCAAATCCTTCCGCCATTAACGCATATAATTAATTATTCCCTCCTCACAGGCTGCTTCCCGCATTCTTGGAAGGAGGCAAAGGTCATTCCCATACCTAAGAAACAGAACCCGAGCTCTGTAAATGACATTCGCCCCATTAGTATTTTGCCGGTACTCTCAAAAATCATTGAGAAAACAGTAAACGATCAAGTTCGTAAGTACATTGGCGACTATAACATTCTTCCTCCGCAACAATCCGGTTTTCGTCCTCACTATAGCACGCAAACTGCTCTCCTGAAAGTGACCGACGATATTTTCCATGCAATGGACAAATCCCATGTAACAATGTTAGTTTTACTTGACGTCAGCAAAGCTTTTGACACGCTACCACATAAACTACTTCTTGCAAAGCTACAATATTACAAATTCTCTCCAATAACACTCAAATGGTTCGAGACGTATCTCCGTGGAAGGCAACAGCGTGTATTAACAGATAAACTGTCGTCGCCTCTGCTAGTGGATGCTGGCGTCCCTCAGGGTTCAATCCTGGGTCCTTTGTTATTCACGTTAGCAGCTGCCGACTTGATTACGTCAGTGAAATATTGTAATGTGCACTGTTATGCCGATGACACACAATTGTATATATCGACAGATATATTTAATTTACAAAATGCGATTGCACTATTAAATCAGGACTTGAAAAATATAAGTAACTGGTGTGAATCAAATGGCTTAGTTCTAAATTTAAATAAATCTACATTTACTATTATCGGAAACAATAATCTCGTGAAACAAATAAATCTGAGCGAATGCAAAATATTAATTGAAACGAAGAACGCAAAATTCTCACAAACAGTACGAAATTTGGGCTTGACCATGGATCAAAAATTAGACTGGTCTGAACATGTACTGAAACAGTGCGGTAAAGGATATTCAGTGCTAAAGAGCCTCTACACGCTTGTTGACTTTCTTTCACCCAAAATTAAATTAAATTTGGTCCAATCTTTAATATATCCTCTTTTCGATTATTGCGATGTTGTTTGCGGGCCAAGAATCACAAAAACGCTCTCGGGAAAAATTCAGAAAGTCCAAAATGCATGCATGAGGTATGTCTACAGATTTAAAAATCACGAACACGTTCTCCCTGTGCTTAATCAGCACGAAATTCTCAACATGGCAAGACGGAGAGAACTGCACATGACCTGCATTACTTGCAATGTTATAAATAAAAACATACCGGACTATCTGAGTGTAAAGCTTAAAGCCAGGAGTGAAACGCACTCTTACTCCACCAGAAGCGCCGCTAATCTCCATATACCTCGTTGCAGAACTTCTGTTTCGCAATCTTCATTCAGTTACATGGCACCTAAAATCTGGAATGCACTCCCAAACGAAATAAAACAATTGAACTACAAACACTTTCGTAGGGCAGTATATGATTCACTGATTGATGATCAGAAGCAAAGTAAGACCACATATGATTAAAAACTGTTTCCTGTGAATTATTGAAAAAACTGGACCGAAACTAAGTTAATACATGTATATTATTAGCTTTTCATTTATTAGCACACACGCACTGTATATATTTTGTCATCTGTTTTCTTTTTGTGATTTTCTTTGTGTAGTAGTAGTTTTTCTTTATAGTTTCTTTTATGTTATTTTACTTATGTAGTGTCCTATAATTTTCATGTATAATAATGTACCTAGGTACTATGCTACATTTTTCTTTGTCGGGTTAGGTGGTAGATCAGCATTTGCTGAACCTCGCCCAAGAATAAAGACCATTGAATTGAATTGAATTGAATTGAATTGAACTTTTTGTATTGTGATGATTAGTAACTACCTCACGCAGCGTTTGCAGCACGGCATAAATGTTTTTGTTTCCACCATATACATATTGCATATCACCCACCAAGTTGGTGGAGTATGGCATTAAACGTGCAAGCATACATCGTGAGAAAATTTTATAGTCTGCGCACAAGAGCGTAATGGGGCGATAATGAGTAATTTCTGTCGGCTTTGCGCATTTCGGTACTAATACTATAATTCCGGTCTGGGAAGTTTTACCCATTTTCTGTTGCTGAAAGACAGCATTGACCCACTCAGTTAAGGTCTGTCCCATTAGCGTCCAAAAAGTTAGAAATAAACTTGTAGGAAACCCATCAACACCAGGGGCGGAGAATGGCTTCGCCGCTTTCACCGCTTTATACACTTCTTCGATTGTGAAATCCGCGTCCAACTTAGTTCTATCTTCATCTGAGAGTACCTCCGACACGGCATCCACCACTGTGCCATAATTTGAGTTGTCCGGGTGCTTCTGCGAAAACATCAAACTAAAGTGCTCATATATTTTACCTTGCATATCCTTAGGTACTGTGATTTTATTACCCGCACCATCTGAGAGTTCAGTGATGATTTTCCGTTGTGCATTATGTCGTTCTTGGATCACGTGACTAATCGAGACAGCTTCTTCATGGTCCACCTGAGGAAGTGTACTTCGAATTTTAGCACCCATACGTTTGTGCGCTGTCATGCGTAAGAGGATAGCCTGTACACGTTTTATATCAGTGTTGACCGGTCTCCCTGCCGATGCTTCGTCTATTAATTCGCGCAAAACCCGATAATAAAATTGATATTTATTATTCCAATCACGAGACCTCTCTTTACAGTATGCTAAACAGAATCGTTTAATTGCCGGTTTTAAGAACTCGTCCCACCAACGAAGGATGTCAGTATGTCTAAGGCGGTGCGCCTCCCAAAGAGACTCCATTGCTCATGAAACGCTCGTTTGAAATCGTCATCAGAAAAGATTGACGTATTCAATTTCCAATACCCATATCCCCGAGGCACTAAGGGAAGATCAATGTTAATTGCCATTACCACTACCAGATGGTCCGAAAAACATGTAGGTGTGAGGTAAATCGAAGTTACTTTCTGACGCAGTAACGGGGTAACATAGAACTAGTCCAAACGGGACGCACAATTGTCTCTAATGTATGTATATCCCCTCTTACCGAAATGTTTATCTGTCCAGACGTCTACAATTTTAAAACCCGACACCAATTTTTGAAGAGAATTTGATGTGTAAAAACCAGGACGTTGATCTTCTGGTCGCAATACGCAATTAAAGTCCCCGCCACATATGATATGTTCCTTTGCACCCTGCAATTCAGCTGCCACGTCTGTCGCAAAAAAAAAATATTTCTCTGTTGTCTCTGTTGAGTACCTGACGGGGCATATATATTGCAAATCCAAACATTTGCCACTTTCGCACATATAATTCGTCCGTTTGGATGACACGAAACATTTGTGATCGGCACAGTATTTCTCGCTAGAATAGCAGTCCCCGTTGCCTGACAATTTGCATTGTTATAGACTACTATTGATGGGGGTAAGTCAAAATTGGTCACTTGTACTTCCTGGAGGAAGGCTATATCGAGAGACGACTGGATGAAAAAGTCACCCAGCGCCTCTTGTTTATTACGGTTTTGCAATTTATTAATGTTAATCGTGGCTATTCTGAGTGAGGTAAACATAGCTAAGTGGGTATTCCTAAACCTGATCAGGGACGCTTTAGCCCCCTTACTGGCAAAAAGCGCGTTGTATACATTATACCAAACATTAACACAAAAAAACAGTAACACTATCACACGCATCATTAATTTTCATGAAGAATTGTCTTTTCACTAGCACTAACACTAGCACCTAGATTATTAACACTTTGGGACCGGGTAATTCGCACTGGGGAGGGAGAGAGGGGGCGTTGGTCATCAATCTTCTTGGTCGGTGGGTTGATTTCCGCATCCCTTTGAGAACTTTTCTTGCGCTTCTGATTCTTCAGCTGCTTCTGCTGTCCTTCCATGGGTAGCTTCCTTCTGGTGGCATCCTTCAACGGGGCCCTTGAAACAGCAACAGGCTTCACATAACTTGGGACTTCATCTGGAGTCAGCTGGATATCAGAATTGTCATGCACATTCATCTGGTCTTCACACTTAATTTGGTGGGCACCCTCTGGTAGATCTTCATGTAGTTCCATTTGTACAGTTTCTTCCCATTCCACTTCATCAGCCCATAACAGTGAGGTTTCCATGGTTTCGTCCGTCGCGTTGTTCCCCGAAATTGTTACCACTGCAGGATCGTCTTTCGGTGCTTTCTCAGTTGACGCTGTTGGTACATCACCCTCTGTCTTCTGACTCAATTTCGTTCTGGTGGGTATTGGCAACACTGTGGGTCGAGAGTCCAATTGTGTTTCTTTGACAGTGAGTTGCGTTGGTGGTCGATTGACACGTTGGGTATAGGTGCTGGGTTCCTGGTTGTTCGTAGATGTGCCCGCTTGGACTAAGGTTGCACTTGCTACATTAGGACTAGTGCATCGTCGTCTTTGGGGACACGTGGCTGCTGCGTGTGTCAATTCGTCACAGATCTTGCAAGACGGCTGCTGCCCATAATATGTGACCCAATATCTCGCACCTTGGATCGTGACGTAAGACGGTATTGACTGCTTCAATACCATCCTCAACACTTTTATGCCCGTGCGGGTACGATAGATATGTTCCTGCGAGTAAGTCTCGTCGTCAATAGACTGTATTTCGCCATATTTTATGCGTACCGCAGATAATGCCTCATCCGTAACTTCCATCGGGATGACATGTAGTCGCACCATTGTTGATATTCTGTCCGCCCATTCCAATCGTACATCATGATCACCATCCTCATCACGAAACACCAACATTCGTCCACACGTCCGTATTATCTGCTCACCTAACAGGTGTGATACCAGTTTAATGTATACACACTTACGAAAATGGTCAATTTCAATGCTTAGAACCTGGTCTTCGGTGAGAGCCAGCGTTTCACTAATCCAACGGTGTAACTTCACTGACGTGGGTCTCTTTTGAGCACTCGAAAAATACAATTTTAACGTGTTAACACGACGTGTTTCCATTATACAACAGTCCGAATTACTTCTATTTGACTCGTAACTAGTATTCCTTCCTACTCACCAGGACACGGCCTCGTTCGAACCAAGCTGCAAGCGCCACGCGAGACGATGTTGCTCGTACGGCTGCTTCCGCGAGACTGACGACTGAGCCACCGCGGCCACTACGATTACGTAATATAGGATGTGATACACACTCATGGTTCAGACGCAAGGATCCTTGCGCGAGTGTCTACGCTATGGCCGCAAGAGTTCTTGCGCGGACGTCATCACGATGACGTAATATAGGATGTGACGTCCAGGTGCATCAGCTTAAAACGTGGGAAATTTTGTTTGCAGAAGAGGGGGCATTATTAAAAACACACATGCTGCCATCTATTGGATTTTTGGATAACTACTTGCATTTAGGGCGGTCGCATAACTTACAGGGGTAAAACCCACACACAGGGGCCAGAAATAACAAATGCATTATCATGGTTCCTATTAGATATTTTGACAATCTGACCAGATTTGGACAGAGGACCCATGTATTGCGGGTTGCATTACTTACATTGGCAATACAGGTTGCATAACTTTCAGGGGCAAACCCTATTTTTATTATTTTCTCGCTTACCAATTAAGATATTTGAAAAATTCAAAATGCTATTTTTAATAAAATTTTCCGTAGAATTTAATGGGAGTATCATTTTTTAAAAATCTCAAATGTGTGACCCGATTTTAAACAATTTATCTTTGATTTTCTCAACAAGATTTTTAATATATTCATCATTCATATCCCCATTAAGGGTTAATAGAATTTCTAACTCATTTTTAACGTTCTTAATCAGCTGAATTATATTTTTGTAATCCGGTTTTCTCTTATTCAAATTAAATATGGTGCTTAATCCGGTAATAATTGCTGAAATGGTTGTAAAACTAGTACTGATAATAGTATATGTGGTTAGTGGTATTAAAACATTTACAAATCCTGTTGCAGCTGATAAAGCTATGGATAGAGTGATTAAACAATAATAGAAATATTTTAAAGCATTATACCTCCTCTTTTTCTTCTTTAACATTACCTCATATTGGTTTATTATCGATTCTAATAACTGAAGCAATTTTTCTCTTGGGATATTATTTGGTATTTCCATTTATAATTTATGAATTCGAGTTTCATTTCTTTTGCTAGGTTTTTGTTCGAAACTGTGTAAAATGTCGTAAAATCTTTCACCGCTGGTAACACGTTTAATGAAATTAATACAATACAATCCACATGACATGCTATTATTTTGTTGTAACTGTGAGGAATTATACTTAATTGGTTTGTTACTTGTTTTCAAATATCTTTTTATTATTTCAGGAGGTGGTAAACCGAACGAATCATAATAGTAAACGTATATATTAGGTTCGGAATTAAAATACGCCACGCAGTGACTCCCAGGTGAATCAGATGCATCAAAATTTACAATACCGCTCTCAGTTTTCCTTATCATTTTTGGTAGGCAGTCAATGGGGAAATAATGTAACCTCATCTGTGTTACATGCAGTGGAAAAAAGGTAAGGGAGGAAAATGTATAAGAAAATTAAATAGTGACTGTTACGTAGAAGGATGTGACAATTACTCGCCAAATAATGTATATATAGTAACTAAATATACCAAAAAAGAAATGAATGAACTTGGATGAGAATATATACAAGAAAATTATCCTGACGATGAAGAAGTTGTGGAACGTTATGTTGAATCTTTAAAGAAAAAGGAAGTAGATGGATATATGTACAAATGTAAAGTATGTAAAAACTACACAACCTTAAAGGATCCACTTGCATTTTCAAAATTAAAGACATGTGATGTTTGTAATGCGGATACATTACAAAAACCTACATGCACATATACAGAAAAATATATAACAATTGATTTCGAGGCTAACCAAGAAACTGGAGAACACAAACCAAATTATGTGGTTGCTGAGTATATTTTTGGAAGTGAACAAAAGTTTCATTTCAATGAATGCGATGAATTTTGTAAGTGGTTAATATCTAAAGAACATCGAGGTTATACAGTCATAGCACATAACGCTAGATCGTATGATTGGTATTTCGTAATGAATTATTGTATGCGAAATGGATACAAACCGTTCACAATTTACAGAGGTTGTCAAATCATGTCAATGTCTTCAAAAATGCAAATATACGAGTCATAGATAGTTACAACTTTGTTCCGCAACTATTGAGTACATTCCCAGATACATTCAAGTTAAAAGAATTGCAAAAAGGATACTTTCCACACTTCTTTAACACAGCAGAAAACCAAAACTATGTAGGACGAATACCTGGTATAAATTATTATGGGGAAAGCAATATGAAAAATGCACTAAGTGAAACCAAAAAATATATGTACACACTGGTATACAAGAAATCACTTTTTACAGTGGCATCATGACCAAGTTAATGTAAATTACTTATTCGACTTTCAAAGAGAAATGAGTGCGTATTGAGAACCAGATGTAAATATTCTTACTCAATCTGTTATAAAACTTAGACAAACATGTTTAGATACATGTAACATCGATCCGTTTCTATATACAACAATATCAAGTGTAGCAATGGCTGAATTTAGATATCATCACATAAAATGTAATACAATAGCTGTGTTAAAAGATGGTGACCGTGAAACATATAGTAAAAAATCTATATCGTGGTTAAGAGCATTTGGGGATGACTTAAAACACGTATTAAACGGTGGAGAAGAAACTATACTTAATCGTAAGGTTGATGGATATGATAAAAACACAAACACTGTTTATCAATTTCACGGATGTTTCTGGCATGGTTGCCCAAACTGTTATAAGGATAATGTAATTAACAACAAAAAGCAAGAAAGCATGGGTGATCTGTATGAAAAAACAAAACGTTTTAATAAAATACTAAGAGATCAGGGATATAATGTAATAGAAATGTGGGAATGTGATTGGGAACCTACATACAAAAAACTTAAACATGAAATAAACGAAATAATAACACCACTATCCCCTAGAGAGGCTTATTATGGAGGAAGAACAAATGCATCTAAATTACACGTTAAAGTAAGAAAATGAAATATGAAGTTTGGCATTTTGAAGAAACTAGCACCAACATGTTTAAAAGCTATATTTCTAAATTTTTTAAAATAGAATTAGAAACAAGTGAATGGGAAAATGATTACAGCACTAAAGAATTGTATGTCAAAGATGTAAAAAATAGATTAGGTATCGAATTAGACATTGATAACATTAAACCTAATCCAGTTTTACGTGCAATGGCTAAACTATCATTAAACGCATTCTACGGTAAGTTTGGTCAACGTAGAAAAATGGAAACAACAGATTATATGAACTCAGCAAAAGATCTGTATGATATATTATTGAATCCTAAACTGGAATGTATTAACCTTTCATTAATCAACGAAAATATGATAGAAGCTAGATATCATACAAAAGACGAATGGTTGGAAGATTTCACTAAAACAAATATATTAATTGCGTTATTTACAACGTCTTATGCTAGATTAAGATTATACGATATGCTTGATAAATTAGGAGATAAAGTAGTGTATTACGATACAGATAGTATTATATATATTGATGATAGTACAAATACTGTAAAAACTGGATGTTTACTTGGAGAATGGACTGATGAGTTAAACGGAGATCATATAATAGAATTTATATCTACAGGAGCAAAAAGCTATGCATATACAACAGCTAAAGGTAAAGTCGTTTGTAAAATTAAAGGATTTACTTTAAACTACGCAAACTCTCAAAAACTAAACATGAACGAAATGATAAGAATTTTAAGAAACGAAATTGACGATATTACTCTAGAATATAACCAAATTACAAAAAGTAGAAAAACGCACACATTGGTTAACAAAACAATTCAAAAGAAATTTAAATTGGAATACGATAAACGGGTTCTCTTACAAGAACAAGATGATATTATAGACACTATTCCTTATGGTTATTAATTTCTTCAAAAGTAATATCTAAATCTAATATGTTAATATTAATTACATTAACAATAGAGTTATATCATTCCTTTAATTTGTTTATGATATATTGTAGTAATGTGAATAGCATTTATCATATAATATTTTTCTTATAAATATATCATGTATAACACGATATTCCTTACAAGCTTATTAAAAAATGCAAAAAGTGGATTAATGAAGAAGCAAATACAAATCATATTTATAGTGAAACTGCAGTTGACACTCTACCATTAACTGATATCATTGCAGAAGCCAATAAGCATTCAATTAAATACGATGGTAGTGATTGGCATACATTTTATTTCGCTACAGATACTCATTACTATTCTATAAGAACAATAAACTATGAAGTAAAAAGAAAGAATTACAAAAATCCATATATTAATCCAGTAAATTGTATTTTTTAATTGATAGTGATTCTAATTAAATAATTTTATATAAATAATGTCGTCAGCTACTATACCCGAAACTATATTACAATATGAAGAAGATGGGGAAATAAAAAGTTAATAGTTCCTCCAGGTGATTACAATGTGAAAACTCTTGAGAAATATATCAATTCGGCGGCCAAATCTTGACTCACGTTGTCTGTCGTCAGCTGATGTGCAGTGTTTCCAAACCTATGACCTATAAATGCCGCACAAGCTATTCATAAAACGTTTTCAATCGAAAATTGTTCCACAAACCATTCACGAAGGTTAGGTTAGGTTCAGTTAGGTTAGGAAAATTTAGAAAAATAAATTTAAACAAAAAAAAAAACTTTCACTACACTTAAATGTATTGCATGCTTTGATGCTAAAAATGCCACACAAGCTATTCACAAAACGTTTTCAATAGAAAATTGTTCCACAAACCATTCACGAAGGTTAGGCTAGGTTCAGTTAGGTTAGGAAAATTTAGAAAAAATAAATTAAAACAAAAAAGAAACAACTTTCACTACACTTAAATGTATTGCATGCTATGAAGCTATAAATGCCGCACAAGCTATTCACTAAACGTTTTTAATCGAAAATTGTTAAACAAACCATTCACGGAAGGTTAGGTTAGGTTCAGTTAGGATAGGAGAATTTAGAAAAATAAAACTAAAAAAAACCTGTCACTACACTTAGTGTATTGCATGCTTTGATGCTATAAATGCCGCACAAGCTATTCACTAAACGTTTTTAATCGAAAATTGTTCCACAAACCATTCACGGAAGGTTAGGTTAGGTTCAGTTAGGTTAGGATAATTTAGAAAAATAACTTTAAACAAACAAAAAAATTATATTAACTTTCGTACATCCCGTGCAATGTATAGCTTACATACACTAGTACATTTAGGACATTCCATTGTCTGTCGTCAGCTGATGTGCAGTGTTTCCAAACCTATGACCTATAAATGCCGCACAAGCTATTCATAAAATATTTCAATCGAAAATTGTTCCGCAAACCATTCACGAAGGTTAGGTTAGGTTCAGTTAGGTTAGGAAAATTTAGAAAAATAAATTTAAACAAAAAAAAAACTTTCACTACACTTAAATGTATTGCATGCTTTGATGCTAAAAATGCCACACAAGCTATTCACAAATCGTTTTCAATAGAAAATTGTTCCACAAACCATTCACGAAGGTTAGGCTAGGTTCAGTTAGGTTAGGAAAATTTAGAAAAAATAAATTTAAACAAAAAAAAAACAACTTTCACTACACTTAAATGTATTGCATGCTATGAAGCTATAAATGCCGCACAAGCTATTCACTAAACGTTTTTAATCGAAAATTGTTCCACAAACCATTCACGGAAGGTTAGGTTAGGTTCAGTTAGGTTAGGATAATTTAGAAAAATAACTTTAAACAAACAAAAAAATTATATTAACTTTCGTACATCCCGTGCAATGTATAGCTTACATATACTAGTACATTTAGGACATTCCATTTCTTCCTTCACGATTCCATGTTCAATTAAAAAATCTCGTGGGTCTTCAATATCCGGGAACATTTTCACAACGCAACCTTGACACGTAATCTTGTCAAACTACCGCGTGGTTGCTACACTGACAGGGGGTTACATAACCGAACGCACGGAACATTTGATTCACGTAGTCCACGGCAATGGTGGCACGAGCTATCGTGCACCGAAGATGCATGAATGACGAAAAATGCTTTACTTACAGGCCAAATAACTTGCACGATTCGAAAAAGCAATTTCCCCGGCTTCAGAAAGTCCACAAGAACTCAATTCCTTAAATACTTTCTCGTCTTTTCTCCTGTACATTTCAAGAAATGTGGCTCCGGCTTATCTAATCGTTACCCATTTAATTACTGGGCATTTAGTACATTACATGTGTAGTGATTGTTGTGTTTCTGGGAAACACAGTATTAGCTAACCACTTGAGAAACCCTCCACATATTGGTTCTAACTAAACGAAACAAACTAATGCATTCGAGACCCATGGATGGATATGTATTTCAACTTTCAACATTTATTTCTATCCATGGACCTTAATATTAAAAGACCCAAGTTCGTCGTTTTTCAGCAAATCCTATCGCGATTGCAATGCAGCATGAAACATGGAAGTCAAAGCAATGCTATTCACCGAATGGTCGAAACCCACTCCGCACCGTCCACTTCCCTTCCTTCCCCACCCGTGATAGAACTGAGATTGCATGGCACCTATCACCTGTCCTTGTTCAAAAGGAAGTCTGACAGTACATGCACCACTCCCTCCATAGAACCACGCCCTCCCGCCCTCACCTAGCTCAGGATGTCTTTCATCATTCGTGGGTCTTGTGTTCCAGTTTGAATCGATCTCAACTTTAAATTACAAAACATCGTTGATTTCCCCACCACGCCCACCAAAAAAGTTCCATTTGCTTTAACCCTGTGATGCCCAACCTACGGCCCGCGGACCAGATCTGTTGGTACCAGTTAGATCAGCCGGAGACACATTTAACTCGTTTTTGTTTTTTTCAAATAAAAATCATTTCTACTTACCTCACATGCATAGCGGAACATTTTTCAAGATGGGATCACTTCTTTTCCATGAAAAAACATTATTTTTAACCTTTTAATTAGTTATTTGTCGTTGCTAATTCGGCGGCCAAATCTTGACTCACGTTGTCTGTCGTCAGCTGATGTGCAGTGTTTCCAAAGCTATGAACCTATAAATGCCGCACAAGCTATTCACAAAACCTTTTTGAATCGAAAATTGTTCCACAAACCATTCATGAAGGTTAGGTTAGGTTCAGTAAGGTTAGGAAAATTTAGAAAAATAAATTTAAACAAAAAAAACCTTTCACTACACTTAAATGTATTGCATGCTATGAAGCTATAAATGCCGCACAAGCTATTCACTAAACGTTTTTAATCGAAAATTGTTCAACAAACCATTCACGGAAGGTTAGGTTAGGTTCAGTTAGGATAGGAGAATTTAGAAAAATAAAATAAAAGAAAACCTGTCACTACACTTAAATGTATTGCATGCTTTGATGCTATAAATGCCGCACAAGCTATTCACTAAACGTTTTTAATCGAAAATTGTTCCACAAACCATTCACGGAAGGTTAGGTTATGTTCAGTTAGGTTAGGAAATTTAGAAAAATAAATTTAAACAAACAAAAAAATTATATTAACTTTCGTACATCCCGTGCAATGTATAGCTTACATATACTAGTACATTTAGGACATTCCATTTCTTCCTTCACGATTCCATGTTCAATTAAAAAATCTCGTGGGTCTTCAATATCCGGGAACATTTTCACAACGCAACCTTGACACGTAATCTTGTCAAACTACCGCGTGGTTGCTACACTGACAGGGGGTTACATAACCGAACGCACGGAACATTTGATTCACGTAGTCCACGGCAATGGTGGCACGAGCTATCGTGCACCGGAGATGCATGAATGACGAAAAATGCTTTACTTACAGGCCAAATAACTTGCACGATTCGAAAAAGCAATTTCCCCGGCTTCAGAAAGTCCACAAGAACTCAATTCCTTAAATACTTTCTCGTCTTTTCTCCTGTAAATTTCAAGAAATGTGTCTCCGGCTTATCTAATCGTTACCCATTTAATTACTGGGCATTTAGTACATTACATGTGTAGTGATTGTTGTGTTTCTGGGAAACACAGTATTAGCCCACCACTTGAGAAACCCTCCACATATTGGTTCTAACTAAACGAAACAAACTAATGCATTCGAGACCCATGGATGGATATGTATTTCAACTTTCAACATTTATTTCTATCCATGGACCTTAATATTAAAAGACCCAAGTTCGTCGTTTTTCAGCAAATCCTATCGCGATTGCAATGCACCATGAAACATGGAAATCCAAGCAATGCTATTCACCGAATGGTCGAAACCCACTCCGCACCGTCCACTTCCCTTCCTTCCCCACCCGTGATAGAACTGAGATTGCATGGCACCTATCACCTGTCCTTGTTCAAAAGGAAGTCTGACAGTACATGCACCACTCCCTCCATAGAACCACGCCCTCCCGCCCTCACCTAGCTCAGGATGTCTTTCATCATTCGTGGGTCTTGTGTTCCAGTTTGAATCGATCTCAACTTTAAATTACAAAACATCGTTGATTTCCCCACCACGCCCACCAAAAAAGTTCCATTTGCTTTAACCCAGTGATGCCCAACCTACGGCCCGCGGACCAGATCTGTTGGTACCAGTTAGATCAGTTGGAGACACATTTAACTCGTTTTTGTTTTTTTCAAATAAAAATCATTTCCACTTACCTCACATGCATAGCGGAACATTTTTCAAGATGGGATCACTTCTTTTCCATGAAAAAAACATTATTTTTAACCTTATAATTAGTTATTTGTCGTTGCCAATTCGGCGGCCAAATCTTGACTCACGCTGTCTGACGTCAGCTGATGTGCAGTGTTTCCAAACCTATGACCTATAAATGCCGCACAAGCTATTCATAAAACGTTTTCAATCGAAAATTGTACCACAAACCATTCACGAAGGTTAGGTTAGGTTCAGTTAGGTTAGGAAAATTTAGAAAAATAAATTTAAACAAAAAAAAAACTTTCACTACACTTAAATGTATTGCATGCTTTGATGCTAAAAATGCCACACAAGCTATTCACTAAACGTTTTTAATCGAAAATTGTTCCACAAACCATTCACGGAAGGTTAGGTTATGTTCAGTTAGGTTAGGATAATTTAGAAAAATAAATTTAAACAAACAAAAAAATTATATTAACTTTCGTACATCCCGTGCAATGTATAGCTTACATATACTAGTACATTTAGGACATTCCATTTCTTCCTTCACGATTCCATGTTCAATTAAAAAATCTCGTGGGTCTTCAATATCCGGGAACATTTTCACAACGCAACCTTGACACGTAATCTTGTCAAACTACCGCGTGGTTGCTACACTGACAGGGGGTTACATAACCGAACGCACGGAACATTTGATTCACGTAGTCCACGGCAATGGTGGCACGAGCTATCGTGCACCGAAGATGCATGAATGACGAAAAATGCTTTACTTACAGGCCAAATAACTTGCACGATTCGAAAAAGCAATTTCCCCGGCTTCAGAAAGTCCACAAGAACTCAATTCCTTAAATACTTTCTCGTCTTTTCTCCTGTAAATTTCAAGAAATGTGTCTCCGGCTTATCTAATCGTTACCCATTTAATTACTGGGCATTTAGTACATTACATGTGTAGTGATTGTTGTGTTTCTGGGAAACACAGTATTAGCCCACCACTTGAGAAACCCTCCACATATTGGTTCTAACTAAACGAAACAAACTAATGCATTCGAGACCCATGGATGGATATGTATTTCAACTTTCAACATTTATTTCTATCCATGGACCTTAATATTAAAAGACCCAAGTTCGTCGTTTTTCAGCAAATCCTATCGCGATTGCAATGCAGCATGAAACATGGAAGTCAAAGCAATGCTATTCACCGAATGGTCGAAACCCACTCCGCACCGTCCACTTCCCTTCCTTCCCCACCCGTGATAGAACTGAGATTGCATGGCACCTATCACCTGTCCTTGTTCAAAAGGAAGTCTGACAGTACATGCACCACTCCCTCCATAGAACCACGCCCTCCCGCCCTCACCTAGCTCAGGATGTCTTTCATCATTCGTGGGTCTTGAGTTCCAGTTTGAATCGATCTCAACTTAAATTACAAAACATCGTTGATTTCCCCACCACGCCCACCAAAAAAGTTCCATTTGCTTTAACCCAGTGATGCCCAACCTACGGCCCGCGGACCAGATCTGTTGGTACCAGTTAGATCAGCCGGAGACACATTTAACTCGTTTTTGTTTTTTTCAAATAAAAATCATTTCTACTTACCTCACATACATAGCGGAATATTTTTCAAGATGGGATCACTTCTTTTCCATGAAAAAACATTATTTTTAACCTTATAATTAGTTATTTGTCGTTGCTAATTCGGCGGCCAAATCTTGACTCACGTTGTCTGTCGTCAGCTGATGTGCAGTGTTTCCAAACCTATGAACCTATAAATGCCGCACAAGCTATTCACTAAACGTTTTTAATCGAAAATTCTTCCACAAACCATTCACGGAAGATTAGGTTAGGTTCAGTTAGGATAGGAGAATTTAGAAAAATAAATCTAGAAAAAAACCTGCCACTACACTTAAATGTATTGCATGCTTTGATGCTATAAATGCCGCACAAGCTATTCACTAAACGTTTTTAATCGAAAATTGTTCCACAAACCATTCACGGAAGGTTAGGTTAGGTTCAGTTAGGTTAGGATAATTTAGAAAAATAAATTTAAACAAACAAAAAAATTATATTAACTTTCGTACATCCCGTGCAATGTATAGCTTACATATACTAGTACATTTAGGACATTCCATTTCTTCCTTCACGATTCCATGTTCAATTAAAAAATCTCGTGGGTCTTCAATATCCGGGAACATTTTCACAACGCAACCTTGACACGTAATCTTGTCAAACTACCGCGTGGTTGCTACACTGACAGGGGGTTACATAACCGAACGCACGGAACATTTGATTCACGTAGTCCACGGCAATGGTGGCACGAGCTATCGTGCACCGGAGATGCATGAATGACGAAAAATGCTTTACTTACAGGCCAAATAACTTGCACGATTCGAAAAAGCAATTTCCCCGGCTTCAGAAAGTCCACAAGAACTCAATTCCTTAAATACTTTCTCGTCTTTTCTCCTGTAAATTTCAAGAAATGTGTCTCCGGCTTATCTAATCGTTACCCATTTAATTACTGGGCATTTAGTACATTACATGTGTAGTGATTGTTGTGTTTCTGGGAAACACAGTATTAGCCCACCACTTGAGAAACCCTCCACATATTGGTTCTAACTAAACGAAACAAACTAATGCATTCGAGACCCATGGATGGATATGTATTTCAACTTTCAACATTTATTTCTATCCATGGACCTTAATATTAAAAGACCCAAGTTCGTCGTTTTTCAGCAAATCCTATCGCGATTGCAATGCAGCATGAAACATGGAAGTCAAAGCAATGCTATTCACCGAATGGTCGAAACCCACTCCGCACCGTCCACTTCCCTTCCTTCCCCACCCGTGATAGAACTGAGATTGCATGGCACCTATCACCTGTCCTTGTTCAAAAGGAAGTCTGACAGTACATGCACCACTCCCTCCATAGAACCACGCCCTCCCGCCCTCACCTAGCTCAGGATGTCTTTCATCATTCGTGGGTCTTGTGTTCCAGTTTGAATCGATCTCAACTTTAAACTACAAAACATCGTTGATTTCCCCACCACGCCCACCAAAAAAGTTCCATTTGCTTTAACCAGTGATGCCCAACCTACGGCCCGCGGACCAGATCTGTTGGTACCAGTTAGATCAGCCCGAGACACATTTAACTCGTTTTTGTTTTTTTCAAATAAAAATCATTTCTACTTACCTCACATGCATAGCGGAACATTTTTCAAGATGGGATCACTTCTTTTCCATGAAAAAACATTATTTTTAACCTTATAATTAGTTATTTGTCGTTGCCAATTCGGCGGCCAAATCTTGACTCACGTTGTCTGTCGTCAGCTGATGTGCAGTGTTTCCAAACCTATGACCTATAAATGCCGCACAAGCTATTCATAAAACGTTTTCAATCGAAAATTGTTCCGCAAACCATTCACGAAGGTTAGGTTAGGTTCAGTTAGGTTAGGAAAATTTAGAAAAATAAATTTAAACAAAAAAAAAACTTTCACTACACTTAAATGTATTGCATGCTTTGATGCTAAAAATGCCACACAAGCTATTCACAAAACGTTTTCAATAGAAAATTGTTCCACAAACCATTCACGAAGGTTAGGCTAGGTTCAGTTAGGTTAGGAAAATTTAGAAAAAATAAATTTAAACAAAAAAAAAACAACTTTCACTACACTTAAATGTATTGCATGCTATGAAGCTATAAATGCCGCACAAGCTATTCACTAAACGTTTTTAATCGAAAATTGTTCCACAAACCATTCACGGAAGGTTAGGTTAGGTTCAGTTAGGTTAGGATAATTTAGAAAAATAACTTTAAACAAACAAAAAAATTATATTAACTTTCGTACATCCCGTGCAATGTATAGCTTACATATACTAGTACATTTAGGACATTCCATTTCTTCCTTCACGATTCCATGTTCAGTTAAAAAATCTCGTGGGTCTTCAATATCCGGGAACATTTTCACAACGCAACCTTGACACGTAATCTTGTCAAACTACCGCGTGGTTGCTACACTGACAGGGGGTTACATAACCGAACGCACGGAACATTTGATTCACGTAGTCCACGGCAATGGTGGCACGAGCTATCGTGCACCGAAGATGCATGAATGACGAAAAATGCTTTACTTACAGGCCAAATAACTTGCACGATTCGAAAAAGCAATTTCCCCGGCTTCAGAAAGTCCACAAGAACTCAATTCCTTAAATACTTTCTCGTCTTTTCTCCTGTAAATTTCAAGAAATGTGTCTCCGGCTTATCTAATCGTTACCCATTTAATTACTGGGCATTTAGTACATTACATGTGTAGTGATTGTTGTGTTTCTGGGAAACACAGTATTAGCCCACCACTTGAGAAACCCTCCACATATTGGTTCTAACTAAACGAAACAAACTAATGCATTCGAGACCCATGGATGGATATGTATTTCAACTTTCAACATTTATTTCTATCCATGGACCTTAATATTAAAAGACCCAAGTTCGTCGTTTTTCAGCAAATCCTATCGCGATTGCAATGCAGCATGAAACATGGAAGTCAAAGCAATGCTATTCACCGAATGGTCGAAACCCACTCCGCACCGTCCACTTCCCTTCCTTCCCCACCCGTGATAGAACTGAGATTGCATGGCACCTATCACCTGTCCTTGTTCAAAAGGAAGTCTGACAGTACATGCACCACTCCCTCCATAGAACCACGCCCTCCCGCCCTCACCTAGCTCAGGATGTCTTTCATCATTCGTGGGTCTTGTGTTCCAGTTTGAATCGATCTCAACTTTAAATTACAAAACATCGTTGATTTCCCCACCACGCCCACCAAAAAAGTTCCATTTGCTTTAACCCAGTGATGCCCAACCTACGGCCCGCGGACCAGATCTGTTGGTACCAGTTAGATCAGCCGGAGACACATTTAACTCGTTTTTGTTTTTTTCAAATAAAAATCATTTCTACTTACCTCACATACATAGCGGAACATTTTTCAAGATGGGATCACTTCTTTTCCATGAAAAAACATTATTTTTAACCTTATAATTAGTTATTTGTCGTTGCTAATTCGGCGGCCAAATCTTGACTCACGTTGTCTGTCGTCAGCTGATGTGCAGTGTTTCCAAACCTATGAACCTATAAATGCCGCACAAGCTATTCATAAAACGTTTTCAATCGAAAATTGTTCCGCAAACCATTCACGAAGGTTAGGTTAGGTTCAGTTAGGTTAGGAAAATTTAGAAAAATAAATTTAAACAAAAAAAAAACTTTCACTACACTTAAATGTATTGCATGCTTTGATGCTAAAAATGCCACACAAGCTATTCACAAAACGTTTTCAATAGAAAATTGTTCCACAAACCATTCACGAAGGTTAGGCTAGGTTCAGTTAGGTTAGGAAAATTTAGAAAAAATAAATTTAAACAAAAAAAAACAACTTTCACTACACTTAAATGTATTGCATGCTATGAAGCTATAAATGCCGCACAAGCTATTCACTAAACGTTTTTAATCGAAAATTCTTCCACAAACCATTCACGGAAGATTAGGTTAGGTTCAGTTAGGATAGGAGAATTTAGAAAAATAAATCTAGAAAAAAACCTGCCACTACACTTAAATGTATTGCATGCTATGAAGCTATAAATGCCGCACAAGCTATTCACTAAACGTTTTTAATCGAAAATTGTTCCACAAACCATTCACGGAAGGTTAGGTTAGGTTCAGTTAGGTTAGGATAATTTAGAAAAATAACTTTAAACAAACAAAAAAATTATATTAACTTTCGTACATCCCGTGCAATGTATAGCTTACATATACTAGTACATTTAGGACATTCCATTTCTTCCTTCACGATTCCATGTTCAATTAAAAAATCTCGTGGGTCTTCAATATCCGGGAACATTTTCACAACGCAACCTTGACACGTAATCTTGTCAAACTACCGCGTGGTTGCTACACTGACAGGGGGTTACATAACCGAACGCACGGAACATTTGATTCACGTAGTCCACGGCAATGGTGGCACGAGCTATCGTGCACCGGAGATGCATGAATGACGAAAAATGCTTTACTTACAGGCCAAATAACTTGCACGATTCGAAAAAGCAATTTCCCCGGCTTCAGAAAGTCCACATGAACTCAATTCCTTAAATACTTTCTCGTCTTTTCTCCTGTAAATTTCAAGAAATGTGTCTCCGGCTTATCTAATCGTTACCCATTTAATTACTGGGCATTTAGTACATTACATGTGTAGTGATTGTTGTGTTTCTGGGAAACACAGTATTAGCCCACCACTTGAGAAACCCTCCACATATTGGTTCTAACTAAACGAAACAAACTAATGCATTCGAGACCCATGGATGGATATGTATTTCAACTTTCAACATTTATTTCTATCCATGGACCTTAATATTAAAAGACCCAAGTTCGTCGTTTTTCAGCAAATCCTATCGCGATTGCAATGCAGCATGAAACATGGAAGTCAAAGCAATGCTATTCACCGAATGGTCGAAACCCACTCCGCACCGTCCACTTCCCTTCCTTCCCCACCCGTGATAGAACTGAGATTGCATGGCACCTATCACCTGTCCTTGTTCAAAAGGAAGTCTGACAGTACATGCACCACTCCCTCCATAGAACCACGCCCTCCCGCCCTCACCTAGCTCAGGATGTCTTTCATCATTCGTGGGTCTTGTGTTCCAGTTTGAATCGATCTCAACTTTAAACTACAAAACATCGTTGATTTCCCCACCACGCCCACCAAAAAAGTTCCATTTGCTTTAACCAGTGATGCCCAACCTACGGCCCGCGGACCAGATCTGTTGGTACCAGTTAGATCAGCCCGAGACACATTTAACTCGTTTTTGTTTTTTTCAAATAAAAATCATTTCTACTTACCTCACATGCATAGCGGAACATTTTTCAAGATGGGATCACTTCTTTTCCATGAAAAAACATTATTTTTAACCTTATAATTAGTTATTTGTCGTTGCCAATTCGGCGGCCAAATCTTGACTCACGTTGTCTGTCGTCAGCTGATGTGCAGTGTTTCCAAACCTATGACCTATAAATGCCGCACAAGCTATTCATAAAACGTTTTCAATCGAAAATTGTTCCGCAAACCATTCACGAAGGTTAGGTTAGGTTCAGTTAGGTTAGGAAAATTTAGAAAAATAAATTTAAACAAAAAAAAAACTTTCACTACACTTAAATGTATTGCATGCTTTGATGCTAAAAATGCCACACAAGCTATTCACAAAACGTTTTCAATAGAAAATTGTTCCACAAACCATTCACGAAGGTTAGGCTAGGTTCAGTTAGGTTAGGAAAATTTAGAAAAAATAAATTTAAACAAAAAAAAAACAACTTTCACTACACTTAAATGTATTGCATGCTATGAAGCTATAAATGCCGCACAAGCTATTCACTAAACGTTTTTAATCGAAAATTGTTCCACAAACCATTCACGGAAGGTTAGGTTAGGTTCAGTTAGGTTAGGATAATTTAGAAAAATAAATTTAAACAAACAAAAAAATTATATTAACTTTCGTACATCCCGTGCAATGTATAGCTTACATATACTAGTACATTTAGGACATTCCATTTCTTCCTTCACGATTCCATGTTCAATTAAAAAATCTCGTGGGTCTTCAATATCCGGGAACATTTTCACAACGCAACCTTGACACGTAATCTTGTCAAACTACCGCGTGGTTGCTACACTGACAGGGGGTTACATAACCGAACGCACGGAACATTTGATTCACGTAGTCCACGGCAATGGTGGCACGAGCTATCGTGCACCGAAGATGCATGAATGACGAAAAATGCTTTACTTACAGGCCAAATAACTTGCACGATTCGAAAAAGCAATTTCCCCGGCTTCAGAAAGTCCACAAGAACTCAATTCCTTAAATACTTTCTCGTCTTTTCTCCTGTAAATTTCAAGAAATGTGTCTCCGGCTTATCTAATCGTTACCCATTTAATTACTGGGCATTTAGTACATTACATGTGTAGTGATTGTTGTGTTCCTGGGAAACACAGTATTAGCCCACCACTTGAGAAACCCTCCACATATTGGTTCTAACTAAACGAAACAAACTAATGCATTCGAGACCCATGGATGGATATGTATTTCAACTTTCAACATTTATTTCTATCCATGGACCTTAATATTAAAAGACCCAAGTTCGTCGTTTTTCAGCAAATCCTATCGCGATTGCAATGCAGCATGAAACATGGAAGTCAAAGCAATGCTATTCACCGAATGGTCGAAACCCACTCCGCACCGTCCACTTCCCTTCCTTCCCCACCCGTGATAGAACTGAGATTGCATGGCACCTATCACCTGTCCTTGTTCAAAAGGAAGTCTGACAGTACATGCACCACTCCCTCCATAGAACCACGCCCTCCCGCCCTCACCTAGCTCAGGATGTCTTTCATCATTCGTGGGTCTTGTGTTCCAGTTTGAATCGATCTCAACTTTAAATTACAAAACATCGTTGATTTCCCCACCACGCCCACCAAAAAAGTTCCATTTGCTTTAACCCAGTGATGCCCAACCTACGGCCCGCGGACCAGATCTGTTGGTACCAGTTAGATCAGCCGGAGACACATTTAACTCGTTTTTGTTTTTTTCAAATAAAAATCATTTCTACTTACCTCACATACATAGCGGAACATTTTTCAAGATGGGATCACTTCTTTTCCATGAAAAAACATTATTTTTAACCTTATAATTAGTTATTTGTCGTTGCTAATTCGGCGGCCAAATCTTGACTCACGTTGTCTGTCGTCAGCTGATGTGCAGTGTTTCCAAACCTATGAACCTATAAATGCCGCACAAGCTATTCATAAAACGTTTTCAATCGAAAATTGTTCCGCAAACCATTCACGAAGGTTAGGTTAGGTTCAGTTAGGTTAGGAAAATTTAGAAAAATAAATTTAAACAAAAAAAAAACTTTCACTACACTTAAATGTATTGCATGCTTTGATGCTAAAAATGCCACACAAGCTATTCACAAAACGTTTTCAATAGAAAATTGTTCCACAAACCATTCACGAAGGTTAGGCTAGGTTCAGTTAGGTTAGGAAAATTTAGAAAAAATAAATTTAAACAAAAAAAAACAACTTTCACTACACTTAAATGTATTGCATGCTATGAAGCTATAAATGCCGCACAAGCTATTCACTAAACGTTTTTAATCGAAAATTCTTCCACAAACCATTCACGGAAGATTAGGTTAGGTTCAGTTAGGATAGGAGAATTTAGAAAAATAAATCTAGAAAAAAACCTGCCACTACACTTAAATGTATTGCATGCTATGAAGCTATAAATGCCGCACAAGCTATTCACTAAACGTTTTTAATCGAAAATTGTTCCACAAACCATTCACGGAAGGTTAGGTTAGGTTCAGTTAGGTTAGGATAATTTAGAAAAATAACTTTAAACAAACAAAAAAATTATATTAACTTTCGTACATCCCGTGCAATGTATAGCTTACATATACTAGTACATTTAGGACATTCCATTTCTTCCTTCACGATTCCATGTTCAATTAAAAAATCTCGTGGGTCTTCAATATCCGGGAACATTTTCACAACGCAACCTTGACACGTAATCTTGTCAAACTACCGCGTGGTTGCTACACTGACAGGGGGTTACATAACCGAACGCACGGAACATTTGATTCACGTAGTCCACGGCAATGGTGGCACGAGCTATCGTGCACCGGAGATGCATGAATGACGAAAAATGCTTTACTTACAGGCCAAATAACTTGCACGATTCGAAAAAGCAATTTCCCCGGCTTCAGAAAGTCCACATGAACTCAATTCCTTAAATACTTTCTCGTCTTTTCTCCTGTAAATTTCAAGAAATGTGTCTCCGGCTTATCTAATCGTTACCCATTTAATTACTGGGCATTTAGTACATTACATGTGTAGTGATTGTTGTGTTTCTGGGAAACACAGTATTAGCCCACCACTTGAGAAACCCTCCACATATTGGTTCTAACTAAACGAAACAAACTAATGCATTCGAGACCCATGGATGGATATGTATTTCAACTTTCAACATTTATTTCTATCCATGGACCTTAATATTAAAAGACCCAAGTTCGTCGTTTTTCAGCAAATCCTATCGCGATTGCAATGCAGCATGAAACATGGAAGTCAAAGCAATGCTATTCACCGAATGGTCGAAACCCACTCCGCACCGTCCACTTCCCTTCCTTCCCCACCCGTGATAGAACTGAGATTGCATGGCACCTATCACCTGTCCTTGTTCAAAAGGAAGTCTGACAGTACATGCACCACTCCCTCCATAGAACCACGCCCTCCCGCCCTCACCTAGCTCAGGATGTCTTTCATCATTCGTGGGTCTTGTGTTCCAGTTTGAATCGATCTCAACTTTAAACTACAAAACATCGTTGATTTCCCCACCACGCCCACCAAAAAAGTTCCATTTGCTTTAACCAGTGATGCCCAACCTACGGCCCGCGGACCAGATCTGTTGGTACCAGTTAGATCAGCCCGAGACACATTTAACTCGTTTTTGTTTTTTTCAAATAAAAATCATTTCTACTTACCTCACATGCATAGCGGAACATTTTTCAAGATGGGATCACTTCTTTTCCATGAAAAAACATTATTTTTAACCTTATAATTAGTTATTTGTCGTTGCCAATTCGGCGGCCAAATCTTGACTCACGTTGTCTGTCGTCAGCTGATGTGCAGTGTTTCCAAACCTATGACCTATAAATGCCGCACAAGCTATTCATAAAACGTTTTCAATCGAAAATTGTTCCGCAAACCATTCACGAAGGTTAGGTTAGGTTCAGTTAGGTTAGGAAAATTTAGAAAAATAAATTTAAACAAAAAAAAAAACTTTCACTACACTTAAATGTATTGCATGCTTTGATGCTAAAAATGCCACACAAGCTATTCACAAAACGTTTTCAATAGAAAATTGTTCCACAAACCATTCACGAAGGTTAGGCTAGGTTCAGTTAGGTTAGGAAAATTTAGAAAAAATAAATTTAAACAAAAAAAAAACAACTTTCACTACACTTAAATGTATTGCATGCTATGAAGCTATAAATGCCGCACAAGCTATTCACTAAACGTTTTTAATCGAAAATTGTTCCACAAACCATTCACGGAAGGTTAGGTTAGGTTCAGTTAGGTTAGGATAATTTAGAAAAATAAATTTAAACAAACAAAAAAATTATATTAACTTTCGTACATCCCGTGCAATGTATAGCTTACATATACTAGTACATTTAGGACATTCCATTTCTTCCTTCACGATTCCATGTTCAATTAAAAAATCTCGTGGGTCTTCAATATCCGGGAACATTTTCACAACGCAACCTTGACACGTAATCTTGTCAAACTACCGCGTGGTTGCTACACTGACAGGGGGTTACATAACCGAACGCACGGAACATTTGATTCACGTAGTCCACGGCAATGGTGGCACGAGCTATCGTGCACCGAAGATGCATGAATGACGAAAAATGCTTTACTTACAGGCCAAATAACTTGCACGATTCGAAAAAGCAATTTCCCCGGCTTCAGAAAGTCCACAAGAACTCAATTCCTTAAATACTTTCTCGTCTTTTCTCCTGTAAATTTCAAGAAATGTGTCTCCGGCTTATCTAATCGTTACCCATTTAATTACTGGGCATTTAGTACATTACATGTGTAGTGATTGTTGTGTTCCTGGGAAACACAGTATTAGCCCACCACTTGAGAAACCCTCCACATATTGGTTCTAACTAAACGAAACAAACTAATGCATTCGAGACCCATGGATGGATATGTATTTCAACTTTCAACATTTATTTCTATCCATGGACCTTAATATTAAAAGACCCAAGTTCGTCGTTTTTCAGCAAATCCTATCGCGATTGCAATGCAGCATGAAACATGGAAGTCAAAGCAATGCTATTCACCGAATGGTCGAAACCCACTCCGCACCGTCCACTTCCCTTCCTTCCCCACCCGTGATAGAACTGAGATTGCATGGCACCTATCACCTGTCCTTGTTCAAAAGGAAGTCTGACAGTACATGCACCACTCCCTCCATAGAACCACGCCCTCCCGCCCTCACCTAGCTCAGGATGTCTTTCATCATTCGTGGGTCTTGTGTTCCAGTTTGAATCGATCTCAACTTTAAATTACAAAACATCGTTGATTTCCCCACCACGCCCACCAAAAAAGTTCCATTTGCTTTAACCAGTGATGCCCAACCTACGGCCCGCGGACCAGATCTGTTGGTACCAGTTAGATCAGCCCGAGACACATTTAACTCGTTTTTGTTTTTTTCAAATAAAAATCATTTCTACTTACCTCACATGCATAGCGGAACATTTTTCAAGATGGGATCACTTCTTTTCCATGAAAAAACATTATTTTTAACCTTATAATTAGTTATTTGTCGTTGCCAATTCGGCGGCCAAATCTTGACTCACCTTGTCTGTCGTCAGCTGATGTGCAGTGTTTCCAAACCTATGACCTATAAATGCCGCACAAGCTATTCATAAAACGTTTTCAATCGAAAATTGTTCCGCAAACCATTCACGAAGGTTAGGTTAGGTTCAGTTAGGTTAGGAAAATTTAGAAAAATAAATTTAAACAAAAAAAAAACTTTCACTACACTTAAATGTATTGCATGCTTTGATGCTAAAAATGCCACACAAGCTATTCACAAAACGTTTTGAATACAAAATTGTTCCACAAACCATTCACGAAGGTTAGGCTAGGTTCAGTTAGGTTAGGAAAATTTAGAAAAAATAAATTTAAACAAAAAAAAAACAACTTTCACTACACTTAAATGTATTGCATGCTATGAAGCTATAAATGCCGCACAAGCTATTCACTAAACGTTTTTAATCGAAAATTGTTCCACAAACCATTCACGGAAGGTTAGGTTAGGTTCAGTTAGGTTAGGATAATTTAGAAAAATAACTTTAAACAAACAAAAAAATTATATTAACTTTCGTACATCCCGTGCAATGTATAGCTTACATATACTAGTACATTTAGGACATTCCATTTCTTCCTTCACGATTCCATGTTCAGTTAAAAAATCTCGTGGGTCTTCAATATCCGGGAACATTTTCACAACGCAACCTTGACACGTAATCTTGTCAAACTACCGCGTGGTTGCTACACTGACAGGGGGTTACATAACCGAACGCACGGAACATTTGATTCACGTAGTCCACGGCAATGGTGGCACGAGCTTGTGTTCCAGTTTGAATCGATCTCAACTTTAAATTACAAAACATCGTTGATTTCCCCACCACGCCCACCAAAAAAGTTCCATTTGCTTTAACCCAGTGATGCCCAACCTACGGCCCGCGGACCAGATCTGTTGGTACCAGTTAGATCAGCCGGAGACACATTTAACTCGTTTTTGTTTTTTTCAAATAAAAATCAATTCTACTTACCTCACATACATAGCGGAACATTTTTCAAGATGGGATCACTTCTTTTCCATGAAAAAACATTATTTTTAACCTTATAATTAGTTATTTGTCGTTGCTAATTCGGCGTCCAAATCTTGACTCACGTTGTCTGTCGTCAGCTGATGTGCAGTGTTTCCAAACCTATGAACCTATAAATGCCGCACAAGCTATTCACAAAACGTTTTCAATCGAAAATTGTTCCACAAACCATTCATGAAGGTTAGGTTAGGAAAATTTAGAAAAATAAATTTAAACAAAAAAAAACCTTTCACTACACTTAAATGTATTGCATGCTATGAAGCTATAAATGCCGCACAAGCTATTCACTAAACGTTTTTAATCGAAAATTCTTCCACAAACCATTCACGGAAGATTAGGTTAGGTTCAGTTAGAATAGGAGAATTTAGAAAAATAAATCTAGAAAAAAACCTGCCACTACACTTAAATGTATTGCATGCTTTGATGCTATAAATGCCGCACAAGCTATTCACTAAACGTTTTTAATCGAAAATTGTTCCACAAACCATTCACGGAAGGTTAGGTTAGGTTCAGTTAGGTTAGGATAATTTAGAAAAATAACTTTAAACAAACAAAAAAATTATATTAACTTTCGTACATCCCGTGCAATGTATAGCTTACATATACTAGTACATTTAGGACATTCCATTTCTTCCTTCACGATTCCATGTTCAGTTAAAAAATCTCGTGGGTCTTCAATATCCGGGAACATTTTCACAACGCAAGCTTGACACGTAATCTTGTCAAACTACCGCGTGGTTGCTACACTGACAGGGGGTTACATAACCGAACGCACGGAACATTTGATTCACGTAGTCCACGGCAATGGTGGCACGAGCTATCGTGCACCGGAGATGCATGAATGACGAAAAATGCTTTACTTACAGGCCAAATAACTTGCACGATTCGAAAAAGCAATTTCCCCGGCTTCAGAAAGTCCACAAGAACTCAATTCCTTAAATACTTTCTCGTCTTTTCTCCTGTAAATTTCAAGAAATGTGTCTCCGGCTTATCTAATCGTTACCCATTTAATTACTGGGCATTTAGTACATTACATGTGTAGTGATTGTTGTGTTTCTGGGAAACACAGTATTAGCCCACCACTTGAGAAACCCTCCACATATTGGTTCTAACTAAACGAAACAAACTAATGCATTCGAGACCCATGGATGGATATGTATTTCAACTTTCAACATTTATTTCTATCCATGGACCTTAATATTAAAAGACCCAAGTTCGTCGTTTTTCAGCAAATCCTATCGCGATTGCAATGCAGCATGAAACATGGAAGTCAAAGCAATGCTATTCACCGAATGGTCGAAACCCACTCCGCACCGTCCACTTCCCTTCCTTCCCCACCCGTGATAGAACTGAGATTGCATGGCACCTATCACCTGTCCTTGTTCAAAAGGAAGTCTGACAGTACATGCACCACTCCCTCCATAGAACCACGCCCTCCCGCCCTCACCTAGCTCAGGATGTCTTTCATCATTCGTGGGTCTTGTGTTCCAGTTTGAATCGATCTCAACTTTAAATTACAAAACATCGTTGATTTCCCCACCACGCCCACCAAAAAAGTTCCATTTGCTTTAACCCAGTGATGCCCAACCTACGGCCCGCGGACCAGATCTGTTGGTACCAGTTAGATCAGCCGGAGACACATTTAACTCGTTTTTGTTTTTTTTCAAATAAAAATCATTTCTGCTTACCTCACATGCATAGCGGAACATTTTTCAAGTTGGGATCACTTTTTTCCATGAAAAAAGCGTTATTTTTAATAGAGTAGAGGCGGCAAATGTGGAATACCGTTTTTGTTTTGAACTATAATTACTTTATTTGTGCACATTTTGATATGAAAATTCAACAAAAAAATACAATACACATTCCTTTTTCAAAAAAACACTCAGAATATTTGAAATAATTAATGTGCTTTTGAAGAAAAAAACATTAGTGAATAAAGTGCGAAATGTCAACAAAATGAAAGTGGGGGGTAATGTGGAATACAGTATTCCACATTACCCTCATAATTAGAAATTACACAACTTTGTGACACTTAGCCTTATTGTTCTGTTTATTTATGTTAATTCGACATTCGTTATGCAGTTAAGTGAAAAACTACAAATTTACTTGCAAAAATCGCAAATAAACACATCTCCCTCTGATGCACTACAGAGGTCATGGGCCCAGAATTCACACAATATACACTGGATCCACTTACTGCCTGGAACATCAGTCGACCAATTCTCTCCACAGAACAAGCACTCAGTGTCTGGGTTCCTCGGACCTACACTTTCACCAATCACACTACAATGATCAGAGGTGATTCCATCACTTTCAATGGTCGATTCACTTGTTGTACGTGCAATGTCTTCCTGCTTCTTGCCACGCTTCGTTCTGGATTTTGCCATTTCCTCTTTTCCTTTCCCTTCACACTGATTTGATTCTTTGAAGATACATACATCTCTTGCACGAGTTGCTTTTCTTTGACTTCTTCTTTTCTGATTCATGAAGAGAGTGTTGTAGAGAATGTTTATAAGGTGTTCCTGTGAGTACAGTTGACGAAGTGGTTCTGCTTCCCCTCTTGGATTGTGCATTACTTGTAGTTGGAACTGGAGATATATCCCATGGTGTTACTGCATGGTTGGGTTGAGTTGATCGGCGAGTGTAGACAGCATTTGTGGACTTTTCACTTGGTGAAGTTGTTTCCTGTACAGGCGGTGTGGGATTTTCAGTTGGCGAAGATGTGGATGGTTGTGGATTAACACTATCAGGAGGTAGAGAGACGTCATTACTGGCTGTGTTGGTAGCTCCAATGAAATCACTGTCCCTAAAAACGTTTGGATTCAGGGGATGAATCCCTGTGCATTTGAATCCATTAACAGCAATCTCGCCCACTGAGCACGTAGGTAAGCTCTGGAAAAGAGTTCTCCTACGTCAAAATGAGTTGCTCTTCTCCCATGGTTACGGAGAAACAATCTCAACTCCTCGTTGTAATATCTCTTCAGAGGGCCCAAGAATGTTCTATCAAGAGGTTGTAGCTTATGTGTCGAGTGTGGGGGCAAAGAAATTATAACAACAGATTCTTCCCGAGCTAGGTCAATAACCTCAATATTCCTGGTGTGGCTGTAGTGGCCATCAAGTATGAGGAGTACTGGGTCATCTTTGCTTGGCTTCACTTTACTGATGAAGTGACGAAACCAGTTAGTGAATATTGAGAATTGAATCCAGCCTGAGGGATGGTACCCTGCGATGGAACCTGGAGGTGCATATTTCATCAGTTGAACATTTTCATTTTTCCTTGGAAAAATTAACATGGGAGGGACAAATGAACCACCCGCACACGTACATGTTACTACAGTTATTAGTGATCCTCGTTCAGCGGATGTCAGAGTACCCACCTGTCTTTTCCCCTTTAATGCAATGATTTTGTCCTGTTTGGTTTGCACCACAGTAAGTCCACTCTCATCTACGTTATACACACGGTCAGGGGGGAAATTGAACTTCTTGTAGGCATCTTCCAAGTTGTTGAAAAATTTAGCCACGTTTTCGCGACTGAAGCCATTTACTCTCGCAAATGAGGTTCCAGTGGGATTTCGAAGAGTCACTACATCTTTATGTCTTTGCATAAACAATCTAAACCAGTCTTTACCAGCACATTCTCTTACCACAGAGAACGGGTGCTTCACATTATTTCGAACAGCTAATTGATAAGCAACTGAACAAATGTCACGTTTTATGAGTCCATAGTAACGAGATTACATTTATAAGACATAACTGACAAGATCATTTTCCATGGCTGGAGAGAAGATTGGCTTTCGACCTACAGGTATTCTTGCAGCGTCATCTGCAGATTTGTCAGAATGTTCTCTAACTAATCGAAATAATGTGGTCCGTGGAACATCATATGTTTTGCTGGCACGCAGAAATCCCATTTCTTTTTGCCTGACTGCTGTCACTGCCTGCGTCATTTTCTCTGGGTCCCACTTCTTCTGCTGTACTCCTCCTTTCGGCATTCTGGGAGGGTCTGTGAATCTGCAAAATATAAAGAGACCATTTTGAGCATTAAATATGCAGATGAAATATAGGATTTTTTGTCATAATACATTTACAGTAATTATTCTATCTTAACATGGGTACAATTTCAATTTTCTTTCTGCAAGGGTTTAGGAAAATCTAATTTCGTAATAAGAACAGTAATAAGGGCTGAAGAAGGAACGGCTGCCGCATAATAAGATCAATGTCGAGGGATTATTTGCCAAAAATGTTCTCATTAACAAGTTGCAGAAATTTTGAGGGTGTCTTGAACCCCCCCACAACATGATAAACATTCTCTGCCATTTAGCTGTACCTTATAACTGCATGCAGGAAGTCATAAAACTATAAAAATTTGATTTTAACAAATTGTATCAAGGCCTGAAAAAGAGAGGGTAATGTGGAATAGTATTCCACATTAACCACCCTCACGTATTCCACATTACCCGCTAACTACTTTTCTTTTTTAATCTTAAATTAGATAATAACGGAAACTTCCAGGACACCTAATTGACAATGCTTATTTAGCTACGACATTGGTGAACAATGTCACATAGAACACTTGCAGAAATCTTACCTTGTGTTTGCTTTGTGTGTACAAAACGACGGTAACGAAAAAAAGTCCGCTCCCTCCAAAACAGCTTTTTGTGCTCTGTCAGCAAACATTCACAGTGGATGGCGGGGGTTGCTTCAGTGCTGCCATCTGTACATACTGTCTGATGGTTCTAAACTACCCCGATAGATGGTAGACGTATGTAGTTGTAAATATCATGGTATTCCACTTTTGCCGACCATTCCACATTCGCCGCCTCTACTCTATTATAACATTATATAACACCCGAGAATTTCATTCTGGAAATTAAAATATTTAAAACTGAAGGGGGGAAAAATGCAGTTCCACTATTTCAGTGCTTCCTCATCCCTTCGTAGAACTATTCCCTTGGGGTTGGATTACATTTCTAACGTTAATTAAACTTTACTATGAATTGAAATATTATCTACGTGAACTTTTAAGCATTTCATTATACTTGTATGATTTGTTGTTGATATTATACAATGTTTACAAACAAAATTACGTAGTCAAGAGACTGTTCACAACAAAAACATTCGTTGGCCAACAATCGCCAGTGGCGTACGCAGAATTTTTTCCAGGAGGGGCTGGAATTGTAAAGATGGATAACTGCTTTATAGGAGAACGGTATACGCATATATATATCGTATATTTAGAACTTTGCACTATAAAAAATGGCAATCGGAGGTCATACTAAGGCGATTTTACATTTAGCACACTGGTTTTTCTTCAAGTTCTTTACTGCTCTTATTTACAAATGTTGGTTTTCTCAAAATTTCGAAAGCCCCCCCCCTCTACGTACGCCAGTGTCAATCACCCCTACGGCTACATCATGTTGCATGTCTCGTTTTACACTTAATATTCCTGCTTTGCAATTGTCCGACAATTTTAACACGAACCTTCTACTGTATTCCGCAACTTCCTATTATCTCTTCTACAAATCACTTTCTAATTTTAATTGTAATGCATTGCCTCAATAATTTTTTATACTCTTATCCCCAAAATATTTGAGGAAAGTGTACGAAAGTAGGTCTCGATGCCATTAGTGACTCGAGGGAGCTCGATCAATGAATCTCACATTTAGCACATTTTTACTACATATAAATCCAGTAACTTTAAATGGTTATGAAGATATTCACAGACACGAGAGAAGAATTTTGAAACATGTGTCGAATACTATCAGTTCGTGTGTAATGAAAATACTTGGATCATCAATTCCTAATTTGTTTGGTAACGTTATAAGATATTTAGTGATCAATTCTATTCTAATTTTCCATACAGTGCCATAAAGAGATTAAACTTAAATATCTAAATTGTTTGTAATCTTAACCAAAACCTACCTCCTTGGACGGTGACGAGTAATTTTCCACGACTCCACAACGTGTTCTCCTCGTTTAGCAGAAGGCTGTATCACTGTTTAAAGAATATATTTTTTATCTTCCTTAAAACTGTGGGATCCATACCTCTGTGCCTCCACCGGATATCGAACCTGCAACCCTTTGAACTTTTTCCTTACCTTTCCACAAGTTCCCAATAATAATTTTCAAATTAAATTAAGTATTTTAACTGCTGAGAATTTCATTTTGGGAATTGAGAAAAATATGTTAAAATATGTGCAAGCCTAGGATTTCAGTGCGTCCTTATTATTTCGTAGAACTATAATAATCCTTTGGGGTTGGATCGCATATCTAACACTAACTACACTTCGGGTCTCTTATATGAGAAAATTATGTTACACGACCTTTAAACCTACCATTGTTGGCAAATGTACATTCTGGTTTCTTGGCGATATTAGACAATGTTTACAAACAAATATATGTAGTCACGAGACAACAAAACTTGGAGCGTGTTTTTTTTCAATCATAATTGTTAACATGTTCAATAAACGGCGTTACCCATGTCGAATGCTCGCCTTGTAATCTACGGGTCTCGGGTTCGATTCCCGGTGGCGGCACATAATGCTTTAAACTGTAGTTGTCTCCATTAACCTTACTGTGCTTAAAGTGGACTTGCGACATGGTTGATTGATTTAGTTCGTGTTGTATGTCTCATTTTACACTTATTTCATCTTTGCAATTGTATTTCAACTTTAACGCAAAGCTTGTAATTCCGGATCTATCAATTATTCTTAATACTAATCGCTTTCTATTTCTGGTTCTAAACATTAGCTCTTAATAAATTTCTCTATTATGTAATGCTTTATGTTAGTTTTGTTCCGAAGTTTGCACTCCAGTTTTTGATAAGCATGTGCTGCCATCTACTGTCCTCTGTCTCGGGATGAGCAAGCGAGCGGAAGCAGGTCTCTGTGCAAATAGTGTCTCGAGAGAGCTTGACGAATGAAAAAGTGCGAGGGAACGGGATTGCGTGGAGGGCGGGAAGCGAGTGCAGGTACGGGCCTTTGCAGCAGCGTATACAGCTTCGTTTCGTCTACTCGGTTTCTCCCTTTCTCTGCCTCAGCATTGCTCCAGAAATTCCATTGATAGAGATTATATTCCCCGGGAGGAGGGTGCAGATGCCTTGAATTTTGCACTCCTAGTTGTGGTAAAAAAAAATCCCGACTGCGCCCACGGACCACAGAAACGTATAGAGGACTTTTCTCGTTTGTCCGTCGTTTTGGCGCTACAATCGTTCCAAAAAGCCCGTTTTGCCGCCTGAATGCTGGCAACCCAACACAACATTTGATCGATCTGTGACGTCATTTCCTGCGGTGAAACGGCGCACGGCAGTGTTGCTACATACACACAATTTTGGGAAAAATGACAGACTACCAATCACATTATGAGCTGTAGAACGAAGATAGGAACGCTTCCAGTAGACCGAACATCTAGGGAAACAGCCTACCAGCCAGAAAACCAACAGTCATCACAGGGGAAGGGGGTAGCGAAAATGGTAGAAAAACAACGTATTCAAAATGGAGTGGCAATATCAAATTTTGCCTCAGCCTACACAAGGATTACCTATTACAGGATGGGACAGTAAGCATATTCACTAGTAGGGGAGAATGGGGAATTCGGCGTCACCTTGGTACGAGCATCGATTATTATTAGGGCCTATTTTGGCTTAAATTGACTAAAATTATGCTATATTTTTATATCTTCTGGTGGATTTTAGCTAATCTATAAGTGTAACAAATTGTCACCATGGTACGAAATTTATCCTAAGATGATTAATCCAAGTGCCAAGCTGGCCTGTTTGGTTGTGTGTGTATATAATATTAGTATAGCCCCCCTACCTCCTCTCTCAGATTTCTAGAATTGGATTTTATATTTATAAGTGAATGTTTCGAGAAATTAAGCTGAATCGGGAATGTCCCGTCAGTGACTTTGGTGAGAATTTCGAGAAAATAAGCTGGCACAGGGAAATTCTGATAAATTAAAGCTGGCTCGAGAAGATTCTACCCCCAAGGGGTCAAATGATACTCTGTTGATTGGTTGGGTATGTATATAATATTAGTATAGCCCTCCCTCTTTTTTCAAGCTGTACCCTTGCTTATATATCTGCATACACGTGCTACCAGTGTCCTCGACCTGTTTTACTGTGACAGTCAATACCGGCAGTGCATGTTTGATCGCAATGCGACAATAGCATCAACCCATGTCATCAATACCGGGTGTGTGTGTTTGACCTCGAGGCATTGACCCATTCCATTAATACTAGGCATTAACCTGATAGATGAATACGGGTGTTGGTGTCTGTAGAGCCTTACAGAAATACCAACCTGGCCGGCGTTTATTGCTGCTTGGCATGTTTGTAGAAATATCTACGATAAGCTATTTCCGGAAATGTGACTTGATAAAAATAGCTACCTAGCAGTTTGAGTGAGCTGGCATGTTTACAGACAGCAGTGTTGTGGCCAAGTAAGTTAATAGATTTTTGAATAACTAAAATTGTTCTGTGACCCTCTCATTTTTTACATCATATACAAAGGTTTTCTCTGCAATAAGAATAGCAGTGCACAATGTGTTATCAGGTAAGGTCTCATGGAATTCACACACAATTTTGATATTTGTTCTATCATTAACCACAACTTGTTTTCTTTTCGATGTGTTGATGACAAGCATTGGTCTGTGCGCCTTGAATTCGCTGGGAGTATAGTATACATCTATGTTTCCCTCAGTCACACGTTTGTATGCAGAGTAAGCTTCATATAATTTAAGATAGTCATCTTGTGCTATGTCCAGATTATAATTCTCGCGAGGGAAAATTTCATTACGTCCATTTCTAAGATAAATATTTTTAATTTTGCAATTGTCAAATTTCATTGAATCCTTTTCCTGTATGTTTTCTCTCCCAGTCTGGAACAGCACAATTACAAAATCTGGCATATCATATTGTAAACTATTGAATTGATTAGTGGCGTCAAATTCATAATGGCTGCCAGAGGCTGGGTTTTGAACACACTGGTAAGTGTAAAATCCAATATGAACTTGTGGATATTTTAGAATATTTGATTTGTATTTGAAGGCATAATTTGTCTCATATTCTACTACTGGTATCCTCAGCTCTATGGTTTTGGTTTTGATGATAGACTTGGCTGTTTCTGGTAAGGTGTTGGGTAGTGGTGTGCCATCTGCATTTAAGGTACTGTAGCGCATCAAGATATCATTATTATTGGCTGCCCTGCGAAAAGTGACTCTCAAACCACCCTTTCATATGATGTCCTTGTAGTCTGAGAAGAAACCTGGCAACAGACGCATGGGAAACAGTACTGTGTGGCTTTTTGTCAAGATTTTGGTTCCCGATTCAAATCCCCCTGCCTGGTAATATGTTGCATCTATTTTGGAAAATTTAAGTGTTCCTATGGCAGTAGAAGTTATGCCTGGATAATCTACTCTATCTATCACAGTACCATGTTTTCTAATTTCTACTTGAGAGAACAAGTGTGGCACAAAATTATCTACTAATCTTATATTTGCACCACTCTCACTTTTTACCACTTCAAATTTTATACAAATCAGCCCTGTGAGGGTGTACAAAAATTTACCCCACATCCACATCAAATTCAATTTCACGGTTTGATTTATTGAGATTAGCAAATGTACGGCGATTGGGAGGAAAAGATTGCAATTCATAACTTTCAATATTCTCCATGTTTGATGGCTATTTTATATATTAATTTCTATAATGGCTGTTGTAGAGGCACCAGCAAAATCTACCACTTCTCCCTTTTCATTGGTTACCACCAACTCTATGTGGTCTATACGATTGTGAGATACTGGAAAATAGATTGGTGGGGAGGGTGTATAGATGATTGGCTCCATAAACTCGGAATTTGGTTTGAAAGTTGCTATGATTCTAGTTTGTTTGTGACTCACTATGTTGCCATCAAATTAGTAATCATCCCTTTTGCTACATTACAATGGATATTCAAAGTCTCTATGGCCAAAAATTTAGGAATATTGCCACCTATGTGTTTGATGGCAGGCTCAAGTTTGGTGTTATTCTCGAAACCCAGTAGTTTACCAAGTGTACCCAGATCAACTGTTTCAGTTGCAGAAACCAATTCTACTCTGTATGTAACGAAATTTTGTGATAGTATTACTCCTCTAGGCAGATGAGCCTGCAATGTTGATAGATTATACTGACCAGGAGTGATAATAATTTTTTTCATTTCTTACAGCAACCCTATTATTGTGTTCCGTAATATTGGGAATAAGATACATACTATAAAAAGCGCGAAGGGCTATAGATTTAGGATATATAATATAATTGTGTAAGCTGAGTTTTAATACTGATGTTTCACTGGTAAGATGGAACACTCACATGATGTTTTAGATACCACACTGCTTTCTGGAAATTTTCAATTTGATGGTTTATTTATTCCAGATAGAAAAGCCAACATAGAAATACATAGGTGGCCACAATTTACATCCTCAAAACCCTGGATACGATCATCACTATAATAGAGTTTAGGAGTATTAAGATAGCTGACTAAACCTAATGGTGGCATACCACCAAAAGAATCAAAAACAAAAACAATGTTGGCTTGTTTGTAATAACAGATCCAGTGTGTCCCTTGATTCTTGAAACTATCCAAATTGACTACACCACACTCTATTTTAACATAGCTGGAATACTAAATATAAAACCACCAGTGTGTTTTAGTTTTTTTGGAATTTTGCAATCTTCTTAACTGGGGTGTACTGAGAGTTAATTACATTCCATTACCCCTACTCAAACAAGATTTTTTCCTCTCCTGTTGTTTTTTGGTGAGAAGACTGTTTAGGGTAACAGTAGTATAAGCCGGAGACACATTAAACTCGGTTGTTTTCAAATAAAAATCATTGCTACTTACCTCATATGCATAGCGGAAGATTTTTCAAGCTGGCGATAACTTTTTTCCATGAAAAACACGTTACTTTTAACATTATAATCATTTATTGGTCGTTGCTAATTCGGCGGGCAAATCTTGACTCACGTTGTCTATCGTCAGCTGATATGCAGTATCGTCAGCTGATGTGCAGTGTTTCCAAACTTATGAACCGATAAATGCCGCACAAACTATTCACAAAAGGTTTTTAAGCGAAAATTGAGGCTAAACTCTACTTTACGTCCTTATCTGCATGGTGATTGCTTCTTTGCGCTCGCGGTGCGCGATGGTGGTGCGGCACCCGGCATCTCTTCGGGTAAGTACCTTTTTCTTTTTACACTTTCTTTTCACGATAGCCCCACTATCCATTAACGGGGTCGAGGTTTGCCTACGAGGTTAGGTTAGGCCTGTTAGGTTAGGTTCCATTAGCATTCATTTCAACCCTAAATATCTAAAAAATTCCTTAGTATGTTCAATTACGCATATCCGGACAACATCGGTTTTTCTCGATTTACTCTTTCAGAAAATTTTTCCTACCTTTCGGATTTACGTTGTTGAATTCCTTATAAAATAAGCTTTCCAACGATATATGACACGTATTCCTTAGGAAAAGGACGTAAACTAGAGTGTTACCTTAAAATGGAACAAATAAACCCGCTCACACGTCATCTTGTAAAACTACCGCGTGGTTGCTACACTGTGAGGGGGTTACATAACCGAACGCACAGAACATTTGATTCACGTAGTCAACGGTAATGGCGACACGAGCTATCGCACAATGGAGATGCATGATTGACGAAAAATACCTTATTTACAGGCAAAATACGTAGCACGACTCTAAAAAACAATATCCCCGGCTTCAGAAAGTCATCAAGAACACAATTCTGTAAGTACTTTCTCGTCTTTTCTCCTGTAAATTTTAAGAAATCCGTCTCCGACTTATACTACTGTTACCCTGTTTGTTTAGGCATCCCAGAGATTTCAAATCTGAATATGGTATTTGGCATACAATACCATTGGGTTTCATAATGATGGGTATATATATATATAGGAGATATTATAGTCCCCACCCCAATTCTTGTTTTGTATTCATGGCAATGGTTGTGCCCAGTGCTGCTATTTTTTCACGTAATGAAGCATCTTTGTTGATTAGCCTTCCAAATGCTGCCTGCTCCAACTTTTGATCAGCCTCATGACGGGCATCAAGACCAGTGTGAGTGTTGTAGGAAATATCATGTTTTTTACAGGCTGTATCCAAAGGATTGATTCCCCTGTCTCCTCTCACCAGTCGCTGCTCCAGTTTGGTCCCTGGACCACAATATTGGTAACCAGGTAAATGCATTTCGAAAGGTAGTTTGTTGATAATGTCATTAAACAAACCCTTACACTTCCAGAATTTAGGGGGCAGAGTATTGATAATTTTAATTAAATATCCTATGCCTTTACTATCATTTACAATAAAATTGGATAGTTTATCACTGATCATATCCACAATGCGTATTTTTTCATTATGGAAATTATTGTTGCCAGCATTTTCCTCTCCTGCTATGACCAACAATCTATCTATGAGTTTTCTCAAATCATCCACCCACTAACTAACTAACTCTCTAGATTTCTCAAACCCGAAGGTTCATGGCTGCAGCAACACAGGCCTTCCATCCGTCCCTATCCTGAGCAAGATCTATATAATCTTTTCCATCCCTACCGATTTCCTTTAGGTCCATCTCAACGTTGTCCCTCCATCTTCGTCTTGGCCTTCCTACAGGTCTCTTACCATCAGGTTTCCCAACAAGAATCCTGTGAACTCCTCTTTCCTCTACCATTCGTGCCACATGGCCTGCCCACCTAAGTTTTCTTGAATTAATCATTCTATTAATATCTGGACATGAATACAAATTATGTAGTTCTAAATTATGTAACATTCTCCACTCACCTGTCTCCTCATCCCTTTTAGGTCCAAAGATTTTCCTAAGGATCTTATTTTCAAATACTCTCAATTTATGTTCCTCTTTCAATGTAAGGGACCAAGTTTCACATCCATATAATACTACAGGCAAAATTACTGTTTTGTATATTTTAACTTTTAGTTTCTTAGATATTAAACGAGAAGACAAAAGTTTATGAAGAGAGAAGTAACATGCATTTCCTGAATTAAGCCTACTTTTTATTTCCTCTTTAATATAATTTTCATTTGTTAATATTACTCCTAAGTATTTGAATTTGAAAACTGGTTCAAACGAGTTGTTATCAATAATTAGATTTTGATTATTACCTAACACTTGGTTTCAGCCTGTAAGCATATATTTAGTTTTCTCTTTGTTAACTTCCAAACCTATCTCTTTAGCAGTTTTGAAAAATATTTTAGCATTATTCTTAATTGTATTCACATCATCCCCCAGTAAGTCTACATCATCTGCATATGCTAACAACTGAGTCACACCATTTAAGTTTAGTCCTTCTTTAGTTTCTTTTACCTTCCTAACAGCATATTTTAAGGCAAAATTAAAGAGCAAAGGAGATAATGCATCTCCTTGTTTTAGCCTATCATGAATTGTAAATTTGTCAGACACATTAATACCCACACGAATTTTAATTTCTGTTTCACCGGTGCATACTTTTATCATACTAACAAGCTTCTTAGTTATTCCAAACTCGACTAATATATTATATAATTTATCTTTTTTGACCGAATCATATGCTTTTTTGAAATCAGTGAATAGCTGATGGACATTTTGATTAATAATCCCACTTTTTTTCAAGTGTCTGTCTGATGTGAGAAATTTGATCTGTAGTTGATCTGTTACGTTTAAAACCACATTGATAATCACCTATAATTTCATTAGCATATGGGGTTAGTCTTGTTAGAAGAATGTTAGATAATATTTCATATGTTGTTGAGAGTAAAGAAATTCCACGGTAATTATTGCAGTTCATTTTATCACCTTTTTTAAACACAGGAACAATTATGGATTCTTTCCACTGTTGAGGGATTTCTTCTTTATTCCATATTAAACAAATTAATTTATGAATTTGACATATTAACAAATTTCCACAATATTTAATTAACTCAGCTGGTATTAAATCAATGCCAGGTGCTTTGTTATTCTTTAGCCTTTTAATAGCATCTTTAACTTCAGTCAAGTTAGGTTCTGGAACTAAAGGTTCTGCTGTGTGGAGTTCATTTACTTCTGATTTAGCTCCTACATGAACATTTAAAAGATCATTATAGTAGTTCTTCCATCTATTTAGAATATCGCTTGGGTCAGCTAGAAAATCACCGTCTTTATCTTTTATCAAGTTTACTTTAGGTTGCCACCCCTTTCTAAATTCATTTACACCTTTATATAAATCTCTGATAATTTTTTTTTGCTGTTTGTTTCAATGTAGTTAATTTTGCTTTTCAAGTAATCTCTTTTTTTACATCTAAACGTGCGGTTAATTTCTCGCTTTATTCTATTATAATTGCTTAGATTTATATCATCAGAGTTATTTAACCACCTAAGTCTAGACTGATTTCTTATTTCTATTAGATTATGACATTCATTATCAAACCATGGCTTACTTTTTCTTGGTTTAATGGTATCCTATACTTTCTTTAGCTGCTGATTCTATTGCATTACGTATGTGCTCCCAATTCTTATTTACGTCTGTTTCATTTATATTTTCATCATCATTTAAATCCTGCAAAATATCAAATCTATTGGACAGTTTAATTTGGTAATCTTTCTTAATTCTTTCATCAGCAAATTTTCCTGTATTAAATTTCATAACTTTTAGATTTTGTTGCTTATGATTTATCACTGCGAGTCGTTCTCTTAATTTAGCAATTACTAAATAATGGTCACTGGCACAGTCAGCACCTCTATGTGTACGAACGTCAATTATACTAGTATGCTTTCTCTTTTCAATGAGAATATGATCTATCTGATTATGAGTTTTACCATCTGGAGAAGACCAGGTATATTTATGGATATCTTTATGTTTAAAAGTGGTATTTATCACAATTAAATTCTTTGAGGTTGCAAAAGTAATCAGTTTTATACCATTATCATTACTTAATTCATGAAGACTTTCTTTACCAATCGTGGGTTTAAATGTATCTTCCTTGCCAATCTGTGCATTACAGTCACCTAACAGAATTTTTATATCATACTGAGAAAATTTATCAAAGACCTGTTCTAACTCTGCATAAAAATCATCTTTAGTATTATCATATTTATCTTCCGTTGGTGCATGTATGTTTATTAAAATAATTTTACACCACCTACCCTGTAAAACTGCATATGATATCCTATCATTAATAAATTCTACTGTTTTAAGAGCCGAGATAATTCTATTATTTATGAAAAAGCCTGTTCCAAAATTATGATTTTCAGTACCTCCATAGAAAAAAAGTAAAATTTTTAGTTTTACAATTCCCTTCTCCTGGCCACCTAACTTCTTCCCCCACATAGTCATTATAGACATGTTTAAGATTGGTGTAGTCCTGACGAAACAAACAAACAAAATTTGTATTATATCTAAGTAACTGTTTGGGAATCTTAGAATACGTCTGAGCCAGATAAAAACAGTCTATTCCCCTGTGACGGCCCTGTGTGAAAAAATTGCGAATTTCATTTTGATTTTCTAAAATCACATCATCAAACACTACAACAGAATTTTCATAAAAATAGTCTAGTGGCTTTATTTCTGATCTAAAAATGGCTATGCCCAGTCCCTTATACAGTTTTATAAGCTGCTGGTATTTGGGTTGCTCCAACCTTTTTGAGAACACATACAAGTGTCTGTTTTTTCAGTCTAACCAATTGGGGGTAAGCAGAAAATTATCTCCAAGCAGTGTAGCTTTTCCACAACCAGATGGGCCTACAATAAATCATCTAATATTGTCAGGTAGCAACTCACCATTTATTTTTTTCCCAGTTTCTAAATTAGGTAAACGTCTCACCACATTCCATGTTGCTGTCATAGAATTATCTGGTCTGTGTTGATCCAATTTTTTTATATTTCATTGGCATCGTCTATTATTATATATGTATGCCTGTTCCCTGGTAAGACTTTAATCACAGTATACAACTCTGTACTCCAATTTTTAGTGAAACCCTTTTCAAAATTGTGTTTAAATTTGCTTACCCTGACCGGATCTCCTATTTTGTACTTGGGTTTTTAGGTTGTATGTTGATATTTGAGACAAACAGTGGAAATCAACTGTGCTTCATCAGATTTGGTCACCTCAGCAGGCTTTATATGTATGGCTCTATGTATAGAATTATTGTAATTATTTCCACATATGATTTTTAATGTCCTGTTGAATGTCTCAGCTATGCTGGCTTTCAAATCACTGTATGTAGAATAATGTTGAATATTATGCTGGTCCATTGATTTGGTAAACATAGATTTGTAAAATTCTTTTCCCCCGTCTGTCTGTAAATAATGGGGCATTCTACCTTGCTCAAAAATAGATTAAAAAGCCTCGATGACACAAGCCCCAGTTTTAGATTTCAAAGGAACAGCCCAAGCATATTTACTAAAAGTGTCTATCACTGTGAGCAAATATTTAAAACCATGATTTATCTTATGGAAATTTTTCAAATTTCCTGTGGCCATTTCAATCAAATCAGCCTGCCACAACTCATCGATTCTTTTGTTACCACAGATAGTCGTTTGTAGTTACGGCGAGCTGGTCTGTGTAATTCATGAACTATATCTTGTCTAGACATTGAGTCTGGTGAGAGAAAATTACATAAAATGGATTATCCTCAGGGTACAGTCAAGGACACTGCTGGGTTGTAACGACCTTATGGAAGAAGCACTGAAGCAAGCGCATTGGGACTATATAACCCAACCCAACCAGCATTGCAATTCTGCGGCTTGTATACTAGTCACGGGTATACATCTATGTAAATTGAGTAGTGATGCCAATGAGAAATGCGAGATGAAGATTGTCGATCGTAATGTCTCGTGTCCTCGACATGGAATAACACTCGGTCCACGTTACGTTCCATTATTTAATGTTGTTTGGGAACGAACCTGACGGACTGCGTTTATATTTTCACTCCTTGCATTACAGAAAATTCCATATTTTACAATTATATTAATGCTTTGAACGATCATAATACCCAGAAAAACATCGAACACACGTGGACACCACTCTTCTCACACACATGCACGTGAAATGAACACACAAAGCAAAGTTCTAACTTCGAAGTGAATGTCCAAACAACAGTAAATGGAGAAGCACGATGTGCGAAACATGGGATGTTTCACAGAAAGAATGCGTCTATTTTTGACATACGTCGTTTCTATTAATAGACAATGAAACAATTATTTGAGAAATTTTCGTCTTCAGATGTTGAGGAAGGAAACAGACTGACTGGAAGAAAGAAAACTTGGTGTTATTGTTAGAGTGTTGATTAGCGTACAGAGCTTTCATCAGTGAGGTCTAGGTTCGATCCCCACAAGGGACAATTTTTTTTCATTCTTTTCTATTAGTGAAAAAGTATGTAATATTCTTTTCTAGGCATTTTGACGAAAGGATACACATCAAATTTGTTCGTTTAATCTGTATTTTCATTCTTCTAATAAGTTCTCTATCACAAGGGGATATAGAGATTCTCTATCTAGGCGATGGATATCTTCTCAATGGTTCCGTAGCTACGATTCTCCAGTCCCTTCCACCCACTTGTCTTATTTATTTACTTCATTCATATCAACTCACGAAATACCATGAATCTAACGAAAACACACAGATATAGTTAGAACAAGAAACACACCTCGCGTCAAAGATTCCAGACTTGAGTTCTGGCTTTTTTTTGCGAGGGTGATTATTCTTGTGTGTCTGCTTATCATCTTTGTTAAAAAAAATATTCCTCATTATTGCCGTGATTAACCTAGGGAGAGACCAAAGCGATTGAAATAACAAAAGTACAGAGAATGCAAGACACATCTGCCTAGGCATGTTATACCTTGGGAATTAGCAATCTGAAAATTAACTTGTGTTTCAGTCGACTACTTGCGAAAGAGTTTCGTGTTGTCTCGTTTGGAGTGTTGGTTATCGTGTCGGACGTGCATGCGGGCAACCCGACTTCGAGCCCAGCGGAAGGACAGTTTTTTTTGTCTAATTTCATCCAACCTTATTTATAAAACTGAGGTTTCTGCAAAACGTTTTGAATTGCATGCCACTTCGTATGCTGGTAATCTGAAAGCAGCAAAGATGAATATTTGATGTTCCGAAGCGACGATGTATTTGTGTATGTGTTGCAAAAACGCAGTTATTTATTAGCGAAAAACATGCAGCCACGTGATCATTGAGAACGCTTCCTTGTTGTCAGTGTTAAGATGGCAGTAGCTACAGTCTGTTAACACATACCACCTTTCTCGTTTCCCGTAAAATGATTACCTTTCCACGTTTCAAAATCATGAGTGCTGTCTAAAGCAATACTTTGATACTTGCGTTTGCATGTTCGAATCTAAAGTAATATCAAATTTTTTTCCCCAGCAAATGACATTGAAACCATTAATAACTGTTTCCAATGTGATATTGATATCATATAAGAAAGGTAAAGGTAAAGTGTTCCCCTGTGCTTAGCACGTCATGAAGGCGTATAGGGGGTGTGGGGTTAACGCCCCACGCTTTCTTGATCCGGTCTTGAGTGGGGGTGATGTGATCAGCACCACGCCCCTGACCGCCCCTAACAGCGTCTAGGGGATTAACACCAGGGCCTCCTCTGTTTAGTCTATGGTCTAGTTTGGTACCGGTACCACAATACTGATAGCCTGGTATGCGTAGTTCAAATGGCAGCTTGTTTATGATGTCATTAACCAGCCCCCGACTCTCAGAGATATTCCAAAATTTAGGCGGTAGAGTATTAATAATTTTTATAAGATATCCAATGCCCTTAGTGTCATTGACTATGAAATTGGACAATTTGGTGGCTATCATTTCTATAATTCCAACCTTTTCGTTGTAAAAATTATGGTTACCGGCATTCTCTTCGCCAGCTATGACCAGCAACCTATCTACGAGTTTCCTGACATCGTCAACCCAGACGAATTCTTTAGGCAGGGTGCTGTACTGTTTGATCCCGCTACCTGTCTTGATCTGGGTCCATATGGGCTTCATTAAGTTGTTGTATTTTGCTCCACTGCTAGACTTGACTCTTTTTTGTGTAGGATCGTTTTTCTGGTACAAGGCATCCGATTTTATTAGTATTTCTTTGTAGTACTCATAGTCTTGATCTGTATAGTTGTCAAGTCGTTTGCGAGTCATCAGTTCCCACAATCCAGGTGTTCCAGGATACTTAACAAAACCACCTCTTTCTCCAAGATCAGATTCAGAATATACAATCAGATCATCGCCCATAACGTTACTCTAAAATTGCCAAATTTATGTATGATGCCACCGTCAAGCTCTGTGTCAGCGTATAAACCGAAAACCTCGTCTTTGTTGTCTTTAGGTGTGCTTAAATATTTTTGAGCAAGAAGGCCTAATTCAATAGGATCCTGACTAGCTTCGATTCTTCGAGGACGAAGAGGACTAGGTGTATGAATACTAGAAAGGGGGGTGATTGGATAATCTAATATGTTCCGAGCAGCTACCGGCACATGCTCTGTGATCAAATTTTGGTTCTGCTCTGTAACAGTTTTGATATTTTTACCCAGTTCACTAATAGCATGAATAATAGGCTGTTCTGTGCGCATGTGTTGTTCATAAAAACCTCGGTTCTCTGATTTTCATCCCTTGAATCGTTTTACAAGATAGACAGTCTCTTAATTTAAGATCGTCAATGATTGGTCGTTTCATGGTTGTTTATATACGTCTCTACTTCTAGAAAATCGTATTTTACTCCTATATTTACCACTATTGGGATTTCTTGTCATATCGATTGTGACAAACCCGTAGCTGTCCTGGTTCCAGCACCTACCACAAAACGTAGAAAAATCATTGTAGCTTAAGTCTGCACCTACATACTCGTCATGTATGTGTTTGAGGTTAGTATGATCTTGACGAAACGCACATATGAAATTGCTGTTGTCTCGTAGCAGCTGTTTCGGTATTTTGGAAAAGGTCTGCGCCAGGTAGAAGCAATCTATCTCTTTGTGCCGCCCCTGTCTAAAGAAATTTCGAACCTCGTTTTTATTATCCAGTATAATGCCATCAAACGCAGCAACATTGTTATCGAGACAGTCATCGAGTGGCTTAACATCTGATTCAAAAGTGGCTATATCCAGTCCGTCGTATAGCTTCATCAGCTGCTGATGTTTTAATTGTTCTAAGCTCTTAGAAAAGACGTACAAGTGCCTGTTTTTCCAGTCTAACCAGTTAGGTGCCAGTAAAAAAAATATCAACCAGTAGCGTAGTCTTACCGCAACCCGACGGCCCAACAATAAGACAACCAATATTATCAGGTAGCAGATTGCCATTTTTCTTAGTCTGCTGTTCGGGCTCTGGTAGTCGCTTTATAACATCCCAGGTGTTCATAGTATCACTTTGTCTGCTTTGATCCAGCTGTTTTCTGGATGACCTAGCCATTTGACCAGTAGCTTGTTGCCTTTTTTGCGGATGACTTTTTCTATGAGATATGTGTCAGGCTGTTTAGTTTTGCTAAGTTCATCTTCATAGAATCGGCCTTTGAGGATTTCGTTGTGATGGTCTTTTATTATATATGTGTTACGGGTCCCAGGTATAACTTGAACCACTGTAAGTAATTCAGTGCTCCAGTTTCTAGTAAAGCCTCTTTCGAATATGTGTTTATATTTACTAATCCTTACTTGACCACCTACCTTGTATTTAGGTCTTCTGGTTGTTGGCTGATATCTCGGATAGTAAACAGTGTTGATCAATCGCTGCTCGTCAGATTTGGTTACATCAGATGGCTTCTTATTAATTGTGGTGTGGACCGAGTTGTTATATTGATCTAGAAGTTCTGGTATCATAGCAACCCATTTATAATTACCTTGAAGTGTAAATTGCTTATACATACGACTTTTTAGGGTCCTGTTGAATCTTTCTACAATAGAGGCTTTGAGATCGCTGTAACTTGAGTAATGTTGTGTTGACTGGCTCTTAACAAATTGTTGAAACACCAAATTATAGAATTCTTTACCGTTATCTGTTTGTAGATAGCGCGGTAATCTGCCGCTCTGATTGATGATTGTCCTAAAAGCTTCTGTAACACATGCTCCAGTCTTGGATTTGAGCGACACAGCCCAGGCATATTTCGAAAATGTATCTATTACAGTAAGTAGATACTTGTAGCTCTTGTTGATCTTGTGTATGCTTTTCAGCTGTCCACTTGCCATCTCAACCAAGTCAGCTTGCCACAGATCGTCTATGCCTTTTGTGACCACTGGAAGTCGCTTATAGTTACGTCTGACTAGTCTGTGTAGCTCGTCAACTATGGTTTGTCTAGACATAGTACGTAAACAAGAATATTGGAACTATGGGGTGTTCAGCAGCTGATACTACAGGATTTTCTAAATACAGCTTATCCTCTATTTGTATGTCAAACTCCAAATAACCATCATCTTCAGCATAGGCTGTTTCTAGTGTATCGGGGTTTGTAAAATCCTCTAACTCCATACTGGTGATCTTTGGTACGTTGTCAGCATTGGCTATTGATAAGGTGGGGTAGTGGTGAGCCTGCGGTTGTAACTAGTATTTGATCTTGACTGGTTTGAGTGTGCCCCTCACGAAGAACTGGTAATAAAATTGTGTAGGGGACAACATATACAGTTTGCCACCTGGTGTAAACGGTGATTCGTATTCTTTGTTGGGGACAATGTACAATTCGAGGATTACTGTGTGCTTAGGATTCTCGATTTGGCCAGTTATTTCTTTTTCTGCTGTAAGCAATCTACTCATTAGAGATTCAAGATGCTCGTTGTTAGTCCTAACGATCTCGTCGTGGCCTGGTTTGATTCTTATGTCCACAGCAAGTTTCTTGTATTGTTGCACAATCTCTTGAAGCTGCGTGGCAAAAACAGACAGAGCATTTGCTTGGTTGAATTCTATGGTCCCTAGCTGTTGCTTGATGTTGGCTACAATTTGCTGTAGATTTTCAACAACAGCCAATTTTGAACTTTGGACTGTAAGATCATGGACTTGGGTTCTGACATCCTCAAACAGAGCATGCAGTTCGTTAATATGCTGATTGGTTGGAAGAGTAGCCACTGTCTGAGTAAGCTGTTTGATCTCTGTCTGAATATTCTTGATGTCTTCAGATTTCAATATGCGATGTATGGCTCTTGTAATATTTTTAAGTTCCTGTGATGTAGGCAGATTGGCCACCGTATTCTGCAGAGACTCAAGGGCCAATTTTACAGCATTTAATTCACTAGCATCAGCTATACTACGCAAAGCATCTTGGAGCAGGGCTATGTCTGCCTGCGTAGGTGTTGATTGTTGTAAAATTTCAAGCTTTGTTTGAATATCATCGATCAAGTGATGAAAATGGGATAGCTCGGATTCGGTGTTGAGGTTTTCAAGTTTGGTAATCTATTGCTGGACACTGGCAAGGGTGTCTACGATACCAGGTAAACGGGACTCCAGAGTTTCTTGTACATTTGTCAGATCGTTACGTACTGCTGCTATGGTATCCTTAAGATGGCTTATGGTACTCTGAATTTTGCCAAAATCCTCGTATGTCTGTAGTTGTAGCTTGATGTTGGCAACACTACGAGTAATAGCACTCAGAGCATCCGAAGATGGTAGGTTGTTCATAAAATTTTCTAGTGCCTCAATTTTTTCTTTGACCTCGGCTATGGCATTGTTTAAGGGGTCCAGATTATGTATCTGTAGTGATTGAATCTGTTATTTTAAAGTAGAAATCACTAGATCGAAATCATCTTGGGACTTTATGCTTTTGACAATTGTTTGGAGCTGTGTCTGGACACTACCAATCTGCTCTTCTAGTTGCTGTTTCAGTTGCTCAGAGTTGGTAGCCTGAGTCTTAAATTTGGCTTGAAGAGCTGCTATGGCCTCCTCTAAAATCTGAAAATTGTCGAGTGTCAAGTCAGTGCATTTTTGGAGCAACAATTTGAGTTCTGAGTCGATTTTAAGAAGAGGGTCCATGCATTGTGATTGTAAATTTGTAATCTCGAGTTGAAAGACTGGTATTGAGTGTGGTTTTTAGAGCTTGTAAATCACTTCTTAATTTTTTGACTCTGACGTCAAGCATCAGAATCTCGTCGCTGTGATCTTCGCGCCTTGTATGGCCAAATATATCGTTAGTCATTGTGATTTTTTTTGCGGTTATTTATTATAGAGTACCTGATTCTTAATTATATAAAAATGGTATAACCTTCTCATAGTGTCCCAGAACCTCAATATATAAACAGTCACCAGCGGAGACAGTATATACAGTGCCAGAAACCATGTTTGAGTGCTTAATCCTGTAAATATTTCTGCCTACTGAAACCTTGACATTGCCCTCGGGGGTTGTAATAAATTGTAATTGACCACCTACAGGTAACTGGTAGTAGTTTAAATTGTTGTTAAATATGTACAATGTTTTACCTATATTAACATCAACATCTGTAAGTATGCTATTCAGATGAATAATTAACAAACCACTTAGTTTAGATAGCACAGACTGTATATCAGGAGAGGGTGCTGGTGTTGGCAGGTCCATAATAGCCTGTTTTTTGAACCCAAATAAGTTCATCGGCATGTTTATTTATTGCAAACCATGCTCTGTGATTGGGCATTGATTGCCACTTATCAAGTCACAATGACCCCATGGTAGAGTATGTATACCACATGATAAAACGCATCTCTTATCGTCATGTGGGTCCAGAGGCACTTTTCTTACAATATTTGTAGTCAACAAGTGATCCACACTCCGGATTCTGCATTCAGATGTTCTGATTGTGCTACATGATTTGAGACAATCTTCGTAATCTTCAAATCTGAGCTCTTTGTCTACAGTTACTCTAGCAACGCCCTTGGCTTTTTTAGTAACAGCACCACTGGATGTTTCAAAGCTATACATCTTGACTCTTAACCCAACAAATGCTACAATAACATCGCCAAGTGTCTCGTCCATTAACTTGCCAGGCACCTTTTTATGTGTGGTTGAATATTCAGATTGCCAGGCAATTCGCTGGTATCGAAATATTCAAGCAATGCAGGCTGTGCTATATCTTGATAGACATCTTCTGTCTGAATATCAAGAATAAAGCTATCCGTGTCCATATACATCAATCTTATACGATCACCATAAAAAGGCTTCAGCACATCGTAATAAAGCTCCAGCATGTGTAATTTAGCCAATTCTAATATTACAGCCCCTACATAAATAGGCTTATCAAACTTGATCTTTGTTTTATTCATGTTAAAAAGCGCCAGATTATCGTCATAAATTCTTCTGTAATTGAAGTTGGGCTTTGCTACCAATTTTTTGCTCTGGCTGGGGCCAGTAACCAATTTGATATAAGTGTTTTTTGACATTTTCTATGGTCTTACCATACACCGAATTAACCATCAATTTGAACAAGGTCTTATCAAATTGTGTTACCGCACGTGTTCGAAGCTCGGTATTTGTATCAATATATGGCTTCAACCATCTTGAGTGCCTGAACCTTAAGATTTTGCCAACCTTGGTTACTTTAACACCATGACGCATCAGGAACTGGAGGTTCTTGTAGTATATGCCATAACCCTGTGTTGGCTCTAGAGTCATCATCAGCTTCTTCTGTTTAGAGCCAGGCGGACACTGGAATTCAGCAATTGGCGGCAGATCAGAAAACTGGCTGTGCAAATTATCAGGAATTGCCAGATCGACCTCTAAGAACAGGCCATAGTCACTGTCATCAAAGTCTTGAAGATCCTCAATGTTGAAATCTTCGACCCACTCAAGCCCTGCATATGGCAGTTTTTTCATCATGGCATAACCATACAGGCCGTTGGCATCCACATAAAATATATAGTTTGATGGTTGCACAGAATCATAATCGGAAACACACTTGTTGTTGGCTCTGGCATATCTTTCAGAACATTGTACCATGCCCCCTCGTATACATTGTTCGATGAACAGATACATGTCCTGGTCCTGGATCACATCCAATTTTATTTAGTGTTCAGAAACATCGCAGACCATGCTAGGCCTGGAGCACTGTAGAAATAGACCGGGTCAAGGTAATAATTTTGTATTAAGGATGCTCTAAATGCCTCAATAACATCGGCTAAGAGCGTCACATCGAGTGCCAAATAGCATTTATGATAATCACCAAGATTCTGACAATTTAAGTTGGTCCACATCAACTGGGCATGGCAATATTCATCATCACTAATTCCTGATGCTTTGAGTTTGCTGTAGAACTCTTGTTGCGGTGGCAGAGCACGCTCGTCACATTTGAAAAAATCGGTAACATAGTCGTATAGGTATACACCCTTACGCCTAATCAATTTCAGGTCCAAATTTGGAAACGTGTCAGACGTAATTTTGAATTGGGCATCAGATAATTGACTGGCCAGAGTGACAAGGCTAGCCGACAGAAATCTATATGAATCTAGAAATCTTAGGTATATGGGCCTGCAATTAACACTGATTATTTTGCTAATAGCTATATATTTTTCGTCATTTTCTGCTAAAATATTTAAATCCTGCTTTTTAAAGCCTTCGTATCTGATCAGATGATGAAAATCATAATTAGATGCACCGTAGCAAAATATCAGGACAAATTTTGGTCTCTGGATCATAATATCACAGCTACTACACAAAGCCTGTTTATATCGACCGTTCGTATGGCGATGATGACGCACCTTGATATTTGTATCCGAAAATTCAGAATTGCATACCGGTCATTTTTCTGTACTGTTGAAATCTTCGATTTGATCCTCTGTTAAAGGTAGCATAGGTTCTGATTTTAACAAAATATTGAGCGCTATGCGACGGCACTCATTTTCTATTTTACGTGCAATTTTTTTAACAGCATCTGGTCCTCTGTATAAGTATGATTTACTAACAACACCATCCTATACAACCACATAACAAAAACTAGAAGGTTCATGTAGCTGATACGGTGTACTTGAAGACTCTTCGGGATCTGGGCTGCAGAATGCAAGTGGTTTGAGATTTGATTCAAAACCACGGACTATATATGCTGGGTGCCACAAGAAGGCTTCGAATTTTTTGAATTTGGCATTTTCGTTTGGTTTAGGCATAGCCATATGAACAGGTTTATGGTTGCCACAGTATTTTAAATGTTCAGTCAACTTGCTTTTAGCAATTTTGGTATTCTCTTCATCAACACCATTTACTATTTTTTGACCATCAAACACAGTCAAACATCTTCGACACAACTTGTATATTCTATGGGATTTGCCTAGTTGTTTTCTGACTAAAGCCTGAAGATTGCGTATCAAAGTGTAATGGTATGTACCATCTCTATCAATTAAGAGCAGAACGATCGGGACAGTAGAATCATTATCAAGTTTGCTGATTCTAAGAGGTTCTATCAAGCAATCGCCACGAGCAGCAGAAAACATATTAATAGATAATGGTCGGCCTGTGCTATCTCTGGCCTTTTTTCAAATTTATCAATATTCTGGACAAACATTGGATATTCTAAGCCATCCATAGCATCTTCAAAATCATGTTCGTCCTGTTTATAATGACTTATTCGCTGTGGATTATTTAAAACTGGAAACAAAGCAGCCAAAATACACCACAAAAAGTATTTCTGGTCGGTATTTTGTACGTTAACCACGGCTTTTTTGTTTTTGATATTGTCAGGTAAAAGCAAATATGTAGAACCTTGTAGAGGTCTGAATTCAGAAATATTAACATAGAGCCTGTGTGGAGATCCACAAAGACTCCATCCTGATTCTTTAGCAGCAAACTCGGAATGTTTGATAAGCAATTGGTCTATCAACCTGCTTAGTATTTCGTCTAAGTTTGTATTTGAGTATACAGGTACAGTTTTTGTTATGTGGGGCTGTGTAAATTTTGTACTGTTTGGTTTCTTATATTGAGTATACAATTTGAGGGATAGCTTATAAGAGCCGTTTTGTGCGTTTAAATAGCCTGCACATCAGAATTTTCACTATTCAAAAAATTCTTAATATCACATTTTGGCTCTGATACGAAACGGTAATCCCTTAGTTGACCATTAAAACTACTATCAATGGGTGCTTTGCGTGGCTGCTTTGCTGGTCTAGTATTATCAGATGTAACAAGCTTTCTCTTTAGACCAGAATAAGATGTAGATGGCTGTAGGGACGATGTAGATAGTTGTGCGGAACAAGCGCCTATATGCCTATTGAAGTATGCCATGCAAAATTTTCTATGCCATTTTGGGCATATTTTAGTGGGCATTTTGCGTTTCTCAGGTTCACAATTACGTTGGTGCTTAGCCCAATTAGGGCTAGATATATTCTTATTGCATTGATTACAATATTTTTGATTTGGCATTTTTCGTCGTGTGTATTTATATACAATATCTTGGGGTCCAAATCAAAACTATATACTTAATACAAAATATCAGTTGGGTTCAGCAGTGTGCTTTGTATACTTAGTGTGTATACTTAGTATGTATACTTAGTGTGTTACTATTTTTGGTTTTGGTATTTATATATAATCTTTTGGGGCTCAAAAAAAACTATATACTTAATAAAACTATATACTTAAAAAAACTGGAAAACCCACAGGTGTCTGACAAACTATGACAGGTCGTAAAACTAATAACCTACTACCACAAAAATATGTCATGTAGAATAAGCTTTGATCTACAGAAGCAATTACCTAATGCCACAAATGCGTGTCCGCACAGGCATGTGGTGTACATAGAGGAACAATGACCTATCCCCACAGAGGCATGTTATGCAGAAGAATCAATAACCTAGCGCATGTCATACAGAAGCAACGACCTGAAGAAGCCTACTGCGTGTCGAGCAACGACCTACCACCACAAAGGTATGTCGTGTACATATAGAAGCAATGACCTAATGCCCCAAATGCGTGTTATGTAGTAGAAACCACATTGATCTTGTATAAAACTCAGATTAAGAGCATCAGCTTAGAAACTTATATACATATAGAAACATAGAGTGTGTAGTAGGATTTTACTATGAACAATATATATATAGATATTATTCAAGTATAACAAATTGGGATAGATATAAATTAGTGTATCTGCCTGACTCTAAATATGAGTGGATTATAACAGAGAAGCTGGTTGTGTCAAATATCAGATTACTTTATACAATATATAAGCCTTTCGTTCAGTATACCAGAAATACATTTAATATGAATAATAAGAATTTTTGTATATCAAACCAAACAGACCTGTAGTCCAGTTTATACAAGTCTGTTCTAACTCAACTCAGAGGGGGTTCAAGAATATGGTCATAAGCATGTGGGCCAAGATAGTTAACAACACGCCCATACTCTTCAACCACTCTCACAATACTGACTGATCTGTAATGCAAAAACTCTTTAAGTAACCTAAGCGCGGACCGCGTTGAAAACATCTGAAACAGTGAGCCAATCAGAAGCCACCACATCATCGTATTACGTCATAACCAACCAATCAGAATACACCACATCATCGCATTACGTCATAACCAACCAATCAGAAGACACCACATAATCGTATTACGTCATAACCAACCAATCAGAAAACAGCACGTTAGATACAGTTCATCATAATATTGCCTAATAACGTGTTGCATAATAATTTGTTGCGCAACATGATGCAATAGAAGTAGACCAGAAGTAAACTTGTGTGTGTGTGAGTATGTGTGTGTGTGTGTGTGTGTGTGTGTGTATGTAGCTAATAAGATTACACTTTACAGAATATTACACTAAAAGCAATAAGCCCATATGAGCATCTTCGCTTAGTTTTAAGTGTAGCCAAAACAATGCCAAGAGGGGCATATTTTTTACGATCCTATGGACAACAATCTGACAGATGCAGCTTTTGTACGTGTAGCCAAATCAATCTGAGGGGGGTCATACTTTTCACGGGGAATCCCCGAGGGCTTTTTTACTAAATTCTTGGATTCGACAGCGTAGTACACTGTAGGCAATAAGCTTATATAAGCATCTTCACCTAGTTTTAAGTGTAGCCAAAACCAATTTGAGGGGGGTCATATTTTGTGTTCCAGTAATATCGAATTTTATATTACTCAAGCCAAGTAAAATAAAACAATCAATAAAACAAACTTTGTCAAACTTTACTCCCCCCGAAACTAATACTCTTACTGTCCCATAATTATAGTCCGGTATGCCAAAATGGTAGTACAGGAATGACAGACGAAGAGACAGATGGAAAGCACAATTTGTACTGATCCTTGAGTAGTAGAGTTGTATGACTCATTCCCTTGTTTCATGTTCTTCTTCTGTATACACCAATGTCACAGTTTTAATATCGGGTAATTATTATGAGACAACAAACAAAGATGTACCGGACAATAGTTATGGGACAGACGGAGAATAAATGTAACTTTGTGATCCTCCCATAAAAGTGTCTGGATCCGCCTGTAAGTACCCTTATACAACAGCCGTGTCTCGTGTCTGTCGTTGCTATAGGTATTTTCAGTTCTTACGGCGGGCGCTCTATAAACTGGCAAGGGGAGCGGGGAAGCTACCAATCTAGCGCGATAAGGAACGCAGCAGCCTGTAGAATGAGGTTCACGTAGTACTTATTTCAGCCACCAGTGTCCCTCATCGCCACCGCTGTTGTCTGGTTGGTCTGCGGCGAATTACCCGCTCCCCACTTCCCTTGCCAGCTTGTAGATCGTCCGGCGTAAGAAGTGAAAAGACCTGTAACTATTGATATCTCTGAAACTACCAGAACGACAAGAATGAAATTTGGTGGACTTGGGACACAGCAAACAATAGTTAATTGCAGCAAAGAATAACTCAATTAGTCCCTTTACTGGCAGTGAGAAACAACAATTGATCCGAAGCAACTTGTTGTCATCTCTGAGATTATTTAACGTGAAGATCTTTATTCTGCGGTTGAGAGCCTGCTCGGCAAATCCTTGCGAGGTTCCCGGGTTCAAGTTTCGGTGTTTGCAGTGGCAGTATACGTGTTCTCTGTAAGTGTATCTTAATCAATTCCATATAATCATCACTTGTTTCCATAGCAGCGATTTCCCAAAAGGTGGCAGAAAAGTAAAGAGTATACCAAAAATACAAATTTCGTCAAAATATACTTAATGCTGATGCAGACATAAATATTTCAATTGGTCCCCTGTCTGCAAAGTAATGAACTTTAAATTAATATTTTATGTTGAAAACTAAAATATGAAGTTCAGTCAGATCGAAGGAATTCTAAATTATCAACTTAGTGAGAGCCTAAAGCTGAATCTCGCTCTGTAGTAAATAAAGAGACTTTTCTATTCACTATCTCACCATGGATTTGTCCTGGCCAACAATCGAACGCAATCTATAGGTGTGCATCACCTACGTCACAAACTGTACTCAAGATTATTGCTTTGGCCTATTCACTGACATAGAACATGCTTATGATGCTGTTCACATCCCGATCTTATATAAAATGGTGGTCCAACTAAACATACATCCCATAGTAGGGACCCTAATCTGGAATTTATATTACGAAAGAAATTTACAATTCTGGTTTGAAGATAGGCTGGAAGGCCCCGTATAGCTCGCCCGGGGATCCCTCAGGGTTCGCCCCTTAGCCCCCTACTATTTAATATCTATACCCACCATATACATCAATTAAAAATGCACGGCTTTAAATTGTTACAATACGCCGACGATCTTTGCTGCTATAAATGCACTCCTGACGCCACGCAAGGCTTACTCGCCCTAAAGAAAACCGTCAAATTCTTACGGAACACTTAGATACCTTAGGATTCACTTTTTCCATTCCGAAATCCAAAATCATAATTTTTAACTCGAGAAAAATAAGCAGTTACCCTAACAATATCCCAGAAATACAGCACATTCCAGTAGTCGACAATGTCAAATACCTGGGTGTATACTTCGATAGGAAACTAAATTGGGAAAGGCATATACAATATCTCAAGGAAAAGGGGTTAAAAATTATTAATTTACTTCGATGTATTTCCACGACCAAGTGGGGAGGACACCCCCACACAATGCTATTATTTTATAAAAATTGTTTTCGCGCATTGTTTGATTATGCAGCACCAGCATATGGTGGGGCCAATCCAAAACTTCTTACGTCTATAGACGTATTACAACGACGAGCCTTACGTACCTGTCTAGGAGTCATGTCGTCCAGCCCCAATAATAGTGTATATTTAGAAAGCAACGAATCCTCTTTGTCACACTGACGTATCAAACTCACCGTGCAATATTTGTTCAAATCGTGGGCGCGACAAGCTCACCCCTGTAATAAAACATTTGTGATTCAACGACAATGGTTTGGTCTTCCGACTCCCCCTCCCCCACTAAACGTTTTTTTTTTCTTACAGTGTTACAATATTGACCCTGAAGTTTACCACCAAACTTTTACCCATCCGGACCCGCTTATATATCAACTGAATATTCCCACAGAACCCCGAGTAGAGATACAATATGAAGATCATGGCAGACATGAAAATTATAGAGAATTGTGGCCCACATCAACCTTTATTTATATATGCACAAGTCGGCAACAAACGTCCTTGGTTTCAACACAATAACCTACCCCGTGCAGTTTTAGCATGGTTTTAGTGTTTACCATGAGAATGCGTACAGGTCACGTTGTCATACATCCCAGTTCATATACCGTGCCTGCAACTTCCTGCCAGTGTGGCGAACTTATACAATCAACCACACATTTGTTTTTAGAATGCCCAATTCGACAACAACATCGCAATACTCTATACAAACAGTTACAACGTGCGGGTATCCCATTTTCGATGTCCCTTTCGACTCTACTCAACGAACCACGGTCTGACGTCATGTGGATACTGTACAGCTTTGCCAGAAAACACAACCTTGTAACATAAACAAACAGATACTTGGAATGTAAACAAACTTTCTCATAACAAAACAAATAGGACCCCTGGCAAGAAATCGCTCATAGGCGGTGTGTGCCAAACAAAGAAGAAGAAGATGTATTTAGGGCCAACTGTCCGCGAAGATCGTAACTTGATGCATATGGCATATTGGAAAGTAGAGGCGGAGAGGTAGAGGAGACGTTTTTACCCGTTCCACCTATTTGTAACCTGCCGTGACGTGACGTAGAGAGGCAAGATAAAAAACAAATCAAATATGGCGATATACCTGCAGTCAAATATCCGTATAGCTCGACCACAAGGAAAAAAACCTTCCGTCCAAAACGTTCGCGCAACTTCCCTGCCGTTATCGGTGTTCAGGGCAGTGTTGCCAGGTCAGATTTGAAAAATTCGGGAGATTGTTCCTTGGGAAACCAGAAGATCTGCTACAAAATCCGATGATCTAATAGTAGCGGATGAACGACGTTCTTGGGGGCGGAGGGGCGGCATAGTCGTGCGCACTGGGGGGGGGGGGGAGGGGAGTGGGGGAGTGGCGCGCATTGTTTACGGTGTAAACGTCACACGTCACAGATACTTTTGTAACAATGGTGCTAAACCCAGCACCCTGTGTTTGGCGAAAATATACCGAAGATCTCCATTTCAGGAGTGGACCTTTTTTCAAACAAAAGAAAGTAAACCGCCCTAGGGAACCGACCAACATCTTTCATTTCTTCCGCATTTTCCGGTAGCACCGACACAAGGGGTTTGCGATGCCTCTATTATCGCTAGGAATTTTTATGACAGGAAATGGTAGAAAGTTGTGTTCACAGATGAAGATAACGTGCCGCCTTTCGTTGTCAGCGATTTTACACAATCTTTCAAGTCGAATGCTAACAATAACAAATCAATTTGCCTTCTGCTGGTGTTCGGTGTACAGCTATCAATAGGGGTGGGCACGCGTCCTGCACCAGAATGAGAAAATCCATTACGTATGTGAAATATATTCGGTGAATTAGACAGCATGTCTTCCTCAACAATTCAAGATAGCAACGCTTATGCTAGGGTGCCACCCATCCTCCCCATCTGCTAGAAATACACACACACATGGCCGTATTTAGAGGGGGGTTTCTAGGGTTCAACCCCCCCCCCCGAAACTTCTGACGTATTTGATTAATGGAAGTTCAGAAACCAAAATCTGTAACTAATTTTCAATTTTTTTTTCGAAGCATCACAAAATACAAGGAGACAATGTTGAAAGGATGAAGCTAGAATTTTCATACATTTGGAATTCTGAAACTTGAGTGAAACAGGATTTATTCCCGGAATCGCAACCCGCCCGCGACCCCTCCATTTTCGCTTCTGATGTCCTCTTTCCAGTGTTGTTCCTGCGTCACAAGAAATATAGACTGAAAATTCCCTTTCCAACTTTGAAATTCCCTGTTCGGTAAAGTTGAAAATCCCCTTGATAGGAGTTCAAAGTTAGGATCTCCAATTTCGTAGCGCATTACGTTCGCGATTGAGACAATCCATGCACCAGGCTAAGTTTTTAAAAAGAATAACCGGTTCCACACTTTTCAAAATTCCAAAAATTAAGTTTTAAGGTCAAACAACAAAAACGTTGTGACTAAAATTTCCATCTAATTTTTAAAGCTTTTGCTTGAAGGTATCTAAAATTTAATAACAAAGTATAATAATTATGGATTTCAATACACACTGTATGAAACGTAAAAAAAAAACGTGCTGGATATTCACTCATCTACTGGATTGCGTAAGTCCCGTCAAGGATATAACAACAATAATAATAATAATAATAATAATTATTATTATTATTAGGCCTATTATTATTATTATGGAATAAAATTATTATTTTATGAAATTTTAATTATTATTGTATAATTATTGTTATTATTACTATTATTCAAATTACTCGCGACGCCCATGGGAACAATTATGAATGAACCACCCCGAAAAAACGTCCTGTCTACGGTCATGCACACACACACCCACAAACACATACATGTATAACAAAATTTTCCCACGCTACGAAGTCAGTGTTTCTACCTCGCAAGGCAAGGACGTTTCACTGTGTTTGTGTCACATCATCCATTTCATCAGTTTCTCATTCATCCATATTGGCGTACTTACCCGTAGAGGCACAAAAGCGACGTAAAATAACAAAAATAGAAATAGAGTTTAGGGTGGGATAAAATACAGCCATCTAAATATAGTAATGTAGTAAAAGTAATAAAATAATGTCCTAGCACAATTGAGTAGCGTTTGACATAATTTCACAGTTCAAACAGCACTTTTCACGGCTGAGTGGAGTTCCACTCCACATCTCCCCTCCATGTTCAATTAAGATGAGCAGGAAACGTGTTTTTAAGCTGGCCGTTGGAGGTTCCATAGCAATAGTTTATTAAGGAATTCTCAGAGAAATAAATAGGCCTGGCAACGCTGACGTGAGCCAGCGCGAATGTTGCTTCCCCCTACCCTTTCCCGCAACCGCCGAAGCGATGTGCTTCTGCGCAGGTTTTTTTGCTTGTGGTTCCACTATAGCTGGGAAATGTGTAGTGAAGATCCAGGTAATAAATACGTTGTCATGCTTTTTCTTTTGCTAATATTTATATTAAGGGTACGTTGGTGATCGTAGCACCGAATTGAAATGAGAAGAAAGCGACATGAACGCAGCTGACGCAACGGCTATAGCTGGTAGCGCAGGGTTGCCAGGAGTGTAAAAAAAGGCAATCAATGCAAGAGAGTCGGAAAATTATGCGAAAAGCAGTTTATGAATTTCTTTTTTTTCGGGAGGGGGTGGGGAATACAAGAAAGTCACTGGTATTCCGAAAATATATGCACGTACGGATACAAATACCATTGTAATGGGAAAATAGTATAAAAAAAGGCATCCAATGCAAGAAAGGCGGAAAATTATGCGAATAGCACTTTACGAATTTCTTTTTTTTCGGGAGGGGGGGGGGAATACAAGAAAGTCACTGGTATTGCGAAAATGTATGCACGCACGGATACAAATGCAATTGTAATGGGTAAAAAAAACCGCGGCCAGCAAGAATCGGTTACCCTAGGATTTCATAACTACAACATTTTTCTATAAGCCTGCATAGTCCACATGATTCTTTCCTCCTATTATATTCTAGCATCTAGGGTGCTCGCACCGAATTGAAATGTCACAAAATAACGTATACGAGGGAATAATGAAAAACGTAATGTCCCACGGTACCCAACCTGTGGCCCGCGAGGAGTCATGAAACCAAAGCAGGTTCCTTTCCCAAATACCCTGTATGCTCCATATATTTCTTCGAACCGGATTCTAGGTTCTAGGGCATTTTCAATGGAATCGTACGTACCGAGTATAAGGGGGAAATTTTAAAATTCCCTACTGTCCAAACTGTGGCCCGCGAAGATCTGATAATCCAGGGTGTCGTAAGCACATCCTTTGTTTATCACCCTGTATAGTCAAAATATTTCTTCGAACGATATTCTTGCTTCTAGGAAACTTGCACTGAATTGAAATGTCACATAATAACGTATACGAGGGAATAATGAAAAACTTAATGTCCCACGGTATCCAACCTGTGGCCCGCGAGGATTTGGTTTCCCCATGAAATCAAAGCAGGTTCTTTCCCCAATCACCCTGTATGCTCCATATATTTCTTCGAATCGGATTCTAGGTTCTAGGGCATTTTCAATGGAATCGTACGTACCGAGTATAAGGCGGAAATTTTAAAATTCCCTCATGTCCAAACTGTGGCCCGCGAAGATCTGATAATCTAGGGTGTCGTAAGCACATCCTTTGTTTATCACCCTGTATAGTCAAAATATTTCTTCAAACGATATTCTTGCTTCTAGGGAACTTGCACCGAATTGAAATGTCACATAATAACGTATACGAGGGAAAAATGAAAAACGTAATGTCCCACGGTACCCAACCTGTGGCCCGCGAGGATTAATGAAATCAAAGCAGGTTCCTTCCCCAAATACCCTGTATGCTCCATATATTTCTTCGAATCGGATTCTAGGTTCTAGGGCATTTTCAATGGAATCATACGTACCGAATATAAGGGGATAATTTTAAAATTCCCTCATGTCCAAACTGTGGCCGCGAAGATCTGTTGGTCTGGGACGTCGAAGACACATATTTTGTTTATCACCCCGTATAGTCAAAATATTTCTTTGAATATTCTAGCTTCTAGGGCAATTGCACCGAATATACATGTTAGTTTTGCACCGAATATACATGTTAGTTTTGCACCGAATATACATGTTAGTTATAAAATACATACACGGGGCATAAAATAATAAATAATGTCCCTTATTATAGACACTCTGGTCCGTTGGTGATTTATTTTTCCATGAATTCTGTTTTGGTTTCATGGGCTGTTTCTGTAAATTGAAGTAATATCTCCCTTTTATGCAAACGGACCTTGAGAAGTCCGCCATGGCACGTTTATGCTGTGTACCATTTTTTACCACAATATACAAGGCTTTCAGTGTTGAGGTAAAATTGGTAAACCTATTTATGTCGTTCCGACGTCTCTGTTAGAAAATTGTGCTACAACGGCAGGGGTTCCGCATTCGAATGCTGATCTGAACATGGGTGTTCTTTGTGTTTTTCCATTCATTAATATCATCACATCATCTCTACTCTCACTCTCATATTCGTGATTTACCAAAAGTGGCGGAATGAGAGTGAAACAAACCATTTCAATCAATTTATTACATGTTTGGTTGATGTTTGTATTCGTAGCTACCCGTTCGTTTTTCCGCTTGATTTAGTTTATAAAGCAAATATTTAATTCTCTGTTTGATCGAAGAGCGTCGCTTCGTCGCACCAATACGTGTAAGGTAACTCTATTATCTTTCACTTCTATTTAGAGAAGGTGTACATATTTTGTATTTGTATTAATATTACTTTGATTTTTTTTGTATGTCTATTTATTGCAAGAAAAGAAATATATGTATATATACTGCTGGACAAAAAGAAAACGGACACTTTAATATTTGACATCTGAATTCCAATTACTTATGAATTACGCTCTCAGTTTTGTAGTTTTCTGTAACTTTCGTTTTTGTTCTAATTTAACTTATTAATGTATGTATTTACCTTTTTTTTTAATGTATGTAGAACATCCTCAAAGTTTGTTTTCTGTTGAATATATTTCCAATAATCTACTTAGTCTTCGAATTAGCATTTATGAGTTATTACAAAAAAATTCAAGTGTCCGTTTTTCTTTTGACCAGCAGTGGATATATAGATATAAAACTGGATAGGTTATAAAAAAACTGTTCCCTAAAAAAATACATAAAAAGTTTATTTTTATTTATTTTTATTTTGTGACATTTCAATTCGGTGCAAGTTCCCTACAATCAAGAATATCGTTCGAAGAAATATTTTGACTATATAGGGTGATAAACAAAGGATGTGCTTACGACACCCTAGATTATAAGATCTTCGCGGGCCACAGTTTGGGCATGAGGGAATTTTAAAATATCCCCCTTATACTCGGTACGTACGATTCCATTTAAAATGCCCTAGAACCTAGAATCCGATTCGAAGAAATATATGGAGCATACAGGGTGATTAGGGAAAGAACCTGCTTTGATTTCATGGGAAAACCAAATCCTCGTGTTCCACAGCTTGGGTACCGTGGGACATTACGTTTTTCATTATTCCCTCGTATATGTTATTATGTGACATTTCAATTCGGTGCAAGTTCCCTAGAAGCAAGAATATCGTTCGAAGAAATATTTTGACTATACAGGGTGATAAACAAAGGATGTGTTTACGACACCCTAGATTATCAGATCTTCGCGGGCCACAGTTTGGACATGAGGGAATTTTATATAAGGGGCAGTCAAATGAAACCCGGTCACTAGTGTAATCAGTGTATTAAGTGAAAATGTAGTTATACATATTACACGTACTCAAAAATGTAGATACACACAGTACACATACTCAAAAATAATCGCCAAAACTGTTTGCACATTTATCCCATTGCGACACAAGCCGACATCCTCTCGAATCCAGGCCTGGACCCATTCACACACTTCGTCGTCCGATGCGAATCGATGTCCGCGAATAGCTTGTTTGAGAGGTCCAAAAACATGGAAATCACACGGGGAAAGGTCTGGACTGTACGGTGGATGTTCCAGCACTTCCCACCGAAACTGCTGCACTGTCGTCTTCACCGCATTGGCCGTGTGTGGGCGGGCATTATCATGCAGGAGGATAACGCCATTGGACAACATGCCTAGGCGTTTCGACTTGATGGCTCGTCGAAGGTTCTGTAACGTGGCTTGATAACGCTGGGCATTGATGGTGGTTCCCCGTTTCAGGAACTCGACAAGCAGTGCGCCCCTGTGGTAAAAAAAAAGAAGACATCATGACCTTACCAGAAATGGTGTGCACGGCCTTTGCTTTCTTTGGAGGTGGTGAATTCGAATGTTTCCACTGCTTGCTCTGACGCTTGCTTTCCGGTACAAAATGGTGACACCATGTTTCGTCACCTGTGACAATACGCGACAGAAAGCCGTATTCCTCCTCATGATAACGTTGCAGATGACTCAAAGAAAGGCCCATTCGATTTTTCCGCTGTTTGGCGGTCAGGTGGTGGGGAACCCACTGCGCACAAATTTTGCGAAAGTTCAGGTGTTGATGCATGATGCTGCGGGCGGTGCCCACGCTAATACCCAGTAACCGATGGATGTCGTCTACGGTGATTCTGCGGTTGTCCAGGACTAAAGCATTCACTTCCGCAATCATTTCCGGTGCGATGACACGATGAGCCTGTCCAGGACAAGCATCGTCTTCCAGTGACTCGCGCCCCTCAAGGTATCGTTTGCGCCATTTCACAACACTCGAACGACTCAGACTGTACTCACCGTACACAGCCTTCATCGAACGATACATATCACGGCCTCCAACTCCTTCCGCCGCCAAAAAACGAATCACTCCTCGTTGTTCCTGCTTACTCGCCTGCATGTTCTGTACTGGACGATAACTTGTGTGACCACCTTCTCTTCGACATGATACCACACTGGCGCTATGCAACTTCAAAGGGTGCGCACGCCTCAGTCTCTCGACCAATAGCGGGCCTCCCCGATGGCGCACTGGTAGCGTCGTCGCCTTCTAATCAAGGGGTCCCGGGTTCGATACCCGGTGGAGGCACAAGTGGTTCGGATCCCACTTTAAACTGTAGGTCCAGTCCCGATTAGCCTTACTGTGCATAAAGTGGACTTAAAACAACAAATCAATCAATCAATCTCGAACAATAGCTGGCGCTACCATAACCGCGGTTACCGTACATGTACGGCACATTTCGACGCACTGACAGGGTTTCATTTGAATGTCCCTCATAATTTCCCCCTTATACTCGGTACGTATGATTCCATTGAAAATGCCCTAGAACCTAGAATCCGGTTCGAAGAAATATATGGAGAATACAAGGTGTTTGGGGAAGGAACCTGCTTTGATTTCATGGGGAAACCAAATCCACGCAGGCCACAGGTTGGGTACCATGGTACATTAAGTTTTTCATTATTCCCTCGTATACGTTATTATGTGACATTTCAATTCGGTGCAAGTTCCCTAGAAGTAAGAATATCGTTCGAAGAAATATCTTGACTATACAGGATGATAAACAAAGGATGTGCTTACGGCACCCTGGATTATCAGATCTTCGCGGGCCACAGTTTGGACATGAGGGAATTTTAAAATTTCCCCCTTATACTCTGTACGTATGATTCCATTGAAAATGCCCTAGAATCTAGAATCCGATTCGAAGAAATATATGAAGCATACAGGGTGTTTGGGGAAGGAACCTGCTTTGGTTTCATGGGAAAAACAAATCCTCACGGGCCACAGGTTGGGTACCGTGGGACATTACGTTTTTCATTATTCCCTCGTATACGTTATTGTGTGAAATTTCAATTCGGTGCAAGTTCCCTAGAAGCAAGAATATAGTGCGAAGAAATATTTTGTCTATGCAGGGTGATAACCAGAGCATGTGCTTACGACATCCTAGATTATCAGATCTTCGCCGGTCACAGTTTAGACATGAGGGAATTTTAAAATTTCCCCTTTATACTCGGGACGTACGATTCCGTTGAAAAAGCCCTAGAACCTAGAATACGATTCGAAGAAATATATGGTGCATACAGGGTGATTGGGGAAAGAACCTGCTTTGATTTCATGGGAAAACCAAATCGTCGCGTTCCACAGCTTGGGTACCGTGGGACATTACGTTTTTCATTATTCCCTCGTATATGTTATTATGTGACATTTCAATGCGGTGCAAGTTCCCTAGAAGCAAGAATATCGTTCGAAGAAATATTTTGACTATACAGGGTGATAAACAAAGGATGTGCTTACGACACCCTAGATTATCAGATCTTCGCGGGCCACAGTTTGGACATGAGGGAATTTTATAATTTCCCCCTTATACTCTGTACGTATAATTCCATTGAAAATACCCTAGAACCTAGAATCCGGTTCGAAGAAATACATGGAAAATACAGGGTGTTTGGGGAAGGAACCTGCTTTGATTTCATGGGGAAACCAAATCCACGCAGGCCACAGGTTGGGTACCATGGTACAGTGGCGGTTCCTCCATGGAACAGAGGGAACAGGTTGTTCCCTTCTACTTATCGCCCTTTTTAGCTATTTAAATTATCTATAATTACATAATAAGAACACTTCTTTCTTCCGAAATCAAGACGCCGAAGAAAAACTTTCACCGTGACTGGACGTTTGTTTACTTCACCTACCCTCGTCGTCCCACCCTCTGCTGTCTGTTGCCGAGTATTTCCGACCACGCGCGAAGGTAAACGATCCTCATGGTGTCGCGGAAGCTGAACTCTCTAGCTGTTCGCTACGAGAGACAGCGAATTCGTTTTCCTTCGAGTTTTTGCTATGTGCTAAAGTTTAATTGTGTCGTAGTGATAGTTTTGAGTGTAGTAAGTCTATAGTTTCCTAATCTCATTGCAAAATTGCGTCTGTCATTCATAACGAACTGGAAAAATCTTCTACAGTCTAAGCGTCTGCTAAATGCCTTGGCTAAACGCTGCGAAATAGCTTCCGAGGGAACAGCTCGCATCCACCTGTTCCACCAGCCCCAAGACGCACGCAGCGGCAGGACAAAGCGAATGTTGCGAGTGTTGTATGATCGACCGGCTGAAGACGAAAGATTTAAGTTCATTGAACTTTACAGAAAAGACAGCAAACCAACACCTATCCTAACCGAATTAAAAACTAAAACTAAATCGTACACAAGGCATTTTCAAACAAGTTACTACAACTCTGTAACTGTATACTCTTCCAGTGGCAAATTATTGTTGTCCTTGTTTGTTCCCGAGAAGGGAGTTTGGAACAGTTCGGGTTTTGTCACAATTTCTACAAATCTAGTGGACGCATGTACGTCCGCAGGATTTTTTTCCAGGGAAAGCAAAGAAAGGCATTTTTTTTTCAGGGGGACAATCAAGGTACCTTTTCCCCAATAATAGTGTTGTACCCTCAAAAAAACATTGCTTAAATTTGAATTTATCATATTCATGCAATAATTAACACATATTATTGTGGCTGAAATGAAATTATATGTGACAAATATATAATTTTTTGTTTTCTTTCATTTTCCGGGGGGGCACGGCCCCCGCTTGCCCCCCTTCTGTACGCCCATGGGTGAACGTCATGAAAAAACTCGGCCATCTGATTGCCATTATTGCATTGAGGACGTTTGAATTACAATGCTCAACTATAAAAAAAATGTCAACTTAATCTACAAATAGAGAGATGAAACCAGTTTCGATAAAACATTTTTTCTCTGATCACTCATAAATTGCTTTTATTAATGTTTCCTATGTTGCGCATCAACAATTTTGTTTTTTATGTTTTCTTTACATTATATCATATTTGCTTTAACATTGGTATTTTCATAATTTTAACGTGCTTCATGTATGTGACTTCTGAAATTTTTTAGCATATGTTTCGTATATTTATTTGGTTCATTTCAACAAGGGTTGAATTTTACTTGCTGTACTGTATTATATTACGATAGGTATGGGAGGGGAGGGGGCAAGTGCATGTCACCAGTTCCCCTGCCTGATTTAGCACCGCACGCCACTGCCATGGTACATTACGTTTTTCATTATTCCCTCGTGTACGTTATTATGTGACATTTCAATTCGGTGCAAGTTCCCTATAAGCAAGAATATCGTTCGAAGAAATATTTTGACTATACAGGGTGATAAACAAAAGATGTGCTTACAGCACCCTGGATTATCAGATCTTCGCGGGCCACAGTTTGGACAGTAGGGAATTTTAAAATTTCCCCCTTATACTCGGTACGTATGATTCCATTGAAAATGCTCTAGAACCTAGAATCCGGTTCGAAGAAATATATCGAGCATACAGGGTATTTGGGGAAGGAACCTGCTTTGGTTTCATGAATCCTCGCGGGCCACAGTTTGGGTACCGTGGGACATTTACGTTTTTCATTATTCCCTCGTATACGTTATTTTGTGACATTTCAATTCGATGCGAGCACCCTAGATGCTAGAATACAGGAGGAAAGAATCATGTGGACTATGCAGGCTTATAGAAAAATGTTGTAGTTATGAAATCCTAGGTTAACCGATTCTTGCTGGCCGCGGTTTTTTTTTTTTTACCCATTACAATTGCATTTGTATCCGTGCGTGCATACATTTTCGCAATACCAGTGACTTTGTTGTATTTCACCCCCCTCCAGAAAAAAAAAAGAAATTCATAAACTGCTATTCGCATAATTTTCCGCCTTTCTTGAATTGGATGCCTTTTTTTTATACTATTTTCCCATTACAATTGCATTTGTATCCGTACGTGCATATATTTTCGCAACACCAGTGACTCTCTTGTATTCCCCTTCTCCCGAAAAAAAAAAAAGAAATTCATAAACTGCTTTTCGCATTTTCCGACTCTCTTGCATTGATTGCCTTTTTTTTACACTCCTGGCAACCGTGTGCTACCAGCTATAGCCGTTGCGTCAGCTGCGTGCATGTTGCTTACTTCTCTGTTCAATTCGGTGCTAACATCACCGACGTTATTTGCCCTTAATAAAATATTTCAACGAAGGTACTAATTCAGTTTTGTTGAGTTATTAAAAAGAAACTGAAGTGTTCATATCCATGTTTATCAAATCGAGCAGGTTATTAGCATTGGCGGGCTTGACATTATTGATGCGTAGGTAAAAATTTACTATTCCACAAACACATGTAACATCTTTGTTTCGTCATTTTTAACATTCGTACTTACCTATCTGCTTCGCGGAACATTCTTTAAGGTGTATTCACGTTTTTTTTAGATCATCGCGCGTCGTGCTTGTGTTTTGTCGATTTTTCATTTGGTATGCAGTGTTGACGATAGCCCCAAGAGACATTACGTAAGGTTAGATTAGGCAAACATAGTTAAAAACAGTAGTATAAGCTGGAGACACATTAAACTCGTTTGTTTTCAAATAAAAATCATTGCTACTTACCTCATATGCATAGCGGAAGATTTTTCAAGCTGGAAATCACTTTTTCTTCCATGGAAAAAGCGTTATTTTTAACATTATAATCATTTATTGGTCGTTGCTAATTCGGCGGGCAAATTTTGACACACGTTGTATATCGTCAGCTGATATGCAGTATCGTCAGCTGATGTGCAGTGTTTCAAAACTTATGAACCGATAAATGCCGCACAAACTATTCACAAAAGGTTTTTTATGCGAAAATTGAGGCTAGACTCTACGTCCTTATCTGCACGGTGATTGCTTCTTTGCGTTCGCGGTGCGCGATCGTGGTGCGGCACCCGTCATCTCTTCGGGTAAGTACCTTTTTCTTTTTACACTTTCTGTTCACGATAGCCCCACTATCCATTCACGGGGTCGAGGTATGCCTACGAGGTTAGGTTAGGCCTGTTAGGTTAGGTTCCATTAGCGCTCATTTCACCCCTAAATATGTGCTTCATCATCTAAAAAATTCCTCAGTACGTTCAATTGCGCATATCCGGACAACATCGGTTTTTCTCGATTTACTCCTTCAGGAAAATTTTGCTCGGTTTGGGATTTACGTTGTTGAATTCCTTATAAAATAAGCTTTCCAACGATATATGACACGTATTCCTTAGGAAAAGGACGTAAACTATTCGCGATTAAAATTAACCGATATGCCATCTGCCGGGATTTTCAGGAAGTACTCTAAGTAGGATACGTTGTGTTGAAGTCGTTTAAAGCATGGTGAATATGCGAGAAAGTAAGGTCTACTGTTCAGGTTTTTTTTTTTGCTCTAAATAGTTTTATGGGACAAAACAAATTAAAAGTTTTCATGTGTTTCCCGTGGAATCAACAAAATGAAATTTGTGAATAAATCAGGGAAAACGTAATTGACAGAAGATTGGTATGGGGGATATAACACTGTAATTCGGCAAGGAAATTACGAAGAATGCACGAGTCTGCTTACTTTATTTATTGAGAGATAAATATATATTTCCATGAAAGTAAAGTTTTAAATTGTACTTTATAAATAAAGCTTTTTTTTTTCGAAAAATCATGAAGCGTCTTAACCAATGCGTCCATGTATTACCGGTGTTACGTATGTGTGAAATTTGGAACAGGTGCAAGTCGATTAAGAGGGAAGATGAAAATAGTTTGAGAATGAATTAATGTCAAATGTAACCAGAAAAAAAGTGAGCATGCTAATGTTCATGTTTCATTCAGTACGATGTCCTTTTTCAGTGAGTATAGCCTGGTCATGAAATCGTGAATATTATTATTAAACCAGCCTTTCTCTTTCGAGAAAGAACTGCAACGATATGTTCGCAATTTTCTCCTGTCCCACCTTTTCAAGTACAGGTCAATTTCAATTCCTTTATTTTCAAATAATTTCCGAGAACCCCAGTTACATGACGTGCAGATGATACAGCACTGCTTTGGACAACCAGTGCGTATACATACTTTCGTCTGCATTTTCCGTGTTATTTTTGCCTATCATAATTAAATGCTTCGTTCTCAGTGAAGCTTCACGTTTGTTAGAGTACCTGGAATTCACATCGCATTCGCAATATTTAAAAATAATACGTAATTTAAACGTTTTCTACCATACCAGTCATGCCAACACGCTGCTCTTTTGTACTACCATAGAAAAGTTAGGTAATAGAAGTGGAAGCTACATTTAAACCTCGCTGCGCTTTGAAATTGCATTTCCATCGGTGGCCAGTAGATGGCGCGGCCGTCTTCTTTTGCTGCTCGCAGTAAGTAGGGGGGGGGGAGGAGATTCATTGTCCCACTGGAGTGTCCTTCACCACAGAAAGGACAGGGGTGGGTTGTGAAACAGGTTTGCTGAAAACGAGGGGGGAATATATGTCTTTTTCTGATTTCATGCAGTTCGTGAATTTACGGAATGAGGACTTTGCCAGGCAGCTACATACCCTACCAGGGCGCGAAATCATTGAAGATTGATTTTGGGGGGGGGGGGGCAAGAATATTGTGGTCTACACAGACATACACAAACTATACATATATATTATGTATGTGCATGAAACTTTTCAAATTTTCTACCAAGCAACTGAGAAGAAAGAGCCTATATGATTAATATTTATAATGTTATTAAATATAAAAGTAAATTACTAAACATGTAAAAATACATTAGTATTTAATACATATAAGGGAATTTATTTGATATTTTTTATGTATCAGATATTTATAACTGCCTTCTCGATTGCGCCGTGAATACGTTTTCGCCTTGCAATCAAGGAGTCCCGGGTTCGATACCTGGTGGAGGCACATAGTGGTTCGGATCCCACTTTAAACTATCGTTTGATTGACTTGTTATTGATTTTTAGTTTTGGTTATTATGTATAGGTTTCTACCTACCTGTGGGTGATCGCGGCGATAGGGTTGAAATAAAACATTATCTCTTATGCCTTTAGAATTGGTTTGGATGGAAGGGGGTAGGGTGCGTGGTATTCGCATTAACACAAGGTTAGTCGAGCAACTGTGCAGAATAAGGTTGACTAACAATGGCAGTGAGCCTAAAGTATCCAAAGTAAACATATATTGCTTAAATATGTCTGCATTATACAGTGACTCAACTACAGGGGGGGGACAGGGGCTAATGCGAGCAATTACCCCTTCGATTTCAAATTTTATGCAAATAAAAATTCATTTTGTAAAATTTTCTTCCTTGTTTCGCTCGCATTATCTGCTATTCTTGTTTTCATCAAGTTCAGAGGGGCGGCGGGAGCCAGCCATTGGGCACGAATGATCTAAAAAAAGTTGTAAAATGAGAATGCCATGGCGTCCAGGGAAATTAATTGCGCACTAATAAATCAATATTGTTTTCAATTGCACAAATTGGATCTAAAAATTTTTGAGGTATCTATCTGCATTTTTCCGGACCTTCTCATCGGACTAAAATGTATGATATAAAGTAATCCCCTCACATTAGCCTTCTAATACTAATAGTAACTAATGTATTCAACAATGTGCTCATTTCTGTTTTGGAAGTTGAACTGGACCTCTAGATTTCCAGTGTTAACCCAGCATCACAATTTAATTGAAATCTAGTAGAAGGAAATATGGCGGAACTCCAGCCTTGAAAGACGGGTAATAGGGCGGTGATGGGACTTCATTCACTGAAAATTCGTCACTCAATGAAAGTCGATCGGAAAGACTGAATTCCGAAAAGGATTTCAATTTTAATAATAGTGGACATTATTAATAATAATTTCAACAATAGCATTTCTTTTCGATATATTTCATGAAACAAGACCTTTTTATATTAATAATAGATCATCAGTGCTGGAGTTGCTGGAGTTGTGGGTGTGGAGAAGGAGTGCAGAGGGGTGCTTTTCCCCCAGTTATGTACATTTCCATTAACCATCCCCTCCTGTTAGGATAATTTGCATAACCATCCCCCACTTCTTCATTGTCTCCATGCTGATCTACACAAAGACCCTCCTCGACCAAGAGGCCTCCCCGATGGCGCAATGGTAGCGTCGTCGCCTTGTAATCAAGGGGTCCCGGGTTCGATACCCGGCACAAGGCACAAGTGGTTCGGATCCCACTTTAAACTGTAGGTCCAGTCCCGATTAGCCTTACTGTGCATAAAGTGGACTTAAAACACCAAATCAATCCAATCCTCCTCGACCAAGCATACCAGCTATAGGAGTATCCACTTCGAGCACTGTAGATCATAAAATAAAAACACACTGGAAAGAAGGAAATGTCCACAGAATTTCAATATGGAAGAAAAATGAACTTCACAAAATGCATCCAAATAATGTTAACATTTAACCCATACGCTGTGAACCCTTAGGGCAAAGGGATAATTCGACTCCACATCAAACTGAGTTTTGGGACCACTTTGAAGTAACATGAAACAGGTGTAAACTATTTTAGAGTTTTTTCAGCTCTTATTTGAATATAAAAAGGCTTAGAGCCATCTTGAAAATATTTGATGTGAAGTTACATTCAAATACCACACGTAAAATTAAAATTAGTGATAAAAGTTCATGATTTATCAAATTTAATTCTTTATATTGTGCAGCAACAAAGCAACGACTGGTTGAGTAACTGGATCTTTCTATACTGGATTCATGCAAGAAATAATAAGTTATGTCAGCGTTTCGTTAAAAAGCGCAACAAAAGTTTTTTAGTGCCTAAAAACCTATTTTGCTTGTTAGAACCTATTTTAGGTTCCACTGTTACCTGTGCAATACAAAGTGGTCTGATCTGTGTGGTCTTGCTCACTTTGGCGTCACTTCCATGCTTTGTGGCATTCACGCCTTGCAAACTAACATTTCAGCATTGAAGTTTGCACCACTCACTATATTTTTGTTGTAAGATTTTCAGAATATAAGATGATCCTCACAGACAAAATTGCGGAGTTTTACTGTGGTTAACATGAAAACAGATTGGTGTCTAACTATACGGCGATGAGTGGATTTTAATAGCAAATTTCCAATGTTGAGTTCTGCCATCGCCGTAGGGTTAGGCAACACACATAACGTTATGCAAGATAGTGCATATTTCAGGATATATGTGTCCCATTTTCATTGCCGGTGACTATAACTAATCAGCAGTATTCAGAAATTTTTAACTATTTTAAGTTTTTTTTAACCTACTTCAGAATTTTTCGAGTCTAACTTAAGATTTTTAGGACCTATTTCAGGATTTTTAGAACCTATTTTAGGGTTTTTCGAACCTATTTTAGGATTTTTCGAGCCTAACTTAAGATTTTTAGGACCTATTTCAGGATTTTTAGAATCTAAAAATCCGAGGTCTAGTTATGAGATATGGGATTTTTCCTATAGATGTCCACCTGCGAGCAAGGAAGTTAATTCTGCATTTCGGAGGGGACACATATGTTAAGTTAGCCGGGCCCCTCTGGTCGAACCAGAACGCCCCTGCTTATTATCGAAGATGTCGTATCATATGTTACTGGAAACCGGATTTCTGTCTTGTAAATTAAATTATTTCATAAGCGACACTTCCTGTTGAATTTCTAAGCTATATAAAATTTCAGAAGCAGAGAGAGAGAAAGAATATTGCGGGGATGGTTCTACACCTCGCCACACCCTGCATTGCCGGGCGGCCACTACGCCACTGTCTCTAATTATCATGATCAATTGAGCTTTCGTGGCTCCCTTCAGTAGCTGTTATGTCAATCTTCGCAGGTTTCAGATTCAAATATTCTGTGGAAAAATAGCGACGCATTGGCTTCGAGGAGGAGGGCGGGGGTTAACCTTGAGTTAGGACTCACTCACTGTCGTAATGTTCCCAAGTTTACGACCGCAACCATTACCCCGATGCCCAAACTGCTCGCGGATCTGATTCAGGTTTGGCCCGCTTTTGAAGGTCCTACAGGCATTTTCTTCTTCGTGTTTACAATCCCGCCAGAGCCAGTTTCTCTGTGACGCAGGCCCGTAGCCAGGAATTTTTAGTAGGGGGGGCGAAGTCAATCCTAGAGGGGGCAAATTTTTAATATATTGTGTTGCATTGGAAGATGCCCCCCCTCCCTCTCCTCCAAAAGTGATAAGTAACAGGAAAGGGATGATATCTTGAATGAAACTCCAACGAACAAAAAAGTTCGAGCAACATCAAATAACAATATTTCGATAATGACCTTTTCGGACTACCAAAGAATACAAAGATAAAGTTTAACATAAATAGGCTAATCGGGACTGTATCTACGTTATATTTACAGGTCAATAATGTTCATAGACGATTAATATGTACCAACAGCTTTGGGCTTCTCTGCAGGACTGATAAAGGAAGACGTTTATAAATCGTGCTTCATAATGTTTTCTTCTAGTTTCCAGTATGCAAGATTTTTACGCACAAAGGAATCTAACGAGAATCCAAGAACACCATTGTGTTGTGTTAGGCAAGAAAAATAGAATTCATTAAATAATAATGGTTACATATTATCTACACTTTGATGAATTGTGTAAACATTTACATTTTTTTAGACCTACTTGCTAAAACATTAAAATGGGTCCCTTACTCCACCATGGATTCTATTTGCTTCAAATGCAAGACTCTTGCATCACTTCAGACAATCTTTGCCTACGTTAACCATTTTGCAAAATATTGTGTTGGCACCTGACAAACAAATAGGAATCCCTTGATTGATCAGCGACTTCTTGGATTACACTGACATCATTAATATTTCATGTTTTATCAAGTTTTATCGAGGGAAATGCTGTATTCTCTTTACATTTTGAAAAATACCTTCCTTAATGACTATGGTACGAAACCGAAAGATATAAGGGGCCTCCTTCGCTTTACCCCATTTCCGCGGCACGAAGTCTCTGAGCAGCTTATCGTCACCACTTTTTGAGCAGAAGAGTACAAACCCCAAATATCAGGGATTTTTATTCTGATACTAATTTTTACCAGTCACACAATGGCTTAAGATATATGAATAAAATTAGGAGAATCCACTACATAGCAGAAGAGTTGACATAATTATTTGTCAAAAAATTAGATTGTGCCTGAGGTAGGTTTAACAGACAACTTCTGCTACAGACACAATTTATTATTATAAATATAAGAAAATAAATAGAATGTAATTTGAGAGATTTTCAATCGTATTTAGTTCACTGCAGCTTCTTTCTACTTGTCATTTTCTTGAACCTACATTCATAAGGTGCCGCCTGATAACATTTACAACTTTCACAGTGTGTGCAGGACATCAAGGCAAGCAACTTTTCTCAGTCACTATTTGCGCCTCTAATTCATCTTTCGATGTTACAAGCAATCAAAATAGGCATCTTCTGTCCTTAATGGATGCAATCCCATTGTAAGCTTCGTAGTAGCAAATGTCATTTAGTTTTACTGCCGTTTAAAATTCTGAGAGCAATATATAACATGCTATTGAAACGATATCATGCAAACAGTCAGGGTTAAAACTTAACTTTTCCTTTATAAAATGGATATCATAACACACACCTATGTTGCTTACCATATTTGATGCGTTTGCATAGAGAAATGATTCATAAGATTTGAAATTGATATTTACACTCCATAAGATGCTTAGTGTAACCCTATCGAACTACAAATTTTATCGCTTTCTAACCGAAATAATAATTGTGAAACACTATCACATTTTCATCGTGTTTGATAATAATTTGAGCCAGTAAGCTGTCCTACATCTTTCACTAGCCGACCTACATGGTAGGATGGTTACATAACACACTGCGAAGCCAGGGGTTCCAGGTTCGAGCCTGGGCATGAGTCTTCTTTGTGAGCAGAGGCGAAACCACAATTTTTTATCTGGAGAGGGGGGTTAAGTACCAGGACAAACGTGCCAATAATAATAATAGTAATATAGTGGTGGTAATGGTAGTAATAATAGTAGCATTACAAGACGTTATTATCGTCATAAATCATGCAAAAGGGGATAGAAGTCGGTGCTAAAGCATTTGTGTTTGAACAAATTATTTGAAATATTTTTTCAACACGTTCAATTTCATATTAGCTAATAATGGAAAACAAGCACACAAACCGTATATTTCAAGGACAGAATAATGACGAACATTATTATTTTGTACATATGACAAGTATAACTTTCATGTATACAACATATATTTTAAACATATGTAACATAGAGCGACATAAAATAAGAAAACACATGTGCAACATGTTAACGCTAAATTGTGTACGTATATATATATATAATTTAAATACATTACATGGTCAATTCATCCGCCAAATTGTCTCTCAAATGTGAACGCTCCATTTCCTCAAAAGAATTGTTCATGCACTTAAGCAGCAACAGTCTGAAGTATATATATATCTGGCCTTACCTCTCTCTCGGGTAATTTAGAATGCATTACAGAAAATAATCATATTGGGATCGAAGCGAGCAGGAAAATCTTTAGTATCAAATATTTGCAAACTGAAAACAATATTTATTTAATAGGGCGCAACAAATTTCACGGGGAACATGGCATTCTCTTTAACATTTTTTTTTATTTAGATCGTTTTGGCTCCCAGGGCTGACTCCCGCCGCCCCCTAGCTATAGCTCTGAAAATGGGATTATAAGAATAGGAAATATTGACCTTGCGAGCGAAGCAGCGAAAATTTTACGAAATGTACTTTTATTTGTAAAAGAAAGTTGAAATCGAGGGAGCAATTGCCCCTCAGTGTCCCCTGCAAGTGCCCTTAGCCGTCTGGAGGAAAATAGCAAGAAACACTTGAAAACTAATTCCAACTTGAGTATCCATTTTGTTCTACTATTCTTAGATTCTGCTAGTCATGTTTCTTTACTTCAATGTTTGCCCCCTCCCAGATTGGACTTCCGTTCAAGATTGGGGGGGGGACAATGCCCCTACCCCCTGTGGTTGCAGCAGTGTTTGTGAGTGTCTTTTCATCAATTTCACGTCACTCCCTCTCTCTATCACATGAATCGCTATTACCAAAAGGTAGACTTGGGAAACAAAAAATTATGCTGTTCAAACTTCTTAGCAACACATCCAAGAAAAACATCCAAATACATTAGGCACTTTTAATACAAGACTACTCAAAATATCACAACTGTTCTACATACTGAAAATTGATAAATCATTTCCCGAAGTTTGAATCTGGAAGAGATTTTATTCCCCAAATCCTGATCCGACATTATACGGAATCCCACACACCTTCATAAATCACAAAATCAATAAGTGTCTTTGTTATGTTGCTAGAGTAATACAGGATCAAATTCCAGGTAGATATGTATTCTGTATTTTTTACAGGGGGGGGGGGCAGTTGCCCCTCTGCTCCCTATAGCTACAGGCCTGCTGTGACGTCACCTACGTAGGTGAAACTTCTTCCGAGGGTCGCCATTTCAGCAACGAGAACATGTTGATTTGAAGATGGCTCACACAAAGCATTTGGGGGGGGGGGGGCAGATTCGAAAGTGTTGAATGCTCAATTGATTGAATTAGATTATTTACGTCGTTTTCTGCCACTTTGGCTAATCACGGCGATGATGATGAGTGATGATATGATGAAATTCATATGAGAACATTCACAATGAACATCCATGCCCAGGCCGGGCATCGAAATACACGTAGAACGAAACAGTTTAATAATGATTGACTACTATAAATGTGGAGCTGAAAAAAAGGAAGGGGTGGGCTGACATCTGATTGGTGTCGTTCTGTCCGAGTCACCAAGTAGCTATCTAGGTTCTTTACTCTGGTGGTGAGAAATTGGAATTTCAATAATATTACATCCTTTTTTAATGTGATAACTAGGGCTAGGATTTTGATGCAAATGCATATTTTTTTTTGGTAAGGCAGAAACATTGCATAAGTAGATAGGAACGTATTTTACACGTAAGTGAATAAATGGTAACGCCATTGTTTGGGCACTTTTTTGCAATTCTTTGAACCTTTTTGAAGTAAATGTAATTTTTTAGACTTTTAAAACCGTTTGTCATTTTTCGGCCATTTTTTAAGTCATTTTATGAATTTTCTACATTTTGGTGAAAGAAGGGACATTTTACATGCAAATGTAACCCTTTGAAGGAGAGAGGTTCCCGACTCTCGTCTCATTGTCTTCAGCTCAGTTCTGAATGACTGTGTTTGAAGAAACAAAGAAATTCTGTGCAGGATTGTTGACACAAGGTGTTGTATAACAATTCAGCTCAAACAATGCGATGTCCCCTATATCAGTAAATATATTGTCGCCAGACGGATTATTGTAAAAAAACAAAGGGTACAAAGTTTTGTGCTCTGTATCGGATATTTTGTCAGGGAGCAATTTGCACTCTATGGAATTGAAAGTGACTTAACAGGAAATGATATTGTTCATTTCAAGTAAGCTACTCTTGTGTAGGTGGAAGTCGAGAAAAAAATTTCCGTGTACAAGGCTCTCTTGTCCAAAAACCGACAATCATTCGTTGTGTACTGTAACTCAGTACTTAAAGTGTAAAAGATGACAAAAAGTGAACTTTCTTACTTGTACTACCACCATACGCAATGAGCATATGATAGATACTGTAACGTTGATTTGTAATTTGAATTTCTCTTGGTAGTTTATAAATTTGTTTTAAAAATCTTTCAGAATTTTTAGGTCATTTTTCTAAGTTTATAGGGCATTTTCTTGCATGTATTAGGTCATAAATGCATTTACAATGTACTTAAACCTGAGTTGAAGAAATAAAGATGAATAAAAAATAATAGAAAAATTGGTATTTTAGGCAATATTATATAATATGGACAGGCCCGTACCCAGGGGAGGGACCACGGGGTGCATGCCCCTCCTCGAACTATGAAATATTTAAATGTGAACTCACAATAAGCTACGAAAATAACATCGACGATTTTTCAAATTTGTAAAATTCCAATTTTCTTCTTGCAAAAATGAATGTGTTTGTTGTGTAGAGAGGCAGACATCAGAAGTTTGCAGTCTGCAATATTGTGTATTTTTAGTTCTATTTTACAATCATTGATGCAAGGGGGGATTCTCTTCGAGATTCAGGCTTCGGGAAATGATTTCGCAATTTTCAATATCTAGAACAGTTGTGGCATTTTGAGTAGTGTTGTATTAAAGTTCCCTAATGTGTTCGGATGTTTTTCTTTGATGTGTTGGTATGAACTTCGAACTGCTTAAATTTTTGATTCCCAAGTCTACCTTTTGGTAATATTGATTCATATCATATGAATCATATGGTAGAGAGAGGGAGTGGATATTTAATTTTTGTTACTTAGCTTTGCTTTTGTGCAACCTCTAGCTAATCGCAAAAATGAGTGATGACGTGAAATTGATAAAGAGACAATCACAAACAGTGCCACAACTACAGGGGTGAAGGGGGCATTGTCCATCCCCCCTCCCCGACCTTGGATTGAGTTCATTCTAGGGGAAGCAAACATTGAGGAAGAAAGAAAAACAAATGGATACTCAAGATGGAATTAGTTTTCACGTGTTCCATGCATTTATCTTTCAGACGGCCGAGGGCACTTGCAGGAGGGCACAGAGTGGAAATTGCCCCCTGGATTTCAAATATTATACAAATAAGAATACATTTCGTAAAATTTTCTTGATCGCTTCGCTCGCAATATCTTCGCACTTATAGTCCAAATTCAGAGCCATACCATGGGGCGGCGGGAGTCGGCCTTGGGAGCCAAATGATCTATGTTGCGGAAAAAATGTTAAAGAGAATGCCATGGAGCCCCATAAAATTATTTGCACCCTTTTAATTAAATTTCTCTCTATGAAACTTCATATGAAATATTAATGATGCCACTGTAATCCAAGAAGTAACTGATCAATCAAGGGATTCCAATTTGTTTGTTGGGTGTCAAACACATGTATTTCAAGAATAAAATAACAAAATTCACACAACATTTTGCAAAATGATTAACGTAACCAGGAGGCAAACATTGTCACATTGTCTGTTGTGATGCAAGAGTCTCTGCCCTTTGAAGGAAATAGAAACCGTGGTGGACTAAGGGACCAATGTTTTAGCAAGTAGAAAAAAAATATTACAAAGTTTTACATAATTTATCATCAAAGTGTAGATAATATGTAACCATTATTATTTAATTAATTCGATTTTTCTTGCATAATACAACACAATGGTGTTGTTGGTTTCTCGTTAGATTCCTTTGTGAGTAAAAATCTTGCATACTGGAAACTTGTGGGAAATATTAAGAAGCACGATTTATAAAGGACTCCGTTAATCAGCTCTGCAGAGAGGCCCAAAGCTGGTGTTTTTCTGGCTTTGATTCTCGGGATGGGTTATCTAAGGTTGGTGCTTTTCCGGCCTTGTGCCTCCAAGGTTCACCCACCCTTATATCAATGGGTACCCGAGAGTAAATCAACGTGGTAAAGGCTTCCGGAGCGTAGTCGAGATCGAGAATGCGTGGGCCCCACCCTTGCATATGCCATCATGGCACGGTCATAGGAGCCGACTCCATGGGACTTGGGGGGGCTCGAACCCCCCAATGTTAATGATATGGGGGAAGAGACCCTCAAATAATTTTACTTAAGAGAATCTAATGTATTATTTTGCTTCTCTTGTAAAGTTTACTCTGAATTGTGCAACATGAACTTAACTTAAAATACACATTTGAAATGTTCTAGACCATCAAATTTGGGGGCTGAGACCGGTAAACCATCAACTTTGGGGGGGGGGGGCTATGAACGGAGACAGCAAAACACATGACTTATTACTATATACTAAGTATATAATTATGAGTATTGATAACATTTTTACTAAAAAGAGTTTCAAAATAACGAGGTGATATGACAATTATACCAGTATGTTTCTTGTTTAGTAAATTCCAAACAATTTGAGGTAGTAAACACAACTTTCAGGCAATATTGATATGTACGATATTTAGTTATCCTCGAAATCTCTTCCTCTAGTCCAAAGAATAAGGGGAAAATAATTCTAAAGTCTTTGAGTTTATTTAACACTGGCTTGCAGTAAAGTACGCAAGGAAAGCTTATGAAAAGTCTGTATTGCGAAAGCGGGAACGGCTATGATCAAAGTCATTATTGCTAAAGCACGGCGTGCTATGTGTTTATTTATTATTGCAAAATTAAATTTAAAAAGTAAAATATTGTAGCAAGAACAAAAAAGTAAAACTATTTGCCTGCGATTTGTGTTAGCATTTATGTAAATAAATAAAACTGTTAAATATTGTAAATATTCGCTATTTTTATGGGTACGTCAACACTAAGGTTCTTTGAATCCGTCACATGTCCTTTCTTTACAAGTCTGTTGCGGACATTAAAACACACCCATGCCCTCGCCGGGACTCGAATCCGACACCTCCGGATCAAAGCGAGTTGAGACGACCACCCAACACGCTCGGCTACCGAGGCCGGCATAAAACTGTTATATTGGCCTCTTAATGTAAATACATAGCCTACTTTTAAATAAAAATGTTAATTGTTATCTAAAAAACAAATGAGCAGACACACATTTTTCATGTTACATTTCATTTGCATGAGGAATATAATAGCTGCTTAAATCTGCTATACGAAGACGTAATTTTTATTTTTAAAAAAGGGAGGGAGTGAGTCATTCATTCATTTATTTCAGTGATCAGAGCCACCCCAATAATTTTGACAAGTCGGCGCCCCTGGGTACGGTGTTATATGCACGGGAAAATTTACATTACCTTTACCTATGGAACTCACCAGAATACATGTTGCTAAATTCCACTGAGTCTATTTTTGCGTTCAAAAGTAAATTTTAAAAAATTGCAACGCATTAATCACTTCTAGGCTATTCAGAAAGCACTTCATTAACATTATTTACTGATGTAGATGTAGATTCAGTACCACTTGAGAGTTCACAAGGGGATACGAAATCAATACCGGGAAGAACGTTCGCAATAACGACGACCCAATGCGACGAGGCAAGGAATTTTCACAATTCTGGCAAGAGTCACCGCGTGACTTTTTTGGGGGTGCGGGGAGCGGGAATGCAAAATTGAATTTTGCGGTGGCGGTAGCTTACATGGTTTAGACATATCGAAAGTTCTCAAACAACACTGTAAAGATTCGTGATAAACCTCCAATACCGCTCTCCAAATTTTCCATTATATAATCAAAGCTCAAGAATGGGTTTAAACTCGGTACACTCAGTACACTCCACTGATGCAGGCCCGTAGCTAGAGGGGGGCAGGGGGGGCAACTGCCCCCCTGAGAGCCTGCTTTGCCCCCCTGTGAAAAATACAGAACACATTCCTACCTGGAATTCTCACAAATCTTTACAATTATATCATGTGTTACTCTAACAACATAACAAAGACACTTATTGATTTTGTGATTTATTAGGGTGTATGGGATTCCGTATAATGTCGTATCAGAATTGGGGGAAAAAATTCCCTTCCAAATTCAGACTTCGGGTAATGATTTCGCAATTTTCAGTATCTAGAACACTTGTGACATTTTGAGTAGTCTTGTATTAAAGGTAACCTAATGTGTTCGGATGTTTTTCTTGAATGTGTTGCCCTGAACTTGGAACTGCTTACATTTTTATTTCCAAAGTCTACCTTTTGGTAATAGTGATTCATGTGGTAGAGAGAGGGAGTGGATATTTGGATTTTTGTTACTTAGCGTTGCTTTTCTGCCTCATCTAGCTTATCGCAACAATGAGTGATGACGCGAAATTGATGAAGAGACACTCATATAGAGTGCCGCAACTACAGGGGGCAGGGGGCATTGTCCCCTCCCCCGACATTGGACGGAAGTCCATTCAAGGGGAAGCAAACATTGAAGTAAAAAAACAAGACTAGGAGAATCTAAGAATAGCAGGACAATTGGATACTCATGATGGAATTAGTTTTTACGTGTTCCTTGCATTTTTCTTTCAAATTTTATACAAATAAAAATACATTTCGTAAAATTTTCTTGCTCGCTTCGCTCGCAATGTCTGCTTTTCTTATAGAACAAGTTCAGAGCCATAAATAGCTGTGGGGCGACGGGAGTCGGCCCTGGCAGCCAAACGATACATATGAAAAGAAAAGAAATCTTAAAGAGAATGCCATGGCGCCCCGCCCTATTAAAACAATTTCTTTCTGTGAAACTTAATATGAAATATTAATGATGACACTGTAATCCAAGAAGTCATTGATCAATCGAGGGATTCCTATTTGTTTGTCAGGTGTCAAAACGTGTATTTCAAATAGCAATATAATACTGAACAATTCACACAATATTTTGCAAAATGGTTAACGTAACCAGTAGGCAAACATTGTCTGTAGTGATGCAAGAGTCTCCCCTTTGAAGGAAATAGAGTCCGTGGTGAACTAAGGGACCCATGTTTTAATGTTTTAGCAAGTACAAAAATGTATTACGAATTTTTACAGAATTCATCAAAGTGTAGATAATATGTAACAATTATTATTTAATTAATTCGATTCTTCTTGCATAACACAACACAATGGTGTTGTTGGATTCTCGTTAGATTCCTTTGTGCGTAAAGATCTTGCATACTGGAAACTAGAGGAAATCATTATGAAGCATGATTTATAAAGGGCTCCCTTAATCAGTTCTGCAGAGAGGCCCAAAGCTGTTGGTACATATTAATCATCTATTAACATTATCGACCTGTAAATATCAAGTAGATATAGTCCCTATTAGCCTATTTATGTTAAACTTTATATTCTTTGGCAATCTGGAAAAGTCATTATCGTAATATTGCTATTTGATGTTGCTCGAAGTTTTTTTTTTTTGTTCGTTGCAGTTTCAAGATATCATCCCTTTTCTGTTACTATCTCTTTTGGGGGAGGGGGCAAGTGCTTCTATGTACCCTGCCAATGCGACACAATATATTAAAAATTTGCCCCCTCTAGGATTGACTTCGCCCCCCATACAAAGAATTCCTGGCTACGGGCCTGCACTGATGTTCTCCACGTGAACACATCACAGGAAGGCAAGTTCTTCGAGCCGATGTGACGATGACGTCACAGAATTTTCAGACCGCGAGGGTTGACAAAATCCGATTCATTCTCTTTGCAAAAGGGGATGAGGCCTTGCACGAAAAAGGTTTTATATCCCTGCAAAAGGGGACCTTCAGGCAGAGAACACAACTATACACAACGTAACCCGACTGCGGGACAGAAGGGATGCCTTCTTGCGAGGCATAGAGGACCAGTCGTCCTTGAGCGAGGGAAGGTTGGGGGAGAGACGGATCCATTGACCATAGTTTGATATCGTGCGTCAACGATTTCTTTAAAAACAACCCGCAAACTCCGTGCTGTGACTTCCTGCGTGATGTAGGCTTTGTCTTGGTTGGGACCAGAGGCGCAAACACGAATTTTTGTCTGGGGGGGATGCAAGTACCAGGATAATCGTACCAATAATAATAATAATAATGTTAATAAAATAATGTTAATAATAATGTTGCTAATAATGTTATTGTAACATTATTATTATTATCGTTATTATTGATTTACTTTATTTTACTTCTCTTCTTGTGCCGATCACCACTACTACAGGGAGGTTATTTCAGTCGTTCACCGTCAGACCGTCGGCCGTCGAGCGCCTCCTTCATGCAACAGTTCCCGGCAAATTGACTTACAGGAAGCCCGTAACAGAAACCGCTTGCTTTGTAATGTTTCCACTTTTCACAATTACAGTTACAATTACAATTGAAATAAGCACGTACCTTGTCGCAAGGATGCTGGAAAAGGTGTCCTCCCAAATACAAATATTTCTGGCACCTTATTTCTGACATCTAAACCTAGATTAGACATCGCTACTTTATCCTCAGTTGTCGCGACAGCGCCGGCAGCTTATCGGGGGTCGGGGGAGTTGTCAGCCGCGAGAAGGCGCTTCATACTGAACAAACGCGACACCTGTCGCCAGTGATGCCAACCGTAGGGACATGTCCCTACGCATAGGGACTTTCACTATATTTCGCCCGCGTAGGGACAGATTTTACCAAATAAGGGAAAACGTAGGGACTTTTTTCAATCTTGGAAAACAACATTTTATTGTGCAAAGGTGCAAAGCTTACTCGCCAGTCAGTTGCACTTTCTTCGTGCTCGGTTTGGAATGAATGGATTAGTTTATCTGGATACTTTAGCGAGGAGGAGAAAAAAGAACTAACCAACAAATCTCCATCAGAATTTTGAAACATGTTATCGGTTACCAAGAACTTTCAAGGCAAGTTATTTTTTGAAAACATTTTCACTCTCGCGAAAATAGTGCTAACATTGCCACATTCTAACGCGGAAACGGAAAGAATATTTTCAATGTTAAGTGATACAAAAACAAAAAAAAAGATAAATAAAATGGGACCAGAATTGTTTAAGACTGAAGGAAATACAGCATCACCAACCAACATCTATCTCTTGGCAGCAGCAGCATGTATGACTTCAAATAACATAATCAACAGTAAACGACTCAACGTTATTCATTAGGGGTGTGCGGGATCCCGAAAAGTCAGGACCGGGATCGGGAAAAAAAATTCCCGTCCCGATACCGACTTCGGGAAATGACTTCCCGACTTTTCGGGATCCCAAACAGTCGGGAAATAGCTACCGAATGGTCACTTTAAGAAGTCGTTAATTTTCGACGTTTTCTGCATTGTAAGTTTCTGTAACTTATCGGAAATTGTAAGTTTTTAATCTAGAAATGCCAAAACAATCACTTAAAGTGAAAAGCAAATTTTTTCGTCCCGACCCAAAAAATTCTGTCCCGCACACTCTAATTATTCATTAAGGCAAGAATTTACAATACCGGACCATTCTGTAATTTCTATGCTACGTCTTATACTCACGAAATAATTAGTCGTGATGATTTATCTCAAGTTAACATGTTGGGGTGAGGTAAAAAAATTGGGTCATTAACGTGTATAAGTTGTAAAATAAGCTTTTTCATTCTCGCAATGATTCTCAGTATACAAGTATGGTAGCCATATTTGTTGATATGAACAATTGACGACGTTCGCAATTAGTTACGCTGTCTACAGCGTTGCCACACTGTTGATTTCATACTTGGAGAGCATGGATCGTGTAAGAATGGCGGAAGAGAACAGTAAAAATGTTGTTAATGTTGTACAGATTGTTAGGTGGAGTGTGCAGGAGGATGGCCGTGGGCTAATTAATAAACTTATGGATTTCGGTATATTGCCGAAAGAAGGTGCTTACATGTGACAGCGACAATCACGATGTAGAAGAACATGTGGAGTGTGGACTGATTTGATTACAGGTAAGTTTGGTAATAGTGCATCGATCGTAAAAGTGCAGAATACGAAAATGGCGTCTTCGATGATGAACGTTTGCCGTTAAAGTGCTACGAAAATAAGATTTTTTTTATCGGTTCGTAATCACAATTAACCCAAAACTATTCACGTATAGCCCCACTGACCATTCTCGGTAAGTTTAGGTTAAGTTAGGTTAGGCAAGGCAAACATAGTTAAAAATTTGGGGTCGAAAAACCATGCACAGGTAGCCCCACAAACGTTTGACGAATAGCCCCACGAACCATTCAGGTAAGGTTAGGTTAGGATAGGATAGGCAAACATAGTTAAAATTTGGGGTCGTAGTAATATCAGGAATGTATATTTAGTTTTTAAGTATTGGAAACACAAAATCTTCCAGTAAACAATGAGCAATCGTGCCGATCGCGGACCACTCAATTTAACTTATTTTGCAATTTCTACACGTGACCCCCAAATTTTAACTTCAAATTCGTGATTAGGAGGCCTCAATTAGTGAGTATGCGAAATATTACAAAAATCAGGGAGGGGTCCTGTATTGTAAATTCGCTCCTTCATTAATTGTGGAAGCACCGAGCAGAAAGATTTGGTAAGTAAATGTGTATATTTTATCTTCTGTTTTGCATGCTCATGAGGTGTTGTTTTTTTTAGTCGCTTTACTTGGCGTAGGGACATTTGGTCAGTTGTAGGGACATTGCCGAAAAATGGTTAGCAACACTGTCGGCTACCAGACGTAGTGAGTGTACCGTACCCTCATGCACACTTCTGTTTGCGTTTATCAGTACGCGTGTTTTTTATACGGTTTTATTCATTTATTCAGTGCTAGTGCTTTATTGTGTGTTAATTGTTATTCATTCATTAGTTATGCCGCTAAACAAATATAGTCTTGAACAAAGAGTTTTTATGTACGATAATTACGTGAAAACGAATTCTTGCAGAAAAGTGGTCAGGCAATTACGAGAGACAGGATCTCTTGAACCTAAGAAACGTGTTGTATTGCTGTTGAAACATCTCTTATAACACAGGAGGTTAGTGATCATCATTATTATTACTTTTAAATATCATTTTACGCTTTCGGTTTGCTTTATTTGCCGGGATGCTCTCTTCCATTTCTGTCATACTGAGGATAAAATAGCGATGTCTAATCCAAGATTAGATGTCAGAAATAAGGTGCCAGGAATATTTGTATTTGGGAATACACCTTTTCCAGCATCCTTGCGACAAGGTACGTGCTTATTTCAATTGTAATTGTAACTGTAATTGTGAAAAGTGGAAACATTACAAAGCAAGCGGTTTCTGTTACGGGCTTCCTGTAAGTCAATTTGCCGGGAACTGTTGCATGAAGGAGGCGCTCGACGGCCGACGGTCTGACGGTGAACGACTGAAATAACCTCCCGTAGTTAGCAGTCTTAAAAATATTCCCGAATCAAACGATAGTATTATATATATTGTAATATTGGGCAATGTTTGTTAGAAGTTTTAATTTAAATTTTAGATTAACTGAATACTTAAGAAGAAATGATGCCTCTCGCTCGAGCGCGTTCGTCTCCCGAGTTTTCCCCGTTTACTTCTGAAAGAAGTAATCAATTCCACTTATCCGTAACTATTGGACTTACGACCTTCAAATTTTTATGGGACACTTTTCAAAGGTTTATTTCATAATCTATTCATTCAAATTTTCATTCTCACAAATGGTTTGATATTTGGTTTTATTTACATTAAATTTGGCAATGTTCATTCCAAATGCCATAAACAGGCGAAGTCAAAATCGACTCTTTACACGGGACGGGGTCTTTCCCGGCGGTTGGAGTTTTTTCCCCCTCATTTCGGCAGAACCGCGAAGGAAGGGAGGGGTGCTGCTAATGGCCTGCCTGCTTTTGACCACGGAATGCTTGAACCTCCTTTCAGTGTGTTTTACGAAGCAACGGGAGTTTGTGTTATTTGTAACAAGTGCCAACCCTTCGTTGGAAGAGTAAACCTTCAAGAAATGGAAGATCGAAGAAAGAAAAGGCGCAGAATACCACATTCAAAGGTTCCAAAGAAGAAACCTCGGCAGGGTGCTCTTCTTCGGAATTAATGGAAAAACCACCATTCATCTCTTTTCATTAAATCGTTCGGCGCCCAAGGCCGACTCTCGCCATCCCCAGCTATGTTTCGGGACTTGATAATACTAAGAAAAGCAGGTACTGCAAGCGAAGCGAGGAAGAAAATTTTACGAAAAGCATTTTTATTTACATAAAATTTGAAGTTGTGGGCGGTAATTGCCCCTTGCAGATGCACTTGGCCGTCAATGTCCCCCCCCAGAACTCATTTCCGTCCAAGGTTGGGGTGGGGGGCAATGCCCCCCTGTAGTTGCGCCACTGTTGCATGATCTCCCTCTGCTGAGGCATGTGGGAGTGATGCCGGCAGTATCTTGACCTGCTTGGACCTTTGCGCCATGGGTTATAATTAGTGTTGCCCACGAGACGAGACTTTGGCCTGTCTCGTCTCGTGGAAATGCTGTGAAATGCTGTCTCGTCTCGAAAATATTCGTTTGTCTCGGGACACATGATCAATCTCGTCTCGTCTCGAATTTTTAAAAGCCTGTCCCGTCTCGTCCCGTGGGCAACACTAGTTATAATTATAATTATTGTTTACACGGAGAGAGAAATTGTATTGTATACGCTTCATCATCCTCATCGTCGCGATTAAACTAAGAGTTATAAAAGCAACGAAAATAATAAATACAGTCAGTTTATGTGAATTATAGGTCTGTGTTTTCCATAAAGACCTCGTATGCTTTCTTTCAATTTACTTTATCTTGAAACTTTTTCCCATCAAAGTTGATCTAACGGTGAGGTGAATATAAGTGTAATAAACTTAAATATATTGCTCTTTATATCATTAGATTAAGAAAGACAAGATGGAGGAATAAAAATATGAAACTGGGAGGAAGAGCCTCCATTATGGTACCATCTTTGAATTTATCCGGAGTGATTAAGTACAAACTGATACACGTACCTATATTTTCTACATTTAATGGACAGCCTCAGTGGCCAAATCATTTGAGTTATCGACTCAAAATGTCACCGCCGAAGATTCCAGGTTCGAACTTTGCCCTGGGTAATGTACACGTTTTCTTGAAAATTCTATTAATGTTTGAATTAGTAAGATTTTCGGACAGATTTCATTAGTGTATATCACACGACATATATTGATCGCTGATCATATAAATTAGAAACTATCTGTTGAAAATATAAATTACAAATTTGCCCTGTCTGGATGTCGTTCAATTTGTCTTTCAAACATGGATTCGTATAAATTGTACGCAATTGAGGCTTTTCAAATCTCATTTCACAGTGGATGTTTTTTTTATGTGGAAGCAATTCTGTGAAGACGGGACTAAATATAATTTAAAAACTAATTTCTGACATAAGCACAGAAATAAGCATAATATTTCTAATGACGTCTTCTTTGACGAGATCCCAAGGGAAGAAATGAAGGACCTCTTCAACCTGGACATTAACGATAGGTTAATTATCATCTCTTAAACATGTAATTCAATTTCTGTAACAGTGCATTAATTATTATAATAGGCCCGAACCCGAAGTGACATTGGAACATGCTCTTCACAGGAATATTAGAAAATGGAATCCAAGAAGTTAAATGAAGATAGAAGTGTATTAGTGTTCCAAGGTAAAAACCTGCAATTTTGTGACTGTCTTCGTTTGGATATCACTTTAATTCATTCCTGAATTAACAAACTTACGGACAGAAAACGGCAGCAAAAGTTTCACTAGAATAACAGTAGTGGGATTTGCTATATAACCAGGACCACTTGTAAGTGTAGAAAAGAAGAGGTTATTTGATTGAACAACCCGATTTGGCTACACTTAAAACAAAGCCAAGAGGGGCTTATACCCCAATTCTTCAAGTGTGATATGCTCTTAATTTTTCAGAATTTTGAATTCAAGTGTAGAAAAGAAGAATTCTTAACAGCCCGATTTGCCTACACTTAAAACAAAGCCAAGAGGGGCTTATACCCCAATTCTTCAAGTGTGATATGCTCTTAATTTTTCAGAATTTTGAATTCAAGTGTAGAAAAGAAGAAGCCTCAACAGACAGATTTGCCTACGCTTAAAACTATGCTAAGTTCCCATAAGATTTTATTGTTTACAGTGTGTTTTTCTGTCAAAATCCCAGGAATCTTGAATTTTAGTGTAGAAATGTTGAGCCCCCCCTCAGATTGATTCCGCCATGTGTACATTGATATAAAGCTCATAGCTCCTAGGTTCTGAGACCCAGTAGAGTATGGTGCATAGCCCCATGGTTTTTATTGCCTTGTAAACAGGAGGCTCGGGTTTGATCCTGATAAAATGTGAAGCCTCCCCTGATTGCAAAATGTTAATATTGTTGCTTTGTAAACAAAAGGCTCGGGTTTGAGTCCTGATAAAATATGAGATTGAAATACATGTTGCAAAATAATATCTCCACACGTTAGATTTAGAGAATAATTATTGTTAGTTGATATATAATTGATAGCTCCCAGATCTGAAACCTGGTAAAGTGTGTTTTACAACAGCATAAAAGAACAAAATTATTTTATATTGGGGATCACCAGAGCATAGTTATTGCTGTTGTCTGGGCACCAGCTCAGCCACTCACTGCTGTTATAATTGTTTTGGCATAGTTCTGTTTTTTTTTTCGACCAAGAAATTTTATATAAATAAACAATAAAAATGCCAAAACAAAAATATTGCAATCAGTGTAATAAAAATATATCTAGTTCTAATTGGGCTAGGCACCGGTTTATTTGTGACCGTAAGAAATGCAGAAAGGCTACAAAAATGTGTCCAAGATGCCATAAAATATTAAGCAAGGCATATTACAAATGGCACAAGTGTAATTCTTATGTACAGTCATCAACATTGCCCCCACAACCATCTACATCTAGTCTGAAAAGAAAGCATGATGCACCTGTTAATGCTTCACCGGCAAAGCAGCCACGCTATGAGCCCATCCATAGCAGTTTTGCTGGCCAATTAAGGGATTACCGGTTTGTATCAGAGCCAAGATGTGGTATTAATAATTTTTTGAACAGTGTAAATCCTGATGTGCAGGCAATTCTAAATGCACAAAATGGCTCTTATAAGCTGTCCCTCAAATTGTTTACACAATATAAGAAACCAAATGGCACAAAATTTACACAGCCCCACATAACAGAAACTGTACCTGTATACTCAAATGCAAATTCAGACAAAATAATAAGCAGTTTGATAGAACAATTGAATATTAAACACTCTGAATTTGCAGCAAAAAAGTCTGGATGGAGCCTATGCGGTTCTCCACACAAGTTATATGTTAATATTTCTGAATTCAGCCCATTACAAGGATCTACATATCTGCCATTACCTGCCAATGTCAAAAACAAAACAGCCGTGGTTAATATAAAAAATAATGATGAGAAATGCTTTTTGTGGTGTATTTTAGCTGCTTTGTATCCAGTTTCAAGCCATCCTGAGAGAATAACTTATTATAAACAACATGAAAATGATTTTGATGAGGCAATGGAGGGTTTAGAATATCCAATGTATGTTCAGAATATTGATAAATTTGAAAAAAAGGCCCGGGATATTAATGGTAAACAATTATCTATTAATGTATTTATTTGTTCCACTGGCCGTGGCAATTGCTTGATAGAACCTCTCAGAATCAGTACATTTGATGATGATTCTGCTGTTCCGATTGATCTGCTCTTAATTGAAGGGGATGGTACATATCATTACACTCTGATACATAATCTTGAAGCTTTAGTGAGAACACAACTAGACAAATCCAATACAATATTCAAGTTGTGCAGAAGATGTTTGAGTGTATTTGATGGCAGGAAAATGCTAAATAGGGTTCCTGAATGTAGCACAGAAATTGCTAAAAACAAATTAATTCAGCATCTGAAATACTGTGGGAACCATAAACCTGTTCATATGGTGATGCCTAATCCAAGTGAAAATGCCAAATTCAAAAAATTTGAAGCCTTGTTGGAACACCCAGCATATATAGTCTGTGATTTTGAATCAAATCTCAAACCTCTTGCATTCTGTAGCCCAGACCCTGATGAATCTTCAATTACACCATACCAGCTACATGAACCTTCCAGCTTTTATTATGTTGTTGTACAGGATGGTGTTGTTAGTAAAGAATATTCATACATGGGAGCAGATGCCATCAAAGAATTTGCACATAGAATAGAAAATGAGTGCCATGACATAGCATCTAATATTTTATTAAAATCAAAACCCATGTTGCCTTTAACAGAGAAACAGATTGAAGATTTCAACAATGCAGAAAAATGCCCGGTATGTGATTCTGAATTTTCAGATACAAATATCAAGGTGAAACACCATTCCCATACAGATGGTAAATTCTTAATGGCCCTGTGTAATAGCTGTAATATTAAGATCCAGAGACCAAAATTTGTCCCTATATCTTGCCATGGAGCATCCAATCATGATTTTCATCATCTGATCAGATACGAGGGGTTTGACAAGCAGAATTTAAATATTTTAGCAGAAAATGATGAAAAATATATATCTATTAGCAAAATAATTAAAGTTAATGGTGTTTCTATTCACTTAAGATTTCTTGATTCCTACAGAATTTTATCGGCTAGCCTGGCTACACTGGCCACTCAATTATCTGATGATCAATTCAAAATCACATGTGCTTTGTTTCCAAATCAGGACCTGAAATTAATTAGGCGGAAGGGTGTATATCCATATGACTATGTTACAGATTTTTCTAAATTTGATGAGTGTTCTCTGCCACCTCAACAAGAGTTTTACAGCAAAATCAGAGGATCTGGAATCACTGATGAAGATTATCACCATGCCCAATTGATGTGGAACAATTTAAAATGCCAGACATTTGGTGATTATCACATGGCATATTTGAAACTTGATGTGACTCTCTTAGCTGATATACTGCAGGCATTCAGAAAATCTTCCATGCAAAATTATAAGCTGGATCCAATGTATTTTTACAGTGCTCCGGGCCTAGCATGGTCTGCAATGTTTTTGAACACTAAAATGCAATTGGATCCGATCCAAGATCAAGATAAGTGTCTGCTTATGGAACAATGTATAAGAGGAGGGATGGTGCAATGTTCTCAGAGATATGCCAGAGCAAATAACAAATATATTTCTGATTATGATCCAGCACGGCCATCAAATTATATACTGTATGTAGATGCAAACAGCCTGTATGGTTATGCCATGATGGATAAATTGCCATATGCAGGGCTTGAATGGGTTGAAGATTTCAATATTGAAGATCTTAAGGATTTTGATGACAGTGACTATGGCCTCTTCTTAGAGGTTGATCTGACAATTCCTGATGATTTACACAACACATTTTCTGATCTGCCCCCAATTCCTGAGGTTAAGTGCTCACCTGGCTCTAAACAGAAGAAATTGATGATGACTCTGGAGCCGAAACAGGATTATGTCATATATTACAAAAACCTCCAGTTCCTGATGAAACATGGTGTTCAAGTGACCAAAATTGGCAAAGTTTTGAGGTTCAGGCACTCAAGATGGTTGAAATCATACATTGATACAAACACAGAGCTTCGAACATCTGCAATAAGCCAATTTGATAAGACCTTGTTTAAATTGATGGTCAATTCTGTATATGGCAAAACAATTGAAAATGTCAGAAAACATACCGATGTTAAAATAATTACTGACCCCAGCCTGAGCAAAAAATTGATAGCAAAGCCCAACTTCAATTACAGAAGATTTTATGATGAAAATATGGCACTTTTCAACATGAAAAAAACAAAGATTAAGTTTGATAAACCTATTTATGTAGGGGCTGTGATATTGGAATTGGCCAAATTACACATGTTAAAATTGTATTATGATGTGTTGAAACCTTTTTATGGTGATTGTGTAAAATTGATGTACATGGACACTGATAGTTTTGTTCTTGATATTCAAACAGAAGATGTTTATCAAGATATAGCACAGCCTGAATTGTTTCAATACTTTGATACCAGTGAACATGCAAAGATTCAACCCCACAAAAAAGGTGCCTGGCAAGTTAAAAGATGAGACACTTGGTGATGTTATTGTGGCATTTGCTGGGTTAAGGGCCAAGATGTACAGTTTTGAAACATGTAGTGGTGTTGTTGCCAAAAAAGCCAAGGGAATTGGCAAAGTAACTGTGGACAAAGAGCTTGAATTTGAAGATTATAAAAATTGCCTCAAATCATGTAGCGCAATAAGAACATCAGAAAATAGAATTCAGAGTGTGGGTCACTTATTGACTACAAATGTTGTAAGAAAAGTGGCTCTGGACCCAGATGATGACAAGAGATTCATTTTATCATGTGGCATACATACTCTACCATGGGGTCATTGTGATTTGAAAAATTGCAATCAATGCCCAATTACAGAGCATGATTTGAAATAAATAAACATGCCTATGAACTTATTTGGGTTCAAAAAACAGGCTATTATGGAGCTGCGAACACCACAAGCTTCTTCTGATATGATATCTAACTAAGTGGCTTGTTAATTATTCATCTGAACACCATACTTACAGATGTTGAGGATGAAACAGGTAAAATATTGTACATATTTAACAATAATTTAAATCATTACCAATTACCTGTAGGTGGGCAATTACAATTTATTACAACCCCTGAGGGTGATGTCAAGATTTCAGTAGGGAGAAATATTTATAGAATTAAGCACTCAAACATGGTTTCTGGCACTGTATATACTGTTTCTGCTGGTGACTGCTTATATATTGAGGTCCCTGGATCATATGACAAGCTTATACTCTTTTTTATAGAATTAAGAATCAGATACTCTATAATAAATAACCACTAAATCAAAAATGCCTAATGATATATTTGGCCATACAAGACATGAAGATCACAGTGATGATATTCTGATGCTTGATGTCAGAGTCAAGAAATTAAGAAGTGATTTACAAGCTTTACAAGCCACACTGAATGCCAGTCTTCTATTAGAAATTACAAATTTGCAATCACAATGCATGGATCCTCTTCTTAAAATTGATTCTGAACTCAAATTATTGCTCCAGAAATATGCTGACTTGGCCACATTAGATAATTTTCAAAGTTTAGAAGAAGCTGTAGCAGCTCTTCAAGCCAAATTTAAGACCCAGGCTAACAACTCTGAGCAATTGAAACAGCAATTGGAAGAGCAAATAAATAATGTCCAGACACAGCTCCAAACAATTGTTAAAAGCATAAAATCACAAGAAGATTTTGATCTAGTGATTTCCACTCTAAAAGAACAGATTCAATCACTCCAAATACCTAATCTGGACCCCTTGAACAATGCCATAGCCGAGGTTAAAGAAAAAATTGAGACACTTGAAAATTTTATGAACAACTTGCCATCTTCTGATGCTTTGAGTGCAATAACTCGGAGTGTTGCCAATATTAAGCTGCAACTTGAAACATATGAAGATTTTGGAAAAATTCAAAGTACCATAACCCATCTTGAGGGTATAATAGCAGCAGTGCAAAGTGATTTGACAAATTTACAAGAATCTCACCTGCCTGGTATTGTAGACACACTTGTCAGTGTCCAGCAACAAATCACAAAGCTTGAAAACCTCAACACTGAATCTGAACTATCTCTTTTTCATCACTTGATAGATGATATCCAAACAAAGCTTGAAATTTTACAACAATCAACACCCTCTCAGGCAGATATAGCCCTGCTCCAAAATGCTATGCAAAATGTGGCTGATGCTTCTGAATTAAATAATGTGAAATTGGCACTTGAATCTTTGCAAAATACTGTATCAAATCTGCCTACATCACAGGAACTTAAAAATATTAAGAGGGCAGTGAATCGCATATTGAAATCAGAAGATATCAAGAATATCCAGACAGAGATCAAACAACTCACTCAGACAGTGGCCACTCTACCAACCAATCAACATATTAATGAACTGCATGCCCTGTTTGAGGATATCAGAAGACAGGTCCATGATCTTACTGCTCAAAATTCAAAATTGGCAGTTATTGAAAATTTGCAACAAATTGTAGCTAATATCAAGCAACAGCTAGGGACCATGGAATCCAATCAAGCAAATGCTCTGTCTGTTTTTGCCACCCAGCTTCAAGAAATTGTGCAACAATACAAGAAACTTGTTGTGGACATAAAGATCAAGCCAGGCCATGATGATGTTGTTAGGACCATCAATGAGCACCTTGAATCTGTAACAAGCAGATTGCTTACAGCAGAAAAGGAAATAACAGGCATAATGGAGAATCCAAAACATACAGTAATTCTTGAATTGTACAGCATCCCCAACAAAGAATATGATTCTCCATTTACACCAGGTGGCAAAATATATATGCTGTCCCCTGCACAATTTTATTACCAGTTTTTTGTTGGGGGCACATTGAGACCAATCAAGATCAAATATTGGCTACAACCACAGGCACACCACTACCCCACCTTATCAATAACAAATGCTGACAACAAAGTAAAAATCACCAGTGTAGAGTTAGAGGATTTTACAGATCCCAATACATTAGAAACATCTTATGCTGAAGATGATGGCTCTCTGGAATTTAAAATACAAATAGGGGACAAATCATATTTAGAAAATCCTGTAGTATCAGCTGCTGAACACCTCATAGTTGCAATATTCTTGTTTTCATATTATGTCTAGACAAATCATTGTTGATGAATTACACAGACAAGCCAGACATAATTTTAAGAGACTCCCAGTAGTCACAAAGGGCATAGATGATTTATGGCAGAGCGACTTGATTGAAATGGCAAGTGGACAGCTGAAAAACTTAGACAAAATCAACAAGGGCTACAAGTATCTACTCACTGTAATAGACACATTTTCAAAATTTGCCTGGGCTGTGCCACTCAAATCCAAGACTGGAAAATGTGTTACAGAAGCCATCAGGACAATCATCAATCAGAGTGGAAGATCACCGCGCTATTTGCAAACAGATAATGGCAAAGAATTTTATAATTCTGTGTTCCAACAATTTATTAAAAGCCAGGCAATAAAACATTATTCGAGTTACAGTGATCTCAAAGCCTCAATTGTAGAGAGATTCAACAAAACCCTAAAAAATCTTATGTATAAACAATTTACACTTCAAGGTAATTATAAATGGATTAATATTCTTCCAGAACTTCTACATAAATATAACAACTCGGTCCATTCCACAATCAACTTGAAACCCTCTGAAGTAACTTCATCTGATGAGCAAAAATTGATCTGGACTGTTTATTATCCTAGATACAAGCCAACAACAAGAAAAGCCAAATACAGGGTAGGTGATCAAGTAAGAATCAGCAAATATAGGCACTTATTCAAAAGAGGCTTCACAAGAAACTGGAGCACTGAATTATTTACAGTAGTTCAAGTTAAACCTGGGACCCTTAACACATATATAATAAAGGATCACCGAGGAGAAATTCTCAAAGGCAGGTTCTATGAACAAGAACTCACCAAAACTAAACAGCCTGACACATATCTCATAGAAAAAATCATCCCCAGACAAGGCAACAAGTTATTTGTCAAATGGCTAGGACTTCCAGAACACAGCTGGATCGATGCAGACAAAATAATAATATGAGCACCTGGGATGTTATAAAAAGGCTGCCAGAACCTGAACAGCAGATAAAGAGAATTGGCAACTTGCTGCCTGATAATATTAGATGTCTTATTGTTGGGCCATCAGCTTGTGGTAAAACTACACTAATGGTTGATAATTTTTTATTAGCACCCAACTGGTTAGACTGGAAAAACAGGCACTTGTATATCTTCTCTAAGAGCTTGGAACAATTAAAATATCAGCAGCTGATGAAGCTATATGATGGATTGGATATAGCCACTTTTGAACCAGATGTTAAGCCACTTCATGAATGTCTCGATAATTCTGTTGTGTTTGATGACATTATTCTGGATAATCAAAACAAGGTTAGAAATTTCTTTACACAGGGCCGACACAAAAACATAGATTGTTTCTACCTGGCACAGACTTTTTCAAAAATACCGAAGCAGCTGATCCGAGACAACAGCAATTTTAATATGTGTGTTTCATCAAGATCATACCAACCTCAAACACATACATGATGAATATGTAGGTGGGGACTTGAGCTACAATGATTTTTCCAAGTTTTGCAGTAGGTGCTGGAACCAGGACAGTTATGGGTTTGTCACAATTGATATGACAAGAAAACCCAACAGTGGCAAATACAGAAATAAAATCAACAATTTTTTAGACATTGAAACATATATAAATAACCATGAAAAGGCCAATTATTGATGATCTTAAATTAAGAGATTATCTTGTAAAAAGATTTAAGGGATGGAAATCAGAGAACCGAGGAATTTATGAAAAACACAAACAAACAGAACAGCCTATTATTGATGCTATTAGTGAATTAGGTAAAAATATCAAAACTGTTACAGAGCAAAATCAAAATTTGATCACAGAGCTTGTATCTGTAGCTGCAAGGAACATATTAGATTATCCATTCACCCCACTTTCCAGTATTCATACACTTAGTCCTATTGCTCCTCGAAGAATTGAAGCTACTCAGGATCCTATTGAATTGGGTCTTCTTGCTCAAAAATATTTAAGCACACCTAAAGACAACAAAGATGAGGTCTTTGGCTTATATGCTGATGCAGAGCGTGATGGTAGCATCATACATAGAATTGGCAATTTCAGAGTAACATTTATGGGAGATGATCTAATTGTATATTCAGAATCTCATCTTGGAGAAAAAGGTGCTTTTGTTAAATATCCCGGCACACCTGGATTGTGGGAACTGATGACTAGGAAGAGACCTGGCAACTATACAGATCAAGATTATGAACATTACAAAGAAATATTAACAAAATCAGATGCTCTATACCAGAACAATGATCCCACACAAAAAAGAGTCAAGTCTAGCAGTGGAGCAAAATACAACAATTTAATCAAGCCCATATGGTCACAAATTAAGACTGGCAGTGGAATCAAACAATACAACACCCTGCCTAAAGAATTTGTGTGGGTTGATGATGTCAGGAAACTTGTAGATAGGTTATTGGTGATAGCTGGGGAGGAAAATGCTGGCAACAACAATTTTTACAATGAAAAGGTTGGAATTATGGACATGATAAGCACCAAATTGTCTAATTTTATAGTGAATGACACTAAGGGGATTGGATATCTTATAAAAATTACTAATACTCTACCCCCCAAATTTTGGAATATTTCTGAGGGCCGGGGGCTTGTTAATGATATTATAAACAAGCTGCCATTTGAACTACACATTCCAGGCTATCAGTATTGTGGTCCAGGCACAAAATTGGACCATAGATTAAACAGAGGTGATCCTGGTGTTAATCCCCTAGATGCTGCTTGTAGAGAGCATGACATAGCATACAACACACATTCTGATCTTGACAAGAGACATGTTGCAGACAAGAAATTAGAAGAGGCTGCATTTGGTAGATTTGTAAGCAAAGATGCTTCTTTAAGTGAAAAAATAGCAGCATTGGGAACCACCATAGCTATGAACACCAAACAAAAACTGGGGTGGGGGTTGTGAATATGTATATAATAAACCTAGAATGAAGGCCAAGGGTGTTATGTATTAAATACCTTATGCAGGTCTTAAATCTCTTAAAACTATTGATAGTCTTTTATCCAAAAAGCAGCGCAAGAAAAAAAATTCTTGTATTGCCAAGGGCCATGGTATGAAATTGTTGCTTAGTACCCCCAATTAAAAAAAATTACAACAATCTAGAAAAAAATCACATGTGGGTGGTTTCATATTTACTATCCCGGCCATCTTAGCAGCACTTGGGGCTGTTGGGAGCTTGGCTGGGGGATCAGCTGCTATAGCAAAAACAGTAATAGATGCCAAGAAAAATAGGGCAGAATTAGATGAATTGAAGCGCCATAACCTGGCCATAGAGAAACAAGGCAAAGGTGATAAGAGAGCCATGAATAAGTTTTAAAAAAACAAGAGCCGCTTACAAACCAAGATATTGAAGCTTTAATCAAGCCACTGGGCATCAAAAATTTTAGAGGTGTGTACATGTCTGATTCTTTACCAGAACAACCACTCAACAAAGAGTGTGGCATTGTTAATTTGGATAAGTACAAAAATCAGGGCACTCACTGGATCTGTTATCTTAAATATTTAAAAAATGAGGCATTTGTGTTTGATTCATTTGGAGGTGTTCCACCTGAAAATTTAACAAAATATCTAAAATCAGCTAATCTTTATTACAATAATGCCCGTGTTCAAAACTTCAAAAATGTTAATTGTGGACATTTGTGTTTATATGTTCTTACATATATGTCTCAAATAAATAAACCCTGTGGTATCTGAAACATCATGGGGGTATTCCATCTCACCAGCCAAAATTCAATATTGAAACTCAAATTACATGATGATATAGTATATCCCAAAACAATAGCTCTCAGAGCATTTTACGGCATGTACTTGATCCCTAATATTACACACCACAACAACAAAATTGCAATAGGGGATGAAAAAATTGTCATTACTCCAGGGCAATATAATCTATCCACTCTAAATGCTCAATTACCAAGAGGTATAGTATTAACTCAAAATTCTGTCACTCACAGAGTAGAGATTGTATCTGCTACAGAAACAGTGGATCTGGGTACTATAGGAGAGCTGTTAGGCTTTGAGAACAACACAAAACTTGAACCAGTCATCAAACACACTGCTATTAATATACCTAAATTCTTAGCCGTAGAGACTCTGAATATTCACTGTAATGTGGCCGAGTGTATGATCACCAAATCAAATGGCATAGGCACTCACAAACAAACTGAAATTGAGGTCAGAAAGCATGGTGTTGTTATAAACAGAATAGATTATCCCGGCATTACCTCCACAGCTTTGGCCACACTAAAATTATCCAAAACCGAGGCTTCTTACTACAAAATAGGTGGATTTGAGGCTGGTGATAAAATTATATCCAAGAGCCACACAGTGCTGTTCCCTATGCGCCTATTGCCAGGATTCTTCTCAGATTACAAAGATATTATGTGGAAGGGTGGTTTAAGAATTACATTTAGAAGAGCTGCAAATGATAATAATAATTTGATGAGGTACAGTGCAATAAACTCTACAGGAGAAGCTCTGCCTAATACCCTACCTGATGAGGGCAAGTGCATTATTCAGACTATGGAGCTAAGAATCCCAGTTGTTGAATATGAGGCCAGTTATGCTCTTAAATACAAAGCAGATATAATAAAAAATCCACAAATTCCTTTACAATTTTATACATATCAATGTGTACAGAAGCCCGCAACTGGTACTTATTATGAGTTTGATGTTACAAATTCATTCTCCAGTATACAATATGACATGCCTGATTTTGTGGTGGTTCTGTTTCAGACTGGAAGACACAATAATCAGGAAAAAAATTCAAGTAAATTTGATAACTGCAACATCAAAAACATATATCTTAAAAATGGCAGAAATGAGGTATTTCCTAGAGAAAATTATAATTTAGACATGTCCAAGGATGATTTCCTTAAATTATATGAGGCATTTTCATCATACAAAAGGGTCACTACTGGCAATACTGACATGTATTACACACCAGATGAATTCAAAGCACAGAGACCCATGTTTGTAATCAACACTTCAAAAAGGAAACAAGTTGTGGTTAATGACAGGACAAACATTAAAATTATCTGTGAATTCCATGAGGCATTACCTGATGACACTATATGTAGTGTAATTCTTATAGGTGAAAAATCATATGTTTATGATGTAAGAAATGAGAGAGTCACAGAGCAATTCTAGAAGAATTATATTGTCTTAATACTAGATATACAAGTTGAGCCTGGTGCCCAATTGAACTTAAACCAGAAGTAAATATGTGTGTGTATGTGTGTGTGTATATTTTTATGCTGTTGTACAACACACTTTACCAGGTTTCAAACCTCAGCTGTATATCAGCTAGCAGTAAATATTCTCAAAATCTCACGTGTAGAGATATTATTTTGCCACATATATTTCAATCTTACACATTTTGTCAGGGTTCAAACCCAGAGCCTCTTGATTACAAGGCAATAATACCAACACTTTGCCTTCCCCTAGCACTTCTCCATAGAGAGGTCTTAAACCCAGAAGCCTCTTTATTACAAGGCAATAAGCCTTGGGAGTATATCCACATTTTATTGAGAACCCAGAGCTCATAGCTCTATATCAGCTAAATACAATACAAAGTTGGACTTTGAAATTGTGCAATGGATGTCCTGTAAGCCCCGCTCGGGTTTATATTATCAGAACACGGCAAAACTAGAATTGGATTCATGCATATATGACAGCATGCAAGGGGCCAATATTCTTTTTCCCTTGGAGTCAATAACATGAAGGCATGTATGGGGGGGGGGGAATTTTTTCTGAATGGGCACAATATAGATTTTATCTCATACATGCAATCATAAATCTCCCACGCGTGCATAATTAATAGCTGGCCGGGACATGGGACTGATCAAAAGATTAGAAAGAACATGCAAGCAATTAATTTTGCTTGCCCGCTCCTGTCCTAATGTATTGATCGGGAAATTTTGCCTGAGAATATAAATATTTCTCGCTTAATTTCAAGTATAGCCAATACAATGTCAAGAGGGCATATTTTTGACAAGCTTATAGGCAACAAACTGAGAGATTCAGCCTTTGTACACATGGCGGAATCAATCTGAGGGGGGGGGGCTCAACATTTCTACACTAAAATTCAAGATTCCTGGGATTTTGACAGAAAAACACACTGTAAACAATAAAATCTTATGGGAACTTAGCATAGTTTTAAGCGTAGGCAAATCTGTCTGTTGAGGCTTCTTCTTTTCTACACTTGAATTCAAAATTCTGAAAAAATAAGAGCATATCACACTTGAAGAATTGGGGTATAAGCCCCTCTTGGCTTTGTTTTAAGTGTAGGCAAATCGGGCTGTTAAGAATTCTTCTTTTCTACACTTGAATTCAAAATTCTGAAAAATTAAGAGCATATCACACTTGAAGAATTGGGGTATAAGACCCTCTTGGCTTTGTTTTAAGTGTAGGCAAATCGGGTTGTTCAATCAAATAACCTCTTCTTTTCTACACTTACAAGTGGTCCTGGTTATATAGCAAATCCCACTACTAATAACTTACAAAAAAAGAAGCTCAGTTGTAATAAAATAAGCCAACTAATTTTTTCAGCGAGTTTGCAGATTCAAAATAAAATACCAGGCTGTCCCAGAAGACCTGCACCATACTAGAACGAAAACGAAACACAGATTATCAGAAACAAAGACAGACTTTATTCAGCAAAGTACAGGCCTCCATGTTCAATTACCTTCACCCACCTCTGCGACAACAGTTCAATCTGATGGCGATACCAGGTGGCAGGTTTAGAATTGAAAAACTCACGACAGGCATAATTTACCTCATCATATGAACTGAAGTACCGACCACACAGGAAATGAGAGAGAGCGAAACAAACCGTAATCCGATGGTGCAACTTCCAGACTATAGGCGGGATGAGGTAACAACTCAAATCCGTCAAGCTCAGCTAGTGTGTTGGTCACTCTTCGAGATCGGTGACTGGGAGCATTGTCATTTTGCAGCAGAGCTCTTCCTCCTCGTTAATGCCGGGTATTTCCCGTCCAGAATGGCATACACTCGGCGTAATTGTTCAAAATACATTTCACCTGTTACAGCATGATCTTCTGGAACAATCTCATAATGGACAATCCCGTCAATATTCCACCACACACTCAGCATGAGCTTTTTCCCAAATCTGTCCTGTTTCAAATGGGCGATGGCCTCCTGTCTTCTTTTCACCCACTGTTTACGTGTATCGGGGTTTTCAGAAACACCCACTTCTCATCTCCTGTCACAATTCTCCTCCAAAACGAAGATCATGCGGGTTTTGTAGCAATGTCTGGCAAATTGCAACTCTGTGCTGGGCCTGCACCTCTGTCAGCTCGTGTGGACTTTGTCGAGACTGTTTATTGGTGTAATCCATGTCATGCAAGCGAAGTTTTACTGTCGATTTTTATGCCCCAACCACTCTGGCTAACACGTGTGCTGGATTGTGGTGTAGCATGCACAGCATCCTGCAGAGACTCGTTAATGTCCATCGGAGGTCACCCAGTGCGGGCCTTGTCCGCGAGGCGTAGATCACCCGAAGCGATTTTTTTAAACCAACGGGAAGCTGTCCATCGATTCACCACTTCTTCGTTCTCCACACGACAAATTTCCTCCGCTGCCGCTTTTACTGTTAGACATTTTTTCCATAAAAAAGCTAGCACTGCACGAAGTGCAATTTGGTCCTCACTCATCGTGGCCACTTTCATTTCAAAGGAACACTCGCTACACACGCTGCGCGTGCCTTCACTTGATCCCACGAACCTGTCCTCTATGCCTGCCAACAGCCTTTCACCGGTGGCGCCACCTACCCTCGCAAACTTCATCTCTTGGGGCTCAGTGTGCTGATGGTGCAGGACTTCTGGGAGAGCCTGGTATTAGTGTTGAACTAGTGTTTATTGACTAAATTATATATTTTACGCATGTACATATTTGTGGTGTGTATATGATAGGACAGGGTTTCGGCGATAAGCTGTCATTCTTCTGCTGGCTTCCTACCTAATTGACTTCTATAGTGAGTACAGTTTTAATTAAAATTATTGATTTGATTTGCTTTCTTTTACTTCGCTTTTTGTGCCATTTTTGTCTAATTTGCGAGGATGGTGATGAGGAATGATATGATGAAATTGATAAATGGACACTCACAAACATCCATGCCCAGGCCGGAATTCGAGCCCAGGACCCCTGTCGTAGTAGCGCGATGTGCTAAGCACTCCGCCACGGGGGCCGGCAGTTTTAATTACACAATTAAAATCAATCAATTTAATAATACAATAATCAATTTTATACGGAATAATATTATATATTTTTTATCAGAAAGGGGTTTGTCAATAATAATGAACAGAAATTAATTTAATGATGATGGCTTGAGGAACTTAGATGCTATAATATTGCATTGGTCCAGTGATTGGTAACTAATTTAAATTTATATTTGTCAGTCTTTATGATTATACCACACTTTCCAATTGTTAGTATAAACTATAAAAAGAATTGAAAAGTATTTACGAATAAATTTGTTGGGATTGGGCATCGTCCTATAAAATAAAAAAATACTAGGCCGAGGTCTCGAAAAGGTTGAGAACCACTGGGATAGAGTAACCAACCTACCATCTGCTCTGTGTTCCTATGGACACAAGCAAGTGGAGAATAGAAGCTGCTGCGAATTTTGTCACGCTGCCCCTGCCCATGGCTATGGTAAAAGGCCGAGGCTATTTATTCTGGATGAGGCAGTTCACTCCCCCCTCCCCTCTCTCTCAATCCCTCCCATCGGGCGAAACACTAGAAACCTACCCGCTCGGTCCCGTCGATTCTCGAAACCTGTTTTGTTTACCCTCGCTGAAAATGAGGAAGTAAACGGAATCGGAAAGTGAGAAGCCGACCATTTAGTGAGTTACCAAACTCAATATAATTAAAATCAAGTATGAAATCATTATTGCTACAGAGAATTTGAGTGAATAGATTATGAAATAAACCTTTAAAAAGTGTCCCATAAAAATATGAAGGTCGTAAGTCCAATAGTTACGGAGGAGTGGAATTGATTACTTCTTTTACAAATAAACGGGGAAAACTCGTCTTTCTAGGAAAGGGAGGGGGAGACGGTCGCGCTCGGGCGAGGGGCATGATTTCCTCTTAAAATACTATTTTTATATTTATAAAGTTACTGGACAAATGAAAGTTATACAAAATTTTATTGCTTGAGACCTCAATTCGAGATGTTGGAATGAGCTCTAATTTATATGACTGAAAATGTAAGAACATAACCATCAACAAAATTTTCAATATGCAGTTATTCTCACAAAATACTTTAAAAATGAGTATTTCACAAACGTTTATTTTTTAAAAATAGATTTATTGATTTAGTGTGAAAGTTTATACTATTTGGAGAACTTCTGAGAAAACCAGACATTCATAGGCGTCACCGTTCCCGAGAAATATCAAACCAAATAAATCTAATACGGTGGACTATTTTGAACATGTGAGGCATCGGCACGCACATAGCGATTGGCTCCTCGACTGAAAATTCCTTAAATGGCATAACAATTATACTACCAAGTCTCTTGCTTTTATCAAAAAGTGTAACAATTCGTCAATCATTAGGGACTTAGCCGCTGGACAGTGATCAAGATGGTGGGTACGAGTCCTCTATTTGGAGACACATCTTATGGCGATTCTTTGATTAAATACATTAAAACTTATATCAGTTTAACGCTTATAAATTAGGCTATAATTTTTATTCCAAATAATTTTCTGTCGCATAATTTATTTGATAGTTACAATCGAGAAAATTCTAAAAGTACAGAAAGACTTGTCTCTATTTTACAGGGGAAGACAAGACTTGCCTTTATTTTAAAAGATGATTTCTTACATAACGTGAAAACCACTTACATTCGTATCATTGCCTATCCTTCCAATTTTCATTTATTTCGAATTGAAATAAATTAATATCCCGCATCTATCACTACGGGTAATGTAGCTCATTCATCATTCATCACCCCAACTATTGGCATACTCGCTGTTCATGGCAAACCTGATGATAAGGTGCAAGTGGTACTGACTAAACACATACGTGTGGCTAGGGTTAGCAGATCGCTGTAAGGGAAATGTAGGACATGCTGTCCCAAAATGAAGGTAGGACACAAAACATTCTCAATAAATAATAGATATTTCTATAGAACACTTTAGAAAGTAGTTGAAAAGTGACACTTTTCAGTTTTTAAAAAATGAATTCTTAATGAAATTTTAAATGCAAAATTTCAAAACTTGCAATCATACTAATCAATGCACCTCTCACTACATGATTTAAGCGGTACTTCTCAGAGGAGACAATCTTTATCAAAATTTCAGGTTTAGCCAAACTATATTTATGTTAGAGTGGACAGTCAAACTCTTTGAAATTATAGGGACCAGTACCAAACAAACATTTTACAGACTTCATGAAAAAATAATTTCTCTCGTGAGTCTGTTGTGTTGATGGTAATGAAAGTACTCCCTCAACATTTGAATTATGACCTGTAATGGCAAACAAATATTCAGCAGTTACCGTAATTGAAAATGGTTCGAGACGTTTCATCTTGAGTAGTGTCCAGGGTGTCTACCAAAATAACACATCCAGAATTCTTGACTTTATCTGGACTTTTCTATACCTTTTTCCGTTTTTCTTAATGTCTATTTATGCGACCCCTACTTAGGTAAAGTTGAAAATTAGTAATTAAGAAAATAAATATTTATTTAATGAAAAACCCTACTAAAGGGCCTGAACTGTGTTTGGCAGATAAGCGAGGCTTTGGCATCTACTCACAGCCAGTATAAACTCATATGGGGCTTGTGTCGGTTGTCCCTATATGTTTGTGACTGTCCCTTCATCCATCTTATCTTACCACCATTTATCCTCATCTTCGCGATTAGCCAAAGGGACAGAAAAAAGTGAAGTAAAATAAACTAAATCAACCAATCAGTCATTATGATAGCAAAAATTCTTGACCACAAGAATAATTTATTGCCTTTTTATTGACTTCTTGACCTACTTGTTAATATATTTACTTTTTCTTGACTACCATGACTTTCTTGACTGGCAGACACCATGGATAATTTTGTTATCTATACCCCTGCTTTACAATCAAATTGTATTGAATATTGAATCAGAATGGGCAAGACCTTGTTCCATCAGTATAAACCCTAAGGCAAGAAATTCTGCTCAGGCATTGAACAGTGACGTTATCAGAAAGTGGTCCCAAAACTTTGTTCATTAAGTGCTTCCGTTTTCCTGTTTGTTTAATAGCAGGATAAACTTTTTTTAGGGGGGGGGCAATGACTCATGGCCGCGTTCACCAACGCCGATTATTTCGAAGTTCAGATGAACGAGATCAATTTTAATCCACAATAAATGAACTTGGTTTAAGGATTTGCATTGCACCAACGAAAAACGATGTTCAGGAGATTCCATTCAACTGATCCGAGATTAATTTGTAAGGCTATACCTGATTGGTTGGCTAACACAAATGACAACCAAGAACCCCATAGAGTAATGTGATGTGGTAAAGTATCAACATGTAGGAGAAGAAGATAATTCGGGCTGCAAACTTCTCTGAATTTGAGAGATGTACTAATCAACCTTGTCAATATGTACAAGGATGTAGTGGAGTATAAAGAAATAATGATATTAAAAAAGAACTGACGGCACAACACAAAAGGAGGAGAAAGCATGGAACCTTCTTCTACGGGACTTTAATGCCTTACGAAATAGCTACATTCGATTTTGAGAGAACAGTGTACGCTGAACCTCGCCCGCAATAAAGATATATTATTATTATTATTTCTATTATTACTGTACTGTGGTAACTATTTGAATTTTTCATTTCTTAATTCTTATATATTTATATTGTCGTGTCGTGTAAATAGCCAGTAACATGTATTTTCGTAAATTTATACAATCATATTTCCAACACCATGTAGCAATATCGTAAACATTGCTGTGTTCTAATTTACCTTGCACGTAATATATGACATTTATATATGTTTTGTGTTCTGGGATAGAAAGTACAGTATTTATAAACATTACAACTTTGCACCACAGAACCACAAATTATTATTATTATTTTGGCAGTTTTTAGTTTACATAGTTCTCGAATTATCAGCATTGTACATCCAACATCTCTAGCGTTTGCACGCCCTCGATATCACTTTCCGCTCTTTTTATATTAAAAAACAACTGCCTGCAGTCGAAGCGTCAGTATCGTGAACCAGGATCACACACCAAAACGGTCGCGAATGGCCGATCAGAAGATAAAAAGTGTTGAACCGTCTTCGTGCAATGGAATTTTCCAGTGATCCTTTCCCGATCCGAGTTTAAAATTTGATCTTCGTTCGTGCAAACGGACATCAATGACTGAAGCAAAATAAATTTCACTATTGAGTTTGGAAGCGTAGTCCATAGACTTGTAACTTGCATGATTTCTTTCTGTTACCTATTTTCCTAATTAATATTTTGTGACGCTCAAAATGTAGGACTTTTATGATATTTTTCAAATTCCTCCCGGACGCCAGACATAAGGCTAAAATGTAAGAGTAGTGGGGTTTATGCTACGGACAGGACCGGAAAGGAAGAGCATCCCCTCAAGTAGCTTTGCTACACTTAAAACTTGCTTAACATGAGCATATGAGTTTTTTGAGCAAGTGTGGAATCTTGTCTAATCCAAGATTTTTGTAAAAATGCCCTCGGGAATTTTTCAGAAACGAAGAGCTCTCTTAGATTGATTTGTTTATACTTATAAAAGTTGCGTCAGCCAGATTTTTGTTCATAAGCTTGTCAATTTTTGGCTACACCAGAAATTAAGCTTATAGTATGTTTTTCTGTCAAAATCCCAGGAATCTTGAATTGATATCTATTGGGTTCTGAGACCGAGTGGAGTGTGGTGCATCGCCTTGTAATCAAAAGGTTCGGGTTCGAGTCCTCATAAAATCTGATGGCAAAATGATAATATTGTTGTTTTGTAAACAAGGGGCTTTGGGTTCGAGTCCTGAGAGATGTGGCATTCCATACGTGAGATTTTGCCCTGTTGATAGCTCCCAGATCTTAAATTTGGTAAAAAATTCTCTATTCTCTATTAAGAATCGCCAGAGTTTTCTTATCTGGGTAACAACAATACGGGGCAAAACTGCATAATCAATACAATAGAATGGAGGTCAAGTAAACATTGCATGTTCTTTCCAATCTTTTGATCAGTCCCATGTTTCGGCCAACAATTAATTATGCATGGCCGGGGGTTGTATGCCAACAGATATAATCTATACTGCGTCTTTTCAGAGAGGAATAACATATTATTCATCGTTATTAGATTATATCTGTTGATATTACCTCTATTGTGCCGTTTCCGAGGGAAATTACATGTCATTTGTCATGGAACTCAAAGAGAAATTCTTATCTATACTATATACTCTTTCAGGGACCATCCATCATATTGAGGAAAATACTAATATTGTCTTCTGGATATTGTCATTGCAAACTGAATTGCATTTAGGTTTGATCTTGTCGCAACAGAATAATTGCAATGGCAAATGTGCTGTGTTAGTAGGTAAAAGCTTTTCTGCTCGTAAGCTATAAAATGGGTAGGTAATATATTTTCTGACGGTAAAGTATTGTTTTATATCCAAAGGGTTTCTGTGTTTAAATCGTGTTTCTAGTTCGAGTTGCTGTTTTAAGTCCATTTTATGCACAGTAAGGCTAATCGGGACTGGCCCTACAGTTTTAAAGTGGGATCCAAACTACTTGTGCCTCCACCGGGTATCGAACCCGGGACCTCTTGATTACAAGGCAATGATGCTACCACTGCGCCATGGGGGAAGCCCTGAATCGTGCTTCTAGAACTGCTCCGTGACTCTCTCATTTCTCACATCATAAATATATGATTTTTCACCTATGAGAATAACGCTACATATGGTGTCATCTGGTAAAGCCTCGTGGAATTCACAGATAATTTTAATGTTTGTTCTGTCATTTACCACAACTTGTTTTCTTTTTGAAGTGTTAATTACAAACATGGGTCTCTGTGTCTTGAATTCCTCTGGTGCGTAATACATGTCTGTATTCCCGGTAGTGACCCGCTTGAAAGCCGAAAAAGCTTCATATAATTTGAGGAAATCACCCTTGGACATGTCTAAATTGTAATTTTCTCTAGGAAAGACCTCATTTCTCCCATTTTTAAGATATATGTTCTTGATGTTGCAGTTATCAAATTTGCTTGAATTTTTTTCCTGATTGTCGTGTCTCCCAGTCTGAAACAGTACCACCACAAAATCGGGCATGTCAAATTGTATGCTGGAGAATGAATTTGTTGCATCAAATTCATAATAAGTACCAGTGGCAACCTTCTGTACGCATTGATATGTGTAAAATTGCAGAGGAATTTGCGGATTTTTTAGGATATCAGCTTTGTATTTAAGAGCATAGCCGGCCTCATATTCAACAACCGGGATTCTTAACTCCATAGTCTGAATAATGCATTTGCCTGCATCAGGTAGGGTATTAGGCATAGCTTCCCCCGTAGGGTTTATTGCACTGTACCTCATCAAAGCATTATTATCATTTGCAGCTCTTCTAAATGTAATTCTTAACCCACCCTTCCACATAATTTCTTTGTAATCCGAGAAGAATCCTGGCAACAGGCGCATGGGGAACAGCACTGTGTGGCTCTTGGTTAATATCTTATCACCAGCTTCAAATCCACCGATTCTGTAGTATGAAGCCTCGGTTTTGGATAATTTTAATGTAGCCAAAGCCGTGGAGGTAATGCCTGGATAATCCACTCTGTTTATAACAACGCCATGCTTTCTGATCTCAATTTCAGAGAACAGATGCGGCACAAAATTATCTACCAATCTTATATTTGTATTTGCCGGATAATCTGTTCCATCGAGCTTTACGACATCAAATTTGATGTATAGATCTGCTCTGTGGGGGTGTATAAATCCATCCCCAACATCAAGATCCACCTCTATCTCTGTGTTGGGTTGATTTAAATTTGCAAATGTCCTCCTGTTTGGGGGGAATGATTGTAGCTCATAACTCTCAATATTTTCCATTGTATGTATTTTTATTTAAATGTTAATCTCTATGATAGCAGTTGTTGTGGCTCCAGCAAAATCAACTAATTCTTCTTTTTCATTAGTGACCATCAATTCAATGTAATCTATTCTATTATGGCACACAGGAAAATATAATGTTGGGGATGGATTGTAGATGATTGGCTCCATGAATTCAGAATTAGGTTTGAATGTTGCAATGATGCCGGTTTGTTTGTGAGTGCCTATGCCATTTGATTTGGTGATCATACCCTCAGCCACATTGCAGTGAATATTCAGAGTCTCTATGGCTAAGAATTTGGGTATATTCATAGCAGTGTGTTTGATGCCTGCTTCGAGTTTTGTGTTGTTCTCAAAGCCTAACAGCTCTCCTATAGTACCCAGATCCACTGTTTCTGTAGCAGATACAATCTCTACTCTGTGAGTGACAGAATTTTGACTTAACACTACACCTCTGGGTAATTGAGCATTTAGAGTGGACAGATTATACTGCCCTGGAGTGATGACAATTTTTTGATCCCCAACTGCAATTTTGTTGTTGTGGTGTGTAATATTAGGTATCAAGTACATGCCGTAAAATGCTCTGAGAGCTATTGTTTTGGGATACACTATGTCATCATGCAATTTGAGTTTCAATATTGAATTTTGGCTGGTGAGATGGAATACCCCCATGATGTTTCAGATACCACAAGGCTTTTTGAAAATCTTCAATTGATGGTTTATTTATTTGAGACATATATCTGAGAACAGATAAACACAAATGTCCGCAATTAACATCTTTGAAGTTTTGAACACGGGCATTATTGTAATAAAGATTAGCTGATTTTAGATATTTTACTAAATTTTCAGGTGGAACACCTCCAAATGAATCAAACACAAATGCCTCATCGTTTAAATATTTAAGATAACAGATCCAGTGAGTGCCCTGATTTTTGTACTCATCCAAATTAACAATGCCACACTCTTTGTTGAGTGGTTGTTCCGGTAAAGAATCAGACATGTACACACCTCTAAAATGTTTGATGCCCAGTGGCTTGATTAAAGTTTCAATATCTTGGTTTGTAAGTGGCTCTTGTTTTTTTTAAACTTATTCATGGCTCTCTTAACACCTTTGCCTTTTTTCTCCATGGCCAGGTTATGGCGCCTCTGCTCATCTAATTCTGCCCTATTCTTCTTGGCATCTATTACTGTTTTTGCTATGGCAGCTGAACCCCCAGCCAAGCTCCCAACAGCCCCGAGAGCAGCTAAGATGGCAGGGATGGTAAATATGAAACCCCCCACATGTGATTTTTTCCTGGATTGCTGTAATTTTTTTAATTGGGGGGTGCTAAGCAACAATTTCATACCATGCCCTTTTGCAATACAAGAGCTTTTTTTCTTGCGCTGCTTTTTGGTTAAAAGACTATCAAGAGGCCCAAGAGATTTGAGACCTGCATAAGGTATTTGATACATAACACCCTTGGCCTTCATTGTAGGTTTATTATATACATATTCACAACCCCCACCCCAGTTTTTGTTTGGTGCTCATAGCTATGGTGGTTCCCAATGCTGCTATTTTTTCACTCAAAGAAGCATCTTTGCTTACAAATCTACCAAATGCAGCCTCTTCTAATTTCTTGTCTGCAACATGTCTCTTGTCAAGATCAGAATGTGTGTTGTATGCTATGTCATGGTCTCTACAAGCAGCATCTAGGGGATTAACACCAGGGTCCCCTCTGTTTAATCTATGGTCCAATTTTGTACCGGGACCACAATACTGATAGCCTGGAATATGTAGTTCAAATGGCAGCTTGTTTATAATGTCATTAACAAGGCCCCGGCCCTCAGAAACATTCCAAAATTTAGGTGGTAGAGTATTAATAATTTTTATAAGATATCCAATGCCCTTAGGGTCATTCACTATAAAATTAGACAATTTGGTGCTTATCATGTCCATAATTCCAACTTTTTCATTGTAAAAATTGTGGTTGCCAGCATTTTCCTCCCCAGCTATCACCAATAACCTATCTACAAGTTTCCTGACATCATCAACCCACACAAATTCTTTAGGCAGGGTGTTGTATTGTTTGATTCCACTGCCAGTCTTGATCTGCGACCATATGGGCTTGATTAAATTATTGTATTTTGCTCCACTGCTAGACTTGACTCTTTTTTGTGTGGGATCATTGTTCTGGTATAGAGCATCTGATTTTATTAATATTTCTTTGTAATGTTCATAATCTTGATCTGTATAGCTGCCAGGCCTTTTCCTAGTCATCAGTTCCCACAATCCAGGTGTGCCGGGGTACTTAACAAAAGCACCTTTTTCTCCGAGACGAGATTCTGAATAAACAATTATATCATCTCCCATAAAAGTTACTCTGAAATTACCAATTCTATGAATAATGCTGCCATCAAGCTCTGTGTCAGCATATAAGCCAAACACCTCATCTTTGTTGTCTTTAGGTGTGGTTAAATATTTTTGAGCAAGAAGACCCAATTCAATAGGATCCTGAGTAGCTTCAATTCTTCTAGGAGCAACAGGACTAGGTGTATGAATGCTGGAAAGTGGGGTGAATGGATAATCTAATATGTTCCTTGCAGCTACAGGTACAAGCTCTGTGATCAAATTTTGATTCTGCTCTGTAACAGTTTTGATATTCTTACCTAAATTATTAATAGCATCAATGACAGGCTGTTCTGTTTGTTTGTGTTTTTCATAAATTCCACGGTTCTCTGATTTCCATCCCTTAAATCTTTTTACAAGATAATCTCTTAACTTAAGATCATCAATGACTGGTCGTTTCATGGTTGTTTATTTATGTCTCAACGTCTAGAAAATCGTTGATTTTATTTCTGTATTTGCCAGTATTAGGTGTTCTTGTCATATCAATTGTGACAAACCCATGACTGTCCTGGCTCCAGCACTTGCTGCAAAACTTGGAAAAATCATTGTAGCTCAAGTCCCCACCTACATATTCATCGTGTATGTGTTTGAGGTTGGTATGATCTTGATGAAACACACATATAAAATTGCTGTTGTCTCGGATCAGTTGCTTCGGAATTTTAGAAAAAGTCTGTGCCAGGTAGAAGCAATCAATGTTTTTGTGTCGCCCCTGTGTAAAGAAATTTCTAACCTTGTTTTGATTATCCAGTATAATGTCATCAAACACAACAACAGAATTATCGAGACATTCATCTAATGGCTTAACATCTGGTTCAAAAGTGGCAATATCCAATCCATCATATAGCTTCATCAGCTGCTGATATTTTAATTGTTCCAAGCTCTTAGAGAAGATATACAAGTGCCTGTTTTTCCAGTCTAACCAGTTGGGTGCCAATAAAAAATTATCAACCATTAGTGTAGTTTTACCACAAGCTGATGGCCCAACAATAAGACACCTAATATTATCAGGCAGCAAGTTGCCATTTCTCTTATTCTGCTGTTCAGGTTCTGGCAGCCTTTTTATAACATCCCAGGTGCTCATATTATCACTTTGTCTGCATCGATCCAGCTGTTTTCCGGATGACCCAGCCATTTGACAAATAACTTGTTGCCTTTTCTGCGGATGATTTTTTCTATGAGATATGTGTCGGGCTGTTTAGTTTTGCTGAGCTCTTGTTCATAGAACCTGCCTTTGAGAATTTCTCCTCGGTGATCTTTTATTATATATGTGTTAAGGGTCCCGGGTTTAACTTGAACTACTGTAAATAATTCGGTGCTCCAGTTTCTCGTAAAGCCTCTCTTGAATAAGTGCTTATATTTGCTGATTCTTACTTGATCGCCCACCCTGTATTTGGCCCTTCTTGTTGTTGGCTGGTATCTAGGATAATAAACAGTCCTGATCAATTTTTGCTCATCAGATGAAGTTACTTCAGAGGGTTTCATGTTGATTGTGGAATGGACCGAGTTGTTATATTTATGTAGAAGTTCTGGAAGAATATTAATCCATTTATAATTACCTTGAAGTGTAAATTGTTTATACATAAGATTTTTTAGGGTTTTGTTGAATCTCTCTACAATTGAGGCTTTGAGATCACTGTAACTCGAGTAATGTTTTATTGACTGGCTTTTAATAAATTGTTGAAACACTGAATTATAAAATTCCTTGCCATTATCTGTTTGCAAATAGCGCGGTGATCTTCCTGAATGATTGATGATTGTCCTGATGGCTTCTGTAACACATTTTCCAGTCTTGGATTTGAGTGGCACAGCCCAGGCAAATTTTGAAAATGTGTCTATCACAGTGAGTAGATACTTGTAGCCCTTGTTGATTTTGTCTAAGTTTTTCAACTTCCCACTTGCCATTTCAATCAAGTCGCTCTGCCATAAATCATCTATGCCCTTTGTAACTACTGGCAGTCTCTTAAAATTATGCCTGGCCTGTCTGTGTAATTCATCAACAATAATTTGTCTAGACATAATATGTAAACAAGAATATTGCAACTATAGGGTGTTCAGCAGCTGATACTGCAGGATTTTCTAAATATAATTTGTCCCCTATTTGTATTTTAAATTCCAAAGAGCCATCATCTTCAACATAGGCTGTTTCTAATGTATTAGGATCTGTAAAATCCTCTAACTCTACACTGGTGATTTTCGGTTTGTTCTCAGCATTTGTTATTGATAAGGTAGGGTAGTGGTATGCCTGTGGCTGATGCCAATATTTGATCTTGATTGGTCTCAGTGTGCCTCCAACAAAAAACTGGTAATAAAATTGTGCAGGGGACAGCATATATATTTTGCCACCTGGTGTAAATGGTGAATCATATTCTTTGTTGGGGATGCTGTACAATTCAAGAATTACTGTATGTTTTGGATTCTCGATTATGCCTGTTATTTCTTTTTCTGCTGTAAGCAATCTGCTTGTTACAGATTCAAGGTGCTCATTGATGGTCCTAACAACATCATCGTGGCCTGGCTTGATCTTTACGTCCACAACAAGTTTTTTGTATTGTTGCACAATCTCTTGAAGCTGGGTGGCAAAAACAGACAGAGCATTTGCTTGATTGGATTCCATGGTTCCTAGCTGTTGCTTGATATTAGCTACAATTTGTTGCAAATTTTCAACAACTGCCAATTTTGAATTTTGAGCAGTAAGATCATGGACCTGTCTTCTGATATCCTCAAACAGGGCATGCAGTTCATTAATATGTTGATTCGTTGGTAGAGTGGCAACTGTCTGAGTGAGATGTTTGATCTCTGCCTGGATATTCTTGATATCTTCTGATTTCAATATGCGATTCACTGCCCTCTTTATATTTTTAAGTTCCTGTGATGTGGGCAAATTTGATACTGTATTTTGTAAAAATTCAAGTGCCAATTTTACATTGTTTAATTCAGAAGCATCAGCCACACCACGCATAGCATCTTGGAGCAGGGCTATATCTGCCTGAGTAGGTGTTGATTGTTGTAAAATTTCAAGTTTTGTTTGGATATCATCGATCAAGTGATGAAAATGAGATAGCTCAGATTCAGTGTTGAGGTTTTCAAGCTTTGTGATCTGTTGCTGGACACTGACAAGTGTGTCTACAATTCCAGGCAGGCGAGTTTCTTGTACATTTGCCAAATCACTTTGCACTGCTGCTATTGTACCCTCAAGATGGGTTATGGTACTTTGAATTTTTCCAAAATCTTCATATGTTTCAAGTTGCAGCTTAATGTTGGCAACACTCCGAGTTATTGCACTCAAAGCATCAGAAGATGGCAAGTTGTTCATAAAATTTTCAAGTGTCTCAATTTTTTCTTTAACCTCGGCTATGGCATTGTTCAGAGGGTCTAGATTAGGTATTTGGAGTGATTGAATCTGTTCTTTTAGAGTGGAAATCACTAGATCAAAATCTTCTTGTGATTTTATGCTTTTGACAATTGTTTGGAGCTGTGTCTGGACATTATTTATCTGCTCTTCTAATTGCTGTTTCAATTGCTCGGAGTTGTTAGCCTGGGTCTTAAATTTGGCTTGAAGAGCTGCTACAGCCTCTTCTAAACTTTGAAAATTATCCAATGTGGCCAGGTCAGTATATTTCTGAAGCAACAATTTGAGTTCTGAATCAATTTTAAGAAGAGGGTCCATGCATTGTGATTGCAAATTTGTAATTTCTAATTGAAGACTGGCATTGAGTGTGGCTTGTAAAGCTTGCAAATCACTTCTTAATTTCTTGACTCTGACATCAAGCATCAGAATCTCATCACTGTGATCTTCATGTCTTGTATGGCCAAATATATCATTAGGCATTTTCTTTTAGTGGTTATTTATTATAGAGTATCTGATTCTTAATTCTATAAAAAAGGGTATAAGCTTGTCATAGGATCCAGGGACCTCAATATATAAGCAGTCACCAGCAGAAACAGTATATACAGTGCCAGAAATCATGTTTGAGTGCTTAATTCTGTAAATATTTCTCCCTACTGAAATCTTGACATCACCCTCAGGGGTTGTAATAAATTGCAATTGCCCACCTACAGGTAATTGGTAATAATTTAAATTATTGTTAAATATGTACAATATTTTGCCTGTTTCTTCATCATTATCTGTAAATATGCTGTTCAGATGAATAATTAACAAGCCACTCAGTTTAGACATTACAGATTGTAAATCAGGAGAGGGTTGTGGTGTCGGCAGGTCCATAATAGCCTGTTTTTTGAACCCAAATAAGTTCATAGGCATGTTTATTTATTTCAAATCATGCTCTGGAATTGGGCATTGTTTCCCACTTTTCAAATCACAATGCCCCCAAGGTAGAGTATGTATGCAACATGATAAAATGCATCTCTTATCATCATGTGGGTCCAGGGCCACTTTTGTTACAATATTTGAAGTCAACAAGTGATTCTCACTCTGAATTCTATTTTCTGATGTTCTGATTGAACTCTGTGATTTGATGCAATTTTTATAATCTTCAAATTGGAGATCTTTTTCAACAGTCACTCTGCCAATGCCCTTGGCCTTTTTGGCAACAGCGCCACTACATGTTTCAAAACTGTACATCTTGGCACTTAACCCAGCAAATTCCACAATAACATCACCAAGTGTCTCATCTTTTAACTTGCCAGGCACCTTTTTGTTGTGGGGTTGAATTCTTGTATGTTCACTGGTATCAAAGTATTGAAACAATTCAGGCTGTGACATATCTTGATAAACATCTTCTGTTTGAATATCGAGAATAAAACTATCCGTGTCCATGTACAATAATTTTACACGATCACCATAAAAAGGTTTCAGCACATCATAATATAATATTAACATATGTAATTTGGACGATTCCAATATCACAGCCCCTTCATAAATAGGTTTATCAAATTTGATTTTTGTTTTCATCATGTTGAAAAGTGCCATGTGCTCATCATAAATTCTTCTGTAATTGAAGTTGGGCTTTGCAACCAATTTTTTGCTCAGGCTGGGGTCAGTAATTATTTTAACATCGGTATGTTTCCTGACATTTTCAATTGTTTTGCCATACACTGAATTCACCATCAATTTAAACAAGCTCTTATCAAATTGGCTCTTTGCAGATGTTCGAAGCTCCGTATTTGTATCAATATAAGGTTTCAACCATTCTGAGTGCCTGAACCTCAAAACTTTGCCAACTTTGGTCACTTGAACACCATGTTTCATCAGGAACTGTAGGTTTTTGTAATATGTGACATATCCCTGTTTCGGCTCCAGGGTCATCATGAGCTTCCTCTGTTTAGAGCCAGGTGAGCACTGAACCTCGGGAATTGGGGGCAGATCAGAAAATTTATTGTGCAAATGATCTGGAAATACCAGATCAACCTCAAAGATGAGACCATGTTCACTGTCATCAAAATTCTGAAGATCTTCAATATTGAAATCTTCAACCCACTCAAGCTCTGCATATGGCAGTTTTTGCATCATGGCGTGACCATAGAGGTTGTTTGCATCCACATAAAGTATATAATTTGATGGCCGTGCTGGATCATAATCAGGCATGTATTTGTTATTTGCTCTGGCATATCTCTGGGAACATTGCACCATCCCTCCTCTTATACATTCCTCCATAAACAGATACTTATCTTGATCGTGGATCAGATCCAATAGCTTTTTGGTGTTGAAAAACATTGCTGACCATGCTAGGCCCGGGGCACTGTAAAAATACACTGGGTCCAGTCCATAATTTTGCATGGAAGATTTTCTGAATGCCTGAAATACATCAGCTGAGAGGGTCGTATCAAGTTTTAAATATGCCATGTGATAATCACCAAATGTCTTGCATTTTAAATTGTTCCACATCAACTTGGCATGGTGATAATCTTCATCAGTGATTCCAGATCCTCTGATTTTGCTGTAAAATGCTTCTTGTGGTGGCAGGGAACACTCATCAAATTTAGAAAAATCTGTGACATAGTCATATGGATATACACCCTTCCGCCTAATTAATTTCAGGTCCTGATTTGGAAACGAGGCACGTGTGATTTTCAAGTCATCATCAGATAATTGAGAGGCCAGTGTAGCCAGGCTAGCAGGTAAAAATCTGTAAGAATCAAGAAATCTTATGTAAATAGGAACACCATCAACTTTAATTATTTTGCTAATAGATATATATTTTTCATCATTTTCAGCTAAAATATTTAAATTCTGCTTGTCAAACCCCTCGTACCTGATCAGATGATGGAAATCATAATTGGATGCTCCATGGCAGAATATGGGGATAAATTTTGGTCTCTTGATCTTAATATTACAGCTACTACACAGGGCCTGTTTATATCGACCATCTGTATGAGAATGGTGTTTCACCTTGATATTTTTATCTGAAAATTCAGAATCACATACCGGGCATTTTTCTGCATTGTTGAAATCCTCAATCTGTTCCTCTGTTAAAGGCAACATAGGCTTTGATTTTAATAAGATGTTAGATGCTATGTCACGGCACTCATTTTCTATTCTATGTGCAAATATTTTGATGGCATTTGGTCCCATGTATAAGTATGGCTCACTAACAACACCATCCCGTACAACTACATAACAAAAACTGGAAGGTTCATGTAGCTGGTATGGTGTACTTGAAGATTCTTCTGGATCTGGGCTACAGAATGCAAGAGATTTGAGATTCGATTCAAAATCATAGACAATAAATGCTGGGTGTTCCAACAAGGCCTCATACTTTTTGAATTTGCAATTTTCACTTGGATTGGGCATCACCATATGAACAGGTTTATGGTTCCCACAGTATTTCAGATGCTCAATTAACTTGTTTTTAGCAATTTCTGCATTTTTTTCACAAACACCATTTACCATTTTTTGACCATCAAATACAGTTAAACATCTTCTGCACAACTTAAATATTCTATTAGATTTGTCTAGTTGTGTTCTGACTATAGCTTCAAGATTATGTATCAGAGTATAATGGTATGTATCATCTCCTTCAATTAAAAGCAGATCAATCGGAATAGCAGATTCATCATCAATTGTACTGATTCTGAGAGGTGCTATCGGGCAATTGCCAGTGGAACAAATAAATACATTAATAGATAATTGTTTGCCATTGATGTGCCTGGCCTTTTTTTCAAATTTATCAATATTCTGAACTGACATTGGATATTCTAAACCCTCCATTACATCATCAAAATCGTGCTCATGTTGTTTGTAATAAGTTATTCTCTCAGGATGGCTTGAAACTGGATACAAAGCAGCTAATATACACCACAAAAAGCATTTCTGGTCGGCGTTTTTTATATTGACCACGGCTCTTTTGTTTTTGATATTAGCAGGCAAAGGCACGTAAGTAGATCCTTGTAATGGAGTGAATTCAGAAATATTAACATAGAGCTTGTGTGGAGAGCCACATAGGCTCCATCCTGACTCTTTTGCCGCAAATTCAGAGTGTTTGATATTTAATTGATCTATCAAATTGCCTATTATTGTGTCTGAATTTGCATTTGAATATACCGGTACAGTTTCTGTTATGTGGGGCTGTGTAAATTTTGTGCCATTTGGTTTCTTATATTGTACAAACAATTTGAGGGATAGCTTATAAGAGCCATTTTGTGCATTAAGAATTGCCTGCAGATCAGAATTTATACTGTTCAAGAAATTCTCAATGCCGCATCTTGGCTCTGATACAAACCGGTAATCCCTAAGTTGGGCATTAAAACTGCTACGGATAGGTGCATGGCGTAGCTGTTTTGCTGCTCTGGTATTAACAGGTGCTTCGTGCTTTCTTTTCAGACCAGATGTAGATGGTTGTACAGAGCAAGTATCTTTATGTGTATATGTGAAGTATTGCATGCTGTATTTTCTATGGCATTTGGGGCAAATTTTTGTGGGAGTTCTGTATTTGTCTGGGTTACAAATTTTTTGGTGTCTGGCCCAATTAGAGCTGGATATATTTTTATTGCATTGGTCACAATATTTTTGATTCGGCATTTTTGCTGTTGTTTATTATATACAATTTCCTGGGTTTCAATTCAAAACTTTATACTGAATAAAAAATATCAGTTGGGTTCAGCACTGTGATTTGTATGTATGTGTATATGTATATATGTGTGTATACACTTAATATTTTTGGCTTTGGTATTTATATAAAATTTCCTGGGATTCAAATCTAATCTCTATGGATTAATATTATTAATATTAATCTTATGACAGGTTGTAAAGCCAATAGCTTACAAGTGGAAAATCATTCACACTGACCCTCCGCAAATGCCTGCACGAACATGCTTATCTTGAATAGCAATAACCTTGTTATGTATAACAGGCTGGGACAAATATAAGCTTGACTCTAAATATGAGTAGATTACAACAAATATCAGATTTTATATTGCTCAATATGAATTTAAACCAGTAAGTATGAGAAGCACTGTATCAACACGTCTGTCCCCCTCAGTCAGTCTCACATAACTGGCTGATGCAATATTCAGGAATTTCTGTAAATACTTGCGCTGAGGAAAAAAATCAATACTACCGTCTCGGGAATTCCACACATTGCCACAGAGGAGAAACATGCAAACACGGACCAATTCTAGAGGTAGGCTCTGCATATTGCATTGTTTTAATATTAGATAATCAAATTGAATGGTATCCAATTGAACTTAAACCTGAAGTAAATATGTATAGGTTGGTATGGATACAAGTTTATAGACTGGCTGATACAATTTTTGTAAATCTGCTTGAGGAGAGTTAATACTTTCCGAATTACAAAACTCTTTGGGTTAGGCAGGTGCTACACTTAAACAAATAAACATGTTGAGCAAGTTTTAAGTATAAACAAATCAATCTAAGAGAGCTCTTCGTTTCTGAAAAATTCCCGAGGGCATTTTTACAAAAATCTTGGATTAGACAAGATTCCACACTTGCTCAAAAAACTCATATGCTCATGTTAAGCAAGTTTTAAGTGTAGCAAAGCTACTTGAGGGGATGCTCTTCCTTTCCGGTCCTGTCCGTAGCATAAACCCCACTACTTGTAAGACATGTCCGGGAAAAACCGGACGTCTGGTAACCCTACATCTGGCAAGACACACCACTTGAGTTTTAAACCCCCAAAGACTGGATGAACATGGCTTATTGAAAAGGGTATACTTGTCTCTGCACTACAGCTGAAGATATGCGATGAGAGGTTACGCACGAGACTATACAAAGAGTCTGACTTGCGACTCGTCTCGACACGGTCTCCCCAAGGCGTCCTCTTATCTCTCTTCGTAATCCTCGTACTCGCTCCTCGATTGACGGACTTAGAACTGACCACTGACCTCTCTCCTTCCAGACATTTATTCCAATCGAATTTACTCAGTAATGCCGACTCAGTTATCTGTAGACTCTTACTTGATTGCGATCGTTTACACCTGTTTGCAACGATGGCGATCAAGGAAGCTCGGCAATGTCTGACAAAACATTCATTCCTTAGATGGTTCTAGCAATTTCCTGATTGGAAAGATGATGGCTAAATGTCTGGGATTTTAGAGTTTGTTGTACGTTACATTTAAAAGATTCTACAGATCGTTACGATGCCCCTCTCCGGAAAATAATTCCTTTGAATTCGTCTTTATATGTGATCCAATCTTATAGGGGCATCGTTCATTACCAAAACATAAAATCCTACAGATCGTTACGCATTATTGAACAACGAAACATTACCTTTTCTTCAGTCTATCTAATGAGGATCAAAAGTTTAATAGAAAAATAACTGCTTAGATATAAGCCAGTAACTAAGAGTCTGTGAATCCGATGCTTGAGGAGAAGCACAGGGGAGAAGGACGTGAACTTTTGAGATTTTTTTCTTCTAGTAGAGGTCTAACAACTGACCAAAATCCATCTTTTACGGAATCATTCCCAACATTCGTCGTTTTCAACTTTTTTTTTTTTTTTTGGCTAACACAGAAGTTTTCACAACACTCCTACATCTCGTCCCCATGAACGCGGCTAAAAATATGAAAACAGTAACGTATAAATTAGCAATTACAGCGCAAAATAAAGGCAATTATCAAGAGAAATATCATCTGTCCCTGAACAGTACGTATGTATATCCTCTAGCGCGACACAAATGAAAAGTCTCATTATAGCTCAGTTCATTGCTGATGCAGGACAAATTTCAAATTCATTTTTCTCTCTTATATAAAAAAAACTCGATAAAACTTTATTAGTATGAAGAGGAAGGATGGTAGTTAAAAATATTCAAAAATGAGAAAAATCGATGGGGGGATGTTTTGAGCTGTTCAAACTTGAAATTTGAACATTTGAACAGCGTGTTCAAATTTTACAAAGTTTCAACATTTTATCATCTCATAATATGCAACCGTTTTTCCCCTTTACAACGAGCTCAAGAACGCTTCTGTATCTTCGTTCGTTCCCGAGATATACTTAATTGAAAAGAGCATGTTGCTCAAAAATGACATTTTGAACAACCATCATATAATTCGTAATAATCATATTTCAGCAAAATCCTTTCACAGGTCTTGGAGCAAAGCAAAGCTGTGTCCGAAATATCATCAACATCGTGACTATGAGGGTCAACTCCTGCCTGATTTGACATGGAATGAATGACCCGACCCATATATATATATATATGAATGGCTTATTGCAGAAAGGGACCTGAGTCACTTTTGCACAATTCTGAGAAAAACAAGAAAAATCGTATAATATTGATAGTGTAAGAAAGAAATGTACCGCTGTTCGCTCAAATATTCAACATAAAGAATAGTTAATTTTGCAACCCTCAATGCGGCCCCCCGCAGTATGCTGCTAGAGACAGTGGAGATGAAAAGGTTGTGACTCCGGTACCTTTCTGCAATAAAAGTGGAAATTTTGCGAAATAAGACGAGAAATATCCTACAAACGCCCGTTTGCATTGCCACATAAGCTAGGTTAGGTTAGGTTATGTTATATATGCCACAGAAAATTATAGATTCAGCAATAAATGACAGTGTATTGCACTTTCTGGACTTTATTGTCGGTGTTTGAAGTACAATAATGTACGAGTTCATACATGCATGTGTTACTCTACATCTGAGTCTGTTTCATTGGCCGTGGAGTGGGCCACTGAATAAAATCTTCATAAAATCCTTTGACGTCGTCTGGTACATACGACAAGGCAGTTCGTATGTCCTTCAATTTAGTAAGCTTGATCGGCATACGTGCAACTGGGAACGTACGTGGCGTAGGAATTACAATTCTTGCACCTTTGGACAGATAGAAGGTGTAAGACGTCAAAGCTTTGATGAATTCGGAAACCTTGACAGTACCCTTATGTTCAACACAGTATTCAAAGTAATGATACTTGGAAATCTGAAAATACTGCCTATTCTTGTAGGAACACATGGTAGTTTTCACAAATGCCACATTTTTTTGTAGACATGAGGCACCACGTTGCGAAACCAATAATGTTACTGGTGTCAATACGTTTGACAGTATTTTTACCGCCCCGAGCTGCATTACAGATTAGCGTACACAGTTCGTACAACGTATAAATACGGCTATGTTTATTGCAGAAAAGGGCCCGAGTCAGTGACTCAGGTACCTTTCTGCATTAAAGTACACTTTTCACTGTGCATTTTCTTGGGTATAGCCTCGTGTGACTGACTTCCTTTCTGCACTAAAAGATGTGTCTATAACTAGGATAATCAAAAATACTATTAACTCCGATACCTCAAAAATGTGACTCAGGTCCCTTTCTGCAATAAGCCATTCATATATATATATATATATATATATATATATATATATATATATATATATATATATAATTAAATGTCTCAAATTATTTTATAAAAAATACAATATATTATATCGACTGTCTTTCATTCAAAATGTATAATTGCAAATAGATGAACAATGATGTGCATAAGGGAGGAGGGATAAAAAATAAGATATAGCTATTAACATGATAATAGTTTCATGTATAAAATTCACATATAAATGCTATTACGTGTTTTATTAATATATCTATGTACTTCGTGGTTGCTAACGAAATACGATGAGAAATGGAGAAGAAGTAACAAGTCGGTCTAATTTCTGTGTTCTGGGGATTGATGGGTTTAGTGTCCTTAGACGTGAGGCTCTTTGTTGTCCGTTCTTTTTGTATGTTCTCGATATTATTACAGTCATGTATATTCGAATCTCAAACTAATTGTTTATGTTTGTTGTTAAAACAAAAACTCTTCCCCCCTTGGAAGAATTTTGTGGGGGGAATTTCAAGACAAGATCGTTGGTGGGAGGAATTCCCCCCGTCCCGCCGGGATTCCGCACCCTGGTTTGGAACATTTATGTTACATATTATGCTGTCCATTAAATCACATTTTTGTAATCTGTAATTTTAAGGCAGTATATTGTTTGAAATAAAATATTCCAAACCATTTCAAAGGTCAACTCACTCCACATACAGGTTGAATTGACAATTGTCACTCTTAAAAAAAAAAAAAACATAAAATAAAAAAGCAATAATTTTACAAGTTTTTTGGAGCATGGTGAATTAAAAATTTGTAGTGGTTGAGGAAAATACAAATATTGCTCGTAGGATTTCATCAATAGTATATCTTAATTTTTAAAAGCTGCAAAAATTTAAACATAAAAACATGGTCAGTACGATTTGATGTTGCTCTTAAAGTAGGGTGACCATAATATTTTGACCCAAAGGTCACTTTACTCCCTCCTGAAAAATTGGTTAGGCCTAATTAGCTATAAAATTATTGACATTAACGTATTATTATTATTATTTATAGTAACCGCTGTAGCTCAGTCGGTGGTCGCAGTGGCGTGCCCGGGGGGGGGGGGTTGGTGGGGGTTAAACACCCCCCATTGGTTTCGTCATTTAAAAAAATGAAATACATTTTATTTCATAAATCGCCAATATTGTAAAATGTTTACATTTGACAATGAGAAATGTATTTGCTTCTTCAATTACTTTTGATAATATTGGAGTTGAGTTACAGCAATGCACAAGCATTCATTCATTCCTTAGTCACTGAAAAGGAAGGAGAATTTCCTTCTCAGTATGGTCAAGAAAAGAGCCGTAACCCTTGGAATGCGAACTGAAGGAATCCCTCCTCCCCTTTCTTTCACCCACGATGACCCTCTTAGGAGAATGACCCTCCCTTTCCTGTTACGACAGTGCTACTAACTTCCCTTTTCTTTCTTTCCCCTTCTTATACCATTTATGCCAGCAGAGCAAAGTTCTGTGAGATCTGAATCACTACAATTAGTAGGCAAAGTAAGTCAAAATCTTATTTCGCACCTGGATGCATATTTATTTCAAAATATCAATAATTATAATAATAATAATAATAATAATTGTTGCAGGCAGTAGCGAAGCATGGTTTTACGAAGGAGGCAAGCGATGTTTTGTACAATAGCATGCCGGGAGGAAGGGAGGGGTGAAGGACGCGTTATATAGCCCAACTGGCCCAGTCAGTTTCATAAACAAAATAAAAGCAATTAATATGCCAAAATATTATACGTTTTACTCTTGTGCTCTTTACAAATTAGATATTTTTTTCTCAACCAATTTCCAGCCTTCAGTTTTTTTAATTTTCTTGTAACATTTGTGAAAGATCTCACTTGAATTTCTGCGTAAATAATTTAGCAGTTGCCAACACTACTGACACTGACACTACTGGTTGCTGTCAACACTGGTGACGTAATTTGAGATGGACCAAGCTGGATGCATGGTTCAGACATTCGACTTCCCGGAACCACAAACACTCGCCCCGTATCTTTGTCCCAAGTTCTGGTGTTCACTGGGGTTGTAGCGAGTTGCAGTCTGCAAGGTAGCAAGTCGAAGTGGTCGTGTTGTGTGTTACGTTTCTGCGTGTGCAATAGATTTTTGACGTGGAACTAAAGATGGATAGAGAAAAGAGGAGAAATACGTATTAGATTATTTCCAAAAGAAACAAAAAATGGAAGTTGAAGCTTCACCTTCCACAAATAGAACGTCAGAAAAGGTCGATTTAAGTTCAGAGGAATTCCATCCGAATTGCGAGAGTGAAACGTGCGAACTTTCAGACTCTTGATATTCAACAAGAAGGCATAACAGAAGATATTGCAAACCTTGTTGCAAAATTATGTCAAGGAATTGTCGAGGTAAGTGACGTTCATTATTTGATAGCAGATATATTCATAGGCGGATTTAGAATTGTTTTTATGGGAGGGCACAGCATGTGCTGTAAGCATACAATCGTGTGTGCAGGGGAGGGGGGGGGTGCCCGCGTGTGTATGTCTGGAAGACGTGTGTAGGATGTCACCCTATATCACCAATAAACTTTCGCAGGGCGAGAGAACATGAAGATGAACAAGTTCCCTCAATGATTTCAGGGGCCTCACCGATGGTGGTGTAATCAAAGAGGTCCTGGGTTTGATCCCCTGTGAAGGTGCATTGCACAGTGGTACGTATCCCGATTTAAACTTTAAGACCAGTCCCGATTAACGTATCTGAATATAAAATGGACTTTAAAATCATTTACTTTTTGTTTTGTTCACGAACCCTCGAAAAACGATATTACCTATCTTATAGATCCACCAAGGCTTTTGAAACCCTGGCGTCGGAGCAGTGGCACTAGTGTCGCTAGTTAAAGCTACGCGGAAACCTGTGGTTCACGTATTTTCCGAGGTCCCACAAAGCTTGGTGCTACTATACAATGTATATGTATGCAACCACATTATAAAATCACGGTTGCCATGGACAGTTTTATTATTTTGTAGGAAAGGGATAAAATTTGTATTACGACACAGGATAGACTAGATAGGCATCATATTAACTGTAAATATTCCTTACAAATCTTCTGAATATTTCTCTTATACAAACGCAACAAATACAATAAGTAATATACGTGTGTAGTAATAAATTCATTTTCTGAAAGCATCTTTTCTGGCATCAGTGGTCGAAGTAGGGGATGCTGCCTCCAGTTAAGAAAGTTTCACAAATCATACCCCCAATTAGAATAATTTTCATATTGAGCATCCTCCACCTACTGTATTGTCTCCATGTTGATCCATACAAGGATGTACCCCCTGGTATTTCCAAAATCGATCAAATATCCCCTCCCTTTTCGGCTACAAATTTCTATTTCGATCACTGTCTGGCAAGATTTTGTTGGGCTCAGTGACAGATCCTGTGGTGCGGTACTGGGCTTTGGAGGGGAAGGGGGGAGTGGCCCCTTCAACGGTTGGTTTCGCAGTTCCATAACGTTAACATTATACAAAATTCTTCTCCATAGACCTAATATGAAAATGAATATGACACATTAATGACACTGGGGTTCGTATTTGTTTATCGACTGTCAAACAAATGTTTTGACCAATAATATAATAATATAATGCCAAAAATGTACACAATATTTAGCAAAACCATCTTCACAACAAGTACAATGTTGATTGAAGTGATGTTTTAAATCCACTTTATGCACAGTAAGGCTAATCGGGACTGGGCCTAAAGTTTAAAGTAAGATCCGAACCACTATTAGCCTCCACCGGGTATTGAACCCGGAACACCTTGATTACAAGGCGACGACGCTCACACTGAAATGAAACTGTGGTATCGTCATCTTGCAGCAATGCAAAGACGTCCAGTAAATGCTCTTGAAGCAATTGATATATGCAGTGAAGTAATATTTCCCTGGATAAACACATGTTTGCGCATATTATGTACAATCCCGGTAACAACAACATCAAATGAGAAATCTTTCTCAACTTTGAGGCGGTTGAAGACCTATCTTCGAAATACCATTTGCGAAGAAAGATTAAATGGGTTAGCTGCTCTGAACATTCACCGGGATATAAAAGTTACTTGGGACGACATATTGTCAGAACTCGCACAGAAACCTCGATGCTTAAATTTCAGAATTTAAATTGTTGAACTGTGGTACCTTATTTATTACTGTCTTTAAGACATCAAGTAGTCTTAATCTCTTTAATGTTGTTACAATGTAGAGTGTACATATTTTTTGTTTAAAAATTATACTTGAGCAATTAAATATAAAATATTAATAATTTGGAAATATTCAAGCAGGTGCTTTTATATGATGCAATAAAAACATGAAGCATCCATAGCAAATACATTGATTGCGTTCATTGGGGTAAAATCCAATTATCTAATTTATTACAAGAAATTTGACCTGTGAACTGGAAAATGTATTGGATTCATAACCCCCCCCCCCTTACGAAAATCCTGGTTACGCGCCTGGGTGGTCGGCCTCCGTGGAGGAGTGATTAGCATCTACCATTTCTTTTGCCATTGGTGTACAATTCTCTTTCGTTTTTCTCTACATATTCACATAAAGCAATAAAAATACTAACTGCTAATTTTTCATTCTATTTTGGTTATTTATTAAACTGTACGTGTTTGCATTGACGTTCACAAGTCAATCATTTGCACGATTACATTTAGTTCATAAATATTTGAAACTAAAACGCGAAGGTGAAGATACAACTTCTATAGGTCTATATATTAGTGAAATAACTAAGCAATATGCAGTTCACTATTACCTATGTTTCCATTTTTTTTTGTCAGACACACTACTACACCATGACTATTGATTGTCGTTGCTATAGCAACGTTAGAATTCCAAATATCTCGTTTATACAGCGTATAGCGCAATAAATAACATAAAACATAATTAACGTAGTACAAAGTAATTATTATACATTTTTTTTAAACCGTTAATATAAAGTGATTTGTATAATATGAAATTAATAATTTCAATAAACATACAATTATATTGTGCGGATTCACAGGACCGTCACAACATTCCCCTCCTCCGGGAAAATGAAAACTACCAAACAGCGAGGAGGAGTTTTCATTTACAAATCAGTCCGTTGTTTATCAACATAACTAAAACAAAGTTACAAATGGACAATATTATCTGACATTCGACAAGAACATGCACATAAACAGATTTGTGCCTAACAGGTAATAACAAATCAGAACATAATACAACATTCAATTGTACAATATGATAAACAGAATGGTTTCCCTTTTCCAGTATCTACTCTCATAAATTTAATTCTCAGACAAGAGTTGATTCCTCTTTTCTTCCGAACAGTTAAACACTCGAAGATTTGAAAAGTTCACCTTGTCATAATATTGCTGGTTCATTGTGTAAAGAATTCCATTATTGTCCTTAATTTCCTTGACAAGGAATGGCCCAATATACAAGTTGAACAATTTATGAATCTGGCTGTTAATTTTAGAACTAACTTGCCTATTTCTTATCATAACCAAATCTCCTGTTTGAAGTTTAATCGAGTTCAATGCATTCTTAATCTTTCTACTTCTTCTAGATTGTCTAGTCCTGATTTCCGCTAAAAACAATTTGCGTTTCCATGGCAAAGATTGAATTTGCTCCGGCCAGCCGATTTCTTCAAATATTGAGTCCTTCGTCTCTTCATGTAAGAAAAGTTCACTAGGAGATAATCCGGTAACTGAAGAGAAAGAATGATTTAGTAACTGAATAATAGAATTTATTTTTGGATACCAACTGGTGTGATTATCATTGCAGAATAATCGCAGTAATATAACAATCTCCTTATTGTACCTCTCAATAGGATTAGATTTCGGATTGTATGTAGTGGTAGTAATATGCTTAATTTTCCTTGAATCCATGTAGGTTTTCCACTCATTTGATGTAAATTGGCTCCCACAATCTGATAATAATATATTACATACAGGGTAATGTTTAAAATATTGTTCTTCAAAACGATTGATAATTTCTCTGGCAGTCGCTTTTCTTAACGGATAAATCATAACAAACTTTGACATAACGTCTACAATTGTGAGAAGATATTCATATGTATGCAGGCCCGTAGCTAGAATTGATCTCTAGGGGGGGCTCAGGGTTTATCAGGGGGGGCTCACGGTTTATCAGGTGACTTTTTAAAAAAACGTTTCACATTAAATAAAGGTAAGCTATTTTGTGTGTGTTCAGGGGGTCATTAAGTTAATATAAAGCATTAAAGAAATAGAAATATAATACAAATAATACCCTCTTTTTCAATATCTTCTAAAACACGGTCATCTCTCGAAGTGTTAATTGAATGCTACTGACCTCATTCCTTACTAAACACTTCATACACTTTTGATTACACAAATATTTGTATCCCATATGAAAAATGCATGTTACTTCTCTCTTCATAAACTTTTGTCTTCTCGTTTAATATCTAAGAAACTAAAAGTTAAAATATACAAAACAGTAATTTTGCCTGTAGTATTATATGGATGTGAAACTTGGTCCCTTACATTGAAAGAGGAACATAAATTGAGAGTATTTGAAAATAAGATCCTTAAGAAAATCTTTGGACCTAAATGGGATTAGGAGACAGGTGAGTGGAGAAGGTTACATAATTTAGAACTACATAATTTGTATTCATGTCCAGATATTATTAGAATAATTAAATCAAGAAGACTTAGGTGGGCAGGCCATGTGGCACGAATGGGAGAGGAAAGAGGAGTTTACAGGATTCTTGTTGGGAAACCTGATGGTAAGAGACCTGTAGGAAGGCCAAGACGAAGATGGAGGGACAACGTTGAGATGGATTTAAAGGAAATCGGCAGGGCTGGAAAAGAGTATATACTGTAGAACTTGCTCAAGATAGGGAAAGATGGAAGGCCTGTGTTGCTGCAGCCATGAACCTTCGGGTTTAAGAAGGCTAGAGAGTTAGTTAGTTAGTTAGCATATGAAAAATGCACAATATTCAATAATAGTGACTACAGTACATACCTCTGCCTTAAAAAAGTTGGAGTCGGCGATTCTTCATGTTGTTGAACCTGTGAAGCAGTCTCGACATATCTATGTTCAATGCTCGTTTCTTCTCAAATGCCAGAAAAACAAGATTTGCCAGGCGCTTGCTGCACATTGACAGTCTCTGAGGGCTATTGGTGCGGGTTAACACAGAGAAAGTGGATTCACACAACGCTGTACTGCATGCAAAAGTTCTTATGCCAGCAAGTGGAGCATAAGTGTCTTCGTAGGCCATTCTAGTTTTGTACAGTTCTTTAAAAGTATCAGGGGAATCCAGTTTCTTGAGATATGCATTGGCAACAGTTAGTTCCTCTTTTGACGGAATGGTGATTCCAAAGGCTGATAAATATTCAATGTTGCTAAATTGAAGGGACTCAGCCGATGATATAGCCTCCAATAAGTCGTCGTTATTGGTAAAACGTCTATTTATTTCTGTTAGCACAAGATCTAAACATTCGTAGAATATTTGTGTGAGAGATGTGAGCTTTTCCTCTCCTAGGACGTCAGTGATAACGAAGTCTTGCAACTGTGTATTTCGTTTTCTCTTTCTTGTGGGGTGCTCAACAATCTCGTCATGAAATCCATCCTCTTCTAGCAGTACATTACTTTCTTGCAGAATGCCTTCGTACACATCTTCCTGACGCATGCCCCTTAATGTTTCTGTGGCAGCTTCAATCATCTTTCTACCAGCATCCAAATGAACATTACGTGCTTGAAGTATTTTATCAACTGGGCTTAATATTTCAAGGATCTTTTTCATGAACACTAAGCAAAACCGAAACTGAGGTTTGCTAATGACTACAAGCAAACCAACACTTGCTGCTACGTCATCCCCGTTAAAATTTCCATTTTTCACCAACTGCAAAACATGAATTATATCTCTGTAGTTTTCAAATATTGTTCTCGTCATTTTTAAATGTCCTGACCAACGTTGTTCTAAAAGTCGCGAAAGACTTCTCCCCTCGTATAACATGGCAACTTTTCCCTTTTTTAGAAAATTGTGCAACATGGAACTCTGTTCGAAAAAGTGTTTAATTGGAGAAATTTCATCCACACATTTAACAATTACCAGATGTAACCGATGGTTAAAACAATGAACGTAAGGAATTAGACGCCCAAGCCGTTGCTGGATTAAAGCTTGCACACCCCCTTTCTTCCCACTCATAACTGAAGCCCCGTCAAAACACTGGCTGAGCAATTTCGCACTATCCAAACCATATTTCTGAAAAATATTTAGTGTTAGATCTGCAAAAGACTCTGCATCAAAAGCTGACAGTGTTTCTATGCACAGAATTGATTCCATGGCTGTCCCATTCTTTACATAGCGGATTCCTATGGCTACGTTTTCTCTGTTGTTTTTATCTCGTGTACCGTCTTCAAGAAAAGTATACAAAGGAACATCTGCACTGTTAATGTCACTAACAATGTTTTCACGTACGATGTCAGCCATTATTTCAATAATGTTATTTTGAATTTCAGGGGACAAGTAAGATGCGTTTTTAGGCACCTGCTTAAAACAGTCTGCCAGTTTCTCATCTTTTCGAAGCGTGAACTCGAAAAGATTTCGAAACAGGCTTTGTTCCTCATGTTCTTCTAAGTGGTACGTTCCCCTAAGAGGCAATTCGTTTATTGCAAGGAACTGAATAACTTCAGCAATGCTCTTGATATAATATTGATTCTTTTCAAGAACATTCTGATTGACTAGTGTAGAAATAGATTTTCCCACCAACGAACGGTTTTGCTTTTCTGCCCACCTTGACATTGCTTCTATGTGTGTAAGTGTCGCATCATGTTTCACTAGCCCTGCTTTGGTTTTATCGAGAGCTGCCTTCCAGTTCTTAAAACCTTTAGATGTAAGGGCCACTTCTTTGCATCCGAAAGGCCGATATTGTCTACAAGCATAGCAGAATGCTGCATCTAAAAATTGTGAATACTCTAACCATTTGAACCTTTTAAACCAGTCACTTTGCCACAGTATTTCAGATGCTCAATTAACTTGTTTTTGGCAATTTTTTCATTCACTTCCCGAACCCCATTCACCATTTTTCTACCATCAAAAACAGTTAAACATCTTCTGCACAACTTAAATATTCTATTAGATTTGTCTAGTTGTGTTATCACTAAAGCTTCAAGATTATGTATCAGAGTGTAATGATATGTGCCATCCCCTTCAATTAAGAGCAGATCAATCGGAACAGCAGAATCATCATCAAATGTACTGATTCTGAGAGGTGCTATCAAGCAATTGCCACGGCCAGTGGAACAAATAAATACATTAATAGATAATTGTTTGCCATTCATATCCCTGGCCTTTTTTTTTCAAATTTATCAATATCCTGAACAGACATTGGATATTCTAAGCCCTTCATTGCTTCATCAAAATCATTTTCATGTTGTTTATAATAACTTATTCTTTCAGGATGGCTTGAAACTGGAAACAAAGCAGCTAAAATACACCACAAAAAGCATTTCTGGTCGGTATTTTCTATATTAACCACGGCTCTTTTGTTTTTAATATTGGCAGGTAATGGCAGATATGTAGATCCTTGTAATGGGCTGAATTCAGAAATATTAATATATAACTTTGTGAAGAACCGCATAGGCTCCATCCTGACTCTTTTGTTGCAAATTCAGAGTGTTTAATATTTAATTGATATATCAAACTGCTTATTATTTTGTCTGAATTTGCATTTGAGTATACAGGTACAGTTTCTGTTATGTGGGGCTGTGTAAATTTTGTGCCATTTGGCTTCTTATATTGTGCAAACAATTTGAGGGACAGCTTATAAGAGCCATTTTGTGCATTTAGAATTTCCTGCACATCAGGATTTATACTGTTCAAAAATTTCTTAATACCACATCTTGGCTCTGATACAAACCGATAATCCCTTAATTGGCCATTAAAACTGCTATGGATGGGTTCATAGCGTGGCTGCTTTGCCGGTGAAGCATTAAGAGGTGTTTCATGCTTCCTTTTCAGACCAGAAGTAGATGGTTGTGGGGGCAATGTTGATGACTGTACAGAACAAGAGCCCACATGTCTATTGAAATATGCCTTGCTAAATATTTTATGGCATTTGGGGCATATTTTTGTGGGAGTTCTATATTTGCCTGGGTCACAATTTTTTTGGTGCCTAGCAAAATTGGGGCTGGATATATTTTTATTACACTGATTGCAATATTTTTGATTTGGCATTTTTGTTGTTGGTTTATTATATAAGATTTCCTGGGGTTCAATTCAAAATTTTGTACTTAATATATATATATATTTTGTTCAGCTGTGTGCTTTGTTTATTTCTTGTGTATATTTAATATGTTAATATTATTAATTTTTATCCTCGGTTTATTATATAAAATTTTTTGGGTTTTAAATCAAAACTCTATGCTTATTATGACAGGTTGTAAAGCTAATAGCCTACAAGTGGAAAAAGAGAATAAATATTGATCTACACTGACCTAGCACAAATACCTGCACAGACATGCATGTCCTAGAATGGCAATGACCTAGCACTGAGTGTTATGTATTGATTTTTGTATAACAGGCTGGGACAGATATAAGCCTGACTCTAAATATAAGTGGATTACAACAAACAAGCTGGATGTAACAAATATCAGATTTTTTTATACAAAATATAAGCCCTTTTGTTCAATATATCTGAAATATATTTAATATGAATAATAAGAAATGTTATATATTAAACCAAACAGGCCTGTAGTATAAAATCACTGTAACAACACATCTGTACTCCTCAGCCACTCTCACAATACTGGCTGATATGCAATACAAAATCTCTTTATATACCCTAAGCCGGTCCGAGAAGAAAAAAACAGGAATTTCCCGTGAATTTTGTTTTTACGGGAAATTCCCGAGGGGTCTTATTTTTCACAAGAATTTCCCGAGAGCTTTCATTACGGGAAATTCCCGAGGGGGTCATATTTTTCACGGGAATTTCCCGAGAGCTTTTATTAAAATTATCTGTGAATTCCACGAAACACTCCCCGATGACACCATATGTAGTGTTATTCTTATAGGTGAAAAATCATATGTTTATGATGTAAGAAATGAGAGAGTCACAGAACAATTCTAGAAAATCTCTGCATATTGCATTGTTTTAATATTAGATAAACAAATTGAACCTGGTATCCAATTGAACTTAAACCGGAAGTAAATATGTGAAGATAGGTGTAGGTTTTATGAGGATCTTAGCTTAATTTCAAGTGTATCCAAAACAATATCAAAAAGGGCATATTTTTAACAAGCTTATGGACAACAATCTGGCTGATGCAACTTTTGTAAGTGTGGGCAAATCAATCTGAGGGGGCTCATCATTTGTACACTGTAGTTTCGGGAAATTCCCGAGGGCATTTTTACAAAAGTCTTGGGTTAGACGGGGTGCTACACTTGAGCAAAAAACTCATATGGGCATGTTGAGCTTGTTTTAAGTGTAGCCAAATCTGCTTGAGGGGGGCTCATCATTTGTTGTCCCAGCTATAGGTCAAATCATACTACTTGGGTACCATCGGAGAGCTTTGGGGATTCGAGAACAACACAAAGCTCGAACCTGGCATCAAGCACATTGGTGCTAACATTCCTAAATTTCTAGCCATCGAGACTCTGAACATACATTGCAATGTGGCAGAAGGTATGATCACCAAATCCTCGGACGGCATTCGAGGGAGTCAGAAGCAAACAGGTATTATCGCACGTTCAAACCAAACTCTGAGTTCACGGAGCCAATTATCTACACACCCTCCCCACCGATATACTTTCCTGTATCTCGTAATCGCATAGACAACATAGAATTGTCAATTACCAACGAGAAGGGAGGGGTGGTTGATTTTGCAGGAGCCACGACCACTGCCGTCGTTGAGATTAACATATAATAAATAACCATCATGGAGCAAATCGAAAGTTACAAGTTGCAGTCTTCCCTCCCAATCGTCGCACGTTTGCCAACCTTAACGAAGCGAATCGAGAGATAGAATACGACGTGGACATCGGGTATGGATTTATTCACCCTCACAGAGCTGATTTGTATATTAAGTTTGATGTTGTGAAGAGAGGCAACTGCGAAGCATTTCTTGCCAATGCAAATTTAAGACTTGTAGATAATTTTGTGCCGTACCTATTCTCGCAGGTGGAAGTTAGAAAGCATGGCACCGTCATCGATTGGGTTGACTACCCCGGGATTATCTCTACAGCTTTGGGAACACTGAAACTCTCCAAGACCGATGCAGCATACTACCAGGCAGGGGGATTCGAAGCAGGTACAAAAATCAAAACTCAAAGTCACACAGTACTGTTTCCCATGCGCCTGCTTCCTGGTTTCTTCTCCGACTACACAGAGATTATGTGGAAGGGTGGTTTGCGCGTCACTTTTCGCAGAAGCGCCAACGACAACGATGCGCTGATGCGTTGCAGCACCTTAAGTGCACACGGTTCAGCACTTCCCAACACACTGCCCGATCCTGCCAAGTGCATCATCCAGTCCATGGAGCTGCGCATGCCCGTAGTGGAATACGAAACTAACTACGCTCTCAAGAACAAAGCAGACATTTTGAAGAATCCCCAAGTACCCATCCAATTTTACGGTTACCAGTGCGTGCAGAAACCTGCTTCCGGCAACCATTTTGAATTTGACGTGACCACACAGTTTAACAGCATCCGGTACGATATGCCAGAGTTTGTGGTCGTGCTCTTCCAGACGGGGGAGGACAACAACCAAGAAAAAGATTCGAGCCAGTTCGACAATTGCAAGATCAAGAACATCTACCTCAAAAATGGCAGGAACGAGATATTCCCGCGTGAGAACTACAACCTGAACATTGCAAACAACGACTACCTGAAACTGTACGAGGCATACACAGCTTACAAGAGAGTGACCTCCGGCAATGTGGACGTGTACTACAACCCCAATGAGTTCATAGCTCGCAGACCCATGTTTGTTATTAACACATCGAAGAGAAAGCAGGTGGTTGTTAACGATCGCACCAACATCAAAATCGTGTGCGAGTTCCATGACGCCTTGCCCGCCAATACCCTGTGCAGCGTCATTCTTATTGCAGAGAAAACTTTTGTCTATGATGTCAAGAATGAAAGAGTGACCGAACAGTTTTAAGTACAAGATAAAAAGAATCGCATAATTCTATAAAAATTATACTGACCGTAGGTTCAAATATTAGATTTTTTGTTAACCTGTAACGCAGTGTCCAGGATGTACTGCGAAGAGTGGAGGTTGATAATTGAGCATACTTGAATTTGAATTTAAAATTTTGGGAGCGTCAGCACTTAGGCTATTTTGCTCCCGTCACATTATACGGGGACCAGGCCCTAACCATTACAAATAACAACTCTAACGTTGCATAACTAAAAATCTTAAAATGTTCTGACTTTTGTTAAAAGCTGAGGCTGTAAACAGGCTCTCAGCACACCCAAGGACAAAAAAACACAAAAAAACAGGACAACACACACAAAATTATACTGGCCATAGTGCCAGTCGCCAGAGCCTCGTTAGTCATTAGTCCAGGGTGCACTACGTGGAAGTGAGGTTGACGTTTGGGCGCCTACGTTGAGCATACTTCATAGAACATCTTCTTATATTTGTGGAGAAGATTTTTTGAGGATAATCTGGAAAAAATAATAAAATTTAATTTTGATGCATTTTAGAAATAATCACACTTGAGCGCTCAAAAAAAAACTTCCCCTTTTTGGCCCTGCGTGTGCCCCCTTTTTCGCCCCGTAGGACACGGCAGGAAGTTAGTTCCGTAAAAAAATCCCAAACCTCCACCTGTTTGCATTTGAAGATAAACACTATTGTTCTAGTATGTTGGCTATATTAAATTGGAACTTCTGTTACATGAGTTTTTCTTTTTCATACATACTATTTACTACATTTGAGGCATGTCTTACTAGTTTTTAGACGATAGTGGCCCCACGGGAGCGTGTGAATCCCACATTTCAGAACACACCTCTTTTCGTCGCGTGCGTCCAGGGCAACCTTTCTCACCTTGTTGGTTGTGAACACATGGTCGACACTCTGGATGCGCTGCTCCACTCCTAGAATTGGCGTCCTAGTGTGAAGAGTCTTGGCGTAATCCTCGAACTTGAGGTGCTCTTGGACGACCTGCCTGCCCACACCCTTAGCTTTTTTTGTGACGGAACCTTCTGCCCGAATAGCACATGCTTTGGCGCGAAGACCGGCAAACTCAAGAATTACATCACCGTTCTTTTCGTCTTTGAGTTTGCCAGGCACCTTCTTGTTGCGAGCTAGGATTTTGTATCGGTTCGGCTGGGAATAGCCTGACGTGTCAAAAAGGTTCACAAAAGTTGGTACCGTGGCTATATCCCTATATGCATCGTCCGTGCGAACGTGATACACCAAACTATCTGTGTCCGTGTAGAGTAGGCTGATATTGTCGTTATAGTGCTGGCGTAGTATCTTATAATATATATAAAACATGTGCAGCTTGCTCAGGTCTAATACTGTGGCACCAACATAGATTGGCTTGTTGAGCATCACCTCGCTCTTCCTCATATGCACCAGAGCAAGCTGCTCATTGTAAATAGTTCGTGACTTGAATAACGGGCTTGCTACAAGTTTGCGACATTGTGCTTTGTTTGATATTAGCCTCACATCCACACGATTTCGCACATTCTCCATGGTTTTCCCAAACACTGCGTTGTTCATTAACTTGAAAAAATCGCGATCGAAATCAGAAGTAGCGACTGTACGGTGTTTGGTGTTGAGCTCGATGTATGGCCTCAACCATAGACAATGCTCGAACATAAGAACTCGATGTACTGTGCGGACGGTAACCCCTTGCTCCATCAACCACCAGAGGTTTTGGTAGTGCAGAACATAAGGCTCTTTGGGCTTGAAGTCCATGACGAGCTTTGATTGGTTCGAGCCAGGCGAGCATTTGAATTCCGGGACTGGCGAAAGGTCGCAGAACAAATCCTGCAGCTCCTCGGAGAACTCAAGGTCCACCTCGGCAAAAAAAACCGCATTCCACATCGCTGAAACCTTCAACATTAAATTTGGAGGGATCAGCCCACATGAACCCTCCGGAGGGGAGTGGAAGCATCATGGAGTGTCCGTAGAGGTTGTTGACGTCTGTGTACATGATGTAGCTGGACGGTTGGGAGGGGACGTAACCGGTGGCCATGTGGTGATTGTTGGCGTGCGAGTGTCGTGTGTAGAAGTATACAGGGTCCAACTTGTAGATGGTCTTCGCAGTTGCACGACACGCCTGGATCACATCAGCGAGGAGCGTCACATCGAATTTTATGTAGGCATCGTGGTAGTCCCCAAGATTTTGGCAATCCAGCTCGCGCCACATGGACTGAGCATGGTTGTAGTCGTCCTCAGAGATGCCTGAGCCTCGCAGCTTGCTGTAGAACTTCGCTCGAGGAGACAGCGACTTCTCCGCAAACTTGGTTGAGTCGGTGATGTATTCGTAGGGGTAGACCCCCCTTACGCCTGAAGAGACTGGCGTCCAAGTTTGGAAAGTTGGCAGAGGTGATGAGCATTTGCTCGTCGCTGAGCTTTTTCGCCAGGGCATTGAGGCTGGCCGGGATGAACCTCAGGGAGTCGAGGAAACGAAGTTCGATTGAAGAGCCTGATTCTGGGATTCGCACCCACTTGCTCAAGCTAATATAGAGCTCCTCGTTCTGCGCCAGGACGTTCATTCGCATGTCGTCGTACCTAAGATGTGGCACCAGATGGTGGAAGTCGTACCCAGAGCCATTGTGGAAAAACACAGGGATGAATCGTGGGTCCCGGGCCAACAAATTACACCGATTGCACCAAAGGATCAATGTATCTACCGTTGAAGTGATCATGATGTTGAACTTTACGGTTGTTGGTGCTAAACTCACAGGTGCACACAGGACAGGTAGTAGCCTCCTCGTGCTCGATTTCGTCGTCAGGATACAGCGATTCTATAGACTTGGTGGTCAACAGGATCTCCCCTATCTCGTTGGCTTCCACAACCATCCTTTCTAGAAAATGTTTGACTGCGTCGGGACCGCGATACACATAGGCCTCGGGGTCAACAAGTCGGTCTCGCTACACCACAACATAAGCAAAACTCAAGGCCTCGTGGAGTTGGTAAGGGGTAGTAGAGGAAACTTTGGGATTGGGATCGCATGTTTGAGGAAAGCCTCGAAATCGGTGATAATGATAGCAGGGTGCTCTACCATGGCACTGTGCATGTGAAATGTTTCTACAGTACCAGGTTTGGGCAAGACTGCCACCTCCAGCTCGTTGTTACTGCAGTAGAGCTTGTGGCGAGCGAGCTTCTCGGCAGCGATGTTGGAGCCTCGAACATGTTGGTAACTGCGTTGATCCCGTCCGTCAAATATTGACAAGCACCTGCGACAAACTTCTATGTGTTGTTTTTGTTTGCTTGTTTGGCTAGAAACAAGCCGAGAGAGAAAGCGAATAAGAGTGTAGTGATGGTGAGTTTCATCCTTGATGAGTAAAAGATGGATTTCTCGAGCATCATTGTTGTCTACATCGCTCACCCGAATAGGGTACACCACATTTTTCTCAGTGAGGCCATAAACATTGATAGCCAACTGCGGGTTGTGTGTACGGACCTCGAACTTGCGAATATCCGAGACCTCCACCGGGTAGTCGATCCCAACCATCGCATCTTCCAGCTCTGGCTCGTACTGCTTGTAGTGGTTAACTCGGTGTGGTTGTTTTTTCCAGTGGACAGGGTGCAACGCTGCAAGCACCGACCAGAGAAAGCACTTGGCGTCACTGTTCTGAATATTCAGGACAGCCTTCTTTGCCGCAATGGTACGTGGTAAGGGGACGTAGCTGGACGCAGAGAGAGTCACAAACTTGTTAAGTTTGATACACATTTCGTGGGGTTCACCACACAGCGAACCTCCTGAGCCCACAGCTTGATGTTCCTCCTGCTTGGCCACCAGCTCCTCGGCAAACTCGTTGTAGATGGCCCTTAGGTTGTCGACATCCGCCAGATGCAGCGTCTTCGCCTTGGTATTGTGGTAGAAGCTATAAATTTCATCAGACGGCTTCTTGTACTGGCAACATAGCGATGCGTAGAATTTGGTGGAGTGCGTTGCAAGCGCATCGCTGAGGATGGAAATAATTTTGGCTTGCTCGTTCTCCAAAAAGCTACGCACGTCACATGAGCCCTCCGAAGTGAGGACAAAGTCCTCTAACAAACCCTCGAAAGCAGACTGGTTCGCTTTCGCCACAGGCTTGACACGTTTGGCGGGTGGTGGCGAGTCGGCTTTCGCTTTTCTCTTGGTCGACGGTTGTGGGACAGGTGCTCCGACGACTTTGCATGTTGTTATATGCCTTTTCAGATTACCAATAGTAATATGTTTACCGCACCTGGGACATGGTTCTGTAGCGGTCACATGCTTACCAGGTACACAGGCACAGCAGTGTCTTTCGAAATGTTTACTTGAAACACCAGTTTCTCACATAGGGCAAATTTTCACAGATTGCATCTTGTTGAAAATATTTGTGGGGTATGTTATTTTTATATATTTATACTACTTATGGTATGTAATTTAGGACGAGCGGAGAGTAAACTGGGGACAAGTCAGCACGATAAATGCACTAAATTTAGAGGTTACAAGTTGAAATTCATTTAGCAACTGTATACGTCGGATAACTATATCTTATTGAGTTTAAGTAGCGAAATCAATCAAAACAGAACAGTCGCAGGCATATGCTGAGCTGATCCAGATTTGTTTTTTCCTGGGAGGCACAGTATGTTGTGTGTTTGTGTGAGGGGGTGTACAAGCCATACATCGCAGATAAACTTCCACAGGGTGTGGAAAACATGAACACGAACAACTTCTCGCCATGACGTTTTGCTACGAATCCTCGAAAAAAGGGACACTGTTGCCACTGACATCTACTATTTCCAGGGAAGACGATTAGGGGGCGTGGAGGGGACCCCACCTTTGCAGACTTCTGACTAATTTCTGTCGGAAAGCGACAAAAATTGTAGTACGTACAATACAAATAGACTGTAAATATCTCCTACAAAACTCACGACTTCTTTCATAAAGCAAACACATCAAATACGATAAGCGACTTTTTTATCTGTACACTGTGATAGCTAAATATATTATCTGAAGGAAAAGGGTAAGACAGCGACCCTAGTGACATGGTTATGTTTCCATAGCATACCAGTACTCGAAGCTGGGGCGAACGTGGGGGATGATGCTATCATTCATTCATATCATACATTTCTTCGTTCTTTTGGTACTGAATTCTCGTTACATTTCTGTATGTACAAAATCTAACGTTACAGAAACTACAGGGAGAATTTACTGAACTCCATTGACAGAGGGTCCCACAGATATCATCAGTTTTTTTCAGATCTGCAAAATGCCCGCCCAGGCACGTAGCCAGGGCGAGGGCTAAGGGGCTGAAGCTCCCCTCAAAATCCTACAAATATCTAATTTATATAGTGCATAGTGGTAATTAATTTTACTTCCTTAGCAGGATTAAACATTATATCGAAAAAGGTTTAGTGTATAATAGAGAAATCAGGTTATATCTTTATATTCTCGAAAGAGTAAATGGATCCACACCTCTCAAAATGTTTAGTTTTCTTTGTGGGAGGTCACAGAATATAAACTTTATGAGTAAAATTTGGCCCTAATTTTTAAAGCCTATTTTTAACTGAATGTGTAAAAGTTAATAACAATATACAATAACTATGAATTTCAAAACATTAACTGTACAAAATGTAAGAAAAATAATGGACAACATTTGTGTTGGATTTCCACTCATACGGTGGATCGAGTGGCAAATTCTCTCTATTTATATAATAATAATAATTAACAATAATAATATCAATAAATTTGCATTAAAATGTGTTTATTTTAAAAAGCTTATAATAGTTACTATTGAAAATTACAATTATAACCGGGTAATAATTATTATTATTTCTACTAATCAAGTTTTATCAGTGGCCTTCCCCCTTCTACAAATGTTACTGGCGAAGCCTGTGCTGATAAGCCCCCTGTTCAGACGAATTGCCATTCTCATTAAACTTGTTGCCATGCAGTGTGCGCATGCGCAGTGTGAGTCCGAGTTGAGTCGTGAGGCGACGTACGTGTGTTGTACGGCTCGTCATATTCGTGTACATTTGTGAAGAACTCTTCATTATAAAAAAAAGTAAAGTGAATAGCACCACGCCATGAAGGCGTATAGGGGGTGTGGGGGTAACGCCTCACACTTTCTTGATCCGGTCGTGAGTGGGGGTGATGTGATCAGCATCACGCCCCTGACCGCCTTTACCCCCCAGGGTTTCCCCCAGGTACCCATGTTATTCGACGCTGGGTGGGCGCCGGGGCCGCTTCCAATGTTAGAAAAGTACCCAGATTTGAACTGGCCGGGGATCGAACCCGGGACCTTTAGCATGGTAGTCAGACGCGTTACCGACTGAGCCACCGCGGCCACACTCTTCATTATATTCAGTGTTATTTACGTGCTTCATGTTATTAAAGTATAAGTTAATCTACATATATGTTTCATTTGTACCAGAGTGAACTGACATACGCGAAACCACACAGGAACTAGGAAACTATTCATGGTCCTCATGTGCCCGGATAAATGGTTGATTCGATTCGTTACGGCCCGGTCATCCCTTGTGTTCCCGCTGTGAAAGTGCGCCTTATTAACGGCTTTGTGTTTGAGCTTCGAGAGACAGTGTTTTTGTGCTTACCAGCAATTCAGTGCACCGTATCCTTGCCTGGTGTGATTGTGATCTTCGGGTATGTACTTTACGTGTTTTGAGACTTAAATATGGAGCAAATACTTGCAAACAAACGTCTCCTCAAACGTGACGTCACACGTTTGGAGAAGAAATTGTCGGCAGATGATCTCACCGAAGGTAATGTTTTAGTGTACATAGATAAGGCATTACAATTGACAGAGGACACTCAAAAACTGATCCGTGAAATCTCAGAAAAGTGCACCGACGAACAGTTTGAGCAATATGATGAAGAAATTGGTTCAGTGCAGGACAGGCTCGACGAAGCAATGGCCAATTACTTTTACTAACACCTTACATGTTTAACATTTAATAAACTGCTATATACTTTATTTTTACCAACATTAATGTTGAATTGTACATCCTGCTTTGTAAGTTGCTTGTGCACCTAACCAATAGTAGTGCACCTAAGTCACAAGGTTTGGGTGCAGTTGTGCACGTGATTGACAAAGTTAATAAAAGTATACAATTTTGTGCACATTAAATATATATCTACATATCTCATATGTGAAATATGTTGTGAAAATACACATTAGTTTATTTTTGTCTTTTGTCTTTTGCAGGATGGTACAGAGGAGAAAAAAAGAGCCATGAAGTTCGCTATCCCAAGAATTTGGCGGAATCCCACTGACCACTCAAATAATTGCTACTTTTGCATGGTGGATCCTTCCAAATGTCGGTGTGGAAAGAATGCGCAAGCTATTATATATCCGGATATACCTTCATCCATCGCCCCTGTGCCACATTGCCCTGAGTTTCCAGTGCCCACTCCTCCAGAGAAAAAGCTGCCCTCTTCAGATGAGAGAGTAAGTCAGAGAGCGAAGAAGACATTGATCTTGATACTTACAATTTTCGAGCCGAGGAGAGAAACCCGTACTACCCCAATCAAAAAGATCTTAGCGACTTAATAAGAGATCTTGGTCTCACCAAGTCCAATGCAGAACTCTTGACATCCAGGCATAAGCAGTGGAATTTATTAGATGAAAGTGTGCAAATAACAGACCAGAGGAAGCGTCATCAAAGTTTTTCCAGCTTTTTCATAAGTCAAGATGGACTCTGCTTCTGTCACAATGTCACCGGTCTGTTTGAAGCAATTGGAACTAACTTCAGTCCAAATGAGTGGCGCCTCTTTATTGAAAGTTCGTCCACAATCTTAAAGCCGTGCTGCTTCATAATGGAAATACATACCAGTCTCTTCCACTAGCAAACTCAGTCCACCTCAAAGAGGATTACAACAGCATACAGCAATTGCTAGATACCTTGAAATATGATGAGTATGGATGGGAAGTCATCGGAGACTTCAAGATCATAGGACTTCTAATGGGTTTCCAAGGCGGTTTTACCAAGTTTCTTTGTTATCTTTGCCTATGGGACAGCAGACACACCAAAGCGCACTACAACACGAGGTACTGGCCACAGAGGACCGAGTTCTCTGTGGGAAAAAACAACGTCAAGTGGGAGCCACTGGTAGACCGCCACAAGGTGCTAATGCCTCCACTCCATATTAAATTGGGCCTGATCAAACAATTTGTCAAAGCTTTAGATAAGGAGTCAGCAGCCTTCAAGTACCTTCAAGACTTCTTTCGTAAGCTGTCTGATACAAAGATCAAAGCCGGTGTCTTCGTCGGCCCACAGGTAAAGAAGCTTTTGATGTGCGAAGAATTTCCCAAGATGCTCAGTGAGAATGAAAAAGCAGCTTGGAACAGCTTTGTCTTAGTGGTTAAGGGCTTTTTGGGCAATCATAAGTCCGAGAGCTATGTGGAACTTGTTGAGATTCTGGTGAAGAACTACGACAAAATGGGTTGCAGGATGTCCCTGAAAATTCATGTCCTCGATGCTCACCTTCATACATTTAAGAGGCTATATCATGGGCAGCGGAAAAACAGACCTTCATTCAGAACACTTTTACTCGAAAACTATTTGAGACATTTGAATGAGCTTTGTGGTCAATTGATTAGAAAGGATGAATCTTAACAGTGAATATTGAAATTTTTTTATCACTTCCATATTTTAAAAGATATTAGCTGTCAAATATCTCACTTTTTGGATCGGCGTATAGAGCCCGATTCTAAGTTACTGTAAAAATTAAACCTTGCAAGGCTTTCTTGCATCCTTCCTGAGTAAACTGATTTTTTGTTTTTTCAAATTGAGAGGCCCATTGTGACAATACGCCATTTGCAAACATTGATATGCATTTTCAAACAGCTTTGAGAATGGCTTTATTCGAGCCATAGCGGGGCTGGCCATCGGCTGGCGGGGTTATGTTCAAGTCCTACAAGTTCAGCCGTCTGCCGATAGATGACTCTGACCAGGTTTTACAATAGTGGGCGTGGCTTCGCTTACTTCTTCTTCTACCCTTGGTATTGTCTTTTCCCTTGGGGGCGGTTTTTGACCGTGCTCCGACCATTTCGGAAAATCCAAAGTTGATTTCCTTCACCCGGCTGTTTTTTCATTGTGTTCCATTTGTCTTATTTCTATTTTCCAAAAGGATAAATACATTAAAACAGAGACTGTCCCAATTGAATCTTACATACATTATAGCAAAATTAAAGTTAGTTTTAAGTCAATTACATGCTTAAATAGGGTAATCGGGACTGGGGCTACAGGATAAAGTGGGATCCAGACCACTGTGTAGTTCTACCGGGGATAGAACGTGAGACCCCTTGAATACAAGTCGAGATAATTACTACTAATTTCATCGAGGAAACTCAAGGACTTATTTGGGGAGGGGTCCGGACCCCTCCCCAAGAAAGACTTTCCAAGTGCAAAAAATAAATAATGAAAATATAGTTGTGTAGCATTCATTTATTACATAATCGATGGTTATAATTTCCTTTGAACTTATTGATTGATTTGTAGTTTCTAAGTCCACTTTTTGCACAGAAAGGCTAATCGGGACTGGACTTACAGTTTAAAGTGAGATTCGAACCACTACTTGCATCCACCGGGTATCCAACCCGGGATCCCTTGATTACAAGGCAACGACGATACCGCTGCGCCATCGAGGAGGCCCACTCTTTGAACTTATTGGAAGAAAGTTTGGAATTAGGGGGCTTAGAAGGACAGTACCAATTACCAAAGATTTATGATTGCACGCTACTATTTATAACAATATACATAAAATATTAATCAGGAACTTTACTTTTCGCTAACCGGATCTAACATTCTCTTTTATTCAATAGATATTCAATTCTTCATCAATTTGAAATGAATTTCTTTGTCAGGGCACTTGTTTTTTATGCAAATTATGCCGATCTTAACTACAGGTAAGTTAGATAATGAATACGTGCTGTTATCCGATCTTTTTACCTATTTATGTGGTAATAATATAATTTTAACTTAAACATCATATTATTATTATTATTCCTGACACAATTGGTTCGGTGTATTTCTAGATACGTGCCTTGGGAGGCCCTACAGAAATTACAGCGAAAGGAAGTGAGACAGTCGGGTACTCTTTCAAACTCTAAATCTTGTTCTTGTCCCAAGTTATGTAAAAGCTCTCTCGTTTTCGTCTCGATCTCTGAATACATTTTCAATTATAGTCACATTAACTTCAACGCATTTTAAAAATACAATTTGTGTCTATACAAAGAACACGCTTGGGCAATACATTCACATTTAAAGAACACCGATCTATTTCATAAAGAGGTAAGACAACCATGCTGAAGGTAGATAGTTAAATTTTAAAAATAATTCACTGCACATTCAATTATACTATATGTAATGTTATGTTATAATAATGGAACCCACATCTTGCAAATTTTTTTAATTCTAGTTTCATTGATATTTTACTTTGGATATTATGTGAATACATTAATCGTGATGGAGGGAGAACACACACCGGAACGACAAGTGACCGGCGACACGTGTCGCTTGAGAATTGCACCAATCGAGCGTAGGCATGTGCTGCTTGTCATGCCGCTACGGTGTGAAACGTTGCTGCTGATTGGCTCGTTCCCAAGCGACATGTGGTGCGTGTCGCTTCGGTGTGAGTTCTCCCTAAGAGGGCGAGTGACAATGAATTCAATTACATCTTCATAGCTTGTTCATGACTGAAAGAAGCTACTCGTGTCGCATGTCGCTCGGATTGGGACTTTCTCTCAATATCGTGTATCATGTCGACTCGGTTTGTTGTTCGTGCATGTTTTGCTTTAAACTGAATAGGCTCTTGTTGATTGATGTGAATGTACCGTGTCGCTTGGGAACGAGCCAGTCAACAGCAACGTTTCTCAATGTAGCTGCAGACCGAAGTGACAAGCGACACATACCTCTAGAGAACAATCCAATCAACAGCAACGTTTCATACAGCTGTAGAATAACATGTCATACAAGCCTGCGTTCAATTGGTGAAATCCTCAAGCGACACGGATATTTCATGCCGTCTAAAGCAAAATATTCACTGTGCATGAGCGAACAACAGGCCAGCGCGACACGATGCACGGTATGAAAAAGAACTCAGTCCGAGGGACACACAAGCAACAGACAACACAAGCTGAATGTTTGGTAGCATTTATTACTGAGAGCCAGTTACCAAGAGACACGTGTCGCTTGTCGCGTGTTGCTTCGATATGAAGTATCCCTAAAAGTAAGCAGCTTTTGAATAGTTAATAGGTAAACAGCAGTGACAGCGCCAGACTTTCTTACGTGGGAGAACTACTGGATACCTGTCAAAGATTTGGGTGGACCACATCTTCACATAAATATATTTTGATATTCAAATTTTACGTGATCGATACTAAGAGGGTCCCTAAATTACCCTTGCAGCCACTTCTGTAACCTTTTTAGCACATATGCTCTTAAGCTGACAATAACTATTAGTTAATCATTTTCAAATGTCATTTTAACATGAATTAATTCAGAGAACAACCAGTGTAGCATACAGGTATGAATAAGCGCATGATTTTCTAATGTCACTATATGTTTCCATTCACCACACCTACCATAGTTTATCAGAAAGATATTAATTTACATTGAAGAACGAGATCAGATCCTGCGTGGCCTAGGGACACGAGATCGGGTATGAGACTCCGTCTCTAAAATAGAGCATAGAGCCAAACCAGAATTGGAGGTAGGATATTTATTCCTTCTCATGTGTGAGCCGACGAGCTGTAGCTATGTATACAGTTGTGAAATACGTTTTCTACCACACTTTCCTTTTCGTTTTGGAGAAAAACTACCAGTTGCCCTTTAGTTTCTAATAATTTTTGACACCGCTGATTTCCCAACACCAGCCACTTCAGCGATTTGCCACACAGTCATGGATGTGTTCTCAGTCAATGTAATAATTCTAGAACGTTTTCTGGGTGTTATATCCATACTGAAAACACGTAGGAACACGGAGCACAACAAAAGCGTGTTTACTACAGCCAAGCACTCACAGAAGTCTGTTGGTTAATAATTGGCATTGCACCACAACGACAATAATGAAACAACAGAAATACTTCAAACCTTGCAATTGTTGCAATTGTTGTAAACAGTATCAAGTATCAAACAGTTAGCTGATACTACTAGTATAAGTTTATGTTACGTATTTATTCGATTATCTCCCATAAAGCGTGGAGAACTGTGGAAGGGTGATTTTTCTCTCTTTGTCCGCATTAATTTGCACAGCACTGTATGTGTGAGTGTGTGTGCCCGTATCTATAGGTTAGATTACCATTCTTATATGTATTTTTTGTTTGTATTTCTTATTTCTCTGCAATTTTAATATATATTTTTATTTTTCAATAGTTTAATTATTTCACATTCATATTTTTTTGTAAACATGGTCAAGTGGAAGAAAAGGCTCCACAGTCTTAACTTCGCCATGTAAAAGAAGACGAAATAAATAAATAAATAAATATAGATACATTGTTTGAAAAGTAATAATAATTCAAAGGAATTTTAATGGTACACTTCTCTGGTACGGCTAAATGATCGGGCAAGAAATTTTATGTTAATTGCGCAGTACTTCCACATTTATGGTAAACACCAACAAATACTGCTGTTTCACTACATCTAACACGGATGATCTTTCTTCTTCCTCGCCATTACCTCATTTCTGCAGGTTTCATTTTTAATAAGTATTTCATACTCTCGGTCTCGACTACTTCAAACATACCTGAACGTTATTTATCAACTTCGTTATTTACAGATTATCATAATCGAAATTACAATCATAAAGATAAATCGTAAGTGTCAACTGTGAACCTGTGCGCCGTCATTTCACATATTCAGGCAAATTCAGTTTTCCGAGGTTCTAAGAGTTGAAACAAGACGCCAGCCCGATAGATCAGTCCCTGGGCAGGATTGTCGTTTGGTGCCTCCCTTTCCCCCGCACTACTAAGCACCGACATTTTATACTTTTTTCTTATGCAATGGTTTTTAATATTTACATATTACAAATTGTGAAATGATGAAACAATTAAAACTCAGTAAATGAAACAACAACAACAATAATAACTAGACCTTGGTGGCGTCCCTTCATCATCATCGCGATTAGCCAATGTTGGCTAAAAAATGACGCTAAATAACAGAAATTGAATAAAATATATAAATAATACTTGTTAAATTTGAAGATCAGTAAAGCCGGCGAATGGCAAAACTGTCATAAAAGTAACAACACTAACAGCGGCGCAGCGTAGCGACCATTTTATTTTCGTAAAGTGTTTGCGTTCCTAGAAACTACTCTATCCCTCTCCAGTAGTCGGGGCATCAACCCATCTCATGGTAGGTGTAAAGAAAATCCACCCACTGTTTATAAGTTAGACTGTAAATATTTATTTCCCACCAGAATACTTCCGATCTGCAGCAAATTTGAGCACCAGACCTTGAATATAGTTGTTTTTAATATACGAAGATAAAAGATACTCGTTCGCCTAGAGAACAATCCAATCAACGTTCGTCTAATATCACTAAGGGAAGGACTTAGGGCAGTGCGGGCTATTCTCAAAATTATATTATTGGTATCCTGAGATCCATGCCAACCCTATTAAACAAACACTTCAACTACCCCAACTTACGAGGAATTTATACTCAAGCCCTCAGCCTCGAACCCCTGTCCTTTAGTAATTTCAAGAATCTGAAATATTACATGCAGATTCTTCTTTGTAGCTAATCAGTGGTGATTTATTCATCATGGAGTTTTGAACTTTTGACCACTGTTATTTTTTTGTAAAAATTAACAGTGGTCAAAAGTCCAAAACTCCATGATGAATTACATGCAGATATTCTGAAAATACACAGTTTCATTTCATGCAATGTACAAAGAGAAATGTCATTCCTTTAAATTAACAGTTCCTGTCACGTTTCACACAGTTGTAGGATAACATGTCACACAAACCTGCGTTCAATCAAGCGACACGGATACTTCACACCGTCTAAAGCAAAATATTCACTGTGCATGCGCGAACAACAGGCCAGGGTGACACGATGCACCGTATGAAAAAGAACTCAGTCCGAGGGACACATAAGCAACAGACAACACAAGCTGAATGGTTGATTGCGTTTATTACTGAGAGCCAGTTACCAAGAGACACGTGTTGCTTCGATATGAAGTATCCCTAAAAGTAAGCAGCTTTTGAAGCACAGTATGAATAGTTAGTAGACAAACAGCAGTGACAAAACATATGTAATGATATATATATATATATATATATATATATATATATATATATATATATATATATATATATATATATATATATATATATATATAGAGAGAGAGAGAGAGAGAGAGAGAGAGAGAGAGATAGAAAAAATTGCCTACAAATCCGCACCCTAATCAAAATTTATTAAACATATCAAAACATATTTTTTCATTCATCAATTTTTTACGCTTACAATAACCTCTAATTATTACTAAATCAATTTTTGTATTTTCTATCTAATATCTTATTCTATTTAGCTCTTGCCAGTAGGCACTTTATCTTCATATGTACATTTTTTTTGGCCTCCATCTCATCAGACTTAGGCTACCATTCATTAATTTCCTCAATTATCTCATCCAACTCGTTTGCATTTCCACCCTTCTACATAGGAGTTGTAGCTTACCTGGCGACGTCAATTGAACAGGGGAGGTCAAATCAGCGTTAGCTTCCATCGTATACATTGCTCTCATCTTCAGGGATGAGATGTTGTTGCTATGTATGTGCTCGAAACGTTGGAAGATAACGCCGATATAATCTGGCTGGTACACCTCTTCGAATCCTTCTACATGCTAAATTGAAACAACAGTCTTTCGTAATCATTAAACAGGATGGAATAAATAGCGAGGAGGCTTTTGTAATATTAGTAATTTAAATTACATCCCCATTAAAAACTGAGCATCCTCGATGGCGAAGTGGTAGCGTCGTCGCCTTGTAATCAAAGGATCCCGGGTTCCATGCCTGGCCCAGTCCCGATTAGCCTTACTGTGCATAAAGTGGACTTAAAACACCAAATCAATAAATCATTAAGAATTAATTTTAAAATTTTATAATGAATTTCGGGTGAAAGATTCAATATACTAACCTTCATTATTAATTCAATGCCTAGAGAATTATAAAAAATTGGGGGAGGTTGTATTTATATACACGAACGCTCGGGAGCCAATATAAGTTTACAACCTGCAAATCGGGTTTTCTCTACCGATTCAATATCTCCAATGTTGTTTGTGCTGCACCTGATTCAAAATCGGTCATAATGTATTTCGGAAATTATTTTTGGGAGAATAAAGACAGTCGATAGGAGAGCTTGACTGCCGTTCGATTCCCGGAGGAGAGGGTGAGGAAAGTGGGCTCTCCCACTGCATGGGGTGCATCTAAGTACAAGGGACTCTTCTATATAACTACGGGGGAGCATAGAGACGATTTGCATCGCCTCTATAAATAACCGAGACTGTGAATATGTAAAGGGCCACCACCACCCACCCACCCACCAATATGCCTTCAAAACACATTGCATAATTCAGGTAGGTGGCTTTACCAATTTCTTTCAAATACAAGTAGCTAATTATAGTAACAAAACATATTTTTATACATAATTGGATTTTTCAAAATTACAATAAAATAACAAAGCAACCAATTTTGTTGTAATTCTATAAAGAATAAGTTAACGTAGGCCAGAATCGGTGAACTTCCCGTTCGGACAAATGTCGCAGTTGAAGTAGTGGTCTAAACAGGTAAAAACTGCTTACTGGCACGCAATCTGACTTAAATTTGGCATAAAGCAGTCTATTTTTTAGTTTGAAAGACCTTGTGACATTTGTCGAGCCGGGATGAAGTTCTTCATAACTAATGGGATAAAGAAAAAGGAAAATTTAATTCGTAACACTACTAACGGACTTATTACGCCATTCGCATGATGTAATTAATAAATACAATAATTCTAATTACATGATTATTAAAAAGCAAACATTTCTTTGTAAATAATAATGTAAAATGCCTGTTTTTGAACAATCCCTCCCCTGTTGTAGGTTTGTTATCCATGAAATATCAATCTGGAAATTTTGTTTCACAGGTACCTCTCATAGAGTAATCCTCACGCTGTAAATATAATTTTTTTAGCTCCCCCATCGGAGACATCTGGGCTCAAAATTTTGAAAAAGAGAATCAAGAAACGATCAAAGAGCTATAACAGTAATTCAGCCGAAATACTCTGATATTACATAACTTCCCTAAAAAAAAGATCCTAAACTTTGAATTTTGGTCAAAATCAATATGTTGAAAAAATACACGAAACATACAATGTAGCTTGAAATGAACTGAAAACAATGTTTCTTTACCCAAGCTAGATGAGTTATCATAATTACCGCAACTGTCTACAAAGGCTAAAAATGCCGCAAATCATAAGTCAAACATGGCTGCAGTTTTTAAACGAAACCAAGTTTAGGAAAATACTACCCTTGCATAGGGGTTACAACAAAAATATATATAAATAGAAAAACTTGACCATTTTGTTAATTATTATCTTTTTGGAAAACATGGTATTAAATAACCATATTTTGCTTTAGACCTAATATTAATTAAAATATGCAAGTTTGATTAAATTAGTGCATATATAGCGTATCAGTGAAAGTTTTATAAAAATAGATCAAATACATTCACAGTGTTGGTTTTATGCAAGGATAATGTTGGAAAATATTCCGCTTGAAATCATTCACACTGAGAATCAAACCTGGGTTTACTACGTGGCAGTCCGATGTCATATTTTCTCTGGTTTTCTCATATATCCGTTTTTACTCAGTTCCATATTTTTTCACATTCACATTCAGAACATAAACATCCATGTCTTACTCGGGATTCGAACCCAGGACCCCTGCTGTCGAAGCGCGCTGCACTAACTACCTCGCCCCGGAGGTCAATAATAGACTACTGGGACTCCTTATTCGTTGAAGAGAAGACGCTTTCACAATTATGTATGTTACAAGCCACATATTGTTGCTGCAGGACTCTATATTATCGTCTGGAATTTTTACACGAAATGGTCAGATCAGCTTTTGGCAGTGAAGACCCGAACAGCAAAACCTAGGACATGTCTGAGGAAAGAAATGACAAGGGTTTTACGACCTGTCAATCACTAACTGCCCGTGTACCGGAGGAGGCGTGTTCTTGAGGAGCCTCGCGAAGCGGGCCTGGACAAAACATCTGGTGGTGTAAACGCTGTGCGCGCTCTATCGGCAAAAGGAACGCGAATTCGGAAAAGGCCTTTCCATGATATACAGTCTTAAGGATAACATGGGAACATACTCGGAGAAGCAAGGCTAGCGTTTCCATCAAGATATATTGGACTTCGAACGTCGCTACCAAGGCCAGTATAACGAGAATATGATGGGAGACTATATTTGGGGGCTGATTCGTGAAAGTAATGTACAGTATAATCGTAAATCCCGGAAAACTACTCATTTTTAAATCTTTTGCAATAATTTTGTTCACAGCTAGAGTGCAAATATATGTCACTTTTGATGTATATGGGTGGCTCAGTCGGTAACGCGTCTGACTACCATGCTAAAGGTCCCGGGTTCGATCCCCGGCCGGTTCAAATCCGGGAACTTTTCTAACGGTGGAAGCTGCCCCGGCGCTTACCCAGCGTCGAATAACATGGGTACCTGGGGGAAACCCTGGGGGGTAAAGGCGGTCAGGGGCGTGATGCTGATCACATCACCCCCACTCACGACCGGATCAAGAAAGTGTGGGGCGTTACCCCCACACCCCCTATACGCCTTCATGGCGTGGTGCTATGCACAGGGGAACACTTTACCTTTACCTTTGATGTATATGGGTTTGTCTTTTTCTTTATGTAAATGAAAAACACGAATTCGTATACTTTCTCATTGAAAACAGGTCAAATTTAAAAAAAAAAAAACACTGTCCTGGTCAAAAAAAAAATTTGAGGGGAATAATATTGTTTACAGTCAGAAGCCTTTAGAAAATAAAACTCACTACACAGGAACAAAAATCGTGTTACAGGGTGTTATTCTAATAATATCTGGACATGAATACAAATTATGTAACCTTCTCCACTCACCTGTCTCCTCATCCCTTTTAGGTCCAAATATTTTCCTAAGGATCTTATTTTCAAACACTATCAATTTATGTTCCTCTTTCAATGTAAGAAACCAAGTTTCACACCCATATAATACTACAGGCAAAATTACTGTTTTGTATATTTTAACTTTTAATTTCTTAGATATTAAACGAGAAGACAAAAGTTTATGAAGGGAAAAGTAACATGTATTTCCTGAATTAAGCCTACTTTTTATTTCCTCTTTAATATAATTTTCACTTGTTAATATTACTCCTAAGTATTTGAATTTGGAAAGTGGTTCAAACGAGTTGTTATCAATAATTAGATTTTGATTATTAACTAACACTTGGTTTCGGCCTGTAAGCATATATTTAGTTTTCTCTTTGTTAACTTCCAAACCTATCTCTTTAGCAGTTTTGAAAAATATTTTAGCATTATTCATAATTGTATTTATATCATCCCCTAATAAGTCTACATCATCTGCATATGATAACAACTGAGTCACAGCATTTAATTTAGTCCTTCGTTAGTTTCTTTTACCTTCCTAACAGCATATTTTAAGGCAAAATTAAAGAGCAATGGAGATAATGCATCTCCTTGTTTTAATCCATCATGAATTGTAAATTTGTCAGACACATTAATACCCACACGAATTTTAATTTCTGTTTCACTGGTGCATACTTTTATCATATTAACAAGCTTCTTAGGTATTCCAAACTCGACTAATATATTATATAATTTATCTCTTTTGACCGAATCATATGCTTCTTTTAAATCAATGAATAGCTGGTGAACATTTTGATTATATTCCCACTTTTTCTTAAGTGTCTATCTGATGTGAAAAATTTGATCTGTAGTTGATCTGTCACGTTTAGTGTAATTACATAAACTGCACTTACTACACAAAACTGCAGAGAACAATGCATTATTTTTTAACAGTTTACAATGCATGACTTATGAATAGTGAAATTTATTTTCGTACTATAATAGGAATTTGGTTATTAATATAAATAAACAAGAGAGAAGAACTAATGATGAACTAAAATTGTAAACAAAAATAAAATATCTAAGTTACTCAGGAAAAAGCACACAAGTCACAAACTGCGAATATCTGTTGATTTCATCTAAGAAGGAGAGGCTACGGTTTGGGACGGGACTTTCAATAGTGGTACGGTACCCTGCATTTTTTTTTATTATTGAATTAAAGGAATACACCTACTTGTCAGTATCCTCAGTTCTTCACATTTTTCTCATTTGTCATACATGTCAATTTTCTCTATGTTCTCTATATTCTCATTGGGACAAACGCAAACATCCATGCCCGAAAAGAGTATTGATAATATCGCACGTTAGCCAGCAATTTCCGAGGAAAAGTTTGATACCCGGTTTATACGCGAGTGGTTGGGATCCCACTTTAAACTGTATGTCCAGTCCGGTATAAGCTTTCTTACTGTGCATAAAGTGGACTTAAAAGAAGAAAAAATCAGAGGAAAAGCGCTTGAAGGTTTCAATGCTTTCCAAGTGCCTTGATGAGGAGATGCTATTGTATGACTTTAAAGTGGCCAGGTAGCCCCATAGTAGCGATTAAGTATCACGTCCCGAAGGTTATGGGTTCAATTCCCGTTCTACTGCCAACTTTTATTTTAATAACTGGAGCAACAAATGTTTGCATTTTATTTAATAATTTATTGAAATAAAGGTGAAATATATTTTTACTTTATTTTTGGCTGGAAATCTCTATTTTACCGTTTTCAATTTTATTTATGGAAATATTTTTTTAAGATAGTTTTCCAATTTTCTCATCATTTTACGAACATTTACATATTAAATTGTCCACATGTTGCAAAAGAAGAGTAACGTCAATAATCGCCTCAATATTCTATCCTCTTGGATTGGTCAGTCCTGTAGTCATCAGTTTCAAGGCATTTCTACAACAGTTGTGGTTTCAACGCATCAATTGGGACGAGAGCTTACCATCGACGTTATTGCAGCAATGGTTGCAGTTGTATAGACACCTACCACGCATCAATGATATACGAGTCAGTAGATTCATCTTGATTTAAGGAAAAATCAATGACATACAGCTTCATGGATTCTGCGATGCCAGTACAAGGGCATACGGTGCAGCAATCTACGTTAGGTCAACAAACAGAAGTGGTGATGTTGCAGTTAAACTTCTTTGCGCCAAATCAAGGGTGGCTCCAGTAAAACAGGTTACACTTCCACGTCTGGAACTATGTGGAGCAGTTTTACTTGCCAAATTAATGAAGAAGGTATTAGCGGTACTCAATCTTGCAATCAGTCAAGTATATTTTTGGACAGATTCGAAGATAGTCCTAGCATGGCTGTCATCACCACCAAACAAATGGAAAACTTTTATCGCCAACAGGGTGGCACAAATTCAAGATTCAACAAGTCCTTCACAATGGAGACACGTGTCATCACATGACAATCCTGCGGACCTTGTATCTCGAGGTGTAGAACCAGCCACATTGCAAGACAATACACTGTTGTGGAATGGACCCATATTCTTGAGTGAAGAATCTTCGTCATGGCCAAATTCTTCGTCACACACAGACAAAGAAGAAGTTACAGAAGAAAGAAGGGGGTCACATCACTAGTCATTCAAGTTCCATCGACGACCTTCATCGACAAATTTTCGTCATTATCGAAACTAGTTAGAGTCATTGCCTATTGCCAGCATTTCATTCACAACACAAAGAATCGTGAGAACAAGAAAACAGAGCAGCTAACAGCAAACGATTTAAGACTCAGCCTGGCAGCAATAATCAAGGCAACACAACAAGATGTTTTTAGAGAAGCATTCCAGGAGCTTCAACGCAATGGACAAGTGGCACGGGATAGTCCATTAAGAAGTCTCTATCCATTCATAGACGAAAACAAAATGCTTAGAGTAGGTGGGAGACTACAAAATGCTCAAATACCCTATGAGAGCAAACATCAACTCATCAGATGCCATCAGAGCATCATTTAACAAGACTCATTATACTAGCAGAGCATCAGAGATTACTTCACGCGGGCTCTCAGCTACTGTTGGCCTCACTTTGCCAAAAATACTGGATTCCGAGAGCAAGACAAGTCATCAGGAAGAGTATACATAATTGTTTACCTTGTTTCAAGTTAAAATCATCTGTGTCTGAGCAACTAATGGGTCAACTGCCATCAACAAGACTTCAACCAGGTAGAGCGTTCCTCAATCCAGGAGTGGATTATGCTGGTCCATTTAATGTGAAATCAGGAAATGCAAGAAGCAAGATTTCGAGAAAATGTTATGTAGCAGTCTTCGTCTGTCTCACTACAAAGGCTATACATCTAGAATTAGTCTCAGATCTAACATCATCTGCCTTTATCGCAGCTCTAAGGAGATTTACTTCAAGAAGGGGAAAATGTAGAAATTTATACAGCGATAATGGAACAAACTTCATAGGAGCTTACAGAGAACTACAACAATTGCGTCAGCTGTTTGAGTCTCAAGAATTCAAGACTGAAATACACAAGTATGCAGCATCAGAAGAATTCATATGGCATTTCATACCTCCACATGCGCCCCATTTCAATGGCCTGCAGGAAGCAGCGGGAAAATCAATGAAATACCACTTAAGAAGAGCAGCTGGAAATTAGCACTTCGCATTTGAAGAACTTTCAACTTTGCTTTGTAAAATCGAAGCCTGTTTAAATTCACGTCCTATCACTGCTATGTCCAATGACCCTACTGACAATAGTTATCTCACCCCAGGTCATTTCCTAATAGGTACTCCTCTAACATCCTTTCCCGAGCTTGATGTGACACATATAGCAGAAAATCGTCTGGATCGGGGGCAACGGATTCAACGGATCTACCAACACATCTGGCAGCGGTGGTCCAGAGACTATCTCAACAACCTGCAGCAGAGAACCAAATGGACAACAACCAAACCCAATCTCCGACCAGGCATGCTGGTGCTAATGAAGGAAGACCATGTTCCACCCCTCAAATGGAGGACTGGAGTCATCGAAGAGGTCTACACAGGATCTGATGAACTTGTGAGAGTAGTGAACGTTCGCACTACTCAGGGAACATTTAAAATACCAATTCATAAACTCATCCGTTTTCCAACAGAGAAATAATTTGTTGTAGTGTTTTATGTTGATTTAGTAAATCAAGGAGGGGGAGAATGTTCAGGTTTTAATCATTAATCAGTGTATTTTAGTGGGACTTGCAGCACGCCAGTGAAGCAGCGTGTACAGTTGGCAACACTGCCTCAAGACAGTCCCAGTCAGCAGCAGCGGAACATTCTACCAAGACGTGCGTGTGTGTTGCGGGAACACAATCTAGTTGTACTTGTTAGTTTGTGTATGTAATCATGTGTATTCCTCAAATATAGCATTTACAAGAAATAACGTCTACTGCATTCGTAAAAAAATCAGTATGGTGAAGCAGTTACGGCAATCGCAAACAACGGGTTCATTCATTCTCCCCTCTCCTTCCACTCATTAGTAACAATGGGAAAAGATCAGCCCCGATAAGCAACTGAATAGTGTCAGGTTTGTGATATGAAGGATCGGCAAGTTCAAGGTTACGTAAATGTTTAAAACTCAAGAGTGTTTGTTACACACGCTTGTGGCACTGTGTTGGATATTTTCTTCACAATTAAAGGCGAACAATGATAGGATCTGTCTCCGTTTTTAGAGAGTATGTTCAAATCAACAGTAGAGTGTGAATTGCCGGCATTTACACCCGACATTCCAGTAAACGACACGAACACTTTTTAACGTTTCAAGCCTAATAATTGGGCTGCGTTCTCGCACAAAAAGGATTTTTCACTAGCACTATCCAAAAGTGCTCGCATGGAGTGAAGCTGATTTTGTTTATCCTTTACTCTCACAACAGCAGTCTGTAACAAGACACGCGTTGCGTCACACTGCGTATCAGCTGTTATGTGCGACACCACTTGCGGCGTTGCCACGTTTCCACTTACCTTAGCTCTTTGCGAAGTTTCACGATGGATAGACGTGTGGTGAGACTTACCACAAGACCTACACGAGCCTGATTTACACCTGTCCACAAAATGGGAATTATCAAGGCAATTGAAACACAAGCCCTTCGATTTCACAAACACTTCCCTTTCTGGCACAGATAGGCTCATATATTCTTCACATTTACTCAAAAAATGCGATTCTCGACACATAGGGCAAGAGGACGACACGTGAAATGAATTAGCACTTCTTCTAGCACTGGGTTCACTGTGGGGAGTGGGGGGTTTCCTTTTGGATCCTGGTTTCGAGTCCTTGGAAGATGCAGATGCTGCGAGCGCTCTCGCTCCGTTGTCCAGGAAGCCGCTCAGCTGTTCGAAAGTAGGAAGTTGCTAGGTCGACACGTTCAGCTCCCATTGTTCCCTCCAAGTACTGTCCAATTTCTCCACTGTATGAAACACTAGGATAGCGTCCCAATGCTGCACTGGAATGTCTAACACACGTAAAACTCGAACACATTCTGTCGTCACGTCAACAAGCTTGCGTAAGCCGACAGCAGACTCAGTTTGTAATGAGGGTTGGGACACAAGCCGCTTAATTGTGTCGTTCACTAGCGCGTGTTTCTGTTCATATCTATTAGTCAGAATGTCCCATGCTTCTTTGTAATTCGAATCGGTTATCGTTATAGACTTGTTACGCGCTAAAAAATTAACTCAACTGAACTAAGCAACGCAACAACGCAGCATCGCTCCCCGTGACACCTGTCACGCGGATTAAACATTACATGAATTATAATACGGTCAGGATAAGTGCCTACAGTCGGAGTTACCGAGAATAAACCTAGGAGGATTTGATTTTAAGTACCTGAAATGACATTACATAATACTACGGTGGTTCTGAATATACACATATATTAAAGCACAGATAAACACACAGTACATTTTGCCCTCTTTCACTCGATCTCTCATTCATACACTCATTCCATGGCATATTGCGACAGTATAACAAATAGGGAGGTTATTTCAGTCGTTCACCGCGACAGCGCCGGCTGCTTAGCGGCCTCTTCATGCAACAGGTGCCGTCAAATTGCGTTACAGGAAGTCCGTAACAGAAACAGCTTGTTTTGTAATGTTTCCACTTTTCACAATTACAGTTACAATTACAATTGAAATAAGCACGTACCTTGTCGCAAGGATGCTGGAAGAGGTGTCCTCCCAAATACAAATATTTCTGGCACCTTATTTCTGACATCTAATCTTAGATTAGACATCGCTACTTTATACTCAGTTGACAGATAGGAAAGACAGCATCCCGGCGCATAAAGCAAACCGAAAGCGTAAAATGATATTTAAAAGTAATAATAATGACGATCACTAACCTCCTGTGTTATAAGAGATGTTGAAAATGATCTTCAACAGCAATACAACACGTTTCTTAGGTTCAAGAGATCCTGTCTCTCGTAATTGCCTGATCACTTTTCTGCAAGAGTTCGTTTTCACGTAATTATCGTACATAAAAACTCTTTGTTCAAGACTATATTTGTTTAGCGGAATAACTAATGAATGAATAACAATTAACACACAATAAAGCACTAGCCCCCGAATAGCAGACGAACTCAATAACACACCATAAACAACACGCGTACTGATAAACGCAAACAAAAGTGAACATAGCGTAGACTCACTACGTCTGGTAGCCGACAGTGTTGCTAACCATTTTTCGGCAATGTCCCTACAGACGTAGTCAAAATCTCCCTACAACTGACCAAATGTCCCTACGCCAAGTAAAGCGGCTAAAAAAAACAACACCTCATGAGCGTGCAAAACAGAAGATAAAATATACACATTTGCATACCAAATCTTTCTGCTCTGTGTTTCCACAATTAATGAAGGAGCGAATTTACAATACAGGACCCTTCCCCGATTTTTGTAATATTTCGCATACTCACTAATTGAGGCCTCCTAATCACGAATTTGAAGTTAAAATTTGGGGTTCACGTGTACAAATTGCAAAATAAGTTAAGCTGAGTGGTCCGCGATCGGCACGATTGCTCATTATTTACCGGAAGATTTTGTGTTTCCAATACTTAAAAAACGAAATATACATTCCTGATATTACTACGGCCCCAAATTTTAACTATGTTTACATTGCCTAACCTAACTTAACCTAACCTTACCGAGAATAGTCAGTGGGGCTATTCGTGAATGGTTTTGCGATAATTGTGATTACGAACCGATAAAAAAATCTTATTTTCGTAGCACTTTAACGGCAAACGTTCATCATCTAAGACGCCATTTTCGTATTCTGCAATTTTAAGATCGATGCACTGTTGCCAAACTTACCTGTAATCAAATCAGTTCCCATTCCACATATTCTTCTACATCGTGATTGTCACTGGCACATTTAAGCACCTTCTTTGGGCAATATACCGAAATCCATAAGTTTATTAAGTGCAATCCTCCTGCACACTCCACCTAAAAATCTATACAACATTAACAACTTTTTTACTGTTCTCTTCCGCCATTCTCACACGATCCATGCTCTCCAAGTATGAAATCAACATTGTGGCAACGCTGTAGACAGCGTAACTAATTACGAACGTCAATTGTTCATATCAACAAATATGGCTACCATACTTGTATACGGAGAATCATTGAGAGAATTGAAAAGGTTATTTTACAACTTCTACACGTTAATGAACAATTTTTTCACCTCACCCCAACATGTTAACTTGAGATAAATCATCAAGACTAATTATTTCGTGAGTATAAGACGTAGCATAGAAATTACAAAATGGTCCGGTATTGTAAATTCTTGCCTTAATCAATAACAGGGGTGTGCAGGACAGAATGTTTTGGGTCCGGACGGGATCGGAACGGGAATATTTTAAATCCTGAAATTCGGGACGGGAAAAATTTGCAATTTCCCGACCAAGTCGGGAAATTTTCGGGACGGGAAATTTCCGAAGCCCTGGAAATCTCGAATTCTACACGTCATTTTCACTTCAAGTGTTTGTTTTTGCATTTGTAGAATAAAAACTTAAAATTTCCGATAAGTTGAAGAAACTTATAATGAAGAAAACGTCGAGAATTAACGACTTTTTAAAGTGACCATTCGGTATTTCCTGACTGGTCGGGATCCCGAAAAGTCGAGAAGTCATTTCCCGAAATCGGGATCGGGACGGGAAATTTTTTTCCCGATACCGGTCCCGACTTTTCGGGATCCGCACACCCCTAATAAATAACGTTGAGTCATTTACTGTTGATTATTTGAAGTCATACATGCTGCTGCTGCTGCTGTGAAGAGATAGATGTTGGTTGGTGATGCTGTACTTCCTGCAGTCTTTAACAATTCTGGTCCCATTCTATTTCTCTTTTTTGTTTTTGTATCACTTAACATTGAAAATATTCTTTACGTTTCCGCGTTAGAATGTTGCAATGTTAGCACTATTTTCGCGAGAGTGGAAATGTTTTCAATAAAAACTTGCCTTGAAGATTTGATGAGATTTGTTAGTTAGTTCTTTTTCTCCTCCTCGCTATAGTATCCAGATAAACTAATCTATTCATTCCAAACCGAGAACGAAGAAAGTGCAACTGACTGGCGAGTAAGCTTTGCATCTTTGCACAATAAAATGTTATTTTCCAAGATTGAAAAAAGTCCCTACGTTTTCCCTCATTTGTCAAATCTGTCCCTACGCGGGCAAATTATAGTGAAAAGTCCCTATGCGTAGGGACATGTCCCTACGGTTGGTATCACTGCCGTCAGGTGTCGCGTTCGTTCATTTTGAAGCGCCCTCTCGCGGCTGACAACTCCCCCGACCACCAATAAGCTAACAGCTCTCTCGCGACAACTGAGGATAAAGTAGCGATGTCTAATGTCAGAAATAAGGTGCCAGAAATATTTGTATTTGGGAGGACACCTTTTGCAGCATCCTTGCGACAAGTTACGTGCTTATTTCAGTTGTAATTGTAACTGTAATTGTGAAAAGTGGAAACATTACAAAACAAGCTGTTTCTGTTACGGACTTCCTGTAACGCAATTTGACGGCACCTGTTGCATGAAGAGGCCGCTAAGCGGCCGGCGCTGTCGCGGTGAACGACTGAAATAACCTCCCGTACAAAGGTTAGATTAATTAATACTTTGACTATACTCATGCTATTTCTTGGCTACATTGCCGTTTACAATTTACCGTTTATGGTTTTAAGTATAACGTGAATAATTGTTCCTTGTGCGAACCCCTACTATCTTTTCTGAAGGTATAAATATATTTCAATGAACTATTGTTTGCTGTTAACATAAACTCTGATCTATAACTTTGATTGTCCGCCGGAATAACGATGTCTAGTTATGCCCTAGCACTGATTTAAGTTATGCAATGATTTGATTTACGCAGATTTGCGGTAGATTGGCGTCATCTCTCTCACAGACGCACATGGTTGGATCTTATCTTAGCTGCATTCCCTCTGACCTGGGTAGGGTGAAAGTGGTCCTACAGTTTTGAAAGACGTCCGCACTCCATTGTTGCACTTCGCGGTTATCCTGGTTGGCGAAAATGGATCTCCCGGCAGTTCCATCTGGCATCATCGGATCCTGGCTTCACTCGTTCACTTCTCGCGGTTTCCCATGGACACACATGGATATTAAATGTTATTAACTTCTGCTAACTTTGGACGTTGTTTCGGACGATTGACACAGGTGGACGTGTCTGGCGTTATTCTCACATACCACACGTATGTGCACGAATGCATTGACGGCGAGGGGGAAACGACCCCCCTGGGTCTACTCTGTTCTACTCCATGGCTCTAAAACACTCACTCGAGGAAAAAACAAATCCAGACCTCGGGTCCGATTGCGACTCGCAGCTAGGTTGCACGTAGCTCACACTCCGGTGTCGATTCTAGGCAAACTGTTTTTTCGCTATTCCAAATCATCCCTTTTATTCCAGATTTGAACGAGGTGACGCTCTAGTCTCTGTGTTCAGGTGCTTATTTATTGTTTCTGGTGCTTTGACCGTTGTCCTCCTATCCTGGTCAACGCTCAGTCCGGTCCTTGACCTCTGGTAGCAGCCCCTCGCGCAGAGATTACGCTAAATCCTCCGCTATTGTGTCAGACACGGACAGAGAGCGCCATCTCCACAGGGTATCGTCTCCCATTGAATCCAGCAATGAATCTTTAATAATTCATAACTCCCGTAGTTCTGTTCTGATTAGGCCCAAATTCTGGGACCTGTACTTTCAAGTTGTGGTCTTCCGCTGGTTAAAATCTCATCCAAATTGGTCCATTGGTTTATAATTTGCTCTTTTCCTGCTATTCCCCATAAGAATGCATGTAAATCCGAATTCGGGCGAAAAACGGTGGTTGAGCAAGTTAGTGTTGGCTAAGGCAGTCGCTAGACACCTTTATTCGCGACGGATTTTAATATTACCAATTGTAATTAATTCTTAATAACGGGCAATTAGATTAATTACCTGTTACTCAATATTTGACCGTTATAGACTGTAACAATAACGCGGGTTCACCACGGACGCTCGATTTCAAATACTGCAGTTTTTGCGCGGGCGAAAGTGACGCGTTGTTGTGTACGGACGCCAGGAACAAGTCTCTAAAAGAAAGCCACTGCTGCAGATTACCTGTAAAAGTAGGCAAATCCAATCTTGGTAGACGCACATCACTCACTGTCTTTGTCTCGGTCACGGTCACGGTAGTTTGCTGTTTTTTCGCAATATATAAACAAAAAATTCTAGTCCTCTTCAATATATAATTGAAATTATTAAAATTTTACATTTTAATTTTCCGTCTTACCTTCCATAGTTTTTTAGCAGTTCTCGCAGGTGAAATGAGGTGCCCAGGTTTTGTCTTGTTCCCCTACACACGTGCCGAAATATGCTCTGTATGCTTCACACATTTTAGCAGATGCTTTCACAGAGTACTTATTTCCTCTTTTCTTGATAAAATGTCCACAGACATAACAAAATTCGCCTGCCATATACTTGCAGCCTCTTGATGCCATTGTAAACGTGTATCTAATTAGGCAGCTAGGACGACAATGAACCGCTTCAAACTGCACGATTTGCACTACTGTTGCTGGCAGAATGACAAGACCTGTCCATTTCAGTTATAGGGGAGACCAGTATATTGCTACAGCGCGCAATATGACACGTTATTTATCTTCTTTATTGGTAATGAGAAAAAAACGTGTACTGGAAAAGGGTACATCTCAAAACATCATTGTCCTGGCTACAAAAACAAAGTTTATGAGGAATATTAGCCATTTTCTATACTTTTGGAACACAAGGAATTAGGAAATAACAATTATTACCCAGGAACAGAAAAAAATATTTTTTTGTTACATTGTGTAATTAAATGAAGAAGACTTAGGTGGGCAGGCCATGTGGCACGAATGGGAGAGGAAAGAGGAGTTTACAGGATTCTTGTTGGGACACCTGATGGTGTAGGAAGGCCAAGACGAAGATGGAGGGACAATGTTGAGATGGACCTAAAGGAAATCTGTAGGGATGGAAAAGAGTATATAGATCTTGCTCAGGATAGGGACAGATGGAAGGCTGCAGCCATGAACGTTCGGTTTTAAGAAGGCTAGAGTGTGAGTGAGTTAGTTAATTCTCTGCAGTTTTGAATGCAACATTCAGGCTTTCTGATCGTGCATCTTACATCAGGATATGATCATTTATAAGTTGGTTTAAACGAAATTCTCCATTTTTAGTATTTCAATATATGATATGAATATCACATTGCAAAAACCCTTATCAATGGTTTCTTTGTCATTTTCTGGGAATAATAAAAAAATAGTATTACTTTTCATCTTTGCTGCTTTCAGATTGCCAACGTATGAAGTGGCATGTAATTCAAAAGGTTTTGAAGAAACCTCAATTTTTATAAATAAGGTTCAATGAAATTAGACAAAAAAAAAGTTACCTTCTGGTGGGCTCGAACTCAGGTTGCCCGCACGCTAGTCCGACACGCTAGCCAACACTCCAAACGAGACAACACGAAACGATTTTGCAAGTAGTCCACCAAAACGACAGTTTATTTTCAGATTGCTAATTCCCAAGGTAAAATATGTGTAGCCAGGTGTGTCTTGCATTTTCTGTACTTTTGTTATTTGAGTAGCTTTGGCCTCTCCCTAAGTTAATCACATGAATAGTGAGGAATGTTTTTAAGACGAAGATGATAAATAGACACACAAGAATAATTCACCCTCGCAATAAATCCAGAACTCAAACCTGGAACATTCGATGCGAGGTGTGTTTCTTGTTCTAACTATATCTGTGTGTTTTCGTTAGATTCATGGTATTTCGTGAGTAGATATGAAGAAAGTAAATAAGTAAATGGGTGGAAGGGACTGGAGAATCGTAGCTATGGAACTATTGAGAAAATATCCTTCGCCAAGATAGAGATATCCCTTGTGATAGAGAACCTATTAGAAGAATGAAAGGACAGATTAAAATATTAAATTTGATGTGTATCCTTTCGTTAAAATGCCTAGAAAACAATATAATAAACTAATCCTGAAATGCCTCGTAAAGGCGTACCGGTCCAAATGAGTGTTTTAAAAAAATTAGGTAAGCCAAGGCCCTCCAAGGGTTGTTGAGCTGTGGGTTATTATTATTATTATTATTATGAGGTACAGTGGCAACACTGTTGATGTTTGAAGGCAACAAAAGGTGTGTTTAGGTACCTGCAGTTTTGCAGGAAATTTTGTAGACAATACGATGGTGAGCACAAAAAAATTCACTGCAAGAAAATAATAAAAAAAGTTTGCCCATGGTGGGGATCGAACCCAGGCCTCGCTGATGAAAGCTCTGCACGCTAACCAAAACACTATCAATAGCACTACATTTTCTTTTTTCCAGTCAGTCTGTTTCCTTCTTCAGCACATGAAAAAGCAAATGCATCTTAATTTCTGACAATTGTCTCATTCTCTATTAATAGAAACCACGTATGTCAAAAATAGACGCATTCTTTCTGTGAAATATCACATGTTTCGCACATCATGCTTCTCCGTTTGGAAGTTAAAACTTAGCTTTGTGTGTGCATTTTCACGTGCATGTGTGTGACAAGAGTGGTGTGAACATGTGTTGGATGTTGTTCTAGGTATTATTTTCGTTCAAAGCATTAATATAACTGTAAAATATAGAACTTAGTGTAATGCAAGGAGTGAAAATATAAACCCAGTCCGTCAGGTTCGTTACCAAACAACATTAAATAAAGGAACGTAACTTGGACCGAGTATTATTCCATGTCAAGAACACGAGACATTACTTCCGACAATCTTCATCTCGTATTTCTCTTTGGCATCACTGCTCAATTTACAGAAATGTATACCCGTGACTGGTATACAAGCCGCAGAATTACAATGTGGTTTGGGTTGTCTAGTCACAAGGTGCTTGGTGGTCAGACATGGATGGCTTGCTTGAGTGCTTCTTCAATAGGGTCGTTGCAACCCAGAAGTGTCCGTGACTGTACACACAGTCAAATAGGTAAATAACTCTTGCAAAATATCACACCATCACACTTAGCACTCCTAACTTAACAAAAACTTCGAAAATTGCTATCAGCACCAAACCTAACACTTCGAACGTAAAGACGTAAAATTATAAACAACATTAAATCTAACACTAATAATGATAATTCCACTTCTATTTTGGTTTCATAACTCCTTCGTATTTTACTTATTCTATAATATATTTATGAAACTGTAGGGCACGACATGTGTGCTGTTGTTGTGGAAATGTCTTGTTGGATGCTATTTTCACTTTCACAAAGATTCCGGGTTGTTCTGCTTCATGCTAAGGTAACAGACTTACTTTAATTCACAATAACACATCTCCACGAGCTAAAAACAGTCATAAACAACATAATCTTCATAAACCATGCAAAATATTTCACTTTCTCGAGGGGGTAGAAGATTGTAGTGCTACTAAATTAGAATTTGGGCAATTTTTTTTGTTATGATTAAAAAGAAATAAAAAAATCAGAAGAGTTGGACTTCTGCCAGCAAAGACTATGTAATTTGCAAGAGATAGTCGAACAAATTCCATTCACGTTACCTACCCAAATCACAGTTTCCATCAAATTAACGTTACATACATTTGGGCACCTACTTCTCAGATATCGATATGTAAAAGCTATAGCTATAACTTATGAAGTCATGAACTGTCTGTTAATAAATGTTCAAATCCATTAATCACATTGGTGAACTTGACTTAGTTACTTATAATTGTCTTAGGTAAAATGTACTCAAGGTTGACAGAAATCCTTAGTAACTAAATTGACTTGATAATTCTCACTTGTAAAGGGAGATAACATTGATTTGATAATGCCGAATTTTAAATTTAAACTAAATTATCTACTTCGGCTGTGACTGCTAATTATTGTCTTGAATTATAGAAATGTACATGTTCAGTTGTACTCTCGTAATGTTATATTGCCCATATGCAAATGATTCAAGTAATGTGCATATTTGGTGAGCATGAGTTAAATGTACAGGGTATAGAAGTTGTTGTCAAGAATCTATTGAATTATTAATTATTGCTTTTGACAATTCAAAATTGAGATATTTATTGGTTGAGCCAATTCAATTCAATTGACTTGAGGCCTTAATAGCAAGTGTGAAAAGAAGCAGCCAAAGACCACCATTGAGATATTTATTGGCTGAGCCAATTCATATTAATTGGAATTTTATTGGTTCAAATTGAAATGTCAATTTGATTGAATTGGTTTCAATTGGAATGTATCTGATGCCGAATATAGTTATCGGAATGTATTGGTTTCAATCAGAATCTCAACTGAAACAAATTTGAAAATCAAGACAATTTCCAATTGGTGAATTGAATCCAATTGTAAGATTGTATACATTGTAGAGGGTGGCTACTCACCAGTAATTCTTTGAATTCCAGGAATTATGTCTAAATTCTTCTTGAATTTTTCTCCATAGACATGAAAAATTAAAACTTTTATTAATCCAAATGCTATTCAAATTATGCATGTATTTATAAATGCCCTGAGGCAATTTTTTTCAAAGTTGAGTTTTCGAGTCTGATTATATTAAATATAATATATTGGGGAGGGGGTAGGGGGTAGGGAGCATTGCCCAAACCCACAGAAATGAGTTCTAGGGGGGCAAGGGGGGACAAACATTGACTGCCATGTGTACCTGCAGGGGGGAATTGCCACCCACAACTTCACATTTTATCCAAATAAAAATTATTTTCGTAAAATTTTCTTGCTAGATTCACTTGCAGTTCGTACTTTTCTTAATTGTATCAAGTTTATGACCGTAGCTAGGGGGCGGCGGGAGTCTGCCCTGGGCGCTGAACGATCTAAATGAAAAAAAGTTGTAAAATTGATTCATTTGTGGTTTTAAGTCCACTTTATGCACAGAAAGGCTAATCGGGACTGGACCTACAGTTTAAAGTTGGATCCAAACCACTGTGCCATGTGCCTCCATTGGGTATGGAACACGGGACCCCTTGATCACAAGGCAACGATTTTACCAATACACCATCAGGGAGGCGCAAAAGTTGTAAAAGAGAGAATGCATTGGAATCCCGTGAAATTATTTGCACCCTAATCAATATTGATTTCAGCCTGCAAAAAATTAGATCCAAAAATTTTCTTGCTCGCATTATTTCATTGTTTTCCGTAATGCATTCTATTGTACCTAGGTAAATTATCAGGCAGAGAAATAAGATTCGTCTTAATTGACTTTGTTTTAAATTCATGAACAATTGTTTTGAGGAAAGGTAATGTGCACATTTGAGAGACAATTTGTCATTTTTGCTGTTGGTTTATTGTGAGATGGATGAATTGGTTGTGTAATGTATTTAAATAATATATGTTGTATATAATAGTATTTAAAGAAACTTTGAATACGTACCCAGTTTAGTGTACACATCGCTCCACGTTGCATATATGTGAAACGTATATCATACATGAAAGTTATAAAAAATAATTATATTTGGAATGCATTTATCAAGCATTTTCTGTCTCAAAAATAGTTTGAGTGCTTGTTTTCCATTATTAATGTGAAATTGAACGTGTTGAAAAAATAATTCAAATCGTTTGTTTGAACACAAATGCTTTAGCACCAACTTCTACCCCCTTTTTGCATAATTTATGAGGATAACAACATATTTGATACTACTACTACTACTAATAATAATAATAATAATAATAATGTTGGTCCCGGGGTTCAAATCTCAGCTTGGGCATGGATGTTTGTGAGTGTCCATTCATCAATTTCATCATATCACCCATCCCAATCTTCGCAAATTAGCCAAAAGTGGTACAAGAAGCGAAGTAAAATAAAACAAATCAATAATAATAATATAATAACATTATTATTATTATTATTATTAGTACATTTATCCTGGCACTCCCCCCCCCCCTAGACAAAAATTTGTGGTTGCGCCTCGGATTGTAAATAGAAACTAAGCACCTTAAATTAAATATTTTAATTATATTACATATACAGTTTAATTGAATTTGAATTTTTTAGATGTTGGAATCACATAGACCCTTTATATTATTAAGATATTTGTGTGTGGATGTTGAGAGACGGTAACACGTAAGGTTGAAATAGAGAAAACATATAGTAAGACTTGAAGCTTTCCTGGCAACGAATGATGAATGGATTCTCTCGGGTTATCAATCAGGTGCATTGCGGAAAATATCCAAGCTTTCGAGAGCTAACGTTACTCTCATCTTCACCGGGTTGACGCTCGTATCTGCACTTCAACCCTTTAGATGAGTGACGTTAGCTCTCGAAAGCTTGGAATATTTTCTGCAACTCACCTGGTCGAGAACCCAAGAGAATCTATTTATCAGAGAAAACGTATGTTCAATTTTTGGAACGTTCGCCTTGAAAACCCGGAATTATACTTGAATTTTATCATGGTCCTAGAGTAGCCACCCTGTTGTAGAATCAATGTTATAAATTCATTTATTGACTCAAAGCATAGCTAGTTTAATTCTTGACACCACATTTCCTGTGATTTAGAGGTTCATTGGAAAAACAGCACACTTGAATTGAATTTCTTCTGAAATTTGATGCATGCTACTGAAGTCAGATTTATCTTAGGGCTAATCCATGTCAAATCAACCAGGGTCTGAACCTTGACATCTCGGAAATTAATAATTTTTTGTGCAGTGATTGTACCAGCCAAGTTGACGAAAACTGCCAAATTTCAGATTTTTTAGGTTCTTAGTTTTTGAGTTATTGACTTTCAAAACAGCAAAAATCCCAAAATTTGACGACATTTTGAAATCTTTAAACAGCTGTAGATCAAACACTATTTGACCTAGAGAGTTCAAATTTAAGTCATTCTCTTCTGCTTTTAATGAGCTTTAATTAGAAATGCAACATGACTGTGGTATTTGAATTTTTTAATTTTTAAGAAACTTGAAAATAAGTTTCTTCGACATCTCAAACACCATTTTTAATATTTTTTTAAAAATATATGATTTGAAGACATCAATTGACTATTCGTGTGCAACATTTCATAATGGGATGGCAATGGGTTCCTATGAAAATTAGATTTTTGTAATGTAATGTGTGCGAAATTTGCTAAATTTGTTGACTTCCATGTTATTAACCACAACTATATGCTGAGTGGTTGAAGTTAAAGTCTTCATGTTAGTCTATTTTATAATTTTTGGACTACAAATAACATGAAAATACCTAAAACTTATCACTTTTAATATCAGGTACGAGGGGATGTCACTAAACTTTATGGAGATTTATGCACAACAAAAAAATTGTGTTTTGGCACTCAAAAAAGTTCCTTAGCAACACGCCATAAATGACAATGGAGCAGTATGTGCCTGCGCAGTAGCTCGTACAGCATGGCTGCTCCACTGTTAACTTGCACCGTAGAAGAGATACAAAGTGTTGTTGGTTTTTTGTGGTCAGAGGGATTGAAACTTTTTGAATTACATAGGTGTGCGCACGGGAGGGCACATGGGGGCAGTAGTCCCCTCTAATACTCTAGCTTAGGAATTTAGTGCAGAGGAATCTTTATCACAGTTATTAAACAATATTATGCTCATTTCATAATTAAGTATTTTCAAGCCTAAAAAAGGTGCATTACTTCCTATGTAATTGAACTATCCAACTTCGTTCTCTAGCAAATTTCTTGTTATTAACACTCGCATACAGTTTATTCGTTAGTTTTGTTACCTATGTGTTTCCAAGAATAAATTGCCCATACATTAGAAATCGGTAGAAGCGATTGCATGACAAAGTGGGGAGGTGCATGGACATTTTTTTTTCTTTGCAGACAAGGCTTAGCATTAAGAGGCTATAGTTTAGGGGCAAGAAGTGAGGAAGCAACCACCCTCCTAATGGCCATCACTGTTGGAAATGAATATATTATATGCAGTTGTTGCGAATCTGCTGTATGAAACCATGTGCATATGTAAATTAGGGGGAATAATGGAGGGGGGCAAAGAACATTGGTGCCACACACATGTGTATTCTTCTAATACAGTTATTTTCAGTGGTTCCAGACCCACTCTATATACACCCCTGTTCCATACCAATCAATACAATAAAACAGTGAGATGAAATGAGTTTTTTCTTTCTCCAACTGAACTTTCATCAAGGCTCCCCCTCCCCCCACTAATCAGAGGGTGCATGCCTATGCTGAAATCTACAGCAGAATGAATTGTTTAAGTCAGGGGAGAGTGTACTAAATTAACGAATTCACTGATAGATCTACTATTTCACTGCCTTAGTTGCCACACAAACTAGCCTCCCACTCGGTGTTCATCAATGACATTTCGTCTTCAGTCTTTAAATCTTTCCACCCATTCATATACTCTCCCCTGACTTAAACAATTGTCTCCGTACTGAACCTTCATTCAGTTCTAGATTTCAGGTTTCACTCAATCTGACCACGAAAAAGGAGTAACACTTTGTAGCCCTTCATTGCTAAATTGCATTATTTTTCTGCCATCTTATTGCAGGGTTTGCTACGCGTCTGGAAAACAGGGAATTTGGCTTGTCAGGGAATTTTGCAGATAGTTTGGAGAAAAAGTTGCAAAATTAACTTACACTTCCGGATTCGGTTCTTGTGATTACACTCCCAAAAAATATTCAGTTTAAAAACTTTGTTCTTTCGTTCTAATGATTCTCAGTCTTGTGCAAAATTATGGTTCCTTCGAAATTCTGTAATAAATTTTCACTTTGATATTCTTTCTAATATCTAGCATTATAAAAGTAAAACTTGCAGTCCAGATATCGGATTCATAACTAAAGTACATTGACAATATGATCATAATTATTGGAAAGGTTGGTGAAGAAGGGGTTATTGTCTATTATTTTACAGATCTTAGTCTTGTTGGCATTTCCTATAGAATTTGTGTATGAAACAAAAATTTCTGCAGATATTGTGCACTTATAAATGAAAGCAAAAAAGCAGGATTTTCTACACTATAAATCTGCCAGAAAATGAAAATATTGTGTATGGTTTATGAACATTTTTTGTTTTTATATTGTGGAGATCTGTTATGGTGAAATAATGTACCTTTGTTACCTTAGCCTGAAGGTTAGATGCACATGATTGTAGCACCCAATACATTTGATGCCGATTATAATTATACATTTTACTCTTTGAATTGTCACGTGTTCTTGTGTGTAGAATGAAATTTACTAAAAAAAAAAAGTTGTGAAAGTGAATATTCATAATTAACGGATTATGTATTTAATTGAAAAACAAGGTTCAAAAGCAAAATATCATGATGATAAACATGTCTGGAAAAATTTCATTTTTGGACTGGAAAACTTAGAAATGTCATGGAATTCCATAATCAAAAAATCATAGCAACCCTGAATTAGCTAATCCCAATGCCTGGATCCTGTTAGTAGATGCCACAAAAAGAGAATGGGTTATATTTATGATTTTACGACAGATGGTAGATTTAATATGTATAACATAACCCACAGCGCTACAGCCCATGGAGGGCCTTGGCTTACCTACCGACTGCTGGTCTCCCTCCCACACTGTTCCTCCGTCACCTGTTATAGCATGGAGATCTTAGACCAGTATTGGGGTGACGCTTGTAATTTAACTAAAAGGGCCTCCCAAATGGTCAATAGTAGCACTCCTGGGAGGGGCATTGCACAGTGGTTCAGATTACACTTCAGATGTTTTGTCTTGATTAGCCTATCGGAGCATAAAGTGAACTTGTCAGAGTTAAACTAAAAATTCAGGGGCATCCAATTATAGAATGCAATGATTCTGTAAGTAAAATATTGACAAAAGAAGTTTTCACAATCTTGCATCTAGGGAACACTATTTTGAGTGTTCAAATTTCTGTAGTTCTGCTAGTTTTGATTAAATCTCACATGGAAACCCTGTTTTCATTACTTTTAGTTCGTGAAGTGTGCTATTGTAGTCTGTCCAGTTTTGAAACTGAATGCATTTGGCAACTGTGTAATAATGAAGATTAAAAAGCAGAGATTCTGCTTAGTCTAATGGTTAATACTCTTTCCTTTGGTGTAATATCTCAAGTCATGAAGACAATTGGGAAGCAAAGGTAGATGGGACAATGTACTGACCATTTTTTACCCAATGGAAAAGCTGCTTGGCAGGCTCTACCCTTCAGAGCTGTTGCACCATGAAGTGTGTTTAAGTCCTTAAGCTGACACATAAGAGCCAGCTGACTTTTGGAGAGAAATGAATTAGTAAAATCTATGAACTAGATGCTTCGGCCTGAAAGGGTGATAAAGGACTTTTACATGTTTTCACAATTTTGGAGCCCAGAATCTGTTGGGATGCCTCAAAAATATTGTAGATCGCAAGAGTCACTGGTGTTGAGCAGATAGTATGCCTGAGTGTGACTACTGTTAATGTTTTTTTAGAACATGCAATAGTTCATTACAAGACACCATGACAGAAACTAGCCTACACAGTTTCAAAGGGAACAGTGTGATTGACACATGCTTGTGGAAACTCATAGCAACAGCCCTTTGAGAGCCAAGAAGCTTCTCATTGGGTGACCTGTTGGCAGCACAGTCACATTGCTGCTGTTTTGTCTTACCAGGCCGGTTTTTGCTACTGCTTCAATTTGCCCTCATAATGCTGGGTCAATACTGAAATTTTCGAGGCTTCCCACTGGAAATCAAACCCAGGACTGCCAGCACCAAATGCCAGAGTGCTAACCATTAGGCTACATAAAGACTTTACTAAGTAAAAATTTATTTAAAGTAGAATTTAGAATATTGCAGTTCTTTTCACTTAGTCAGTGAATCTTCAAAGACATTCATGGTATTTTAGAAAAACGAGGAAACCATATGCCCTTGTTTGAAAAATGTTATGCCAGTCACTGCAAGGCACTTATAGAAGTGATCCCAGGTCAAGGAAGTCATTTTTTTAAATTTTATTATTGATGATAATTCATGCCATCTAACGCATTGCTTTGGAATATGAAACTTACGGAACAAGAGAACGTCAACTCATCTTTGACAAAACTGCATTAAGCTGGTGATATGTTGCAACGTGATGAGTTAAATTAGAACTAAATATTTGTTACATTGCAGCATTTATGTAAAATGTGTACAGAATTATCTAAATGCTATTTATATCTATTTATAGGAGGAATGGAAGCATGAGCAGAATCACTGCAGGGAGCTGACTTGAGGCCTTAATAGCAAATGTGAAAAGAAGCAGCCAAAGTTGACTAACGGTAGAAGATAAATTACAAACTAAGCAACTTTGGAGGAAATGTGAAGTGCATAGACTTATATTTCATTACATCTTGAGAATATGTAAATGGAAAACTTCTTATTGTAATCAAGTAGTGTCTACTTCCAGTGGCAAAGCGTCCTAAGAGGCCGGGCCTTCCCTAATATATTTGTCTATTACGGATTATTTTATTACTTATAATTTCATTAAACGACGCTTAATAAAAGAAAACTGAAATTCTAGATCTTCCGATAATTACCGCAAGTTTGCAACCCTGTCTGGAACTGTATCTGCGCATTCAGCGAGGCCCACCTGAGTGTGCTTCGGCTGGTCGCATAACCTATGTGATTCGTGCGGGAAAACGAAGCAGGCAGTGGACGCACAGAGCTTGTTGAAGCAGCGTTTCCATGGAAGATTCAGAGCTGTGCCGGGAGCGGAGCACACCCAGCTGTTAACATGTAACGAAAATGTGTTGCTAACACCTCTAAGCCTGGCCTCGTAACCTATCAAAGTAGGCATTATTAGAATTCTAACTGCAAATAATGCATGCAAATTGGTTACCAGTGTTAAGTTTGGTGCTTTCAGCTCTTTTGAGGAACTGCTTTTCGCGAAGTGTTAGCTGCTGGATGTGCCCCACACCAATCTCGATTCAGAGGGAAAGTATTTTATTTCTTTGAGGAAAGGGATATTGAGGCAAAATTTCCTTTCATGATTAGTGACATAACTGAAAACGCGCTACTTTTAAAATGGGCCAAAGTACAATGCAAACGTATAGAGAAAATCAATGTTTCTGAAATTTTCTGGTCGGTGTGTTACACAGAAAGGTGTCCGTGTTCTCTAAATCATATTATAATTTTTAAAAAAGTCTCATGTTGAAGAAGAATTATATGCATAAAAAGAGTTAAAAAGAAATAATTGATTGATAGATTTAGTTTATTTTACTTGGCTTTCTGCCATTTTTGGCTAATTCGGAAGATGAGAATGAGCAATAATATGATGACATTGACGAAGGGACACTCACAAAGAACACCTATGCCCAGGTGGGGATTCGAACCTGAGGCCCTTGTCGTAGCACACTGTTATAACCAATCCGCTGCGGATGTCAGCATTAAAAAGAAATAAATACTAAGTGATGATCAAGTGATCCATTTCCTTAATGCGAGAAACATTTACAATACTGTTATTGAAGTAGCAAATAATTTTTACAAGCAGCTTTAATATAACAAATGTAAGTGGGCTAGGGAACATCAAGTCCCATTGTCACTGTTTTCTGACCTTCGAGACAGAAGCGCCTTTATTCTCAGATATCTAATCAAGACTAGATTAAAGTAGAATCTGAACCAATGCCTCCAGGGGGAATCGAACCTTCTACTTCTTGATTATAAGGCGATAGCCTTAATCACTACATTATCCTTTACAATCACTATCCCGACTTTTTCGAACAGCAGTAGACGAGATTCAGGTAATGTGTTATCTTTTATTTTCTAGGGGCTATATTTTAACATACTACTGTTAAAAAAAAAATCACATCTCCCTCCCCCCTCCAAATCCCTGTGCCTACCCTTCCAGAGACAGCACGCTTCGTCACTGTGTACTTCTGAACTTCTAATGTTTGTTGAAAGTGCAGAAGATTCCTCTCCGCTCCAGTTACATAAAGTGAGCCAAGAGTCTAACATATCTAAGGATCATGAACATTTCTGGGTTGTAAGTAACTTCCTTTGAAAGTCTAGAGAGATCCTTATAACGTGGGAATCATTGCAACCTTTGATCCTTGTCATTTAGTTGATGTTAGACAGTATTGAGCCACTTACGGTGAACAGAAGTTACCTACTTTACTAATCCTGTATCAAAAAATGCAAATAAAACATTTTAGGGTATAAAGTGCTTAAGGTGGGAAAAGGTTCAAATTTTTCTTAAGTTGGATTAGGATGATTTTTTAAGACTTTTTTGGTCCAAAATATCACTACATTTTAGCAATTTTTAGGATTTTTTATTTTTAACAAATATACAACAATGTTTGAGCCCCATACCCATCACAATTCCAGTTTACATCCTAATAAATAATCACTTCTGGAAGATATTCCTCTTCAGAAGAAACCATCCCATGCCAACAGTTCCACTGGGGCTATCACCTGAAATTTGAGAGATGTGTGTAAGAGTATTTGATTCACATGCATTTAAATTTGCAATACCTGTTTCATAATTAGTTTTGATTCAGAATATTGTTACTACACTTATTTTAAAAACTTCAATTTCTTGCTTGTTTTTACTCTGGCAGTTCAAAATGGGCCTACTTTTATGCTTTGTTTACAAGTAGAAGCCACCTTTCATCACAATTTGCAGTTTCTAAAGTTTGCCACTGTTATGAAAGCGTTCTTTCCAGCAAAACTTCAATTTTCAATTTTTGAAAGACAATTGAACTTTGAAGGAATTTTTCAAAAAGGAGTAAATTAGGCCTTATGCAATTTGATTGTTGGAAGACATGAATGAGTAAACGGGGGACTCCCTGATGGTGTGGTGGTAATATTGCCTTGGTTCAAAACATGGTGGAGGCACAACCTAGTGGTTCGGATCCCACTTTAAACTATAGCTCCAGTCCTGATTATCCCTTCTGTGCATAGTGTGGAATTAAAAATTAGTAAAAACTACAGACTTGATCACTGATCTAAAATGTATACTTTGGCCCATAGTGACTCCTAAACCTGCAATTTTTTCCAAATTTTGTGACACCCAATGAAGTTGTGTACTTTGGTAGGTTGTTACTACTATAATAAGAAAAAATAAAATCTCAGCTGGAGGGTCAGAGGAGGAATGAAATATGTCCAAGTAAAAATTGGTTAATTTATTACCAAAATTTTAAAACTGAGAAAATTAAATAACTTGTTACTGATTGACCAGTTCAGGAGATAATAATGCTTAATTTCCTGCACTGTGCAAACCAACTTATAAGGGAGGGAGATGAGTGTGAATGGATTACAGTTAATACTATTTTAATATTCTTTAAATATGGTCTACATGACCCCATCAACACACAACAATGCGCTATTCTTTAGCACATTCTTGCTTCTATTTTCCCTTGAGGATGGACCAATACAAAATTTACCAATGCGATATAAAATTATAAATGGTTCATTGATCTCCTTAATAAATGTATGTTACAGATGAACTAAACTTTTGCAATGCAAAAGAAGTTGTTAGACATTTACTTTTAAAAAATATGGAACAGATATTACATGTTTATAACTATAAAAATGTTAACAAAATTGCACTAAATTGTAATATTTATAGATAGATCAGACCAATATGCCTACATCGACCAATACCGATAGAGTACTGATTAATCTATAGCAACCATATTTTCTTTTGAATTGGTCAATTAGCAACAAATTATTTAAAATAAAACATATTTATGTTGACAATACTTGGACTTGTTTCTGTACTTAAAATGATTTATCATAAAGTAATATTAATTTCAGCTTTAAAAATTCTGCTAATAATTTTTCCAACCACATATTATTCATCCTTTGAGTCTACTCATTGTTACCATAAATACTGTCACAACTTTGATGCTGCTTATTTGTACACCTGGTAGTCAAAGTAAACACTTTCTATGGTGGGAACACATTGGTCACTGTTAGTTCAGCTTTCTTGATGGCAATTACAAAAATCATGTGGCAGGTTGGGAAACTAAAAATCTATATCACAAAACCCTTTGAAACTTTGGGTAACAAGCCTGTGAATGGATAGCCACAAAAGCATAAAATTTCTGCGGAGCTATTATGGAGAGATGGTTTAGTATTTGAGCAATACCCTCTTCCATGATTAGGACTGGAACTTTCAGCAGGATTTGACACCAGCTCATAAGGTTCCAACGACCCAGCAAGAGCTTAAGATCCCCTTCTGATTAGACACCTGGCAGTCTTAACCTTAACACCACAAGACGTGGTTTCTGCTTCACGATAGTGATGCATTTTCTTATGAAGGCAAGGCAGTGGTGGATTTCCCTCTAAACACACACCATAATACAATAAGTGACCAGAGAGTTACGGCTTCTGTGCAAAACATATATGCATGTAAAATATATTATTAAAATATCTCTCAGTATTGTTGCAGTATTTACTTAACTATGTAAAACTTGAAAATTTTACCACTTACTATAATTATATAATAGCAACCAACCAAAACACAATTTTATCTTATGTCCCAGCAGAGATATGGATACATAATTAAAACTAATTGCAAATTTATCAGTCTGTAGACTAAAATATTAAAGTTACAGGCCTGTGATCAAATCTAACTTTTACTCATTCATGTCTCTCCAACAGCTAAATTACAACACACCTACTCCCTCCCTTCCCAAAATAATTAAAATCTGAAATTATGTTGAAATTTCAGAATTAAGGATTTACCAGTAGCAGAGAAAATCTAATTTAAGGAAAGCAGGAAAAAAAATGGCCACTACTCAAACAAAAATTATAAAAGTAGGACTAATTTGAACTACATTTTCAAGGTAACAACACACTAAGAAATTGCATTATAAAGAAAAAAATAGGTGAGTAACCAGTGCCAAGACCACTTTACAAGGAATGACCGCAAATGAGAGCTAAAGCACAGAATGGGACTGTTAATAAGCTGTATGAAGTTGTCAAAAGCAGAATCTATAAAGAACTACAAAATATTTACATGAAATTTACAGGACACTACACTAAACATCTCAATTATTTATGGTAATATTCTGTATAGCTCAACAAAGATGGGAAGAACAGTAGCAAACTAAAGTGGATAGTAATTTGTTTTCTCCTTGACAAAACCTTGAACAATATTAAATATTGTTTCTACTAACAGAAAATAAAGTAAAAGATAAGGCTTCTGACAAGCAAAAAGTTGATGCTTAAAGTGATGTGAGGCATTACTCAAAGGAGATTTTTTTGGAGTACCTGATCACTTCTAATGCTACCATTGGCTATTTTATGTAGAACCCAAGTAACCACAATGGTGGTTGCCAACGTTTGCCCAACCATGGAATAGTGAGTAAAAAAAAAATTAAAAAACTACTTTCTCATGTTAAGACAACTTTCAACAGTATGTTTTAAATTCTAGAGTGTAAAATAAATTACATGTAACAGTGTTTCTTTTTTGAATATTTCAATCACAGCACATCCCAAGTAACCAAAAGTGGTTGGCCCAACCGTACTAAAAATGGTTGGCGAAACATAAGAACATACCGTGGGGCAACAGTAATTTTGGCCGTGGTTCCAATGTTGACCAACATACTGAAAACTAAAGAATGGATAGGTTTGTGTTCTGATATATACATTTATTGCTAGGCCAAATGTACACAACTTTGACTTGACTTAATTCCTGTTGTTCCCTGTGGAACATAGGGCATCAACAAAGCATCTCCACCTGGTCCTACTGACGGCAATTCTCTTCACTGCATTCCAGCTCTTTCCTTCCTCCAAGGCCTCAGCGTGAACAGATCTTCGCCACGTCTGTCTAGGCCTCCCTCTTTTCCTTCTTCCCTGCGGGTTCCAGTCTAGTGCCTCTCTCTTGACAGCCTCATTTTCCTTCCTCAACGTATGCCCTATCCAATTCCATTTTCGCAGCTTTATTTGTATGGACACCTCGGTTTCTCCAGATTTTCTCCAAAGTTCTTGGTTTTGAATCACTTCTGGCCAAAAGATATTAAAATTTTTTCTCAGGCAGCGATTGATGAAGGTCTGTAATTTAGAGGTAATCGTTTTTGTTACTTTCCATGTCTCAGACCCATACAACAGTACAGACTTAACATTACTTCGAAAAATACGAAGTTTGGTCTTCATAGATATCTTCTTGTTTTTCCATACTGAAAAGAGCCTCACAAAGGTGCCATTTGCTTTTTGGATTCGTTGAGAAACATCCTGTGCAGCCCCTCCGTCTTTTGCCACTACACTACCCAGGTAAGTACAGCTATCCACATTTTCAATAATCTCTTCACCAATATTAAACGGGTCTGTTTTTGTGGAGTTAATCCTCAGTGCCTTGGTCTTCTTGGAGTTAATCACAAGTCCTGCTTTTTTTGCACTTTCTATCAGATCTACTAGATTGTTTGCATATCACCATGTGCTTCAGACAAGAAGCACAAATCGTCTGCAAAATCAAGGTCTTCTAGTCTGTTATTCAATCCCCATTGGATACCACGTCTTTTCCCTCCTATTACATTTCGCATCACTGCATCGATCACGATCAGGAACATTGTAGGTGATAATATACAACCTTGCCTCACTCCAGACTGCACATCTATTGGTTCAGATAATAAATAAAAATAATACAGCACTTTCTCAGTGCTAGTCATTGTTTTCAAGGCACTGTACCTTCAACTGGTAGCATGAAAACTTTCTAGAGTTTACCTAGCTTTCCACCTTTCATGGAATTTAGTCTGCACATAACATTGTTTAACCACTTTTCACAAAAATACCTGTAAGAATGTTCTTTTTCTACTACAGCTAGAGACCAACAATAAGCAATTCCCAACACATCTTTCATCCATGGCAGCTGACAAAGGACTGGTGAGTGACTGCAAGTTAAAAAAAGCTTCAACTTTCATTAAAAAATATATTATATTTCCAGTATGTACTGTGATTGAAATATTCGAAAAGAAACACAGTTACATGTAATTTATTTTACACTCTAGAATGTACAGCATACTCTTGAAAGTTGTCTTAGCATGAGCAAGTTGTTTTTAAAATTGATCTTGACTCACTTTTCTATGGTTGGGCACCACCGTTGGCCCAACGTAAAGCCAACCTATATTATATTTCCAGTATGTACTGTGATTGAAATATTCGAAAAGAAACACAGTTACATGTAATTTATTTTACACTCTAGAATGTACAGCATACTCTTGAAAGTTGTCTTAGCATGAGCAAGTTGTTTTTAAAATTGATCTTGACTCACTTTTCTATGGTTGGGCACCACCGTTGGCCCAACGTAAAGCCAACCTTTCCCACGTAAAAACTGGTGTTGGCCCAGCGGTTGTGGTTACTTGGGATCCTAGAAATATAATATATTTTTAATGAAAGTAGAAGCTATTATTAACTTGCAGTCACTCACCAGTCCTTTGTCAGCCACCATGGATGAAAGATGTGTTGCTTGTCTGTTTAGCTCTAGCAGAGCCGATGCTAGTCATTTTGCCACCCTGGGCGATGGCAGCATATACTCTTCCCTTTCAAACACCTCCCCAACCCCTCATCATTACACAGCAATGGAAAATTGAAAATCAATATATCCTAATGTGACGGGCTCACAGAATCTGACCTATGTCAATGATGGGATCATTAACCTAAACCCAAACCCCAATGCAACCCATCCTATCGGTAATGCTGGTAGCGGTGACAGGTATACTACTATGATAAATTTCCTAAATAAACTACCCACAATACCCCAAAATTATTGTTCCAGGAACCTAAGACAGACCCTCATAAATTCCTTAGTTTTACTGTATTCCTCTATTTATTTCCACATTTACATAAGCACAAAGATTACCCATAGTGACCCGTGAGAGATGAACATTCCCCCTTTCTGGAAAAGAATGTTAACGTTAATACACATACAACAAATCAACTACACACTGCATGATCTTTTGGGCTGAAACGCACAAACATAGATCCAAACTATATATTTTTATTCAGCATCCAGGACGTGTGTATATATTAATTACAAGTCTGCGGCCGTCGCTTAAAGTTACTCATCTAGGCCAATTGCGACACTTTCCAATCAGTATCATTACATTCACCTACACAATGAGTTATGGCTTACGGAAATTTTAAATAAAGGCACGCTGTGCTGTGTGAGTATAGAACTCTCAATACAGTGTCATATCTACTAAAACATATAACAACATACATGCATCAATGGATCATAACACCAAGAAGAACCTAGCAGGATTTCAATTTTGACACTCTTAAAGATATTAACGTAACACAAATATTAGGCCAATGAAACTTTTTTATCAAATGAGGAATTGTTATTCCCTTTACAAAGCTGACATTTTCATATCAATATATTCCATATTAACTTGGCATCATTTTATACTGAAAACCTTTTACAAAATTATACATCGAATGCAAATGCACCGCATATTAATATTTGAAGTAAATTATATTACTGTCCTTTTACATTAATTTTTGACTAGTCAATAAATTTTTCCAAGCTGGTTGCACGACATGTTATGTTCTCGCCACGTTTTGCGGTTAGGCAAATTCGCAAATCATGGCCATGATTAATAATGACACACGGATGCTAGCATATTAATTGAAGTGTTGATATATCACTTTATCCAAAGTTCAGGTGCAATCTCATTATTGGCACTCGAATGAAGATAATAAAGGGTACTTACATATCACAACTGTTTCCCACCAAAGTCTGTGACGACTGTTTTCAGCTCAATTATCCATTGTCACACGAACGTTCACTTCAATGTTCATAGGATATCACACTTCGCAATCTTTAGCGAACATAACGAGCTAATCTGATTAACTTATAATCCAGGAATAACTGTGATTTCCGTGGATTCTTCAGGCTAGTTATATTTCAACGCCATTCTCCATGCTTCCTCCTGACCAGCTCCTGAATCCGTTTCCTCTACCCGATTCTAACAAGGGATATATCGTTCTGTAATTTCAGTATATAATAACTTGAGAGGTATACTAATGAACAAAAAAGGCAAATAAATTATTGTGCATAATTTTCAAGAAATTACTTCTTAATTGCAGCCACATGGTGCACGCAAATTTTGAAAATTGGGCCTTTGTCCCCACCTTACCCCTAATTGTCACAGCTTGTCTTATTATTACATATAAAATTGAAATTTTTCAGAAAAAAAAATGGTGGTTTAGGAGTTAATATAAATCAATCTCGTAACAATATTTTGAGAGTCCTGTTGATATTCCAATTAAGATTGAATGGCTTCTAACCAATGTTACTAGATAAAACAAGGATCAAATAACTTGGAGTTATTTCAGAAAAAAAATGTGCATTTCATCAAAAATGTTGGCACTACAACCCCATGGTTTTAACCACACCTCCCCTAAATTTGCATTCTTTTCAATATGCCCATAAAATCCATCTCACTCCAGATACAGTACTAGGCTGCAACTCCATACAAAACCAATACATTTTGACATGAAGAAAGTTCAGTGGCATGGCACTTCTGCAAAAGAATTTAGATTTCCTAATAAAGTGACGTGAAATATGGAACTTGAAACTTAACACTCAACTATGTACTACAGAGTGATCACAAAGTCCCATTACCCCCTACCGCGTGTCCACATCATCATAGATGGCCGCATTGTATTAATGTGAGATCATGGCAGAGGACAACTCGGAGGTAGTGTGACTATTCGTTATGATTTAGTCCAGAGTGTCTGTGTGTACACCATCGTTTTCATAACAGAGTATGATTCTCCGCCATGTACGATGGGAAATTCTCCTCAACATTGCTGGCGTGATGGCAGTAAATGCACGTCGAACAGCATCCTTAAGTTCATCAACTGTCTCGTAACGTGTGGCAGCAACCTTCTGTTGGGACCTTGTTCTCACTAACATCTATATAATACATAGGGGGTAATGGGACTTTGTGATCACTCTGTACAATGTACCTCCTTAAAGGAAAATACAATAAACACTAAACATTTCATAGAAAATAATGGTGTTCAAAGAGTTGTCATACTTAAGCACCTAAAATTGAATATACAGTTCTCTAAATCTTGTCCACGTCATGCCCCTCAAATTTAGAAAGATTAAATTTTGTTATCTCCGCGATTAGCCAAAAGTTGCAGAAAAGCTAAGTAAAATAAACCAAATCAATTCTAAATTTCTTCTTGGCCTTTGTGTCACCGAATTCTATCTACAAAACACCTGGAAATGCCAATCATTCTGAAAATGATAAATATCCACCTCTTCACAAGAGAGAAACTGGCAGACCGACATATATTCCTGCATAAATTGGCCATTGGCAACATCAGAAGTGATTGTCTTCTCCAGGAAATTTATTTTCGAGTGCCACCTCGCATAACATGAAGAATTCAACTTTTGTCTTGTCAGAACCAAATATTATACCTCATTCAATGTTCCCCATTACACACACTATCCAGCCAGTGTAACAATTTAGCAAACGAAGTAGATATTTTTGGAAATCCAGCACATTTCAGAAGACTGTTGTGCAAAAATGTACAAGACACTTTATTGCATGTAATTTTAATTCATCTTACTTTCTGCTGTTAGTGCAATCCAATCCTCTTCTACATAAATACCCCCCCCCCCCCATGTAATTTCTAGTGTCTAATGTCCAATTCACCCACCAGACTGCACCATAATTACAGCAAGTATATAGCCCAGAATTTAATTTGTGCTCTAAGAATACACAATTATTCAATGATTTTACAATATAAAATTGTCATAATACCATAAAAAATATGAATGAAAATGCATATGATACTCTTACCTGCCTAGTGTCTCTTTATAAGAGATCAGTCAAACCATGTAAACCCTTCCCATCCTTGTGAACTGGTCCAGATGTAGAATCTGCAAAATAGAAATTGTGTCATATTTATTTCCATTTGTTCATTTCTGATGGCGCTACACACATATTTATGATAAGCAAAAATTAAAATATCATTTCATGTACTGAATTTGAACCCAAAATTCAGTTCCTTTTTTTGTACAGACATTTCCTTTTCTCAATTATCAATGTTTCATCCTGCTTTTTGCATAACTCTAAGCAATCTGGACTCCAGGAATCAGCGGCGTTGTGCCCACGTTAAGGCTTGTAAGTCCACCTTACAAGTTGAAATTATTGAAGGAAACTTATTTCATTCCCGTATTTATCGCTTGAACACACATAGCAATATCAGACTTCAAGTAGAACTTTTAACAAAACAATTGAGGACTTGTTTTGATTCGAGTTGTTTCTCTGTAAGGCTTCTTCAGAGGACTTACGTGTAGGTGAATGGGAGAAATGATTTGGACTCGCCCATGGCGGGTGTGTTTGCTTACGTAGTATCTTCTCAACCAATGACAGGGCACCCCGATTCTGAGCCAGATGTAATGCGCATTACCAGTGGGTGCTAACTGGCGAGAATTTCTGTCCCCAGGCAGGCGAAGCTTACGCTGGCATGGTTGCCGCTGCGTTAGACTCATATGTTTGCCACGGTCGGAAGAGAACAAAGAAATTCGACTCCCGTGTTGTTTCAACAATACTTGACGGGAGGTGTAACAAAACGGGTGTAATTTTTAATGTGTAAAGTAACTATTAAGTTCACAAACGAGATTGTTTAATGTTGGATATTACCTCCATTTACCATGATTTACAAAATTTCTTTTTATCTTTTCCTTTCACTAAGTTGCTTGATATGCTTCCCAAAATGTGCGCAAATATCGTAACCATGATAATGAGTAATATTCTCCAATGCATTTGCATTTGGAAATTGTATTCTACGCATTTCCCACAAATGCCTTTTTTAGTAAAAGAAAAAGAATAATAAGGATAAAAATATGACATGACCTTTCCAGAAGAAGAGTTTGTGTCCTTAACTAAGCCGTAAGAGTCATTCCATGCGAAATCAACACAGCTCCCAACCTGACCATCTCCGATTTTCATGAAATTTGGGGAGTTGAAACTATGCATGGAACTTAGTAACTATGAAAATTTTTAGTCTCGTGCGTCTTGTAATTGTTAAATTATTCAAGGTCAAAGTTACCAGAAATTGCCCTTTTTGAGCCCGCTTAGCTATACTAAATGTGCTGTAACTCCGCCGCTATTTCGACTAGGAAGCTCAAATAAAGCTTATTGTACAGGACATTGAACAAGCTTTCCAGTGATATATTACAAGCCCACCTTTCGATAAAAATATAATTTTGTCACGTGACCTTGACATTTGACCTTGAATATCTCAAAACATGTCATCACCAAAAATCGTGAAAAAAATATATTTGGTCCCTCATGCCATACTATAAAACATATCAAAAAATCATTCGGGGACTGCAATGGGATCAGAAGATACAAAATAATATGTGTTACTATGTGACTGATAAATTACTGATATTGTACATAATTAAAAATTTGCTTGTTCAAATACTTTTGACAATAAATTTCGTAAGTAGGTTGACCATATTCTCTTGTGTAGTATCGGTGGTGTGTGTGTATGTGTCTTGTGTTGTAGTTGTGCTGTCTAGTATGTTTGTGTAGTAGTTGTGCTGTCTAGTATGTTTGTTTTGCGTAGTAGTTGTGCTGTCTAATTTGTTTGTGTTTGTCTTGTGTAGTAGTTGTGGTGTGTTTGTGTTTATATTGTGTTATAGTTGTGATGTGTTTGTGTGTGTCTTGTGTAGTAGTTGTGCTGTCTAATGTGTTTGTGTTTGTCTTCTGTAGTAGTTCCTCCATTCATATTGGGGGTTAGGCGTAGAGCTGACAACTCTGCACTGTAAAAAGCCATGTCAAGAATCAGCAATATAAGGCCATGGATGTTCCCAAGGTAAAATATTCCGGAGGTAAAATAGTCCCCCGTTCGGATCTCCGGGTGGGGACTACTTTGGGAGGTCCCTGGACTAAGGATAAGATCTACGTTAGGAATAAGGATATTAAATTAGGCACCTGGAATGTTCTGAGCCTTTACCGGCCTGGGGCATTTCAGTGTACAGTTAATGAGATAGTCAAGTATAAATTAGATGTAGTAGCTGTCCAGGAAGTTAGGTGGCCAGGAGAAGGGAATTGTAAAACTAAAAATTATACTTTTTTCTATGGTGGTACTGAAAATCATAATTTTGGAACAGGCTTTTTCATAAATAATAGAATTATCTCAGCTCTTAAAACAGTAGAATTTATTAATGATAGGATATCATATGCAGTTTTACAGGGTAGGTGGTGTAAAATTATTTTAATAAACATACATGCACCAACGGAAGATAAAGATGATAATACTAAAGATGATTTTTATACAGAGTTAGAACAGGTCTTTGATAAATTTTCTCAGTATGATATGAAAATTCTGTTAGGTGACTGTAATGCACAGATTGGCAAAGAAGAGACATTTAAACCCACAATTGGTAAAGAAAGTCTTCATGAATTAAGTAATGATAATGGTATAAGATTGATTACTTTTGCAACCTCAAAGAATTTAATTGTGAAAAGTACCACTTTTAAACATAAAGATATCCATAAATATACCTGGTCTTCTCCAGATGGTAAAACTCATAATCAGATAGATCATATTCTCATTGATAAGAGAAGGCATACTAGTATAATTGACGTTCGTACACATAGAGGTGCTGACTGTGCCAGTGACCATTATTTAGTAATTGCTAAATTAAGAGAAAGACTCTCAGTGATAAACCATAAGCAACAAAATCTAAAAGTTCTAAAATTTGATACAGGAAAGTTTACTGATGAAAGAATTAAGAAAGATTACCAAATTAAACTGTCAAATAGATTTGATGTTTTGCAGGATTTAAATGATGATGAAAATATAAATGAAACAGACGTAAATAAGAATTGGGAGCACATACGTAATGCAATAGAATCAGCAGCTAAAGAAAGTATAGGATACCATAAACCGAGAAAAAGTAAGCCATGGTTTGATAATGAATGTCATAATCTAATAGAAATAAGAAATCAGGCTAGACTTAGGTGGTTAAATAACTCTGATGATACAAATCTAAACAATTATAATAGAATAAAGCGAGAAGTTAACCGCACGTTTAGAAGTAAAAAAAGAGATTACTTGAAAAACAAAATTAACGAAATTGAAACAAACAGCAAAAATAAAAATATCAGAGATTTATATAAAGGTGTAAATGAGTTTAGAAAGGGGTGGCAACCTAAAGTAAACTTGATAAAAGATAAAGACGGTGATTTTCTAGCTGACCCAAGCGATATTCTAAATAGATGGAAGAACTACTTTAATGACCTTTTAAATGTCCATGTAGGAGATAAATCAGAAGTGAATGAAGTACACACAGCAGAACCTTTAGTTCCAGAACCTAACTTGGCTGAAGTTAAAGATGCTATTAAAAGGCTAAAGAATAACAAAGCACCTGGCATTGATTTAATACCAGCTGAGTTAATTAAATATGGTGGAAATTCATTAATATGTCAAATTCATAAATTAATTTGTTTAATATGGAATAAAGAAGAAATCCCTCAACAGTGGAAAGAATCCATAATTGTTCCTGTGTTTAAAAAAGGTGATAAAATGAACTGCAATAATTACCGTGGAATTTCTCTACTCTCAACAACATATAAAATATTATCTAACATTCTTTTAACAAGACTAACCCCATATGCTAATGAAATTATAGGTGATTATCAATGTGGATTTAAACGTAACAGATCAACTACAGATCAAATTTTTCACATCAGACAGACACTTGAAAAAAAGTGGGAATATAATCAAAATGTCCATCAGCTATTCATTGATTTCAAAAAAGCATATGATTCGGTCAAAAGAGATAAATTATATAATATATTAGTAGAGTTTGGAATATCTAAGAAGCTTGTTAGTATGATAAAAATATGCACCAGTGAAACAGAAAGTAAAATTCGTGTGGGTATTAATATGTCTGACAAATTTACAATTCATGATGGGTTAAAACAAGGAGATGCATTATCTCCATTGCTCTTTAATTTTGCCTTAGAATATGCTGTTAGGAAGGTAAACGAAACTAAAGAAGGACTAAAATTAAATGGTGTGACTCAGTTGTTAGCATATGCAGATGATGTAGACTTACTGGGGGATGATGTGAATACAATTAAGAATAATGCTAAAATATTTTTCAAAACTGCTAAAGAGATAGGTTTGGAAGTTAACAAAGAGAAAACTAAATATATGCTTACAGGCCGAAACCAAGTGTTAGGTAATAATCAAAATCTAATTATTGATAACAAGTCGTTTGAACCAGTTTCCAAATTCAAATACTTAGGAGTAATATTAACAAATGAAAATTATATTAAAGAGGAAATAAAAAGTAGGCTTAATTCAGGAAATGCATGTTACTTCTCTCTTCATAAACTTTTGTCTTCTCGTTTAATATCTAAGAAACTAAAAGTTAAAATATACAAAACCGTAATTTTGCCTGTAGTATTATATGGGTGTGAAACTTGGTCCCTTACATTGAAGGAGGAACATAAATTGAGAGTATTTGAAAATAGGATCCTTAGGAAAATATTTGGACCTAAAAGGGATGAGGAGACAGGTGAGTGGAGAAGGTTACATAATTTAGAACTACATAATTTGTATTCATGTCCAGACATTATTAGAATAATTAAATCAAGAAGACTTAGGTGGGCAGGCCATGTGGCACGAATGGGAGAGGAAAGAGGAGTTTACAGGATTCTTGTTGGGAAACCTGATGGTAAGAGACCAGTAGGGAGGCCAAGACGAAGATGGAGGGACAACGTCGAGATGGACCTAAGGGAAATCGGTAGGGATGGAAAAGAGTATATAGATGTTGCTCAAGATAGGGACAGATGGAAGGCCTGTGTTGCTGCAGCCATGAACCTTCGGGTTTAAGAAGGCTAGAGAGTTAGTTAGTTAGTTATGTGACTGATAAAAGCCTCATTACATGAACTATGACGAGTCAAAAGTCCTTTAACACCCTCTACAAAATGTAAAGGAGTTATCCTGGTCATGAAAGAAATAGGTTAGGCACAGGGAGATATCTAGCTGTGTGTGTCAAGCGAAAGTCAGGCACATTGTTGACCTCCATATTGAATTCAACGCAAAAATTTCAACGGAAAAGGTGTGAAGTGATATATAAATCAGGCTAGAATTTCACGAAAAATGAAACGGCGAAGGTTTTTCCAAAGTATCTTTAACCAGCAAAACGTTATTACTGCATGCTTGTAACTATTAACAAGAATGCTCCTAACGTGTTAGGAACTCGTCGAGATCACGCTGACATCTTGGGAGAGAAAGAAGTATACGCACCATTGCATATGATATTAATCAGCAACATTCACCAAATACTTGAATAGTGGAGAATATTGGGAAAGGTATCTCAAACAATTACGTGATACTTCCTTTGGAATGAAAAATTCTTGAGTGACGAGGCTAATTATTATGTTCACGGTAAAGTTAATAAAAATTATATGCAATACCTGTGATTTGAATGGTTGTTTCTGGTAAGCTAATGATGTAGTATAGCTAGTGTATGGAGAACGGGAATGGTTGGTCCATATTCAACAACGGAACCTTAAATGGTGAGGGCTTCCTGGATGTGTTAAGTGCACAGGTTTTTCATCCTTGCTTACGGGATATGGCACTTTTCCAGAGTTTTGAAACAGGACATTGTGTTACCACACTATGTGAACATTTTGGCAATTTCTACATGGTAAATTTCTTGGTAGATTGATGGGCAGACGGGGATCTATTAAAAGGCCTGCACATTCCCCAGATCTAACATCTTAGGGGGACTTTTACCTTCAGAAACATTTGAAGAGAATGGTGCATGCACCAAAAGTCCGTGATATTGACCATCTGAGAGAAGGCATAGTTGCTGCTTGCGATGATGTTGCACCTGCTACATTGCCAAATGTTCTCTGTGAGCGTGGGAGACGTCAACGAGTGTGCTCACAGGAATATTGACAACACTATAATGTGCATATATCATAAGTGAAAAATATGCGTATCACGTTTTGCTGCCTAAAACTAAGTTGGAAAAACCTTCGCCATTTCATTTTTAGTGAAATTCTAGCCTGATTTGATATATCACTTCACACCCTTTCCTTTGAAATTTTTGCGTTGAATTCAATATGGAGGTCAACAATGTGCCTGACTTTCGCTTGACACACACAGCTAGATATCTCCCTGTGCCTAACCTATTTCTTTCATGACCAGGATAACTCCTTTACATTTTGTAGACTTTTGACTTGTCATAGTTCATGTAATGAGGCTTTTATCAGTCACATAGTAACACATATTATTTTGTATCTTCTGATCCCATTGCAGTCCCCGAATGATTTTTTGATATGTTTTATAGTATGACATGAGGGACCAAATATATTTTTTTCACGATTTTTGGTGATGACATGTTTTGAGATATTCAAGGTCAAATGTCAAGGTCACGTGACAAAATTATATTTTTATCGAAAGGTGGGCTTGTAATATATCACTGGAAAGCTTGTTCAATGTCCTGTACAATAAGCTTTATTTGAGCTTCCTAGGCGAAATAGAAGCGGAGTTACAGCACATTTAGTATAGCTAAGCGGGCTCAAAAAGGGCAATTTCTGGTAACTTTGACCTTGAATAATTTAACAATTACAAGACGCACGAGACTAAAAATTTTCATAGTTACTAAGTTCCATGCATAGTTTCAACTCCCCAAATTTCATGAAGTTGGAGATGGTCAGGTTGAAAATTGCACATATCTGTGTTGATTTGGCATGGAATGACTCGTATGCAAAATTTTTCAATTGCTACCAGTTGAAAGTTGAGCTACAGGTAAATTATTCTGAAGCCGAATATCGAGTAAAGAGTGTGTTTGAACTTCATGAGTACTTGCGTACTACCCATTTGAATCAAGCTGTTGAACAAGTGTACAAACTAACAGAATTGTTCCTCACTGTTTCTGCCTCAAGCTCGTCGGTGGAAAGGTCGTTTTCTGCACTGAAGAGGATTCATATATTTCAACGCAGCACACAGACTCAGGCAAGGAAATCTGACTTGGGACTGATATCCATTGAAAAGGAGCTGCCAAAGACATTGACCAGAAACTCACGATTCTTCCACGACGTGATTGAGGTGTTCAGACTAAAGGATCGTCGGATCAAGTTACAGTATAAATGAGAATTTTCATTAAGTAATACATATGCTATTATTGTTAACATAGAGTGTGTGCATTTTGTGTTTGAAATTGAGTATGCCCATACATGACTTAGATTCAAATAGATTCAATTTAGTTAAAATGTTTTTGGGTTTTCTTTATCCAATATTCAGGTCAGGTTTATCTAAGGAAGCCTTACACCTTTCATAGAATCACGCCACGCCACTGCCAGGAATAGATTTTAGTAATTTCACAATTTTCACATAATATTGCAAAATCTTATTACACAAAAATTCTAAAATTCACATTACAGAGTGTAATTTCACCTTTCATGGTTTAGTCAAAAACTAAATGAAATGTCCATACCCACTATGTCTTTACAGCCAGTTGTACATCTCACTCAACTCCTGCTTAAGGACTAGGGACACCATTTCTTTCCCAAAAAGCAAGAAGCTAAATGTGTGGGAGATCTGTGATGTGGCAGCTGGAATTTTATATGGGCTATGGGCACGTATGGCAGAATTACTTTTACAAGTACCTTAGGAACATTCAGTTCCCACATTAATTTTCCCAGAATTTTTCCAGAACAGTCAATACATAATAGATTACTATTTAAAATTTATTTTAGAACAGACTCCTCCATTTCCCCTCAAGGCATACCATTTTCATTTTTATTATTAGCAATGAGACAGATTAAGTGATACGCTACTGGCATTGGTCAAAATGGGGCACATTGATGTATTGGTTTTTATCAGTAATATTGATAAGCATAACTTAGTGGGTGCAGGAGCACTTGGCAGGGCTTTTAGCAGAAGTGAAATTTATACATTGCACGTTCTGATAACAGGCGACTAGTGGCTTTTTTGAGGTGTACAAAAAACTTATGGTAAACAGTGAAATTTGAAAAAATTGTTCAATTACAGTCACGTATCACTTGTACTATCCATTGCATTTAGAATGTCATGCACAAGGTAGGGCAGGAGGCTCTTGTTCCCCCTTGAACAATGACATATGTTACTTTTCGAGTTTTGAACTTGCGTTACTTATTGTTCACTACAGTTATGTAATATTGTCAATTTTCCCACAAAAGTGTTTACAATGGCTCAACAAACAAAATGAGCAGTGCTCGAAAAACCTTCTTCAGAGCTAGGTGCCAGCTTTGGTGGAGCCCAAGTTAAGAGTTCAGTATGGGCTGTTATGGGCTCTTACTTTTGTTGCCACCACCCACAAATAACAGTGTTTCTGTCAGAAAGGAAAATGCTTAACATTCGAAGAGTAAAAAATAAATAGACAATAAGCAGAGGGAATGTAAGGTTTTGAAATTCTACACCTTCTTTTACAAGTCAGACCATAGAATAAAGATGTATTCTTTTCTTGTGTTTCCTTGATTTGGGGAACTAAAAATAACAGCCCTCCGAATGTTGCCACTTGCTGCAAACACGTGTTGGCCTGCTGGGAAGGGGGGGGGGGGAATGTCCAGGCAAAAGTTCGTCAATAGACTTCCATCCTTCCGTCCCGTGGGGTCAAGAGGTTTATTGTGTGCGCGCTTTCTCGGTTTGAGTAGTCCTTCAAGGAGTTCATTATTAGCTCTATTATTATTGTACAACAGCAAAATGGCAAGTGGAAGTGTTATTAAGCAATAAAGTGGCCAGTGTCTTAAAAGCAAAGAGAGACAAATTGTAATAAATATTTTTAATTATTTAAAGCAGAAAAATCCTGGCAAAAGTGTTAGTTGGATTGTGAGTGAAACCGCTGAAGCGACTGGAATTTCGTGTAAAACTGTTTACAAAATTTGCAGTGAAGCGGTTCAAGGAATTCTTACAACACCAAACAAAAGGAGACAGAGGAGAAACACGCCATATAACAGCAGGTATGTAAAATACAACGACTTTGATCGAAGCGCTGTGCGGCGGAAAGTCCACGAGTTCTTTTTCAAAAATCGTCCTCCAACCCTTCAATCTGTGCTGCGATCAGTAAATGCTGACTCTTCGTTGGAAAATTTTAAGAGGACAACATTTCATCGTCTGTTGAGAGAACTTCATTTTGTGTATGAAAAAAGGGGAAGCAAAGCAATGCTCATTGAAAGGGAAGATGTTGTGTCTATGCATCACAAATATCTGCGTCAAATTAGAAAATTTAGGACCGAAAACAGGTACATTGTATACACGGTCGAGTCGTGGGTTAATGCTGGTGCTACTGCGCAAAAAGAGTGGAGGGGCAAGACAATAAAGACTGCACAACAAGCCTTTCTTTGCAGCCTTTCCAGTGGTTTGAGAGCACCTACAGGTCGGGGGCAAAATTTGCTTTGGCGCATGCCAGTAATGAACACGGTTTTGTTCCAAATGCGAAAACACCGCCGACGAACACGATGAAATGGACAGCGAGACATACGAAAAGTATATTCGGGACCAGATATTTCAAAATCTTCCTCCACGGTCCGTCATCGTTCTGGACAATGCATCGTACCACAGCCGTAAGAAAGAACAGCTGCCCACCAAATCATGGAGGAAGGATGACATGCGAAAATGGCTGCAGAAGCACAACATCACTTATGAAGATGAGATGCTTAAAAGAGATCTGATGGACATCATAAATATTCACCGGTGCAAGTACGATATGTACAAAATAGACGAAATGGCAAAAGATCTTGGCCACACAATTCTTCGGTTAGCCCCTATCACTGTGAGTTGAACCCCATAGAACTTATTTGGGCCCAGGTCAAACACTACGCGAGTTCAAGAAACAGCACATTTAAAATAAAATACATGGAGCAACTGATTTGTGAAGGTTTCGATGTAGTGACAAGTGAACTGTGGAAAAAGTGTGTGGAGCATGTAAGAAGAATTGAAAGTGAAATGTGGGATGCAGATGAACTTCAGGATGACATCGAACCCATAATTATACAGCTAAACAAGGATTCTTCGGATGAAGAGATGACCGCCAGTGACGATTCCTCAGGCAGTGGTGACCCAAGGGATGGCGTTGCACCTTTGAAATAAGAATTTAGTAGCATTGTAAGTACATACATCATTATAATTATTTTGCTATTCCCTATTATCTTCTCCTCTTTCTTAAAGGGAGGTTTCTTTGTTTTACTGATGTGTCGTCGAATTTGCACTCTTGTATTATACAGTAACCGTGGACCTAAGCTCGTACACAGGATTTTTTGAGGGGCAGGGGTAATTGGAAAAAATGTGGAAGACATTTTTTTATTTGGTTTATTGGTTTATTATAATTAGGGCTCGGAAGTTGAAGACCTATAAATTGCCAAATAAATACCTATAAAGAGACTAAAAATATAAAAAAAAGGACCTATAAATGTGATCCAAATTAATTAATAACTTCGGTTTTAACCTCCCCATCCCTTCCTCTGCGCGGCACATTGAGATCTCTGCAGGCGTGTGCTGTCTGGTCGTGTACACCGTGCTGAAAGCTTCAAAACAAGATAAAGTTGCCACTTACAGCACGACCTTCCAGACAAGTTACGGTTAAAGGGTCTTGTACCGTATCTGCTTCAGTCATCCAAAAATGTTTTTCTCTTGTTTCAGGGATCGGTTCAAATATATTTCTTTCTTTCTTTTTTTATTTCTTTACTACAGAAAGGATGTTTAAGAGGTGATGAACTGATGATGATTCGAATTGAGAATGGGCAGTAAAAACATAGTCAAAAGAACGTGAAGTTGCAAAAAAAAAGGGCCATTAAGACCTAAAAAAAGGCTAAAAAAGGACCAATAAGCCATAAAACGCCGAAAAAGGCGAAAAAGGCAAAAAAGGACAAATAAAACCCACCTCTTTCTGGCCTGCAATGACCCAAAATGAACATATATTACGTTGGGCCTAGTCTTCAGACACTAGGGAAAAAAAGGATTTTTCCTCAACTTCCAAGCCCTAATTATAACATACATAGCCTATTTATTATGTTACATACATAAGTAAATTACTAAACATTATGCATAAAGGAATTATTTGTTACTTTTATATATTTCAAATATTTAAAATGTTGAAAAGTAGCAAACTAACTGGTTAAAATGCCAGATTGCAAAATGTAGTTGAAATGCTTTTATTATGTTTAAGTTCAGCTTTCTATTAACATATTCAATTAATATTCCATTCGTATATATTTATCTTGCATTCTTGTTTAACTTTTATTGCTTACAGTGGTGGCGATTATGGGGTCTGGGGAGGGCATTGCCCCCGCCCTATGGATGGCTACTTAATGTTAAGCCTTGTCTATCAAGAGAAGTAAACTGTATTCCGCAAATTAGCGATATTTTAAAATTTCCTTTAATACTCATTTACCAGTAAAATTCTATGTTTAGAAAATAATATATTTATAAATTAAATGATACGTATTAGCAAAGATTCTTGTAAACTTCGAGGGGGGACATGGCTCCCATGCACCCCCCCTTGAGTATGGGCCTGCGTGCACCACTAACTTTTGTGTTGGCATGTACTACAGCAGATGCTCAACGCGCAAAGGAACAGTCTTCTCCTGTGCCCCATACGGCAACGCTGTCATCATAAGCCCCATACTGAACTTTTTAAGTTGGGCTCACCAATAGCAATTGTGCATACTAGTATAAGAAGATGAGCTGTTCCCCGTGGCGGAGCACATCACGCTACAATGCCAGGAGACCCAGGTTCGAATCCCAGGCTGGGTATGGATGTTTGTGAGTGTTCATTCATCAATTTCATCATATCATATAACTCATCCCCATTTTCGCAAATTAGCCAAAAGTTGCACAAAAAGCAAAGCAAAGTAAAATAAAGCAAATCAATCAAACTATTAGAAGCTGAGCATCACCGTATTCAAAATGTCGCTAAATCATGTGAGAAAAATGGAGGATTGGGGGACAAAGAATAAGAAATTGTTACTGATTCTATGGAATGTTCACAACGTTGATAAAAAAAAAAAATGCTAACTTACGCTGTACTGCAATTTGAACATAGAATCTTCAAAATTTCGTACATCCAAACTTAAAAAACGGCACGGCAATATTACAGAAAAAGATTACAGTCACCAGGCTTGAATTTTTAGTTGCCATGACGACCTGGTGACTGGGATTTTTTGAGCCCTGGAAATGAGTTCAGCAAAGAACTTGAAAATGTTTTGAGACAGTTGTTTGTTTACCTCCAACTTTCTACCGATTTCCTCACGAACTAAATCGGGCAGGACAAATAAAACATAGACGATGGATCATGCATGGTTGTAAAAAGCTTCTTCCTGGGTTGGCATACTCCCTTTGTTTTAAACATCTCCGCTGGTGAAGCATAAATAAGATTTGGACATAGTTTTAATTTCATTTCCTGAAAACATATTCCTCCGAATTCGATTTCCCTCTCACAGGGACTCGTGTTTGCAGATTATGCTAGATTTTACCATTATGCCAAAAGCAGTGTGCTAAGTGCCAACAAAGATCAAACTGTGGTGGGTTTAGTGCCATTTTGTTGGGGCTGGCATCACTGATTGAGGAAAAACTTGGTGCTTCCTCACTGAATCTTTTAACTGTGCAAACTTCCCCCTCCCCTGCACTACCCCTTCCACTCCTCCTCCATCTGGTTGTTGTGTGACCAGTGAGGTTTCTCAGCGGCAGCAGTCAACTCTTGACAGTAGCTAACCTATTCAATTGTACGTACATTGTTTTCATAATTTTTTAAAGAGCATCAAACTCCTAAAAAGTAGTGAACTGGAAGTATAAATAAACTGTAGGAAGTTCCTCACTTCCTACATGGAGGAATCAACCCTGTCCGATAATGAAAGTTAACAGAACAAAAATAAGAAATTTGAAATTTTACAAAACAAAAATGGTATTCAGCATGCCCCTTTGGACACTACATTCCAAGTAAACCTAAATGAATTTTAAAAATGTAGTTTGTAGCAGTGATACATTCCTACACAATGAAAAGTTATGTTGCAAATAGGCTGATACTTTTTTGGGGGAATAATAATAATCTATAAGCAAAGCAGTGATGACAGCTTATGGGAGAAATATCTGGAAAATGTTACGAGTATTGCGCCTATGAATGCTGTAATGTCAGTTTCCCAGTCTTTGGAAAGAAAACTCAAAATATGCAAAATTGTATAAAACTGTAAATTTCAGGTATTTTGAAAATTGGATGTTTCCCGATGGACCCTAACTGTCATACATTGTGAACAAGTTTTGATTTCATTCTTACATATAAAAGTAAAATATATCAACAAAAGGCAGTGGTTGAAGCGTAATAGCCCATTTTGTAAATTCTATCCCATAACATTCTTAGGGGAAAAATCTACATTTTTAAACTGCATTTGTTAATAACAGTAACAATAATTATGTTGTGATTTCAGTATGTCACAGATAGAACCAGGCCCGTAGCTAGAATTGATCTCCAGGGGGGGCTTTGTAAACCAAGTCCATTCTTATTTTAAAAAAAAAACACCATTAAATGAAGATGTGTGTGGGGGAATCATTAACTTATATAAAATTTATACATATCATACAGATACTAAATTTTTCTACTATTTTAAACAATCCCTTGAAGTGTTAATTGACTGATACTGAAATCATCCCTCACACACTCCATACTGCTTTAGATGATACAGATATTTATATCACACAAATGCACAATATTCAATCACATTGTTTGCTACAGAACATTTCACCTCTGGCCGAAGCAATGAAACTCCCCATCGTTCCCAAAACTTGGGAACTGTTAACCTTTGATGCGGATGCGGAGGGAACATTCATTATGACATCAAAGTCACAGATTTCTGTCTAAACGGGAGATCGCAACAGGGACAGTGAAGGTACAGATAGAGAAGATTCCCTATGAAAGAACTTACAAAGTGTAGATAATGTTCCAAATACTTGCAGCTACTAAGACTCAGCTCATAAACAAGATGAGCGAATGTAATAGCGGCTCTTCATGTTCTGTGGATTTATCCTTAAAGTTGTGAGCTGTCTACATTTTCACTCTTCACTGGCTATGGACCTGGATAGAACTGAAATATCGTGTGTAGTTTTATTTTAAAGAAATGGCTTTAATTGCTGCCATGTGGATATGGTAAAGATGTGGTAAACATAGCTACCATTTGTCCTCAGAAGGTTAAACACAACAGTGACATAAAAAATTGTCATAATGACATTAAAACATGACCTAAAATTCATAAAAATTTATGTTACTCTTTAGCTGTAAGCCCGATAATGATAAAAACCAAAACACAATGCATAATGAAAAGTAGTTCTTCAGGGTAGGTTGTAAGATTTTCAGCATATTTTTCAGTAATTCCATAACAATGGTAATTTCCTCCGAACTGTACAAGGGAGACAAATCCCAGCTGTGTGACAAGAGGACATGCACAATCATCGCTTCTTCTACCTTCACAAATTCAATTATGTGACATAATTAGGGATCCAAAGTTGATGAAAAAATTATCTTCTCTTCTGATTCTTCAAAACAATGCTAAACCTGATATCAGTCCACTTCCCTTCAGCTACAACCAGAAAACATTTTTATTTTGTATTTTTTGGCTTTTAGGTAATTTTTCAGTATCTTTTGGCATTTTTGTTAATTTTTAAGGTTCATTTTTTCCTCACCTGTTGTTCATGGATTTCAAATGCATTTGCTAGCATAACTTACATATTTAAATTTCCTGACATGGTCCTTTTAGAAGTTTGTCATTAAGGGCATGCGGAACAGTCTCCACGGGACTCTTCCCCTGTGGCACTGTTGCCAACTTAGCTCTCTTGGAGCCAGATCTGGCTCTTTCGTGCACTCGTTTGGCTGTGAACTGGTGTGCCTGCCCCTGTGCCCCACTTTTGCCATGATTATACATTTTGCATGTGACGTGATATTGTTATATAGGCTGCGTCGTCCCATCCACTCTTATATCCACAGTTACATTTTTTATAGCGTGTTGATGTGAAATTGACATAATATTGTTATCAGGAAATACTTTATTTTCGATTTCATATGACCATCGGTGGATTATTGAGATGGGTGATGATCTAGATTGTGAAAACTAAGAATAAACTATTTTCTTGCAGTTTACGGTTATAAATTAAATAAGAATTTATATAAGAATAAATTGTCATCAATTTAGAGTTAACGGTAATAGCAGCACCCCACCCCTTTGAGAACATAACCCTAGGAAGCACTTTATCCAGACTTCATAAATCTAGCTCCTTGAAAGTCAGTTTTGACTCCATTAAGGTGAAATTTAGCTCTTTTATGTGCATCAGGTTTTGCAACACTCCCAGGATGGCCGTAGGAGGCAAGGAGAAATGCATTGGGCTTATGAGAGTATAATTTGATATGTTTTCTTGGGAATATCAAACTTCCGATAGAATAGAAAAATATATCAACAGGAAGAGGGAAGTTTGAAGATGCATTTCACCAGCAGAAAAGTTGAAACTTCCATTTGATTAGCTGTAACTTGATGTTGAAGTTGATTCTCCATAAGGAATACATGGGATTACGGAAATCCTTATTCATCATATTTTTCAAACATTGTTAATCGTTAATAATAAACAGGCCCGTAGCCAGGCAGGGGCCAGGGGGGGGGGGGTCACCAGCCCCCCCCTGGCACTGCCGCCAGCCACCTTGACATTAGGTAAAACTATTTTGTATTCTAATTTGAGGTGAAGAGTGAAAATGTAGACAGAATATATTAATTTGTTCACAACTTCGTTCGTTCATCTTGTTTATGAGCAGAAGTCTAAGGTCGTGTCCCAAAGGTGCAAGACCGTACTTGAAGCGAGCATCCTCCGAGTATGGTCTTGGAGTGCGGTCTTCAAGTCCTGGACTGGAAGTGAAAGCCTTTCGAATTGCAGTTCGACTGCAGCACCAAATACGATCAGTAGATAAAGCTGAGTACTCGTTGTTTTCCCCCACGTTATAAACACTTGTTTTGCACCATAGATATCACATATCATTTTCAAATGTTCGTACACATACATTTCCACACATTAGAAGCACTTTAATCAACAATTTGCTGACCCATAACGTATATTTAACCTGTGTTGCTGGCTTTCTATCTCCGCAATTTTAAACAAACGAACAACGAGTGTGGAAATCACGTGACCGAGTCAGCTTCCATCTGCACTGCGAGATATGCACTTGCGTACTCCTGTACTTGGTGCTTTCGAACTGTACTAGGTGACGTCACTTCCGCCTAAACCATACTTCAAGTACGTACTTCGTACCTTTCGGACAGAGCCTAAGCAGCGGCAAGTGTTTAGAAGATTCTCTAGACTTTAGAAAGTTCTTTCAAAGGGAGCCTTCTTTATCTGTACCTTCCCTGCCCCTGTTGCAGCCTCTCGTTTGACAGAAATCTGTGACTTTGATGTCATTATCCACATTCCTTCCGCATCTACGTCAAATGTCAACAGATCGCAAGTTTTATTGCTTTGGCCGGGGGTGGAATGTATGGTAGGCACTATGATTGAAGTGAATATTGTAGTCTCGGACACTTCTGCGTTGTAGCGATTACATTGAAAGTAAATTAGGTCATTACAACCCACAAGTGTCCGTGACTGTACATTTTAACATGTATAAATGATATAAATATCTGTATCCGTATCATCAAAAATAGTATGGATGGTGTCACTTCAAGAGATGTTTTAGAAGATGTAGAAAAAACTGTAGCATTTGTATATTTCTAAATTTTATATTTTAATTTAACTTAATGACCCCCGACACACATAATTGAAGACTAAAATTGGTAAACGCTGTAAGTGCCACAATAATTCAAACACAGTTTTCCACGTTAAAGTGTGAAATGTGCCATACCATGTGGTAAACATGAAAAGTGGCTGGTACCCCTCTAAGTAGTTCAAAGGGCGTGTAAAGAGGTCACTAGTGTGAACGTTCTTACGGGCTGATGTGCGGAACGATGCGATTTTCCAACACTTTCACTTTTGGCACTTACGTTTACCACTTTTAGTCCTCAATTTACCTTCATTTAATACTATTAAACTTTTGAAAAATGGACTTGCTTAACCCCCCCCCCCCTCCTGGATTTCAGTTCTAGCTACGGGCCTGATAATAAATATACAAAAATGCTTCCACTGGCAACGTGGAGAGAAATTCATACTCTTGGATACACCCAGTTTTTTTTTAGTAGCAGTGCCCATTCGGGCGATATTGAAATAAATGCACAATTGGTGCATAACTAACTGTATCTCCTCCCCTTAAATATGGTCAATGGAAAAGCATAATATCATTTTTAAACTAAATATTTGGCAATGCATTAAATGAAGGGCTCTGATGTAAAACATGGTTAGGTGACCTTTTGGTAATTTTTGAGTTACAAAATAAAATGTGCCATCCTTCAATTTTCGAGTGAAATTGCCATGTCATATAATTTGCATTGAACTCAGTGAAGCCTTCTGAAATTGGTAAATACAACACGAAAACAATTTATCTACAGTAGCTATAGCTTCTAATAACCTTTTCTCTAAATGAACTCAGAAATGACTAAAATATCACCATGTTTTACACCCAAACCCTTGAAATAATTAATTGTGGTAAATTTATTTTTCCTCCATCAAACTTAAAACACTTTGTGTAAAATCTACTTTGAGGTTCCCTTGCTGGCCACTATTATTGCTCTGTGATTTTAACGTAAAATTAGTTACAATATAAAAAAAAAAATCTGATGTACGCGAAACAGGTGGAAGGTCCACTCTGAAAGGTGGTGAATGACAAAAACCTTGATTGAGTTGGGGTTTTAAGTCCACTTTATGCACAGTAAGGCTAATCGGGATTGGACCTACAGCTTAAGTGGGATCCGAACCACTATGTGCCCGGGTATCGAACCCGGGACACCTTGATTACAAGGCGACGACGCTACCTACCACTGCGCCATCGGGGAGGCAACAGAAAAAGTTTGTGGTGTAGCATGAAGTAAAAATGAAGAAAACACCATTAGCACTTAATGGCTTTTTTGGTGGTTAAAAACAGCAAACAAAGGGTTTTATTGAGTTATTCAACTACTCTCTTGTAATTTATAAAAAAATCAAGCTTTCATTTTCAGAGTGAAAAATATTTTTAGTTCATTTATTACCATTTTAGGTCATTTTTAAATAATTTTAAGGTGACTCTACACGTAATTTCTTGACATTTCCATCAACTTCCAAGCCATACTTATAATATTCTCAAAATTTCAAACATATATAGTACTATATTCTTACATAAGTTTTTCTCATACTCCTGTAGAACATTGCGCAAAAATCTTCACGAATATGTAATGCAGTCTCCATGGTTTTAGCACTGGTCCTACTCAGGAACATTACTGGAAATTTCATTAAAAGTTTAATTAGAACTTACATTCGTACTTTGCAGCCAAAACCCTCAATCTTCCTGAGCAATTCTTCTAATGGAACATTCACATTCCGGAGCCTTGCAATATCTGCACCTGGCTGTAACAGTGCAGGACCAAAAGGAAATGATTCGAGATGCCGGAGAATCCAATGGAATTACATCCTTCATGCAGTTAGAACACCTACAGAATAAAATATTGAAAATAAATTTTCAAATACAAAGAAATCAGCTGATATGAGAATTGTTGATGAGTTCTTGTGAGTTTTAATGATAGGATGGGAATTGGTGTGGTGAAATATAAGAATCATAACTGAAAAGGGAGATAGTCTTCATTTAATTACAAACAAGTGTATTGGACATCAGCTACAGAACCAAATAAATATATCAAAGACTTGTATTTTATCTGAAATATTTATAAGCATAAGTTTACAGGAGAAAGGACACTTAACCCCCCACCCAAATTTTAAGGTTATTAATTTACCCCCTTAGACCTGACTAATAATGAGTAAATTTTGTGATTTTGCACACACAGAGAGTTAATTGGGAAATAATTGTGGATGCTATCTTTATCGGATGGAAATTTATTCAACTGTCCCTCAACGTTTAAACCCAGTTTCAATTCTGCACACTTCACAAGTTACACCACAAGTTATGTCCATGGTAGTATTACCAATAATTTCGCAATATGATATATTTATAAATAGCCTGTGATGTATTGCAATATTCCACCATTTTGTTATTTTTACAAATAAGAACATGATTTTGTAGAGTAAATGTCTAAATTAGCAGTTCCTTTTATGGGAAAGCAAATTGCAATCACCTGGTAATTAAGTATGCGAATGAAACATTCACTTTCTTCTAGGAACATTTGAGTTTTATATTAAATCATTAGAATGACAGCCATCAGTATCAGTAATTTCATTATCCGTAGTTTTGTATTAGCAAAATTTCACATCAATATGAAAACTAACTCAAAACACAAAATGACATCTCTGTGCATACAACTAAGAACTCCGGTTACAGATTTTGTGAGATTCAAACACATTTTCAAACAAAATAAGTTTCAAATACACCAAACAGAACAATTACTTTCACACTTTCAACAAACAGAAGTTTACAATCTATAAATAATGCACATATTTGACTCACATTAAATGGCAAGGTAATTTGTAGTAGAACGCAATACAGCTGAAAATTCTTGGAAGATTAGGAATTAAGATTTTCTACATTTGCAATGGAAAGAATGTTGTATAAAAACATTTGGTTATCATTATAAATTTATGATTGATTGATTGAGTTTATTTTACTTTGCGTTTTGTGCCTCTTGGCTAATTTGCGAAGATGGGGATGAGTGATGAAACGATGAAATGGATGAATGGACATTCACAAACAACCAAGCCCGACCGGGATTCGAACCCGGGACCCTTGGCGTCGCAGCGCGATGTGCTAACCACTCGGCCACAGGGTCGGGCATTATAAATTTATGAATTAGAATTTGAACAACCTGTGTTTGTACTTAAGTTATTTCATTACCATTTGTACATCTTGGATAATCAAATGATGATGATGATGATACATTCATGTCTGAGCAGGATATGAACCTGGTATACATTTATTGAGAAGAAAATGAATTTTGGATCATGACATATGGAATTATGCAACAGAAGTTAAGGCTATTTTCATGAATGTCTGAAAACAGTAAAATTACCGCATGCGACAAATTAAAAATGGCTGACAGGTTGAAAAGAAAGCCTGAAATGTTGATTTGAACACTTGAAGTATATAGAAATACAAGATATATATATATATATATATATATATATATATATATATATATATATAAGATGCGACAGGGGTTGGTCAAGCTGTTATGGATTGACCCTATTTCAAGTGGTTTCTCACCACTACAGCATTACACAAAATTATAATAATTAATACCTTTCGAAAACAGGATTTGGATTGGATTGATTTGTTGTTGTAAGTCCACTTTATGCACAGTAAGGCTAATCGGGACTGGTCCTATGGTTATAGTGGGATCCGAACCACTATGTGCCTCCACCGGGAATCGAACCCGGGACCCCTTGATTACAAGGTGACGACGCTACCACTGCACCATCGGGGAGGCCATTTTGACAACAGGAAATCATATTTCAATTATTCTTTATGGTGTATTTATGGGATCCATACTTTAATAACAATAATTTTATATTTAGCCCTAACCTATTTTTCAGAAGTGGGGGAGGGGGGTAAACTGGCCTTCTTGGGATGTCCCGTTTTTGGGTCAAAATATATTATGGTCACCCTATCCTTTAACATACCTTGTTTCAGCTGATTTTGAAATTTGAAGGTGACATTTAGAACTTACCTCTATGATCTGAGATGAAACAGCCTGTACTATGATCTCAAAGTTTCAAAGAATATTTAATAGTAAATTCTTAACATTACAAATGTCTTGCTCAACTTCCTCCTGTACTCCTTGAAAAAAATACTTCCAGAATATATAAGACAGTCTCCAGGGTTTTATTTAGCACTGGTCCTACTCAGGAACATTACTGGAAATTTCATTAAAAGTTTAATTAGAACTTACATTCATACTTTGCAGCCAAAACCCTCAATCTTCCTGAGCAATTCTTCTAATGGAACATTCATATTCCGGAGCCTTGCAATATCTGCACCTGGTTGTAACACCGCAGGACCAAAAGGAAATGATTCAAGATGCCGGAGTATCAAATGGAATTACATCCTTCATGCAGCTTAGAACACCTACAGAAGAAAATATGAGATATTTATGAGTGAAATTTTCAAACACAAGAAAAGCTAGAATAAAGAGAATGCAAGCATTTGGCTGACATTAGGATGCACAGTCTTTCATGTATTGTTAATATATTCTTGAGAGTTTTTGTATGTAATGGTAAAATGGAAATTGGCATGGTAAAATTTAAGAATCGTAACAGAAAAAATGACATAGTGTTTACTTAATTACAAACAAGTGAACATCCATACAGGACCACACCTTCTCTCTACACTTTTAACGTGCAAAGCAAATGTCACCTGCCTAGGCTACTCACTTCTTTACCCTTGGACTTGCAATTTAATTTACACATGCTACTTTCAATGCATCAAAATTGCAACATCAAATTAAAAAATGTGTATGGATTTAGACAAACACATGCACATGAGATTTTTCTTCTTAAAAGCACTACAATTTCATGTATTGAATGTTTTGTCCTTCAACAATATTTCTCCAGTGTCTCCCCGATAGCGCAGTGGTAGCGTTGTCACCTTGTAACCAAGGGAACTTAGTGGTTCGGATCCTATTTTAAATTGTAGGTCATGGCCTTACTGTGCATAAAGTGGACTTAAAACCCCAAATCAACCAACCAACCATATTGATCCATTTTAACCTGTGCACATGTGATGGGGACATGCAATTATCACTCCAAATTTTTGTTGGATAGAAAGGTGTAGGGTCATCCCATCTTATATCAGGCATGAGGGGCTCCTCATTTACAAATTGCCAAATACATCTGAACAGTGTTTTGCTGAAGGTGGACCTCCATTTCCCACAGGCACAACTGGAACAATGTTTGTCAGATAAAAAAAAAATTCTCACAATTCAGAGACAAAAGTGAACACTTTATTTCATTAATTTCTCAGAATGGATTTGGTCTACACTTTATTGATAATATATGTTGGTTTCAAGCATTTATGGTACTCTATAAGTGCGCCGGCCAGAACTGCCTTTATGGCAGAGACCCTGTGTTGCTGCATCTACCTGCGAAGGAACTTGCAGTCAAACAGCCAATTAGGCTCATCGATTTTGCAAGAATGGACAACATTAAGATTCCCCCTCCCCAAAGCAGCCAATAGGGAAAAAGGATTTTGTCAAAATAACCATTCTGCACTGTGAATACACACCGGTTAATACCACGGCCAGACTGTAATTCCACAGTTGAGACAAGTGAAGGTTTCATTTTTTTTTTTTTTTTTTTTTTTAAGATACTGCCAATTCAAAATTAAAAATTCACAAGAAAGAGCCAAGTATGGTGGTCAGAATGTGGTGATTTTGGGATGCATAGCAGCTAGAGGGGCAAACTGCTTTGCACCATATCATTCTACATAAGGTTCTGAAAATGGCACCACATTCTGTTAATCTCAACCTTGTTAAAAATTTATGGTAATAATCATGGTCAGAAAAATACAGGGTGTCAGAATTGGCAAATCACTTTTTTTTTTAAAAAAAAATCATGTTCATTATCCTTTTCTTTATCAATAACAAGTATATGTTTTTTTCATATTTTTGTTTTCTGTATCATGTGCATCATTAAATCAGAATAATAAACATGCCATTATAATTTTTGCATTGTTGCTACCTGAATTTTAAAATCTAAAGCAACATGGTAGTCAGCCATATACGAGAATGTATTGCATAGTTATTTATACTGTTAACGGAAGAGCCTTCTGTAGGAAAGCCACTCCAGCACAAGAATTAATTACTTTTAATTCAATCTTCTATTAATTAATAATTAGATGTTTTAAGGTCACATTTCAAAATGTGTATGTAGCTTTATCTTAGTTGGATTCATGGCTTTCTTAGCCCATATTTGAAGTTAAAAAAAAATGCTGGCTTGTGAGAAAAAGTGGCTGGTGCCTGAATTAGTTTTAGTTTAGTCTATCCCTGGTAATAATTTCAAGTTCTATCATGGTAATGACCCCAAGCACAAATCGCAATTTGGTAACGAAGGGCTGCTCTAAGGTTCTGAAAATGGCACCTCCTATTTGGTGACATTTCACTAAAATTGTGATTTCTATGCCTACAGAGTTGAAGGAAGGCATCAAGCCAAAGGAATATGCCCCAGTACTTGCAGTTTATTAGCCACTTCTTTTTTACTGTACCCATCGTGTCTAAACATTAGCGTGCCTGTGATATCAAAATTAAAGTTAATTTTATTTTCCAAATTTAAATTATATTTCTCCATGATTGTTTCACATTAGAAAACACACCCATGAAATTGAAGAAAATATTTTGTTTATAGTTGAATATCTCTTCATTTAAAATGAAAACTTCCCATCTGTCTAAATATTTATGTGAGCCATTGTAACCATTTTTATAATACATGAAATGTTTCATTCTTTACTAGAGAAAATTTTATGAAATGAATTTTTATTTACATAAAATTTGAAATGGAGGGGTATAATTGCCCCTCTGCAGGTGCCCTTGGCAATCAATGTTTGCCCCTTTGCCCTTCCTAGAATTGATTTCCATTCAATGTTGGAAGGGGCAATGCCCTCCTGCCCAACAGTGGCTGCGCCACTGATATGCACAGACAAATATAGTAACAATATGAAGTGTCTGCGTGATTCCAATGTATCCAAAAATTCTAATTTCATTTAATTAGAGATACAATTTCACATACTCAGACTCGAAATGCATCTACAAACACAAGTCACACAAATGTTATGGTACATATTCTAACCTGCAAAGAATTGTTAATTGTGAAAGAATTTCAAACTCCAATCTACCTAATCATCTTCAAGAAATCTTATCTTGCAATAATCTTCCGTCTGTCAGATTGCTCTACAAAGGACAGTAACAAAGTAAAGAGATCGAGAGAATTCAGTTTTACTTTTCACACAACATTATTTTCCTTCCTCGATAAAAATAAAAACTCAACTGTCAAAATCTCCCCTCAGGGCATTTATAAATATGTATAAATTCAATAGGATTTGGATTAATACGAGTAAAAGTTGCAATTTTTCACGTCTAAGGAGAAAAATTCAAGCAGAATTCCCGGAGCCAATAATTCCCCACAGAATTCCTGGTGAGTAGCCACCCTGTCTAAACACAGTTCGGAAATTGTGTATTTTACTAGATGTGTAAATTATGTATAAGAACATGTAAGCTGCCTAATCCAAGCAAAGTCGCATATGCATACGTACAATAATATTTAATGCAAAATCAACACAAATTATTGTATTGCTATTGCAAAAGAAAGCCATCAGAGATATTTCAGGTTCTTCTTATAAATAACATTGTAGACCTTTCTTTATTCATTACAAAATAATGACTGTAATAAATTTATATATTTACTCTGTTTTGATTTATACTAAAATAGGTTGCCTGAATTGAAATATAAACAAAATCAGGGTTCCTACACAAAATCATGCATTTTTCTCCAGGACATTTCCAGGACTTTTCAAGGATTTTCTACAACTGCTCCAGGACAAGTGTAGAAAGTAAGCATGGCAAAATACACATCATTACATATTCTCTTTTATTAAAAAAAAATAGTTCTAAATTTTTTTAATGCAGGCTCCCAACTCCCCTACACATGCTCCTTTCCACACCTTTCATTTCTTAGTATAATAAAGGTTATTTAATTTTTACAATAATACAGAAAAAATACAAAGGTAGAAAAAAGAAACACAAGTATATACAGGGTGTCATTTTAATGGCGCCCACGGACCACAGATTCGTATAGAGGACATCAAAACAAACAACTTTTCTCAGTAACATTTTTCTCGTTGGTGCGTCGATTCGACGCTACAGCCGTTCAAAGAAGACCGTTTTGCCGCCTGGATGCTGGCAACCCAACACAACATTTGATCGTATCTGTGACGTCATTTCCTGCAGCGAAACAGCACACGGTAAGGTGGCATGTAACAAGTAAATTTTGTGAAAAATGACAAAATACCAACCATATTATTAGCTGTAAAACGAAGAAGCTAGAAACGCGTACAGAAGACCGAAGATCACAGCCTACCAGCCAGAAGATCAGCAGTCATCTCCGGGGAAGGGAGAAGTGAACCAACGATATGAGAATGGTAAAAAAAACGTATTCAAAATGAAGTGTCAATATGGGATTTTGTCTAAGCCTACATATAAAATATCAACAACAGTAAATTTTATTGGACTTACAGCTTACATGTGGCTGTTTAAGCCCAGCTACATGTCAAATATTTGCAAATTTCGTTGCAAGGTTGATATCTACAGGTTTGAGTCCAGATGCCATGTGGTACTTTTGTGCTGGTAAGGGAAGTATCCTAGATTCACGTTGTTACATTTCGGCTAAAACACGTACAACCATAGTAACAATCTAATGATGGATCAGTAGCGAATATACTGTCCTGTTCACAGTTGCAAAATATTACATGTGTATCCGGTGCATAGATAAACACAGTCGTCTGAGAGCTCGTATTACTACTACTTATATCTCTGTATTTTCAACCATTTTTGCCACTTGGCTTATAATGCCCTGAATATACATTATATTAACCTATGTGCTGCTTACCTTTGGAATTTTGAGTTCTTTCATTTCTATTCTGTCATCTGTTCAGTGTGTCACAGACAACTAGTATCAGAAGGACGAAGTGGATAAGACTAAATTGTAGATCCCAACTTGGTAACTACATTTGCAAATATCTAACATGTAAGCTGAGACAAAATTCGATATGAGCACTTTTACTTGAATTTGATTTTCATTCTACCATTTTTCGTATCGTTTGTTTACTTCCGGTTAGGTTACACAACGTGTTTTCTCGTTTAATTTTACGGTACATAATGTGGCTGATTGTGTCATTTTTCACAGAATATGTGTGTTCCTGGCAACCCTGGAACGCATCGCTTCATGACGGGATATGACGTTACAAATGCAATCAAATGTTGTGTGTGGTTGCCAGCATTCAGGCGGCAAAACAGGCTTTTTTGAACGACTGTAGCGCCGAAACGACGCAGCGAGAAAAGTGTTACTGAGAAAAGTTGTTTGTTTTGATGTCCTCTACACGTTTCCATGGTCCGTGGGCGCCATTAAAATGACACCCTGTATAAGTTTATAAAAAAAATACCATCTTGTATTACAAATAAACAAGAATAATATCCTTGGAAAACTTGGAATATTTAGGATAGCAAACCCTTCTTTTTATAACCATTATTATTATCATCATATTTTCTACCTCTGAGCGATACAAAATAATACAAAAGAGCAGGGCGTTATACTTCAATCACAAAAATAAAACTTATCACAAAACTATGACTACAGTACACAGCAACGTGACATAAGTAAATAAACCACTGTCATGACACTGGCCTGTTTCAAATGAAAACTTATTGTAATTCATACAAATAAAATGGGGCAAAGGAATTTCCAGGACAATCCCAAAAATTCCAGGTAAAGCTTGGAAAAATGTGAAATGTCATAACATTTCCATGCCTGGAAGGAATATTTTAAAATTCCAGGTTTTCCAGGATGTGTAGGAACCCTGAAAATGTACATAATTACAATACAAGGTATAACAGAGAACTTTACTTATCTGATCATAGATTGTCTAAGTCATTATGTAGTTATGAAGTAATTGGCCAAAAACTTTTTAACAAAATTCCATTCTACTTGCATAATGAATCGTTACAGGGTTTTAAAAACAAATTGTACAACTGGTTACTTTTGCACCCATTTTATGATATTAATGAGTTTTTTGAATGTTTAGTAGATATATGATTTAGTTTTGGTACATAATTTAATTGGCTTTGCATAGGCTATAGGTTTCACACTATTATGTGCATATCTTAACTATTGACTTTGTCTATTGCTGTACTTGGCCTAATGACAATAAAATTTTCTTATTATTAGCATACTATAAGTGTGTTGCATGTTTGTTAAAGTTTGTTTTTGAGTCAACTTTATGCAGAGAAAAGCTAATCGGGATTGGACTGACAGTTTCAAGTGGGGATTAAACCACTATGTGCCTCCAGCAGGTATATGTAGGCAAAGGCAGCACCAGGGGGGAGAATGTAAAGTGGTGCCTGTGCACCCTCATTTTCAAAACTAATTTTCAACCGAAAGCACTGTGAACTACTGCATTGTCATATTATGTGTAGAATGTTTGGTATTGAAGTGAGACCACTGTTCATGGGCACCCGGAAGGGGGGCACACCCTTTCCCCCCTGGAAAATGGATGTTATCATAAACTTATGTTACACCAGTGGTTCCTAAAGCGTGTACCGTGGCAACCCGGTGCCATGGGTGGATTACAGATGCACCACGAAATGTTCCAATATTTTCACTGAAATGATATGATTGTTCCAAAAATGTAGTTATTTAGCACTTTTTATACATAAAATGTTTCTGAATATGAAATATGTGTGTTTATTTCTTAACTTAAGGCAATCAACCTAACCACACTAACTGAGCATTGCTAGTGTTAGATAGGCCTATATTCTAACATGGGCACCTCAGAAAAATCTTGAAACTCTAATGGCACCATAAAACAAAAAAGGTTTGGGAACCCCTGTGTTACACACATATATTTAATTTAGTTCATGTTAATTAATGGAAGGGTGTTGAAGGAACATGAAGCTTCAATTTGAAAAAGTGTTTTTTGAAGGGGTAGTACCATTATGGGGAAAATATGCCTAGTTTGGCCCCCTGGAAAAAGTTCCAATTGTGTAATTCCAATACCAATATTATAACCATATATTTTCCACACACTGAATCCTACCCACTCTACGAGGTGCATTCAAGTTCTAAGGTCTCCTAAATTATTTTGAAAAATATACTCACCTCACACAATGCTGAAACTGCTGTCACTTCACAACATAATCACCGTCTAGACGTTCACATTTTTCACAACGCTGACGTCACGATAGCATGGCCTGTGCAAATGATTTTTAGGAGTCTGTTTTGTATACTGAATAATCGCTGATGCAAGAGAAGAACGTCCGGAAAATGTGCAACCACAGAGACTTTCCTTGAGCATTGGAAAGAGCCAAAAATTGCTAGGTGCAAGGTCAGGTGAGTATGGACTGTGTGATTCACTTCAAATTTTTTTCCATGAAGAGCATCTGAACAATGGCTTCCCGATGAGGAGGTGTGTTGTCCTGATGAAAGAACACAGCTGCAGCCATTTCCGGGCATTTCTTTCGCAATGCTGGAAGCAACTTGGTCCTCAAATCAGTTTCATACCTTGCACCCATCATTGAGGTATTCTTAGGATATCAATGTGTGAGTATAACACCTTCGCTGTCCCAAAACATAACTTTTCTCAGCAATGGAGTAACTGGCGGCTGGTTCGTGGGCGAGGCTCCTTTGGTTTGTTTTCATACGACGTTCGACATCATTTGAACTATCGAACCCACATTGTTCATGTCCATGACACCACCACAGCATGTCCCACTCAATTTAAGATAAATATCGATGGGTGTTGTTACTCCACACAGGTGAAGAAATGGAAAATAACACGATGTTCTTTCGATTTAAATGATGTCATTCCCAGTATCAGAAACATGTCTGCCGTTAGATAGCGCCACTAGCTTCCTATGGGCTTGTGCTGTCATCTGGCCTCATCAACCTTCAAGAATGGATGTTTTTTCTCAAACAATTCTCAGTTTATAACTCCTTCTATTAATGAAGAAAAAAATAGGAGACCTTAGAACTTGAATGCACCTCGTACAAGCACACACTGACATAGGTTTACTGATTACCTACCGTGCCCTTCATGCAGTATAATTTTTTCATTCCACATATTTTGCCCAGTAAACAGGGCAGCACCACTGCTGCAATTTATGAGCATGTCATGTGTGCCAGAAAGTTAATTGATTGTGTACCCATTGCTTTCTTTCTTCCAAATGCCTATTTTCTACCTGAGTAAGTTTTGAGCATGTTAGGTTTATAAGGTTTGATCGTCTTAGAAATAGAGAACAGTTGCAATGGAAAAAAACTCATCAGAGAATGTTTATGGTAATGGCTGTGGTCATTCAAAGCAAGTAGTGTATTGGGGACAAAGTGCACACAACCAGTTTAATTCTTTGGGTGACATTCCAACCATTTTCTTCGTGTGTAAGCTACAAGAATGTGTACAGAACTGTAATTCCAATTTGTTTTCCTTTAAATCAAAGGTACTAGTTTACTATAATTCGGACAGATTTCTACAGAAGAAACTACTTACCGTAATAAGTTCCTGTAGTATTGTCTAACATCTGGAAGGTGTTTTGTGTGATGTGGGAATGTTTCATAGCGGAAATTCAACCATTGATGCATAGCCCCCCGAACCATTCATACATAGCCCCACAAACCATTTCCGGTAAGGTTAGGTTAGGCAGGGTCACAATAGGTTACAATAGTTAAAAATTGGTTTCGAAAAAAATATGCATAGCCCCACACACCATTCTCCCATAGCCCCACGAACCATTGACACATAGCCCCACGAACCATTTGCGGAAACGTACGTTCTTCAGTTACAAAAACACTTTTTTTTTTTTAAAAAAAAAAGTGATCCAAAAAACGTGAATACACGTTAAAAAATTATCCGCGAAGCAGATAGGTAAGTACAAATGTCAAAAATTGACGAAACTCAGAAGTTATAGGTGTCCGAAGGATAGTAAACATTTACCTATTAGGGCATACGCACATTATGAATATGAAAAGTACAGACAAGTAGAAAGCTCATTGCAAGTATTGGACATAGTGCTTGGTGTGAGGTGTATAATAAGTAAAATATAAATGCTTACTCATTTTGTAAATACTTAAATTTATTTTATCTGACTAACGTAACATTGTTTGCCACCCATAGTGAAACAAAAAACTTCAATGCAAGAAAAACAAAGGTGCCTATTCTACAAATCTAATGAATATTTGGTAAAAATTTACTATTCCATAAACACATGTAACTTCTTTGTTTCGTCATTTTTAACATTCGTACTTACCTATCTACTTCGTGGAACATTCTTTAAGGTGTATTCACGTTTTTTTGATTAAAGTAATTTCAATTTTTCACATTACGAGTACTTCTTTCTTTCAGTTTTTTCGCTTCCGTAAGACACAATATGGCGCATACACCTTCGTAGATTACCGTTCATTGGGCGTCGTGCTTGTGTTTTGTCGATTATCATTGGTTATGCAGTGTTTCCAACCTTCTTAACCCAAAAAATACAAACATAGTTAAAATGCATTGAACCATTGACGATAGCCCCAAGACACATTACGTAAGGTTAGGTTAGGCAAACATAGTTAAACCCATTTTGGTAACAGTAGTATAAGCCGGAGACGGATTTCTTAAAATTTACAGGAGAAAAGACGAGAAAGTACTTACGGAATTGCGTGCTTGAGGACTTTCTGAAGCCGGGGAAATCGTTTATTAGAATCGTGCAACGTGTTTTGCCTGTAAATTTATTTATTTATTTATTTACATTTTACTTGGGATTACCGCTAAGCAGTTTTTCCCATATCTATTTGTCAAATTTAGTTTTTTTTTGCCTGTAAATAAAGTATTTTTCGTCAATCATCTTCTTCTTCTTCTTCATGCCCCTCACCGCTTAAATGATGGCAGTCTTGGGCAACGGTCTGAGAACATTGAGGGCTAGGAGTTCGCGCACTAAGATGAACATCACAATATTGTTTTACACTTCACTTCACTGTCACTATAATACAGTAATGATGAGGGCGGGAATCAAAAGCGAAGTTCGCACTGTCGGGCAAAGCCATAGAGAATCCACATAGTAGACGGGGAAGGAGATGAAAGTAGTGTGGGCAAGGAGAAAGGAGAAGCAACCTTTTGTCGATGGAGTCTGTGGAAAAGTGCCTGGCGTTGTGTGTTTTATAGCGGGCATTGGAAAAATAAGTGGGTGGGGGTTTGTTTATGTTCTCCGCAGGTACAATTGGGAGAGGGAGTTTGGTGAATGCGTGCCAGATGCTCGTTTGTGGTCACATGTCCCGTTCTAAGGCGTAGGATACAGGTGATCACTTCACGGGGCATTTTTAAATGATGAAACCAAGGTCGAATAGGGAGTTTATCATAAAACCATTTGTAAGTAGTGGTGTTTGCCACTGCGTCATGAACCCAATTTTCCCACTGAGATTGAATTTTTTTTTTGACCCGTGGGAGAAGATCAGTATAGGCAAGTCTGATTGGAGAGGGGGAAGGAACGTCCACAGCTGTTTTGGCATAATGATCCACAAGGTCTTGGTGAGGATTAAGATTGCTATGCGCTTTGACATAGGTAAACTGTACGCGTTGGGCTTTGTTTTGGAGGTGAAAGTACTCTTGTAAGATTAAGATGGGAAAGAGTTGCAACCGATAAGCATCCTTACCGCAACGAGCGATCTTGAATAATACGCTGAGGGCGTCTGTAAGAATTAAAGTTTGCGTGTATTGTGCTTCACGAGCGTGTATCAAGGCCTGATAAATGGCATAGCATTCTGCCGAATAGATAGATGCTTCTGACGATAGGGAAAATTGGCGTACAACATTGTATTGGGGGACATAAAAGGCACATCCAACTCGATCGGCATTTTTGGACCCGTCTGTGTATATAAAAATATGGTCGGGCCAGAGTTCTTTGTAATATTCATGTCTTCCGAAATCAGTAAAATTAATATGGGGAAGAGGGGCGAGGAGTATTGGGAGAGTGTATATCAAAGGGGATGTAAATGTAAAGCTGAGATGGTAGGCGTCGCTATCAATATTATAACAAGATAAAAAGAAAAGCCGAGGGCGAGAGCGATCGAGATTGAGAGTTGCATTCAGTTGGCGTTGAATAGCGAATACGGTATTGAAGGGGTGAGGGTGTCGTTCCCATGTTTTCAAGATGTATTTCGTGGTAGAATATTGATATCGGAAGGAGAGAGGCAGTTCAGTACTCTCTCCATAAACGCTCACATTAGGGCTAGATGCCATTAGTCCGAGGCAAAGTCGGAGTGCCTGTCGCTGTAAGATATCCATTTTTTGGAGCCAACGATCAGACATCTCTCCCAGTACGGGCGCCGAATAGTCGAAAAGTGAGCGGAAGCAATTCTTATAAAATAATAACATAATGGAGGGGTGACCCCCCCATTTGGTAGTGGCAAGCCCTTTCAAAATGTTGATCAATTTTTTCCCTCTTGTGTGCAAATATGTAAAATGCTGTTGCCAAGTTAATTTACGGTCGAAATGGATGCCTAAGTATTTACAGGTTTGGACCACCGGAATTTGATGTAAATGAGTTAACGTATTGGGATAGCGGGTAAGCGTATACGGATTGAAAATAATGATCTGTGATTTCTCCGGGGAAAATGATAATCCGCGGAGCGCTAATTGATCACGTAATTGAATGATGAATTTGCGTAGGTCTAAGATGCCTCGAGTGGCATCTGATGTACTATTGTAAAAACAAAAATCGTCAGCATATTGCAGTATATGGTGATTAGAAGTGAGCGTTTGATGCAAGTGTTGTGTGTATATATTAAACAGAATAGGGCTGAGCGGGGAGCCTTGGGGGACACCACTCCGAATTATTCGTGGTCCCGTAACGTTATGGGAGAACCAAAAAACCAATATTCGTTCGTGATATAAGTGCCATATTAATTGGGCTACCCCCGGATGAATGTGAATAGTATTAAGTATTTGGTATAATATGGGAATGTGGACCGAATCGTAGGCATGAGCAATATCTATGAATAAACTAAAGCAATAATGTCGTAAGATTTGGCTATTCTGAATTGCCACTGTAAGAGTACAGATAGCATCTTGGCTGCCGAGTCCGGTTCGAAAACCCATTTGAGAGGGAGGAAAAAAGTTTCGTTTCTCTAAATTCCAAGTTATTCGGTGTTGTAAAGTTTTTTCGAATAATTTAGCCATTACAGGTATAAGAACAATGGGACGGTAAGACGTCGCATGGGTAGCTGGTTTCGTCGGTTTTAATATTGGAATGACAACATGTTGGGTCCAGCTTCGCGGGATTTTACCCCTACGGTAAACAGAGTTGAAGATTGCCGTGAGGATATTAAGTCCTTGTTCTGGGAGGTGTTTGAGGGTGTCGTAGGTGATGCCATCATATCCTGGGGCAGTAGAGGGGGTATTCTCTAGGATATGTTGGAGTTCCGAAATTGTAACAGCAGGGAAATCTGCTGTAAAAGAAAAGTTTGTCGGGGCTAGGGATGGGGGAGGTAAGGTAACCGTAGGGGGTGTGAGGAGGTCCATAAATTCCGCTTCCCAGGTATTATTGAGCGGTCGGGGGCGGGGAATATGGGGGTGTCGTAAGGAGTTGAATTTACGCCAAATGGCTCCTATGGGGAGAGTCACATCGAGGGACTGGCAGAATAGTTTCCATGCCTGTCGTTTAGCTTTAGTATATGTATTTTTGGCGAGCGTCTGTAGTTTGTGGAGCTCCAGCCATGTTTCGGGCGTGGGGTGTTTGGCATAAAATTTTTTGAGTGCGTTTTTTTTTTTTTTGATGGCGGCACACGGATTGTTCCACCAATGAATCTTAGGGAATCGGTCGATGGAAAAGAATTTTTGGCGCGTACCGCTCCGATCAAGCGCTAATGTAATCATTTGGAGAAATTTGGTATACGTCATTGTCCGGTGAGAGGGTATATCGTTCGTATAATATAATTTAAGGAAATATGACCGAAAGGTATTCCAATTAATAGACTCGCGTGTCCATCGACGGACAGGGATGTCAGTCACGCCTGTTATCGGAAAGGTATTTGGTAAACAAATAAATATCGGCGTGTGATCACTCCCTCGTAAGTCTAAATCGTTTGTCCAGTTGATATGAGAAAAGAGGTTTGGGGACACTATTGTTAAATCGATGGCAGTCGGGCAGGAACCATTGTGTGGGTAGTGGGTGGGGGTACCGTCATTCATTAGAATAAAGTCGTTCTCTAAGATCCAATTTTCAATGTTGTAACCTAATCTATCGGTCTGGACATTGCCCCACAGTTGGTTATGGCTATTGAAATCACCGGTTATGAGATAGGGTCCTGGGAGTAAGGCGAGAAGGTCTGTGAGGGTGGATAAAGGGATATTCTGCGAAAAGTGATGGGGAGGAATATAGAGGGAGAGGAGTGTGAATAGGTGTTGATGAAACTGAATGCGTACGGCAACAAGTTCGACTTTAAACTGATGAATTAAAGGAAGGGAGGAGGGGAGAGAAAGGGGGGAATGTGGAATATTTTCATGGACGTAAATGGCAACACCTCGTTGTGTTGCGGGGAAAGGGGGACCGTAAGCGATGAAATGTGGGAGTCTGTAGTTCTCATATCGAGTTCCTTTCACCTCTTGTAGGCTAAGGAGATGCGGTTTATAATCCGCCACAAGTTTCTGTAATTCACATTTTCTGGCAGAGAAGCTGCGGACGTTCCATTGAATAATAACAGGAAATGACATGGAGGGGGAGGAAGGAAGGAAAAATAAAAAGGGGAGAGAGACTCATGGAGGCGGTCTATGCCGGAAGAGGCGGGCTTCCGTTGTAATATCTTCATTTTGTCAATAGGGTAAAAAAGGGAAGAAAAAACGAAGAGGAAAGAGAAACAAAAATGGATAGGTAATCAGCCTTCTATTATTGATAACAGTTGAGTCGTGAGGGCTTGTATTTGCTGAATGAGAATCTTTTGTTCGCGTATGATATTTGGAGCACTGATGCCCATAAGGTTGTTATGAGGTCCAGGAGTGATTTGTAGATTGTTTGTTGATCGGAGTATGGAACTTGCTGTGGTTCCGAAGGCGGTGGTGGTACCGTGTCCGGGGGGGGGGGGGGGGGCCTCCGGGCCGGGTGAGCGTTACGCCCAATGGGGGGAGAGGGGGTAAATTCATCTTCTGATGTCGAGGAGCTGGAAATCGTTCTTGTTTTGTCAACGTTATGGCTAGGTGCCTTAACTTGTAAAGCTGGGTGTTGTTCCTTTTGGGAGGAATGGGGCACAGGAGTATTAGACTTGCCAGTCCAGCGGCGGGGGTGAATTTTGTTTTTGGAGCGAGCTGTTTCCACTGCCTGCGGTGTGGCGGTCTGACGGTCACTTGGGGTGGAAGGTGCAGATGCAAAATGCGTCTGTAAGGTATGAAAAGGGTTATCCCAAGCGCCGAGTTGGCGTGTTCCGTTCGAGGTGGTCGAGGTGGGTGTGGGAGACAATTTGGGGAAGTCGCGTTTGTCGAGCAGGGGGTTTAAAATATCTTCCCGGGTTAGGGGTGGGTGGAAGGTACCGGAAAGTTTGGCCTTCGCCTCGTAATAGGAGATATTTTCCTCCGCCATGCGAGTTTGAATGTTTTGTTCGCGTTGCCAGAAAGCGCATTTGCGGTCCCGTGCCCCATGGGGGCCCTTGCAGTTGCTACAGTGAGGGGGGTTGGTGCATCCTTTCCCGTGTCTTTCTTGCCCACAGTTAGCACATTGTGGTTTAGACCGGCATTGTACCTGGGGGTGGTTATAACGATAACAGCCAGAGCATTGTAACACCGATCGTACTCGCGGTTTGACTGTGAAGATTTCCTTATTTATCAGCACTTTTTCAGGTAGATGTTTACCATGGAAGGTAAGGCATATCAACTTGGTGTCCACGAGGTGGGAAGTGCCATCCTCTCGCCAGATTTTTTTCTTTAATCGTTTAGCGCATGTGACCCGAAATGGTGAGTCAATGCCGTCTAGGATGTCTTCTTCTGTCACGTCAAGTTCCAGGCCATACACTAGCCCTTCCCGTTGGATCAGACTGTGTGGTATTTTGGCTCGGACTCCAAGGGAGTCCAGAAAGGTCCCGTTCCGAACAAAAGCGTTTGCTGTATCTGCTGTTTTAAAGGTGGCCCGGACCCTGCTTTGCCACATTGTTCCACTAAACACACGGGTATGTTGGCCTTCCGGAATTTATTGCCCAAACTGCCACTAGAAAGTTTACCAATGTTTTGATTTTGTCCTTCTAAGAGGACCACAAATGGGCCGGTGGTGTCGGTCGAATACCAAAGAGTTGGAGGTCTTTGATCCGGTTGAGTGGGGCGGAACATTTTCTCTTGTTTGCTATCAGTTTTACTCACCTCGTCCAGTGTCCTTTTACCTGAGCGTGTCACTGAGTCGGTCATGTGAATGTCATCATCATGTTGATTTAATGGAAATTCCTGTGTGGCCAGGTCGACTAATCCTTCCGCCGCCGTCCTCTCTCTCGGGTCCAACATTGCGGCATCCTGGGTAATATCCGGCTGCCCGCCGGAAGCCACGACGATCTAATGGCTCGCTGGCTAGGGTACACACCAAGGGGAAAAATACACTATATCGTTGCACTGCACTCTACACGCAATTAACTTGACAATAAAGTCGTCGAAATTGAACCAATCACTCGCGATGTGTTGCTCTGTCGGATTTGTACCGCTTTTTACGACTGAACCTATCACTTCGAGCGCTCGTACGCGAATCTTCGTCAATCATGCATCTCCGTTGTACGATAGCTCGTGCCGTCATTACCGTCGACTACGTAAATCAAATGCAGCCCTGGCCCAAAACCATGGTAACGGTTGAAGTTTTTGCGTGCGATGACGTGTGACCGGCCAAGTGAATGCATCACTTCAATGTGAAGTAGTGATGGGTCGTTCGTGAACGAGTCGTTCAAAAGTAACGACTCTCTCTTGTGAGCGGTGAACGACTCGTTCACAAGAATTGAACGACACGTTCAAAGAGTCGTATGTGTGCCACGACTCCTTCGCCCGCCAAGCAACTATTATTCCATTATTCCCTCTCCTTTCCACGAATTTTGCGAGGAAGGCGCATGCGCAAGTGTATACTCGCCTGGCGGCCGGAATTTTTGAAAGAAAGCAAGTCGATTCTGCGGGCAGCAAATGGGGACTGGAGAGGAGAGGGAGGGGGGTCCTCTCTGTTCCTTTTCCCTACCCCTAGTTGAGTAAAGCTGGCTGAAACGTGCCGTGTACGATGAGAGGGGAAGGAGCATGCTCGCGAGTCGACTCTTTCCTTCGTTCAAAGAGTCGTGGCACACTTTAGCGACTCTTTGAACGAAGGAAAGAGTCGACTCGCGAGTGTTGTTTGCAGAGAGAGAGCGCGCAACCTCTGCCCATGACGGGCAGCGAAGAACAGCCAACAAATTTGTCCTGTAGTTTCAAGTTCGGCCAAACCATTAGCGCTAAAATTACAAGAAATTAAATGTTAGTAAAAATATTAGGGGAGTCTTGTAAAAATTTTGGGAAGGTGTTAGGCACAGACCTCTTGATTACAATATTCCGATTAGTCTATTTTGAGTTGTTATTGTTTAAGTCCACTTTATGTGCAGATAGGATAGTTGGGACTGGACCTACAGTTTAAAGTGGGATCCGAACCTCCACTTTGTATTGAACACGGTACCTCTTGATTACCGGCGACGTTATCACTACGCCATCGGGGAGTCCCGATTAGCCTATTGGAGCATAAAAGTGGACTTATAACAATTTTTGCCAAGCAGACCATTTTAATACATGACAGCGTTATGTTAACCACTATGCTATTAGGGTGAATCAGAAAAGGGGGGCAGTAATTTATAATTTGCAACACAAAATACTTAGTGTGGAAAGCGATTGTTACTTTTAATTATTTTCTAAAGCGCCGGCCTCCATGGTGGAGTGGTTAGTACACCTCATTACTCATCCTGATCTTCGCGATTACCCAAAAAAGTGACAGAAAAGCGAAGTAAAATAAACCAAATCAATCAACCAATCATTATTTTCTAAAGCAAGATCAAAGACAATAAACACCTTTTGTTTTCTGTTACTCCAAATCAAAAAATGACGTAATACAAGCAGCAAGCACAAGTTCAAATGATAAACCTTTAGTGAAAATAACAAACATGTATTAAAACAAAAAATATAACTTACAATTTTTTATATTCAGTTAAGAATTACCTAATAGAACAAACCACATGATAATGAATTAATTATAAGTGGACTCGTGAAATGAAGGTCTTTTTATATTTGAATACTACATTATGTTCTGTTTTTCTGATTTTTTTAATAAAGAACCTGAGAGACAAACACACGCTCACACACGCAGTTATACACAATTTCTTATAATCCGATCTATAATGGATATTCAATTTGTTATAACATTAATTTAATATATTTTGTGTAATACAAGGAACAAATTTGAAATTATGCGGGGAACGGTGGGGATTTCCCCTCTAACGATCATATCATGCAATTTCCCAATACAATCGCTCTCTCTTTCTCTCTGTATGCATGTGTACATACATATACTTACATATTATACACGTGAGATTAGAAGATTAAAATTTAAATCACATTGGAATGATAACGTTATTAGAGACGAATCACAAATTTACACCAATAGAAACACAGCATTATATACAAAATAAAAGTAAAACACAAATGGAAAGCGAAGATAAATATGAAAATTCAGTGCGCAAAATCATTGCAAAACAAAAATGCAATCAATAAAATTAATATTGACAAAACTAACTCAAGTATTCTATAATGTATGCCGGCGTGGTTAGCACATCAAGGGTCTCGAGAAATATAGTTTAAGGGATGTAAGGGATGATCCTTCCACGTAGTACACCCAATTGTCAACCTCACTTCCACATAGTACACCCTGGACTGCATCTTGCAGACTAACGAGGCTCTGGCGTCTATACCTACGGCCAGTATAATTTTCGCAGGAATGTGTGTGTGTGTTGTCCTGTGTTTTGTCCTTATGTGTGCTGAGTGCCTTTACAGCCTCAGCTTTTAACCGGTCAGATTATTTTAATATTTTAGTTACTACAGGACATTACAGTTATGTTATTTTAGTTCTGGTAAGGGGCTGGATCCCGTATAAAGTGAAGGGTGCAAAATAGCCTAAGTGACGCACACAACATTTTAAATTCATATTCAATCATAGCCTTTAGTATAAAACAGAGATGTGATGGGGAGGGCCGGCCCCCGTGGCGGAGTGGTTAGCACATCGCGGCACGAGGGCAGAGAGTCCTGAGGCCGATATTCGGTGGAAACACATACCGCCTCGGGATACCACTTTTGCCCAGGCTTTGCTCTTCTGCCACTTTGGCTAATCGCGAACATGAAAATCAGTGATGATATAATGAAATTGATGAAGTGACACTCAATTCCGAGATTCCTCTTAGCGCACTGTTATAACCACTCATCCACAGAGGCGACTGAAATTGTTGGAAGTGAATCAGTTTCACAAGTAGCAGGACATTACAAAATCGCAATGAAATCAGGGCCAACCCTTCCAAAGTTGGTGAGATGATGAGAGACACTCTGTGTAAAATTTACTGTCCGAGAATCTAGTCTCATTGGAGTAACGATACCGATTTATGCTTTGAAATCGATAAGCGAACTAGACCAGACAGGTGTTTTTAACTTGAAATCAAATCGGGAACAAGATATGCACTCTCATTCACGAGTTGAAACGATGTGCCAAGTCATCTTGTCTCACCACGATACTCGATCGAGTTGCTCTTCCGCTTTGTGCACATGTAAACCTTTTAATTTACACGTTCAATTTTATTTATCCAAGAAAACAAATCTGTTAACATGAGAATGAACAGAAGAAATAAGCTACTAGTTATTCTCCCATTAAGGAACAAACAAATTTTAAAATGCTATAATTTCTTATAAATTAGCATGGAGTAATTATATTTTATAATTTATTAATTCAATTTTAATATTTTAACTGCCTAACACGCTTTGTTGTATTTTATGCATCTTTTATACCTAATTACTTAGTACTGACAGCGAGGATGAATGAATTTTACGTACAGATAAGCTAATCGGGACTGGATCTACAGTTTAAAGTGGGATCCACCAGGTATCGTTACAAGGCAACGACGGAGGATGGATGGTGATTAGAGTAATTGACAGGAGGTTAAATACAGATTACCACTCATCTCTGGGCTGGGGTTCGAACCCGGAACTTTCGGTATCAATAGGCTTACTTTGAGGAGGGCGACACCACTTATCTGTCACTCCAAGATTATTTCAAGCTGGCCAACATAGAAACCAAGAAACAAAGAACATGCACCATGGAGTATGTTTTATTTATGTTATTCAGCCATCCTTTCATTCCTTGTTAAATCCTGGTAAGGAAATCGCTTCCTGTCTCGGATTCGATCCTCGGTGGAGGCACCTTGCCCAGTGATTTAGACCCCAGTTTAAAATGTAGCTTCAATCCCGATTAGACTATCTGAGCATAAAGTGAACTTTAAACATTGTCTGACAAAATCGTTTTCATAGGACGTGAAATATTTCATTAACATTAACGTGTAAATATTTTACTAATGAAAACAGCATTAAAGAATAAATATAGAAGTTTAATCATAAATCTCATCGTACATGATACTGCAAAAAAGCTTTTATTGAATGACTGCAGAATTAGGAACAACTACGTAAGATGGACATGGGTCATGTTCACGAGTGATATAAACAGCTGTTGGCCATCTGCGGTGAGCCTACGTGTTAAGGTGTTTTACTAGTAGAAAGCAACATAAAAAAAATACATGCGTATAATTTGGCCCGCTTTATAGAAATTCGATCATACATTATGATATTGGCAGAAACTTATATTGAATGACTGTAGAACAACAAAAAGCTATGGACATGGATATGGGATGGACATGGATAATGTTCAAGAGCGATATATATTTCTTAAACACAGCTGTTAGCCATCCGCGGAGAGCGAGCGGGTGGATCCTACTTTAAACTGTAGATCCAGTCTGCTGGCGAGACTGCCGCACCCGCGCCTTGTGTAAGAGAGCTCGCGCGCGAGCGAACGATGAGTGAGGAGAAGAGTCGCTAAGGCGAGCGAGTCGTTAAGGTGCTTAATGACTCTTCGTGCCGACTCGCGAGTCGTGAACGAATGATGGGGAAAGAGTCGTGGGACTGTGCTGTGACTCTTCGTGCTGTTTCAAGAGTCGTGAACGAGCGATGCTCGTGGAAATGCAAGCATGTGTCGCAGCGCTGATCTGGAGTGCATTTTGTTGCGATATTAAAACCAGTGATCGAATGCAAAAAAGGAAGAATATGTAATGCACGTTATTACTAATAAAAGGTTGATATAATTATATAGCATTTCTGTGTATGCTATCGTACTGCATAATTTGCATTATCCGCAATATGAAATGTAAACTGAAACAAGATACAAATATAGAAGTAGAGGAAGTGCCCGGGTTGACAAACCTCTTGTGAGGAGCTGAAGTGAGGAGCTCGCCTTAATGGATTTCTCTCGTAAGGCATGAGCTCTATTTGATGGTGCAGTGTTGCTAGCTTCTTACTCGAAAAAATCACCAAGGTTTTTGGTCTAACCTAACCTAAAACAAGGAGCTGGCAATTTTTTCGAGTAAGGTGTTGGCAACACTACACCCGAAAGTAAAGCTCGGTGGGGCTTGCTTTAATGGTTTGCTCTTGTAAGGCATAAACCCCCCCCCCCTATTTTCGGACACAGTATTAGCAACATCTTACTCGATATATCACAACCTTTGTAAACTTCTCTCTCTCTCGGGGGAACGACGTGCCGCGCACACACACACGCACACACACACACACGCGCACGCACGCACGCGCGCGCGGGGGCCAAAATTTTTGAATTTACGGTTGGAAAAATGTTTTTCTATGACATGTTTTCGTTCGAGGCAAATTCGTAGGTAGATATTGTTAAATAAATATTAATATTGTAAATATATATATATATACTTATTGTATTTAGTTTTTCGATACCGAAAAGCGACTGTCATATTGTATTTGAAAAAATATTATGCTTTTGCCTGTGGATATCTAGAAAAACGACAATTTCGTTCCCTCTCTCTGTATATGCTATCAACGTTGGCACAATGACACAAATTCAACAAATGCGTAGTCAACCGCACATTTTTTTTTTCCTGACAATTTCGTTATCTGACTAGGGCGGAAATGGGTTTTCCGATGACAGAAAATACGTTGCTCCGTTTCTATACAAATAACCAGAAATCACCACATGCATTTCGCAACTATGCTTGGCGGCAGAGAAAAAATACAGTTCCATGTACACAACCAACTTGCTCTTGCAATATATTATCTGATGCGACATTTTGAAAGGTTCTCGTATGTTCGCGAAACAGGAAATACACGTCCGGTTTAAATCCAATTTCAATGAGCATCTATTGAAGATAGATTCAAAACAGTATTCAACCGGCGAAATGAAAATACGAAGTAGCGTCCGCTCTCGTGGGTGCAGAGGCGGGGTCAGGGGCTACGAAATAAATAACCGGAACTGTATTTTTTCTCTGCTGCCAAGCATAGTTGCGAAATAATGTGGCTGAAATGTAGAGAAGAGAAGAGAAGGGGGAGAATGTTCTAGAGAATTTGGTTCTTGGATTTCTATTGGTCCACGTTGCGTTGGCTAACATATCATTTTTGATGTTATTAGAAAACCGTATAAAACTTAAAGCGCTGGTGTAGAAAGTTGTGTTTTATTTTCAGCGTTAGTGAAGAGCATTTCTGCAGAATTTCTAAAAGTAAGTAACTTTGTTTCTTAGCTCGCATGAGTTGGTTTTGATTTATAAGTATGGCAATGCTTTTGCGGAAGAAAATATACTCACAAAACATGCAAAAAAAAAAAAGAGAGAGAATATAGAAGGTATTTCATGTCTCTCTCTGCTTTTATATATTTGAAGCATGCATCTTGGTAGCTGGAATATCTTTTTTCTTCCGTGTGCCGCTGTTGGTAGGTAGGAAATATGTGTGTGGGGGGCATATTTCAAAAAAATAAATGTGTTAAATTGTTAGAGGAAGACATGAAAAATAGAGGAGAGTTGCGTGTTTTTGATATCTAGTGGAAGTACTGATTAATTGATTGAGTTGGCGTTTTTTTTTGTTTAAGTCCACTTTATGCACAGTAAGGCTAATCGGAACTGGACCTACAGTTTCAAGAACCACTTGTACGGGTATCGAACCCTTGATTACAAGACAACGACGTTATCGCTACGTCATCGCAGAGGTTAGTGGAAGTACTGATTGATTTGATGTTTTAAGTCTACTTTATGTACAGTAAGGCTAATCGGGACTGGACCTATAGTTTCAAGAACCACTTATGTCCCCACCTGGTATCGAACCCTTCATTACAAGACAACGACGTTATCGCTACGTCATCGCAGAGGTTAGTGGAAGTACTGATTGATTTGATGTTTTAAGTCCACTTTATGCACTGTAAGGCTAATCGGGACTGGACCTACAGTTTCAAGAACCACTTGTACGGGTATCGAACTCTTGATTACAAGGCTATCGCTGTGCTAACGCAGAGGCTAGTGGAAGTACTGATTGATTTGATGTTTTAAGTCTATTTTATGTACAGTAAGGCTAATCGGGACTGGACCTACAGTTTCAAGAACCACTTATGCAGGTATCGAACCCTTGAATACAAGCCTACCGCTGCGCCATCGCAAAGGCTAGTGGAAGTACATAGTTATTTGAATCTTATTTATTTAAAATATTTAGTTTTTTTTATGCACGCTTATTGATTTTAAACCTAAAATTAAATAAAATCCGGTAATTATATCCAATTATACTTATGGCTACAACGAGCATTGAGATTTTTTTTGCTACGTAAACAAAATGGCTGACATGCCAAATATGAACAGGCTATATAGATTTGAGAGAGAGATGGATAAAAAAAAGTTAATTAAAATTTAATTTCATGATTGCAACACGGAACTTAATGATTGATTTAGTTTATTTTATTTTACGTTTTGTACCTCTTGGCTAATTTGCGAAGATTGGGGATGAGTGATGAAATGGACATTCACAAACAACCAAGCCCGACCAGGATTCGAACCTGGGACACTTGGCGTCGCAGCGCGATGTGCTAACCACTCGGCCACAGGGTCGGGCAAGTGCTGGTATATACATAGATCAAAGTTACATGGTTCTAGGCCCCATAGGAGCCGAGAAAATCAATGTCTTGGAAAACGTCTTAAGACAAATATCTCAATCTTTAAGAAAGTCAACTTCCGGTATCTCAAGATGTTACTTCCGGTCTGTCAAGAAAATTTTCTTAAGACAAAAATCTTAAGACGTTTTCCAAGACATTGATTTTCTCGGCTCCTAATTGAGCTAGGATGATGATTTTAGGTTTGTTGGATAGGATTCGACGAGAACTATTCGACTAGCAAATAAAATCGATTCTACCCCCTCAAGTTTCGGAAATACAGACAATTTTTTATTTTTTTGAGAAACTTGATTTGCCGGCTTAGTTTTTGCCCTAATTCGAAAATTTTAATAGCATTCGATACAAAATTAGAAGTACTCTACAACTTATTGGAGGGATGATGACTACTGCCTGCTGTTTTCGAGTTATTTTGGATTAAAATTTCAAGATGTAATTTCTAAGATGTTTTGTAATTCATCAACTATGGGTTGTAGGAAAACGATTCTTGCTCTATCTGCTATCGCTCGACGAATACTATAAACATAAATAATGCTTATGGTTTGATTTTTAAAATGGCGAGCGGAAAATAACCATGTTTTCTGAAATTATGATTTATACTTCATACGCCAAGAGGGCTGATGGTTAGAAAAAAAAAAAAGATTGTTTGGTAGAATTATGCACACATAATATTTTCGTGTTTTCTATACACAAGCTTAATTATTTTTTTTCAATTATTTACAGGATTCATTAAGAAGCAAGAAGTAGCATAAATAGCACACTCCCACCAAACCCAACACCATTGTGAATTATTGCACAGTATTTATTTTGTGGCACTCCACTATATATATATATAATAACATACCCCACAAATATTTTCAACAAAATGCAATCTGAGAAAAGTTGCCCTGTGTGCAAGATAACCATATCAAGCCAAAATTTTGCAAGACATTGTCGTACCTGCGCACCTGGTAAGCGTGTAACCGCTAAAAAACCATGTCCCAGGTGCGGTATACCTATTACCATTAATAATTTGAAGAGGCATATAACATCATGCAAAGTTGTCGTCGGAGCACCCGTTCCCCAACCGTCGACCAGCTCGACCAAGAGGAAAGCGGAAGCCGACTCGCTACCATCCGCCAAACGCGTCAAGCCTGTGGCGAAAGCGAACCAGGCTGCTTTCGAGCGGTTGTTAGAGGATTTTGTCATCACTTCGGAGGGCTCATGCGACGTGCGTAGCTTTTTGGAGAACGTGCAAGCCGAAATTATTTCCATCCTCGGCGATGCACTGGCTACGCACTCCACCAAATTCTACGCATCGCTACGTTGCCAGTACAAGAAGCCGTCTGACGAAATTTACAGCTTCTGCCACAACACCAAGGCGAAGACGCTGCATCTGGCGGATGTCGGCAACCTCGAGGTCATCTACAACCAGTTTACCGATGAGCTGGTGGCAAAACAAGAAGAACATCAAGCTAAAGGCTCGGGGGGTTCGCTGTGTGGCGAGCCTCACGAACTGTGCGTCAAACTTTGCAAGTTCGTGCCTCTCTCCGCCTCCAGCTACGTCCCCTTACCACCTACCATTGTGGCAAAGAAGGCCGTCCTGAACATTCAGAACAGTGACGCCAAGTGCTTTCTCTGGTCGGTGCTTGCAGCGTTGCACCCTGTCCACTGGAAAAACCAACCACGCCGAGTTAACCACTACCTACCCTACGAGTCAGAGCTGGAAGATGCGATGGTTGGGATCGACTACCCGGTAGAGGTCCCGGACATTCGAAAGTTCGAGGCTCGTACGCGGTTGGCTATCAACGTTTACGGTCTCACTGACGAAAATGTGGTGTACCCCATCCGGGTGAGCGACGTAAACGTTGATGGTGCGCAGGAAATTCACCTTCTGCTCATCAAGGACGAGACCCATCACCACTACACTCTTATCCGTTCCCTCTCCCGGTTGGTGTCGAGCCAACAGAGCAAAGACAAAACCCACGTCGAGGTGTGTCGCAGGTGCTTGTCAATATTTCATAATCGAGAACAGCAGGATTATCAGCGCATCAGAGGCCCCAACATCGCTGCAGAGAAGCTTGCCAGCCACAAGATCTACTGCAATGCCAACGAGCCGGGTGTGGCAGTCTTGCCCAAACCTGGCACTGTGGAGCGTTTCCACATGCACGGTGCCATGGTGGAGCATCCCGCTATCATCATCGCGGATTTCGAAGCCTTCCTCAAACCCCTGTCCACTTGCGATCCCGACCCCGAAGTTTCTTCCACCACCCCTTACCAACTCCACGAGGCCTCGAGTTATGCATACGTTGTGGTGCGACGAGACCAGCACATCGCCCCCGAGCCCTACGTGTACCGTGGTCCCGGCGCAGCCAAACACTTCCTCGAGAGGATGGTTGTCGAGGCCATCGAGATAGGGAAGGTACTGTTGGCCCCCAAGTCTATGCTCCCACTGTCCCCCGACGATCAGCGTAGACACGACGAGGCCATCACTTGCCCTGTCTGCGTCAAGGAGTACACCGCCAACAACCGTAAAGTCCAACACCACGATCACTTTACCGGTAGATATGTTGGTCCATGGTGCAACGGATGCAACCTCATGGCCCGGGACCCTCGATTTATCCCGATCTTCTTCCACAATGGCTCGGGGTACGACTTCCACCACCTGATCAGGCATCTTGGATACGACAACAAGGGAATCAACGTTCTTGCCCAGAACGAGGAGCGTTACATCAGTGTGAGCAAACGAGTGTCGATCCCAGGATCACACTCTACCGTCGAACTTCGCTTCCTCGACTCCCTGAGGTTCCTCCCGGCCAGCCTCGATGCTCTCGCAGGGAAGCTTAGCGACGAGCAAATGCTCATCACCTCCGGAAACTTTCCGCACTTGGACGCCGGCCTCTTCAAGCGTAAGGGGGTCTATCCCTACGAATATATTACAGACCCTTCCAAGTTCGCAGAGACGTCGCTACCCCCCCAGGCGAAGTTCTACAGTCAGCTGCGAGGCTCGAACATCACCGAGGATGACTATCACCATGCCCAATCCATGTGGCGCGAGCTGAGCTGTCGAACTCTCGGGGACTACCACGACGCCTACCTCAGACTTGATGTGACGCTCCTCGCCGACGTGTTCCAGACGTTCCGTGCGACCACCATGAAGATCTACCAGCTGGACCCTGCCTACTTCTACAGTCTTCCTGGACTGGCGTGGTCGGCCATGTTTCTGGTGACGAAGATCGAGCTGGAGCTTCTTTCGGACGTGGACATGATGCTGTTTGTGGAACGTGCCGTGCGGGGTGGAATGGTCCAGGTGTCGCAGCGACACTCGCGCGCCAACAATCACCACATGGCCACCGGTTACGAGCCCTCACAGCCGTCCAGCTATATTATGTAGACGGACGTCAATAACCTCTACGGGCACTCCATGATGCAGTCACTCCCCTTTAGAGGCTTCGAGTGGGCTGACCCTTCCAACTTCGACGTCGAAAGCTTCGACGATTCGGAACATGGGTTCTTCGCCGAGGTGGACCTTGAGTTCTCCGAGAAGCTGCAGGATTTGTTCAGCGATCTCCCCCCTGCACCCGAGTTCAAGTGTCCACCCGATTCCAACCAGAAGAAGCTCGTCATGGATTTCGAGCCCAAGAAGAATTACGTCCTACACTACCAGAATCTCCGGTGGTTGATGCAGCGAGGGGTCGCAGTCCGCGCAGTTCACCGCATCCTCAAGTTCGAGCATTCTCTGTGGTTGCGTCCATATATTGAAGTCAACACCAAACACCGCACCGCAGCCACGTCCGAGCTCGATAAGGATTTCTTCAAGCTTATGAACAATGCGGTGTTTGGCAAAACTATGGAGAATGTACGGAATCGCATGGACATAAAATTGGTAACGAGGAAAGCACAATGTCGCAGGCTCGTGGCAAACCCGTTATTCAAATCGAGGACCATTTATAATGAGCAGCTTGCTCTGGTGCATATGAGGAAGAGTGAGGTGAGGCTCGACAAGCCAATTTATGTTGGTGCCTCAGTATTAGACCTGATCAAGCTGCACATGTTCGAGACGTACTACGACATATTACGTCCACATTATAGCCACAACATCTCGCTTCTCTACACGGACACGGACAGCTTGGTGTACCACGTCCACTCAGCCGATGCATACAGGGATATAGTCACGGTACCAGCTTTGGTTAACCTCTTCGACACCTCGGGCTATCCCCAGCCGAACCAGTACGGCATCCTGCCCCGAAACAAAAAAGTGCCTGGCAAACTCAAAGACGAGAAGGACGGTGATGTAATTCTCGAGTTTGCAGGTCTTCGCGCCAAGGCCTATGCCATTAAAGCCGAGGGCAGCGTTACCAAGAAGGCCAAGGGTGTCGGCAGACAGGTGGTTCGGGAGCATCTCGCATTCGAGGACTTCGTCGATTGCCTCAAGACCAGGTCGTCGGTTCTAAGAGAAGAACAGCGTATCCAGAGCGTCGACCATGTGTTGACCACAAACAAAGTTAGAAAAATTGCGCTGGATCCCAACGACGACAAGAGGTGCGTCCTCGAGTGTGGTATTCACACATTGCCGTGGGGGCACTATCGCTTAGCAGAAAGCAAAACCTGCAACATATGTCCATCTTCAACAGAAGATTCATAAAAACAAAACAAAACAAAAAAAAACACTTTGACTGTCATTACAAAAAACTTTGACTGTATTCTTAAATAACCAGCATGCCTATGAATTTGTTCGGTTTCAAAAAACAGATCATTATGGAAACCATACCAGATCATGAAGTCCTACCTTCTGTGTTACCTAAACTCAACGGTCTGTTGATCATTCACCTCAACAGCATTTGGACGAAACTGAATGACGATGTGGGCAAGATGTTTTATGTTATTAATAACAATTTACATTTCTACGAAATTCCGATCGACGGGAAACTTCAAATCACCGTGAATCCGGAAAACGCAGGCGAAATCAAAATTTCTACCGGCAAGAACATTTTTCGAATTAAGCACGACAAGATGCTTTCTAACATTACGTACGATGTTTCCGCAGGAGATTATCTTTACATGGAACTCCTCGGAGATTACGACAAACTTATTCCTCTCTTCGTAGAATTACGAATCGTCTATCCTATTATAAATAACCGTTAACCAAAAATGCCTAACGACATTTTCGGCAACACCAAGCGTGTAGACCACGCAGAAGAGATTCTCATGTTGGACATTCGAGTTAAGAAGTTGAGGACCGATTTGATCGCTTTGCAGGAAACCTTAAACAAAAGTTTAGAGTCGGAAATCGCCACGCTCCAAACGCAATGTCTCGACCCCATTCTGAAAATCGATTCCGAACTGAAAACGCTCATAAAAAATTATGTCGACGTACCTTCTTACGACAGCGTTCAAAATATACAGTTGAGCGTGGATTCGCTTCAAAATGATTTGGCCAAATTACAGCAATTTCAATCGAAAAATGAAGATTTGGAAAAATTGAAACTCGAAATCGAAGAACGAACTTCCGCAATCGAAAAGAATTTCTCTGAACTTCAAACCGTCGTGAACGATATAGACGCAGAACGCTTGCATGTCGTCGTTTCCAAATTACAAGAAGAATTCACCAGCACGTTGGAAGAAATTAAATCCAAGTTGCAGACTTTGGAAGATACAATGACGAACCTACCATCGTCGGACGAACTGCAGGTCATCGGTAAAAGCGTCGCGAACATAAAAATTCAATTGGAGGCCTATCAAGATTTCGAACACATTCAAACCACCATCGCTACGCTTCAGGCGTCCTTGGAATTGATCAACGAAGAAATTAAAAATATTCACGCCGAAGCGAGAGCGTTGACGAGCATTCAAGACACGTTGAGCACGGTTCAGCAGAAGATCGAATATTTAGAAAATTTGAACGTCGAAACGAATCTCGCTCATTTTCATCACGTACTGGACAACATACAGGGTGACTTGGAATCGTTACGGACGAGCGTGCCTTCGAGCGAAGATTTGGAAAAATTGAAAACGGCGGTGACGGCACTATCCGATTCGAGCGACATCAAAAGTTCGTTGAGCGATCTCGAGAGTAAAGTGGCCAATCTCCCCACCTCCAAAGAATTGCACGCTTTGAAAAGAAACATATCTCGAATGCTGAAACGACTGGAAATGGAAACGGCGAACGTGGAACAGATTCGAGACGAAATTAGTTCGCTGGTGTCGACGCTGCCCACTTCCCAGAGCGTAGCCGACCTTCACACGCAGTTTACAGAGATGCGAAGCATCGTGAACGATCTTACCGAGAAGAGCTCGAAATTGAATCAAGTCGAGAACCTTCAGAACATCGTCGTCAACATCAGAGATCAAGTTGGAGTGCTGGAATCCACGCAGGAATCGACGCTGGCCTCTTTCGGTGCCAAGTTGCAAGAACTCAACGAAAACTACAAGCAGTTGAACGTGGAAGTGAAAATCAAACCGTCGTTTTCTGCCGTAACGGATACCATAGTCGAGCATTTGCTGCCCATCGAAAATAAACTCGGACAAGTTCACAGTAATCTGCTCGGCGTCGACACTAAATTCGCTAAACTGCATTCTCTGCAAGCCATCGAAATCAACAGCGTACCCAATCAACAGAGAATCTCCACGTTCGTCGAAGGTAACAAACTGTACATGTTGCATCCTTATCATCCGTACTACAAGTTTCTCCTCGATGGCACGATTCAGATAAACGAATTTTCGTACTGGTCTCACGGTAGAAAAGCTAGCGTTCCCACCATGACTTTGATATCGAATCGTGGTGTCCAGAAAGCAGGAAACATTCCTCTGGCACGTTGGAACAAAACACGCAACATATATGAAATACACGAAGACGAAGATCTCACCGTTTTCGACGTGAGTGCCGGCGATAAACTGATCATTCAAAACACGAGCGAAGTGCCACCCTCTTTGAATCCCATCACGCTTGTGCTTCTCTTGAAACGTAATCTCTAAAAAATGTCTAGGCAAGCCATCGTCGAAGAATTGCATAAACCTGCACGCCGCAACTACGAACGTTTGGCTGTGGTAACCAAGGGCATCGACGACCTCTGGCAAAGTGACCTCGTGGAGATGAGCAGCGGCAATTTGAAAAACGTGCATAAATTGAACAAGGGCAACAAGTACCTTCTCACCGTCATAGACACGTTTTCGAAATTTGCATGGGCTCTACCTTTGAAAGCCAAAACGGGAACGTGCGTCACGGAAGCATTCAAGACAATTTTTCGCGAAAGCGGTGGCAGACGACCACGGTTTCTGCAAACAGACAACGGTAAAGAATTTTACAACGCCGTATTCCAAAAGTTTATTCAAAAACACAAGATTCGACATTATTCGAGCTTCAGTCACATCAAAGCCAGCATCGTGGAAAGATTCAATCGAACCTTGAAAACACACATGTGGAAACGATTCACGCTTCGGGGAAATTACAAATGGGTCGACATCCTGCCGGAACTCGTCGACACCTATAATGATACGGCACACAGAACGATAGGCATGAAGCCAGTTGACGTTACCAAATCTGACGAGCAACGTTTAATTTCTACCGTTTACTGCCCAAAGTACACTCCCACGACAAAAAAAGCTAAATACAAAATTGGAGACCAGGTGAGGATCAGCAAATTCAAACGCACCTTCGAGAAGGGATTCACAAAAAATTGGAGCACGGAACTCTTTACGGTGGTTCGAGTTCTACCCGGAAACCGACACACGTATATAATAAAAGATAGTAGCGGCGAGATTTTGAAAGGAAGATTTTACGAAGAGGAACTCTCTAAAACAAAACACCCCAACACGTACCTCATCGAGAAAGTATTGCGTAGCAAAGGTGACAAACTGTTTGTCAAATGGCTGGGACTTCCAGAAAAGAGTTGGATCGACGCGAACGAAGTGATCTTGTGAGTACGTGGAACGTGGTGAAGCGTCTACCGGATCCGGAAAGTCAAACGAAGAAAAAGAACGGCGAGTTGCTTCCCGACAGCATCCGCTGTCTGATCGTAGGTCCTTCGGGGTGTGGGAAAACGACACTGCTCGTGGACAATTTTCTCCTTGCACCGAATTGGTTAAATTGGAAGAACAGGCACCTGTACGTGTTCTCGAAAAGTTTGGAGCAATCCAAATACCAGCAACTGATGAAACTGTACGATGGTCTGGACATTGCAACGTTCGCCTCGGAAATAAAACCACTCGACGATTGTCGTGAAAATTCAGTTGTTGTGTTCGACGACGCCATCCTGGAAAATCAAAATGAAATTCGCAACTTTTTCACGCAAGGTCGTCACAAAGGAATGGATTGTTTTTACCTAGCTCAAACGTTTTCCAAAATTCCAAAACAGTTAGTACGCGACAACGCTAATTTCATATGTTTGTTTCGTCAAGATCACACCAACCTCAAGCATGCGTACGATGACTACGTAGGCGGAGACATGAACTACAATCAATTTTCGGAAGGCTGCTCTACTTGCTGGAACGGTGACGATTTCGGATTCGCTACGATCGACATGACGAGGAAACCCAACGACGGAAAATACAGAAACAAAATCAACGACTTTCTAAACGTTGCAACGTTGTGAGAAACGACGTGTATAAATAACGTCATGACGAAACGGAAAATCGAAGACGAAAATCTCAAGCTTCGCGATTACCTCGCGAAACGCTTCAAAGGTTGGAAATCCGAGAATCGCGGATTCTACGAAGAGAAGAAACGTCAGGATCAACCCGTGATCGATGCCATCAGCAGTCTAGGTAAAGAAATTAAAAGTGTCACGGAACAAAATAAAAATTTGATTAATGAACTCGTACCGCTCGCAGCTAAAAGTTACGCCGTACCCACGCCTATTTCGAGCATTCCTTCGACACCGTTCGAACTGAAGGATGCACCTGCACGACGTTGAGCCATTGGTAGCACGTCGTCTTCGGATAAAATCGAGTTGGGACCTTTGGCACGAGACTACCTGAGCACAGGGAAATTCGACAAGGATGAAGTGTTCGGATTGTATCCCAGCATGGAAACCAGCGAAGGCGGTGGTGTGGTGTGGAAGATTGGGAAATCGAAGGTAACCTTCGAAGGCAACGATATTAAAGTCAATTTAGGCGACAAGGATAGTTGGACCAGGTATCCGGGTACGGTGGGACTGTGGGAACTCGTTGCCAAAAAGCAGCCGAAAGATTACACCGACGAAGATTACCAGAGTTACAAGGAAATTCTGATCATGACGGATGCCTTGTACCAGAACAACGACGCCTCGCAGAATAGGGTGAAATCGAGCAGCGGCGAGAAGTACAGGAATCTCATCAAACCGATTTGGAACCAGGTCAAAACGGGCAGCGGCGTCAAACGCTACAACACGTTACCCAAAGAATTCGTTTGGGTGGACGACGTTAGGAAACTCGTGGACCGATTGTTGGTGATAGCCGGCGAAGAGAATGCAGGCAATCGTAATTTCTACAACGAGAAGGTTGGCATCGTGGACATGATCAGCACGAAACTTTCCAACTTCATCGTGAACGATGACAAGGGCATAGGTTACCTGATCAAAATCATCAACACGCTGCCTCCGAAATTTTGGAACGTGGCCGAAGGAAAGGGACTCGTGAACGACATCATCAACAAGTTACCTTTCGAGATGCATCTACCGGGCTACCAGTACTGCGGACCGGGTACCAAACTCGAGAAAAGATTGGAGAGAGGAGACAAGGGTGTGAATCCGTTGGACGCGGCATGCAAAGATCACGACATCGCCTACAACACCACGCAGACGGATCTGGACGCACGTCACGAAGCAGACAGAAAGTTAGAGCACGCAGCTTTCGAAAGGTTCGTGAGCAGAGACGCATCGTTGGGTGAACGGGTCGCCGCACTAGGCACCACCATCGCCATGAACACGAAACAAAAATTGGGGTGGGGTATATAAATAACATACAGTAAAAAAACAACATGGCTTGCATAACTGATTTGCCACCCGAGCTACTATCTAAAATATTCAAAAAGGTAGTTAACGGAGATGTAGGGAAACTTGTAATCATAGCAAGAACGACGCCGGAATTTCGCATCCCTTGTGAAATGGTTCTCAAGGACCATCTTCGGGGGATCAGCGGCCTGAGGTGCAGTGATCTCAACATTCTGCTTTCGGCTGCAGGGGAAAAATTGAACGAGAGGTCGGAGGAACTGCACGAGGCGATGCAGGGAAGAAGACGGTATACTGATGATTGGTACAAGTCTATGCAGGAGAAGGAAGATATCATTACGCACATCATCGCGTTTTCCGAAGCACGGACTTTCTTCCTCTGTTAAAAAAATAATAATATATATACGTGCCAAAAAAAACTTGATATATAAATAACACACATCGTGAAAAAAAAATAATCTTCGGTATATATAAATAACACACATCGTGAAAAACAATTAAATTTCTCTCTAACACTCTGAAATTTTTTTTGATATGACGACCGAAAAAATAAGTGATCTCCAAGCATTAAAACAAATGCTAAATTTGTCAGTTGAGTATGTAAAAATTCAGGAATTGGAAGTCGACAAACCTTACACGATAACTTCCGGTTCAATCGTTTCTACCCAGTATGGTCCCAAGGTACGCCTGTTGCTCAACGCACAATACAGTCTATTTTTACCAGATCGATACGCTAACATGTTATGCGACGAGAAGCTATCTATTTTAATCGAGAACAAAACTCGAATCGTGTACAAGGGGACAAAGGAACTTCTTGGCAAGAAAACGAAGCACGTTATAGAATTTGTGTAACGACTGCGAGGCCTTGAAAATATATAAATAACATACCGTAAAAAAACTACACAAGAAAAAATCTCAGAATATATATATAAATAACATACCGTGAAAATAACACATAGAGCATCAACATGAAGCCCAAGGGTGTCGTGTACCAGATACCATACTCCAATCTAAAAAATCTAGGTGCCCTCGATGGGTTACTCACCAAGAAACAACGCGAGAAGAAACGTTCTTGCTTGTCGAAAGGACATGGAATGAAATTACTGCTCAGCACACCTCAATTGAAAAGATTGCAGCGTTCGCGGAAACAGCAAAAGATCGGAGGCTTCATATTCAGCATCCCGGCCATCCTGGCAGCATTGGGGGCCGTTGGAAGTTTGGCCGGCGGAAGTGCCGCCATCGCGAAAACCGTCATCGACTCGAAGAAGAACAAAGCGGAATTGGAAGAACAGAAACGTCACAACCTGGCCATGGAGAAGAAGGGGAAGGGCGTGATGAAGAAGTTTAAAAAAAGAAACAGAAGCACTCACCAACCGAGACATTGAATCTCTGATCGGACCGTTACGAATCAAACACTTCAGAGGAGTTTTCATGTCCGACTCGTTACCTTCAAGCGTTAAAAGAAGAGAATGCGGAGTAGTCAACTTGGACGGTCAAGAAAATCCAGGCACGCATTGGATATGTTACCACAAAAATGATGATAAAGCATTCGTTTTCGATTCTTTCGGAGGTGTTCCACCTACAAATTTAGTCTATTATCTGAAAACGAACAAAACCTCTATATACTACAACGACGAACGCATTCAAAATTTCGGAGACGTGAACTGCGGTCATCTCTGCCTCTCCGTGCTCGCGTTTCTCTCTTAAATAAATAACCCTACGATCGAGGATTTCCAGAAAGCATTGTGGAACCTCAAACAGCATCACTAGGAGGGGCGTGTTCCATCTCACGAGCGAATCTTCAATCTTAAAACTCACGCTGCACGACGACATCGTCTATCCTAAATACGTGGCTCTGCGTGCATTCTACAGCATGTACCTCATACCCAATGTTACGCAGCACAACAACAAAATTAGCGTCGGAAGCGAACACATCGTCGTCACGCCAGGACAATACAATCTTTCCACTTTGCAAGCTCAATTACCCAAAGGCACATACCTTTCTCAAAATTCGGTCACGCACAGAGTGGAAATCCTGTCCGCGACGGAGACCGTGGACCTGGGCACCATGGGAGAACTTTTAGGTTTCGAGAACGACACCAAACTCGAAGCTGGCATCAAGCACGTAGCAACCAACATTCCTAAATTCTTGGCCATAGAGACTCTGAACGTACACTGTAACGTGGCGGAAGGCATGATCACGAAATCTTCGGACGGATTGTTAGGAAGTCACAAGCAGACGGGAATCATAGCCACGTTCAAACCAAGTTCCGAGTTCATGGAACCGATCATCTACACGCCCTCTTCGCCGATCTATTTTCCAGTATGCCGCAACCGCATAGACGACATAGAGTTGGTGGTGACGAACGAGAAAGGAGACGTGGTGGATTTCGCAGGTGCCACTACGACGGCCATCGTGGAGATCAACGTATAATAAATAACCATACATAGTGAGAATGGAGCAAATCGAAAGTTACGAATTGCAATCTTTCCCTCCCAACCGTCGCACGTTCGCCAATCTCAACGAGGCGAACAGGGAGATCGAATACGACGTGGACGTAGGGGATGGGTTCATTCATCCTCACAGAGCGGACCTCTACCTTCAATTCGACGTGGTGAAGAAAGAAAGCGGAGACGCGTTTCCTGCAGCAGCAAACTTGATACTCGTGGACAACTTCGTGCCTCACCTGTTCTCGCAGGTGGAGGTGAGGAAACACAACACCGTCATCGACAGAATAGATTATCCAGGCATCACGTCGACGGCGGTGGGAACGTTGAAATTATCCAAAACGGACGCAGCGTACTACCAGGCCGGGGGATTCGAAGCCGGGACCAAAATATCGACGAGAAGTCACACAGTGCTCTTTCCCATGCGTCTGCTGCCTGGATTCTTCTCGGACTACAAGGAGATCATGTGGAAGGGGGGACTGAGGGTCACGTTTCGAAGAGCGGCCAACGACAACGACGCACTGATGCGATACGCTACTTTGGGTCCGGACGGCACCACGCCGATAGCCAACACTCTACCCGAAGCAGCCAAGTGCGTCATCCAAAGCATGGAATTGAGAATGCCGGTGGTGGAATACGAAACAAACTATGCCCTCAAGTACAAAGCGGAGATCTTGAAAAGTCCGCAGGTGTTGATTCATTTTCACGGTTACCAGTGCGTGCAGAAGATGGCGTCGGGAAGTCACATGGAATTCGACGTGACGACGCAGTTCAACAACATACAGTTCGACATGCCAGATTTCGTCGTAGTGCTTTTTCAGACCGGGCGGGACAAGAATCAGGAGAAAGATTCCAGCAAGTTCGACGACTGCAAGATCAAGAACGTTTATCTCAAAAATGGACGCAACGAAGTGTTCCCGCGCGAGAATTACAACCTCGACGTGACAAAAAACGATTACCTCAAACTTTACGAAGCGTTCTCGGCTTACAAACGCGTGACCGAGGGAAGCGTGGACATGTACTACACGCCCAGCGAGTTCAAAGCACGGAGACCCATGACCGTCATCAACACATCTAAGAGAAAGAAGGTTGTGGTCAACGATCGAACCAACATCAAGGTCGTCTGCGAGTTCCACGATGCCTTGCCCGAGGATACCCTATGCAGTGTCATCCTGATTGCAGAGAAGTCCTTCGCCTACGACGTGAAGAACGAGAGAGTCACAGAGCAGTTTTAACAAGTTTTTAACATCTTTTCTTGCACAAATAAGAAATTTTTTGTACTGGCACAATCAGTTACAATAGCACAATACGAATTTCACTAGTTCAGATCAGTTACAAATGTCAATTTCATTAGTTATCAGTTACAATATCTTTTTTGCACTATAGCACGAGACAATCAGAAAATTTGCACAAAAAAAAATTTGTTGTTGTTTTTACACGTGAAAATTAACAATAAAATTTTTTTATCGTTTCAGATGCAGTCGAAACATCAAAAACACATACACACACACTAGAAAAATAAGCATGCAACTTTATTTGTAACACGCACATACATTCTCCATCTTCATCAAGAAAATATTATAATAAACATAATTATTTTTATCTATATCTCACAATAAAACTCTATATCCAAAAATATCACAACATCAAATAACACTAGAGTCGTTAGTACACGTTGCATGCATTACGGAGGTCCTCTGTAGGGTTTCATGGAAGTTTGGGGGAAAAAAAAAACACGTGAAACCCTACAGAGGTACGGTTATCTAGAGCCGTAGCCGTTAGAACCTTTTTGAGTTGGGCACCACGCACCCTGGCGGGGTTAGGGGCCAGGTATTCTAAAAAACAACAATTATTATTTTGTTTGTTTGTTTGTGTTACAATACATAAGCGCGCGCGCGTGCGTGCGTGCGCGTGTGTGTGTGTGTGCGTGTGTGTGTGCGCGGCACGTCGTTCCCCCGAGAGAGAGAGAAGTTTACAAAGGTTGTGATATATCGAGTAAGATGTTGCTAATACTGTGTCCGAAAATAGGGGGGGGGAGGTTTATGCCTTACAAGAGCAAACCATTAAAGCAAGCCCCACCGAGCTTTACTTTCGGGTGTAGTGTTGCCAACACCTTACTCGAAAAAATTGCCAGCTCCTTGTTTTAGGTTAGGTTAGACCAAAAACCTTGGTGATTTTTTCGAGTAAGAAGCTAGCAACACTGCACCATCAAATAGAGCTCATGCCTTACGAGAGAAATCCATTAAGGCGAGCTCCTCACTTCAGCTCCTCACAAGAGGTTTGTCAACCCGGGCACTTCCTCTACTTATAGAAAATCTCACTCATGAGTAATGAAAACAAGTATGTGCAATAAATTTTGTTTGTGTGTGTGTGTTTACTGTTTACACATATATGTATATCCACACACACACACAGACTCGTATTTTTCTTATTTTATGCCGCTTTTCTTCAAATTTTAAGTAATCGCGACGATGAGGATGATGCGTGATAATATAGATGAAGGGACACTCGTAAAGAATATCCTTGCCCAGACCGGGACTAGAACCCGGGAACTTCTGTGGCAAGATCAAATGTCGATTACTTCAGAATCTTGGCCATCTAGTCGGCTACACGCACACACACATGCACAAAAATGCAATACAATTTATTAATCTTGAAGGACGTAGGTTGTGTTCGTTTACTTAAATACAATCGTCTGCTTCAACACCTCCTACCCCCTTCCCCCTCTTCAGGCATGTGTTTCGAGAAAAAGAAGCTTGGCGACTCTTTTGAACGACTCATTTGAACGACTCTTCTCAGTGAGCGAGCGCTCATGAGTCGACTCGCACAAATGAACGGCTTGAACCCATCACTAATGTGAAGTCACGTAAAATGACAGAACGACAGTGCTGCAGTATGCAGATATTAAACACCAGAACAAGAACAATGCCTAGATGAGGATGTGTACTACAGGCAGGGTTGGCATGTTTAAAACAAAAGTGTTTAAAACTCTTTGTTTTAAACGTTTAAAACACACAGCTTTGTTTTTTTACAAATGTTTTAAACGTTTAAAACAATGTGTTTTAAACATTTTTTTTTACAAGTGTTTAAAACACATTTTGGTGGTAGATATTTTATAGTCTGTGATATTTTTTTTGTTTGGCAACCCTATTTTTCATTTAATCTGTGTCAATTAATCCTTGCTTTGCGTGTCTCACTTATCGCACAACACTTGAGCAACCTTTTGTTCTGACGACACGGGAGAATGCTTTTTAATTTTAAGCTAAATGCCTATGATGTTAGGGTAGGCAGGCTAGCTATGTATGCACAAGGTAGCAAAATTGTTGTGCGACAAGAAAGACCCGTTCTTTACTGTAGAAATCGAAACCTCTCAGTTCCTTGTTTCATATCGTCCTGTAAGTTCGAGACTGGTGGAAGCTTGAAATGGAAACTAATTATCTAAATACACAATGCGTGACTTTGATCATGACGTGATTTTTTTTTCTTTTGCGATACGATTCATTGGTCTGTATAACTGAATGAAGCGCAGATGCTTACTTTTGGTAACATAATTTTGTACTTTGAAAGATAAATTCATTTGGAGAATCTATTATGACACTGCAGGTTGTTTTCTGCTATATAAACTGTTCAGGCAACAGGAAATAATTCACCGTGATTTTTCAGGACGAGGATAGTAATTCTATAATATTTAGTTTCTTGAAATTTAGATGAATATAAATCCTAACCTACTTCAGTAGTGGCGGAAAAAGGGGGTTATTACCCGCAACTTTTGTCCCTGCAGACACGGGCGCCGACTTGTCAAAATTATTGGGAGGGGGCTCTGATCACTGAAATAAATTAATGAATTACTCACTCTCTCCCTTTTTTAAGTTTTAGCCTCAGTGTTCGGAATCTCATAAAAGCTAGGGGTGTGCGGGATCCCGAAAAGTCAGGACCGGGATCGGGATAAAAAATTCCCGTTCCTATCCGGACTTCGGGAAATGATTTCCCGAATTTTCGGGATCCCGTGCAGTCGGGAAATACCGAATGCTCATTTGAAAATGTCGTTATTTCTCGACGTTTTCTGCATTGTCAATTTCTGGAACTTACCGTAAATGGTTAGTTTTTAATCCAGTAATCACTTAAAGTGAAAATGATGTGTATAATTCGAGATTTTCAGAGCTTAGGGAAATTTTGAACATTTCCCGACTCAGTAGGGAATCTGAAAATTTTTCCCGTCCCGCACACCCTTAATAAAAGCCCATGAATTCCTCAAAAATATCATTTTTTTATTCACAGTTCGAATGCAGAATATTAATTGTCCACGGATGGATATGTCACAAGTTTCGTCAACCATAATAGCAAAATATTCCCGACTTTTATTATCTGCTACCACGGAGCGTAAAAGAGATTTCCCTAATATATCAATGATCTCGTTCTGAATGTCATGCGAGAGCCATTTGTAGCCCGAACGTCCCATCCACTACCCTAGTTCATGCACATCGTCTTTTGAAACTCTTTTTTAGTAAAAATTTTAACAATACTCATAATTACATATTTAGTATATACTAGTAATAAATCATGCGTTTTGCTGTCTCTGGTCATAGCCTCCCCAAAGTTGATGGTTTAGCGGTTTCAGCCCCCAAAGTTGATGGTCTAGAAAATTTTAAATGTGTATTAAAAGTTAAGTTCATATGGCACAATTCAGAGTAAACTTTACAAGAGAAGGAAAATAATACATTAGTTCCTCTTAAGCAAAATTATTTGGGGGGATCTGCCCCCACATTGTTAATATTGGGGGGCTAGAGCCCTCCCAAGCCCCATGGAGTCGGCGACTATGCCTGCAGTAGAGGTTTGCGGGATCCCGAAAAGTCGGGACCGGGATCGGGAAAGAAAATTTCCGTCCCGATCTCGACTTCCGGAAATGACTTCCCGACTTTTTGGGATCCCAAGCAGTCTGGAAATTTCGAATGGTCATTTTAAAACGTCGTCAATTCTAGACGTTCTCTGCATTGTGGTTTTGTACCGGAAGTGCAAAAACAAGCACTTAAGATGGAAATTACTGGTAGAATTCGAGATTTCAAGAGCTTTGGAAAATTTCGAACACATCCCGTCCCGAAAATTTTCCGACTTTTTCGGGAAATTGAGAATTTTCCACGTCCCGAATGTCGGGATTTAAAGAATTTCCCGTCTCGACCCAAAAAATTCTGTCCCGCACACCCCTTCCCTGTAGTATGGTAAACCTTATCTCCAAAGGTAAATAAACTGTCCTTGTCGCCATTGTACTCATAAAAATGAGTATTTTTTTTCTCTTTAACGACTTTAAGTATAATTTACTGGGAAAAGGCTGAATTTGTTTTGTTTAAAACATGTTTAAAACATGTTTTTAACTCATGTTTAAAACTATGTTTAAAACAAAAAGAACATGTTTTAAACAAAAAAACAGTTTGTTTTGTTCTTTTTTAAAAAAACACAAATTTTGCCAACCCCGACTACAGGCTGTGGAAAAGGAGACACGATAGCCACTAACGCCGTCAAACGGTTGGGCGGGAACTTTACGTCACATACCATGAAGAAGTAATATTATCTGAGCTGATTATGTTCTTTGCGATTAGTCCACTCAGAATTAGTTCACTTCATCAAATGATTTACTAAATCTCATCAATTTACATTGTCGAGTTCATTATTTGTGTTATTTTTGGTTTAGGTTCAACATCCTCTCCGAAGAGAAAATTATGCTCTTTTCTTTGTTTTCCTTGTCCCTGTACATCCAGGGTCAAGGAAGTCAGTAATAAGGTGTATTATATACAGTGTACACCTATAGATTAAATTGTATCTTCTCCAAACATGATGTATAAAGAAACAAACTGCCGGATAACTAAGTGAGGTGAGTGTACATTTTTATATTACTATTATAGTTAGTGGAGCCACAAGCAAAGAAACCTGCGCAGACTCGCGACTCCTGTGCACCGTACTCCAGTGTGGAGGGGAGGGGAGAGTGGAGCAGCTCTCTTATAGCCCGAGTTGAACGGAAGAGGAGGAACGTGCGCGGGGACTTTTCGACGAAGGTTCTTTTTCTTGTAGTCGCTCTTATAAGGAAGGGGAACTGTGATTGAACATTCATCTATTTTATCACTTCTTCATCATCTCAATTGACTTCAATGGCCGGAAGAGCAAAGTAAATTTATCAAATATGTGACGGTCCTGTGAATCCGCACAATATAATTGTATGTTTATTGAAATTATTAATTTCATATTATACAAATCACTTTATATTAACGGTTCAAAAAAAATGTATAATAATTACTTTGTACTACGTTAATTATGTTTTATGTTATTTATTGCGCTATACGCTGTATAAACGAGATATTTGGAATTCTAACGTTGCTATAGCAACGACAATCAATAGTCATGGTGTAGTAGTGTGTCTGACAAAAAAAAATGGAAACATAGGTAATAGTGAACTGCATATTGCTTAGTTATTTCACTAATATATAGACCTATAGAAGTTGTATCTTCACCTTCGCGTTTTAGTTTCAAATATTTATGAACTAAATGTAATCGTGCAAATGATTGACTTGTGAACGTCACAGTATAATTGGTGGTCCAGTATTGTGGAACGTTATCAGCACGATCTTAAGTGATGTGTTTTGCGTATGTGTTAACTTACACCATTGTTTTCGTGAATCTAGTTTGTACATAAATTTCTATTATGTACGCATCAAGTAATCCTTATAATCTGAGATCCAAAACAAGTCTTACAGCTAGATCTATCAATTGTGGTGACGATTCTGATGAATCACAAAATAAGAATGGTGCCATGAATATGGTGAAGTGCTGCAAAGATCCCGATAAGGAAAGGTTGGTAGCTTGTGAAAATTGTGGCCATTGGTATCATTTACAATGTTTGGGTTTGTCCGATAAGCATTGGGAATTATACCAGTTAAATGAAAATTATTTCTGTAGAGATTGTGATCCATCTTATGATCCGTTCAGTATTGAAGCTTTTGTGCAATGGAAAAGAAGTCAAGAAAATGTTCAAGAAATTGACATTCGTCCTTCTGTGTTGGCAGAGACGTCAACGGGTCAAAGTAATGTTCCTTTTCAAATGTTTGATCTGCTGGCAGAGTTAAGAAAAATCAGCGAGTCACAACAGATGGAATTTACAAAAATTGGGAAACTCAAAAGCTCGAGTTTACAAAAATTAGGGAAACTCAAGATTCTATGAGGCAAACTCAAGAGTCTCAACAGCTTGAGTTTACAAAAATGAGGTAAACTCAAGAGTCTCAACAGCTTGAGTTTACAAAAATCAGGGAATCTCAACAGGAAATTCAAAATTCACAGCAACTACTCAAGCTTGACTTCCACGAATTGAGTACATCGTTACGAAAGGAATTAGCTGAAGTTGCAGAGTCCTGCAAATTAGCAACACGTTCATTACATCAGGAAATGGAAAGAGAAGTGCAAGGACTAACAGAGAAAATCGAGGAAGTAAACACTACTTGTACAGAGAATTCTGATAAACTTGCTGGCTTGAATGATCAGATTACAGAATGCCAGAACAATGTTTCAGGGTTGTCTCGGCAAGTTCAAAGACTTGAAGCCGTTGTGAGCAAGGACGAAATAACTAAGCGCGTGGAAGCATGTGAGGAAAATATTACTAAGTTAACATCTAATATTTCGACTAATGTTGAATCAAGTAATCCTGTACAAGTTTACAGTTCTCATGTGAATAGTAACTGTCAATCTGGTATTCCTGCACGGAACCTAACCTCTCCTAAATCATCTGATTCTTCAGCGTGTGATGTTTCTGATGACGAACACAATCGCATTGCTTCACAAAGACACAAACGTTCTAGAAATAATCGCATGAGAGCTAGTAATACTAACAAGTTATGTCAATCTACCCGTTCTTTATATTCTGATGGTTCTGGGCAGGAAAGAAAAAGGCAAGTTAACCAAAAGTCATCAAACCCGCAGAATCATCGATGTGATTATCCTGACAATTGTGTGCGTTCGTTTACTCAAGAACCTCGACGGTTGGTAAGATTGAATGAACTTACTGTTCTTCCTAAATATTCTGGAGATCCTGAAAAATCAAGCCCACGTAAGTTTATTAAAACTTTAACGTCCTACTTAGACTTACTGCAAGTTCCTGACATGCAAAGGCTTGAATCAGTGGCGTACGCAAGGGGGGGGGTTACCGGGTTTAACCCCCCCCCCTTGAGCTTTTGAAATATTATGGAAAATGCTGTAGAAAAAAAAATAAAAATGGCTAATTTATCACAGTCAAAGATCTGCGACAGTAATAATAATAATAATAATTTGAATTATTATTCCCATGCAGCATGAAGAAAAACACAACATTCCAAACACAATCTAAGCAATTTTTTTTGCAAGAAGGCCCGCGCAGTTACTCTCGCGAGAATTGTGAAAATTGCTTGCTTCGTCGCAGTGTGCCGACCTTATTGCAAACGTTCTTCCCGGTACTGATTTCACATCCCCTTGTGAACTCTCAAGTGATGCTGAGTCTACAACCACATTATTAAATAATGTTGAAGAAGTGCTTTGAATCACCTAGAAGTGATAAATGTGTTGGAATGTCTATAAACTTACTTTTCAACGAAAACATAGACTCAGTGGAATTTAGCAACATGTATTCTCGCGCTTCATCATCATCCTGGGCGAGTTCCATAGGTAAAGGTAATGTAAATTCCCCCGTGCATATAGCACCGTGCCATGAAGGCACACGTAGTGGTGTGGTGGGCCCCAAAGATTCTCGATCTCTAACTATTTTGCAGGTGATGTGATCAGCACCATGCTCCGGCAGCCTTCATCCCCCAGGGTTGCTCTCAGGTACCCATTGCTATGAGGCTAGGTGCGGAGATAAGGCTGGATAAATTCCAACCAATTCCGCGAATCGAACCCGGATATCCCACGAAGTTGTCAGACTAGACCAGCGCGGCTCCTTGAATGAGTTTCATATTTCGATTATTTCAATAAATTTAATATATTTGCTTGTTTTTATGGATTTTCTTCACACTTAAAATGTCTCACTTATCACATACAAATAACCGTTGACTAGACAATTATTTTGTAACAAAGAAACAAAAGAAATGTAATTTTGTTCTATTTCTTTCATAAATAGTAGCTGCATTAGTAGTAATTAAACTAATTAATTAATTAATTATAAGGATTATTAATTTATTTATTATTCTTATTATTAATTAATTAAAGTATAATAAAACAATGGTAATGTGAATTTGTAGAAAGTTTTCGAAATAACACCCCCCCTTGATGAAATCCTGCGTACGCTACTGGCTTGAATGTATTACTAATTGTTTTCAAGGACCTGCAGAAGGTTGGTATAATACTCATGTCGATTCGTTTACATCATACAAACAGTTTGTTGACGAATTTCTGAATCACTACACGTCTTATTCGTTAACTCAGGCTCAGTTATCTGAACTTAGAAGTCGTAAATATGATCCTAAATCGACGAGTAGTATGGAAGTTTTTGCTATTCGTACGCATTCAGCATATTATAATTTAGTTGATCGTCCGAATGATGCAGAAGTTATTGATATTTTAATCAATCAGTTGCCCACATCTATTGCACAAACAATATTAGCTGCTAGATTAGTTAAAATGGATGATGTAATTGCGTTACTAAAGAGGTTGGATTTAGTGAATTCAAGATCAAACAAGAGTTTTAATGTTCATGATAATGTACGTGAAAAAAATTTCCGACATGATGGGAATAATTCTAAAAGTTTTACCGACAATAATAGTGCAAGGGCAAAACTGAGAGTTCAAAGTGTTGCTAAAAGTTCATCGTTTGTGAACGATGATGAACCTAATGGAAATCAAGGTTCAAGACGTAACGTAAGACCTAATGATAGTGTTCATTCTGTTTCTTCTAGCGATGAAAATAAAAGAATTAAGATTCCACGTACAGATGTTCCATTTGTTGCTGAAAACCAACAATCAAACTCCAGCCAGAAGACGATGATATTTAATAGAAATAATAATTTTGGGAAGCCTAACCTAACTAACAGACCATATAATCGTTACAGACGTAATGGTGCAGGAACTCAAAATTTCCGGCAAAATAGAAGTCCACAAAACTCTCGATACTTCAACAATAATGGTAGATTTATGAGCAACAGTTTCAATGCCAGAAACGAGCAAGAACAACAGCAATTTACACTGCATCCTAACTCTCAGTTCTCTAACAATAATTTCCACTCATTCCAACCATGCAGTGTATGTGCCAATTGCGGATATTCGTCTTCTCAGTTGTCAACGGGAAACAGTTGCAATGCAACTGCAGTGGCGAATACTCCATTGAATGAAAATGCTCCATCTTTCGATCCAAGAGAAACTTCTTGTAAACAGTTCATTTCTTCTGCCCCTGAAGCAACATTAAACGAACGTCGCGGGTGAACGTGGATCAGTTTGCTCGCACTAACATAATGGAGGGTCCGTCTAAATCATATCGTAGTGATAATATAAGCACAACTTGTCAGTATGCTGTATTAAGTAACTCCGTTTTATCTGAAGTTGATCATTGTTATCCACTTTCAATATTTTTCCAGTTAGATTGGTACGAAGATGAACCTACTTGGACTTTAAATGATACTGGCATACCTACTCCTATTACTGATCAACCTCTGATCACAGGAACAGTTTGCGGTATTACAATACAGTGTGTCATCGACAGTGGAAGCCAGTGTAATTTAGTCAGTTATGAATTATGATGCAGTATAAAATCAATTATTCCGAGTGCCAAACTGGATACAGTGGATCAACTTAAGTTATTGGCGTTTGCAGGACATCAGAAGTTTCGTGTTGCTGGTCGAAAGATTATAAGTATTTCAATTAACTCGGAAGTTTTTTCTTTGGAGATGTTTGTATTGAAGCAACTGCATGCTGAATTAATTCTCGGAATACCATTTTTAAGGCAATACAACGCTGTACTCGATTTTAGAAGAAACGAAATTAGTTTGATGGCGTCTACTGGTTCCAAATAGGTTCAGCCATTAAATTCTAGCAAAAGCACAACTGATAGGGATTGCTGCCAGATGCAGGAAGTTACTATAGTGAAAGAAGTAGAAAATAATTTACTTGTCGTTTCTCTAGATCAGATCACAACAAAGGTGCGGTCGTGTGAAGCACTCAACACGGAGCATCAGTCTCAGCTTGAGAATCTAATAATAGAATATCATAGTTTGTTTTCTGATCGACCCCGATCTGCATTCGTAGAACCTTATCAAATTGAACTAGACACAAAGGAACCAATTAAGGCACCTATATATCCAGTACCAGTAGTGGGGTTGGTGCTATTATAAGGACAACAAATGATGAGCCCCCCTCAAGCAGATTTGGCTACACTTAAACCTAGCTCAACATGCCCATATGAGCTTTTTGCTCAAGTGTAGCACCCCGTCTAATCCAAGATTTTTGTAAAAATGCCCTCGGGAATTTCCCGAAACTACAGTGTACAAATGATGAGCCCCCTCAGATTGATTTGGCTACACTTACAAAAGGCACTTCTGTGAGATTTTTGTCCATAAGCTTGTTAAAAATAAGCCCCTCTTGATATTTTTTTTGGATACACTTAAAACTAAGCCACCCTCACCCACACCTACCCACATATACACCCACATATACCCCCCTCACACACACACATCCACACATACACACACACATGTAAAGCAAGAGCTATTGCATCATGCTGTGCAACAAATTATTATCCAATATTATGCAACAAATTATGATGCAAGAGCTATTGCATCATGCTGTGCAACAAATTATTATCCAATATTATGCAACAAATTATTAGGCATGTATTGTTTTCTAATTGCTTAATTATGACATAATATGATGATGTGTTATATTCTGATTGGTTTATTGTTTCAGAAGTTTTAATCCGTGCTTAGGGTATATAAAGAGATTTTGCATTACATATCAGCCAGTATTGTGAGAGTGGCTGAGGAGTACAGATGTGTTGTTACAGTGCTTTTCATACTACAGGCCTGTTTGGTTTATTCTTATTATTCATATTAAATATATTTCTGGTATATTGAAAAAAAGGGCTTATATTTTGTATAAAAAATCTGATATTTGTTACATCCAGCTTGTTTGTTGTAATCCACTCATATTTAGAGTCAGGCTTATATCTGTCCCAGCCTGTTATACAAAAATCAATACATAACAAGGTCATTGCCTTTCTAGAACATGCATGTCTGTGCAGGTATTTGTGCTAGGTCAGTGTAGATCAATATTTATTCTCTTTTTCCACTTGTAGGCTATTAGCTTTACAACCTGTCATAATAAGCATAGAGTTTTGATTTAAAACCCAAAAAATTTTATATAATAAACCGAGGATAAAAATTAATAATATTAACATATTAAATATACACAAGAAATATACAAACCACACAGCTGAACAAAACTTATATATATATATATATATATATATATATATATATATATATATTAAGTACAAAATTTTGAATTGAAACCCAGGAAATCTTATATAATAAACCAACAACAAAAATGCCAAATCAAAAATATTGCAATCAGTGTAATAAGAATATATCCAGCCCCAATTGGGCCAGGCATCAAAAGAATTGTAACCCAGACAAATGCAGAAGTCCCACAAAAATATGCCCCAAATGCCATAAAATATTTAGCAAGGCATATTTCAATAGACATGTAGGCTCTTGCTCTGCACAGTCATCAATATTGCCCCCACAACCATCTACTTCTGGTCTGAAAAGGAAGCATGAAACACCTCTTAATGCTAGACCGGCAAAGCAGCCACGCTATGAACCCATCCATAGCAGTTTTAATGGCCAATTAAGGGATTATCGGTTTGTATCAGAGCCAAGATGTGGTATTAAGAATTTTTTGAACAGTATAAATCCTGATGTGCAGGCAATTCTAAATGCACAAAATGGCTCTTATAAGCTGTCCCTCAAATTGTTTGCACAATATAAGAAGCCAAATGGCACAAAATTTACACAGCCCCACTTAACAGAAACTGTACCTGTATATTCAAATGCAAATTCAGACAAAATAATAAGCAGTTTGATAGATCAATTAAATATTAAACACTCTGAATTTGCAGCAAAAGAGTCTGGATGGAGCCTATGCGGTTCTTCACACAAGCTCTATGTTAATATTTCTGAATTCAGCCCATTACAAGGATCTACATATCTGCCATTACCTGCCAATATTAAAAACAAAAAAGCTGTGGTTAATATAGAAAATAATGATGAGAAATGCTTTTTGTGGTGTATTTTAGCTGCTTTGTATCCAGTTTCAAGCCATCCTGAGAGAATAACTTATTATAAACAATATGAACACAATTTCGATGAAGCAATGGAGGGTTTAGAATATCCAATGTCTGTTCAGAATATTGATAAATTTGAAAAAAGGCCAGGAATATCAATGGAAAACAATTATCTATTAATGTATTTATTTGTTCTACTGGTCGTGGCAATTGCTTGATAGCACCTCTCAGAATCAGTACATTTGATGATGATTCTGCTGTTCCGATTGATCTGCTCTTAATTGAAGGTGATGATACACACCATTACACTCTGATACATAATCTTGAAGCTTTAGTGAGAACACAACTAGACAAATCCAATACAATATTCAAGTTGTGCAGAAGATGTTTAATTGTATTTGATGGTAGAAAAATGGTGAATGGTGTTTGTGAAAAAAATGCAGAAATTGATAAAAACAAGTTAATTGAACATTTAAAATATTGTGGCAACCATAAACCTGTTCATATGGTGATGCAAATGCCAAGTGGAAAAGCCAAATTCAAAAAGTTTGAAGCCTTGTTGGAACACCTAGCATATATAGTCTGTGATTTTGAATCAAATCTCAAACCTCTTGCATTCTGTAGCCCAGATCCTGAGGAACCTTCAATTACACCATACCAGCTACATGAACCTTCCAGCTTTTATTATGTGATTGTACAGGATGGTGTTGTTAGTAAAGAATATTTATACATGGGAGCAGATGCCATCAAAGAATTTGCACATAGAATAGAAAATGAGTGCCATGACATAGCATCTAATATCTTATTAAAATCAAAACCCATGTTGCCTTTAACAGAGAAACAGATTGAAGATTTCAACAATGCAGAAAAATGCCCGGTATGTGATTCTGAATTTTCAGATGTAAATATCAAGGTACATCACCATTCCCATACAGATGGTAAATTCTTAAAGGCCCTGTGTAATAGCTGTAATATTAAGATCCAGAGACCAAAATTTGTCCCTATATTTTGCCATGGTGCATCCAATTATGATTTCCATCATTTGATCAGGTACGAGGGGTTTGACAAGCAGAATTTAAATATTTTAGCTGAAAATAATGAAAAATATATTGCCATTAGCAAAATAATTAAAGTTAATGGTGTTCCTATTCACTTAAGATTTCTTGATTCATACAGAATTTTATCAGCTAGCCTGGCTACAATGTATTTTTACAGTGCTCCGGGCCTAGCATGGTCTCCAATGTTTTTAAACACTAAAATGCAATTGGATCTGATCCAGGATCAAGATATGTATCTGTTTATGGAACAATGTATAAGAGGAGGCATGGTGCAATGTTCTCAGAGATATGCCAGAGCAAATAACAAATATATTCCTGATTATGCTCCAGCACTGCCATCAAATTATATACTGTATGTAGATGCCAACAGCCTCTATGGTTATGCTATGATGGATAAATTGCCATATTCAGGGCTTGAATGGGTTGAAGATTTCAATATTGAAGATCTTCAGGATTTTGATGACAGTGACTATGGCCTCTTCTTAGAGGTTGATCCGACAATTCCAGATAATTTACACAACACATTTTCTGATCTGCCCCCAATTCCTGAGGTTAAGTGCTCACCTGGCTCTAAACAGAAGAAATTGATGATGACTCTGGAGCCAAAACAGGGTTATGTCATATATTACAAAAACCTCCAGTTCCTGATGAATCATTGTGTTCAAGTGACCAAAGTTGGAAAAGTTTTGAGGTTCAGGCACTCAAAATGGTTGAAGCCATATATTGATACAAACACAGAGCTTCGAACATCAGCAATAAGCCAATTTGATAAGACCTTGTTTAAACTGATGGTCAATTCAGTATATGGCAAAACAATTGAAAATGTCAGAAAACATATTGATGTTAAAATAATTACTGACCCCAGCCGGAGCAAAAAATTGATTGCAAAGCCTAATTTCAATTACAGAAGAATTTATGATGAAAATATGGCACTTTTCAACATGAAAAAAACAAAGATTAAGTTTGATAAACCTATTTATGTAGGGGCTGTGATATTGGAATTGGCCAAATTACACATGTTCAAATTGTATTATGATGTGTTGAAGCTTTTTTATAAGAATCGTGTAAAACTGATGTACATGGACACTGATAGTTTTGTTCTTGATATTCAGACAGAAGATGTTTATCAAGATATGTCCCAGCCTGAATTGCTTGAATATTTTGATACCAGTGAACATACAGAGATTCAACACCACAACAAAAAGGTGCCTGGCAAGTTAAAAGATGAGACACTTGGTGATGTTATTGTGGTATTTGCTGGGTTAAGGGCCAAGATGTACAGTTTTGAAACATGTAGTGGCGCTGTTGCTAAAAAGGCCAAGGGCATTGCAGAGTAACTGTGGAAAAAGAGCTTGAATTTGAAGATTACAAAAATTGCCTCAAATCATGTAGCACAATCAGAACATCAGAATCCAGAATTCAGAGTGTGGATCACTTGTTGACTACAAATATTGTAAGAAAAGTGGCTCTGGATCCACATGATGATAAGAGATGCATTTTATCATGTGGCATACATACTCTACCATGGGGTCATTGTGATTTGAAAAATGGCAATCAATGCCCAATTACAGAGCATGATTTGAAATAAATAAACATGCCTATGAACTTATTTGGGTTCAAAACACAGGCTATTATGGACCCGCCAACACCACAAGCCTCTTCTGATACAATATCTAAACTAAGTGCTTTGTTAATTATTCATCTGAACAGCATACTTACACATGTTGATGATAAAACAGGTAAAACATTGTAATATTTAACAATAATTTAAATCATTACCAATTACCTGTAGGTGGTCAATTGCAATTTATTACAACCCCTGAGGGTAATGTCAAAATTTCAGTAGGGAGAAATATTTATAGAATTAAGCACTCAAACATGATTTCTGGCACTGTATATACTATTTCTGCTGGTGATGCTTATATATTGAGGTCCCTGGATTTTATGACAAGCTTATACCTTTTTTTATAGAATGAAGAATTAGATATTCTATAATAAATAACCACTAAATCAAAAATGCCTAATGATATATTTGGCCATACAAGACATGAAGATCACAGTGATGAGATTCTGATGCTTGATGTCAGAGTCAAGAAATTAAGAAGTGATTTACAAGCTTTACAAACCACACTGAATGCCAGTCTTCAATTAGAAATTACAAATTTGCAATCACAATGCATGGACCCTCTTCTTAAAATTGACTCAGAACTCAAATTATTGCTTCAGAAATATACTGACTTGGCCACAGATAATTTTCAAAGTTTAGAAGAGGCTGTAGCAGCTCTTCAAGCCAAATTTAAGACCCAGGCCACCAACTCTGAACAATTGAAACAGCAATTGGAAGAGCAGATTAATAATGTCCAGGCACAGCTCCAAACAATTGTCAAAAGCATAAAATCACAAGAAGATTTTGATCTAGTGATTTCCACTCTAAAGGAACAGATTCAATCACTCCAAATACCTAATCTGGACCCCTTGAACAATGCCATAGCCGAGGTTAAAGAAAAAGTTGAGACACTTGAAAATGTTATGAACAACTTGCCATCTTCTGATGCATTGAGTGCAATAACTCGGAGTGTTGCCAATATTAAGCTGCAACTTGAAACATATGAAGATTTTGGAAAAATTCAAAGTACCATAACCCATCTTGAGGGTACAATAGCAGCAATGCAAAGTGATTTGACAAATGTACAAGAATCTCTAGAATCCCGCCTACCTGGTATTGTAGACACACTTGTCAGTGTCCAGCAACAAATCACAAAGCTTGAAAACCTCAACACTGAATCTGAGCTATCTCATTTTCATCACTTGATTGATGATATCCAAACAAAGCTTGAAATTTTACAACAATCAACACCCACTCAGGCAGATATAGCCCTGCTCCAAGATGCTATGCAAAATGTGGCTGATGCTTCTGAATTAAATAATGTGAAATTGGCACTTGAATCTTTGCAGAATACTGTTTCAAATCTGCGTACATCACAGGAACTTAAAAATATTAAGAGAGCAGTGAATCGCATATTGAAATCAGAAGATATCAAGAATATCCAGACAGAGATCAAACAACTCACTCAGACAGTGGCCACTCTACCAACCAATCTACATATTAATGAACTGCATGCCCTGTTTGAGGATATCAGAAGACAGGTCCATGATCTTACTGCTCAAAATTCAAAATTGGCAGTTATTGAAAATTTGCAACAAGTTGTAGCTAATATCAAGTAACAGCTAGGGACCATGGAATCCAATCAAGCAAATGCTCTGTCTGTTTTTGCCATCCAGCTTCAAGAGATTGTGCAACAATACAAGAAACTTGTTGTGGACATAAAAATCAAGCCAGGCCATGATGATGTTGTTAGGACCATCAATGAGCACCTTGAATCTGTAACAAGCAGATTGCTTACAGCAGAAAAAGAAATAACAGGTATAATCGAGAATCCAAAACATACAGTAATTCTTGAATTGTACAGCATCCCCAACAAAGAATATGATTCACCATTTACACCAGGTGGCAAAATATATATGCTGTCCCCTGCACAATTTTATTACCAGTTTTTTGTTGGGGGCACATTGAGACCAATCAAGATCAAATATTGGCTACAACCACAGGCACACCACTACCCCACCTTATCAATAACAAATGCTGACAACAAAGCAAAAATCACCAGTCTAGAGTTAGAGGATTTTACAGATCCCAATACATTAGAAACATCTTATGCTGAAGATGATGGCTCTCTGGAATTTAAAATACAAATAGGAGACAAATTATATTTAGAAAATCCTGTAGTATCAGCTGCTGAACACCACATAGTTGCAATATTCTTGTTTTCATATTATGTCTAGACAAATTATTGTTGATGAATTACACAGACAAGCCAGACATAATTTTAAGAGACTCCCAGTAGTCACAAAGGGCATAGATGATTTAAGGCAGAGCGACTTGATTGAGATGGCAAGTGGACAGCTGAAAAACTTAGACAAAATCAACAAGGGCTACAAGTATCTACTCACTGTAATAGACACATTTTCAAAATTTGCCTGGGCTGTGCCACTCAAATCCAAGACTGAAAAATGTGTTACAGAGGCCATCAGGACAATCATCAATCAGAGTGGAAGATCACCGCGCTATTTGCAAACAGATAATAGCAAAGAATTTTATAATTCTGTGTTCCAACAATTTATTAAAAGCCAGTCAATACAACATTATTCGAGTTACAGTGATCTCAAGGCCTCAATTGTAGAGAGATTCAACAAAACCCTAAAAAATCTTATGTATAAACAATTTACACTTCAAGGTAATTATAAATGGTTCAGTATTCTTCCAGAACTTCTACATAAATATAACAACTCGGTCCATTCCACAATCAACATGAAACCCTCTGAAGTAACTTCATCTGATGAGCAAAAATTGATCAGGACTGTTTATTATCCTAGATACCAGCCAACAACAAGAAAAGCCAAATACAGGGTGGGTGATCAAGTAAGAATCAGCAAATATAAGTACTTATTCAAAAGAGGCTTTACAAGAAACTGGAGCACTGAATTATTTACAGTGGTTCAAGTTAAACCTGGACTCTTAACACATATATAATAAAAGACCACCGAGGAGAAATTATCAAAGGCCGGTTCTATGAAGAAGAACTCAACAAAACTAAACAGCCTGACACATATCTCATTGAAAAAATCATCCGCAGAAAAGGCAACAAGTTATTTGTCAAATGGCTAGGACTTCCAGAACACAGCTGGATCGATGCAGACAAAATAATAATATGAACACCTGGGATGTTATAAAAAGGCTGCCAGAACCTGAACAGCAGATTAATAGAAATGGCAAGTTGCTGCCTGAAAATATTAGATGTCTTATTGTTGGGCCATCTGCTTGTGGTAAAACTACACTAATGGTTGATAATTTTTTATTGGCACCCAACTGGTTAGACTGGAAAAACAGGCACTTGTATATCTTCTCTAAGAGCTTGGAACAATTAAAATATCAGCAGCTGATGAAGCTATATGATTGATTGGATATAGCCACTTTTGAACCAGATGTTAAGCCACTCCATGAATGTCTCGATAATTCTGTTGTTGTGTTTGATGACATTATACTGGATAATCAAAACAAGGTTAGAAATTTCTTTACACAGGGCCGACACAAAAACATAGATTGCTTCTACCTGGCACAGACATTTTCTAAAATTCCGAAGCAGCTGATCCGAGACAACAGCAATTTTATATGTGTGTTTCATCAAGATCATACCAACCTCAAACACATACACGATGAATATGTAGGTGGGGACTTGAGCTACAATGAATTTTCCAAGTTTTGCAGTAGGTGCTGGAACCAGGACAGCTATGGGTTTGTTCCAATTGATATGACAAGAAAACCCAATAGTGGCAAATACAGAAATAAAATCAACAATTTTCTAGACATTGACACATATATAAATAACCATGAAAAGGCCAATCATTGATGATCTTAAATTAAGAGATTATCTTGTAAAAAGATTTAAGGGATGGAAATCAGAGAACCGAGGAATTTATGAAAAACACAAACAAACAGAACAGCCTATTATTGATGCTATTAGTGAATTAGGTAAAAATATCAAAACTGTTACAGAGCAAAATCAAAATTTGATCACAGAGCTTGTACCTGTAGCTGCAAGGAACATATTAGATTATCCATTCACCACACTTTCCAGTATTCATACACCTAGTCCTGTTGCTCCTCGAAGAATTGAAGCTACTCAGGATCCTATTGAATTGGGTCTTCTTGCTCAAGAATATTTAAGTACACCTAAAGACAACAAAGATGAGGTTTTTGGCTTATATGCTGACACAGAGCCTGATGGTAGCATCATACATAAAATTGGCAATTTCAGAGTAATATTTATGCGAGATGATCTGATTGTATATTCAGAATCTCATCTTGGAGAAAGAGGTGCTTTTGTTAAATATCCCGGCACACCTGGATTGTGGGAACTGATGACTACGAAGAGACCTGGCAACTATACAGATCAAGATTATGAACATTACAAAGAAATATTAATAAAATCAGATGCTCTATACCAGAACAATGATCCCACACAAAAGAGAGTCAAGTCTAGCAGTGGAGCAAAATACAACAATTTAATCAAGCCCATATGGTCACAGATCAAGACTGGTAGTGGAATCAAACAATACAACACCCTGCCTAAAGAATTTGTGTGGGTTGATGATGTCAGGAAACTTGTAGATAGGTTATTGGTGATAGCTGGGGAGGAAAATGCTGGCAACCACAATTTTTACAATGAAAAGGTTGGAATTATGGACATGATAAGCACAAAATTGTCTAATTTTATAGTGAATGACACTAAGGGGATTGGATATCTTATAAAAATTATTAATACTCTACCACCTAAATTTTGGAATATTTCTGAGGGCCGGGGGCTTGTTAATGATATTACAAACAAGCTGCCATTTGAACTACACATTCCAGGCTATCAGTATTGTGGTCCAGGCACAAAATTGGACCATAGATTAAACAGAGGTGATCCTGGTGTTAATCCCCTAGATGCTGCTTGTAGAGACCATGACATAGCATACAACACACATTCTGATCTTGACAAGAGACATGTTGCAGACAAGAAATTAGAAGAGGCTGCATTTGATAGATTTGTAAGCAAAGATGCTTCTTTGAGTGAGAGAATAGCAGCATTGGGGACCACCATAGCTATGAACACCAAACAAAAACTGGGGTGGGGGTTGTGAAAAAATATATAATAAACCTAGAATGAAGGCCAAGGGTGTTATGTATCAAATACCTTATGCAGGTCTTAAATCTCTTAAAACTATTGATAGTCTTTTAACCAAAAAGCAGCGCAAGAAAAAAATTCTTGTATTGCCAAGGGCCATGGTATGAAATTGTTGCTTAGTACCCCCCAATTAAAAAAATTACAACAATCTAGAAAAAAATCACATGTAGGGGGTTTCATATTTACTATCTCGGCCATCTTAGCAGCACTTGGGGCTGTTGGGAGCTTGGCTGGGGGATCAGCTGCCATAGCAAAAACAGTAATAGATGCCAAGAAAAATAGGGCAGAATTAGATGAATTGAAGCGCCATAACCTGGCCATGGAGAAACAAGGCAAAGGTGTTAAGAGAGCCATGAATAAGTTTAAAAAAACAAGAGCCGCTTACAAACCAAGATATTGAAGCTTTAATCAAGCCACTGGGCATCAAACCTTTTAGAGGTGTGTACATGTCTGATTCTTTGCCAGAGCAACCACTCAACAAAGAGTGTGGCATTGTTAATTTGGATAAGTACAAAAATCAGGGCACTCACTGGATTTGTTATCTTAAATATTTAAACAATGAGGCATTTGTGTTTGATTCATTTGGAGGTGTTCCACCTGAAAATTTAGTAAAATATCTAAAATCAACTAATCTTTATTACAATAATGCCCGTGTTCAAAACTTCAAAGATGTTAATTGTGGACATTTGTGTTTATCTGTTCTCAGATATATGTCTCAAATAAATAAACCATCAATTGAAAATTTTCAAAAGGCCCTGTGGTATCTGAAACATCATGGGGTATTCCATTTCACCAGCCAAAATTCAATATTGAAACTCAGATTACATGATGATATAGTATATCCCAAAACAATAGCTCTCAGAGCATTTTATGGCATGTACTTGATCCCTAATATTACACACCACAACAACAAAATTGCAGTTGCGGATCAAAACATTGTCATCACTCCAGGGCAGTATAATCTGTCCACTCTAAATGCTCAATTACCCAGAGGTATAGTATTAACTCAAAATTCTGTCACTCACAGAGTAGAGATTGTATCTGCTACAGAAACAGTGGATCTGGGTACTATAGGAGAGCTGTTAGGCTTTGAGAACAACACAAAACTTGAACCAGCCATCAAACACACTGCTATTAATATACCCAAATTCTTAGCCATAGAAACTCTGAATATTCACTGTAATGTGGCCGAGGGTATGATCACCAAATCAAATGGCATAGGCACTCACAAACAAACTGGCATCATTGCAACATTCAAACCTAATTCTGAATTTATGGAGCCAATCATCTACACTCCATCCCCAACATTATATTTTCCTGTGTGCCATAATAGAATATATTACATTGAGTTGATGGTCACTAATGAAAAAGAAGAATTAGTTGATTTTGCTGGAGCCACAACAACTGCTATCATAGAGATTAATATTTAAATAAAAATACATACAAGAAAAAAATGGAAAATATTGAGAGTTATGAGCTACAATCATTCCTCCCAAACAGGAGGACATTTGCAAATTTAAATCAACCCAACACAGAGATTGAGGTTGATCTTGATGTAGGGGATGGCTTTATACACCCTCACAGAGCAGATCTAAACATCAAATTTGATGTTGTAAAGCTCGATGGAACAGATTATCCGGCAAATTCAAATATAAGATTGGTGGACAATTTTGTGCCGCATCTGTTCTCTGAAATTGAGATCAGAAAGCATGGTGTTGTTATAAACAGAGTAGATTATACCGGCATTACCTCCACAGCTTTGGCCACACTAAAATTATCCAAAACCGAGGCTTCTTACTACAAAATAGGTGGATTTGAGGCTGGTGATAAAATTATATCTAAGAGCCACACAGTGCTGTTCCCTATGCGCCTGTTGCCAGGATTCTTCTCAGATTACAAATATATTATGTGGAAGGGTGGTTTAAGAATTACATTTAGAAGAGCTGCCAATGATAATAATGCTTTGATGAGGTACAGTGCAATAAACTCTACAGGGGAAGCTCTGCCTAATACCCTACCTGATAAGGGCAAGTGTATTATTCAGACTATGAAGCTAAGAATCCCAGTTGTTGAATATGAAGCCAGTTATGCTCTTAAATACAAAGCAGATATAATAAAAAATCCACAGATTCCTTTACAATTTTATACATATCAATGTGTACAGAAGCCTGCAACTGGTACTTATTATGAGTTTGATGCTACAAATTCATTCTCCAGTATACAATATGACATGCCGGATTTTGTGGTGGTATTGTTTCAGACTGGAAGACACAATAATCAGGAAAAAAATTCAAGTAAATTTGATAACTGCAACATCAAGAACATATATCTTAAAAATGGCAGAAATGAGGTATTTCCTAGAGAAAATTATAATTTAGACATGTCCAAGGATGATTTCCTCAAATTATATGAAGCATTTACAGCATACAAAAGGGTCACTACTGGCAATACTGACATGTATTACACACCAGATGAATTCAAAGCACAGAGACCCATGTTTGTCATCAACACTTCAAAAAGGAAACAAGTTGTGGTTAATGACAGGACAAACATTAAAATTATCTGTGAATTCCACGAAACACTCCCCGATGACACCATATGTAGTGTTATTCTTATAGGTGAAAAATCATATGTTTATGATGTAAGAAATGAGAGAGTCACAGAGCAATTCTAGAAAATCTCTGCATATTGCATTGTTTTAATATTAGATAAACAAATTGAACCTGGTATCCAATTGAACTTAAACCGGAAGTAAATATGTGAAGATACTTGTAGGTTTTATGAGGATCTTAGCTTAATTTCAAGTGTATCCAAAACAATATCAAAAAGGGCATATTTTTAACAAGCTTATGGACAACAATCTGGCTGATGCAACTTTTGTAAGTGTGGGCAAATCAATCTGAGGGGGCTCATCATTTGTACACTGTAGTTTCGGGAAATTCCCGAGGGCATTTTTACAAAAGTCTTGGGTTAGACGGGGTGCTACACTTGAGCAAAAAACTCATATGGGCATGTTGAGCTTGTTTTAAGTGTAGCCAAATCTGCTTGAGGGGGGCTCATCATTTGTTGTCCCAGCTATAGGTCAAATCATACTACTTACCCAGGTCTAAGGTTTCCGTGGCAGACACCAGTTCCACCCTGTGAGTTACAGAATTTTGCGACAGCAGTACACTTCTTGGTAATTGAGCCTGCAAGGTAGACAGATTGTACTGGCCAGGGGTGATGCTGATTTTTTGCTGCCAATTTTGATGGTATTGTTGCGTACCGTCACATTAGGTATCAGGTACATGCTGTAGAATGCACGAAGAGCAATAGATTTAGGATAGATGATATCGTCATGCAATGTGAGTTTCAGAAGCGAAGTCTCGCTTGTGAGATGGAATACTCCCATAGTGCTTTAGGTGCCACAATGCTTTCTGGAAATCCTCGATCGTTGGGTTATTTAATTGCGAGAGGAAGACAAGCATGGAAACGCAGAGATGGCCACAGTTCACATCGCTGAAACCCTGGATGCGTTCGTCATTGTAGTAGAGGTTGGCAACACTGAGATACTTTACCAACCCAGCAGGTGGCATGCCTCCGAATGAATCTAAAACAAATGCTTTGTTCTTGTTGGTTTTGAGGTAGCATATCCAATGTGTACCTGGATTTTCGTAACTGTCAAGGTTAACCACGCCACACTCTTTTTTATTCACAACAGAAGGTAGAGAATCAGACATGAAAACGCCCCTGAAGTGCTTGACCCCAGCAATTCGATCAGAAATTCAATATCGAAGTTGGACAGGGCTCTTCTTTTTTTTAAACTTTTTCAAAGCTTCGAGGTTGTTTTTTCGCTTTTGGTCACACCTTTCCCCTTCTTCTCCATAGCCAGGTTGTGGCGTTTCTGCTCTTCTAACTCGGCCTTATTGTTCTTTACATCGATGACGGTCTTGGCAATGACGGCACCGCCTCGTGCCAAGCTACCTACAGCACCCAATGCTGCCAAGATAGCCGGGATGCTGAATATGAAACATCCAGTCTTCTGCTGCTTTCGCGAACCTTGTAACCTCCTCAACTGAGGAATGCTAAGCAGCAATTTCATTCCATGACCATTTGCCAAGCAGGAATGTTTCTTCTCGCGCTGCTTTTTGGTAAGGAATCCATCAAGAGCTCCGAGAGACTTGAGGTTTGCGTAGGGTATTTGGTAAACGACACCTTTGGGCTTCATGGTGATAGTATGTTATTTATATATATCGTGAAAAAGGTAAGGCTTTGCCCCCTAATGCAATAAAGTGATGATAGGTTGGTTATACAAATTGCTTTTTTTTCACATGGTGTTATTTATGTACAGCCCCCACCCTAATTTTCGTTTTGTGTTCATAGTGATGGTCATACCCAATGCAGCAACCCGTTCACCTAGCGAGGCATCTCTGCTGACGAGTCTCCCGAAAGCTGCATGCTCCAACTTCCTGTCGGCTTCATGAAGTGCGTCAAGATCGGTGTGAGTATTGTAGGCGATGTCGTGGTCCTTGCATGCTGCGTCCAGTGGGTTCACTCCCTTGTCTCCTCTCTCCAGTCGCTGTTCGAGTTTCGTACCCGGACCGCAGTACTGGTAACCTGGCAGGTGCATCTCGAAGGGTAGCTTGTTGATAATATCGTTCACCAAACCTCGACCCTCGGCTATATTCCAGAATTTGGGAGGCAGGGTGTTGATGATTTTGATGAGGTACCCTATACCTTTGTTGTCGTTGACAATGAAGTTGCCAAGCTTGGTGCTAATCATGTCCTTGATGCCCACCTTCTCGTTATGGAAGTTGCGATTGCCTGCATTTTATTCGCCTGCGATAACCAGCAATCGATCTACAAGCTTCCTTACGTCGTCTACCCAAACAAACTCTTTAGGTAGGGTATTGTAGAGTTTGACACCGCTGCCAGTCTTGAGCTGGGTCCATATTGGCTTGATGAGGTTCCTGTACTTTTCTCCACTGCTAGATTTCACGCGATTCTGTGTTCCATCGTTGTTTTGGTACAGGGCGTCCGTCATGATCAAAATTTCTGTGTAACTTTGGTAATCCTCGTCTATAATCTTTAGGTTGCTTCTTAGTGATAAGTTCCCACAGTCCCACCGTGCCGGGATACCTAGTCCAGCTGTTCTTCTCTCCCAAATTGATTTTCATGTCGTCGCCCTCGAACGTGACTTTCGATTTTCCAATTTTCCAAACCACACCCTCGTTATGTTCCATGGTCGGGTACAATCCGAATACCTCGTCTTTTTCGAATTTCCCGGTGCTTATTTAATCTCCCTCGCCAACGGACCCAGCTCGACTAGCTTGTCCGAAGAGGTACTACCTAGTGCCTGACGTCTCGGAGCCGGAGCAAGTTCGAACGGAGTAGTGTGAATGCTGGATATCGGTGTGGGTATGGTATAATTTTGAGCGGTGAGTGGCACAAGCTCGTTGATTAACTCTTTGTTTTGCTCGGTGACGTCTTTGATTTCTTTACCAAGTCCACTGATGGCATCAATGATAGGTTGGTCCTGACGCTTTTTCTCTTCATAAATTCCACGATTCTCGGATTTCCAACCCTTAAACCGTTTTGCCAGGCAGCTACGCAGCTTCAGGTTGTCGTCTGCAAGGTTGCGTTTAATTTTTTTGTATGTAGTTATTTATAATAGATCAAGACGTTTCTTGTAACGTTGCAACGTTTAGAAAATTATTAATTTTGTTTCTGTATTTTCCGTTATTGGGTTTCCTCGTCATGTCTATTGTGACAAATCCGAAATCGTCTTGGTTCCAGCATGAAGAGCAAAATTTGGAAAACTGATTGTAGTTTATGTCCCCACCTACATAATCATCGTAAGCGTGTTTTAAATTGGTGTAGTCTTGACGAAACAAACATATAAAATTAGCATTGTCTCGGAGTAACTGCTTGGGGATTTTGGAAAAAGTCTGAGCAAGATAGAAGCAGTCCATGCCTCTGTGCCGACTCTGAGTAAAAAATTGCGAATTTCGTTCTGGTTCTCCACGATCACATCGTCAAAAACCACCAGCGAATTTTCGAGACAGCAGTCTAGTGGTATCACTTCAGAAGCAAATATAGCTATTCCTAGTCCCTCGTACAGTTTCGACAGCTGGCGATACTTCGGTTGCTCCAAACTTTTGGAGAAAACATACAGGTGCCTGTTCTTACAGTTTAAGCAGTTGGGTGCAAGAAGAAAATTATCAATAAGCAACGTTGTTTTTCCACATCCAGAAGGTCCAACAATAATACAGCGAATGTTGTCGGGTAGAAGCTCGCCATTTTTCCTATCCTGACGTTCCGATGGAAAATCTGGCAGTCGCCGTACCACATTCCAAGCACCCGTTACACAATCACCTCAGTAGTGTAATTGGATTGTTTCAACGCCATACTTTGTAGGTATGCATTTGTATCCCTTTGTTTTATCAATTGAATATCAGTTTTTGACATATTTTGACAATTTTTTGTCGATGTTTTAGCGTTCAGCGATGTTTTAGTACAAATTTTCTCTGCACAACTTTTTCCCCACTCATACTTGGTAGGTATATCACGATCTTACGTGATATAACTTAACCTATCTTTTTTTTCTTACGACTTTTTAATTTTTTTACGATCCTAAGTGATATAACTTAACCTATCATATTTTTTATTTACGCACCGAACTAACTTACATTGGACTCTGTTTGTTTTAATATTTCAGTATTTTAAGGTTTTCACAAATTTTATATAACCTAAAATGTGTTGGATGTTGATTTTTTTTTTTAGTATGTGGCAATTTTTTTAACGAATTTTTTAAAACTGCTCCGTGACCCTTTCGTTCTTCACGTCGTACGCGAAGGACTTCTCTGCGATCAGGATGACGCTGCAGAGAGTATCGGCAGGCAAGGCATCGTGGAACTCGCAGACGACCTTGATGTTGGTGCGATCGTTGACCACCACCTGCTTCCTTTTTGTGGTATTGATGACGAACATCGGCCTGCGGATTTTGAATTCGCTGGGCGCGTAGTACATGTCCACGTTTCCCTCGGTCACGCGCTTGTAAGCGGTGTACGCTTCGTAAAGTTTGAGGTAATCATCTTTGGTCATGTCGAGGTTGTAATTCTCGCGCGGGAACACTTCGTTCCTGCCATTCTTGAGATAAACGTTTTTGATCTTGCAGTGGTCGAACTTGCTGGAATCTTTTTCCTGGTTGTTATCGCGTTTGGTCTGAAAGAGTACAATGACGAAATCTGGCATGTCGAACTGTATGTTGTTGAATTGCGTCGTGACGTCGAATTCCATGTGACTTCCCGACGCTAACTTCTGCACGCACTGGTAACCGTGAAAGTGAATCGGCACCTGTGGACTCTTCAATATCTCCGCTTTGTACTTGAGGGCGTAATTCGTTTCGTATTCCACGATCGGCATTCTCAATTCCATGCTCCGGATGACGCACTTGGCTGCTTCGGGTAAAGTGTTGGCTATCGGCGTACCGTCTGCATTCAAGTTGGTGTATCGCATCAGTGCGTCGTTGTCGTTGACCGCTCTTCGAAATGTGATTCTCAGTCCTCCCTTCCACATGATCTCCCTGTAGTCCGAGAAGAATCCCGGAAGCAGACGCATGGGAAAGAGCACCGTGTGACTTCTCGTCGATATTTTGGTTCCCGCTTCGAACCCTCCCGCTTGATAGTACGCTGCGTCCGTTTTGGATAATTTCAATGTTCCCACTGCCGTCGACGTGATACCTGGATAATCTATTCTGTCGATGACGGTGTTGTGTTTCCTCACCTCCACCTGCGAGAACAAGTCAGGCACGAAGTTGTCCACGAGTTTCAAATTGGCATTGGGCGGAAACGCGTCTCCGCTTTCCTTCTTCACCACGTCGAATTGAAGGTAGAGGTCCGCTCTGTGAGGATGAACGAACCCGTCGCCTACGTCCACGTCTTATTCGATCTCCCGATTCGCTTCGTTTAAATTGGTGAACGTGCGACGGTTCGGAGGGAAAGATTGCAATTCGTAACTTTCGATTTGCTCCATTTTTTTTTCACTATGCGTGTTATTTATTATACGTTGATCTCCACGATGGCAGTGGTCGTGGCACCTGCGAAATCCACCACCTCTCCTTTCTCGTTCGTCACCACCAACTCTATGTCGTCTATGCGGTTGCGACATACTGAAAAATAGATCGGCGAAGAGGGTGTGTAGATGATCGGTTCCATGAATTCGGAACTGGGTTTGAACGTGGCGATAATTCCCGTCTGCTTGTGACTTCCTAATCCGTCCGAGGATTTCGTGTTCATGCCTTCCGCCACGTTGCAGTGTACGTTCAAAGTTTCGATGGCTAGAAATTTAGGAATGTTTGCTGCCGTGTGCTTGATGCCAGCTTCGAGTTTTGTGTCGTTCTCGAAACCTAAAAGTTCTCCTAAGGTGCCCAGGTCCACCGTCTCCGTCGCGGACACGATTTCTACTCTGTGCGTGACCGAATTTTGAGAAAGGTACGTGCCTTTGGAGTAGTGTAATTGATGATACTATAAACTCGAGAAATGATGAACCCCCTTCAGGCAGATTTGCTTACACTTAAAACTAGCTCAACATGCCTATATGAGCTTTTTGCTCAAGTGTGGTACCCTGTCTAATCCAAGATTTTTGTAAAAATGCCCTCGGGAATTTCCCGTGAAATGATGACCCCCCTCAGATTGATTTGGCTACACTTACAAAAGGCACTTCTGTGAGATTGTTGTCCATAATCCTGTCAAAAATATGCCCCTCTTGATATTTTTTTTGGCCACACTTAAAACTAGGCCAAGATGCTCATAAAACCCACACCCACCCACACACACCCACACACCCACCCACATATATTTACTTCCGGTCCACTTCCGGTCCACTTCCGGTCCACTTCCGGTCCACTTCCGGTCCACTTCCGGTCCACTTCCGGTTTACCAGGCTCAACTTGCATATCTAATACTAAGATAATATAATTCTTCTAGAATTGCTCTGTGACCCTCTCATTTCTTACATCATAAACATATGATTTTTCACCTATGAGAATAACACTACATATGGTGTCATCAGGTAATGCCTCATGGAATTTACAGATAATTTTAATGTTTGTCCTGTCATTCACCACAACTTGTTTCCTTTTTGAAGTGTTGATTACAAACATGGGTCTCTGTGCTTTGAATTCATCTGGAGTGTAATACATGTCAGTATTGCCTGTAGTGACTCTTTTGAATGCTAAAAATGCCTCATATAATTTGAGGAAATCATCCTTGGACATGTCTAAATTATAATTTTCTCTAGGAAAGACCTCATTTCTGCCATTTTTAAGATATATGTTCTTGATGTTGCAGTTATCAAATTTACTTGAATTTTTTTCTTGATTATTGTGTCTTCCAGTCTGAAACAGAACCACCACAAAATCAGGCATGTCATATTGTATACTGGAGAATGAATTTGTAGCATCAAACTCATAATAAGTACCAGTTGCAGGCTTCTGTACACATTGATATGTATAAAATTGTAAAGGAATTTGTGGATTTTTTATTATATCTGCTTTGTATTTAAGAGCATAACTGGCCTCGTATTCAACAACAGGGATTCTTAACTCCATAGTCTGAATAATGCATTTGCCTGCATCTGGTAGGGTATTAGGCAGAGCTTCCCCTGTAGAGTTTATTGCACTGTACCTCATCAAAGCATTATTATCATTGGCAGCTCTTCTAAATGTAATTCTTAAACCACCCTTCCACATAATTTCTTTGTAATCTGAGAAGAATCCTGGCAACAGGCGCATAGGGAACAGCACTGTGTGGCTCTTGGATATAATTTTATCACCAGCCTCAAATCCACCTATTTTGTAGTAAGAAGCCTCTGTTTTGGATAATTTTAGTGTGGCCAAAGCTGTGGAGGTAATGCCGGGATAATCTATTCTGTTTATAACAACGCCATGCTTTCTGATCTCAATTTCAGAGAACAGATGCGGCACAAAATTGTCTACCAATCTTATATTTGAATTTGCCGGATAATCTGTTCCATCGAGCTTTACAACATCAAATTTGATGTATAGATCTGCTCTGTGAGGGTGTATAAAGCCATCCCCTACATCAAGATCAACCTCAATCTCTGTGTTGGGTTGATTTAAATTTGCTAATGTCCTCCTGTTTGGGGGGAATGATTGTAGCTCATAACTCTCAATATTTTCCATTTTCTTCTTGTATGTATTTTTATTTAAATATTAATCTCTATGATAGCAGTTGTTGTGGCTCCAGCAAAATCAACTAATTCTTCTTTCTCATTAGTGACCATCAATTCAATATAATCTATTCTATTATGACACACGGGAAAATATAATGTTGGGGATGGATTGTAGATGATGGGCTCCATAAATTCAGAATTAGGTTTGAATGTTGCAATGATGCCAGTTTGTTTGTGAGTGCCTATGCCATTTGATTTGGTGATCATACACTCGGCCACATTACAGTGAATATTCAGAGTGTCTATGGCTAAGAATTTGGGTATATTAATAGCAGTGTGTTTGATGCCTGGTTCAAGTTTTGTGTTGTTCTCAAAGCCTAACAGCTCTCCTATAGTACCCAGATCCACTGTTTCTGTAGCAGATACAATCTCTACTCTGTGAGTGACAGAATTTTGACTTAACACTATACCTCTAGGTAACTGAGCATTTAGAGTGGACAGATTATATTGCCCTGGAGTAATAACAATTTTTTCATCCCCTACTGCAATTGTGTTGTTGTGGTGTGTAATATTAGGGATCAAGTACATGCCATAAAATGCTCTGAGAGCTATTGTTTTGGGATACACTATATCATCATGTAATCTAAGTTTCAATATTGAATTTTGGCTGGTGAGACGGAATACCCCCATGATGTTTCAGATACCACAAGGCTTTTTGAAAATTTTCAATTGATGGTTTATTTATTTGAGACATATATCTAAGAACAGATAAACACAAATGTCCACAATTAACATCTTTGAAGTTTTGAACACGGGCATTATTGTAATAAAGATTAGCTGATTTTAGATATTTTACTAAATTTTCAGGTGGAACACCTCCAAATGAATCAAACACAAATGCCTCATTTTTTTAAATATTTAAGATAACAGATCCAGTGAGTGCCCTGATTTTTGTACTTATCCAAATTAACAATGCCACACTCTTTGTTGAGTGGTTGCTCTGGCAAAGAATCAGACATGTACACACCTCTAAAATGTTTGATGCCCAGTGGCTTGATTAAAGCTTCAATATCTTGGTTTGTAAGCGGCTCTTGTTTTTTTTAAACTTATTCATGGCTCTCTTAACACCTTTGCCTTGTTTCTCCATGGCCAGGTTATGGCGCTTCTGCTCATCTAATTCTGCCCTATTCTTTTTGGCATCTATTACTGTTTTTGCTATGGCAGCTGATCCACCAGCCAAGCTCCCAACAGCCCCGAGAGCAGCTAAGATGGCCGGGATAGTAAATATGAAACCCCCCACATGTGATTTTTTCCTGGATTGTTGTAATTTTTTTAATTGGGGGGTACTAAGTAATAATTTCATACCATGGCCCTTTGCAAGACAAGAATTTTTTTTCTTGCGCTGTTTTTTGTTAAAAGACTATCAATAGTTTTAAGAGATTTAAGACCTGCATAAGGTATTTGATACATAACACCCTTGGCCTTCATTGTAGGTTTATTATATACATATTCACAGCCCCTACCCCAGTTTTTGTTTGGTGTTCATAGCTATGGTGGTCCCCAATGCTGCTATTCTCTCACTCAAAGAAGCATCTTTGCTTACAAATCTACCAAATGCAGCCTCTTCTAATTTCTTGTCTGCAACATGTCTCTTGTCAAGATCAGAATGTGTGTTGTATGCTATGTCATGGTCTCTACAAGCAGCATCTAGGGGATTGACACCGGGATCACCTCTGTTTAATCTATGGTCCAATTTTGTGCCTGGACCACAATACTGATAGCCTGGAATGTGTAGTTCAAATGGCAGCTTGTTTATGATGTCATTAACAAGACCCCGGCCCTCAGAAATATTCCAAAATTTAGGTGGTAGAGTATTAATAATTTTTATAAGATATCCAATCCCCTTAGTGTCATTCACTATAAAATTAGACAATTTTGTGCTTATCATGTCCATAATTCCAACCTTTTCATTGTAAAAATTGTGGTTGCCAGCATTTTCCTCCCCAGCTATCACCAATAACCTATCTACAAGTTTCCTGACATCATCAACCCACACAAATTATTTAGGCAGGGTATTGTATTGTTTGATTCCACTGCCAGTCTTAATTTGCGACCATATGGGCTTGATTAAGTTGTTGTATTTTGCTCCACTGCTAGACTTGACTCTTTTTTGTGTGGGATCATTGTTCTGGTATAGAGCATCTGATTTTATTAATATTTCTTTGTAATGTTCATAATCTTGATCTGTATAGTTGCCAGGCCTTTTCCTAGTCATCAGTTCCCACAATCCAGGTGTGCCGGGATATTTAACAAAAGCACCTCTTTCTCCAAGATGAGATTCTGAATATACAATCAGATCATCTCCCATAAATGTTACTCTGAAATTGCCAATTCTATGTATGATGCTACCATCACGCTCTGTGTCAGCATATAAGCCAAAGACCTCATCTTTGTTGTCTTTAGGTGTGGTTAAATATTTTTGAGCAAGAAGACCCAATTCAATAGGATCCTGAGTAGCTTCAATTCTTCGAGGAGCAATAGGACTAGGTGTATGAATACTGGAAAGTGGGGTGAATGGATAATCTAATATGTTTCTTGCAGCTACAGGTACAAGCTCTGTGATCAAATTTTGATTTTGCTCTGTAACAGTTTTGATATTTTTTCCTAATTCACCAATAGCGTCAATAATAGGCTGTTCGGTTTGTTTGTTTTTTTCATAAATTCCTCGGTTTTCTGATTTTCATCCCTTAAATCTTTTTACAAGATAATCTCTTAACTTAAGATCATCAATAATTGGCCTTTTCATGTTTATTTATATACGTCTCTACGTCTAGAAAATTGTTGATTTTATTTCTGTATTTGCCACTATTGGGTTTTCTTGTCATATCAATTGTACCAAAACCCATAACTGTCCTGGTTCCAGCACCTACTGCAAAACTTGGAGAAATCATTGTAGCTCAAGTCCCCACCTACATATTCATCGTGTATGTGTTTGAGGTTGGTATGATCTTGATGAAACACACATATAAAATTGCTGTTGTCTCGGATCAGCTGCTTCGGAATTTTAGAAAATGTCTGTGCCAGGTAGAAGCAATCAATGTTTTTGTGTCGGCCCTGTGTAAAGAAATTTCTAACCCTGTTTTGATTATCCAGTATAATGTCATCAAACACAACAACAGAATTATCGAGACATTCATGAAGTGACTTAACATCTGGTTCAAAAGTGGCAATATCCAATCCATCATATAGCTTCATCAGTTGCTGATATTTTAATTGTTCCAAGCTCTTAGAGAAGACATACAAGTGCCTGTTTTTCCAGTCTAACCAGTTGGGTGCCAATAAAAAATTATCAACCATTAGTGTAGTTTTACCACAAGCTGATGGCCCAACAATAAGACATCTAATATTATCAGGCAGCAGCACTCCATTTATCTTATTCTGCTGTTCAGGTTCTGGCAGCCTTTTTATAACATCCCAGGTGCTCATATTATTATTTTGTTTGCATCGATCCAGCTGCGTTCTGGAAGTCCTAGCCATTTGACAAATAATTTGTTGCCTTTTCTGCGTATAATTTTTTCTATGAGATATGTGTCAGGCTGTTTAGTTTTGCTGAGTTCTTGTTCATAGAACCGGCCTTTGAGAATTTCTCCTCGGTGATCTTTTATTATATATGTGTTAAGGGTCCCAGGTTTAACCTGAACCACTGTAAATAATTCAGTGCTCCAGTTTCTTGTGAAGCCTCTTTTGAATAAGTGCCTATATTTGCTGATTCTTATTTGATCCCCAATTTTGTATTTGGCCTTTCTTGTTGTTGGCTTGTATCTACGATAATAAACAGTACTGATCAATTTTTGCTCATCAGATGAAGTTACTTCAGAGGGTTTCATGTTGATTGTGGAATGGACCGAGTTGTTATATTTATGTAGAAGTTCTGGAAGAATACTGAGCCATTTATAATTACCTTGAAGTGTAAATTGTTTATACATAAGATTTTTTAAGGTTCTGTTGAATCTCTCTACAATTGAGGCCTTGAGATCACTGTAACTCGAGTAATGTTTTATTGCCTGGCTTTTAATAAATTGTTGGAACACAGAATTATAAAATTCTTTGCCATTATCTGTTTGCAAATAGCGCGGTGATCTTCCACTCTGATTGATGATTGTCCTGATGGCTTCTGTAACACATGTTCCAGTCTTGGATTTGAGTGGCACAGCCCAGGCAAATTTTGAAAATGTGTCTATTACAGTGAGTAGATACTTGTAGCCTTTGTTGATTTTGTCCAAGTTTTTCAGCTGCCCACTTGCCATTTCAATCAAGTCGCTCTGCCATAAATCATCTATGCCCTTTGTGACTACCGGGAGTCTCTTAAAATTATGTCTGGCTTGTCTGTGTAATTCATCAACAATAATTTGTCTAGACATAATATGTAAACAAGAATATTGCAACTATGGGGTGTTCAGCAGCTGATACTACAGGATTTTCTAAATATAATTTGTCCCCTATTCGTATTTTAAATTCCAGAGAGCCATCATCTTCAGTATAGGCTGTTTCTAATGTATTGGGATCTGTAAAATCCTCCAACTCTACACTGGTGATTTTTACTTTGTTGTCAGCATTTGTTATTGATAAGGTGGGGTAGTGGTGTGCCTGTGGTTGAAGCCAATATTTGATCTTGATTGGTCTCAGTGTGCCCCCAACAAAAAACTGATAATAAAATTGTGCAGGGGACAGCATATATATTTTGCCACCTGGTGTAAATGGAGAATCATATTCTTTGTTGGGGATGCTGTACAATTCAAGAATTACTGTATGTTTTGGATTCTCGATTATGCCTGTTATTTCCTTTTCTGCTGTGAGCAATCTGCTTGTTACAGATTCAAGGTGCTCATTGATGGTCCTAACAACATCATCATGGCCTGGCTTGATCTTTATGTCCACAACAAGTTTCTTGTATTGTTGCACAATCTCTTGAAGCTGGGTGGCAAAAACAGACAGAGCATTTGCTTGATTGGATTCCATGGTCCCTAGCTGTTGCTTGATATTAGCTACAATTTGTTGCAAATTTTCAACAACTGCCAATTTTGAATTTTGAGCAGTAAGATCATGGACCTGTCTTCTGATATCCTCAAACAGGGCATGCAATTTAGTAATATGTTGATTGGTTGGTAGAGTGGCCACTGTCTGAGTGAGTTGTTTGATCTCTGTCTGGATATTCTTGATATCTTCTGATTTCAATATGCGATTCACTGCCCTCTTAATATTTTTAAGTTCCTGCGATGTAGGAAGATTTGAAACAGTATTCTGCAAAGATTCAAGTGCCAATTTCACATTATTTAATTCAGAAGCATCAGCCACATTTTGCATAGCATCTTGGAGCAGAGCTATATCTGCTTGAGTGGGTGTTGATTGTTGTAAAATTTCAAGTTTTGCTTGGATATCATCTATCAAATGATGAAAATGAGATAGCTCAGATTCAGTGTTGAGGTTTTCAAGCTTTGTGATTTGTTGCTGGACACTGACAAGTGTCTCTACAATACCAGGCAGGCGAGATTCTAGTACATTTGCCAAATCACTTTGCACTGCTGCTATTGTACCCTCAAGATGGGTTATGGTACTTTGAATTTTTCCAAAATCTTCATATGTTTCAAGTTGCAACTTAATATTGGCAACACTCCGAGTTATTGCACTCAAAGCATCAGAAGATGGCAAGTTGTTCATAAAATTTTCAAGTGTCTCAATTTTTTCTTTAACCTCGGCTATGGCATTGTTCAGAGGGTCCAGATTAGGTATCTGGAGTGATTGAATCTGTTCCTTTAGAGTGGAAATCACTAGGTCAAAATCTTCTTGTGATTTTATGCTTTCGACAATTGTTTGGAGCTGCGTCCGGACATTATTTATCTGCTCTTCCAATTGTTGCTCGGAGTTGGTGGCCTGGGTCTTAAATTTGGCTTGAAGAGCTGCTACAGCTTCTTCCAAACTTTGAAAATTATCCAATGTGGCCAAATCAGTATATTTCTGAAGCAATAATTTGAGTTCAGAATCAATTTTAAGAAGAGGGTCCATGCATTGTGATTGAAAATTTGTAATTTCTAATTGAAGACTGGCATTGAGTGTGGTTTGTAAAGCTTGTAAATCACTTCTTAATTTCTTGACTCTGACATCAAGCATAAGAATCTCATCACTGTGATCTTCATGTCTTGTATGGCCAAAAATATCATTGGGCATTTTGTTTAGTGGTTATTTATTATAGAGTATCTAATTCTTAATTCTATAAAAAAGGGTATAAGCTTGTCATATGATCCATGGACCTCAATATATAAACAGTCACCAGCAGAAACAGTATATACAGTGCCAGAAATCATGTTTGAGTGCTTAATTCTATAAATATTTCTCCCTACTGAAATTTTGACATCACCCTCAGGGGTTGTAATAAATTGTAATTGCCCACCTACAGGTAATTGGTAATGATTTAAATTATTGTTAAATATGTACAATGTTTTTCCTGTTTCATCATCAACATCTGTAAGTATGCTGTTCAGATGAATAATTAACAAGCCACTCAGTTTAGATATTATATCAGAAGAGGTTTGTGGTGTTGGCAGCTCCATAATAGCCTTTTTTTTTAACCCAAATAAGTTCATGGGCATGTTTATTTATTTCAAATCATGCTCTGGAATTGGGCATTGATTGCCATTTTTCAAATCACAATGACCCCATGGTAGAGTATGTATGCCACATGATAAAATGCATCTCTTATCATCGTGTGGGTCCAGGGCCACTTTTCTTACAACATTTGAAGTCAATAAGTGATCCACACTCTGAATTCTGGATTCTGATGTTCTGATTGAACTCTGGGATTTGAGGCAATTTTTATAATCTTCAAATTGGAGCTCTTTTTCCACAGCTACTTTGCCAACGCCCTTGGCTTTTTTGGCAGCAACACCACTACATGTTATAAAACTGTACACCTTGGCACTTAACCCAACAAAATCCACAATAACATCACCAAGTGTCTCATCTTTTAACTTGCCGGGCACTTTTTTGTTGTGGGGTTGAATATTCAAATGGCCTGGCAATTCACTGGTATCAAAATATTTAAACAATTCAGGCTGGGTCATATCTTTATAAACATCTTCTGTTTTAATATCAAGAATAAAACTATCCGTGTCCATGTACATCAATTTTATATTATCACCATAAAAAGGTTTCAGCACATCATAATATAATGTTAACATATGTAATTTGGCCAAATCCAATATTGCAGCCCCTACATAAATAGGTTTATCAAACTTAATCTTTGTTTTTTTCATGTTGAAAAGTGCCATATTTTCATCATAAATTCTTCTGTAGTTGAAATTAGGATTTGCAACCAATTTTTTGCTCAGGCTGGGGTCGGTAATTATTTTAACATCGGTATGTTTTCTGACATTTTCAATTGTTTTGCCATATACAGAATTGACCATCAATTTAAACAAGGCCTTATCAAATTGGCTGTTTGCAGATGTTCGAAGCTCCGTGTTTGTATCAATATATGATTTCAACCATTTTGAGTGCCTGAACCTCAAAACTTTTCCAACTTTGGTCACTTGAACACCATGATGCATCAGGAACTGGAGGTTTTTGTAATATATGACATAGCCTTGTTTTGGCTCCAGAGTCATCATGAGCTTCTTCTGTTTAGAGCCAGGTGAGCACTGAACCTCGGGAATTGGGGGCAGATCAGAAAATTTATTGTGCAAATCATCAGGAATTGTCAGATCAACCTCTAAGAAGAGGCCATAATCACTGTCATCAAAGTCCTGAAGATCTTCAATATTGAAATCTTCGACCCACTCAAGCCCTGCATATGGCAATTTATCCATCATAGCGTGACCATAGAGGCTGTTTGCATCTACATACACTATATAATTTGATGGTAGTGCTGGATTATAATCAGGAATATACTTGTTATTTGCTCTGGCATGTCTCTGAGAACATTGCACCATGCCTCCTCTTATACATTGTTCCACAAACAGATACATATCTTGATCTTGGATCAGATCCAATTGCATTTTGGTGTTTAAAAACATTGCAGCCCATGCTAGGCCTGGGGCACTGTAAAAATACACTGGGTCCAGTCTATAATTTTGCATAGAAGATTTTCTGAATGCCTGCAATATATCAGCCGAGAGGGTCACATCAAGTTTCAAATATGCCATGTGATAATCACCAAATGTCCGGCATTTTAATTTTTTTCACATCAATTGGGCATGGCGATAATCTTCATCAGTGATTCCAGATCCTCTGACTTTGCTGTAAAACTCTTCTTGCGGTGGCAGAGCAGTCTCATCAAATTTAGAAAAATCTGTAACATAGTCATATGGATATACACCCTTCCGCCTAATTAATTTCAGGTCTTGATCTGGAAAAAATACACGTGTAATTTTGAATTGATCATCAGGTAATTGAGTGGCCAGTGTAGCCAGCCTAGCTGATAAAATTCTGTAAGAATCAAGAAATCTTATGTGAATAGGAACACCATTAACTTTAATTATCTTGCTAATAGATATATATTTCTCATCATTTTCAGCTAAAATATTTAAATTCTGCTTGTCAAACCCCTCGTACCTGATCAGATGATGGAAATCATAATTGGATGCTCCATGGCAAAATATGGGGACAAATTTTGGTCTCTTGATCTTAATATTACAGCTATTACACAGGGCCTGTTTATATTGACCATCTGTATGAGAATGGTGACGTACCTTGATATTTGTATCTGAAAATTCAGAATCACATACCGGGCATTTTTCTGCATTGTTGAAATCCTCAATCTGTTTCTCTGTTAAAGGCATCATGGGTTTTGATTTTAATAAGATGTTAGATGCTATGTGACGGCATTCATTTTCTATTCTATGTGCAAATTCTTTGATGGCATCTGGTCCCATGTATAAGTGTGGTTCACTAGCTACACCATCCCGTATAACTATATAACAAAAACTGGAAGGTTCATGTAATTGATATGGTGTAATTGAAGATTCTTCAGGATCTGGATTGCAGAATGCAAGAGATTTGAGATTTGATTCAAAATCACAGACAATATATGCTGGGTGTTCCAACAAGGCTTCAGACTTTTTGAATTTGCAATTTTCACTTGGATTAGGCATAAGCATATGAACAGGTTTATGGTTCCCACAGTATTTCAGATGCTCAATTAACTTGTTTTTGGCAATTTCTGCATTTTCTTCCCGAATCCCCATCACCATTTTTTGACCATCAAATACAGTTAAACATCTTCTGCACAACTTGAATATTCTATGAGTTTTGTCTAGCTGTGTTCTCACTAAAGCTTCAAGACTGCGTATCAGAGTGTAATGATATGTGCCATCCCCTTCAATTAAGAGCAGATCAATCGGAACAGCAGAATCATCATCAAATGTACTGATTCTGAGAGGTTCTATCAAGCAATTGCCACGGCCAGTGGAACAAATAAATACATTAATAGATAATTGTTTGCCATTGATATTCCTGGCTCTTTTTTCAAATTTATCAATATTCTGAACTAACATTGGATATTCCAAACCCTCCATTGCATCGTCAAAAAGATGTTCATGTTGTTTGTAATAAGTTATTCTCTGAGGATTTCTTGAAACTGGATACAAAGCAGCTAATATACACCACAAAAAGCATTTCTGGTCGGTATTTTCTATATTAACCACGGCTCTTCTGTTTTTAATATTGTCAGGTAATGGCAGATACGTAGATCCTTGTAATGGGCTGAATTCGGAAATATTAACATATAACTTGTGTGGAGAGCCGCATAGGGTCCATCCAGACTCTTTTGCCGCAAATTCAGAGTGTTTAATATTCAATTGATCTATCAACCTGCTTATTATTGTGTCTGAATTTGTATTTGAATATACCGGTACAGTTTCTGTTATGTGAGGCTGTGTAAATTTCGTGCCGTTTGGTTTCTTATATTGTGTAAACAATTTGAGGGAGAGCTTATAAGAGCCATTTTGTGCATTAAGAATTGCCTGGACATCAGAATTTATACTGTTCAAAAAATTCTCAATGCCACATCTTGGCTCTGATACAAACCGGTAATCCCTAAGTTGGGCATTAAAACTGCTATGGATGGGTTCATAGCGTGGCTGCTTTGCTGCTGTGGCATTAAGAGGTGCTTCATGCTTCCTTTTCAGACCAGATGTAGATGGTTGCGGGGGCAATATTGATGACTGCGCAGAGCAAGTACCTTTATGTTTATATGTGAAATATTCCATGCTATATTTTCTATGGCATTTGGGGCATATTTTTGTGGGAGTTCTGTATTTGTCTGGATTACAATTCTTTTGGTGCCTGGCCCAATTGGGGCTGGATATATTCTTATTACACTGATTGCAATATTTTTGACTTGGCATTTTTGTTGTTGTTTATTATATACAATTTCCTGGGATTCAAATCAAAACTTTATACTGAATAAAAAATATAAGTTGGGTTCAGCGCTGTGCTTTGTGTGTGTGTATGTGTGTATGTGTGTGTGTGTGTTAATATTTTTGGCTTTGGTATTTTTGTTGTTGGTTTATTATATAAAATTTCTTGGGATTCAAATCAAAATTCTATGCTTAATAAAAAATATCAGTTGGGTTCAGTGCAGACAAAAAAAACTGCATAGCTGTATGTCAATTAGTTCTTGAGATATTGTATTTGGGAACCACTTTGGCCCCCCTCGGCCCCCCTGCCAAAAATTGGCTTTTATTTGCTTCTATGACCTTACTTGGGTTATTCCAGTACAGACAAAAAAAACTGCATAGCTCTATGTCAATTAGTTCTTGAGATATTGTATTTGGGAACCACTTTGGCCCCCCTCGGCCCCCCTGCCAAAAATTGGCTTTTATTTGCTTCTATGACCTTACTTGGGTTATTCCAGTACAGACAAAAAAAACTGCATAGCTCTATGTCAATTAGTTCTTGAGATATTAATTATTTTGTATTTGGGAACCACTTTGGCCCCCCCTCGGCCCCCCTGCCAAAAATTGGCTTTTATTTGCTTCTATGACCTTACTTGGGTTATTCCGCCAAATTATATGCTTCAATTCTCCTATACTTTGGTGGAGCCTGTTCAGGTTCTATCCCCCGCGATGTGGGTTCCACTGCCGATCCAGCAATGGTGAAGAATCTGCACTGTGCCCTGGCTTATATAGTTTTGTCGGACCAATCAAAATCTTGCTTATTTAAACCAATCAGAAAACACCACATCATCAGATATTCCCGCAATTTGAATTTTTGCGGGAATCTCAGGAACTGCTCCAAGTATTGATCCTGCCTGCTCACAGCTCCACGCTGCGGGAATCTCAAGAACTGCTCCAAGTATTGTTCCTGCCTGCTCACAGCTCCACGCCGCGGGAATCTCGGGAACTGCTCCAAGTATTGATCCGGCAATAAAACTGCTAATAAAACTGCAGGAGCTGCTAATAGAACTGTTGAAGGCAATAGAACAACTCGAGTATTGATTTTCCCATAGCGGCAAAGCTGAGAACTGGGTCAGTTGAGAATCAATATATTGATTTCCCAGCAGGGTGAGAAGCCCAGGTGTCTGCTCACAGCTCCACGCTGCGAGAATCTCAAGAACTGCTTGGCCTCCTGAACAATATGTTTTTCTAATATCTCTGGAACCATAAATCCTAGAGACATGGGGTTTGTTGCTTTGGCCTGGGCATTTCAAAATGCAACTTTTTGCCCTCTATAAATTTTTCAAAATTGCAATATATTTTGAAATCTATACATGCTCAGACACTCTAGCAGTCAAATATAAACTTGTTAGGTCCCACTGAGCAACATACTCAAATTTTGAAAAAATCGATAATTTTTTGAATTTTGATTATCTCCGGAACTATTGGTGCTAGAGACATGGGGTTTGTTGCTTTGGCCTCAGCATTTCAAGATGCAACTTTTTGGTCTCTATAAATTTTTCAAAATATCTTGTTGTTCTCTAGATCTTGAATAACTTGCTTATTTTTCAAGATAGGAGCATGGGAGTTGCATATTTGAAATCTAGAGGCTGTTTACAAGTTTTTTGAAAAATCGATAATTTTTGGATTTGAGATTTTTCAAAAACTATCAACACTGGAGACTTGAAATTTTGTAGGCATATTCTAGGCATGATTCTCTATATTTTTTATCTCTATAATTTTTCTGATATATGCAATATTTAAGCTGTAAATGCATAATTTTTATAAACCGAATTTTCTGAAAAATACAATATTAACAATTTTGTTAATATTTTGAAATCTATACACTCTAGGGCACTATAGCAGTTACTATACTTAAGATATCATACAATATCAAAAAAAACATATTTTTGACAGGATTATGGACAACAATCTCACAGAAGTGCCTTTTATAAGTGTAGCCAAATCAATCTGAGGGGGGTCATCATTTCACGAGAAATTCCCGAGGGCATTTTTACAAAACTCTTGGATTAGACAGGGTACCACACTTGAGCAAAAAGCTCATATAGGCATGTTGAGCTAGTTTTAAGTGTAAGCAAATCTGCCTGAAGGGGGTTCATCATTTCTCGAGTTTATAGTATCATCAATTACACTACTCTTTGGGTAATTGAGCTTGCAAAGTGGAAAGATTGTATTGACCTGGCGTGAAGACGATATGTTCGCTTCCGACGCTAATTTTGTTGTTGTGCTGCGTGACGTTAGGTATGAGGTACATGCTGTAGAATGCACGCAGAGCTACGGATTTAGGATAGACGATGTCGTCGTGCAGCGTGAGTTTCAAGATCGAAGATTCGCTCGTGAGATGGAACACGCCCATTGTCGTGATGCTGTTTCAGGTTCCACAGTGCTTTCTGGAAATCTTCGATCGTAGGCTTATTTATTTTAGAGAGAAACGCGAGCATGGAGAGGCAGAGATGACCGCAGTTCTCGTCTCCGAAATTTTGAATGCGTTCGTCGTTGTAGTATATAGAGGTTTTGTTCGTTTTCAGATAATGAACTAAATTTGTAGGTGGAACACCTCCGAAAGAATCGAAAACGAATGCTTTGTTATCGTCGTTTTTGTGGTAACATATCCAATGCGTGCCTGGATTTTCTTGACTGTCCAAGTTGACTACTCCACATTCTCTTTTTTTGACGGTTGAAGGTAAGGAGTCGGACATGAAAACTCCTCTGAAGTGTTTGATTTGTAATGGTTTGATCAGAGATTCAATGTCTCGGTTGGTGAGTGCTGTTTCTTTTTTTTAAACTTTTTCATTACGCCCACCCCCTTCCCCCCTTTCTTCTCCATGGCCAGGTTGTGACGTTTCTGTTCTTCCAACTCGGCCTTGTTCTTTTTCGAGTCGATGACGGTTTTCGCGATGGCGGCGCTTCCGCCGGCCAAACTTCCAACGGCCCCCAATGCTGCCAGGATGGCCGGGATGCTGAATATGAAACCTCCGATCTTTTGCTGTTTCCGCGAACGCTGCAAGCGTCTCAATTGTGGAGTGCTGAGCAGCAATTTCATTCCGTGTCCTTTCGACAAGCAAGAACGTTTCTTCTCGCGTTGTTTGTTGGTGAGTAACCCATCGAGGGCACCTAGATTTTTTAGATTCGAATATGGTATCTGGTACACGACACCCTTGGGCTTCATTTTTTTATGCTATATGTTATCTGGGAAAGAGAACAACTTTTTTTCACGTTAGGTTTACGATGTGTGTTATTTATATCGTCTCACTCAGAATAGGTGGCGATGTGTTATTTATATATATGTATTCTGGGAAAGAAAAAAAATTTTTGCTTCGCCTAATGCTATCATGTGGTTTACAAGATCGACAGTTTCAATGTTCGACGCGTACCAGTCTTCGGTAAATCTTCTTCTCCCCTGCCTCCACTCGTGCAGCTCGTCTAACCTATCGTCAATTTTTTTGTTTGCGGCTCGAAAGAGAGTCTCTGGGGATCGGAACATTTTTTTCATTCCGCTTATTTCTCGGAGGTGATCCATGAAAATCATTTTGCACGGTGAACAAAATTCTGGCGTTACTTTACACAAGTCTATGAGTTTAGTTACATCCCCGTCGAACGTGAACATAAATATTTTGTGCAACACTTCGGGAGGAAGTTTAGTTATACAAGTTGACATTTGTTCATTGTATGTTATTTATATATATATTCCTGGGGTTGGGGTGTCCGTGATTAAACAAATTCTATTACGTGCTTTGTTTTCTTGCCAAGAAGTTCCTTTGTCCCCTTGTACACGATTCGAGTTTTGTTCTCGATTAAAATAGATAGCTTCTCGTCGGATAACATGTTAGCGTATCGATCTGGTAAAAATAGACTGTATTGTGCGTTGAGCAACAGACGCACCTTGGGACCATACTGGGTAGAAACGATTGAACCGGAAGTTATCGTGTAAGGTTTGTCGACTTCCAATTCCTGAATTTTTACATACTCGACTGACAAATTTAGCATTTGTTTTAATGCTTGGAGGTCACTCATTTTTTCACTTGTCATATCGAAGAGAAATTTCAGGGTGTTATAGAATTTTAATTTTTCACAATGTGTTATTTATATATACCGAAGAATTTTTTTTTGATCTCGTAGATTTTTTCTCACGATGTGTGTTATTTATATATCAAGTTTTTTTTACTTGTACATTTTTTTTGACAACTTTTTTTTTCTGACGGTAATAACTTTTCCACGTCAACTTTTTTTTGAGGAGACAATTTTTTTTTTGACGATAAAATTTTTTACGATAAGGCAACTTTTTTTTCTGACGCTAATAATTTTTCCACGTCAACTTTTTTTGACGAGACAAATTTTTTTGATGATAAAAAATTTTTACGATAAGGCAACTTTTTTCTGACGATAATAATTTTTCCACGTCAACTTTTTTGACGAGACAAATTTTTTTTTGACGATAAAAAATTTTTACGATAAGGCAACTTTTTTCTGACGGTAATAATTTTTCCACGTCAACTTTTTTTTGACGAGACATTTTTTTGACGATAAAAATTTTTTACGATAAGGCAACTTTTTTTCTGATGTCCACGTCAACTTTTTTTTTGACGAGACAAAATTTTTTTGACGATAAAATTTTTTTCCATGGCAATTTTTTTTGGACATGTACATTTTTTTTGACGTATATTTTTTTGTCTTATATTTTTTTTGACACGTATATTTTTTTGACACGTATATTATTATTTTTTTTCACGGTGTGTGTAAGACGAAGAAAGCTCCTGCTTCGGAAAACGAGATGATGTGCGTTATAATATCTGCCGCCTTCTGTTCAGACTTGCACCAATCATCCGTGTCCATCCTGTCGTTTAATTTTTTCCCTGCGGCCGAAAGAAGAGTGTCGAGATCACCGCACCTCAGGCCGCTGATCTCCCGAAGATGGTCCATGAGAACCATTTCACAAGGGATGCGAAATTCCGGTGTCGTTCTTGCTATGATTACAAGTTTCCCTACATCCTCACAATCTCCGTTTACAGCGTGCTTGAATATTTTACATAGTAGCTCGAGCGGCAAATCAGTTATACGAGACATGTTGTTACTGTATGTTATTTATATACCCCACCCAAGTTTTTGTTTCGTGTTCATGGCGATGGTCGTACCTAATGCGGCGACCCGTTCACCCAGCGATGCGTCTCTGCTGACGAATCTTTCGAAAGCTGCGTGCTCTAACTTTCTCTCTGCTTCGTGACGTGCATCCAGATCGGTGCGAGTGGTGTTGTAAGCGATGTCGTGATCTTTGCATGCGGCGTCCAACGGATTCACACCCTTGTCTCCTCTTTCCAATCTTTTCTCGAGTTTGGTACCCGGTCCGCAGTACTGGTAGCCAGGTAGATGCATCTCGAAAGGTAACTTGTTGATGATGTCGTTCACGAGTCCCTTTCCTTCGGCCACGTTCCAGAATCTCGGAGGCAGCGTGTTGATGATTTTAATGAGGTAACCTATGCCCTTGTCGTCGTTCACGATGAAGTTGGAAAGTTTTGTGCTGATCATGTCCACGATGCCAACCTTCTCGTTGTAGAAATTACGATTGCCTGCATTCTCTTCGCCGGCTCTCACCAACAATCGGTCCACGAGCTTCCTCACGTCGTCCACCCAAACGAATTCTTTGGGTAACGTGTTGTAGCGTTTGACGCCACTGCCTGTTTTGACCTGGTTCCAAATCGGTTTGATGAGATTCCTGTACTTCTCGCCGCTGCTCGATTTCACCCTATTCTGCGAGGCGTCGTTGTTTTGGTACAAGGCATACGTCATGATCAAAATTTCCTTGTAACTCTGGTAATCTTCGTCGGTGTAATCCTTTGGCTGCTTTTTGGCAACGAGTTCCCACAGTCCCACCGTACCCGGATACCTGGTCCAACTATCCTTCTCGCCTAAATTAACTTCAATGTCGTTGCCTTCGAAGGTCACCTTCGATTTTCCAATCTTCCAAACCACACCCCTTTCGTTGGTTTCCATGCTCGGATACAATCCGAACACTTCATCCTTGTCGAACTTCCCCGTGCTCAGGTAGTCTCGTGCCAAAGGTCCCAACTCGATCTTATCCGAAGACGTGCTACCTATGGCTCGACGTCGTGCCGGTACGTCCTTCAGTTCGAACGGCGTCGAAGGAATGCTCGAAATGGGCGTGGGTACAGCGTAACTTTTAGCTGCAAGTGGTACGAGTTCGTTGATCAAATTTTTATTTTGTTCCGTGACACTTTTAATTTCTTTACCTAGACCGCTGATGGCATCGATCACAGGTTGATCTTGACGTTTCTTCTCTTCGTAGAATCCGCGATTCTCGGATTTCCAACCTTTGAAGCGTTTCGCGAGGTAATCGCGAAGCTTAAGATTTTCGTCTTCGATTTTTCGTTTCGTTATGACGTTATTTATACACGTCGTTTCTCACAACGTTGCAACGTTTAGAAAGTCGTTGATTTTGTTTCTGTATTTTCCGTTGTTGGGTTTCCTCGTCATGTCGATCGTCGCGAATCCGAAATCGTCACTGTTCCAGCAAGTTGAGCAGCAGCGTTCCGAAAATTGATTGTAGTTCATGTCTCCGCCTACGTAGTCATCGTACGCGTGCTTGAGGTTGGTGTGATCTTGACGAAACAAACATATGAAATTAGCGTTGTCGCGTAGTAACTGTTTTGGAATTTTGGAAAACGTTTGAGCTAGGTAAAAGCAATCCATTTCTTTGTGACGACCTTGCGTGAAAAAGTTGCGAATTTCATTTTGATTTTCCAGGATGACGTCGTCGAACACAACGACTGAATTTTCACGACAATCGTCGAGTGGTTTTATTTCAGATGCAAACGTTGCAATGTCCAGACCATCGTACAGTTTCATCAGTTGCTGGTATTTGGATTGCTCCAAACTTTTCGAGAACACGTACAGGTGCCTGTTCTTCCAATCTAACCAATTGGGTGCGAGGAGAAAATTGTCCACGAGCAGTGTCGTTTTCCCACACCCCGAAGGACCTACGATTAGACATCGGATGCTGTCGGGAAGCAACTCGCCGTTCTTTTTTTTCGTTTGACTTTCCGGATCCGGTAGACGCTTCACCACGTTCCACGTACTCACAAGATCACCTCGTTCGCGTCGATCCAACTCTTTTCCGGAAGTCCCAGCCATTTGACAAACAGTTTGTCACCTTTCCTACGCAAAACCTTTTCGATGAGGTACGTGTCGGGGTGTTTTGTTTTAGAGAGTTCCTCTTCGTAAAATCTTCCTTTCAAAATCTCGCCGCTACTATCTTTTATTATATACGTGTGTCGGTTTCCGGCTAAAACTCGAACCACCGTAAAAAGTTCCGTGCTCCAATTTTTTGTGAATCCCTTCTCGAAGGTGCGTTTGAATTTGCTGATCCTCACCTGGTCTCCAATTTTGAATTTTGATTTCTTGGTAGTCGGAGTGTACTTTGGACAGTAAACTGTAGAAATTAAACGCTGCTCGTCAGATTTCGTAACGTCAGCTGGCTTCATGCCTATCGTTCTGTGTACCGTATCATTATAGGTGTCGACGAGTTCCGGCAGGATGTCGACCCATTTGTAATTTCCCCGAAGCGTGAATCGTTTCCACATGTGTGTTTTCAAGGTTCGATTAAATCTTTCCACGATGCTGGCTTTGATGTGACTGAAGGTCGAATAATGTCGAATGTCATGTTTTTGAATAAACTTTTGGAATACGGCGTTGTAAAATTCGTTTCCGTTGTCCGTTTGCAAAAACCGTGGTCGTCTGCCGCTTTTGCGAAAAATTAATTTGAATGCTTCCGTGACGCATGTTCCCGTTTTGGCTTTCAAAGGTAGAGCCCATGCGAATTTCGAAAACGTGTCTATGACGGTGAGGAGGTACTTGTTGCCCTTGTTCAATTTATGTACATTTTTCAAATTGCCGCTGTTCATCTCCACGAGGTCACTTTGCCAGAGGTCATCGATGCCCTTGGTTACCACCGCCAAACGTTCGTAGTTGCGGCGTGCAGGTTTATGCAATTCTTCGACGATGGCTTGCCTAGACATTTTGAAGATTACGTTTGAAGAGAAGCACGAGCGTGATGGGATTCAAAGAGGGTGGCACCTCGCTCGTGTTTTGAATGATCAGCTTATCGCCGGCACTCACGTCGAAAACGGTAAGATCTTCGTCTTCGTGTATCTACACGCTTGGTGTTGCCGAAAATGTCGTTAGGCATTTTGTTAACTGTTATTTATTAAAGGATAGACGATTCGTAATTCTACGAAGAGAGGAACGAGTTTGTCGTAATCTCCGAGGAGTTGAACGTAAAGATAATCTCCTGCGGAAACATCGTACGTAATGTTAGAAAGCATCTTGTCGTGCTTGATTCGAAAAATGTTCTTGCCGGTAGATATTTTGATTTCGCCTACGTTTTCCGGATTCACGGTGATTTGAAGTTTCCCACCGATCGGAATTTCGTAAAAATGTAAATTGTTGTTGAAGATGTAAAAAGTTTTGCCGACGACTTCATCCAATTTCGTCCAAATGCTGTTGAGGTGAATGATCAACAGACCGTTGAGTTTAGGTAACACGGAAGGTAAGACTTCATGATCTGGTATGGACGGTGCAGTTTCCATGATGATCTGTTTTTTGAAACCGAACAAGTTCATAGGCATGCTGGTTATTTAAGGATACGGTCAAAGTTTTATTTTGTAATGACAGTCAAAGTGTTTTTTTTACTGAGTAACGAAATGTTTTTTTTTTTTGAGTTAGTGAAAATTGTTGTGTGTGGTGGTGAGTGCTAATTATTTGCACTGTGCGCAATTCTTATTTATTTCTAAACGACGATGTCCCCAAGGCAATGTGTGAATACCACACTCGAGGACGCACCTCTTATCGTCATCGGGATCCAGCGCAATTTTTCTAACTTTGTTTGTGGTAATGATATGGTCGACGCTCTGGATTCTTTGTTCTATATTTAGTGTCGTCGATTGTGAGTAAAGGCAATCGATGTAATCATGGAAGGTGAGTTTGTTCTCCACCGTATTTTTGCCCACACCTTTTGCTTTCTTCGTGACGCTACTCTCTGTTCTCATGGCATACATCTTCGAACGCAAACCCGCGAACTCGACAATAATATCACCGTTACATTCATCTTTCAGTTTACCTAGGACTTTTTTGTTACGAGATGGAATTCCAAATCTGTTGGGTTGAGGATACGCAGAAATATCGAAATACTCGAGCATGGAAGGATTTTTTATGTCTTCGTATAGGTTAGGTGTTTGTATGCTGTAAATAAAGCTGTCGGTGTCCGTGTACAAAAGTGACATTTTATCATTGTAGAAGGGTTTCATCACGTCATAATGAAATTCAAACATGTAAAGTTTCGACAAGTCGAGAACCGTTGCGCCAACGTAAATTGGTTTTCTGAATTTCATCAATTTTATATCTAGATTGAAAAGTGCCAAATTCTCATTGTAAATTTTTCTTGACTTGAATCTAGGATCGGCTATCCACTTCCGACATTTATTCTTATCGGAAATTAATTTCACGTCTACGTGCTTTCTAACATTCTCCATGGTCTTTCCGTACACCGCATTGTTCATTAATTTAAAGAAGTCCTTGTCTAAATCGGAAGTGGCAGCTGTTCTATGTTGTGTGTTAGTTTCTATGTAAGGTCTTAACCACGTGGAATGTTTAAACTTTAGTATTCTTCTAACATTTACAATCTGAACACCCTTTCCAATCAAAAACCGGAGATTCTTGTAGTGGACGACGTATCTCTGTTTAGGGTGCAATGTTAACAAAAGCTTGTCTTGAACCGAGTCGGGTGGACATTTGATTTCGGGAGTCGGAGGCAAATCCGAAAACGTGTCGTGCAGGTGGTCGGAGAATTGGAGATCTACCTCTGCGAAGAAACCACACTCGCTATCGTCGAAATGAATAATGTCTATCGAAGTGGGATCTAACCATTCGAATCCCCCGTAAGGAAGTTTCTGAACCATGGCATGTCCGTAGAGATTATTAACGTCGGCGTAGAAGATGTAATTCGATGCTCGATTTGAATCGTAATCTTCTTTCATGTGTACGTTATTAGCTTTTGCATGTCAGTAGTGTCAATATGTACTTCTGAGGCCAACTTTGATTTCTTGACCAAACGACCACAAAAAGTTGAAAAACTCACTTTCTCTCCCCGTTCCGCGGCTCATTTAGTGCGCTGACGACGTTTCACGGGCGCAAAAAGGCAGTGATGAGTGAAAGATGAGCTCTCGTTCTCTCATCCTCCTCATCTTTCTCATCTTTCTCGTTGTTCTCTCATTCTCTTTTTATTCTCCTCTCATCCTCTCATCTTTTTTTTATTCTCTTATTTTTTTATTCTCTTATTTTCTTATTTTTTGAAAGATGAGTGCATCTTATTGTAATTTTCCAAGTCTGGGACCAAATGTTTATATATCGTGACCTACGTAAACCTCTTCTCTCATTCTCTTATTCTCTCATTCTCTTATTTTTTGAAAGATGAGTACACTTTATCGTAATTTTCCAAGTTTGGGACCAAATGTTTATATATTGTGACCTACGTAAACCTCTTCTCTTATCCTCTTATTCTCTCAATCTCTCAATCTCTCAATCTCTCAATCTCTCATTCTCTCATTCTCTCTACCTTTAGAATATTGTCGTCAACATTTTAGAGAGATGAAGTTGGAGTGCTGGAATCAACGGGGCCAAATGTTTATATATTGTGACCTACGTAAACCTCTTCTCTCATCCTCTTATTCTCTCAATCTCTCAATCTCTCAATCTCTCATTCTCTCTACCTTTAGAATATTGTCGTCAACATTTTTAGAGAGATGAAGTTGGAGTGCTGGAATCAACGGGGCCAAATGTTTATATATTGTGACCTACGTAAACCTCTTCTCTCATCCTCTTATTCTCTCAATCTCTCAATCTCTCATTCTCTCATTCTCTCTACCTTTAGAATATTGTCGTCAACATTTTAGAGAGATGAAGTTGGAGTGCTGGAATCAACAAAGCCAAATGTTTATATATTGTGACCTACGTAAACCTCTTCTCTCGGGGAGAGAACAATGTGCCCCCACACACACACACACACACACACACACACACACACACACACACACACACACACACACACACACACACACACACACACACACGCACGCGCGCGTATGCCTCTTATTATTTCCGTATTGTAACACAAGCAAACAAACAAACAAAATAATAATTGCTGTTTTTTTAGGATACCTGGCCCCTAACCTCGCCAGGGTGCGTGGTGCCCAACCCAAAAAGGTTCTAACGGCTGCGGTTATAGATTACCGCACCTCTGTAGAGTTTCACGTGTTTTTTTTTTTCCCCCCAAACTTCCATGAAACCCTACAGAGGACCTCCGTAATGCATGCAACGTGTACTAACGACTCTAGTGTTATTTGACGTTGTGATATTTTTGGATATAGAGTTTTATTGTGAGATATAGATAAAAATAATTATGTTTATTATAATATTTTCTTGATGAAGATGGAGAATGTATGTGTGCGTGTTACAAATAAAGTTGCATGCTTTTTTCTAGTGTGTGTGTATGTGTTTTTGACGTTTCGACAGCATCTGAAATGATAAAAAAGAAATTTTATTGTTAATTTTCATGTGTAAAAAAAAACAACAAATTTTTTTTGTGCAAATTTTCTGATTGTCTCGTGCTATAGTGCAAAAAGACATTGTAACTAATCTGAACTAGTGAAATTCGTATTGTGCCATTGTAACTGATTGTGCTAGTGCAGAAAATTTCTTATTGTGCAAGAAAATAGATGTTAAAAACTTGTTAAAACTGCTCTGTGACCCTCTCATTCTTCACGTCGTAGGCGAAGGACTTCTCTGCAATCAGGATGACACTGCATAGGGTATCCTCGGGCAAGGCATCGTGGAACTCGCAGACGACCTTGATGTTGGTTCGATCGTTGACCACAACCTGCTTTCTCTTAGATGTGTTGATGACGGTCATGGGTCTCCGGGCTTTGAACTCGCTGGGCGTGTAGTACATGTCCACACTTCCCTCGGTCACGCGCTTGTAAGCCGAAAACGCTTCGTAAAGTTTGAGGTAATCGTTTTTGGTCACGTCGAGGTTGTAATTCTCGCGCGGGAACACTTCGTTGCGTCCATTTTTGAGATAAACATTCTTGATCTTGCAGTCGTCGAATTTGCTGGAATCTTTCTCCTGATTTTTGTCCCTCCCGGTCTGAAAGAGCACTACGACGAAATCTGGCATGTCGAACTGTATGTTGTTGAACTGCGTCGTCACGTCGAATTCCATGTGACTTCCCGATGCTACCTTCTGCACGCACTGGTAACCGTGAAAGTGAATCGGCACCTGCGGACTTTTCAAGATCTCCGCTTTGTACTTGAGGGCGTAGTTTGTTTCGTATTCCACCACCGGCATTCTCAATTCCATGCTCCGAATGACGCACTTGGCTGCTTCGGGTAGAGTGTTGGCTATCGGCGTGGTGCCGTCCGGACCCAAAGTAGCGTATCGCATCAGTGCATCGTTGTCGTTGGCTGCTCTTCGAAACGTGACTCTCAGTCCTCCCTTCCACATGATCTCCTTGTAGTCCGAGAAGAAACCAGGCAGCAGACGCATGGGAAAGAGCACCGTGTGACTTTTCGTCGATATTTTGGTCCCCGCTTCGAATCCTCCCGCCTGGTAGTACGCTGCGTCCGTTTTGGATAATTTTAACGTTCCCACTGCCGTCGACGTGATGCCTGGATAATCTATTCTGTCGATGACGGTGTTATGTTTCCTCACCTCCACCTGCGAGAACAGGTGAGGCACGAAGTTGTCCACGAGTATCAAGTTTGCTGCTGCGGGAAACGCGTCTTCGCTTTCTTTCTTCACCACGTCGAATTGAAGGTAGAGGTCTGCTCTGTGAGGATGAATAAACCCATCGCCTACGTCAACGTCGTATTCGATCTCCCTGTTCGCTTCGTTCAGATTGGCGAACGTGCGACGGTTGGGAGGGAAAGATTGCAATTCGTAACTTTCGATTTGCTCCATTTCACTATGTGTGTTATTTATTATACGTTGATCTCCACGATGGCCGTCGTAGTGGCACCTGCGAAATCCACCACGTCTCCTTTCTCGTTCGTCACCACCAACTCTATGTCGTCTATGCGGTTGCGACATACTGGAAAATAGATCGGCGAAGAGGGCGTGTAGATGATCGGTTCCATGAACTCGGAACTTGGTTTGAAAGTGGCTATGATTCCCGTTTGTTTGTGACTTCCTAACAATCCGTCCGAAGATTTCGTGATCATGCCTTCGGCCACGTTACAGTGTACGTTCAGAGTCTCTATGGCCAAGAATTTAGGAATATTGACTGCCGTGTGCTTAATGCCAGCTTCGAGTTTTGTGTTGTTCTCGAAACCTAAAAGTTCTCCTATGGTGCCCAGGTCCACAGTCTCCGTCGCGGATAGGATTTCCACTCTGTGCGTGACCGAATTTTGAGAAAGATACGTGCCTTTGGGTAACTGAGCTTGCAAAGTAGAAAGATTGTATTGGCCTGGTGTGACGACGATGTGTTCGCTTCCTACGCTAATTTTGTTGTTGTGCTGCGTAACATTAGGTATGAGGTACATGCTGTAGAATGCACGCAGAGCCACGGATTTAGGATAGACAATGTCGTCGTGCAGCGTGAGTTTCAAGATTGAAGATTCACTCGTGAGATGGAACACGCCCATCCTAGTGATGCTGTTTGAGGTTCCACAATGCTTTCTGGAAATCTTCGATCGTAGGGTTATTTATTTTAGAGAGAAACGCGAGCACGGAGAGGCAGAGATGACCGCAGTTCACGTCTCCGAAATTTTGAATGCGTTCGTCGTTGTAGTATATGGAGGTTTTGTTTGTTTTCAGATAATGAACTAAATTTGTAGGTGGAACACCTCCGAAAGAATCGAAAACGAATGCTTTATCATCATTTTTGTGGTAACATATCCAATGCGTGCCTGGATTTTCTTGACCGTCCAAGTTGACTACTCCGCATTCTCTTCTTTTAACGCTTGAAGGTAACGAGTCGGACATGAAAACTCCTCTGAAGTGTTTGATTTGTAACGGTTCGATCAGAGATTCAATATCTCGGTTGGTGAGTGCTTCTGTTTCTTTTTTTTAAACTTTCTCATCACGCCCTTCCCCTTCTTCTCCATGGCCAGGTTGTGACGTTTCTGTTCTTCCAATTCCGCCTTGTTCTTCTTTGAGTCGATGACGGTTTTCGCGATGGCGGCACTTCCGCCGGCCAAACTTCCAACGGCCCCCAATGCTGCCAGGATGGCCGGGATGCTGAATATGAAACCTCCGATCTTTTGCTGTTTCCGCGAACGTTGCAACCGTCTCAATTGAGGTGTGCTGAGCAGCAACTTCATTCCATGTCCTTTCGACAAGCAAGAACGTTTCTTCTCGCGTTGTTTCTTGGTGAGTAACCCATCGAGGGCACCTAGATTTTTAAGATTGGAGTATGGTATCTGGTACACAACACCCTTGGGCTTCATGTTGATGCTCTATGCGTTATTTTCGCAGTATGTTATTTATATATATTCTGAGATTTTTTCTTGTGTAGTTTTTTACGGTATGTTATTTATATATTTTCAAGGCCTCGCAGTCGCTACACAAATTCTATTACGTGCTTTGTTTTCTTGCCAAGAAGTTCCTTTGTCCCCTTGTACACGATTCGAGTTTTGTTCTCGATTAAAATAGATAGCTTCTCGTCGGATAACATGTTAGCGTATCGATCTGGTAAAAATAGACTGTATTGTGCGTTGAGCAACAGGCGTACCTTGGGACCATACTGGGTAGAAACGATTGAACCGGAAGTTATCGTGTAAGGTTTGTCGACTTCCAATTCCCGAATTTTTACATACTCGACTGACAAATTTAGCATTTGTTTTAATGCTTGGAGATCACTTATTTTTTCAGTTGTCATATTGAAGAAGAGAAATTTTCAGTGTGTGTGTTAGGGAAATTTAATTGTTTTTTTTCACCATGTGTGTTATTTATATATACCGAAGATTATATTTTTCACGATGTGCGTTATTTATATATCAAGTTTTTTTGATGCGTATATATTATTATTTTTTAACAGAGGAAGAAAGTCCGTGCTTCGGAAAACGCGATGATGTGCGTAATGATATCTTCCTTCTCCTGCATAGACTTGTACCAATCATCAGTATACCGTCTTCTTCCCTGCATCGCCTCGTGCAGTTCCTCCGACCTCTCGTTTAATTTCTCCCCTGCAGCCGAAAGCAGAATGTTGAGATCACTGCACCTCAGGCCGCTGATCTCCCGAAGATGGTCCTTGAGAACCATTTCACAAGGGATGCGAAATTCCGGCGTTGTTCTTGCCATGATTAGAAGTTTATTAACATCTCCGTTAACTACCTTTTTGAATATTTTAGATAGTAGTTCGTGCGGCAAATCAGTTATACGAGACATGTTTATTTTTTTACTGTATGTTATTTATATACCCCACCCCAATTTTTGTTTCGTGTTCATGGCGATGGTGGTACCCAGTGCGGCGACCCGTTCACCCAACGATGCGTCTCTGCTGACGAATCTTTCGAAAGCTGCGTGCTCTAACTTTCTGTCTGCTTCGTGACGTGCATTCAGATCCGTCTGCGTGGTGTTGTAGGCGATGTCGTGATCTTTGCATGCTGCGTCCAACGGATTCACACCCTTGTCTCCTCTCTCCAATCTTTTCTCGAGTTTGGTACCCGGTCCGCAGTACTGGTAGCCAGGTAGATGCATCTCGAAAGGTAACTTGTTGATGATGTCGTTTACGAGTCCCTTTCCTTCGGCCACGTTCCAAAATTTCGGAGGCAGCGTGTTGATGATTTTGATGAGGTAACCTATGCCCTTGTCGTCGTTCACGATGAAGTTGGAAAGTTTCGTGCTGATCATGTCCACGATGCCAATCTTCTCGTTGTAGAAATTACGGTTGCCTGCATTTTCTTCGCCGGCTATCACCAACAATCGGTCCACGAGCTTCCTCACGTCGTCCACCCAAACGAATTCTTTGGGTAACGTGTTGTAGCGTTTGACCCCGCTGCCTGTTTTGACCTGGTTCCAAATCGGTTTGATGAGATTCCTGTACTTCTCGCCGCTGCTTGATTTCACCCTATTCTGCGAGGCGTCGTTGTTCTGGTACAAGGCATCCGTCATGATCAGAATTTCCTTGTAACTCTGGTAATCTTCGTCAGTGTAATCTTTCGGCTGCTTTTTGGCAACGAGTTCCCACAGTCCCACCGTACCCGGATACCTGTTCCAACTATCCTTGTCGCCTAAATTGACTTTAATGTCGTTGCCTTCGAAGGTCACCTTCGATTTCCCAATCTTCCACACCACACCGCCGCCTTCGCTGGTTTCCATGCTGGGATACAATCCGAACACTTCATCCTTGTCGAATTTCCCTGTACTTAGGTAGTCTCGTGCCAAAGGTCCCAACTCGATTTTATCCGAAGACGACGACGTGCTGCCTATGGCTCGACGTCGTGCCGGTGCATCCTTCAGTTCGAACGGCGTCGAAGGAATGCTTGAAATGGGCGTGGGTACGGCGTAACTTTTAGCTGCGAGTGGTACGAGTTTATTAATCAAATTTTTATTTTGTTCCGTGACACTTTTAATTTCTTTACCTAGACCGCTGATGGCATCGATCACAGGTTGATCCTGACGTTTCTTCTCTTCGTAGAATCCGCGATTCTCGGATTTCCAACCTTTGAAGCGTTTCGCGAGGTAATCGCGAAGCTTGAGATTTTCGTCTTCAATTTTTCGTTTCGTCATGACGTTATTTATATACGTCGTTTCTCACAACGTTGCAACGTTTAGAAAGTCGTTGATTTTGTTTCTATATTTTCCATCGTTGGGTTTCCTCGTCATGTCGATCGTCGCGAATCCGAAATCGTCACCGTTCCAGCAAGTAGAGCAGCAGCGTTCCGAAAATTGATTGTAGTTCATGTCTCCGCCTACGTAGTCATCGTACGCGTGCTTGAGGTTGGTGTGATCTTGACGAAACAAACATATGAAATTAGCGTTGTCGCGTACTAACTGTTTTGGAATTTTGGAAAACGTTTGAGCTAGGTAAAAGCAATCCATTCCTTTGTGACGACCTTGCGTGAAAAAGTTGCGAATTTCATTTTGATTTTCCAGGATGGCATCGTCGAACACAACAACTGAATTTTCACGACAATCGTCGAGTGGTTTTATTTCCGAGGCGAACGTTGCAATGTCCAGACCATCGTACAGTTTCATCAGTTGCTGGTATTTGGATTGCTCTAAACTTTTCGAGAACACGTACAGGTGCCTGTTCTTCCAATCTAACCAATTCGGTGCAAGGAGAAAATTGTCCACGAGCAGTGTCGTTTTTCCACACCCCGAAGGTCCTACGATCAGACAGCGGATGCTGTCGGGGAGCAACTCGCCGTTTTTTTTCTTTGTTTGACTTTCCGAATTAGGTAAACGTTTCACAACATTCCACGTACTCATAGAATCACTTCGTTTGAATCGATCCAACTTGTTTCCGGAAGTCCCAGCCATTTCACCAAAAGTTTGTTGCCTCTCTTGCGCAAAACTTTTTCGATAAGGTACGTGTCGGGGTATTTAGTTTTAGAGAGTTCCTCCTCGTAGAAGCGCCCCAATAAAATTTCACCGCCACTGTCTTTTATTATATACGTGTGACGGTTCCCGGGTAGAACTCGAACCACGGTAAAAAGTTCAGTACTCCAGTTTCGTGTGAAACCCCTGTCAAACGTTCGCTTCAATTTACTGACCCTCACCTGTTCTCCAATTTTGTATTTAGCTTTTTTTGTCGTGGGCGTGTACTTTGGACAGTAAACGCTAGAAATTAAACGTTGTTCGTCAGACCTGGTAACGTCAGCCGGCTTCATGCCTATCGTTGCGTGCCGTGTGTGATTATAGTCGTTAACAAGTTCCGGGAGAATAGTGACCCACTTGTAGCTTCCCTGAAGCGTGAAGCGTGACCACATGCGCGATTTCAGAGTGCGATTGAATCTTTCCACAATGCTGGCCTTGACGTCACTGAAGGTCGAGTAATGATGAACGTTGTGTTTCCGAATAAACTTTTGGAATACGGCATTGTAAAATTCCTTCCCTTTGTCCGTGTGCAGAAACCGAGGTCGTCTGCCGCCGCTTTCGCGAAAAATTGTCTTGAATGCTTCCGTGACGCACGTTCCTGTTTTCGCCTTCAAAGGTAGAGCCCATGCGAATTTCGAAAATGTGTCTATGACGGTGAGGAGGTACTTGTTGCCATTGTTCAATTTATGCACGTTTTTTAACTTGCCGCTACTCATTTCGACGAGGTCGCTTTCCCAGAGGTCGTCGATTCCCTTGGTTACCACAGCCAAACGTTCGTAGTTGCGGCGTGCAGGTCTATGCAATTCTTCGACGATGGCTTGCCTAGACATTTTTTATTATTTTTAGAGATTACGTTTCAAGAGAAGCACAAGCGTGATGGGATTCAAAGAGGGTGGCACTTCGCTCGTGTTTTGAATGATCAGCTTATCGCCGGCACTCACGTCGAAAACGGTGAGATCTTCGTCTTCGTGTATTTCATATATGTTGCGCGTTTCGTTCCAACGCGCCAGAGGAATGTTTCCTGCTTTCTGGACACCACGATTCGATATCAAAGTCATGGTGGGAACGCTAGCTTTTCTGCCGTGAGACCAGTACGAAAATTCGTTTATCTGAATCGTGCCATCGAGGAGAAACTTGTAGTACGGATGATAAGGATGTAGCATGTACAGTTTGTTACCTTCGACGAAGGTGGAGATTCTCTGTTGATTGGGAACGCTGTTGATTTCGATGGCTTGCAGAGAATGCAGTTTAGCGAATTTAGTGTCAACGCTAACGAGGTTGCTGTGAAGCTGACCCAGTGTGTTTTGTACGGGCACCAAATGCTCGACTATGGTATCCGTTACGGTAGAAAATGACGGTTTGATTTTCACTTCCACGTTCAACTGCTTGTAGCTTTCGTTGAGTTCTTGCAACTTGGCACCGAAAGAGGCCAGCGTCGATTCCTGCGTTGATTCCAGCACTCCAACTTGATCTCTGATATTGACCACAATGTTCTGAAGGTTCTCGATTTGATTCAATTTCGAGCTCTTCTCGGTAAGATCGTTCACGATGATTCGCATCTCTGTAAACTGCGTGTGAAGGTCGGCGACGCTCTGCGAAGTGGGCAGCGTCGACACCAGCGAAGCAAGTTCGTCTCGAATCTGTTCCACGTTCGCTGTTTCCGTTTCCAGTCGTTTCAGCATACGTGATATGTTCCTTTTCAAAGCGTGTAATTCTTTGGAGGTGGGGAGATTGGCCACCCGACTCTCGAGATCGCTCAATGAACTTTTGATGTCACTCGAATCGGATAGTGCCGTCACCGCCGTTTTCAATTTTTCCAAATCTTCGCTCGAAGGCACGCTCGTTCGTAACGATTCCAAGTCACCCTGTATGTTGTCCAGTACGTGATGAAAATGAGCGAGATTCGTTTCGACGTTCAAATTTTCTAAATATTCGATCTTCTGCTGAACAGTGCTCAATGTGTCTTGAATGCTCGTCAACACACTTGCTTCAGCGTGAATATTTTTAATTTCTTCGTTGATCAATTCTAAGGATGCTTGAAGCGTAGCGATGGTGGTTTGAATGTGTTCGAAATCTTGATAAGCCTCCAGTTGAATTTTTATGTTCGCGACGCTTTTACCGATGACCTGCAGTTCGTCCGACGATGGTAGGTTCGTCATTGTATCTTCCAAAGTCTGCAACTTGGATTTGATTTCTCCCAACGTGCCAGTGAATTCTTCTTGTAATTTAGAAACAACGACCTGCAAGCGTTCTATATCAATATCGTTCACGACGGTTTGAAGTTCAGAGAAATTCTTTTCTATTGCGGAAGTTCGCTCTTCGATTTCGAGTTTCAATTTTTCCAAATCTTCATTTTTCGATTGAAATTGCTGTAATTTGGCCAAATCATTTTGAAGCGAATCCATGCTCAACTGTATATTTTGAATGTTGTCGTAAGAAGGTACGTCAACATAATTTTTTATCAGTGTTTTCAGTTCGGAATCGATTTTCAGAATGGGATCGAGACATTGCGTTTGGAGCGTAGCGATCTCAGACTCTAAACTTTTGTTTAAGGTCTCCTGCAAAGCGATCAAATCGGTCCTCAACTTCTTAACTCGAACGTCCAGCATGAGAATCTCTTCTGCATGGTCTACACGCTTAGTGTTGCCGAAAATGTCGTTAGGCATTTTGGTTAACGGTTATTTATAATAGGATAGACGATTCGTAATTCTACGAAGAGAGGAATAAGTTTGTCGTAATCTCCTAGGAGTTCCACGTAAAGATAATCTCCTGCAGACACATCGTACGACATGTTAGAAAGTAGCTTGTCGTGCTTCATTCGAAAAATGTTCTTGCCGGTAGAAATTTTGATTTCGCCTGCGTTTTCCGGATTCACGGTGATTTGAAGTTTCCCGTCGATCGGAATTTCATAGAAATGTAAATTGTTATTAAAAACATAAAACATCTTGCCCACATCGTTATTTATTTCCGTCCAAATGCTGTTGAGGTGAATGATTAACAAACCGCTGAGTTTAGATAACACGGAAGGTAAGAGGTTATTGGAATTTGGTGCTGCAGTGTCCATGTTGCTTTGTTTGCGAAAACCAAAGAGATTCATTGTTCTTGTTAGTTATTTAACACATCGTGCTTTTTTGCTATTCTTCAAAACATACGCAGGAAGAGAATGAAAGAGGGAGCCCTCGGGCGATGAAAAGTTGCAACCTGTTATTATGTTGTTAAGCCCGCTCAAACCGAGGCTCATTAAATTCAACTCTTATTTTTCATCGCCCGAGGGCTCCCTCTTTTATTCTTTTCCTCCGTCTGCCATTCTTCTTCAAAAACACAGCGGACTTCATGACTATGGGGTTACGGTTAACACACGTCACATTTATCGCTTTTATTGTAGTGCCCCCACTCTCGCGTGTGGATTTGACAATCGAGAACGCGTAACTTGTTGTCTCTGCCATCCAATGCGACCTTGGTTACGCGCGTCGTGTACAAATCATGCAATTTACTTGCAATGCGATGATCGGTGCTAAGTTGCCTTTTACCATGAAAAAGGCATTCTTTGTAGTTTTGCATGCTAAATTTGCTGGTACTTATTTTTCCTACCCCCTTCGCCTTCTTGATCTCTTTTTCTTCTGTAATCTTTACACAGTACATTTTGGCACGAAGCCCCGCAAATTCCCTGCTGTAATTACCAGCCGCTTCATCTTTGAACTTTCCAATCGTCATTTTGTTTTCTGCCGAATGTAAGTGATGGCCTGATGGTAAGTTGCTAAAATCAAACAGATGCTTCATCTTAGTCAGATCATGTTCGAGGCTTGGTGTTTGGATTAGAAAAATGAAGCTATCCGTGTCAATGTAACATATTTGGATGTTATCTCCATAAAAAGGTTGAAACTGACCGTAGTACGATTGGTACATGTGCAATTTTGATAGTTCAAGGACGGTGGCACCTATGGCAATCGGCTTGTTGAGCATCACTTGCTTCTTGTTCCTCTCAACAAATACTAGATTCTCGTCGAAAATAGTGAAGTTTTTGAAGTAGGGTGACGCGACGATCTTCTCAAATTTCTTTTCGTCCGTGACCAACGTTGCGTCGATGTAATTACGCACGTTCTCCATCGTCTTGCCGTAGATGGCGTTATTGAACAGTTTGTACAGATCCTTGTCTGCAGGCGATGTCGATTGCGCTCTGCGGCGCGTGTTCTCGGCTATGTAGGGTTCCAGCCACTTGCTCTGTCGGAACTTCAATCCTCTATGAACTTTCTTCAACTGCAAGCCGTGACTCAGGTAAAATTGGAGGAGTCGGTAGTGCAGAACGTAATTCCGCTTGTTCTCCATGCTTAGTATGAGTTTTGGCTCCGATCCTCCAGGTGGCTTCTCCTTGGTGGGGGCCAGGGCCAATCCGTGATGTTTCTTGTGAAGCGTTTCGGGATAATCGAGATCCACTTCCAAGAAACAGCCCCATTCATTATCTTCGCTCCAGTTAAGAAAATCTTCGCAGGAGAGTTCCTCTTCGGTCATCCACCCGTAGTCGCTGATGGGAAGACACTGGGACATGGAGTGGCCGTACAGGTTGTTGACATCCCAGTAGACAATATAGGTGTTGGGTTTCGATGCATCGTAACCAGGCGTATGAGGATTGTTTGCTTGAGCATGGCGTCGGGGACATTGGACGATGCCACCCCGTATCGCACTCTCCATAAAAGCATACTGTTCCTTCTCTGCGATGAGGCCCAGTTCCATGTTGGTGTATTTCATCATCGATTCCCAAGTCAATCCCGGCGTGGTGAAGAAATACGCAGGATCCAACTTGTATATCGCGATGCATCTCTTACGAAACGATTCGAAAATATCCATCAGAAGTGTCACATCCAATTTCAGATAAAGATCGTGATAATCGCGAAAAGTTTGGCAATTGAATGCCGTCCACACACTACGAGCGTGTTCGTAGTCCTCTTCGGAACAGACGTCCTCCGTGAGAGAAGAATAAAATACCTCCCGGGGTGGAAGTTCCGTCTCGTCAAATTTGTCGAAATTGTTGACGTACTCGTAGGGGTAGACACCCTTGCGACGCAACAGATTCAAATTCTCATCTCTCCCCGAAAAACATTTTTGCTTGGTGGCCACAAGATCTTCGTCGCCAAGTTGAGATGCAAGGCTTGCGAGGCTGGAGGACAGGAAATTGTAAGAGTCCAGGATTCGCACTTCCACGCTTCCTCCTTCTTGGAGAGGGATCCACACTCTCACCACAATATATTTCTCGCTCGTTCTCGGGATGATGCTGATTCGAGAAGTTATGTTGTGGAGTTCTTTGACGAAGAGATGTGTGTCGTACTTCTCCGTGTAGTGCAGAAACAGGGCAACAAAATGCGACTCCTTAATCTTGAGATTGCACGAATTACAGATGGTGCTTAGAAATAATCCATTCTGGTGGTTATGGTGGACGACCTTGTAATTTTCGGCGGTGAAAGCCTGGTTACACTCCTCGCATCTTGTCGCCGCGTCATGTCTCTGTTGTTGTTCTGTTGTGAGAGCAGGTGGAGAAACGTAAGAGCCTTTCAGGCTGGGTGCAAGTTCTCTCGCGCATTCCGCTATCTTCTCAACAAAATGTTTTACCGCATCAGGTCCGCAATACAAGATGACATCATTCAATTTTTCTCCGTAGATGGAGAAACTGCAAGGCTCGTGGTGAAAAATTTGGGTCGTGCTTGAGGTAGAGGGATCAGGGTCGCAAGACGTCATGGGAACTTGGAAGCTTTCAAAGTCGGCATAAAGGACGACGGGATGGTGGAGAAGAGCCTGGTGTTTCTGAAATTTCATCTTGGTTCCGGGTTCCGGCATGACATCTTCGGGTTCTGCATTCACAGAGCCAAAACACTTGTGCTGTTCTCTCATCTTTTTACCTCCGCGAAAAATTCTCAAACACCGATCGCAAATTTCGATCTTATCGTGATGCTTGCTGATCTGTCTTCCTACTAATCCTGAGAAATTCCGTATCAAACTGTAACGGCCATCTACAAGCAAGAGTCGAATTACATTATTCTGGCTTCTCGCAGGTCTTAACACACGAATGTTGTCGCAATCGTCAACCCCAAACACAGAAATATTGATATCTTTTCCTTTTTCCTCTCTATAGTTTTTTTCAAAATAATTGATCTTATTCAGGGGCACAGGATAGGAAATTCCTCTCATCATATTCTCGTATATCCCCTCATATCCTCTGTAATTGGACAGGCGTTGGGGGTGATTATTAGCTGGGTGTAATGCGGCGATGACAGACCATAGGAAACTCTTCTGATCATTACTTTGTATGTTCAACACTGCATTTTGCTTTTTTTGTTTTTTTGTTTTTTTTTGAGTGCTGCGTAATGGTTTGAAATTGCAGACTCGAAGTTCTAACATGTGGTTGTGACCGCAAAGACTCCATCCACTTCCTCTACCTTCAAACTCTTCTTGTTTTTGTGTCAAGTGCTCAAATAGCCGTGTCACTATCTCGTCAAGATCCTCGTTATTGTCATCGTGTAAGCTTTCACACCCTACGTAAAAGCTGAAAGTACTTGACTCGGACGAGACAACTTTCTCATACAGCAGGGTCAAGACGAGATGAATTTTAATTGCAACATTGACGAGGCAATCACGTAATTTATCGACTACCAGAGATTTCACATTGTTGAGGAAGATGCTCGAGTCACACTTTTCATCGCTTCCAGATTTATAAGTCATGATGCGTGCACTTTTATTCAAAGCACCCTCCTCATGCCCATCAGTGCGAGATTTCTTTGCCGGCGGGGCTACGACATCATGATCTGGTAGACGACATTTTTTCAAATGCCTAGCAATATTAGGTTTAGAAATCAACTTTCGACAGTTGCGACATGCCACAAGACCGGAGGGACCTGGTTGCGGTTCCATTTTTTCCTTCTGTTATTTATATATATATACACAGAGAAATTTTTTGGGGGGGTTGTGGTGATGGTAGTGGAAAGCGCACTGAAACAGAAGGAAAAAAGTTGAAAAATGCTAGATATTTTTTCCTTCCACATATATATATTAGACGCGAACAGTATGTATGTATGTATGTGTGTGTGCACTGTTGTAGGAGGTTAAAAATATACGACATGTAAGTGTGTGTCAATTTTTTATGACTCCTCTGAATATGTGTGTGTCAGACGCAAAACAAAAATATTAATATATCATGAAAATAAAAACTTACCTTTCAACAGAGATGGAGAGAAACTTCAAAATAAAAACTTGTAGCTCACTAAAACTTCCACGATGATATATATGTATACTGCCAGACAAACAATTAAGAATACTGAACTCCCACGATTGACGTTCACCTTTCAAGAGAGATAGAGAAACTTCAAAATAAAACTTGTAGCTCACTAAAACTCCCACGATGATATATATATATGTATACTGCCAGACAAACAAATTAAAAAATACTGAACTGCCACGATTGACGTTCACTATGATAATGACGTACAAAAAAACTGGTAGGTTATATAGGAACTCCTCTCCTTTTTTCTCCTTCTCTCCTTCCTACTCCACGCGACTCTCTTTGGTGAAAACACAATGAGGGCTATGGTCAATATCCTAGCAAATAAAACCCTTGTTAACTAATTTATTCATGCCATATTTTTTCAACAAAAAATTTTTGTGATGTGCACAATATTCTGTAGGGACAAATAACAATAAACGGGGCGTTGACAGTTCCACCCATGCATGTATTGTCGATTATTTTTTCCTCGGCCTCTATTCCGCGTCCCGTCAGGGTGTGGTGTGTGAAACAAACAATTCCCAGTATAAAACTCAAAAAGCGAAAAATGCTGTTGTGTTTGCTTCCGCCACATCCCCCTCTGATTCTATTGTTATCGGGGATGTGATGGATTCTTCATTCAGAACCGTGGGAAAGCTGAAAAAAAATAGAATCTCTTCGGGCGAAAGAGGATGCAAGATGAATAGGTTTGGGGAGGGGTTGCTGTGGATAGTTTAGTTCGTGATGAAAATGTTACATTGGGCAACGAAACACAATTGCTCCACAGGGGACAGGAAAAAATTCTACCGAGCGTCGCTATCCACGCGAACATTAGAAATTGCCTGAATAGCTTGGGGGTTTGGCATAGGATTATCGATTTTCGTTTTAGAGAATAATCTATGTAAGATTCTAGCATCGAGAATAAACAACATTGATTAAATTTTTGACAATATTCGCAGTACAAATCTAAACTCGTAATAATTTCGCCGCCACCACGCACCCTGGCGAGGTTAGGGGCCAGGTATCCTAAAAAAACAACAATTATTATTTTGTTTGTTTGTTTGCTTGTGTTACAATACGGAAATAATAAGAGGCATACGCGCGCGTGCGTGTGTGTGTGTGTGTGTGTGTGTGTGTGTGTGTGTGTGTGTGTGTGTGTGTGTGTGTGTGTGTGTGTGTGTGTGTGTGTGTGGGGCACATTGTTCTCTCCCCGAGAGAAGAGGTTTACGTAGGTCACAATATATAAACATTTGGCTTTGTTGATTCCAGCACTCCAACTTCATCTCTCTAAAATGTTGACGACAATATTCTAAAGGTAGAGAGAATGAGAGAATGAGAGATTGAGAGATTGAGAGAATAAGAGGATGAGAGAAGAGGTTTACGTAGGTCACAATATATAAACATTTGGCCCCGTTGATTCCAGCACTCCAACTTCATCTCTCTAAAAATGTTGACGACAATATTCTAAAGGTAGAGAGAATGAGAGATTGAGAGATTGAGAGATTGAGAGAATAAGAGGATGAGAGAAGAGGTTTACGTAGGTCACAATATATAAACATTTGGCCCCGTTGATTCCAGCACTCCAACTTCATCTCTCTAAAATGTTGACGACAATATTCTAAAGGTAGAGAGAATGAGAGAATGAGAGATTGAGAGATTGAGAGATTGAGAGATTGAGAGAATAAGAGGATAAGAGAAGAGGTTTACGTAGGTCACAATATATAAACATTTGGTCCCAAACTTGGAAAATTACGATAAAGTGTACTCATCTTTCAAAAAATAAGAGAATGAGAGAATAAGAGAATGAGAGAAGAGGTTTACGTAGGTCACGATATATAAACATTTGGTCCCAGACTTGGAAAATTACAATAAGATGCACTCATCTTTCAAAAAATAAGAAAATAAGAGAATAAAAAAATAAGAGAATAAAAAAAGATGAGAGGATGAGAGGAGAATAAAAAGAGAATGAGAGAACAACGAGAAAGATGAGAAAGATGAGGAGGATGAGAGAACGAGAGCTCATCTTTCACTCATCACTGCCTTTTTGCGCCCGTGAAACGTCGTCAGCGCACTAAATGAGCCGCGGAACGGGGAGAGAAAGTGAGTTTTTCAACTTTTTGTGGTCGTTTGGTCAAGAAATCAAAGTTGGCCTCAGAAGTACATATTTACTCTACTACTCATGTCTCTGTACGCATTGCACCATTCCACCTCGTATCCCTCTTTCGATAAATAGCAACATGTCAACGTCCGATATCAGTTGCAGCTTGACCTTTGTCTGGAATAACATTGCCGACCACGCTAACCCCGGTAGACTGTAGAAATACGCTGGATCTAATTTATAAATATTCGTTGCCGTTTTCCTGAACGCTTGAAAAACATCCGCGAGTATCGTCACGTCTAATTTTAAGTATGCGTCGTGGTAGTCTCCGAGTGTCCTACATTCTAATTTCTCCCACATGAGTTGCGCGTGTTGGTATTCTTCGTCCGTGATTCCTTTCTCTCTGAGTCTGCTGTAAAATTGTCTTGGAGGTGGGAGAGCGTCGTCGTTAAATTTAGAACCATCACTAACATATTCGTAAGGATAAACCCCTTTACGTCTAACGAGTTCTATGTCTACGTTGGGAAAACTAGCTCTAGTTATTTTAAATTGATCGTCGGTGAGTTTGTTCGCTAAAGCATCCAGACTTGCAGAGAGAAATCTATACGAATCCAGGAAGCGCATCTCGATTGTATTTTTCGTTCCCGGAATCGACACTTGCTTGCTGAGACTAATGTAGCGTTCTTCATTCTCGGCCAAGACACCTATACGTTTCGGATCGTAGCCAAGATGTCTCACCAGGTGGTGAAAATCATATCCGCTTCCGTTGTGAAAGAATATGGGGATGAATTTAGGTTTCTGGATTTTAAGATTGCACGTGTTGCAAATTCCACCTATGTAGTTTCCGCTGAAATGATCATGGTGGAATATTTTTTTGTTCTCATCAGTGAAACTTTGATCACATACCGGACACACCTCAGTGGAATTGTAATTTTGAAGTTCATTTTCAGTTAAAGGTGCCATCGGTTTTGATGTAAGCAGTACGCTACCAATTACCTCAACCTCCTCCACCATTTTTTCCAGGAAGTGTTCGATTACATTTGGCCCGCGGTATATATATGGTTCATTTATTTTATCACGTCGCACAACAACATAGCCGAAACTATTAGGTTGATGGAGCTGGTACGACGTTGTGGAGGAAATTTCAGGATCCGGTTCGCAGTAGGAGAGTGGTTTCAGGAAAGACTCGAAATCTGCGACGATGATTGCGGGATGTTCTAACAATGCCTTGTGCATTTTGAATTCTTCGACTTCGTTCGTTTCGGGCATCAACATTCTAGCCGGTCTGTTGTTGCCGCAATAAATTTTATGTTCGACAAGTTTATCGATAGCAATTTGACGACTATGAAGATTTTGATGATCACGTCGGTCACGATCGTCGAACGTGGTTAGGCATCTCGGGCAAACTTCGATGTTGTTTGCATACTTGGTAGTTTGACTTCTGACCAAACGTGATAGAGAACGAATTAGCGTGTAATGATAGACATCCTCGTTGGAAATGAGAATTAGATTTATTACACGAGCATCGTCATCGTCGATATCGCTTATCCTGACGGGATGCACGAGATATTTATCTGACGTAAAGGAATATACATTAATAGCGATGCGTTTTCCTGCACGATTTTCGAACTTTGTTATATCCGACAATGTCACCGGGTATTCGATGCCAGACATTACACTTTCAAACTCGGACTCGTATTGCTTGTAATGATAAACCCGTTCTGGATGATTTGACCAATGAATCGGATGAAGTTCTGCCAACACACACCAAAGGAAACACTTTTTATCGCTGTTCAGTATATTTAACACAGCCCTCTTGTGTTGAATGTTCGGTGGAAGAGGAACGTAGCTGGAAGCGCGAAGAGGCGAGAATTGGTTCACGTAAACAGTTAACGTGTGAGGACTTCCACATAGAGACCATCCCGACCCTTTAGCCTCGAAATCGTCATGTTTCTTAACCAGCTCGTTGGAAACTTTATAATAGAAGTTGTCTAAATTTTCGACGTCAGCAAAATAAAGAGTCTGGTTTTTTCTACGATGATAAAAAATACTCGTTGTGCCATCAACTTTCTCGTATTCAGAAAACAGAACAACGTATACTTTTATAGAGTTGTTTTCAAGTTTATCTTTTAAAATATCTAGTACAGATGTTTTCGTTTCATCCAAGAAACTAAGGATGTCACGACCTGGTTCTGACTTAATTGAAAAATCCTGGAGTTGGTCGTTGAATGCAGATCTAATTGGTTTGGGTTCATTAGATAATTTAATTTGCTTGGAAGTGGAAGCTTCCGTTTCTGGATCATCGATTTTCCTTTTCGATGCTTGTCCGGTCGATGGTTTGCAAATTTTCAGGTGTTTACTTAAATTTGCAATGCTGATCATTTTTCCGCATCGAGCACAGGGCTTAGAAGGTAACGAACGATTAATTCTCGAACCTGTTTCGCTACATCTTGCCCCGTGTACCGATAAATTGTTCCTTGAGATTAGCTTCCCACAAGTGACACATTCAGTTTTATAATTTTTACGATTGAAACTGGTGGTGGATGCCATTGCTTTTTCGAAAATCACAGAAATCAAAAAGTCTAGTATATAGCGATACAATTTTCAGGTATGTTATTTATATAGAATTTCTTAGGGCAAATACAAAACTCAAAAATTCGATGTACTGTGAATACAATTTTCAAGTATGTTATTTATATAGAATTTCTTGGGGTGAATACAAAACTCAAAAAATTCAATCTACTGTGAATAGAATTTCAGGTATGTTATTTATATAGAATTTCTTGGGTGTGAATACAAAACTCAAGAATTCAATCTACTCTGAATAGAATTTCAGGTATGTTATTTATGTAGAATTTCTCGGGGGTGATTACAAAAATCAAAATTCAACTTGACGTGAATATAATTTCCAGGTATGTTATTTTATATAGAATTTCTCGGGGTGATTACAAAAATTAAAATTCAACTTAACGTGAATATAATTTCCAGGTATGTTATTTTATATAGAATTTCTTGGGGTGATTACAAAACTCAAAATTCAACTTAACGTGAATATAATTTCCAGGTATGTTATTTTATATAGAATTTCTCGGGGTGATTACAAAAAATCAAAATTTAACTTAACGTGAATATAATTTCCAGGTATGTTATTTTATATAGAATTTTCTCGGGGCGATTACAAAACTCAAAATCCGAGACAGTTCAGTTTTAACGTGTTCATATTTTAAAAAAAATGCAAAATACGCCTTGGAGATTTCAACCAATCCACTTTACTAGATTGGGGAAACTCTAACTATTGTTATTTGGAACCTTTAACCTTTTTTGGTGACGTAGAGTACGCGTAGAGAGGTTGGGTTTAGTGTGTCGGTCGAGTCTCGGGGTCCTCTGTCCTCTCATATCAAAATAAACATAGGTCGTCATGGAACAAAAAAAAATGTACCGAAAATTTTCTAAGTCCAGCGTTAAAAAATCTTAAATTGCAAATATCTCGAAAATGGTAAGAGTTATCGAAAAAATATATCGAAAAACACCCCCATACGGCATCGTTAGATGCCCCCTGTCGATTTTGGAGGTGTAGAATACGTGTACCAAGTTTTGGAGGTCCTGGGGTCAAGGGGTAAGAAGTTAGCCCACCCCCTCCCAAAAACTTTGATCACTCGTAACTTTTGAACGAATAGTCGTAGAGAGGTCGGGTTTAGTGCGTCGGTCGAGTCTCGGTGTCCTCTGTCCACCCATACCAAAATAAACATAGGTCGTCATGGAACCATTTTTTTTCATCAATCGAAAAGTCCAGCGTTAAAAAAATCTTAGGACAAAAAAAAAACTACAAAGACAGAGACATGGACATAGACATAGACATATAGACATAGACATTACACATAGACGTAGACAACTTAACCTAACTTAACCGGGAACACGAGCCCGGGGACAGGGATAGGACCCCGGGAACACGAGCCCAGGGACAAGGGGAAAGAGACCCCGGGAACACGAGCCCAGGGACAGGGGGGGGGACTCCCGGGGACAGGGGGTGGTTACTCCTCCGAAGCAGTGGTTGAACGCAGCTAATGATCGAATATTGTTTCCAATGTGCTTTGGATACATACATGAACACCATATATATATATATATCAAGATCAACATATACATTACACAACCCCGATCAGAATCCGTAGATTCAACACTTGAGAAGTAAATATACACGCTGATCAAGACTCCTAGACACGCTGAAAAACTCTCGACCACGACCGGGTTCGAACCTATAGGCCACACGTAGAACGAACAATGACAAGAACGAGTGAACGCCTTAACACGCACGGCTACGGAGGAGAACCGAGAGAGGTCGTGTAAAATTGTTCTTATATACCCAACAAAACTCAGAAACTGTCATACGCGAGAGCTATATTTTGCAACAACTATAATTACCCAACACTAGCAACAAGAACAAAAAAATTATATCAATTACTTGTATAATATTAATTAGTAACTTTAGATAATATTAATTATTAGTTTTCAGTTGTAATTAATTTTAAAAAACAATTAATAACATGTTAGGTGATGATAATCAAGTGCAAAAAGCATTGCATTTCTTTTTTTTACACACAAACAAAGCACCACTTAGTTCACAAAACCTCTAACAGATGGCAGATAGTTACATGGTTCTAGTTAGGATGATGATTTTTGGGTTTGTTGGATAGGGGTTGAAGAAGACTATTTGTTGTAGTGACCACAGTATTGTTTTTTTTTGGTGTTTTCTGTTCTCTTACGAGAATTAATATAGGTTCTCATAGAACCCTCCAATTCATGACTTAGGAAAAATCTGTTTGCGGAAATCGAAAATGGCGACCGGAAGTGAGGTTATCTTGGAAACGGTAAGACTTAGGAAAAATCTGTTTGCGGATTCAACATGTACACCTATACGTGAGAAAAAGTATGAATAGAACCTATGTTCGGAAATCCAAAATGGCGACCGGAAGTGAGGTTATCTTGGAAACGGTAAGACTTAGGAAAAATCGGTTTGCGGATTCATCACGTACGCCTATACGTGAGAAAAAGTATGAATAGAACCTGTGCTCGGAAATCCAAAAATGGCGACCGGAAGTGAGGTTATCTTGGAAACGGTAAGACTTAGCAAGAATCTGTTTGGTGATTCATCATGTACACCTATACGTGAGAAAAAGTATGAATAGAACCTATGCTCGGAAATCCAAAATGGCGACCGGAAGTGGGATTATCTTGGAAACGGTAAGACTTAGCAAGAATCTGTTTGCGGATTCATCATGTACGCCTATATGTGAGTAAAATATGAATAGAACCTGTGCTCGGAAATCCAAAATGGCGACCGGAAGTGGGGTTATCTTGGAAACGGTAAGACTTAGGAAAAATCTGTTTGCGAATTCGACGACTGCAAGATCAAAAACGTTTATCTCAAGAATGGCAGGAACGAAGTGTTCCCGCGCGAGAATTACAACCTCGACATGACCAAAGATGATTACCTCAAACTTTACGAAGCGTACACCGCTTACAAGCGCGTGACCGAGGGAAACGTGGACATGTACTACGCGCCCAGCGAATTCAAAATCCGCAGGCCGATGTTCGTCATCAATACCACAAAAAGGAAGCAGGTGGTGGTCAACGATCGCACCAACATCAAGGTCGTCTGCGAGTTCCACGATGCCTTGCCTGCCGATACTCTCTGCAGCGTCATCCTGATCGCAGAGAAGTCCTTCGCGTACGACGTGAAGTACGAAAGGGTCACGGAGCAGTTTTAAAAAATTCGTTAAAAAAATTGCCACATACTAAAAAAAAAAAATCAACATCCAACACATTTTAGGTTATATAAAATTTGTGAAAACCTTAAAATACTGAAATATTAAAACAAACCGAGTCCAATGTAAGTTAGTTCGGTGCGTAAATAAAAAAATGATAGGTTAAGTTATATCACTTAGGATCGTAAAAAAATTAAAAAGTCGTAAGAAAAAAAAGATAGGTTAAGTTATATCACGTAAGATCGTGATATACCTACCAAGTATGAGTGGGGAAAAAAGTTGTGCAGAGAAAATTTGTACTAAAACATCGCTGAACGCTAAAACATCGACAAAAAATTGTCAAAATATGTCAAAAACTGATATTCAATTGATAAAACAAAGGGATACAAATGCATACCTACAAAGTATGGCGTTGAAACAATCCAATTACACTACTCACCTCGTTTGGGTCTATCCAACTTTTTTCCTCGAGTCCCAGCCATTTCACCCACAGTTTGTCACCTTTTCTACGTAATACTTTTTCAATAAGATACGTGTCGGGGTATTTTGTTTTAGAAAGTTCCGCTTCGTAAAATCTTCCTTTCAGAATTTCGTCGCGATTATCTTTTACTATATACGTGTGACGGTTTCCGGGCAAGACTCGAACTACGGTGAAAAGTTCCGTACTCCAATTTTTTGTGAAGCCTTTTTCGAAAGCACGCTTAACTTTACTGTTTCTCACCTGATCTCCAATTTTGTATTTCGGTTTCTTGCTTGTAAATTTGTACTTTGGACAATAAACCGTAGAAATTAAACGTCGCTCGTCAGATTTGTTGACGTCAGCTTGTTTCATGTTTATCGTGCGATGCAAACTGTGGTTATAGCTGTTAACAAGTTCCGGAAGCATGTCGAGCCACTTGTAATTCCCCTGAAGCGTGAATTGTTTCCACATGCGTGTTTTGAGAGTTCGGTTGAAACGTTCCACTATGCTGGCTTTGATGTGACTAAAGGTGGAGTGTTGTTGAATATTTCGTTTTTGAATAAATTGCTGAAAGACAGGGTTGTAGAATTCTTTTCCGTTATCCGTTTGAAGAAATCGAGGTCGCCTGCCACTTTCATCGAAAATAGTTTTGAATGCTTCCACTACGCAGGTTCCTGTTTTTGCCTTGAGGGGTAAAGTCCACGCAAATTTTGAAAATGTGTCTATAACGGTGAGAAGATACTTGTATCCCTTGTTGATTTTATGTAAATTTTTTTAAGTTGCCACTGCTCATTTCCACAAGGTCAGCTTCCCACAGTCGTTTGTAGTTTCGCCGTGCAGGTTTGTGCAGCTCGTTCACAATAGCCTGCCTAGACATTGCGCGAAAATAAGAATATAGCTTGGATGAGATTTCTGGCCGCAGACAATGCCGGGTTTTCTGTGTACAGCTTATCACCTATTTCTATGTCGATAATTTGAGTAGCATCTTCGGCATAGGCAGTCTCGCGAGTTTCGGGGTGGGTAAAATTGACCAACTCCACTCCTCTTATTTTAGGCTCGTCACTGATGTTCATTACGGTCATGGTTGGGTATTGGGTTGCGTGAGGCAAAGACCAGTATGAAACCTTGACGAACTGAAGTGTGCCAGCGCTGAAAAACTGGTGATAGGCTTTGGCAGGAGTCAGCATGTAGAGTTTGGCACATGGATGGAAGAGCGAGGAAAATTCCCTGTTTGGAATGCTGTACAGTTCGATGACAACAGTGGACGTGAGATTGTCGATGCTAGCGTTCAGGGTGTTTACATTGGTTCGAACCTCGCTCTCCACATCCTCCAATCTACCGTTCACCGATTCCAGGTGTTCCACGATAGCACGGACAACAGTGTCGTAATTGGGCTTGATCTTCACATCGACAATTAGCCTCTTGAATTTTTCGTTTAACTCATGTAGTTGGGTACTGAAATTGGTTATGGCCGATTCCTGGCTTGCCTCGATGCTGCCAATTTGCTCTTCCACATTGGCGATAATCTGCTGTAGACTTTCCACGAGTGTCAACTTGGAGCTCTGGGTTGCGAGGTCGTGGACCTGGGTTCTAATTTCCGCAAACAAGGCATGTAGTTCGCTTATGTTCTGGTTGGTGGGTAAGGTTGCAACAGACTCCCGATGTCGTCGGATTTGATTATTCGGTTGAGAGCCCTCTTCACGCTTTTCAGTTCCTGCGAGGTAGGCAGGGTGGTCACCGTGTTTTGGAGCGACACCAAAGCTTTTTTCATCGCATCCAACTCTGAGGCAGCAGCAGCAGCGCGTATGCCTTCTTGTAATTGTGTTATGTCGTCTTGGGTGGGGGTGGATTGTTGCAAAGTTTCCAACTTAGCCTGTATGTCGTCGATCAAGTGATGAAAATGCGACAACTCTGAATTCGGTGTTTATATTTTCCAACTTGGTGATCTGCTGTTGGACGCTGGCCAGAGTATCCCTGATGCCAGGCAGTTTGGATTCCAGTGTTTCGTGTACGTTTGTCAGATCATTTTTGATGACGGCGAGAGCATCCTCAATATGGGCTAAGGTACCTTCCAGCTTCCCGAAATCCTCATAGGTCTCAAGTTGGAGTTTTATGTTGGCCACACTACGGGCAATAGCATTCAGCTTGCTGGACGAAGGTAGATTGTCGATGAAGTCCTGTAGCGTTTGGATTTTAGTTTTGACTTCCTTGATGGCTGCATGCAAAGCGTCCGTTTGAAGCTCAGCCTTGATGCTTTCCAACGTAGGAATTTCGAACGATTGAAACTGTTCGTGCAATTTGGCAATACTGGCATTCACGCGATCGTAGTCATCTTGAATTTTTATACTCTGGATAATGTTTTGCAGTTCAGTCTGGATGGTGCTCGTTTGGTTCTGCAAGTGTCGCTTCAGCTGTTCCACATCGGAGGTCTGCGTTTGCTGCAGCTTCAAAAATTCGTTCTGCAGCTTGCCTATGCTCAGCGCCAAGTTGTCGAAGTTGTCTATTGACGCGAGGTCGGTGTACTTTTGCAGCAGCGAATTAAGCTCGGCGTCAATTTTGAGTACGGGGTCCAGAAACTGGGACTGTAGGCTAGCTATCTCTGACTGGAGGCTGGAGTTGAGTGTTGAGTGCAGGGCCTGGAGGTCGCTTCGCAACTTCTTGACCCTGACGTGAGCATAAGTAGCTCATCGCCGTGATCGTCACGTTTCGTGTGACCAAAAATATCGTTAGGCATTGTTACCACTGTGGTTATTTATTATAGGGTAGGTGATTTTCATTTCTATGAAAAGAGGGATGAGTTTGTCGTAGTCGCCCAAGAGCTCCTCGTACAGGCGATCGCCAGCAGACACATCGTACGTTGTAGTCGCAACCATCCTATCGTGCTTGATGTGATAGATGTTCTTGCCTGAGGAAACCTTGGCCTCCCCTTTGTTCTCGGGGTTCATGTTGAATTTAAGTTTGCCGGAGATGGGGAACTGGTAATAATTCAAGTTGTTATTGAATAGATAGAAAGTTTTGCCCACATCTTCGTCGTACTGGGTCAAAATGCTATTCAAGTGTATAATTAACAGACCGTTAAGTTTAGATAGAATGGAAGGCAGGAGTTAGTTGAAGCTCGTAGGCTGGACGGGCACTTCCATAGCTTACTTCCTGAAGCCAAACAGATTCATAGGCATGGTTATTTTATAGAAACATTTCTAGCCGTAAGGTTAAAATTGGGCAGTGAGGAATTCCATCGTTCAGCTACTGAAAAAACCAAAAAAATATATTGTATAACTTCCGTCGTCCCAAGCCCCTACCTATTTGTTCACTCTGTATATGTCGTCGAATCCTATCCAACAAACCTAAAATCATCATCCTAGCTCAATTAGGAGCCAAGAAAATAAAAAATGTCTGTAGGGGGTAGAATCGATTTTATTTGCCAGTCGAATAGTTCTCGTCAAATCCTATCCAAGAAACCTAAAATCATCATCCTAGCTCAATTAAGGGCCAAGAAAATCAATATCTTGGAAAAAACGTCTTAAGATATTTGTCTTAAGAAAATTTTCTTGACAGACCGGAAGTAACATCTTGACATACCGGAAGTGGACTTTCTTAAAGATTAAGGTATTTGTCTTAAGACGTTTTCCAAGATGTTGAGAAGCAACTAGTCAGTGTTGCCAACTCCTATTTGTAGGTTAGCTTCGCCTGTAAAATATCATATGGTGAAATTTTCTTTAGGTGGGCTGGCAACACTGCGGCTCACTTGATGGCGTAGAAACAGGCTTATTCTACTACTACCATATCGGTTACAAAGTTTTTATTTAGAAATTATAACTCGAGTTATGACCTAAAATTACTGATATTTTCGTTCTACAATCCTCCCAAATGGAGCCTAGATTAATATAAGCAGAATCAGAAGGTCTCAAAGACCCAAAAAAGTGATTTTTTGCTTGCCATCAACAATTTACTGTACATATAACACAATAGATCAGAAATCCAGCGCAATATTGCACGATATCTAGCATCTGTACACATTTCAGCCCGATAGCTTTTAATTTACTGCAGATATTGTAGTTACAATATTTGCAAATTCGCCCCACTCCCCTCCTAAACTGCACATACTATTTTAAAAATATTCCCGCTCTTACCCTGCCCCCGTGTCAGGGCAACAGTGTTTTCTTTCCTTATTGAAATATTTATTAATATGTTAATTAATTAGGTAATTACGTGTATAAAAATATGTATATGTGATAAGTGTATGTCAATTTATTATGCATTTTAAGCTCGTATATATTCCATGTATAGAAACCATGTAGCTCTCTGTTCTTTCTTCGTGTTTCGAACGTTCAAAAGAAAGGCGGGCAGTTTAGCTGTTAAAAGATTAAAAATTTTGAAAGAAGGGGCGTTGGCAACAGACGCCAAGAAAACGTATATAAACTCCCAGATGAGAGAGGGGGAGGTCGGCTGTTGGAACTGAGACTTGGAAGGGAGAGGCTGTTTTTGCTTCTATTAGCTAGGACCGGAGGACAGGTCTCCCGAAACGGATGCTGTAAGAGATTGGATTGCTGGGCAAGCTAGTGCCTTGGTATCCAGTTTACAGGTAAAAAGGTAGTTTGTACTGGATGTTATTTTGAAGTAATTACGGTGCGCCGGGCAGCCTAGTGCCTTGTCACCGTGGAGGTTGAGAAATGTACACGTCGGGCGACCTCGCGCCTGTTAAAACGTTTCTTGGAGTAATGCGAGTCTACCTTGTGACAAGCGTACTCCAGATGTAATTCATGAAATGTAAAGCATCCAGGTACAAACAATAGAGATTCCAACATCAAAATTAGAGTTTTGGCCCGATAAATAATTAGAGAAATGAACGTTCGGATACGATTTGTACATACTTCAAATTTTACGTTAATTAAACTATAGAAAATATCCAAAATTTTGCGTTTTTTAATTTCACAGATGCTGGACAAGGTAATTTATCCCCCTGATTAATAAAGGTTTCGCAAAGGTTATCCGTTGTCTCTTGTAGTGAATTATATAATTATGTTGACTTGTAGCAACCCACGTGCATTGTCGTACAAAGAAAGATACCCCTAGACAAATCAGAGCCGAGTACGAAGTGCACCGAACCTCGAGTGCGGAGGTAAAGTGTGGGGGGCCAGGCGAGTAACATATTTATTTGGGGGCTCTGTCCGCGATTGAACTTAGTTATTTGAGGTCTTGTCGCAGGATATTGAAAGAGATTTTTGCTTTGAAAGTTAAGGAGAGAAACGGACGAGGATCGAACCGATGATCTTGCGAAACAGAAAAGGGGAAGTTACAAGAATGTCGCTTGGTAACTCGAGCAGGTCCAGCCCGACCGCGTCAGAGCTTTCTGTTGTTGAGGAACAGAGGTGCGTTCCGAGAGTGACAATGGAGGAAATTCGTTTGCCGCTTCCGACATTTGAGGGAAATGTAGGGAAGGAAGATGCTTTTTCGTATCTGGATAGGATTCAAGATTACGCGAGAACGCTGAAAATTTCTGAAGATGATCTTCTGAAGCAGTTTATTCCTCTTTCCTTACGAAATGAAGCGAGGGAGTGGTTTTTGTTCACGGAACCGTTCGGTGATTTTTCACAATTCAGGCATAAATTCTTGCAGGCTTTTCATGGATTGGATTATCAGAGAGAAGCAGAGTTATTTTTGTCGCAAAGGTTTCAACTTGCTAACGAGGGATTGGCGGAATACGTTCGCAAAGTTGACAGGCATTTTAGTAGGATAAAGAATTCGGCTTCTGCACAGGAGAGAATTGACTTTGTGAAGTCGCACTGCAATCCGGTATTTAGGGATTATTTGTACAACAGGACATTCACTTCTATGAGAGAAATGAGCGAGTACGCCCTGGAACTACAAGCGGAGTTTTTGGAAAGGCAGAGATTCAAATTTTTCGTTTCAGAAGATGAAATTCGCAGCTGGTCTTTGAGAAAGTCATTTAACCAGGAATGCGAAGAGGAGAGGGGGAGAAAGAAATTGATATTTTCTTGGACCCTGTGAGCATTGGTTTTGACCGCCCGAAAGTCGAGCGCTTGAGGGCTGAACATGTGGTTTCACGCCCTCCACCCTCGCGGCTTGCGGTAAGGGATGAAAACAAACAGAACCGCTTTTCGAAGGAAGATTGCCAGAGAAATAAATTATGCTACACTTGTGGATTAAAGGTTGCAGAGCTTCAAATCAACGTAGATAAAACAAGATTAATGAACGTGGGAAGGAAGTAACAAAAAAACGCGTAGAGTCGCCACGAATTTGTCAAGTTCGTGGCGTGGAAACTGCAAATTTTACAAAGAAGGAAAAATTTTCACCTCACAATGTAAATGTAAAAGATGTTAGGGAACCTATTGTTTTATGCAACGTGGCTAATGTAGAAGTACACGCATGTATTGATACGGCGTCGTCCAATAACTTTGTGTCTTTGGAGGTTTTCGAGAAAATTAAGGCAAATGGAGTAAAATTGAAGGGTTCTAAAACTAAAGTAATACTTGCGGAAGGAAATGTGGAATCTTTGGGGAGCGCTTACGTGAATATTAAGTTTCACGGACACAAGGCTCGGGATCAGATATTTGTGTTATCAAATGCTAATCATGAAATGTTAATGGGAAGGACATTAATGGCTAAGCTGGGACTTATACCCATGATTAATCGTAACGGGTGGGCAATTGAGCCTGATCTTTCGAAAATCGTGCCTTTTGATTCGCCGCCGACACGTGACAGCGTTGATGCTGTTGGTTCTAGGGGACTGGGATCGACCACGGGTGGAGTCGAAGGAGTCCGAGAGAACGTTTCTGCTTGCGGAGCCGAGACACGTAGCAGCGACATCAAAGAGGAGGGGATTGACGAAGAGAGAAGGATTGCCATGCTGATGGAGGGTACCGATATCTCAGAGGAAAACAAGCCGAAATTGATTGCCATACTGAGAAGGCATATTGATGTTTTTCAAGATAAACCGGGATTAGCAAAGGATTACGAGGTTCGTTTGGATGTGAATAACGAGAAGCCTTTCCGAGCGAAACCTAGGCCACTTTCAGAGAAAGCAGAAATTCGACCGGAAGCAGAAAAGGAAAACGGAAGCGATGTTTACAGATGCAGCTGGCAACACTGTAAATGAAAGACAGACGGCCGGACAGAAAGAAACTTCGCCGCCCGTAGATCTTAACGATAAAGAAATGTGGAAAAGAGAACAACAGTGTGATCCTTATTTGTCGAAATTAATTGGATGTTTAAATGGGGAAGAAGTTGAAATAAAGGATGCTCGAGAGAAGAGAAAATTTGACTGTTATCTGCAACATTCCTGTCTCGACGATGATGGACTGCAGTAGTGGGATTGGCTATAGGACTGGGACAACTTACAAGTGTAGAAAAGAAGAGGCTATTTGATTGAACAACCCGATTTGCCTATGCTTAAAACAATGCCAAGAGGGGCTTATACCCCAATTCTTCAAGTGTGATATGCTCTTAATTTTTCAGAATTTTGAATTCAAGTGTAGAAAAGATGAACCCCCTCAGACAGATTTGCCTATGCTTAAAACTAAGCCAAGAGGGGCTTATACCCCAATTCTTCAAGTGTGATATGCTCTTAATTTTTCAGAATTTTGAATTCAAGTGTAGAAAAGATGAACCCCCCGCAGACAGATTTGCCTATGCTTAAAACTAAGCCAAGTTCCCATAAGATTTTATTGTTTATAGTGTGTTTTTCTGTCAAAATCCCAGGAATTTTGAATTTTAGTGTAGAAATGGTGAGCCCTCCCTCAGATTGATTCTGCCATGTGTACATTGATATAAAGCTCATAGCTCCTGGGTTCTGAGACCCAGCAGAGTGTAGTGCATAGCCCCATGGTTTTTATTGCCTTGCAATCAAGAGGCTTCTGGGTTTGAGTTCTGATAAAATGTGAAGCCTCCCCTGATGGCAAAATGTTAATGTTGTTGCTTTGTAAACAAGAGGCTCGGGTTTGAGTTTTGATAAAATATGAGATTGAAATACATGTTGCAAAATAATATCTCCACACGTGAGATTTTGAGAATAATTATTGTTAGTTGATATATAATTGATAGCTCCCAGATCTGAAACCTGGTAAAGTGTGTTACACAACAGCATAAAAGAGCAAAATTATTTTATATTGGGGATTACCAGAGCCTAACTTTTGTTTTGGCATAGTTCTGTTTTTTTGGACCAAGAAATTTTATATAAATAAACAACAAAAATGCCAAAACAAAAATATTGCAATTAGTGTAATAAAAATATATCTAGTTCTAATTGGGCTAGGCACCGGTTTATTTGTGACCGTAAGAAAAGCAGAAAGGCTACAAAAATGTGTCCAAGATGCTATAAAATATTAAGCAAGGCATATTACAAATGGCATAAGTGTAATTCTTATGAACAGTCATCAATATTGCCCCCACAACCATCTACATCTGGTCTGAAAAGGAAGCATGAAACACCTGTTAATGCTGGACCGGCAAAACAGCCACGCTATGCACCACCTATCCATAGCAGTTTTAATGGCCAATTAAGGGATTATCGCTTTGTATCAGAGCCAAGATGTGGTATTAATAATTTTTTGAACAGTGTAAATCCTGATGTGCGGGCAATTCTAAATGCACAAAATGGCTCTTATAAGCTGTCCCTCAAATTGTTTACACAATATAAGAAACCAAATGGCACAAAATTTACACAGCCCCACATAACAGAAACTGTACCGGTATATTCAAATACAAATTTAGACAAAATAATAAGCAGTTTGATAGATCAATTAAATATTAAACACTCTGAATTTGCAGCAAAAGAGCCTGGATGGAGCCTATGCGGTTCTCCACACAATTTATATGTTAATATTTCTGAATTCAGCCCATTACAAGGATCTACATATCTGCCATTACCTGCCAATATTAAAAACAAAAGAGCCGTGGTTAATATAGAAAATAATGATGAGAAATGCTTTTTGTGGTGTATTTTAGCTGCTTTGTGTCCAGTTTCAAGCCATCCTGAGAGAATAACTTATTATAAACAACATGAAAATGATTTTGATGAGGCAATGGAGGGTTTAGAATATCCAATGTCTGTTCAGAATATTGATAAATTTGAAAAAAAGGCCCGGTATATTAATGGTAAACAATTATCTATTAATGTATTTATTTGTTCCACTGGCCGTGGCAATTGCTTGATAGCACCTCTCAGAATCAGTACATTTGATGATGATTCTGCTCTTCCGATTGATCTGCTCTTAATTGAAGGGGATGGCACATATCATTACACTCTGATACACAGTCTTGAAGCTTTAGTGAGAACACAACTAGACAAATCCAATACAATATTCAAGTTGTGCAGAAGATGTTTAACTGTATTTGATGGTCAAAAAATGGAGAATAGGGTTCGGGAAGTGAATGCAGAAATTGCTAAAAACAAGTTAATTGAGCATCTGAAATATTGTGGCAACCATAAACCTGTTCATATGGTGATGCCAATGCCAAGTGAAAATGTCAAATTAAAAAAATTTGAAGCCTTGTTGGAACACCCAGCATATATAGTGTGTGATTTTGAATCAAATCTCAAACCTCTTGCATTCTGCAGCCCAGACCCTGAGGAATCTTCAAGTACATCATACCAGCTACATGAACCTTCTAGTTTTTATTATGTGGTTTTACAGGATGGTGTTGTTAGTAAAAAAGATTCATACATGGGAGCAGATGCCATCAAAGAATTTGCACATAGAATAGAAAATGAGTGCCATGACATAGTATCTAATATCTTATTAAAATCAAAACCCATGTTGTCTTTAACAGAGGATCAGATTGAAGATTTCAACAATGCAGAAAAATGCCCGGTATGTGATTCTGAATTTTCAGATACAAATATCAAGGTGAAACACCATTCTCATACAGATGGTACATTCTTAATGGCCCTGTGTAATAGCTGTAATATTAAGATCCAGAGACCAAAATTTGTCCCCTTACTTTGCCATGGAGCATCCAATTATGATTTTCATCATCTGATCAGATACGAGGGGTTTGACAAGCAGAATTTAAATATTTTAGCAGAAAATGATGAGAAATATATTGCCATTAGCAAAATAATTAAAGTTAATGGTGTTCCTATTCACTTAAGATTTCTTGATTCCTACAGAATTTTATCGGCTAGCCTGGCTACACTGGACACTCAATTATCTGATGATCAATTCAAAATCACATGTGCTTTGTTTCCAAATCAGGACCTGAAATTAATTAGGCGGAAGGGTGTATATCCATATGACTATGTTACAGATTTTTCTAAATTTGATGAGTGTTCTCTGCCCCCAAAACAAGAGTTTTACAGCAAAATCAGAGGATCTGGAATCACTGATGATGATTATCACCATGCCCAATTGATGTGGAACAATTTAAAATGCCAGACATTTGGTGATTATCACATAGCATATTTGAAACTTGATGTGACCCTCTTAGCTTATATACTGCAGGCATTCAGAAAATCTTCCATGCAAAATTATAAGCTGGATCCAATGTATTTTTACAGTGCTCCGGACCTAGCATGGGCTGCAATGTTTCTAAACACTAAAATGCAATTGGATCTGATCCAGGATCAAGATATGTATCTGTTTATGGAGCAATGTATAAGAGTTGGCATGGTGCAATGCTCTCAGAGATATGCCAGAGCAAGTAACAAGTATATTCCTGATTATGATCCAGCACTGCCATCAAATTATATACTGTATGTAGATGCAAATAGCTTGTATGGTTATGCTATGATGGATAAACTGCCATATGCAGGGCTTGAATGGGTTGAAGATTTCAATATTGAAGATCTTAAGGATTTTGATGACAGCTTTTATGGCCTTTTCTTAGAGGTTGATCTGACAATTCCAGATGATTTACACAACATATTTTCTGATCTGCCCCCAATTCCTGAGGTTAAGTGCTCACCTGGCTCTAAACAGAAGAAATTGATGATGACTCTGGAGCCGAAACAGGATTATGTCATATATTACAAAAACCTCCAGTTCCTGATGCATCATGGTGTTCAAGTAACCAAAGTTGGAAAAGTTTTTAGGTTCAGGCACTCAAAATGGTTGAAGCCATATATTGATACAAACACAGAGCTTCGAACATCAGCAATTAGCCAATTTGATAAGACCTTGTTTAAATTGATGGTCAATTCAGTGTATGGCAAAACAATTGAAAATGTCAGAAAACATACCGATGTTAAAATAATTACCGACCCCAGCCTGAGCAAAAAATTGATTGCAAAGCCCAATTTCAATTATAGAAGAATTTATGATGAAAATATGGCACTTTTCAACATGAAAAAAAAAACAAAAATTAAGTTTGATAAACCTATTTATGTAGGGGCTGTGATATTGGAATTCGCCAAATTACACATGTTAAAATTGTATTATGATGTGTTGAAACCTTTTTATGGTGATTGTGTAAAATTGATGTACATGGACACTGATAGTTTTGTTCTTGATATTCAAACAGAAGATGTTTATCAAGATATAGCACAGCCTGAATTGTTTCAATACTTTGATACCAGTGAACATACAAAGATTCAACCCCACAACAAAAAGGTGCCTGGCAAGTTAAAAGATGAGACACTTGGTGATGTTATTGTGGCATTTGCTGGGTTAAGGGCCAAGATGTACAGTTTTGAAACATGTAGTGGTGCTGTTGCAAAAAAAGCCAAGGGCATTGGCAGAGTGACTGTTGAAAAAGAGCTTGAATTTGAAGATTATAAAAATTGCCTCAAATCATGTAGCGCAATCAGAACATCAGAAAAAAGAATTCAGAGTGTGAATCACTTATTGACTACAAATGTTGTAAGAAAAGTGGCTCTGGACCCAGATGATGACAAGAGATTCATTTTATCATGTGGCATACATACTCTACCATGGGGTCATTGTGATTTGAAAAATGGCAATCAATGCCCAATTACAGAGCATGATTTGAAATAAATAAACATGCCTATGAACTTATTTGGGTTCAAAAAACAGGCTATTATTTAGCTGCCAACACCACAACCCTCTTCTGATATAATATCTAAACTAAGTGGCTTGTTAATTATTCATCTGAACAGCATACTTACACATGTTGATGATGAAACAGGTAAAACATTCTACATATTTAACAATAATTTAAATCATTACCAATTACCTGTAGGTGAGCAATTGCAATTTATTACATCCCCTGAGGGTAATGTCAAAATTTCAGTAGGGAGAAGTATTTATAGAATTAAGCACTCAAACATGATTTCTGGCACTGTATATACTGTTTCTGCTGGTGACTGCTTATATATTGAGGTCCCTGGATCATATGACAAGCTTATACTCTTTTTTATAGAATTAAGAATCAGATACTCTATAATAAATAACCACTAAATCAAAAATGCCTAATGATATATTTGGCCATACAAGACATGAAGATCACAGTGATGAGATTCTGATGCTTGATGTCAGAGTCAAGAAATTAAGAAGTGATTTACAAGCTTTACAAACCACACTCAATGCCAGTCTTCAATTAGAAATTACAAATTTGCAATCACAATGCATGGACCCTCTTCTTAAAATTGATTCTGAACTCAAATTATTGCTTCTGAAATATACTGATTTGGCCACATTGGATAATTTTCAAAGTTTGGAAGAGGCTGTAGCAGCTCTTCAAGCCAAATTTAAGACCCAGGCCACCAACTCTGAGCAATTGAAACAACAATAAAAGAACAGATTAATAATGTCCAGACACAGCTCTAAACAATTGTTAAAAGCATAAAATCACAAGAAGATTTTGATCTAGTGATTTCCACTCTAAAGGAACAGATTCAATCACTCCAAATTCCTAATCTGGACCCTCTGAACAATGCCATAGCCGAGGTTAAAGAAAAAATTGAGACACTTGAAAATTTTATGAACAACTTGCCATCTTCTGATGCTTTGAGTGCAATAACTCGGAGTGTTGCCAACATTAAGCTGCAACTTGAAACATATGAAGATTTTGGAAAAATTCAAAGTACCATAACCCATCTTGAAGGTACAATAGCAGCAGTGCAAAGTGATTTGACAAATGTACAAGAATCTCTAGAATCTCACCTGCCTGGTATTGTAGACACACTTGTCAGTGTCCAGCAACAAATCACAAAGCTTGAAAACCTCAACACTGAATCTGAGCTATCTCATTTTCATCACTTGATCGATGATATCCAAACAAAACTTGAAATTTTACAACAATCAACACCCTCTCAGGCAGATATAGCCCTGCTCCAAAATGCTATGCAAAATGTGGCTAATGCTTCTTAATTAAATAATGTGAAATTGGCACTTGAATCTTTGCAAAATACTGTAACAAATCTGCCTACATCACAGGAACTTAAAAATATTAAGAGAGCTGTGAATCGCATATTGAAATCAGAAGATATCAAGAATATCCAGACAGAGATCAAACAACTCACTCAGACAGTGGCCACTCTTCCAACTAATCAACATATTAATGAACTGCATGCCCTGTTTGAGGATATCAGAAGACAGGTCCATGATCTTACTGCTCAAAATTCAAAATTGGCAGTTGTTGAAAATTTGCAACAAATTGTAGCTAATATCAAGCAACAGCTAGGGACCATGGAATCCAATCAAGCAAATGCTCTGTCTGTTTTTGCCACCCAGCTACAAGAAATTGTGCAACAATACAAGAAACTTGTTGTGGACATAAAAATCAAGCCAGGCCATGATGATGTTGTTAGGACCATCAATGAGCACCTTGAATCTGTAACAAGTAGATTGCTCATAGCAGAAAATGAAATAACAGGCATAATCGAGAATCCAAAACATACAGAAATTCTTGAATTGTACAGCATCCCCAACAAAGAAAATGATTCTCCATTTGCACCAGGTGGCAAAATATATATGCTGTCCCCTGCACAATTTTATTACCAGTTTTTTGTTGGGGGCACATTGAGACCAATCAAAATCAAATATTGGCTACAACCACAGGCACACCACTACCCCACCTTATCAATAACAAATGCTGACAACAAAGTAAAAATCACCTGTGTAGAGTTAGAGGATTTTACAGATCCCAATACATTAGAAACATCTTATGCTGAAGATGATGGCTCTCTGGAATTTAAAATACAAATAGGGGACAAATTGTATTTAGAAAATCCTGTAGTATCAGCTGCTGAACACCCCATAGTTGCAATATTCTTGTTTTCATATTATGTCTAGACAAATTATTGTTGATGAATTACACAGACAAGCCAGACATAATTTTAAGAGACTCCCAGTTGTCACAAAGGGCATAGATGATTTATGGCAGAGCGACTTGATTGAAATGGCAAGTGGGCAGCTGAAAAACTTAGACAAAATCAACAAAGGCTACAAGTATGTACTCACTGTAATAGACACATTTTCAAAATTTGCCTGGGCTGTGCCACTCAAATCCAAAACTGGAAAATGTGTTATAGAAGCCATCAGGACAATCATCAATCAGAGTGGAAGATCACCGCGCTATTTGCAAACAGATAATGGCAAAGAATTTTATAATTCTGTGTTCCAACAATTTATTAAAAGCCAGGCAATAAAACATTATTCGAGTTACAGTGATCTCAAAGCCTCAATTGTAGAGAGATTCAACAAAACCCTAAAAAATCTTATGTATAAACAATTTACACTTCAAGGTAATTATAAATGGATTAATATTCTTCCAGAACTTCTACATAAATACAACAACTCGGTCCATTCCACAATCAACATGAAACCCTCTGAAGTAACTTCATCTGATGAGCAAAAATTGATCAGTACTGTTTATTATCCTAGATACAAGCCAACAACAAGAAAAGTCAAATACAGGGTGGGTGATCAAGTAAGAATCAGCAAATATAGGCACTTATTCAAAAGAGGCTTCACAAGAAACTGGAGCACTGAATTATTTACAGTGGTTCAAGTTAAACCTGGGACCCTTAACACATATATAATAAAAGACCACCAAGGAGAAATTCTCAAAGGCAGGTTCTATGAAGAAGAACTCACCAAAACTAAACAGCCTGACACATATCTCATAGAAAAGATCATCCGCAGAAAAGGCAACAAGTTATTTGTCAAATGGCTAGGACTTCCAGAACACAGCTGGATCGATGCAGACAAAATAATAATATGAGCACCTGGGATGTTATAAAAAGGCTGCCAGAACCTGAACAGCAGATTAAGAAAAATGGCAAGTTGCTGCCTGATAATATTAGATGTCTTATTGTTGGGCCATCTGCTTGTGGTAAAACTACACTAATGGTTGATAATTTTTTATTGGCACCCAACTGGTTAGACTGGAAAAACAGGCACTTGTATGTCTTTTCTAAGAGCTTGGAACAATTAAAATATCAGCAGCTGATGAAGCTATATGATGGATTGGATATAGCCACTTTTGAACCAGATGTTAAGACACTTCATGAATGTCTCGATAATTCTGTTGTTGTGTTTGATGACATTATACTGGATAATCAAAACAGGGTTAGAAATTTCTTTACACAGGGCCGACACAAAAACATAGATTGTTTCTACCTGGCACAGACTTTTTCTAAAATTCCGAAGCAACTGATCCGAGACAACAGCAATTTTATATGTGTGTTTCATCAAGATCATACCAACCTCAAACACATACATGATGAATATGTAGGTGGGGACTTGAGCTACAATGATTTTTCCAAGTTTTGCAGTAGGTGCTGGAACCAGGACAGTTATGGGTTTGTCACAATTGATATGACAAGAAAACCCAATAGTGGCAAATACAGAAATAAAATCAACAATTTTTTAGACATTGAAACATATATAAATAACCATGAAAAGGCCAATTATTGATGATCTTAAATTAAAAGATTATCTTGTAAAAAGATTTAAGGGATGGAAATTAGAGAACCGAGGAATTTATGAAAAACACAAACAAACAGAACAGCCTATTATTGATGCTATTAGTGAATTAGGTAAAAATATCAAAATTGTTACAGAGCAAAATCAAAATTTGATCACAGAGCTTGTACCTGTAGCTGCTAGGAACATATTAGATTATCCAATCACCCCACTTTCCAGTATTCATACACCTAGTCCTGTTGCTCCTCGAAGAATTGAAGCTACTCAGGATCCTATTGAATTGGGTCTTCTTGCTCAAAAATATTTAAGCACACCTAAAGACAACAAAGATGAGGTCTTTGGCTTATATGCCGATGCAGAGCCTGATGGTAGCATCATACATAAAATTGGCAATTTCAGAGTAACATTTATGGGAGATGATCTAATTGTATATTCAGAATCTCATCTTGGAGAAAGAGGTGCTTTTGTTAAATATCCCGGCACACCTGGATTGTGGGAACTGATGACTAGGAAGAGACCTGGCAACTATACAGATCAAGATTTTGAAGATTACAAAGAAATATTAATAAAATCAGATGCTCTATACCAGAACACTGATCCTACACAAAAAAGAGTCAAGTCTAGCAGTGGAGCAAAATACAACAATTTAATCAAGTCTATATGGTCACAAATTAAGACTGGCAGTGGAATCAAACAATACAACACCCTGCCTAAAGAATTTGTGTGGGTTGATGATGTCAGGAAACTTGTAGATAGGTTATTGGTGATAGCTGGGGAGGAAAATGCTGGCAACCACAATTTTTACAATGAAAAAGTTGGAATTATGGACATGATAAGCACAAAATTGTGTAATTTTATAGTGAGTGACACTAAGGGGATTGGATATCTTATAAAAATTATTAATACTCTACCCCCCAAATTTTGGAATATTTCTGAGGGTCGGGGGCTTGTTAATGACATTATAAACAACCTGCCATTTGAACTACACATTCCAGGCTATCAGTATTGAGGTCCAGGCACAAAATTGGACCATAGATTAAACAGAGGTGATCCTGATGTTAATCCCCTAGATGCTGCTTGTAGAGACCATGACATAGCATACAACACACATTCTGATCTTGACAAGAGACATGTTGCAGACAAGAAATTAGAAGAGGCTGCATTTGGTAGATTTGTAAGCAAAGATGCTTCTTTGAGTGAAAAAATAGCAGCATTGGGGACCACCATAGCTATGAACACCAAACAAAAACTGGGGTGGGGGCTGTGAATATATATATAATAAACCTAGAATGAAGGCCAAGGGTGTTATGTATCAAATACCTTATGCAGGTCTTAAATCTCTTAAAACTATTGATAGTCTTTTAACCAAAAAGCAGCGGAAGAAAAAAAATTCTTGTCTTGCAAAGGGCCATGGTATGAAATTATTACTTAGCACCCCCAATTAAAAAAATTACAACAATCTAGAAAGAAATACATGTGGGTGGATTTATATTTACTATCCCGGCCATCTTAGCAGCACTTGGGGCTGTTGGGAGCTTGGCTGGGGGATCAGCTGCCATAGCAAAAACAGTAATAGATGCCAAGAAAAATAGGGCAGAATTAGATGAGCAGAGGCGCCATAACCTGGCCATTGAGAAACAAGGCAAAGGTGTTAAGAGAGCCATGAATAAGTTTAAAAAAAACAAGAGCCGCTTACAAACCAAGATATTGAAGCTTTAATCAAGCCACTGGGCATCAAAAATTTTAGAGGTGTGTACATGTCTGATTCTTTGCCAGAACAACCACTCAACAAAGAGTGTGGCATTGTTAATTTGGATAAGTACAAAAATCAGGGCACTCACTGGATCTGTTATCTTAAATATTTAAACAATGAGGCATTTGTGTTTGATTCATTTGGAGGTGTTCCACCTGAAAATTTAGTAAAATATCTAAAATCAGATAATCTTTATTACAATAATGCCCGTGTTCAAAACTTCAAAGATGTTAATTGTGGACATTTGTGTTTATATGTTCTTCGATATATGTCTCAAATAAATAAACCATCAATTGAAAACGTGGCCGAGGGTATGATCACCAAATCAAATGGCATAGGCACTCACAAACAAACTGGCATCATTGCAACATTCAAACCTAATTCTGAATTTATGGAGCCAATCATCTACACTCCATCCCCAACATTATATTTTCCTGTGTGCCATAATAGAATAGATAACATTGAATTGATGGTCACTAATGAAAAAGAAGAATTAGTTGATTTTGCTGGAGCCACAACAACTGCTATCATAGATATTAATATTTAAATAAAAATACATACAAGAAAAAATGGAAAATATTGAGAGTTATGAGCTACAATCATTCCCTCCAAACAGGAGGACATTTGCAAATTTAAATCAACCCAACACAGAGATTGAGGTTGATCTTGATGTAGGGGATGGCTTTATACACCCTCACAGAGCAGATCTATACATCAAATTTGATGTTGTAAAGCTCGATGGAACAGATTATCCGGCAAATTCAAATATAAGATTGGTTGATAATTTTGTGCCGCATCTCTTCTCTGAAATTGAGATCAGAAAGCATGGTGTTGTTATAAACAGAATAGATTATCCCGGCATTACCTCCACGGCTTTGGCCACACTAAAATTATCCAAAACCGAGGCTTCTTACTACAAAATAGGTGGATTTGAGGCTGGTGATAAAATTATATCTAAGAGCCACACAGTGCTGTTCCCTATGCGCCTGTTGCCAGGATTCTTCTCAGATTACAAAGATATTATGTGGAAGGGTGGTTTAAGAATCACATTTAGAAGAGCTGCCAATGATAATAATGCTTTGATGAGGTACAGTGCAATAAACTCTACAGGGGAAGCTTTGCCTAATACCCTACCTGATGAGGGCAAGTGCATTATTCAGACTATGGAGCTAAGAATCCCAGTTGTTGAATATGAGGCCAGTTATGCTCTTAAATACAAAGCAGATATAATAAAAATTCCACAGGTTCCTTTACAATTTTATACATATCAATGTGTACAGAAGCCCGCAACTGGTACTTGTTATGAGTTTGATGCTACAAATTCATTCTCCAGTATACAATATGACATGCCTGATTTTGTGGTGGTATTGTTTCAGTCTGGAAGACATAATAATCAGGAAAAAAATTCAAGTAAATTTGATAACTGCAACATCAAGAACATATATCTTAAAAATGGCAGAAATGAGGTATTTCCTAGAGAAAATTATAATTTAGACATGTCCAAGGATGATTTCCTCAAATTATATGAGGCAATTTCATCATACAAAAGGGTCACTACTGGCAATACTGACATGTATTACACACCAGATGAATTCAAAGCACAGAGACCCATGTTTGTAATCAACACTTCAAAAAGGAAACAAGTTGTGGTTAATGACAGGACAAACATTAAAATTATCTGTGAATTCCATGAGGCATTACCTGATGACACCATATGTAGTGTTATTCTCATAGGTGAAAAATCATATGTTTATGATGTAAGAAATGAGAGAGTCACAGAACAATTCTAGAGGGCCGACTCAAACACAGAAGCCTTTTAATTACAAGGCAATAATACCAACACTTTGCCGTCAGGAAGGCCCAGACACTCTCCCAAATTTCAAACCTGGGGGCCTCTTGATTATAAAGCATATAAGCCATGGAACTATGTCTACAGCACCTCTGCAATTATTTGCAGGAAAGCTCATAGACAGCACCTCTGCACTAGGCAGGAAAGCTCATAGACAGCACCTCTGCAATTATTTGCAGGAAAGCTCATAGACAGCACCTCTGCAATAAGCAGGAAAGCTCATAGACAGCACCTCTGCAATAAGCAGGAAAGCTCATAGACAGCACCTCTGCACTAGGCAGGAAAGCTCATAGACAGCACCTCTGCAATTATTTGCAGGAAAGCTCATAGACAGCACCTCTGCAATAAGCAGGAAAGCTCATAGACAGCACCTCTGCACTAGGCAGGAAAGCTCATAGACAGCACCTCTGCAATAAGCAGGAAAGCTCATAGACAGCACCTCTGCATTAGGCAGGAAAGCTCATAGACAGCACCTCTGCAATAAGCAGGAAAGCTCATAGACAGCACCTCTGCAATAACCAGGAAAGCTCATAGACAGCACCTCTGCACTAGGCAGGAAAGCTCAAACACAGAAATATGCAATGAATATTCTGTAAGTTACACACTCGGGTATATATTAACACAACAAGACAAAACCAAGAATTGTGCTTAGGGATACAACATGCAAGGGGCCAATATTCTTTCCCTTGGAGTCAATAACATGAAGGCATGTATGGGGGGGGGGAATTTCCCTGAAAGGGCACAATGTAGATTTTATCTCATACATGCAAGCATAAATCTCCCAGGCGTGCATAATTAATAGCTGGCCGAGACATGGGTCTGATCAAAAGATTAGAAATAACATGCAAGCAATTAATTTTGCTTGCCCGCTCCTGTCCTAATGTATTGATCGGGAAGTTTTGCCCTGAGAATATAAATATTTTTTGCTTAATTTCAAGTATAGCCAATACAATGTCAAGAGGGCATATTTTTGACAAGCTTATAGACAACAAACTGAGAGATTCAGCCTTTGTACACATGGCAGAATCAATCTGAGGGGGGGCTCACCATTTCTACACTAAAATTCAAAATTCCTGGGATTTTGACAGAAAAACACACTATAAACAATAAAATATTATGGGAACTTAGATTAGTTTTAAGCATAGGCAAATCTGTCTGAGGGGGGTTCATCTTTTCTACACTAGAATTCAGAATTCTTAAAATTAAGAGCATATCACACTTGAAGAATTGGGGTATAAGCCCCTCTTGGCATTGTTTTAAGCATAGGCAAATCTGTCTGAGGGGGGTTCATCTTTTCTACACTAGAATTCAAAATTCTTAAAAATTAAGAGCATATCACACTTGAAGAATTGGGGTATAAGCCCCTCTTGGCATTGTTTTAAGCATAGGCAAATCGGGTTGTTCAATCAAATAGCCTCTTCTTTTCTACACTTATAAGTGGTCCTTATAATATTGTAAATACAACTACTGACTGCTTTACCGTTTCGTTGACGAAAACACTGGACTTTATCCACCGTTTAGTTCCAGATTGAAACTGTGGGTACCAGAGAAGTTGAAGAGTGAAGTACTTAAATCTTCGCATGATGATTTATTATCTGCGCACTTAGGACATGGAAAAACATTGTTTAAGGTCCTAGAGAATTATACTTGGGACGGAGTAGTCAAAGATGTCAGTAACTATTGCAAAAGTTTTATCACTTGTCTTCAGTATAATCCTGACAACAGCAGAAAGATGGGATTTATGAAGTCGAGAAAATCTACTGCGCCTGGATACAAAGTGTTTCTGGACATTTTTGGACCACTGCCTACAAGTACGAAGGGTAGATACAAGTACTGTTTAGTCATTCAAGATGAGTTCTCAAGGCACATTAGTTTGACACCGCTTAGAACTACAACGGCGAGGACGATCTCGCAAGCAATTTTGAAGTACTGTTTTCAGTCAGGTTTCCCGAAATACGTTGTCAGTGACAACCAGTGTGTATTTCGAAGCAAACTGTATTCACAAACGTTGCGTTCTGTGAATTGCAAGCCGGTATATATTACGCCATATAGACCGAAGGGAAATAAATCAGAAGCAGCTATTAAGATAATCAAGCAAGCACTTGGGAAGTTTTGCAGAGAACACTCGTCGTGGGCTGAAAACTTGGACGCGATAAGTTTTGCCATTAATAATGCAACGAATTCGATGACTGGATTGAAACCGTCATTCTTGTTCTTTGGACGTGATTTGTACGCACCGCATGACACTCGGAAAATGGAGCTTCAGAAGGAAGATGGAACCGGGGAGGACGTCGCGGCGGACAGACAGATGGATTACGTCATACAGTTAAAGGAAAGAATGGGCGCGGCTTTCGAATTTGCAAGAGAAAAGAAGAAAAGACGAGGCAAAAGGCGTCAAAGGCCTACAATAAGGGCAGAAGAAGGGTTAATCTTCGTGTCGGAGATCGAGTACTGCTTCAAGAGCACAGAATTTCGTCTACTTTTAATAAGCAAACTGCGTGCTTTTTCCCGAAATTCAAAGGGATCTACAGAATTTTGAATTTCACTACTCCAAATAATGTTGTTTTGGAAAAGGAAGGTGAAGGGAAGAGAGTTCTGGCTAACGTTGACCAGCTGAAGGTCATTCCGAGAAGAAATTTGAGAAGTGTGAGGGAAAGCACTCGTCCCTAAATTCTACCCTGAGAATCCATCTCAAGGGGAGGGGGTAGAAGGGCTGTGAAAAATGATGAAAAAGAAGCCGAAAAGTCGACTTCTAGTTTGTACAGTAGTTAATTAAGTTCCTGATTTATTGTCGCTACACATTTGAGTTCTGGTAAAATTATTTCATGTGAATGTAAGATCTAATTACGGACTGTTGGATTTTATGTTATGTAAACCTTTTACCGATAAAAGTAAATGAATATTCTGCACACGAGGACATGAGATTTTCATCGCTAAGAGAATGCTGAAGGATGGCAGTTCGATGCCCGAAGAAGGAAAGGAAAGTTTCCTTTTCGATGGAAAAGCCATTTTTAATTAAGGTCGTGTGATCGAACGATAGAACCTTGGAAAGCATTTGAAGCTGAAATTCCACAGGAGTCGAACCAAGTACCGCAGAAGTCCCAGACGCAAGGACTAGGGGACTAAAGAGCCGGAGGTTCTTCGGATGGACCGAGAAGAGGCTGAGTCGACCCTAGAGCGGGAGCCGGACATGTTCTTTGGAAGGTGGAGGAGCTGAATCCGTCTGCACCTGGGAGCAGTCCTGATGACCAGATGACCGAGATGTCCAGGAAGTTTTCCAGGATTCCAGGAGGAAGAATCCGTGTGGAAATAGGATATTTAGTGCAGTGAAAATCGAGACTTCTTTTTTTCAGAGAGACGGTTGTGATGTGTAGTGAAAAGAACGTTATCAGTGAACTTTTCTTTTTCAGATACAGTGCTTAACTTTTCTCAGTAACTTTGAAAGACAATTCACATAGACTGAAATTTAAATTTCAGATTGAATTGTAACGCTGGGGAGGGGGAATCTGTTACCCTGCCCCCGTGTCAGGGCAACAGTGTTTTCTTTCCTTATTGAAATATTTATTAATATGTTAATTAATTAGGTAATTACGTGTATAAAAATATGTATATGTGATAAGTGTATGTCAATTTATTATGCATTTTAAGCTCGTATATATTCCATGTATAGAAACCATGTAGCTCTCTGTTCTTTCTTCGTGTTTCGAACGTTCAAAAGAAAGGCGTGCAGTTTAGCTGTTAAAAGATTAAAAATTTTGAAAGAAGGGCCGTTGGCAACAGACGCCAAGAAAACGTATATAAACTCCCAGATGAGAGTAGGGGAGGTCGGCTGTTGGAACTGAGACTTGGAAGGGAGAGGCTGTTTTTGCTTCGGTTAGCTAGGACCGGAGGACAGGTCTCCCGAAACGGATGCTGTAAGAGATTGGATTGCCGGGCAAGCTAGTGCCTTGGTATCCAGTTTACAGGTAAAAAGGTAGTTTGTACTGGATGTTATTTTGAAAGTAATTACGGTGCGCCGGGCAGCCTAGTGCCTTGTCACCGTAGAGGTTGAGAAATGTACACGTCGGGCGGCCTCGCGCCTTTTAAGACGTTTCTTTGAGTAACGCGAGTCTACCTTGTGACAAGCGTACTCCACATGTAATTCATGAAATGTAAAGCATCCAGGTACAAACAATAGAGATTCCAACATCAAAATTAGAGTTTTGGGCCGATAAATAATTAGAGAAATGAACGTTCGGATACGATTTGTACATACTTCAAATTTTACGTTAATTAAACTATAGAAAATATCCAAAATTTTGCGTTTTATAATTTCACAGATGCTGGACAAGGTAATTTATCCCCCTGATTAATAAAGGTTTCGCAAAGGTTATCCGTTGTCTCTTGTAGTGAATTATATAATTATGTTGACTTGTAGCAACCCACGTGCATTGTCGTACAAAGAAAGATACCCCTAGACAAATCACGGCCGAGTACGAAATGCACCGAACCTCGAGTGCGGAGGTAAAGTGTGGGGGGCCAGGCGAGTAACACCGCAAAGTTGTGGCCTTGTAATTACTGTGAGTTTAAACGCACGAACATGAAATAAGCGGGTGGCAGAAGTTCGCGCTGTTGCCATGTCGGAGCACAACTCCGTGTGTTTGGAGGTTTAAGAGAATGAAATATCTCGTTGTAAAGTTGGTCTTTGTAATCCGTGCGATACAAACCTGACAGTATTTGCTCGAAAGGTCACGGATGACCCAAAAGTCTCCCGGAGAGAGAGGTTGGTCTCACGCTCGAACTAGGCAACGCAGCCCAGTTGACATTGGCACACACTGCGCGGGAACCAGCGACTATTGCCTCGATCTCGCATCGCATTTTCCATATGTAGCACCAGCGCAATTCTTCCCAGCCGCCTATTTTCATGGCCGTGCGTTTAGTTCCTTGTACTCCAAAAATAGGTTTTTCGTCAGCAGTATTGAAATGCGTCGTCCGATTTCACTCAATCGTTCTTAATTTACGGAATTTAACGTGATCACAGAATTGATGACACCTCTTTATTTTTGCCTCTCCCAAATCACATAATAAATAAATAATAATCCGTCGCGCAACAGCCCATGAAGGGCCTAGGCATACCTACCGACTGCCGGTCTTCCTCCCACAATTTCCTTCGTAACCTTTAAGCGTGGAGATCTTCAACCAGTAGTGGAATAGTCGGGGGGTCAGCCCGGTGTATCCCCAGCCGTTATAGTAGGTCTCCGTGACCGGATTGCGCTCACGATGGTGGGTTGCCACCGGCCCTATACGTAGGCCGAATAAATTCCGACCACAGCCGGATTCGAACCTACGCTGTCCCGTAGCGAACGATCTCAAGACGAGTGAACGCCTTAACTCGCTCGGCTACGGAGGAGGACCTCCCAAATCACATAAGTAGTGTATATGTAGCGTTTCAACGCAATCCTTGGTACGAGGCCTTTTTTTTTATCAATTGAATATCAGTTTTTGACATATTTTGACAATTTTTTGTCGATGTTTTAGCGTTTAGCGATGTTTTTAGCGAAATTTTTCTTTTTTTCTCTCTCATCCTTGGTACGAGGGCTTTTGTAGCCTCTTTTTTTATCAGTTTTTGACATATTTTGACAATTTTTTGTCGATGTTTTAGCGTTTAGCGATGTTTTAGCGAAATTTCCCTTTTTTCCCACCTCACACTTGGTACGAATGCCACGATCTTACGTGATATAACTTAACCTATCCTTTTTTTTTATTACGTGCTAAACTACACGAGAGCCTCTAGTAGTGCAGGTGCCAGGGTTGACAAACATCAATTGGGTTTCACCAAAGTAGTGCAGGTGCCCGGGTTCACACTCATCAAGTGAGGATCAAAAATACCTCAAAAACTCACTTTCTCTCCACGTTCCGCGCCTCATTTATTGCGCTGACGATGTTTCACAGCGATGAAAACAGCACCAAAACCTCAAAAACTCACTTTACTCATTTGAGGATCACCAAAAATCTCAAAAAAACTCTCACCTTCTCTTATTTATTACGCTGATGATGTTTCACAGCGTGTTTATATATCGTGACCTTTGTAAACCTTTCTCTCTCGGGAACGATGGTGTGTGTAGTGGACTTTAGAGAGGAGTTCTGCGCCCTTAAGTGAGGTTCAGTGTTACCAACCCCCCCCCAAAGAAAAAGTGGACAGAAAAAAAAAGAGATCTGGCATCACACACTTTTTAAGCTATTTTTTTACCTCTTATGCTCTTATGCTAACTCGTCCTTTGACCTACACTTTTTTTAAATGACTTACGACATTTTTTTCCCTATAAGTCTGTCTCCTCTTACTGTAAGGTCCCCATCAGTGTAATCTACTACGACCTTGTGTGCTCTCTCAGCGTAATCTGCTACGATGTTTTTTTTAAAAAAAAAAAGACTCATGTGTGATCTTCTGCGGTGTGTGTGTGTGTGTGTGTGTGTGTGATAATCAAAATTATTATTTTTGTTAAGGCCCTCAAAAAAAAAGAACAAGAAAAATAATATCCCGCCAAAGAAAGAGGGGGGGTGGGGGTGCGCGCGTGGTGCCCAACACACTAAAGAGTTCTAAATGGTCACGGCTATCAAAGCGCCATGCGCGCCTCTGTATAGAGTTTCATGAGTTATTATTATTTTTTTTTTCTTATTTGCGCACCGAACTAACTTACATTGGATCCCTATCGTAGTGTGTAGCGTTAATTTGATCGGAGGCGCCTTATCGACAGGATCGTTGTTCTGCAGCACCGTCGAGAGAAAATCCAAATTGTACACGCGCATGCCGAAATGTTTTCGTATGCGTGGAAGGGTGTGCTCGGACCAGTGTGGAAATTTGTTTTTCCCACCACCGAGGTTCGTCGTGGAAGTCTTCGTGCTGGAAGTGGTGTGCGAGGGGCTTGTTGCGGCCGAAGATGTGGTGTCCGTCGTGCTGGCGATGCTCGTCATTGTGTGGTGGTATATTGTTTTTAATTCGCCGATACCAAGGCTTCTATCAAGAAAGGATTCAAAACGGTTCTGTCTGGCTGGCGCAAATCCAAAACTAATCCACTAGGATGATGAATTAATTGCAAATTTGTAGCATCGACGTCGGACGACGACCTAAACCAGGCGCGGCATTTTTGGCATACTTTGTAATTGTTCGTGGTGGGTTGCAGCGAGGAAGATTCCGTGCCTACGAGTATAACTTTCAAATCCGAAGAAATGAGCGTCGGGGTTGTGTTGCTCAGCGTCTGCAAGAAACACATCGTATGGCAAAATTCGCAGCACGCGTCAGGTACGTCGCAGCAGGAGAATTCTATGCGAATGTCGTTGCCCGGAATGAAATGGAGCAGGCAGCACGCTTCGTTCTCCTGCTGGTCTATCTGGTCGAGGATCAAGCTGAATCCTAACTTCGGGGAAACGACCGCTTTCACGGTATCGTTGCTGCTGTTCGCCTCGGTTCCAAATAATCGCCTGGCACCGAAATTGCGATCATCTTTCATGTGAAAATAAGAAAAGAGCGTTCGCACGACGTCGGCCCACGGCGAGGGAATCTTTACCCAGTTCACGCGCTCGATGCGCTCCCGAACGAACGCCGAATCCTTTTTGGGGAAGTAGCGTTCTTTGCTCGCGTCCAGGTTGAGAGAATCGATGTACGTGGCCCAAGACCACACGTTGTGCTGCTGCTCGCTGCCACAACCACCCTCGACAATCTGGTGGAAACGAAAATTATCCGGCAGGATCGTCCGTTCGAAGGTTTTGTACTGATTCGATATTCTCTTTTCCGTCCTCAGGAGGCGCAGAAATTGAGTTTTGAACGCGTCAGTTTCGGTCACGTCCTGGTACAAATCTTTCAGGACGTTCAACTTGTTTTCCAGAACCGTATAATGCAACACCAGGTAATTGATGTTGCAGTGTATGATGAAGAACGTCGGGATGATGCAGAAGAATCGATAGATCAGACCCCAGCCGAGAAAGTAATGCGTGTTGTGAAAGTGTCGCCCCCTATCCCTCGTTTCTATCCGGCCCTCTGGATTACTTCCTACTTTCATCCCTCAATCTCTCCTTTCACCTCACCCTGGGTGCAAAGCGAGCAGATTATATTTGCGCCGGAATTACAAAAGGGGGGTTTCACATAACAATTTATATTTGTATGTCCCTGGTTCGTTTACGCATATACAGCAAGTGAATATACAACTTGTTAAATGGACAGTACCGTAGTTCTTGAAATTACAACATTCTCGTAGGATATATTGGTTTATTATACGTAGTTATATATACATATTTTACAGACGTTTCCATGAGTGTCTTGCATAGACCAAAATTACCAAATCTCTAATAATATAGTTGCGCACCTATGGCATAACCATCGGCACTTCCCTTACCACCGAGTTAGCAAAACTATCTCGGTGGGCCTATCCTCAGCTTAAATGATATTCCGTTACAAATGCGTTTTCTTACGCCTTCTCTCTTTCTTTCGGGCATCAATTAATCAAAACCGGAAATATCCACATAATCAAAGCTTTTCCTAAAGGGGGATTCGGGACAGCAACAGGGGCTGGCATAACCAGATGCTACATTATTTTATCCAGTCTAGCCACCATAAGTGGACTAAACTTGAGGAGACGTTCCTCTCTCGTCGATCAATGGGGAAACACTGTTTTTCTTTCGCTAAAGCCCACTGGCCTTTTTATAGCCGGGGTAAACGTCCGTGGACGTGGACCCCGTAGCTTTGGAAAATTCCACTGCCAACGGTCCTTTGTAAGACAGCTAGCTCCCCCAACCGGGGAGGTAAAAAACAGGGGAATCTAAAATCCAGCAAAGCACAATCCAGTAATATACACTTACATGCAATAATAACATAAAAGTACACTCATGGAAGCATATTAATTAACCCTACACCTTGTAGCTGGCCAGCAATTAATTATTACAATATACCAAAACCAGTAATGGTCAATCCGACCGTTACAGTGTGGAAACGATGCTGGGTCGTCCACGTGAATTCGTTGAGAACGTGGCCGTCGCAGACGGTGTTCGGAAAAATCGTTCGCAGGTACCTGGCCGGATCCTTTCCGAAAACCTTCTCGAAAACGTGACGCCAAGCTAGAGCGTTGATGCAATCGCTCTTGAAACTAGCCAACTGGGCGGACAGATCGAGCTTCCTCCCCAGATCGAACTGAGTCGCGTGCCTTTCCACGAACTCCAGGTAAGCCTTCGCCGTGGGCCACACGATGCTCGTGACGATCTGTTCCCCCGAGAAATTCTATATAAAATAACATAACTGAAATTCTATTCACAGTATAGATTGGATTTTTTTTTTTTTGAGTTTTGTAATCACCCCAAGAAATTCTATATAAAATAACATACCTGAAAATTGTATTCACAGTATAGATTGAATTTTTGAGTTTTTTGTAATCACCCCAAGAAATTCCATATAAAATAACATACCTGGAAATTATTTTTTTTTGGTTTGTGTGATCTGAGAAAGCATAATGGAATCCGCCAGTTTGATCGAATGTGTTACTTGCGAAAAATTAATATCTAAAACTAATATTAGCAAGCACAGGGCAAGATGTAGCGAAACAGGTTCGAGAATTAATCGTTCGTTACCTTCTAAGTCTTGTGCTCGATGCGGAAACATGATCAGCATTCCAAATTTAAGAAGACACCATCGACCGAACGAGGAACATTGAAAAGAAAAATCGATGATCCAGAAACGGAAGCTTCCACTTCCAAGCAAATTAAATTATCGGATGAACGCAAACCAATTAGATCTGCATTCAACCGTCATATTCAGGATTTCTCTTTTACTTCGGAACCAGGCCGGGACATTCTTAGTTTCTTGCGTGAAACAAAAGCATCCGTGATAAATATTCTAAAAAATAATTTGGAAAATAATTCCATAAAAGTATACGTTGATCTATTTTCCGAATACGAAAAAGTCGATGGTACAACAAGTATTTTTTATCATCGAACAAAAAACCAGCCTCTTCATTTGGCGGACGTCGATAATTTGGACGAATTTCATTCTGATCTTTCAAATGAACTGGTTAAGAAACACGACGATTTCGAGGCTAAAGGGTCGGGATGGTCTCTGTGTGGAAGTCCTCACACGTTAACCGTTTACGTGAACCGATTCTCGCCTCTTCGCGCTTCCAGCTACGTTCCTCTTCCACCGAACATTCAACACAAGAGGGCTGTGTTAAACATACAGAACAGCGATAACAAGTGTTTCCTTTGGTGTGTGTTGGCGGAACTTCACCCGATTCATTGGTCAAATCATCCAGAACAGGTTTATCATTACAAGCAGCATGAACCTGAACTGGAAAATGCAATGGCTGGCATCGAATACCCGGTGACCATTTCTGATATATCAAAATTCGAAACACGAGCACGAGATGCAGAAGGAAAACGCTTAATCATCAACGTGTATTCCTATACGTTGGATAAACATGTCGTGCATCCCGTCAGGATAAGCGATGTCGACGATGACGATGCTCGTGTGATTAATCTTCTTCTAATTTCAAACGAGGGTGTTCACCATTACTGTCTTATTCGTTCTCTATCACGTTTGGTCAGAAGTCAAACTACCAAGTATGAACATTACATCGAAGTTTGCCCGAGATGCCTAACCACGTTCAACGATATAAAACAAGTCGATTATCGAAAATACATCGGACGTCAGATTGCTATCGATAAACTTGCTCAACATAAAATATATTGCGGCAACAACAGACCGGTTCGAATGTTGATGCCCGAAAAGAACGAAGTGGAAGAATTCAAGATGCACAAGGCATTGTTGGAACATCCGGCCATCATCGTTGCTGATTTCGAGGCATTCCTCAAACCACTCTCGTACTGCGATCCGGATCCCGAACTTTCTTCCACCACACCTTACCAGCTTCACGAACCAAACAGTTTCGGTTACGTTGTCGTGCGACGGGATAAAATAGATGAACCGTACGTATACCGAGGACCCGATGCAATCGAACGCTTCTTCGAAAAGATGGTCGAGGAGGTTGGGAAAATTGGATGCATGCTTCAAACATCGAAACCGATGCTTCCGTTATCTGCTATCGAACTTCAAAATTACTATGACACCGTCAAGTGTCCCGTGTGCGATAACCACATCACGGACGACAATCGTAAAGTGTTTCACCATTCGCATACGGACGGTCGCTTCATAAGCGGAATCTGCAATGCATGCAACCTCAAAATCCAAAAACCAAAATTCGTCCCCATATTTTTTCATAATGGTTCTAATTACGACTTTCATCCCTTAATTAGGAAACTCGGATACGACACTCAAAAAATAGATATTCTTGCTCAAAACGAAGAACGATACATCTCTATAAGTAAGAAAGTTATGATTCCTGAGACTGAAAATACCATCGAGATGAGGTTTCTGGATTCGTACAGATTTCTCTCTGCCAGCCTGGATGCTTTAGCGAACAAACTCACCGACGATCAATTCAAAATAACTAGAGCTAGTTTTCCCAACGTAGACATAGAACTCGTTAGACGTAAAGGGATTTATCCTTACGAATACGTTAGTGATAATTCTAAATTTAACGACGACGCTCTTCCACTTCCAAGAGAATTTTACAGCAGACTCAGAGAGAAAGGAATCACGGACGAAGAATACCAACATGCGCAACTCATGTGGGAGAAATTAGAATGTAGGACACTCGGAGACTACCACGACGCATACTTAAAATTAGATGTGACGATACTCGCGGATGTTTTTCAAGCGTTCAGGAAAACGGCAACGAATATTTACAAATTAGATCCAGCGTATTTCTACAGCCTACCGGGATTAGCGTGGTCGGCAATGTTATTCCAGACAAAGGTCAAGCTGGAACTGATATCGGACGTGGACATGTTGCTATTTATCGAAAGAGGGATACGAGGTGGAATGGTGCAATGCGTACAGAGACATGCAAAAGCTAATAACGTACACATGAAAGAAGATTACGATTCAAATCGAGCATCGAATTACATCTTCTACGCCGACGTTAATAATCTCTACGGACATGCCATGGTTCAGAAACTTCCTTACGGAGGATTCGAATGGACATCAATAGACATAGAAAATTTCGACGATAGCGAGTATGGCTTCTTCGCAGAGGTGGATATCGAATTCCCCGACCATTTACACGATCTGTTCAGCGATTTACCACCGGCATCCGAGTTCAAATCTTCGCCTCATTCTAATCAATGGAAGCTTTTATTGACTCTAGAGGGGAAAAAGAGATACGTTGTTCATTACTCGAATCTCCGATTCTTGATCGGGAAGGGTGTTAAGGTAGCGAATGTTAGAAGAGTCCTCAGGTTTAAACATTCCGAGTGGCTCAAACCGTACATTGAAACAAACACGCAACATAGGACGGTTGCCACTTCCGATTTAGACAAAGATTTTTTTAAATTGATGAATAACGCGGTGTATGGCAAGACGATGGAAAACGTGTGGAATCATGTAGACGTGAAATTGGTTTCGGATAAAAATAAATGCATGAAGTGGGTGGCCGATCCTAGATTCAAGTCGAGAAAAATTTACAACGAGAATTTGGCACTTTTCAATCTAGATATAAAATTGATGAAATTCAGAAAACCAATTTACGTTGGCGCAACGGTTCTCGACTTGTCGAAACTTTACATGTTCGAATTTCATTACGACGTGATGAAACCCTTCTACAATGATAAGATATCACTTTTGTACACGGACACCGACAGCTTCATTTACAGCATACGAACACCTAACCTCTACGAAGACATAAAAAATCCTTCCATGCTCGAGTATTTCGATACTTCTGCGTATCCTCAACCCAACAGATTTGGGATTCCATCTCGTAACAAAAAAGTCCTAGGTAAACTGAAAGATGAATGTAACGGTGATATTATTGTCGAGTTCGCGGGTTTGCGTTCGAAGATGTATGCCATGAGAACAGAGAGTAGCGTCACTAAGAAAGCAAAAGGTGTGGGCAAGAATACGGTGGAGAACAAACTCACCTTCCACGATTACATCGATTGCCTTTACTCACAATCGACGATACTAAGTATAGAACAAAGAATCCAAAGTGTAGACCACGTGATTACAACAAACAAAGTTAGGAAAGTAGCATTAGATCCGCATGACGATAAAAGATGTATTTTGTCTTGTGGAATCCACACGTTGCCTTGGGGACACTATCGTTTAGAAATTAGTGAAAATTGTAGGCGATGCAATTGAAAAAACTGTCTCACATACACAATAAATAAATAGCAAGGACAATGAATCTTTTTGGTTTCCGAAAACAGATCAACATGGAGACTGTACACCGCACGACGACAGATCTACCTTCCGTGTTAACTAAACTCAACGGTCTGTTGATCGTTCACCTCAACAGCATTTGGACGAAATTGGATGACGACGTGGGCGAGATTTTTTACGTCTTTAACAACAATTTACATTTTTACGAAATTCCGATCGACGGGAAACTTCGGATCACCGTGAATCCCGAGAACGCAGGGCGAAAAATCAAAATATCTACCGGCAAGAACATTTTTCGAATCAAGCACGACAAGATACTTTCTAACATTACGTACGATGTTTCAGCAGGAGATTGTCTTTACGTGGAACTCCTCGGAGATTACGACAAACTCATTCCTCTCTTCGTAGAATTACGAATCGTCTATCCTATTATAAATAACCGTTAACCAAAAAAATGCCTAACGACATTTTCGGCAACACCAAGCGTGTAGACCACGCAGAAGAGATTCTCATGTTGGACGTTCATGTTAAGAAGTTGAGGAGCGATTTGATCGCTTTGCAGGAGGCCTTAAACAAAAGTTTAGAGTCGGAGATCGCTACGCTCCAAACGCAATGTCTCGACCCCATTCTGAAAATCGATTCCGAACTGAAAACGCTCATAAAAAATTATGTCGACGTACCTTTTTACGACAACGTTCAAAATATACAGTTGAGCGTGGATTCGCTTCAAAATGATTTGGCCAAATTACAGCAATTTCAATCGAAAAATGAAGATTTGGAAAAATTGAAACTCGAAATCGAAGAACGAACTTCCGCAATCGAAAAGAATTTCTCTGAACTTCAAACCGTCGTGAACGATATCGACGTAGAACGCTTGCATGTCGTCGTTTCCAAATTACAAGAAGAATTCACCGGTACGTTGGAAGAAATTAAATCTAAGTTACAGACTTTGGAATATACAATGACGAACCTACCATCGTCAGACGAACTGCAGGTCATCGGTAAGAGCGTCGCGAACATAAAAATTCAATTGGAGGCTTATCAAGATTTCGAACACATTCAAACCACCATCGCCACGCTTCAGGCGTCTCTGGAGTTGATCAACGAAGAAATTAAAAATATTCACGCTGAAGCAAGAGCGTTGACGAGCATACAAGACACGTTAAGCACGGTTCAGCAGAAGATCGAATATTTAGAAAATTTGAACGTCGAAACGAATCTTGCTCATTTTCATCACGTACTCGACAACATACAGGCTGACTTGGAATCGTTACGGACGAGCGTGCCTTCGAGCGAAGATTTGGAAAAATTGAAAACGGCGGTGACGGCATTATCCGATTCGAGCGACATCAAAAGTTCATTGAGCGATCTCGAGAGTAGGGTGGCCAATCTCCCCACCTCCAAGGAATTACACGCTTTGAAAAGAAACATATCTCGAATGCTGAAACGACTGGAAACGGAAACGGCGAACGTGGAACAGATTCGAGACGAAATCAGTTCGCTGGTGTCGACGCTGCCCATTTCGCAGAGCGTCGCCGACCTTCACACGCAGTTTACAGAGATGCGAAGCATCGTGAACGATCTTACCGAGAAGAGCTCGAAATTGAATCAAGTCGAGAACCTTCAGAACATCGTCGTCAACATCAGAGATCAAGTTGGAGTGCTGGAATCCACGCAGGAATCGACGCTGGCGTCTTTCGGTGCCAAGTTGCAAGAACTCAACGAAAACTACAAGCAGTTGAACGTGGAAGTGAAAATCAAACCGTCATTTTCTGCCATAAGGGATCACGTTGCAGAACAACTCGTACCTTTAGAAAACACACTGGGTCAGCTTCACAGTAATTTGCTCAGCGTCGATACTAAAATCGCTAAACTGCATTCTCTGGATGCCATCGAAATCAACAGCGTACCCAATCAACAGAGAATCTCCACGTTCGTCGAAGGTAACAAACTGTACATGTTACATCCTTATCATCCGTACTACAAGTTTCTCCTCGATGGCACGATCCAGATAAACGAATTTTCGTACTGGTCTCACGGCAGAAAAGCTAGCGTCCCCACCATGACGTTGATATCGAATCGTGGTGTCCAGAAAGCAGGAAACATTCCTCTGGCACGTTGGAACGAAACGCGCAACATATATGAAATACACGAAGACGAAGATCTTACCGTTTTCGACGTGAGTGCCGGCGATAAGCTGATCATTCAAAACACAGGTGAGGTACCACCCTCTTTGAATCCCATCACACTGGTGCTTCTCTTCAAACGTAATCTTCAAAATGTCTAGGCAAGCCATCGTCGAAGAATTTCATAAACCTGCACGCCGCAACTACGAACGTTTGGCGGTGGTAACCAAGAGAATCGATGACCTCTGGCAAAGTGACCTCGTGGAGATGAGTAGCGGCAATTTGAAGAACGTACATAAATTGAACAAGGGCAACAAGTACCTCCTCACCGTCATAGACACGTTTTCGAAATTCGCATGGGCTCTACCTTTGAAATCCAAAACGGGAACATGCGTCACGGAAGCATTCACGACAATTTTTCGCGAAAGCGGCGGCAGACGACCACGGTTTCTGCAAACGGACAACGTTAAAGAATTCTACAACACCGTATTCCAAAAGTTTATTCAAAAACATGACATTCGACATTATTCGACCTTCAGTCACATCAAAGCCAGCATCGTGGAAAGATTTAATCGAACCTTGAAAACGCACATGTGGAAACGATTCACGCTTCGGGGAAATTACAAATGGGTCGACATCCTGCCGGAACTCGTCGACACCTATAATGATACGGTGAACAGAACGATAGGCATGAAGCCAGCTGACGTCACGAAGTCCGACGAGCAGCGTTTAATTTCTACAGTTTACTGTCCAAAGTACACTCCCACGACTACCAAGAAATCAAAATTCAAAATTGGAGACCAGGTGAGAATCAGCAAATTCAAACGCACCTTCGAGAAGGGATTCACAAAAAATTGGAGCACGGAACTTTTTACGGTGGTTCGAGTTTTACCCGGAAACCGATACACGTATATAATAAAAGATAGTAGCGGCGAGATTTTGAAAGGAAGATTTTACGAAGAGGAACTCTCTAAAACGAAACACCCCGACACGTACCTCATCGAGAAAGTATTGCGTAGGAAAGGTGACAAACTTTTTGTCAAATGGCTGGGACTTCCGGAAAAGAGGGATCGCCGCGAACGAGGTGATCTTGTGAGTACGTGGAACGTGGTGAAGCGTCTACCGGATCCGGAAAGTCAAACGAGAAAAAAAAGAACGGCGAGTTGCTTCCCGACAGCATCCGCTGTCTGATCGTAGGTCCTTCGGGGTGTGGGAAAACGACACTGCTCGTGGACAATTTCCTCCTCGCACCCAATTGGTTAGATTGGAAGAACAGGCACCTGTACGTGTTCTCGAAAAGTTTGGAGCAATCCAAATACCAGCAACTGATGAAACTGTACGATGGTCTGGACATTGCAAAGTTCGCATCTGAAATCATTCCACTGGACGATTGTCGTGAAAATTCAGTCGTTGTGTTCGACGACGTCATCCTGGAAAATCAAAATGAAATTCGCAATTTTTTCACGCAAGGTCGTCACAAAGGAATTTATTGCTTTTACCTAGCTCAAACGTTTTCCAAAATTCCAAAACAGTTAGTACGCGACAACGCTAATTTCATATGTTTGTTTCGTCAAGTTCACACCAACCTCAAGCACGCGTACGATGACTACGTAGGCGGAGACATGAACTACAATCAATTTTCGGAACGCTGCTGCTCTTCTTGCTGGAACAGTGACGATTTCGGATTCGCGACGATCGACATGACGAGGAAACCCAACGACTTTCTAAACGTTGCGAGAACGTTGTGAGAAACGACGTGTATAAATAAACGTTATGACGAAACGAAAAATAGAAGACGAAAATCTCAAGCTTCGCGATTACCTCGCGAAACGCTTCAAAGGTTTAAAATCCGAGAATCGCTGATTCTACGAAGAGAAGAAACGTCAGGATCAACCTGTGATCGACGCCATCAGCGATCTAGGTAAAGAAATTAAAGGCGTCACGGAACAAAATAAAAATTTGATCAACGAACTCGTGCCACTCGCAGCTAAAAGTTACGCCGTACCCACGCCCATTTCGAGCATTCCTTCGACGCCGTTCGAACTGAAGGAAGTACCGGCACGACGTCGAGCCATAATAGGTAGCACGTCGTCTTCGGATAAGATCGAGTTGGGACCTTTGGCACGAGACTACCTGAGCACGGGCAAGTTCGACAAGGATGAAGTGTTCGGATTGTATCCGAGCATGGAGAGCAACGAAGGCGGTGGTGTGGTGTGGAAGATTGGAAAATCGAAGGTGACCTTCGAAGGCAACGACATTAAAGTCAATTTAGGCGAGAAGGACAGTTGGACCAGGTATACGGGTACGGTGGGACTGTGGGAACTCGTCGCCAAAAAGCAGCCGAAAGATTACACCGACGAAGATTACCAGAGTTACAAGGAAATTTTGATCATGACGGATGCCTTGTACCAAAACAACGACGCCTCGCAGAATAGGGTGAAATCGAGCAGCGGCGAGAAGTACAGGAACCTCATCAAACCGATTTGGAACCAGGTCAAAACAGGCAGCGGCGTCAAACGCTACAACACGTTACCCAAAGAATTCGTTTGGGTGGACGACGTGAGGAAGCTCGTGGACCGATTGTTGGTGATAGCCGGCGAAGAGAATGCAGGCAATCGTAATTTTTACAACGAGAAGAGTAGTGGGATTGGTGATACAACCAGGACCGGAAAGGAAGAGCCCCCCTCAAGCAGATTTGCTTACACTTAAAACTAGCTCAACATGCCCATATGAGCTTCTTGCTCAAGTGTGGAACTCTTGCCTAATCCAAGATTTTTGTAAAAATGCTCTTCTGGAATTTTTCGGAAAGGAAGAGGCCCTCAGATTGATTTGCCTATACTTACAAAAGTTGCATCAGCCAGATTGTTGTCCATAAACTTGTCAAAAATTTATATTTTTTTGACCACACCAGAAATTAAGCAAAAACCCATACCTACCCGCACATACACACATATACCTACCCATATACACACATATTTACTTCCAGTTTAAGTTTAATTGGACCCCAGCCTCAACTTGCATATCCAATATTAAAACAATGTAATATGCAGAGCCTCTCTAGAATTGCTCCGTGATTTTTTTATTTCTTATATTATATGTTCAAGTAATTCCCCTCTGTGGCAATGTGTGCAATTCCCGTGACGGTAGTATTGATTTTTGTTTTGCCTGTTTCTCCCCAGCGCCAGTACTTACAGAAATTCCCGAGTATTGCATCAGCCAGTATTGATTTTTTGCTTTGCATGGTTCTCCTCAGCGCCAGTACTTACAGAAATTCCCGAGTATTGCATCAGCCAGTATTGTGAGAGTGGTTGAGGAGAACAGATGTGTTGTTACAGTGCTTCTCATACTTACAGGCCTGTTTGATTTAATATGAATATTGAACAATATTTTGCCTGATATTTGTTACATCTAGCTTGTTTGTTGTAATCTACTCATATTTAGAGTCTGTCCCAGCCTGTTATACAAAAATCAATACATAACAAGGTTATTGCCATTCTAGACATGCATGTTCGTGCAGGTATTTGCGGAAGGTCAGTGTGAATGAATTTTTCCACTTGTGGGCTATTGTCCTTACAACCTGTCATAAGATAAGCATAGAGATTAGATTTAAAACCCAGGAAATTTTATATAAATACCAAAGCCAGAACTATTAATACACATACGCACATACACACATACACACACACACAAAGTACAGTGCTGAACCCAACTGATATTTTTTATTCAGTATAAAGTTTTGAATTGAAACCCGGGAAATTGTATATAATAAACAACAGCAAAAATGCCAAATCAAAAATATTGCAATCAGTGCAATAAAAATATATTTAGCTCTAATTGGGCCAGACACCAAAAGATTTGTAACCCAGACAAATGCAGAACTCCCACAAAAATTTGCCCCAAATGCAATAGAAAATACAGCATGCAATACTTCACATATACACATAAAAATACTTGTTCTGCACAGTTATCAATATTGCCCCCACAACCATCCACATCTGGTCTGAAAAGGAAGCATGAAGCACTTCTTAATGCCAGAGCAGCAAAGCAGCCACGCTATGAACCCATCCATAGCAGTTTTAATGCCCAACTTAGGGATTACCGGTTTGTATCAGAGCCAAGATGTGGCATTGAGAATTTTTTGAACAGTATAAATTCTGATCTGCAGGCAATTCTTAATGCACAAAATGGCTCTTATAAGCTCTCCCTCAAATTGTTTACACAATATAAGAAGCCAAATGGCACAAAATTTACACAGCCCCACATAACAGAAACTGTACCTGTATACTCAAATGCAAATTCAGACAAAATAATAAGCAGTTTGATAGAACAATTGAATATTAAACACTCTGAATTTGCGGCAAAAGAGTCAGGATGGAGCCTATGCGGTTCTTCACACAAGTTATATGTTAATATTTCTGAATTCAGCCCATTACAGGGATCTACATATCTGCCATTACCTGCCAATATTAAAAACAAAACAGCCGTGGTTAATATAAAAAATAATGATGAGAAATGCTTTTTGTGGTGTATTTTAGCTGCTTTGTATCCAGTTTCAAGCCATCCTGAGAGAATAACTTATTATAAACAACATGAAAATAATTTTGATGAAGCAATGGAGGGTTTGGAATATCCAATGTCTGTTCAGAATATTGATAAATTTGAAAAAAGGGCCCGGGATATCAATGGTAAACAATTATCTATTAATGTTTTTATTTGTTCCACTGGCCGTGGCAATTGCTTGATAGAACCTCTCAGAATCAGTACATTTGATGATGATTCTGCTGTTCCGATTGATCTGCTCTTAATTGAAGGGGATGGCACATATCATTACACTCTGATACGCAGTCTTGAAGCTTTAGTGAGAACACAACTAGACAAAACTCATAGAATATTCAAGTTGTGCAGAAGATGTTTAACTGTATTTGATGGCAGGAAAATGGTGAATGCCAAATTCAAAAAATTTGAAGCCTTGTTGGAACACCCAGCATATATAGTCTGTGATTTTGAATCAAATCTCAAACCCCTTGCATTCTGTAGCCCAGACCCTGAGGAATCTTCAATTACACCATATCAGCTACATGAACCTTCTAGTTTTTATTATGTGGTTGTACAGGATGGTGTTGTTAGTAAAGAAAATTCATACATGGGAGCAGATGCCATCAAAGAATTTGCACATAGAATAGAAAATGAGTGCCGTGACATAGCATCTAACATCTTATTAAAATCAAAACCTATGATGCCTTTAACAGAGAAACAGAATGAAGATTTCAACAATGCAGAAAAATGCCCGGTATGTGATTCTGAATTTTCAGATACAAATATCAAGGTGAAACACCATTCTCATACAGATGGTAAATTCTTAATGGCCCTGTGTAATAGCTGTAATATTAAGATCCAGAGACCAAAATTTGTCCCCATACTTTGCCATGGAGCATCCAATTATGATTTCCATCATCTGATCAGGTACGAGGGGTTTGACAAGCAGAATTTAAATATTTTAGCTGAAAATGATGAGAAATATATTGCCATTAGCAAAATAATTAAAGTTAATGGTGTTCCTATTCACTTAAGATTTCTTGATTCCTACAGAATTTTATCGGCTAGCCTGGCTACACTGGCCACTCAATTATCTGATGATCAATTCAAAATTACATGTGCATTGTTTCCAAAGCAGGACCTGAAATTAATTAGGCGGAAGGGTGTATATCCATATGACTATGTTACAGATTTTTCTAAATTTGATGAGTGTTCTCTGCCACCTCAACAAGAGTTTTACAGCAAAGTCAGAGGATCTGGAATCACTGATGATGATTATCACCATGCCCAATTGATGGGGAACAATTTAAAATGCCAGACATTTGGTGATTATCACATGGCATATTTGAAACTTGATGTGACCCTCTTGGCTGATATATTGCAGGTATTCAGAAAATCTTCTATGCAAAATTATAGACTGGACCCAGTGTATTTTTACAGTGCTCCGGGACTAGCATGGTCTGCAATGTTTTTAAACACTAAAATGCAATTGGATCTGATCCAAGATCAAGACATGTACCTGTTTATGGAGCAAGATATAAGAGGAGGCATGGTGCAATGTCCTCAGAGATATGCCAGAGCAAATAACAAATATATGCCTGATTATAATCCAGAATTGCCATCAAATTATATAGTGTATGTAGATGCAAACAGCCTCTATGGTCACGCTATGATGCAAAAACTGCCATATGCAGGGCTTGAGTGGGTTGAAGATTTCAATATTGAAGATCTTCAGGACTTTGATGACAGTGATTATGGCCTCTTCTTAGAGGTTGATCTGACAATTCCTGATGATTTACACAACAAATTTTCTGATCTGCCCCCAATTACTGAGGTTAAGTGCTCACCTGGCTCTAAACAGAAGAAGCTCATGATGACACTGGAGCCAAAAAAAGGCTATGTAATATATTACAAAAACCTCCAGTTCCTGATGCATCATGGTGTCCAAGTGACCAAACTTGGCAAAGTTTTGAGGTTCAGGCACTCAAAATGGTTGAAACCATACATTGATACAAACACGGAGCTTCGAACATCTGCAAACAGCCAATTTGATAAGGCTTTGTTTAAATTGATGGTCAATTCTGTATATGGCAAAACAATTGAAAATGTCAGAAAACATACCGATGTTAAAATAATTACTGACCCCAGCCTGAGCAAAAAATTGATAGCAAGGCCCAACTTCAATTATAGAAGAATTTATGATGAAAATATGGCACTTTTCAACATGAAAAAAACAAAAATTAAGTTTGATAAACCTATTTATGTAGGGGCTGCAATATTGGATTTGGCCAAATTACATATGTTAATATTGTATTATGATGTGCTGAAACCTTTTTATGGTGATAATATAAAATTGATGTACATGGACACGGATAGTTTTATTCTTGATATTAAAACAGAAGATGTTTATAAAGATATGACCCAGCCTGAATTGTTTAAATATTTTGATACCAGTGAATTGCCAGGCCATTTGAATATTCAACCCCACAACAAAAAAGTGCCCGGCAAGTTAAAAGATGAGACACTTGGTGATGTTATTGTGGATTTTGTTGGGTTAAGTGCCAAGGTGTACAGTTTTATAACATGTAGTGGTGTTGCTGCCAAAAAAGCCAAGGGCGTTGGCAAAGTAGCTGTGGAAAAAGAGCTCCAATTTGAAGATTATAAAAATTGCCTCAAATCCCAGAGTTCAATCAGAACATCAGAATCCAGAATTCAGAGTGTGGATCACTTATTGACTTCAAATGTTGTAAGAAAAGTGGCCCTGGACCCACACGATGATAAGAGATGCATTTTATCATGTGGCATACATACTCTACCATGGGGTCATTGTGATTTGAAAAATGGTAAACAATGCCCAATTACAGAGCATGATTTGAAATAAATAAACATGCCTATGAACTTATTTGGGTTCAAAAAACAGGCTATTATGGAGCTGCCAACACCACAAGCCTCTTCTGATATGATATCTAAACTAAGTGGCTTGTTAATTATTCATCTGAACAGCATACTTACAGATGTTGATGATGAAACAGGAAAAACATTGTAATATTTAACAATAATTTAAATAATTACCAATTACCTGTAGGTGGGCAATTGCAATTTATTACAACCCCTGAGGGTGATGTCAAAATTTCAGTAGGGAGAAATATTTATAGAATTAAGCACTCAAACATGGTTTCTGGCACTGTATATACTGTTTCTGCTGGTGACTGTTTATATATTGAGGTCCCTGGATCATATGACAAGCTTATACCTTTTTTTATAGAATTAAGAATTAGATATTCAATAATAAATAACCACTAAAACAAAATGCCTAATGATATATTTGGCCATACAAGACATGAAGATCACAGTGATGAGATTCTGATCCTTGATGTCAGAGTCAAAAAATTAAGAAGTGATTTACAAGCTTTACAAACCACACTCAATGCCAGTCTTCAACTAGAAATTACAAATTTACAATCACAATGCATGGACCCTCTTCTTAAAATTGACTCAGAACTCAAATTATTGCTTCAGAAATATACTGACTTGGCCACATTAGATAATTTTCAAAGTTTAGAAGAAGCTGTAGCAGCTCTTCAAGCCAAATCAAAGACCCAGGCCACCAATTCTGAGCAATTGAAACAGCAATTGGAAGAGCAGATAAATAATGTCCAGACACAGCTCCAAACAATTGTCAAAAGCATAAAATCACAAGAAGATTTTGATCTAGTGATTTCCACTCTAAAAGAACAGATTCAATCACTCCAAATACCTAATCTGGACCCTCTGAACAATGCCATAGCCGAGGTTAAAGAAAAAATTGAGACACTTGAAAATTTTATGAACAACTTGCCATCTTCTGATGCTTTGAGTGCAATAACTCGGAGTGTTGCCAATATTAAGTTGCAACTTGAAACATATGAAGATTTTGGAAAAATTCAAAGTACCATAACCCATCTTGAGGGTACAATAGCAGCAGTGCAAAGTGATTTGGCAAATGTACAAGAATCTCACCTGCCTGGTATTGTAGACACACTTGTCAGTGTCCAGCAACAAATCACAAAGCTTGAAAACCTCAACACTGAATCTGAGCTATCTCATTTTCATCACTTAATAGATAATATCCAAGCAAAACTTGAAATTTTACAACAATCAACACCCTCTCAGGCAGATATAGCCCTGCTCCAAAATGCTATGCAAAATGTGGCTAATGCTTCTGAATTAAATGATGTGAAATTGGCACTTGAATCTTTGCAAAATACTGTAACAAATTTGCCTACATCACAGGAACTTAAAAAGAGGGCAGTGAATCGCATATTGAAATCAGAAGATATCAAGAATATCCAGACAGAGATCAAACAACTCACTCAGACAGTGGCCACTCTACCAACCAATCAACATATTAATGAACTGCATGCCCTGTTTGAGGATATCAGAAGACAGGTCCATGATCTTACTGCTCAAAATTCAAAATTGGCAGTTGTTGAAAATTTGCAACAAATTGTAGCTAATATCAAGCAACAGCTAGGGACCATGGAATCCAATCAAACAAATGCTCTGTCTGTTTTTGCCACCCAGCTACAAGAAATTGTGCAACAATACAAGAAACTTGTTGTGGACATAAAAATCAAGCCAGGCCATGATGATGTTGTTAGGACCATCAATGAGCACCTTGAATCTGTAACAAGCAGATTGCTTACAGCAGAAAAAGAAATAACAGGCATAATCGAGAATCCAAAACATACAGTAATTCTTGAATTGTACAGCATCCCCAACAAAGAATATGATTCTCCATTTACACCAGGTGGCAAAATATATATGCTGTCCCCTGCACAATTTTATTACCAATTTTTTGTTGGGGGCACATTGAGACCAGTCAAGATCAAATATTGGCTACAACCACAGGCACACCACTACCCTACCTTATCAATAACAAATGCTGACAACAAAGCAAAAATCACCAGTGTAGAGTTAGAGGATTTTACAGATCCCAATACATTAGAAACATCTTATGCTGAAGATGATGGCTCTCTGGAATTTAAAATACAAATAGGGGACAAATTATATTTAGAAAATCCTGTAGTATCAGCTGCTGAACACCCCATAGTTGCAATATTCTTGTTTTCATATTATGTCTAGACAAATTATTGTTGATGAATTACACAGACAAACCAAACATAATTTTAAGAGACTCCCAGTAGCCACAAAAGGCATAATTGATTTATGGCAAAGCGACTTGATTGAAATGACAAGTGGGCAGCTGAAAAACTTAGACAAAATCAACAAGGGCTACAAGTATCTACTCACTGTAATAGACACATTTTCAAAATTTGCCTGGGCTGTGCCACTCAAATCCAAGACTGGAAAATGTGTTACAGAAGCCATCAGGACAATCATCAATCAGAGTGGAAGATCCCCGCGCTATTTGCAAACAGATAATGGCAAAGAATTTTATAATTCTGTGTTTCAACAATTTATTAAAAGCCAGGCAATAAAACATTACTCGAGTTACAGTGATCTCAAAGCCTCAATTGTAGAGAGATTCAACAAAACCCTAAAAAATCTTATGTATAAACAATTTACACTGCAAGGTAATTATAAATGGATTAATATTCTTCCAGAACTTCTACATAAATATAACAAATCGGTCCATTCCACAATCAACATGAAACCCTCTGAAGTAACTTCATCTGATGAGCAAAAATTGATCAGTACTGTTTATTATCCTAGATACAAGCCAACAACAAGAAAAGCCAAATACAAAATTGGTGATCAAGTAAGAATCAGCAAATATAGGCACTTATTCAAAAGAGGCTTTACAAGAGACTGGAGCACTGAATTATTTACAGTGGTTCAAGTTAAACCCGGGACCCTTAACACATATATAATAAAGGATCACCGAGGAGAAATTCTCAAAGGCCGGTTCTATGAACAAGAGCTCAGCAAAACTAAACAGCCTGACACATATCTCATAGAAAAAATCGTCCGCAGAAAAGGCAACAAGTTATTTGTCAAATGGCTAGGACTTCCAGAACACAGCTGGATCGATGCAGACAAAATAATAATATGAGCACCTGAGATGTTATAAAAAGGCTGCCAGAACCTGAACAGCAGAATAAGAGAAATGGCAAGTTGCTGCCTGATAATATTAGGTGTCTTATTGTTGGGCCATCTGCTTGTGGTAAAACTACACTAATGGTTGATAATTTTTTATTGGCACCCAACTGGTTAGACTGGAAAAACAGGCACTTGTATATCTTCTCTAAGAGCTTGGAACAATTAAAATATCAGCAGCTGATGAAGCTATATGATGGATTGGATATAGCCACTTTTGAACCAGATGTTAAGCCACTTCATGAATGTCTCGATAATTCTGTTGTTGTGTTTGATGACATTATACTGGATAATCAAAACAAGGTTAGAAATTTCTTTACACAGGGCCGACACAAAAACATAGATTGCTTCTACCTGGCACAGACTTTTTCTAAAATTCCGAAGCAGCTGATCCGAGACAACAGCAATTTTATATGTGTGTTTCATCAAGATCATACCAACCTCAAACACATACACGATGAATATGTAGGTGGGGGCTTGAGCTACAATGATTTTTCCAAGTTTTGCAGTAGGTGCTGGAACCAGGACAGTTATGGGTTTGTCACAATTGATATGACAAGAAAACCCAATAGTGGCAAATATAGAAATAAAATCAACAATTTTCTAGACGTAGAGACGTATATAAATAAACATGAAAAGGCCAATTATTGATGATCTTAAATTAAGAGATTATCTTGTAAAAGGATTTAAGGGATGGAAATCAGAGAACCGAGGAATTTATGAAAAACACAAACAAACAGAACAGCCTGTAATTGATGCTATTAATAATTTAGGTAAGAATATCAAAACTGTCACAAAGCAAAATCAAAATTTGATCACAGAGCTTGTACCTGTAGCTGCAAGGAACATATTAGATTATCCATTCACCCCACTTTCCAGTATTCATACACCTAGTCCTATTACTCCTCGAAGAATTGAAGCTACTCAGGATCCTATTGAATTGGGTCTTCTTGCTCAAAAATATTTAACCACACCTAAAGAAAACAAAGATGAGGTCTTTGGCTTATATGCTGACACAGAGCGTGATGGTAGCATCATACATAGAATTGGCAATTTCAGAGTAACATTTATGGGAGATGATTTGATAGTATATTCAGAATCTCATCTTGGAGAAAGAGGTGCTTTTGTTAAATATCCCGGCACACCTGGATTGTGGGAACTGATGACTAGGAAGAGACCTGGCAACTATACAGATCAAGATTATGAACATTACAAAGAAATATTAATAAAATCAGATGCTCTATACCAGAACAATGATCCCACACAAAAAAGAGTCAAGTCTAGCAGTGGAGCAAAATACAACAACTTAATCAAGCCCATATGGTCACAGATCAAGACAGGTAGTGGAATCAAACAATACAACACCCTGCCTAAAGAATTTGTGTGGGTTGATGATGTCAGGAAACTTTTAGATAGGTTATTGGTGATAGCTGGGGAGGAAAATGCTGGCAACAACAATTTTTACAATGAAAAGTTTGGAATTATGGACATGATAAGCACAAAATTGTCTAATTTTATAGTGAATGACACTAAGGGGATTGGATATCTTATAAAAATTATTAATACTCTACCACCTAAATTTTGGAATATTTCTGAGGGCCGGGGGCTTGTTAATGACATTATAAACAAGCTGCCATTTGAATTACATATTCCAGGTTATCAGTATTGTGGTCCAGGCACAAGATTGGACCATAGATTAAACAGAGGTGATCCTGGTGTTAATTCCCTAGATGCTGCTTGTAGAGACCATGACATAGCATACAACACACATTCTGATCTTGACAAGAGACATGTTGCAGACAAAAAATTAGAAGATGCTGCATTTGGTAGATTTGTAAGCAAAGATGCTTCTTTGAGTGAAAAAATAGCAGCATTGGGAACCACCATAGCTATGAACACCAAACAAAAACTGGGGTGGGGGCTGTGAATATGTATATAATAAACCTAGAATGAAGGCCAAGGGTGTTATGTATCAAATACCTTATGCGGGTCTTAAATCTCTTTAAACTATTGATAGCCTTTTAACCAAAAAGCAGCGCAAGAAAAAAAGCTCTTGTATTGCCAAGGGCCATGGTATGAAATTATTACTTAGTACCCCCCCAATTAAAAAAATTACAACAATCTAGAAAAAAATCACATGTAGGGGGTTTCATATTTACTATCCCGGCTATCTTAGCTGCTCTCGGGGCTGTTGGGAGCTTGGCCATAGCAAAAACAGTAATAGATGCCAAGAAAAATAGGGCAGAATTAGATGAGCAGAGGCGCCATAACCTGGCCATTGAGAAACAAGGCAAAGGTGTTAAGAGAGCCATGAATAAGTTTAAAAAAACAAGAGCCGCTTACAAACCAAGATATTGAAGCTTTAATCAAGCCACTGGGCATCAAAAATTTTAGAGGTGTGTACATGTCTGATTCTTTGCCAGAACAACCACTCAACAAAGAGTGTGGCATTGTTAATTTGGATAAGTACAAAAATCAGGGCACTCACTGGATTTGTTATCTTAAATATTTAAAAAATAAGGCATTTGTGTTTGATTCATTTGGAGGTGTTCCACCTGAGAATTTAGTAAAATATCTAAAATCAGCTAATCTTTATTACAATAATGCCCGTGTTCAAAACTTCAAAGATGTTAATTGCGGACATTTGTGTTTATCTGTTCTTAGATATATGTCTCAAATAAATAAACCATCAATTGAAAATTTTCAAAAAGCCTTGTGGTATTTAAAACATCATGGGGGTATTCCATCTCACCAGCCAAAATTCAATATTGAAACTCAAATTACATGATGATATAGTATATCCCAAAACAATAGCTCTCAGAGCATTTTATGGCATGTACTTGATCCCTAATATTACACATCACAACAACAAAATTGCAATAGGGGATCAAAAAATTGTCATCACTCCAGGGCAATATAATCTGTCCACTCTAAATGCTCAATTGCCCAGAGGTGTAGTGTTAAGTCAAAATTCTGTCACTCACAGAGTAGAGATTGTATCTGCTACAGAAACAGTGGATCTGGGTACTATAGGAGAGCTGTTAGGCTTTGAGAACAACACAAAACTTGAACCAGCCATCAAACACACTGCTATTAATATACCAAAATTCTTAGCCATAGACACTCTGAATATTCACTGTAATGTGGCCGAGGGTATGATCACCAAATCAAATGGCACAAACAAACTGGGATCATTGCAACATTCAAACCTAATTCTGAATTTATGGAGCCCATCATCTACAATCCATCCCCAACATTATATTTTCCTGTGTGTCATAATAGAATAGATTACATTGAGTTGATGGTCACTAATGAAAAAGAAGAATTAGTTGATTTTGCTGGAGCCACAACAACTGCAATTATAGAGATTAATATTTAAATAAAAATACATACAAGAAAACAAAATGGAAAATATTGAGAGTTATGAGCTACAATCATTTCCCCGAAACAGGAGGACATTTGCAAATTTAAATCAACCCAACACTGAGATTGAGCTTGATCTTGATGTAGGGGATGGCTTTATACACCCCCACAGAGCAGATCTATACATCAAATTTGATGTTGTAAAGCTCGATGGAACAGATTATCCGGCAAATTCAAATATAAGATTGGTGGACAATTTTGTGCCGCATCTGTTCTCTGAAATTGAGATCAGAAAGCATGGCGTTGTTATAAACAGAGTGGATTATCCCGGCATTACCTCTACAGCTTTGGCCACACTAAAATTATCCAAAACCGAGGCTTCTTACTACAAAATAGGTGGATTTGAGGCTGGTGATAAAATTATATCCAAGAGCCACACAGTGCTGTTCCCCATGCGCCTGTTGCCAGGATTCTTCTCAGATTACAAAGATATTATGTGGAAGGGTGGTTTAAGAATCACATTTAGAAGAGCTGCCAATGATAATAATGCTTTGATGAGGTACAGTGCAATAAACTCTACAGGGGAAGCTTTGCCTAATACCCTACCTGATGAGGGCAAGTGCATTATTCAGACTATGGAGCTAAGAATCCCAGTTGTTGAATACGAGGCCAGTTATGCTCTTAAATGCAAAGCAGATATAATAAAAAATCCGCAAATTCCTTTGCAATTTTATACATATCAATGTGTACAGAAGCCCGCAACTGGTACTTATTATGAGTTTGATGCTACAAATTCATTCTCCAGTATTCAATTTGACATGCCTGATTTTGTAGTGGTATTGTTTCAGACTGGAAGACACAATAATCAGGAAAAAAATTCAAGTAGATTTGATAACTGCAACATCAAGAACATATATCTTAAAAATGGCAGAAATGAGGTATTTCCTAGAGAAAATTATAATTTAGACATGTCCAAGGATGATTTCCTTAAATTATATGAGGCATTTTCTTCCTTCAAACGTGTCACTACTGGCAATACTGACATGTATTACACACCAGATGAATTCAAAGCACAGAGGCCCATGTTTGTAATCAACACTTCAAAAAGAAAACAAGTTGTGATTAATGACAGGACAAACATTAAAATTATCTGTGAATTCCATGAGGCATTACCTGATGACACCATATGTAGTGTTATTCTCATAGGTGAAAAATCATATGTTTATGATGTAAGAAATGAGAGAGTCACGGAGCAATTCTAGAAGATATTATGCTGTTGCACAACACACTTTGCTGTCAGGGAGGCCTATGCACTCTGCCAGGTTTGAAATCTTGATTATAGGCCATAAAATTATGTCTACAACACTTCTGCTTGCAGCAGGAAAGCTTTATTACTTACCTAAATTTTATACCACATCTGCCTGTGGCAGGAAAGCTGAAATACAGAAATATATTCTGTAAGTTACAGACTCGGGGCTTATATTATTGCGACAAGACCAAAGCTAAAATACAATTCAGTTTGCATGACTATATCCAAGAAGTCAATATAATTATTACTAGGAATTTCCTCAATATGATGGATAGCAAGTAATTTTCCCTGAAAGAGCACACAGTGTAGATATTTGAGTCCCATGATAAATAACATGTAATTTCCCTCTGAAAAAGCATGGTGCAGGTTAAGCCAGCAGATATAATCTCACAGGCATACAGAAAGAAGGCAATTACTCTTTGATGATAAATAATATGTTATTTCTCTCTGAAAAGACACAATATAGATTATATCTGCTGGCATACAATATAATTTCCCGGGCAAGGAATAATTTATTGCCAGCCGAAACATGGGACTGATCAAAAGATTGGAAAGAACATGGAAACAATTAATTATGTTTGTTCGCCCCCTTCCATTGTATTGATCAGGCAATTTTGCCTGCATAGTTGAGCTGATATTTTACCCAGACAACAGCAATAATAAAATTCTGGTAATTCCCAATAGAGAATAATTTTGCTCTGTTGTATAATATTTTTTACCAGGTTTAAGATCTGGGAGCTATCAACTAGCAATAATTATTCTCAAAATCTCACGTGTGGAGATATTATTTTGCCACATGTATTTCAATCTCACATTTTACCAGGATTCAAACCGAGCCTTTTGTTTACAAGACAACAATATTAATATTTTGCCATCAGGGGAGGCTTCACATTTTACCAGGATTCAAACCCGAGCCTTTTGATTACAAGACAATAAAAACCATGCACCACACTCTACTGGCTCTCAGATATCAATTCAAGATTCCTGGGATTTTGACAGAAAAACACACTATAAACAATAAGATGATATGAGAACTTGGCATGGTCTTAAGTATAGGCAAATCAATCTGAGGGCCTCTTCCTTTCCGAAAAATTCCAGAAGAGCATTTTTACAAAAATCTTGGATTAGGCAAGAGTTCCACACTTGAGCAAGAAGCTCATATGGGCATGTTGAGCTAGTTTTAAGTGTAAGCAAATCTGCTTGAGGGGGGCTCTTCCTTTCCGGTCCTGGTTGTATCACCAATCCCACTACTGAGAAGGTCGGCATCGTGGACATGATCAGCACGAAACTTTCCAACTTCATCGTGCACGACGACAAGGGCATAGGTTACCTGATCAAAATCATCAACACGCTGCCTCCGAGATTCTGGAACGTGGCCGAAGGAAAGGGACTCGTGAACGACATCATCAACAAGTTACCTTTCGAGATGCATTTACCTGGCTACCAGTACTGCGGACCGGGTACCAAACTCGAGAAAAGATTGGAGAGAGGAGACAAGGGTGTGAATCCGTTGGACGCCGCATGCAAAGATCACGACATCGCCTACAACACCACTCGCACGGATCTGGATGCACGTCACGAAGCAGACAGAAAGTTAGAGCACGCAGCTTTCGAAAGATTCGTCAGCAGAGACGCATCGCTGGGTGAACGGGTCGCCGCATTAGGTACGACCATCGCCATGAACACGAAACAAAAACTTGGGTGGGGTATATAAATAACATACAGTAACAACATGTCTCGTATAACTGATTTGCCGCTCGAGCTACTATGTAAAATATTCAAGCACGCAGTAAACGGAGATTGTGAGGATGTACATAAACTTCTAATCATAACATTAACGACGCCGGAATTTCGCATCCCTTGTGATATGGTTCTCAAGGACCATCTTCGGGAGATCAGCGGCCTGAGGTGCGGCGATCTCGACACTCTTCTTTCGGCCGCAGCGAAAAAATTAAACGAGATGATGGACGCGGATGATTGGTACAAGTCTGAACAGAAGGCGGCAGATATTGTAACGCACGTCATCTCGTTTTCCGAAGCACGAGGTTTCTTCATCTTACACACACCGTGAAAAAAATAATAATATACGTGTCAAAAAAAATATACGTGTCAAAAAAAATAAGATCCAAAAAAATGTACGTCAAAAAAAATATACGTCCAAAAAAAATGTAAGTGCCAAAAAAAATTGCCATGGAAAAAATTTTTATCGTCAAAAAAATTTGTCTCGTCAAAAAAAAGTTGACGTGGACATCGTCAGAAAAAAAAAGTTGCCTTATCGTAAAAATTTTTTATCGTCAAAAAAAAATGTCTCGTCAAAAAAAGTTGACGTGGAAAAATTATTACCGTCAGAAAAAAAGTTGCCTTATCGTAAAATTTTTTTATCGTCAAAAAAAAAGGTGACGGGAAAATTATTAGCGTCAAAAAAAAAGTTGCCTTATCGTAAAAATTTTTTATCCTCAAAAAAAAATTTGTCGTCAAAAAAAAAGTTGACGTGGAAAAATTATTACCGTCAGAAGAAAAAAAAAGTTGTCAAAAAAATGTACAAGTAAAAAAAAAAGCTTGATATATAAATAACACACATCGTGAAAAAAAATCTACGAGATCAAAAAAAAATTCTTCGGTATATATAAATAACACACATTGTGAAAAATTAAAAATTCTATAACACCCTGAAATTTCTCTTCGATATGACGACTGAAAAAATGAGTGATCTTCAAGCATTAAAACAAATGCTAAATTTGTCAGTCGAGTATGTAAAAATTCAGGAATTGGAAGTCGGCAAACCTTACACGATAACTTCCGGTTCAATCGTTTCTACCCAGTATGGTCCCAAGGTGCGTCTGTTGCTCGACGGACAATACAGTCTATTTTTACCAGATCGATACGCTAACATGTTATCCGACGAGAAGCTATCTATTTTAATCGAGAACAAAACTCGAATCGTGTACAAGGGGACAAAGGAACTTCTTGGTAAGAAAACGAAGCACGTAATAGAATTTGTTTAATCACGGACACCCCAACCCCCCCGGAATATATATATATATAAAATAACATACAATGAAAAAAATGTCAACTTGTATAACTCAACTTCCTCCCGAAGTGTTGCACAAAATATTTACGTTCACGTTCGACGGGGATGTAACTAAACTCATAGACTTGTGTAAAGTAAAAGGCGTCAAAGGCCTACAATAAGGGCAGAAGAAGGGTTAATCTTCGTGTCGGAGATCGAGTACTGCTTCAAGAGCACAGAATTTCGTCTACTTTTAATAAGCAAACTGCGTGCTTTTTCCCGAAATTCAAAGGGATCTACAGAATTTTGAATTTCACTACTCCAAATAATGTTGTTTTGGAAAAGGAAGGTGAAGGGAAGAGAGTTCTGGCTAACGTTGACCAGCTGAAGGTCATTCCGAGAAGAAATTTGAGAAGTGTGAGGGAAAGCACTCGTCCCTAAATTCTACCCTGAGAATCCATCTCAAGGGGAGGGGGTAGAAGGGCTGTGAAAAATGATGAAAAAGAAGCCGAAAAGTCTAGTTTGTACAGTAGTTAATTAAGTTCCTGATTTATTGTCGCTACACATTTGAGTTCTGGTAAAATTATTTCATGTGAATGTAAGATCTAATTACGGACTGTTGGATTTTATGTTATGTAAACCTTTTACCGATAAAAGTAAATGAATATTCTGCACACGAGGACATGAGATTTTCATCGCTAAGAGAATGCTGAAGGATGGCAGTTCGATGCCCGAAGAAGGAAAGGAAAGTTTCCTTTTCGATGGAAAAGCCATTTTTAATTAAGGTCGTGTGATCGAACGATAGAACCTTGGAAAGCATTTGAAGCTGAAATTCCACAGGAGTCGAACCAAGTACCGCAGAAGTCCCAGACGCAAGGACTAGGGGACTAAAGAGCCGGAGGTTCTTCGGATGGACCGAGAAGAGGCTGAGTCGACCCTAGAGCGGGAGCCGGACATGTTCTTTGGAAGGTGGAGGAGCTGAATCCGTCTGCACCTGGGAGCAGTCCTGATGACCAGATGACCGAGATGTCCAGGAAGTTTTCCAGGATTCCAGGAGGAAGAATCCGTGTGGAAATAGGATATTTAGTGCAGTGAAAATCGAGACTCTTCTTTTTTTCAGAGAGACGGTTGTGATGTGTAGTGAAAAGAACGTTATCAGTGAACTTTTCTTTTTCAGATACAGTGCTTAACTTTTCTCAGTAACTTTGAAAGACAATTCACATAGACTGAAATTTAAATTTCAGATTGAATTGTAACGCTGGGGAGGGGGAATCTGTTACCCTGCCCCCGTGTCAGGGCAACAGTGTTTTCTTTCCTTATTGAAATATTTATTAATATGTTAATTAATTAGGTAATTACGTGTATAAAAATATGTATATGTGATAAGTGTATGTCAATTTATTATGCATTTTAAGCTCGTATATATTCCATGTATAGAAACCATGTAGCTCTCTGTTCTTTCTTCGTGTTTCGAACGTTCAAAAGAAAGGCGTGCAGTTTAGCTGTTAAAAGATTAAAAATTTTGAAAGAAGGGCCGTTGGCAACAGACGCCAAGAAAACGTATATAAACTCCCAGATGAGAGAGGGGGAGGTCGGCTGTTGGAACTGAGACTTGGAAGGGAGAGGCTGTTTTTGCTTCGGTTAGCTAGGACCGGAGGACAGGTCTCCCGAAACGGATGCTGTAAGAGATTGGATTGCCGGGCAAGCTAGTGCCTTGGTATCCAGTTTACAGGTAAAAAGGTAGTTTGTACTGGATGTTATTTTGAAAGTAATTACGGTGCGCCGGGCAGCCTAGTGCCTTGTCACCGTAGAGGTTGAGAAATGTACACGTCGGGCGGCCTCGCGCCTTTTAAGACGTTTCTTTGAGTAACGCGAGTCTACCTTGTGACAAGCGTACTCCACATGTAATTCATGAAATGTAAAGCATCCAGGTACAAACAATAGAGATTCCAACATCAAAATTAGAGTTTTGGCCCGATAAATAATTAGAGAAATGAACGTTCGGATACGATTTGTACATACTTCAAATTTTACGTTAATTAAACTATAGAAAATATCCAAAATTTTGCGTTTTATAATTTCACAGATGCTGGACAAGGTAATTTATCCCCCTGATTAATAAAGGTTTCGCAAAGGTTATCCGTTGTCTCTTGTAGTGAATTATATAATTATGTTGACTTGTAGCAACCCACGTGCATTGTCGTACAAAGAAAGATACCCCTAGACAAATCACGGCCGAGTACGAAATGCACCGAACCTCGAGTGCGGAGGTAAAGTGTGGGGGGGCCAGGCGAGTAACACCGCAAAGTTGTGGCCTTGTAATTACTGTGAGTTTAAACGCACGAACATGAAATAAGCGGGTGGCAGAAGTTCGCGCTGTTGCCATGTCGGAGCACAACTCCGTGTGTTTGGAGGTTTAAGAGAATGAAATATCTCGTTGTAAAGTTGGTCTTTGTAATCCGTGCGATACAAACCTGACAGTATTTGCTCGAAAGGTCACGGATGACCCAAAAGTCTCCCGGAGAGAGAGGTTGGTCTCACGCTCGAACTAGGCAACGCAGCCCAGTTGACATTGGCACACACTGCGCGGGAACCAGCGACTATTGCCTCGATCTCGCATCGCATTTTCCATATGTAGCACCAGCGCAATTCTTCCCAGCCGCCTATTTTCATGGCCGTGCGTTTAGTTCCTTGTACTCCAAAAATAGGTTTTTCGTCAGCAGTATTGAAATGCGTCGTCCGATTTCACTCAATCGTTCTTAATTTACGGAATTTAACGTGATCACAGAATTGATGACACCTCTTTATTTTTGCCTCTCCCAAATCACATAATAAATAAATAATAATCCGTCGCGCAACAGCCCATGAAGGGCCTAGGCATACCTACCGACTGCCGGTCTTCCTCCCACAATTTCCTTCGTAACCTTTAAGCGTGGAGATCTTCAACCAGTAGTGGAATAGTCGGGGGGTCAGCCCGGTGTATCCCCAGCCGTTATAGTAGGTCTCCGTGACCGGATTGCGCTCACGATGGTGGGTTGCCACCGGCCCTATACGTAGGCCGAATAAATTCCGACCACAGCCGGATTCGAACCTACGCTGTCCCGTAGCGAACGATCTCAAGACGAGTGAACGCCTTAACTCGCTCGGCTACGGAGGAGGACCTCCCAAATCACATAAGTAGTGTATATGTAGCGTTTCAACGCAATCCTTGGTACGAGGCCTTTTTTTTTATCAATTGAATATCAGTTTTTGACATATTTTGACAATTTTTTGTCGATGTTTTAGCGTTTAGCGATGTTTTTAGCGAAATTTTTCTTTTTTTCTCTCTCATCCTTGGTACGAGGGCTTTTGTAGCCTCTTTTTTTATCAGTTTTTGACATATTTTGACAATTTTTTGTCGATGTTTTAGCGTTTAGCGATGTTTTAGCGAAATTTCCCTTTTTTCCCACCTCACACTTGGTACGAATGCCACGATCTTACGTGATATAACTTAACCTATCCTTTTTTTTTATTACGTGCTAAACTACACGAGAGCCTCTAGTAGTGCAGGTGCCAGGGTTGACAAACATCAATTGGGGTTCACCAAAGTAGTGCAGGTGCCCGGGTTCACACTCATCAAGTGAGGATCAAAAATACCTCAAAAACTCACTTTCTCTCCACGTTCCGCGCCTCATTTATTGCGCTGACGATGTTTCACAGCGATGAAAACAGCACCAAAACCTCAAAAACTCACTTTACTCATTTGAGGATCACCAAAAATCTCAAAAAAACTCTCACCTTCTCTTATTTATTACGCTGATGATGTTTCACAGCGTGTTTATATATCGTGACCTTTGTAAACCTTTCTCTCTCGGGAACGATGGTGTGTGTAGTGGACTTTAGAGAGGAGTTCTGCGCCCTTAAGTGAGGTTCAGTGTTACCAACCCCCCCCCAAAGAAAAAGTGGACAGAAAAAAAAAGAGATCTGGCATCACACACTTTTTAAGCTATTTTTTTACCTCTTATGCTCTTATGCTAACTCGTCCTTTGACCTACACTTTTTTTAAATGACTTACGACATTTTTTTCCCTATAAGTCTGTCTCCTCTTACTGTAAGGTCCCCATCAGTGTAATCTACTACGACCTTGTGTGCTCTCTCAGCGTAATCTGCTACGATGTTTTTTTTTAAAAAAAAAAAGACTCATGTGTGATCTTCTGCGGTGTGTGTGTGTGTGTGTGTGTGTGTGATAATCAAAATTATTATTTTTGTTAAGGCCCTCAAAAAAAAAGAACAAGAAAAATAATATCCCGCCAAAGAAAGAGGGGGGGTGGGGGTGCGCGCGTGGTGCCCAACACACTAAAGAGTTCTAAATGGTCACGGCTATCAAAGCGCCATGCGCGCCTCTGTATAGAGTTTCATGAGTTATTATTATTTTTTTTTCTTATTTGCGCACCGAACTAACTTACATTGGATCCCTATCGTAGTGTGTAGCGTTAATTTGATCGGAGGCGCCTTATCGACAGGATCGTTGTTCTGCAGCACCGTCGAGAGAAAATCCAAATTGTACACGCGCATGCCGAAATGTTTTCGTATGCGTGGAAGGGTGTGCTCGGACCAGTGTGGAAATTTGTTTTTCCCACCACCGAGGTTCGTCGTGGAAGTCTTCGTGCTGGAAGTGGTGTGCGAGGGGCTTGTTGCGGCCGAAGATGTGGTGTCCGTCGTGCTGGCGATGCTCGTCATTGTGTGGTGGTATATTGTTTTTAATTCGCCGATACCAAGGCTTCTATCAAGAAAGGATTCAAAACGGTTCTGTCTGGCTGGCGCAAATCCAAAACTAATCCACTAGGATGATGAATTAATTGCAAATTTGTAGCATCGACGTCGGACGACGACCTAAACCAGGCGCGGCATTTTTGGCATACTTTGTAATTGTTCGTGGTGGGTTGCAGCGAGGAAGATTCCGTGCCTACGAGTATAACTTTCAAATCCGAAGAAATGAGCGTCGGGGTTGTGTTGCTCAGCGTCTGCAAGAAACACATCGTATGGCAAAATTCGCAGCACGCGTCAGGTACGTCGCAGCAGGAGAATTCTATGCGAATGTCGTTGCCCGGAATGAAATGGAGCAGGCAGCACGCTTCGTTCTCCTGCTGGTCTATCTGGTCGAGGATCAAGCTGAATCCTAACTTCGGGGAAACGACCGCTTTCACGGTATCGTTGCTGCTGTTCGCCTCGGTTCCAAATAATCGCCTGGCACCGAAATTGCGATCATCTTTCATGTGAAAATAAGAAAAGAGCGTTCGCACGACGTCGGCCCACGGCGAGGGAATCTTTACCCAGTTCACGCGCTCGATGCGCTCCCGAACGAACGCCGAATCCTTTTTGGGGAAGTAGCGTTCTTTGCTCGCGTCCAGGTTGAGAGAATCGATGTACGTGGCCCAAGACCACACGTTGTGCTGCTGCTCGCTGCCACAACCACCCTCGACAATCTGGTGGAAACGAAAATTATCCGGCAGGATCGTCCGTTCGAAGGTTTTGTACTGATTCGATATTCTCTTTTCCGTCCTCAGGAGGCGCAGAAATTGAGTTTTGAACGCGTCAGTTTCGGTCACGTCCTGGTACAAATCTTTCAGGACGTTCAACTTGTTTTCCAGAACCGTATAATGCAACACCAGGTAATTGATGTTGCAGTGTATGATGAAGAACGTCGGGATGATGCAGAAGAATCGATAGATCAGACCCCAGCCGAGAAAGTAATGCGTGTTGTGAAAGTGTCGCCCCCTATCCCTCGTTTCTATCCGGCCCTCTGGATTACTTCCTACTTTCATCCCTCAATCTCTCCTTTCACCTCACCCTGGGTGCAAAGCGAGCAGATTATATTTGCGCCGGAATTACAAAAGGGGGGTTTCACATAACAATTTATATTTGTATGTCCCTGGTTCGTTTACGCATATACAGCAAGTGAATATACAACTTGTTAAATGGACAGTACCGTAGTTCTTGAAATTACAACATTCTCGTAGGATATATTGGTTTATTATACGTAGTTATATATACATATTTTACAGACGTTTCCATGAGTGTCTTGCATAGACCAAAATTACCAAATCTCTAATAATATAGTTGCGCACCTATGGCATAACCATCGGCACTTCCCTTACCACCGAGTTAGCAAAACTATCTCGGTGGGCCTATCCTCAGCTTAAATGATATTCCGTTACAAATGCGTTTTCTTACGCCTTCTCTCTTTCTTTCGGGCATCAATTAATCAAAACCGGAAATATCCACATAATCAAAGCTTTTCCTAAAGGGGGATTCGGGACAGCAACAGGGGCTGGCATAACCAGATGCTACATTATTTTATCCAGTCTAGCCACCATAAGTGGACTAAACTTGAGGAGACGTTCCTCTCTCGTCGATCAATGGGGAAACACTGTTTTTCTTTCGCTAAAGCCCACTGGCCTTTTTATAGCCGGGGTAAACGTCCGTGGACGTGGACCCCGTAGCTTTGGAAAATTCCACTGCCAACGGTCCTTTGTAAGACAGCTAGCTCCCCCAACCGGGGAGGTAAAAAACAGGGGAATCTAAAATCCAGCAAAGCACAATCCAGTAATATACACTTACATGCAATAATAACATAAAAGTACACTCATGGAAGCATATTAATTAACCCTACACCTTGTAGCTGGCCAGCAATTAATTATTACAATATACCAAAACCAGTAATGGTCAATCCGACCGTTACAGTGTGGAAACGATGCTGGGTCGTCCACGTGAATTCGTTGAGAACGTGGCCGTCGCAGACGGTGTTCGGAAAAATCGTTCGCAGGTACCTGGCCGGATCCTTTCCGAAAACCTTCTCGAAAACGTGACGCCAAGCTAGAGCGTTGATGCAATCGCTCTTGAAACTAGCCAACGGGGCGGACAGATCGAGCTTCCTCCCCAGATCGAACTGAGTCGCGTGCCTTTCCACGAACTCCAGGTAAGCCTTCGCCGTGGGCCACACGATGCTCGTGACGATCTGTTCCCCCGAGAAATTCTATATAAAATAACATAACTGAAATTCTATTCACAGTATAGATTGGATTTTTTTTTTTGAGTTTTGTAATCACCCCAAGAAATTCTATATAAAATAACATACCTGAAAATTGTATTCACAGTATAGATTGAATTTTTGAGTTTTTTGTAATCACCCCAAGAAATTCCATATAAAATAACATACCTGGAAATTATTTTTTTTTGGTTTGTGTGATCTGAGAAAGCATAATGGAATCCGCCAGTTTGATCGAATGTGTTACTTGCGAAAAATTAATATCTAAAACTAATATTAGCAAGCACAGGGCAAGATGTAGCGAAACAGGTTCGAGAATTAATCGTTCGTTACCTTCTAAGTCTTGTGCTCGATGCGGAAACATGATCAGCATTCCAAATTTAAGAAGACACCATCGACCGAACGAGGAACATTGAAAAGAAAAATCGATGATCCAGAAACGGAAGCTTCCACTTCCAAGCAAATTAAATTATCGGATGAACGCAAACCAATTAGATCTGCATTCAACCGTCATATTCAGGATTTCTCTTTTACTTCGGAACCAGGCCGGGACATTCTTAGTTTCTTGCGTGAAACAAAAGCATCCGTGATAAATATTCTAAAAAATAATTTGGAAAATAATTCCATAAAAGTATACGTTGATCTATTTTCCGAATACGAAAAAGTCGATGGTACAACAAGTATTTTTTATCATCGAACAAAAAACCAGCCTCTTCATTTGGCGGACGTCGATAATTTGGACGAATTTCATTCTGATCTTTCAAATGAACTGGTTAAGAAACACGACGATTTCGAGGCTAAAGGGTCGGGATGGTCTCTGTGTGGAAGTCCTCACACGTTAACCGTTTACGTGAACCGATTCTCGCCTCTTCGCGCTTCCAGCTACGTTCCTCTTCCACCGAACATTCAACACAAGAGGGCTGTGTTAAACATACAGAACAGCGATAACAAGTGTTTCCTTTGGTGTGTGTTGGCGGAACTTCACCCGATTCATTGGTCAAATCATCCAGAACAGGTTTATCATTACAAGCAGCATGAACCTGAACTGGAAAATGCAATGGCTGGCATCGAATACCCGGTGACCATTTCTGATATATCAAAATTCGAAACACGAGCACGAGATGCAGAAGGAAAACGCTTAATCATCAACGTGTATTCCTATACGTTGGATAAACATGTCGTGCATCCCGTCAGGATAAGCGATGTCGACGATGACGATGCTCGTGTGATTAATCTTCTTCTAATTTCAAACGAGGGTGTTCACCATTACTGTCTTATTCGTTCTCTATCACGTTTGGTCAGAAGTCAAACTACCAAGTATGAACATTACATCGAAGTTTGCCCGAGATGCCTAACCACGTTCAACGATATAAAACAAGTCGATTATCGAAAATACATCGGACGTCAGATTGCTATCGATAAACTTGCTCAACATAAAATATATTGCGGCAACAACAGACCGGTTCGAATGTTGATGCCCGAAAAGAACGAAGTGGAAGAATTCAAGATGCACAAGGCATTGTTGGAACATCCGGCCATCATCGTTGCTGATTTCGAGGCATTCCTCAAACCACTCTCGTACTGCGATCCGGATCCCGAACTTTCTTCCACCACACCTTACCAGCTTCACGAACCAAACAGTTTCGGTTACGTTGTCGTGCGACGGGATAAAATAGATGAACCGTACGTATACCGAGGACCCGATGCAATCGAACGCTTCTTCGAAAAGATGGTCGAGGAGGTTGGGAAAATTGGATGCATGCTTCAAACATCGAAACCGATGCTTCCGTTATTTGCTATCGAACTTCAAAATTACTATGACACCGTCAAGTGTCCCGTGTGCGATAACCACATCACGGACGACAATCGTAAAGTGTTTCACCATTCGCATACGGACGGTCGCTTCATAAGCGGAATCTGCAATGCATGCAACCTCAAAATCCAAAAACCAAAATTCGTCCCCATATTTTTTCATAATGGTTCTAATTACGACTTTCATCCCTTAATTAGGAAACTCGGATACGACACTCAAAAAATAGATATTCTTGCTCAAAACGAAGAACGATACATCTCTATAAGTAAGAAAGTTATGATTCCTGAGACTGAAAATACCATCGAGATGAGGTTTCTGGATTCGTACAGATTTCTCTCTGCCAGCCTGGATGCTTTAGCGAACAAACTCACCGACGATCAATTCAAAATAACTAGAGCTAGTTTTCCCAACGTAGACATAGAACTCGTTAGACGTAAAGGGATTTATCCTTACGAATACGTTAGTGATAATTCTAAATTTAACGACGACGCTCTTCCACTTCCAAGAGAATTTTACAGCAGACTCAGAGAGAAAGGAATCACGGACGAAGAATACCAACATGCGCAACTCATGTGGGAGAAATTAGAATGTAGGACACTCGGAGACTACCACGACGCATACTTAAAATTAGATGTGACGATACTCGCGGATGTTTTTCAAGCGTTCAGGAAAACGGCAACGAATATTTACAAATTAGATCCAGCGTATTTCTACAGCCTACCGGGATTAGCGTGGTCGGCAATGTTATTCCAGACAAAGGTCAAGCTGGAACTGATATCGGACGTGGACATGTTGCTATTTATCGAAAGAGGGATACGAGGTGGAATGGTGCAATGCGTACAGAGACATGCAAAAGCTAATAACGTACACATGAAAGAAGATTACGATTCAAATCGAGCATCGAATTACATCTTCTACGCCGACGTTAATAATCTCTACGGACATGCCATGGTTCAGAAACTTCCTTACGGAGGATTCGAATGGACATCAATAGACATAGAAAATTTCGACGATAGCGAGTATGGCTTCTTCGCAGAGGTGGATATCGAATTCCCCGACCATTTACACGATCTGTTCAGCGATTTACCACCGGCATCCGAGTTCAAATCTTCGCCTCATTCTAATCAATGGAAGCTTTTATTGACTCTAGAGGGGAAAAAGAGATACGTTGTTCATTACTCGAATCTCCGATTCTTGATCGGGAAGGGTGTTAAGGTAGCGAATGTTAGAAGAGTCCTCAGGTTTAAACATTCCGAGTGGCTCAAACCGTACATTGAAACAAACACGCAACATAGGACGGTTGCCACTTCCGATTTAGACAAAGATTTTTTTAAATTGATGAATAACGCGGTGTATGGCAAGACGATGGAAAACGTGTGGAATCATGTAGACGTGAAATTGGTTTCGGATAAAAATAAATGCATGAAGTGGGTGGCCGATCCTAGATTCAAGTCGAGAAAAATTTACAACGAGAATTTGGCACTTTTCAATCTAGATATAAAATTGATGAAATTCAGAAAACCAATTTACGTTGGCGCAACGGTTCTCGACTTGTCGAAACTTTACATGTTCGAATTTCATTACGACGTGATGAAACCCTTCTACAATGATAAGATATCACTTTTGTACACGGACACCGACAGCTTCATTTACAGCATACGAACACCTAACCTCTACGAAGACATAAAAAATCCTTCCATGCTCGAGTATTTCGATACTTCTGCGTATCCTCAACCCAACAGATTTGGGATTCCATCTCGTAACAAAAAAGTCCTAGGTAAACTGAAAGATGAATGTAACGGTGATATTATTGTCGAGTTCGCGGGTTTGCGTTCGAAGATGTATGCCATGAGAACAGAGAGTAGCGTCACTAAGAAAGCAAAAGGTGTGGGCAAGAATACGGTGGAGAACAAACTCACCTTCCACGATTACATCGATTGCCTTTACTCACAATCGACGATACTAAGTATAGAACAAAGAATCCAAAGTGTAGACCACGTGATTACAACAAACAAAGTTAGGAAAGTAGCATTAGATCCGCATGACGATAAAAGATGTATTTTGTCTTGTGGAATCCACACGTTGCCTTGGGGACACTATCGTTTAGAAATTAGTGAAAATTGTAGGCGATGCAATTGAAAAAACTGTCTCACATACACAATAAATAAATAGCAAGGACAATGAATCTTTTTGGTTTCCGAAAACAGATCAACATGGAGACTGTACACCGCACGACGACAGATCTACCTTCCGTGTTAACTAAACTCAACGGTCTGTTGATCGTTCACCTCAACAGCATTTGGACGAAATTGGATGACGACGTGGGCGAGATTTTTTACGTCTTTAACAACAATTTACATTTTTACGAAATTCCGATCGACGGGAAACTTCGGATCACCGTGAATCCCGAGAACGCAGGGCGAAAAATCAAAATATCTACCGGCAAGAACATTTTTCGAATCAAGCACGACAAGATACTTTCTAACATTACGTACGATGTTTCAGCAGGAGATTGTCTTTACGTGGAACTCCTCGGAGATTACGACAAACTCATTCCTCTCTTCGTAGAATTACGAATCGTCTATCCTATTATAAATAACCGTTAACCAAAAAAATGCCTAACGACATTTTCGGCAACACCAAGCGTGTAGACCACGCAGAAGAGATTCTCATGTTGGACGTTCATGTTAAGAAGTTGAGGAGCGATTTGATCGCTTTGCAGGAGGCCTTAAACAAAAGTTTAGAGTCGGAGATCGCTACGCTCCAAACGCAATGTCTCGACCCCATTCTGAAAATCGATTCCGAACTGAAAACGCTCATAAAAAATTATGTCGACGTACCTTTTTACGACAACGTTCAAAATATACAGTTGAGCGTGGATTCGCTTCAAAATGATTTGGCCAAATTACAGCAATTTCAATCGAAAAATGAAGATTTGGAAAAATTGAAACTCGAAATCGAAGAACGAACTTCCGCAATCGAAAAGAATTTCTCTGAACTTCAAACCGTCGTGAACGATATCGACGTAGAACGCTTGCATGTCGTCGTTTCCAAATTACAAGAAGAATTCACCGGTACGTTGGAAGAAATTAAATCTAAGTTACAGACTTTGGAATATACAATGACGAACCTACCATCGTCAGACGAACTGCAGGTCATCGGTAAGAGCGTCGCGAACATAAAAATTCAATTGGAGGCTTATCAAGATTTCGAACACATTCAAACCACCATCGCCACGCTTCAGGCGTCTCTGGAGTTGATCAACGAAGAAATTAAAAATATTCACGCTGAAGCAAGAGCGTTGACGAGCATACAAGACACGTTAAGCACGGTTCAGCAGAAGATCGAATATTTAGAAAATTTGAACGTCGAAACGAATCTTGCTCATTTTCATCACGTACTCGACAACATACAGGCTGACTTGGAATCGTTACGGACGAGCGTGCCTTCGAGCGAAGATTTGGAAAAATTGAAAACGGCGGTGACGGCATTATCCGATTCGAGCGACATCAAAAGTTCATTGAGCGATCTCGAGAGTAGGGTGGCCAATCTCCCCACCTCCAAGGAATTACACGCTTTGAAAAGAAACATATCTCGAATGCTGAAACGACTGGAAACGGAAACGGCGAACGTGGAACAGATTCGAGACGAAATCAGTTCGCTGGTGTCGACGCTGCCCATTTCGCAGAGCGTCGCCGACCTTCACACGCAGTTTACAGAGATGCGAAGCATCGTGAACGATCTTACCGAGAAGAGCTCGAAATTGAATCAAGTCGAGAACCTTCAGAACATCGTCGTCAACATCAGAGATCAAGTTGGAGTGCTGGAATCCACGCAGGAATCGACGCTGGCGTCTTTCGGTGCCAAGTTGCAAGAACTCAACGAAAACTACAAGCAGTTGAACGTGGAAGTGAAAATCAAACCGTCATTTTCTGCCATAAGGGATCACGTTGCAGAACAACTCGTACCTTTAGAAAACACACTGGGTCAGCTTCACAGTAATTTGCTCAGCGTCGATACTAAAATCGCTAAACTGCATTCTCTGGATGCCATCGAAATCAACAGCGTACCCAATCAACAGAGAATCTCCACGTTCGTCGAAGGTAACAAACTGTACATGTTACATCCTTATCATCCGTACTACAAGTTTCTCCTCGATGGCACGATCCAGATAAACGAATTTTCGTACTGGTCTCACGGCAGAAAAGCTAGCGTCCCCACCATGACGTTGATATCGAATCGTGGTGTCCAGAAAGCAGGAAACATTCCTCTGGCACGTTGGAACGAAACGCGCAACATATATGAAATACACGAAGACGAAGATCTTACCGTTTTCGACGTGAGTGCCGGCGATAAGCTGATCATTCAAAACACAGGTGAGGTACCACCCTCTTTGAATCCCATCACACTGGTGCTTCTCTTCAAACGTAATCTTCAAAATGTCTAGGCAAGCCATCGTCGAAGAATTTCATAAACCTGCACGCCGCAACTACGAACGTTTGGCGGTGGTAACCAAGAGAATCGATGACCTCTGGCAAAGTGACCTCGTGGAGATGAGTAGCGGCAATTTGAAGAACGTACATAAATTGAACAAGGGCAACAAGTACCTCCTCACCGTCATAGACACGTTTTCGAAATTCGCATGGGCTCTACCTTTGAAATCCAAAACGGGAACATGCGTCACGGAAGCATTCACGACAATTTTTCGCGAAAGCGGCGGCAGACGACCACGGTTTCTGCAAACGGACAACGTTAAAGAATTCTACAACACCGTATTCCAAAAGTTTATTCAAAAACATGACATTCGACATTATTCGACCTTCAGTCACATCAAAGCCAGCATCGTGGAAAGATTTAATCGAACCTTGAAAACGCACATGTGGAAACGATTCACGCTTCGGGGAAATTACAAATGGGTCGACATCCTGCCGGAACTCGTCGACACCTATAATGATACGGTGAACAGAACGATAGGCATGAAGCCAGCTGACGTCACGAAGTCCGACGAGCAGCGTTTAATTTCTACAGTTTACTGTCCAAAGTACACTCCCACGACTACCAAGAAATCAAAATTCAAAATTGGAGACCAGGTGAGAATCAGCAAATTCAAACGCACCTTCGAGAAGGGATTCACAAAAAATTGGAGCACGGAACTTTTTACGGTGGTTCGAGTTTTACCCGGAAACCGATACACGTATATAATAAAAGATAGTAGCGGCGAGATTTTGAAAGGAAGATTTTACGAAGAGGAACTCTCTAAAACGAAACACCCCGACACGTACCTCATCGAGAAAGTATTGCGTAGGAAAGGTGACAAACTGTTTGTCAAATGGCTGGGACTTCCGGAAAAGAGGGATCGGCGCGAACGAGGTGATCTTGTGAGTACGTGGAACGTGGTGAAGCGTCTACCGGATCCGGAAAGTCAAACGAGAAAAAAAAGAACGGCGAGTTGCTTCCCGACAGCATCCGCTGTCTGATCGTAGGTCCTTCGGGGTGTGGGAAAACGACACTGCTCGTGGACAATTTCCTCCTCGCACCCAATTGGTTAGATTGGAAGAACAGGCACCTGTACGTGTTCTCGAAAAGTTTGGAGCAATCCAAATACCAGCAACTGATGAAACTGTACGATGGTCTGGACATTGCAAAGTTCGCATCTGAAATCATTCCACTGGACGATTGTCGTGAAAATTCAGTCGTTGTGTTCGACGACGTCATCCTGGAAAATCAAAATGAAATTCGCAATTTTTTCACGCAAGGTCGTCACAAAGGAATTTATTGCTTTTACCTAGCTCAAACGTTTTCCAAAATTCCAAAACAGTTAGTACGCGACAACGCTAATTTCATATGTTTGTTTCGTCAAGTTCACACCAACCTCAAGCACGCGTACGATGACTACGTAGGCGGAGACATGAACTACAATCAATTTTCGGAACGCTGCTGCTCTTCTTGCTGGAACAGTGACGATTTCGGATTCGCGACGATCGACATGACGAGGAAACCCAACGACTTTCTAAACGTTGCGAGAACGTTGTGAGAAACGACGTGTATAAATAAACGTTATGACGAAACGAAAAATAGAAGACGAAAATCTCAAGCTTCGCGATTACCTCGCGAAACGCTTCAAAGGTTTAAAATCCGAGAATCGCGGATTCTACGAAGAGAAGAAACGTCAGGATCAACCTGTGATCGACGCCATCAGCGATCTAGGTAAAGAAATTAAAGGCGTCACGGAACAAAATAAAAATTTGATCAACGAACTCGTGCCACTCGCAGCTAAAAGTTACGCCGTACCCACGCCCATTTCGAGCATTCCTTCGACGCCGTTCGAACTGAAGGAAGTACCGGCACGACGTCGAGCCATAATAGGTAGCACGTCGTCTTCGGATAAGATCGAGTTGGGACCTTTGGCACGAGACTACCTGAGCACGGGCAAGTTCGACAAGGATGAAGTGTTCGGATTGTATCCGAGCATGGAGAGCAACGAAGGCGGTGGTGTGGTGTGGAAGATTGGAAAATCGAAGGTGACCTTCGAAGGCAACGACATTAAAGTCAATTTAGGCCAGAAGGACAGTTGGACCAGGTATACGGGTACGGTGGGACTGTGGGAACTCGTCGCCAAAAAGCAGCCGAAAGATTACACCGACGAAGATTACCAGAGTTACAAGGAAATTTTGATCATGACGGATGCCTTGTACCAAAACAACGACGCCTCGCAGAATAGGGTGAAATCGAGCAGCGGCGAGAAGTACAGGAACCTCATCAAACCGATTTGGAACCAGGTCAAAACAGGCAGCGGCGTCAAACGCTACAACACGTTACCCAAAGAATTCGTTTTGGGTGGACGACGTGAGGAAGCTCGTGGACCGATTGTTGGTGATAGCCGGCGAAGAGAATGCAGGCAATCGTAATTTTTACAACGAGAAGAGTAGTGGGATTGGTGATACAACCAGGACCGGAAAGGAAGAGCCCCCCTCAAGCAGATTTGCTTACACTTAAAACTAGCTCAACATGCCCATATGAGCTTCTTGCTCAAGTGTGGAACTCTTGCCTAATCCAAGATTTTTGTAAAAATGCTCTTCTGGAATTTTTCGGAAAGGAAGAGGCCCTCAGATTGATTTGCCTATACTTACAAAAGTTGCATCAGCCAGATTGTTGTCCATAAACTTGTCAAAAATTTATATTTTTTTGACCACACCAGAAATTAAGCAAAAACCCATACCTACCCGCACATACACACATATACCTACCCATATACACACATATTTACTTCCAGTTTAAGTTTAATTGGACCCCAGCCTCAACTTGCATATCCAATATTAAAACAATGTAATATGCAGAGCCTCTCTAGAATTGCTCCGTGATTTTTTTATTTCTTATATTATATGTTCAAGTAATTCCCCTCTGTGGCAATGTGTGCAATTCCCGTGACGGTAGTATTGATTTTTGTTTTGCCTGTTTCTCCCCAGCGCCAGTACTTACAGAAATTCCCGAGTATTGCATCAGCCAGTATTGATTTTTTGCTTTGCATGGTTCTCCTCAGCGCCAGTACTTACAGAAATTCCCGAGTATTGCATCAGCCAGTATTGTGAGAGTGGTTGAGGAGAACAGATGTGTTGTTACAGTGCTTCTCATACTTACAGGCCTGTTTGATTTAATATGAATATTGAACAATATTTTGCCTGATATTTGTTACATCTAGCTTGTTTGTTGTAATCTACTCATATTTAGAGTCTGTCCCAGCCTGTTATACAAAAATCAATACATAACAAGGTTATTGCCATTCTAGACATGCATGTTCGTGCAGGTATTTGCGGAAGGTCAGTGTGAATGAATTTTTCCACTTGTGGGCTATTGTCCTTACAACCTGTCATAAGATAAGCATAGAGATTAGATTTAAAACCCAGGAAATTTTATATAAATACCAAAGCCAGAACTATTAATACACATACGCACATACACACATACACACACACACAAAGTACAGTGCTGAACCCAACTGATATTTTTTATTCAGTATAAAGTTTTGAATTGAAACCCGGGAAATTGTATATAATAAACAACAGCAAAAATGCCAAATCAAAAATATTGCAATCAGTGCAATAAAAATATATTTAGCTCTAATTGGGCCAGACACCAAAAGATTTGTAACCCAGACAAATGCAGAACTCCCACAAAAATTTGCCCCAAATGCAATAGAAAATACAGCATGCAATACTTCACATATACACATAAAAATACTTGTTCTGCACAGTTATCAATATTGCCCCCACAACCATCCACATCTGGTCTGAAAAGGAAGCATGAAGCACTTCTTAATGCCAGAGCAGCAAAGCAGCCACGCTATGAACCCATCCATAGCAGTTTTAATGCCCAACTTAGGGATTACCGGTTTGTATCAGAGCCAAGATGTGGCATTGAGAATTTTTTGAACAGTATAAATTCTGATCTGCAGGCAATTCTTAATGCACAAAATGGCTCTTATAAGCTCTCCCTCAAATTGTTTACACAATATAAGAAGCCAAATGGCACAAAATTTACACAGCCCCACATAACAGAAACTGTACCTGTATACTCAAATGCAAATTCAGACAAAATAATAAGCAGTTTGATAGAACAATTGAATATTAAACACTCTGAATTTGCGGCAAAAGAGTCAGGATGGAGCCTATGCGGTTCTTCACACAAGTTATATGTTAATATTTCTGAATTCAGCCCATTACAAGGATCTACATATCTGCCATTACCTGCCAATATTAAAAACAAAACAGCCGTGGTTAATATAAAAAATAATGATGAGAAATGCTTTTTGTGGTGTATTTTAGCTGCTTTGTATCCAGTTTCAAGCCATCCTGAGAGAATAACTTATTATAAACAACATGAAAATAATTTTGATGAAGCAATGGAGGGTTTGGAATATCCAATGTCTGTTCAGAATATTGATAAATTTGAAAAAAGGGCCCGGGATATCAATGGTAAACAATTATCTATTAATGTTTTTATTTGTTCCACTGGCCGTGGCAATTGCTTGATAGAACCTCTCAGAATCAGTACATTTGATGATGATTCTGCTGTTCCGATTGATCTGCTCTTAATTGAAGGGGATGGCACATATCATTACACTCTGATACGCAGTCTTGAAGCTTTAGTGAGAACACAACTAGACAAAACTCATAGAATATTCAAGTTGTGCAGAAGATGTTTAACTGTATTTGATGGCAGGAAAATGGTGAATGCCAAATTCAAAAAATTTGAAGCCTTGTTGGAACACCCAGCATATATAGTCTGTGATTTTGAATCAAATCTCAAACCCCTTGCATTCTGTAGCCCAGACCCTGAGGAATCTTCAATTACACCATATCAGCTACATGAACCTTCTAGTTTTTATTATGTGGTTGTACAGGATGGTGTTGTTAGTAAAGAAAATTCATACATGGGAGCAGATGCCATCAAAGAATTTGCACATAGAATAGAAAATGAGTGCCGTGACATAGCATCTAACATCTTATTAAAATCAAAACCTATGATGCCTTTAACAGAGAAACAGAATGAAGATTTCAACAATGCAGAAAAATGCCCGGTATGTGATTCTGAATTTTCAGATACAAATATCAAGGTGAAACACCATTCTCATACAGATGGTAAATTCTTAATGGCCCTGTGTAATAGCTGTAATATTAAGATCCAGAGACCAAAATTTGTCCCCATACTTTGCCATGGAGCATCCAATTATGATTTCCATCATCTGATCAGGTACGAGGGGTTTGACAAGCAGAATTTAAATATTTTAGCTGAAAATGATGAGAAATATATTGCCATTAGCAAAATAATTAAAGTTAATGGTGTTCCTATTCACTTAAGATTTCTTGATTCCTACAGAATTTTATCGGCTAGCCTGGCTACACTGGCCACTCAATTATCTGATGATCAATTCAAAATTACATGTGCATTGTTTCCAAAGCAGGACCTGAAATTAATTAGGCGGAAGGGTGTATATCCATATGACTATGTTACAGATTTTTCTAAATTTGATGAGTGTTCTCTGCCACCTCAACAAGAGTTTTACAGCAAAGTCAGAGGATCTGGAATCACTGATGATGATTATCACCATGCCCAATTGATGGGGAACAATTTAAAATGCCAGACATTTGGTGATTATCACATGGCATATTTGAAACTTGATGTGACCCTCTTGGCTGATATATTGCAGGTATTCAGAAAATCTTCTATGCAAAATTATAGACTGGACCCAGTGTATTTTTACAGTGCTCCGGGACTAGCATGGTCTGCAATGTTTTTAAACACTAAAATGCAATTGGATCTGATCCAAGATCAAGACATGTACCTGTTTATGGAGCAAGATATAAGAGGAGGCATGGTGCAATGTCCTCAGAGATATGCCAGAGCAAATAACAAATATATGCCTGATTATAATCCAGAATTGCCATCAAATTATATAGTGTATGTAGATGCAAACAGCCTCTATGGTCACGCTATGATGCAAAAACTGCCATATGCAGGGCTTGAGTGGGTTGAAGATTTCAATATTGAAGATCTTCAGGACTTTGATGACAGTGATTATGGCCTCTTCTTAGAGGTTGATCTGACAATTCCTGATGATTTACACAACAAATTTTCTGATCTGCCCCCAATTACTGAGGTTAAGTGCTCACCTGGCTCTAAACAGAAGAAGCTCATGATGACACTGGAGCCAAAAAAAGGCTATGTAATATATTACAAAAACCTCCAGTTCCTGATGCATCATGGTGTCCAAGTGACCAAACTTGGCAAAGTTTTGAGGTTCAGGCACTCAAAATGGTTGAAACCATACATTGATACAAACACGGAGCTTCGAACATCTGCAAACAGCCAATTTGATAAGGCTTTGTTTAAATTGATGGTCAATTCTGTATATGGCAAAACAATTGAAAATGTCAGAAAACATACCGATGTTAAAATAATTACTGACCCCAGCCTGAGCAAAAAATTGATAGCAAGGCCCAACTTCAATTATAGAAGAATTTATGATGAAAATATGGCACTTTTCAACATGAAAAAAACAAAAATTAAGTTTGATAAACCTATTTATGTAGGGGCTGCAATATTGGATTTGGCCAAATTACATATGTTAATATTGTATTATGATGTGCTGAAACCTTTTTATGGTGATAATATAAAATTGATGTACATGGACACGGATAGTTTTATTCTTGATATTAAAACAGAAGATGTTTATAAAGATATGACCCAGCCTGAATTGTTTAAATATTTTGATACCAGTGAATTGCCAGGCCATTTGAATATTCAACCCCACAACAAAAAAGTGCCCGGCAAGTTAAAAGATGAGACACTTGGTGATGTTATTGTGGATTTTGTTGGGTTAAGTGCCAAGGTGTACAGTTTTATAACATGTAGTGGTGTTGCTGCCAAAAAAGCCAAGGGCGTTGGCAAAGTAGCTGTGGAAAAAGAGCTCCAATTTGAAGATTATAAAAATTGCCTCAAATCCCAGAGTTCAATCAGAACATCAGAATCCAGAATTCAGAGTGTGGATCACTTATTGACTTCAAATGTTGTAAGAAAAGTGGCCCTGGACCCACACGATGATAAGAGATGCATTTTATCATGTGGCATACATACTCTACCATGGGGTCATTGTGATTTGAAAAATGGTAAACAATGCCCAATTACAGAGCATGATTTGAAATAAATAAACATGCCTATGAACTTATTTGGGTTCAAAAAACAGGCTATTATGGAGCTGCCAACACCACAAGCCTCTTCTGATATGATATCTAAACTAAGTGGCTTGTTAATTATTCATCTGAACAGCATACTTACAGATGTTGATGATGAAACAGGAAAAACATTGTAATATTTAACAATAATTTAAATAATTACCAATTACCTGTAGGTGGGCAATTGCAATTTATTACAACCCCTGAGGGTGATGTCAAAATTTCAGTAGGGAGAAATATTTATAGAATTAAGCACTCAAACATGGTTTCTGGCACTGTATATACTGTTTCTGCTGGTGACTGTTTATATATTGAGGTCCCTGGATCATATGACAAGCTTATACCTTTTTTTATAGAATTAAGAATTAGATATTCAATAATAAATAACCACTAAAACAAAATGCCTAATGATATATTTGGCCATACAAGACATGAAGATCACAGTGATGAGATTCTGATCCTTGATGTCAGAGTCAAAAAATTAAGAAGTGATTTACAAGCTTTACAAACCACACTCAATGCCAGTCTTCAACTAGAAATTACAAATTTACAATCACAATGCATGGACCCTCTTCTTAAAATTGACTCAGAACTCAAATTATTGCTTCAGAAATATACTGACTTGGCCACATTAGATAATTTTCAAAGTTTAGAAGAAGCTGTAGCAGCTCTTCAAGTAAAATCAAAGACCCAGGCCACCAATTCTGAGCAATTGAAACAGCAATTGGAAGAGCAGATAAATAATGTCCAGACACAGCTCCAAACAATTGTCAAAAGCATAAAATCACAAGAAGATTTTGATCTAGTGATTTCCACTCTAAAAGAACAGATTCAATCACTCCAAATACCTAATCTGGACCCTCTGAACAATGCCATAGCCGAGGTTAAAGAAAAAATTGAGACACTTGAAAATTTTATGAACAACTTGCCATCTTCTGATGCTTTGAGTGCAATAACTCGGAGTGTTGCCAATATTAAGTTGCAACTTGAAACATATGAAGATTTTGGAAAAATTCAAAGTACCATAACCCATCTTGAGGGTACAATAGCAGCAGTGCAAAGTGATTTGGCAAATGTACAAGAATCTCACCTGCCTGGTATTGTAGACACACTTGTCAGTGTCCAGCAACAAATCACAAAGCTTGAAAACCTCAACACTGAATCTGAGCTATCTCATTTTCATCACTTAATAGATAATATCCAAGCAAAACTTGAAATTTTACAACAATCAACACCCTCTCAGGCAGATATAGCCCTGCTCCAAAATGCTATGCAAAATGTGGCTAATGCTTCTGAATTAAATGATGTGAAATTGGCACTTGAATCTTTGCAAAATACTGTAACAAATTTGCCTACATCACAGGAACTTAAAAAGAGGGCAGTGAATCGCATATTGAAATCAGAAGATATCAAGAATATCCAAACAGAGATCAAACAACTCACTCAGACAGTGGCCACTCTACCAACCAATCAACATATTAATGAACTGCATGCCCGGTTTGAGGATATCAGAAGACAGGTCCATGATCTTACTGCTCAAAATTCAAAATTGGCAGTTGTTGAAAATTTGCAACAAATTGTAGCTAATATCAAGCAACAGCTAGGGACCATGGAATCCAATCAAACAAATGCTCTGTCTGTTTTTGCCACCCAGCTACAAGAAATTGTGCAACAATACAAGAAACTTGTTGTGGACATAAAAATCAAGCCAGGCCATGATGATGTTGTTAGGACCATCAATGAGCACCTTGAATCTGTAACAAGCAGATTGCTTACAGCAGAAAAAGAAATAACAGGCATAATCGAGAATCCAAAACATACAGTAATTCTTGAATTGTACAGCATCCCCAACAAAGAATATGATTCTCCATTTACACCAGGTGGCAAAATATATATGCTGTCCCCTGCACAATTTTATTACCAATTTTTTGTTGGGGGCACATTGAGACCAGTCAAGATCAAATATTGGCTACAACCACAGGCACACCACTACCCTACCTTATCAATAACAAATGCTGACAACAAAGCAAAAATCACCAGTGTAGAGTTAGAGGATTTTACAGATCCCAATACATTAGAAACATCTTATGCTGAAGATGATGGCTCTCTGGAATTTAAAATACAAATAGGGGACAAATTATATTTAGAAAATCCTGTAGTATCAGCTGCTGAACACCCCATAGTTGCAATATTCTTGTTTTCATATTATGTCTAGACAAATTATTGTTGATGAATTACACAGACAAACCAAACATAATTTTAAGAGACTCCCAGTAGCCACAAAAGGCATAATTGATTTATGGCAAAGCGACTTGATTGAAATGACAAGTGGGCAGCTGAAAAACTTAGACAAAATCAACAAGGGCTACAAGTATCTACTCACTGTAATAGACACATTTTCAAAATTTGCCTGGGCTGTGCCACTCAAATCCAAGACTGGAAAATGTGTTACAGAAGCCATCAGGACAATCATCAATCAGAGTGGAAGATCCCCGCGCTATTTGCAAACAGATAATGGCAAAGAATTTTATAATTCTGTGTTTCAACAATTTATTAAAAGCCAGGCAATAAAACATTACTCGAGTTACAGTGATCTCAAAGCCTCAATTGTAGAGAGATTCAACAAAACCCTAAAAAATCTTATGTATAAACAATTTACACTGCAAGGTAATTATAAATGGATTAATATTCTTCCAGAACTTCTACATAAATATAACAAATCGGTCCATTCCACAATCAACATGAAACCCTCTGAAGTAACTTCATCTGATGAGCAAAAATTGATCAGTACTGTTTATTATCCTAGATACAAGCCAACAACAAGAAAAGCCAAATACAAAATTGGTGATCAAGTAAGAATCAGCAAATATAGGCACTTATTCAAAAGAGGCTTTACAAGAGACTGGAGCACTGAATTATTTACAGTGGTTCAAGTTAAACCCGGGACCCTTAACACATATATAATAAAGGATCACCGAGGAGAAATTCTCAAAGGCCGGTTCTATGAACAAGAGCTCAGCAAAACTAAACAGCCTGACACATATCTCATAGAAAAAATCGTCCGCAGAAAAGGCAACAAGTTATTTGTCAAATGGCTAGGACTTCCAGAACACAGCTGGATCGATGCAGACAAAATAATAATATGAGCACCTGAGATGTTATAAAAAGGCTGCCAGAACCTGAACAGCAGAATAAGAGAAATGGCAAGTTGCTGCCTGATAATATTAGGTGTCTTATTGTTGGGCCATCTGCTTGTGGTAAAACTACACTAATGGTTGATAATTTTTTATTGGCACCCAACTGGTTAGACTGGAAAAACAGGCACTTGTATATCTTCTCTAAGAGCTTGGAACAATTAAAATATCAGCAGCTGATGAAGCTATATGATGGATTGGATATAGCCACTTTTGAACCAGATGTTAAGCCACTTCATGAATGTCTCGATAATTCTGTTGTTGTGTTTGATGACATTATACTGGATAATCAAAACAAGGTTAGAAATTTCTTTACACAGGGCCGACACAAAAACATAGATTGCTTCTACCTGGCACAGACTTTTTCTAAAATTCCGAAGCAGCTGATCCGAGACAACAGCAATTTTATATGTGTGTTTCATCAAGATCATACCAACCTCAAACACATACACGATGAATATGTAGGTGGGGACTTGAGCTACAATGATTTTTCCAAGTTTTGCAGTAGGTGCTGGAACCAGGACAGTTATGGGTTTGTCACAATTGATATGACAAGAAAACCCAATAGTGGCAAATATAGAAATAAAATCAACAATTTTCTAGACGTAGAGACGTATATAAATAAACATGAAAAGGCCAATTATTGATGATCTTAAATTAAGAGATTATCTTGTAAAAGGATTTAAGGGATGGAAATCAGAGAACCGAGGAATTTATGAAAAACACAAACAAACAGAACAGCCTGTAATTGATGCTATTAATAATTTAGGTAAGAATATCAAAACTGTTACAAAGCAAAATCAAAATTTGATCACAGAGCTTGTACCTGTAGCTGCAAGGAACATATTAGATTATCCATTCACCCCACTTTCCAGTATTCATACACCTAGTCCTATTACTCCTCGAAGAATTGAAGCTACTCAGGATCCTATTGAATTGGGTCTTCTTGCTCAAAAATATTTAACCACACCTAAAGAAAACAAAGATGAGGTCTTTGGCTTATATGCTGACACAGAGCGTGATGGTAGCATCATACATAGAATTGGCAATTTCAGAGTAACATTTATGGGAGATGATTTGATAGTATAATCAGAATCTCATCTTGGAGAAAGAGGTGCTTTTGTTAAATATCCCGGCACACCTGGATTGTGGGAACTGATGACTAGGAAGAGACCTGGCAACTATACAGATCAAGATTATGAACATTACAAAGAAATATTAATAAAATCAGATGCTCTATACCAGAACAATGATCCCACACAAAAAAGAGTCAAGTCTAGCAGTGGAGCAAAATACAACAACTTAATCAAGCCCATATGGTCACAGATCAAGACAGGTAGTGGAATCAAACAATACAACACCCTGCCTAAAGAATTTGTGTGGGTTGATGATGTCAGGAAACTTTTAGATAGGTTATTGGTGATAGCTGGGGAGGAAAATGCTGGCAACAACAATTTTTACAATGAAAAGTTTGGAATTATGGACATGATAAGCACAAAATTGTCTAATTTTATAGTGAATGACACTAAGGGGATTGGATATCTTATAAAAATTATTAATACTCTACCACCTAAATTTTGGAATATTTCTGAGGGCCGGGGGCTTGTTAATGACATTATAAACAAGCTGCCATTTGAATTACATATTCCAGGTTATCAGTATTGTGGTCCAGGCACAAGATTGGACCATAGATTAAACAGAGGTGATCCTGGTGTTAATTCCCTAGATGCTGCTTGTAGAGACCATGACATAGCATACAACACACATTCTGATCTTGACAAGAGACATGTTGCAGACAAAAAATTAGAAGAGGCTGCATTTGGTAGATTTGTAAGCAAAGATGCTTCTTTGAGTGAAAAAATAGCAGCATTGGGAACCACCATAGCTATGAACACCAAACAAAAACTGGGGTGGGGGCTGTGAATATGTATATAATAAACCTAGAATGAAGGCCAAGGGTGTTATGTATCAAATACCTTATGCGGGTCTTAAATCTCTTTAAACTATTGATAGCCTTTTAACCAAAAAGCAGCGCAAGAAAAAAAGCTCTTGTATTGCCAAGGGCCATGGTATGAAATTATTACTTAGTACCCCCCCAATTAAAAAAATTACAACAATCTAGAAAAAAATCACATGTAGGGGGTTTCATATTTACTATCCCGGCTATCTTAGCTGCTCTCGGGGCTGTTGGGAGCTTGGCCATAGCAAAAACAGTAATAGATGCCAAGAAAAATAGGGCAGAATTAGATGAGCAGAGGCGCCATAACCTGGCCATTGAGAAACAAGGCAAAGGTGTTAAGAGAGCCATGAATAAGTTTAAAAAAACAAGAGCCGCTTACAAACCAAGATATTGAAGCTTTAATCAAGCCACTGGGCATCAAAAATTTTAGAGGTGTGTACATGTCTGATTCTTTGCCAGAACAACCACTCAACAAAGAGTGTGGCATTGTTAATTTGGATAAGTACAAAAATCAGGGCACTCACTGGATTTGTTATCTTAAATATTTAAAAAATAAGGCATTTGTGTTTGATTCATTTGGAGGTGTTCCACCTGAGAATTTAGTAAAATATCTAAAATCAGCTAATCTTTATTACAATAATGCCCGTGTTCAAAACTTCAAAGATGTTAATTGCGGACATTTGTGTTTATCTGTTCTTAGATATATGTCTCAAATAAATAAACCATCAATTGAAAATTTTCAAAAAGCCTTGTGGTATTTAAAACATCATGGGGGTATTCCATCTCACCAGCCAAAATTCAATATTGAAACTCAAATTACATGATGATATAGTATATCCCAAAACAATAGCTCTCAGAGCATTTTATGGCATGTACTTGATCCCTAATATTACACATCACAACAACAAAATTGCAATAGGGGATCAAAAAATTGTCATCACTCCAGGGCAATATAATCTGTCCACTCTAAATGCTCAATTGCCCAGAGGTGTAGTGTTAAGTCAAAATTCTGTCACTCACAGAGTAGAGATTGTATCTGCTACAGAAACAGTGGATCTGGGTACTATAGGAGAGCTGTTAGGCTTTGAGAACAACACAAAACTTGAACCAGCCATCAAACACACTGCTATTAATATACCAAAATTCTTAGCCATAGACACTCTGAATATTCACTGTAATGTGGCCGAGGGTATGATCACCAAATCAAATGGCACAAACAAACTGGGATCATTGCAACATTCAAACCTAATTCTGAATTTATGGAGCCCATCATCTACAATCCATCCCCAACATTATATTTTCCTGTGTGTCATAATAGAATAGATTACATTGAGTTGATGGTCACTAATGAAAAAGAAGAATTAGTTGATTTTGCTGGAGCCACAACAACTGCAATTATAGAGATTAATATTTAAATAAAAATACATACAAGAAAACAAAATGGAAAATATTGAGAGTTATGAGCTACAATCATTTCCCCGAAACAGGAGGACATTTGCAAATTTAAATCAACCCAACACTGAGATTAAGCTTGATCTTGATGTAGGGGATGGCTTTATACACCCCCACAGAGCAGATCTATACATCAAATTTGATGTTGTAAAGCTCGATGGAACAGATTATCCGGCAAATTCAAATATAAGATTGGTGGACAATTTTGTGCCGCATCTGTTCTCTGAAATTGAGATCAGAAAGCATGGCGTTGTTATAAACAGAGTGGATTATCCCGGCATTACCTCTACAGCTTTGGCCACACTAAAATTATCCAAAACCGAGGCTTCTTACTACAAAATAGGTGGATTTGAGGCTGGTGATAAAATTATATCCAAGAGCCACACAGTGCTGTTCCCCATGCGCCTGTTGCCAGGATTCTTCTCAGATTACAAAGATATTATGTGGAAGGGTGGTTTAAGAATCACATTTAGAAGAGCTGCCAATGATAATAATGCTTTGATGAGGTACAGTGCAATAAACTCTACAGGGGAAGCTTTGCCTAATACCCTACCTGATGAGGGCAAGTGCATTATTCAGACTATGGAGCTAAGAATCCCAGTTGTTGAATACGAGGCCAGTTATGCTCTTAAATGCAAAGCAGATATAATAAAAAATCCGCAAATTCCTTTGCAATTTTATACATATCAATGTGTACAGAAGCCCGCAACTGGTACTTATTATGAGTTTGATGCTACAAATTCATTCTCCAGTATTCAATTTGACATGCCTGATTTTGTAGTGGTATTGTTTCAGACTGGAAGACACAATAATCAGGAAAAAAATTCAAGTAGATTTGATAACTGCAACATCAAGAACATATATCTTAAAAATGGCAGAAATGAGGTATTTCCTAGAGAAAATTATAATTTAGACATGTCCAAGGATGATTTCCTTAAATTATATGAGGCATTTTCTTCCTTCAAACGTGTCACTACTGGCAATACTGACATGTATTACACACCAGATGAATTCAAAGCACAGAGGCCCATGTTTGTAATCAACACTTCAAAAAGAAAACAAGTTGTGATTAATGACAGGACAAACATTAAAATTATCTGTGAATTCCATGAGGCATTACCTGATGACACCATATGTAGTGTTATTCTCATAGGTGAAAAATCATATGTTTATGATGTAAGAAATGAGAGAGTCACGGAGCAATTCTAGAAGATATTATGCTGTTGCACAACACACTTTGCTGTCAGGGAGGCCTATGCTCTCTGCCAGGTTTGAAATCTTGATTATAGGCCATAAAATTATGTCTACAACACTTCTGCTTGCAGCAGGAAAGCTTTATTACTTACCTAAATTTTATACCACATCTGCCTGTGGCAGGAAAGCTGAAATACAGAAATATATTCTGTAAGTTACAGACTCGGGGCTTATATTATTGCGACAAGACCAAAGCTAAAATACAATTCAGTTTGCATGACTATATCCAAGAAGTCAATATAATTATTACTAGGAATTTCCTCAATATGATGGATAGCAAGTAATTTTCCCTGAAAGAGCACACAGTGTAGATATTTGAGTCCCATGATAAATAACATGTAATTTCCCTCTGAAAAAGCATGGTGCAGGTTAAGCCAGCAGATATAATCTCACAGGCATACAGAAAGAAGGCAATTACTCTTTGATGATAAATAATATGTTATTTCTCTCTGAAAAGACACAATATAGATTATATCTGCTGGCATACAATATAATTTCCCGGGCAAGGAATAATTTATTGCCAGCCGAAACATGGGACTGATCAAAAGATTGGAAAGAACATGGAAACAATTAATTATGTTTGTTCGCCCCCCTTCCATTGTATTGATCAGGCAATTTTGCCTGCATAGTTGAGCTGATATTTTACCCAGACAACAGCAATAATAAAATTCTGGTAATTCCCAATAGAGAATAATTTTGCTCTGTTGTATAATATTTTTTACCAGGTTTAAGATCTGGGAGCTATCAACTAGCAATAATTATTCTCAAAATCTCACGTGTGGAGATATTATTTTGCCACATGTATTTCAATCTCACATTTTACCAGGATTCAAACCGAGCCTTTTGTTTACAAGACAACAATATTAATATTTTGCCATCAGGGGAGGCTTCACATTTTACCAGGATTCAAACCCGAGCCTTTTGATTACAAGACAATAAAAACCATGCACCACACTCTACTGGCTCTCAGATATCAATTCAAGATTCCTGGGATTTTGACAGAAAAACACACTATAAACAATAAGATGATATGAGAACTTGGCATGGTCTTAAGTATAGGCAAATCAATCTGAGGGCCTCTTCCTTTCCGAAAAATTCCAGAAGAGCATTTTTACAAAAATCTTGGATTAGGCAAGAGTTCCACACTTGAGCAAGAAGCTCATATGGGCATGTTGAGCTAGTTTTAAGTGTAAGCAAATCTGCTTGAGGGGGGCTCTTCCTTTCCGGTCCTGGTTGTATCACCAATCCCACTACTGAGAAGGTCGGCATCGTGGACATGATCAGCACGAAACTTTCCAACTTCATCGTGCACGACGACAAGGGCATAGGTTACCTGATCAAAATCATCAACACGCTGCCTCCGAGATTCTGGAACGTGGCCGAAGGAAAGGGACTCGTGAACGACATCATCAACAAGTTACCTTTCGAGATGCATTTACCTGGCTACCAGTACTGCGGACCGGGTACCAAACTCGAGAAAAGATTGGAGAGAGGAGACAAGGGTGTGAATCCGTTGGACGCCGCATGCAAAGATCACGACATCGCCTACAACACCACTCGCACGGATCTGGATGCACGTCACGAAGCAGACAGAAAGTTAGAGCACGCAGCTTTCGAAAGATTCGTCAGCAGAGACGCATCGCTGGGTGAACGGGTCGCCGCATTAGGTACGACCATCGCCATGAACACGAAACAAAAACTTGGGTGGGGTATATAAATAACATACAGTAACAACATGTCTCGTATAACTGATTTGCCGCTCGAGCTACTATGTAAAATATTCAAGCACGCAGTAAACGGAGATTGTGAGGATGTACATAAACTTCTAATCATAACATTAACGACGCCGGAATTTCGCATCCCTTGTGATATGGTTCTCAAGGACCATCTTCGGGAGATCAGCGGCCTGAGGTGCGGCGATCTCGACACTCTTCTTTCGGCCGCAGCGAAAAAATTAAACGAGATGATGGACGCGGATGATTGGTACAAGTCTGAACAGAAGGCGGCAGATATTGTAACGCACGTCATCTCGTTTTCCGAAGCACGAGGTTTCTTCATCTTACACACACCGTGAAAAAAATAATAATATACGTGTCAAAAAAAATATACGTGTCAAAAAAATAAGATCCAAAAAAATGTACGTCAAAAAAAATATACGTCCAAAAAAAATGTAAGTGCCAAAAAAAATTGCCATGGAAAAAATTTTTATCGTCAAAAAAATTTGTCTCGTCAAAAAAAAGTTGACGTGGACATCGTCAGAAAAAAAAAGTTGCCTTATCGTAAAAATTTTTTATCGTCAAAAAAAAATGTCTCGTCAAAAAAAGTTGACGTGGAAAAATTATTACCGTCAGAAAAAAAGTTGCCTTATCGTAAAATTTTTTTATCGTCAAAAAAAAAGGTGACGGGAAAATTATTAGCGTCAAAAAAAAAGTTGCCTTATCGTAAAAATTTTTTATCCTCAAAAAAAAATTTGTCGTCAAAAAAAAAGTTGACGTGGAAAAATTATTACCGTCAGAAGAAAAAAAAAGTTGTCAAAAAAAATGTACAAGTAAAAAAAAAAGCTTGATATATAAATAACACACATCGTGAAAAAAAATCTACGAGATCAAAAAAAAAATCTTCGGTATATATAAATAACACACATTGTGAAAAATTAAAAATTCTATAACACCCTGAAATTTCTCTTCGATATGACGACTGAAAAAATGAGTGATCTTCAAGCATTAAAACAAATGCTAAATTTGTCAGTCGAGTATGTAAAAATTCAGGAATTGGAAGTCGGCAAACCTTACACGATAACTTCCGGTTCAATCGTTTCTACCCAGTATGGTCCCAAGGTGCGTCTGTTGCTCGACGGACAATACAGTCTATTTTTACCAGATCGATACGCTAACATGTTATCCGACGAGAAGCTATCTATTTTAATCGAGAACAAAACTCGAATCGTGTACAAGGGGACAAAGGAACTTCTTGGTAAGAAAACGAAGCACGTAATAGAATTTGTTTAATCACGGACACCCCAACCCCCCCGGAATATATATATATATAAAATAACATACAATGAAAAAAAATGTCAACTTGTATAACTCAACTTCCTCCCGAAGTGTTGCACAAAATATTTACGTTCACGTTCGACGGGGATGTAACTAAACTCATAGACTTGTGTAAAGTAACGCCAGAATTTCGTTCACCGTGCAAAATGATTTTCATGGATCACCTCCGAGAAATAAGCGGAATGAAAAAAATGTTCCGATCCCCAGAGACTCTCTTTCGAGCCGCAAACAAAGAAATTGACGATAGGTTAGACGAGCTGCACGAGTGGAGGCAGGGGAGAAGAAGATTTACCGAAGACTGGTACGCGTCGAACATTGAAACTGTCGATCTTGTAAACCACATGATAGCATTAGGCGAAGCAAAAACTTTTTTTTCTTTCCCAGAATACATATATATATATAAATAAAACATCGCCACAGTTGTTTTGAGTGAGACGATATAAATAACACACTTCGTAAACCTAACGGAAAAAAAAGTTGTTCTTTTTCCCAGATAACATATAGCATCAAAAAAAATGAAGCCCAAGGGTGTCGTGTACCAGATACCATACTCCAATCTAAAACATCTAGGTGCCCTCGATGGGTTACTCACCAACAAACAACGCGAGAAGAAACGTTCTTGCTTGTCGAAAGGACACGGAATGAAATTACTTCTCAGCACTCCACAATTGAGACGCTTGCAGCGTTCGCGGAAACAGCAAAAGATCGGAGGTTTCATATTCAGCATCCCGGCCATCCTGGCAGCATTGGGGGCCGTTGGAAGTTTGGCCGGCGGAAGCGCCGCCATCGCGAAAACCGTCATCGACTCGAAGAAAAACAAGGCGGAATTGGAAGAACAGAAACGTCACAATCTGGCCATGGAGAAGAAAGGGGGGAAGGGCGTGATGAAAAAGTTTAAAAAAAAGAAACAACTGCACTCACCAACCGAGACATTGAATCTCTGATCGAACCATTACGAATCAAAAACTTCAGAGGAGTTTTCATGTCCGACTCGTTACCTTCAACCGTTAAAAGAAGAGAATGCGGAGTAGTCAACTTGGACAGTCAAGAAAATCCAGGCACGCATTGGATATGTTACCACAAAAACGACGATAACAAAGCATTCGTTTTCGATTCTTTCGGAGGTGTTCCACCTACAAATTTAGTTCATTATCTGAAAACGAACAAAACCTCTATATACTACAACGACGAACGCATTCAAAATTTCGGAGACGAGAACTGCGGTCATCTCTGCCTCTCCATGCTCGCGTTTCTCTCTAAAATAAATAAGCCTACGATCGAAGATTTCCAGAAAGCACTGTGGAACCTGAAACAGCATCACGACAATGGGCGTGTTCCATCTCACGAGCGAATCTTCGATCTTGAAACTCACGCTGCACGACGACATCGTCTATCCTAAATCCGTAGCTCTGCGTGCATTCTACAGCATGTACCTCATACCTAACGTCACGCAGCACAACAACAAAATTAGCTTCGGAAGCGAACACATCGTCGTCACGCCAGGCCAATACAACCTTTCTACTTTGCAAGCTCAGTTACCCAAAGGCACGTACCTTTCTCAAAATTCGGTCACGCACAGAGTGGAAATCCTATCCGCTACGGAGACCGTGGACCTGGGCACCATGGGAGAACTTTTAGGTTTCGAGAACGATCACCCGACACTCGAAGCTGGCATCAAGCACGTAGCAACCAACATTCCTAAATTCTTGGCCATCGAAACTTTGAACGTACACTGCAACGTGGCGGAAGGCATGATCACGAAATCTTCGGACGAATTGTTAGGAAGTCACAAGCAGACGGGAATCATAGCCACGTTCAAACCCAGTTCCGAGTTCATGGAACCGATCATCTACACACCCTCTTCGCCGATCTATTTTCCAGTATGTCGCAACCGCATAGACGACATAGAGTTGGTGGTCACGAACGAGAAAGGAGAGGTGGTGGATTTCGCAGGTGCAACGACCACTGCCATCGTGGAGATCAACGTATAATAAATAACCAAACATAGTGGAGAAAAAAATGGAGCAAATCGAAAGTTACGAATTGCAATCTTTCCCTCCCAACAGTCGCACGTTCGCCAATCTCAACGAAGCGAACAGGGAGATCGAATACGACGTGGAAGTAGGCGACGGGTTCGTTCATCCTCACAGAGCGGACCTCTACCTTCAATTCGACGTGGTGAAGAAGGAAAGCGGAGACGCGTTTCCCGCAGCAGCAGCAAATTTGATTCTCGTAGACAACTTCGTGCCTCACCTGTTCTCGCAGGTGGAAGTGAGGAAACACAACACCGTCATCGACAGAATAGATTATCCAGGCATCACGTCGACGGCGGTGGGAACATTGAAATTATCCAAAACGGACGCGGCATACTATCAAGCGGGAGGATTCGAAGCGGGGACCAAAATATCGACGAGAAGTCACACGGTGCTCTTTCCCATGCGTCTGCTGCCCGGTTTCTTCTCGGACTACAGGGAGATCATGTGGAAGGGAGGACTGAGGATCACGTTTCGAAGAGCGGCCAACGACAACGACGCGCTGATGCGATACACCAACTTGAACGCGGACGGTACGCCGATAGCCAACACTTTACCCGAAGCGGCGAAATGCGTCATCCGGAGCATGGAATTGAGAATGCCGATCGTGGAATACGAAACGAACTACGCCCTCAAGTACAAAGCGGAGATATTGAAGAGTCCGCAGGTGCCGATTCACTTTCACGGTTACCAGTGCGTGCAAAAGATGGCGTCCGGAAGTCACATGGAATTCGACGTGACGACGCAGTTCAACAACATACAGTTCGACATGCCAGATTTCGTCATTGTACTTTTTCAGACCGGGCGCGATAACAACCAGGAAAAAGATTCCAGCAAGTTCGACGACTGCAAGGTCAAGAACGTTTATCTCAAGAACGGCAGGAACGAAGTGTTCCCGCGCGAGAATTACAACCTCGACATGACCAAAGACGATTATCTCAAACTTTACGAAGCGTATTCTGCTTACAAGCGCGTCACCGAGGGAAACGTCGACATGTACTACACTCCCAGCGAATTCAAAATCCGCAGGCCGATGTTCGTCATCAATACCACGAAACGGAAGCAGGTCGTGGTCAACGATCGCACCAACATCAAGATCGTCTGCGAGTTCCACGACGCGCTGCCTGCCGATACTCTGTGCAGCGTCATCCTCATTGCAGAGAAGTCTTTCGCGTACGACGTGAAGAACGAGAGGGTCACGGAACAGTTTTAAAAAATAATTCGTGAAAAAAAAAATAATTGCCACATACGAAAAAAAATCAACAAGGTTATATAAAATAGAATGTAAGTTAGTTCGGTGCGCAAATAAGAAAAAAAAAAATAATAATAACTCATGAAACTCTATACAGAGGCGCGCATGGCGCTTTGATAGCCGTGACCATTTAGAACTCTTTGGTGTGTTGGGCACCACGCGCGCACCCCCACCCCCCTCTTTCTCTGGCGGGATATTATTTTTCTTGTTCTTTTTTTTTTGAGGGCCTTAACAAAAATAATAATTTTGATTATCACACACACACACACACACACACACACACACCGCAGAAGATCACACATGAGTCTTTTTTTTTTAAAAAAAAACATCGTAGCAGATTACGCTGAGAGAGCACACAAGGTCGTAGTAGATTACACTGATGGGGACCTTACAGTAAGAGGAGACAGACTTATAGGAAAAAAAAGTCGTAAGTCATTTCAAAAAAAGTGTAGGTCAAAGGACGAGTTAGCATAAGAGCATAAGAGGTAAAAAAAATAGCTTAAAAAGTGTGTGATGCCAGATCTCTTTTTTTTTTCTGTCCACTTTTTCTTTGTGGGGGGGTTGGTAACACTGAACCTCACTTAAGGGCGCAGAACTCCTCTCTAAAGTCCACTACACACACCAAAGTTCCCGAGAGAGAAAGGTTTACAAAGGTCACGATATATAAACACGCTGTGAAACATCATCAGCGTAATAAATAAGAGAAGGTGAGAGTTTTTTTGAGATTTTTGGTGATCCTCAAATGAGTAAAGTGAGTTTTTGAGGTTTTGGTGCTGTTTTCATCGCTGTGAAACATCGTCAGCGCAATAAATGAGGCGCGGAACGTGGAGAGAAAGTGAGTTTTTGAGGTATTTTTGATCCTCACTTGATGAGTGTGAACCCGGGCACCTGCACTACTTTGGTGAACCCCAATTGATGTTTGTCAACCCTGGCACCTGCACTACTAGAGGCTCTCGTGTAGTTTAGCACGTAATAAAAAAAGGATAGGTTAAGTTATATCACGTAAGATCGTGGCATTCGTACCAAGTGTGAGGTGGGAAAAAAGGGAAATTTCGCTAAAACATCGCTAAACGCTAAAACATCGACAAAAAATTGTCAAAATATGTCAAAAACTGATAAAAAGAGAGGCTACAAAAGGCCTCGTACCAAGGATGAGAGAGAAAAAAAGAAAAATTTCGCTAAAAACATCGCTAAACGCTAAAACATCGACAAAAAATTGTCAAAATATGTCAAAAACTGATATTCAATTGATAAAAAAAAGGCCTCGTACCAAGGATTGCGTTGAAACGCTACATATACACTACTCACATACTACATTTAAGCGATTATTGCCAAGTTGTTGAAACTCTCCTGTGGATTTTGCTTATTATTTTCAGAACATCTCCAACCGACCGCTCGCTTCTTCCTATCCAGCCGATCCAGCCTACCAGCAGCGTAGAGCGTGAACGGAGTCCATTAGTGGTGACGTCACAGCAGACGACGCGCTGGGACTAAGTCCTCTCAACGAGAGAACTTGTTTTCTTCGTATCCAACTTAATGCTATTTTCCTTCGGAAGTGGTAGCTTTAATTATTGTGACATCAGTTATGAAACAAAATTATGGTGCATATCGTACATCAATGAAAATATGAGATTTCGGAGAATACAACTATATATCACACATATCTTACAGAGGTATTTAGTGGTATTTACGGTAGGGACAGGACCACTTACAAGTGTAGAAAAGGCGAGGCTATTTGATTGAACAATCAGATTTGCTTACACTTAAAACAATGCCAAGATGGGGCCTGTACCCCAATTCTTCAGGTGTGATATGCTCTGATTTTTAAGAAATTCCGAATTTCTAGTGTAGAAAAGGCGAGGGCTCAACAGATGGATTTACCCATACTTAAGACAATGGCAAGAGGGGCTTATACCCTAATTTTTCAGGTGTGGAGGTTTGGGTTTAAGTCCTCATAAAATATGAAGCCTCCCCTGATGGCAAAATGATAATATTGTTGTCTTGTAAACAAAAGGCTCGGGGTTCGAGTCCTGATAAAATATTTAAGATTGAAATACATGTGGCAAAATAATATGTCCACAAGTGAGATTTTGAGAATAATTACTGCTAGTTGATAGCCCCCAAATCTGAAACCCTGGCAAAAAAATGTTTTACAACAATATATTGTACAAAAACTGAATTTCTCAATTTTCTTATTTTCTCATGTTTTATAACCACTTGCTCAATACAATAGAAGAATAGTGGGTAGGCATAATTAATTGCCTCCATGTCCTGCCGGCACGCAAGAGATAAAATCTACACGCTAGAAGGGAACATTAATGATTTTTCTGTACGATTCACTGAAGGGGCCATTAATCTTTCTGTGCGACAGGGGGAAAAAGTGTAACATGTCTGCAACGTGTAAAAGTGTAACAAAGATTATTGAGATAAAAATACATATTTTCACACAGTGGCAATGAACTGACCCCCCTTCATGCTAAAAGCAATTCTATTCTGATAATATGAGCCTAGGCAAAGACTTAGAAAATATTATGGCAGTTCAAAATCCAATTTTGTCTGCATTAACGTCTCAGAACCCAGTAAAATGTGGGCATATTCCATATTGAGAAGTGTTAATAGTGTTGCATTGTAATCAGGGGCTTTGGGTTCGAGTCCTGATAAAAGATTGAAATACATACAACTGCCCACACATAAGATATTCACTGCTAGCTGATAATACAGTTGAGGTTTCAAAGCTGGTAGAGTGTCTGGGGCCTCTCTGACAGCAAAGTGTTGGTATTATTGCTTTGTAATCAAGGGCCTCTGTGTTTGAATCGGGCTTCTAGAATTGCTCCGTGACTCTCTCATTTCTTACATCATAAACATATGATTTTTCCCCTATGAGAATAACACTACAAATGGTGTCATCGGGTAAAGCCTCGTGGAATTCACAGATAATTTTAATGTTTGTTCTGTCATTCACCACAACTTGTTTTCTTTTCGAAGTGTTGATTACAAACATGGGTCTCCGTGCCTTGAATTCATCTGGAGTGTAATACATATCCGTATTGCCTGTAGTGACCCTTTTGAAAGCCGAAAAAGCCTCATATAATTTGAGAAAATCATCCTTGGAAATGTCTAAATTGTAATTTTCTCTAGGAAAGACCTCATTTCTGCCATTTTTAAGATATATGTTCTTGATGTTGCAGTTATCAAATTTACTTGAATTTTTTTCCTGATTATTGTGTCTCCCAGTCTGAAACAGTACCACCACAAAATCCGGCATGTCATATTGTATGCTGGAGAATGAATTTGTAGCATCAAACTCATAATAAGAACCAGTGGCGGGCTTCTGTACAGATTGATATGTATAAAATTGCAGAGGAATTTGTGGATTTTTTAGGATATCAGCTTTGTATTTAAGAGCATAACTGGCTTCATATTCAACAACAGGGATTCTTAGCTCCATAGTCTGAATAATGCACTTGCCTGCATCTGGTAAGGTATTAGGCAGAGCTTCCCCGGTAGAGTTTATTGTACTGTACCTCATCAAAGCATTATTATCATTGGCAGCTCTTCTAAATGTAATTCTTAACCCACCCTTCCACATAATTTCTTTGTAATCCGAGAAGAATCCTGGCAACAGGCGCATGGGGAACAGCACTGTGTGGTTCTTGGTTAATATCTTATCACTAGCCTCAAATCCACCTATTTGGTAGTATGAAGCCTCGGTTTTGGATAATTTTAGTGTGGCCAAAGCTGTGGAGGTAATGCCGGGATAATCTATTCTGTTTATAACAACGCCATGCTTTCTGATCTCAATTTCAGAGAACAGATGCGGCACAAAATTGTCTACCAATCTTATATTTGAATTTGCCGGATAATCTGTTCCATCGAGCTTTACAACATCAAATTTGATGTATAGATCTGCTCTGTGGGGGTGTATAAAGCCGTCCCCTACATCAAGATCAACCTCGATTTCTGTGTTGGGTTGATTTAAATTTGCAAATGTCCTCCTGTTTGGGGGGAATGATTGTAGCTCATAACTCTCAATATTTTCCATTGTATGTATTTTTATTTAAATGTTAATCTCTATGATTGCAGTTGTTGTGGCTCCAGCAAAATCAACTAATTCTTCTTTTTCATTAGTGACCATCAATTCAATGTAATCTATTCTGTTGTGACACACAGGAAAATATAATGTTGGGGATGGATTGTAGATGATGGGCTCCATGAATTCGGAATTAGGTTTGAATGTTGCAATGATGCCAGTTTGTTTGTGAGTACCTATGCCATTTGATTTGGTGATCATACCCTCGGCCACATTACAGTGAATATTCAGAGTCTCTATGGCTAAGAATTTGGGTATATTCATAGCAGTGTGTTTGATGGCTGCTTCAAGTTTTGTGTTGTTCTCAAAGCCTAACAGCTCTCCTATAGTACCCAGATCCACTGTTTCTGTAGCAGATACAATCTCTACTCTGTGAGTGACAGAATTTTGAGTTAACACTACACCTCTGGGTAATTGAGCATTTAGAGTGGACAGATTATACTGCCCTGGAGTGATGACAATTTTTTGATCCCCTACTGCAATTGTGTTGTTGTGGTGTGTAATATTAGGTATCAAGTACATTCCGTAAAATGCCCTGAGAGCTATTGTTTTGGGATACACTATGTCATCATGCAATTTGAGTTTCAATATTGAATTTTGGCTGGTGAGATGGAATACCCCCATGATGTTTCAGATACCACAAGGCTTTTTGAAAATCTTCAATTGATGGTTTATTTATTTGAGACATATATCTGAGAACAGATAAACACAAATGTCCACAATTAACATCTTTGAAGTTTTGAACACGGGCATTATTGTAATAAAGATTAGCTGATTTTAGATATTTTATTAAATTTTCAGGTGGAACACCTCCAAATGAATCAAACACAAATGCCTCATCTTTTAAATATTTAAGATAACAGATCCAGTGAGTGCCCTGATTTTTGTACTCATCCAAATTAACAATGCCACACTCTTTGTTGAGTGGTTGTTCCGGCAAAGAATCAGACATGTACACACCTCTAAAATTTTTGATGCCCAGTGGCTTGATTAAAGCTTCAATATCTTGGTTTGTAAGCGGCTCTTGTTTTTTTTAAACTTATTCATGGCTCTCTTAACACCTTTGCCTTGTTTCTCCATGGCCAGGTTATGGCGCCTCTGCTCATCTAATTCTGCCCTATTCTTCTTGGCATCTATTACTGTTTTTGCTATGGCAGCTGATCCCCCAGCCAAGCTCCCAACAGCCCCGAGTGCTGCTAAGATGGCCGGGATGGTAAATATGAATCCCCCCACATGTGATTTTTTCCTGGATTGCTGTAATTTTTTTAATTGGGGGGTGCTAAGCAACAATTTCATACCATGTCCCTTTGCAAGACAAGAGCTTTTTTTCTTGCGCTGCTTTTTGGTCAAAAGACTGTCAATAGTTTTAAGAGATTTAAGACCTGCATAAGGTATTTGATACATAACACCCTTGGCCTTCATTCTAGGTTTATTATATACATATTCACAGCCCCCACCCCAGTTTTTGTTTGGTGCTCATAGCTATGGTGGTTCCCAATGCTGCTATTTTTTCACTCAAAGAAGCATCTTTGCTTACAAATCTACCAAATGCAGCCTCTTCTAATTTCTTGTCTGCAACATGTCTCTTGTCAAGATCAGAATGTGTGTTGTATGCTATGTCATGGTCTCTACAAGCAGCATCTAGGGGATTAACACCAGGGTCCCCTCTGTTTAATCTATGGTCCAATTTTGTACCTGGACCACAATACTGATAGCCTGGAATATGTAGTTCAAATGGCAGCTTGTTTATAATGTCATTAACCAAACCCCGACCCTCAGAAATATTCCAAAATTTAGGTGGTAGAGTATTAATAATTTTTATGAGATATCCAATCCCCTTAGGGTCATTCACTATAAAATTAGACAATTTTGTGCTTATCATGTCCATAATTCCAACCTTTTCATTGTAAAAATTGTGGTTCCCAGCATTTTCCTCCCCAGCTATCACCAATAACCTATCTACAAGTTTCCTGACATCATCAACCCAGACAAATTCTTTAGGCAGGGTGTTGTATTGTTTGATTCCACTGCCAGTCTTCATTTGTGACCATATGGGCTTGATTAAATTGTTGTATTTTGCTCCACTGCTAGACTTGACTCTTTTTTGTGTGGGATCATTGTTCTGGTATAGAGCATCTGATTTTATTAATATTTCTTTGTAATGTTCATAATCTTGATCTGTATAGCTGCCAGGCCTTTTCCTAGTCATCAGTTCCCACAATCCAGGTGTTCCGGGGTACTTAACAAAAGCACCTTTTTCTCCGAGACGAGATTCTGAATAAACAATCAGATCATCCCCCATAAAAGTTACTCTGAAATTGCCAATTCTATGTATGATACTGCCATCAAGCTCTGTGTCAGCATATAAGCCAAAGACCTCATCTTTGTTGTCTTTAGGTGTGGTTAAATATTTTTGAGCAAGAAGACCCAATTCAATAGGATCCTGAGTAGCTTCAATTCTTCTAGGAGCAACAGGACTAGGTGTATGAATACTGGAAAGTGGGGTGAATGGATAATCTAATATGTTCCTAGCAGCTACAGGTACAAGCTCTGTGATCAAATTTTGATTCTGCTCTGTAACAGTTTTGATATTCTTACCTAAATTATTAATAGCATCAATTACAGGCTGTTCTGTTTGTTTGTGTTTTTCATAAATTCCACGGTTCTCTGATTTCCATCCCTTAAATCTTTTTACAAGATAATCTCTTAACTTAAGATCATCAATAATTGGCCTTTTCATCGTTATTTATTTATGTTTCAACGTCTAGAAAATCGTTGATTTTATTTCTGTATTTGCCAGTATTAGGTGTTCTTGTCATATCAATTGTGACAAACCCATAACTGTCCTGGCTCCAGCACCTGCTGCAAAACTTGGAAAAATCATTGTAGCTCAAGTCCCCACCTACATATTCATCATGTATGTGTTTGAGGTTGGTATGATCTTGATGAAACACACATATAAAATTGCTGTTGTCTCGGATCAGCTGCTTCGGTATTTTAGAAAAAGTCTGTGCCAGGTAGAAGCAATCAATGTTTTTGTGTCGGCCCTGTGTAAAGAAATTCCTAACCTTGTTTTGATTATCCAGTATAATGTCATCAAACACAACAACAGAATTATCGAGACAGTCATGAAGTGGCTTAACATCTGGTTCAAAAGTGGCAATATCCAATCCATCATATAGCTTCATCAACTGCTGATATTTTAATTGTTCCAAGCTCTTAGAGAAGACATACAAGTGCCTGTTTTTCCAGTCTAACCAGTTGGGTGCCAATAAAAAATTATCAACCATTAGTGTAGTTTTACCACAAGCTGATGGCCCAACAATAAGACACCTAATATTTTCAGGCAGCAACTTGCCATTTCTCTTAATCTGCAGTTCAGGTTCTGGCAGCCTTTTTATAACATCCCAGGTGCTCATATTATTATTTTGTCTGCATCGATCCAGCTGTTTTCCGGATGACCCAGCCATTTGACAAATAACTTGTTGCCTTTTCTGCGGATGATTTTTTCTATGAGATATGTGTCAGGCTGTTTAGTTTTGCTGAGCTCTTGTTCATAAAACCTGCCTTTGAGAATTTCTCCTCGATGATCTTTTATTATATATGTGTTAAGGGTCCCGGGTTTAACTTGAACCACTGTAAATAATTCAGTACTCCAGTTTCTCGTAAAGCCTCTCTTGAATAAGTGCTTATATTTGCTGATTCTTACTTGATCGCCCACCTTGTATTTGGCCCTTCTTGTTGTTGGCTGGTATCTAGGATAATAAACAGTGCTGATCAATTTTTGCTCATCAGATGGAGTTACTTCAGAGGGTTTCATGTTGATTGTGGAATGGACCGAGTTGTTATATTTATGTAGAAGTTCTGGAAGAATATTAATCCATTTATAATTACCTTGGAGGGTAAATTGTTTATACATAAGATTTTTTAGGGTTTTGTTGAATCTCTCTACAATTGAGGCTTTGAGATCACTGTAACTCGAGTAATGTTTTATTGCCTGGCTTTTAATAAATTGTTGGAACACTGAATTATAAAATTCTTTGCCATTATCTGTTTGCAAATAGCGCGGTGATCTTCCACTCTGATTGATGATTGTCCTGAAGGCTTCTGTAACACATTTTCCAGTCTTGGATTTGAGTGGCACAGCCCAGGCAAATTTTGAAAATGTGTCTATCACAGTGAGTAGATACTTGTAGCCCTTGTTGATTTTGTCTAAGTTTTTCAACTGTCCACTTGCCATTTCAATCAAGTCGCTCTGCCATAAATCATCTATGCCCTTTGTGACTACTGGCAGTCTCTTATAATTATGTCTGGCCTGTCTGTGTAATTCATCAACAATAATTTGTCTAGACATAATATGTAAACAAGAATATTGCAACTATGGGGTGTTCAGCAGCTGATACTACAGGATTTTCTAAATATAATTTGTCCCCTATTTGTATTTTAAATTCCAAAGTGCCATCATCTTCAGTATAGGCTGTTTCTAATGTATTGGGGTCTGTAAAATCCTCCAACTCTACACTGGTGATTTTCGGTTTGTTGTCAGCATTTGTTATTGATAAGGTGGGGTAGTGGTGTGCCTGTGGTTGTAGCCAATATTTGATCTTGATTGGTCTAAGTGTGCCCCCAACAAAAAACTGGTAATAAAATTGTGCAGGGGATAGCATATATATTTTGCCACCTGGTGTAAATGGTGAATCATATTCTTTGTTGGGAATGCTGTACAATTCAAGAATTACTGTATGTTTTGGATTCTCGATTATGCCAGTTATTTCCTTTTCTGCTGTGAGCAATCTGCTTGTTACAGATTCAAGATGCTCATTGATGGTCCTAACAACATCATCGTGGCCTGGCTTGATTTTTATGTCCACAGCAAGTCTCTTGTATTGTTGCACAATCTCTTGAAGCTGGGTGGCAAAAACAGACAGAGCATTTGCTTGATTGGATTCCATGGTCCCTAGCTGTTGCTTGATATTAGCTACAATTTGTTGCAAATTTTCAACAACTGCCAATTTTGAATTTTGAGCAGTGAGATCATGGACCTGTCTTCTGATATCCTCAAACAGGGCATGCAGTTCATTAATATGTTGATTGGTTGGTAGAGTAGCCACTGTCTCAGTGAGATGTTTGATCTCTGTCTGGATATTCTTGATATCTTCTGATTTCAATATGCGATTCACTGCCCTCTTAATATTTTTAAGTTCCTGTGATGTAGGAAGATTTGATACTGTATTTTGCAAAGATTCAAGTGCCAATTTTACATTGTTTAATTCAGATGCATCAGCCACATTTTGCATAGCATCTTGAAGCAGGGCTATGTCTGCCTGAGTGGGTGTTGATTGTTGTAAAATTTCAAGTTTTGTTTGGATATCATCGATCAAGTGATGAAAATGAGACAGTTCAGATTCAGTGTTGAGGTTTTCAAGCTTTGTGATTTGTTGCTGGACACTGACAAGTGTATCTACAATCCCAGGCAATCTGGATTCTAGTACATTTGCCAAATCACTTTGCACTGCTGCTAATGTACCTTCAAGATGGGTTATGGAACTTTGAATTTTTCCAAAATCTTCATATGTTTCAAGTTGCAGCTTAATATTTGCAACACTCCGAGTTATTGCATTCAAAGCATCAGAAGATGGCAAATTGTTCATAAAATTTTCAAGTGTCTCAATTTTTTCTTTAACCTCGGCTATGGCATTGTTCAGAGGGTCCAGATTAGGTATCTGGAGTGACTGAATCTGTTCTTTTAGAGTGGAAATCACGAGATCAAAATCTTCTTGTGATTTTATGCTTTTGACAATTGTTTGGAGCTGTGTCTGGACATTATTTATCTGCTCTTCCAATTGTTGTTTCAATTGCTCAGAATTGGTGGCCTGGCTCTTAAATTTGGCTTGAAGAGCTGCTACAGCTTCTTCTAAACTTTGAAAATTATCTAATGTCGCCAGATCAGTATATTTTTGAAGCAACAATTTGAGTTCTGAGTCAATTTTAAGAAGAGGGTCCATGCATTGTGATTGCAAATTTGTAATTTCTAATTGAAGACTGGCATTGAGTGTGGTTTGTAAAGCTTGTAAATCACTTCTTAATTTCTTGACTCTGACATCAAGCATCAGAATCTCATCACTGTGATCTTCATGTCTTGTATGGCCAAATATATCGTTAGGCATTTTTGTTTTAGTGGTTATTTATTATTGAATATCTGATTCTTAATTCTATAAAAAAGGGTATAAGCTTGTCATAGGATCCAGGGACCTCAATATATAAGCAGTCACCAGCAGAAACAGTATATACAGTGCCAGAAATCATGTTTGAGTGCTTAATTCTATAAATATTTCTCCCTACTGAAATTTTAACATCACCCTCAGGGGTTGTAATAAATTGCAATTGCCCACCTATAGGTAATTGGTAATGATTTAAATTATTGTTAAATATGTACAATGTTTTGCCCGTTTCATCATCAACATCTGTAAGTATGCTGTTCAGATGAATAATTAACAAGCCACTCAGTTTAGACAGCATATCAGAAGAGGCTTGGGGTATTGGCAGATCCATAATAGCCTGTTTTTTGAACCCAAATAAGTTCATAGGCATGTTTATTTATTTCAAATCATGCTCTGTAATTGGGCATTGTTTGCCACTTTTCAAATCACAATGCCCCCATGGTAGAGTATGTATGCCACATGATAAAATGCATCTCTTATCATCATGTGGGTCCAGGGCCACTTTTCTTACAATATTGCTAGTCAGCAAGTGATCCACACTCTGAATTCTGGATTCTGATGTTTTGATTGAACTCTGGGATTTGAGGCAATTTTCATAATCTTCAAATTGGAGGTCTTTTTCAACAGTCACTTTGCCAATGCCCTTGGCCTTTTTGACAACAGCACTACATGTTTTAAAACTATACATCTTGGCACTTAACCCAGCAAATTTCACAATAACATCACCAAGTGTCTCATCTTTTAACTTGCCAGGCACCTTTTTGTTGTGGTGGTGTTGAATCTTTGTATGTTCACTGGTATCAAAATATTTAAACAATTCAGGCTGTGACATATCTTGATAAACATCTTCTGTTTGAATATCAAGAATAAAACTATCTGTGTCCATGTACAATAATTTTACACGATCACCATAAAAAGGTTTCAACACATCATAATACAATATTAACATATGTAATTTGGCCAATTCCAATATCACAGCCCCTACATAAATAGGTTTATCAAACTTAATCTTTGTTTTTTTCATGTTGAAAAGTGCCATGTACTCATCATAAATTCTTCTGTAATTGAAATTAGGCTTTGCAACCAATTTTTTGCTCAGGCTGGGGTCAGTAATTATTTTAACATCGGTATGTTTTCTGACATTTTCAATAGTTTTGCCATACACTGAATTCACCATCAATTTAAACAAGCCCTTATCAAATTGGCTCTTTGCAGATGTTCGAAGCTCCGTGTTTGTATCAATGTATGGTTTCAACCATCTTGAGTGCCTGAACCTCAAAACTTTTCCAACTTTGGTCACTTGAACACCATGATGCATCAGGAACTGGAGGTTTTTGTAATATATAACATAACCCTGTTTCGGCTCCAGAGTCATCATGAGCTTCTTCTGTTTAGAGCCAGGTGAGCACTGAACCTCGGAAATTGGGGGCAGATCAGAAAATTTATTGTGTAAATGATCTGGAATTATCAGATCAGCCTCTAAGAATAGGCCATAATCTCTGTCATCAAAGTCCTGAAGATCTTCAATATTGAAATCTTCAACCCATTCAAGCCCTGCATATGGCAGTTTTTGCATCATGGCATGACCATAGAGGCTGTTTGCATCTACATACAGTATATAATTTGATGGCCGTGCTGGATTATAATCAGGCATATATTTATTATTTGCTCTGGCATATCTCTGGGAACATTGCACCATCCCCCCTCTTATACATTTCTCCATAAACAGATACTTATCTTGATCGTGGATCAGATCCAATTGCATTTTAGTGTTCAAAAACGTTGCGGCCCATGCTAGGCCCGGGGCACTGTAAAAATACACTGGGTCCAGTTTATAATTTTGCATGGAAGATTTTCTGAATGCCTGTATTACATCAGCTAAGAGGGTGACATCAAGTTTTAAATATGCCATGTGATAATCACCAAATGTCTTACATTTTAAATTGTTCCACATCAAGTGGGCATGGTAATAATCTTCATCACTGATTCCAGATCCTCTGATTTTGCTGTAAAACTCTTCTTGTGGTGGCAGGGAACACTCATCAAATTTAGAAAAATCTGTAACATAGTCATATGGATATACACCCTTCCGCCTAATTAATTTCAGGTCCAGATTTGGAAACATAGCACGTGTGATTTTGAATTGATCATCAGATAATTGATTTGCCAGTGTAGGCAGGCTAGCCGATAAAAATCTGTAAGAATCAAGAAATCTTAATTGAATAGAAACACCATCAACTTTAATTATCTTGCTAATAGATATATATTTCTCATCATTTTCAGCTAAAATATTTAAATTCTGCTTGTCAAACCCCTCGTACCTGATCAGATGATGAAAATCATAATTGGATGCTCCATGGCAAAATATGGGGATAAATTTTGGTCTCTTGATCTTAATATTACAGCTATTACACAGGGCCATTAAGAATTTACCATCTGTATGAGAATGGTGTTTCACTTTGATATTTGTATCTGAAAATTCACAATCACATACCGGGCATTTTTCTGCATTGTTGAAATCTTCAATCTGTTTCTCTGTTAAAGGCAACATAGGCTTTGATATTAATAAGATGTTAGATGCTATGTCACGGCACACATTTTCTATTCTATGTGCAAATATTTTGATGGCATTTGGTCCCATGTATGAATATTCTTTAATAACAACACCATCCCGTATAACCACACAATAAAAGCTGGAAGGTTCATGTAGCTGGTATGATGTACTTGAAGATTCTTCGGGATCTGGATTGCAGAATGCAAGAGGTTTGAGGTTCGATTCAAAATCACAGACAATATATACTGGGTGTTCCAACAAGGCTTCAAACTTTTTGAATTTGCAATTTTCACTTGGATTGGGCATCACCATATGAACAGGTTTATGGTTCCCACAGTATTTCAGATGCTCAATTAACTTGTTTTTTGCAATTTCTGCACTCTCTTGCCGAACCCCCTTCACCATTTCTTGACCATCAAATACAGTTAAGCATCTTCTGCACAACTTAAATATTGTATTGGATTTGTCTAATTGTGTTCTGACTATAGCTTCAAGATTATGTATCAGAGTGTAATGATATGTACCATCCCCTTCAATTAAGAGCAAATCAATTGGAATTGCAGATTCATCATCAAGTATACTGATTCTGAGAGGTGCTATCGGGCAATTGCCAGTAGAACAAGTAAATACATTAATAGATAATTGTTTGCCATTGATGTGCCTGGCCCTTTTTTCAAATTTATCAATATTCTGTACAGACATTGGATATTCTAAACCCTCCATTGCATCATCAAAATCATTTTCATGTTGTTTGTAATAAGTTATTCTCTCAGGATGCCTTGAAACTGGATACAAAGCAGCTAATATACACCACAAAAAGCATTTCTGGTCGGTATTTTTTATATTGACCACGGCTCTTTTGTTTTTGATATTGGCAGGTAATGGCAGATATGTAGAACCTTTTAATGGGCTGAATTCAGAAATATTAACATATAACTTGTGCGGAGAGCCACATAGGCTCCATCCAGACTCTTTTGCTGCAAATTCAGAGTGTTTCATATTCAATTGATCTATCAACCTGCTTATTATTTTGTCCGAATTTGTATTTGAATAAACCGGTACAGTTTCTGTTATGTGGGGCTGTGTAAATTTTGTGCCATTTGGTTTCTTATATTGAGTATACAATTTGAGGGAGAGCTTATAAGAGCCATTTTGTGCATTTAGAATTGCCTGTATTTCAGGTTTTTTACTGTTCAAAAAATTCTTAATGCCACATCTTGGCTCTGATACAAACCGATAATCCCTAAGTTGGCCGTTAAAACTGCTACGGATAGGTTCATAGCGTGGCTGCTTTGCAGGTCCAGCATTAACAGGTGCTTCATGCTTCCTTTTCAGACCAGATGTGGATGGTTGTGAGGGCAATGCTGATGACTGTACATAAGAATTACACTTATGCCATTTGTAATATGCCTTGCTTAATATTTTATGGCATCTTGGACACATTTTTGTGGCTTTTCTGCATTTCTTAGAGTTACAAATACGGCAATGCCTAGCCCAATGAGAACTAGATATATTTTTATTACACCGATTGCAATATTTTTGTTTTGGCATTTTTTCTTGTTGTTTATTATATAAGATTTTCTGGGCTTCAATTCAAAACTTTATACTTAATAAAAAATATCAGTTGGGTTCAGCAGTTAGTGGCTGAGCTGGTGCTTTTATACCCAAACAACAGCAGTAACTAGGTTTTGGTGATAGTTTTGCTGATGTACAACACACTTTACCAAGTTTAAAACCTCATCTCTATATCAACTAATTACAATTCAAAATTGGATTTTGAACTGTGCAATAAATATTCTGTAAGTCTCACTTGTGTTTATATTAACAGAACAATACAAAACCAGAATTGTATTCAGGATTGTATGTTTTCATACAAAAAAGCCATATTTTTGACAAGTTTATAAACAACAATCACACAGATATAGCTTTTACACACATGGCCGAATCTGTCTGAGCAGAGGAGGGAGGGGGGTTTCAGATTTGGGGGCTATCAACTAGCAGTAATTATTCTCAAAATCTCACTTGTGGACATATTATTTTGCCACATGTATTTCAATCTATCAGGACTCGAACCCCGAGCCTTTTGTTTACAAGACAACAATATTATCATTTTGCCATCAGGGGAGGCTTCATATTTTATGAGGACTTAAACCCAAACCTCCACACCTGAAAAATTAGGGTATAAGCCCCTCTTGCCATTGTCTTAAGTATGGGTAAATCCATCTGTTGAGCCCTCGCCTTTTCTACACTAGAAATTCGGAATTTCTTAAAAATCAGAGCATATCACACCTGAAGAATTGGGGTACAAGCCCCATCTTGGCATTGTTTTAAGTGTAAGCAAATCTGATTGTTCAATCAAATAGCCTCGCCTTTTCTACACTTGTAAGTGGTCCTGTCCCTACCGTAAATACCACTACTATTTACGGTAGGGACAGCGCCACTTACAAGTGTAGAAAAGGCGAGGCTATTTGATTGAACAATCAGATTTGTTTACACTTAAAACAATGCCAAGATGGGACCTGTACCCCAATTCTTCAGGTGTGATATGCTCTGATTTTTAAGAAATTCTGAATTTCTAGTGTAGAAAAGGCGAGGGCTCAACAGATAGATTTACCCATACTTAAGACAATGGCAAGAGGGGCTTATACCCTAATTTTTCAGGTGTGGAGGTTTGGGTTTAAGTCCTCATAAAATATGAAGCCTCCCCTGATGGCAAAATGATAATATTGTTGTCTTGTAAACAAAAGGCTCGGGGTTCGAGTCCTGATAAAATATTTAAGATTGAAATACATGTGGCAAAATAATATGTCCACAAGTGAGATTTTGAGAATAATTACTGCTAGTTGATAGCCCCCAGATCTGAAACCCCCCTCCCTCCTCTGCTCAGACAGATTCCGCCATGTGTGTAAAAGCTATATCTGTGTGATTGTTGTTTATAAACTTGTCAAAAATATGGCTTTTTTGGCAATATTTCTATGCTCTATAACTTACAGATCTAATTTAATATACAAATTTGAGCTGTTGCCTGCTTTTTTCCAATCTCTGATCAATTCCATTGCTTGGGGTAAGCAATTATAGCTCGGAAATGCATGAATTGATATTAATCTATCAAAAGACTAATGTTTTGCCTCCATGTCCTGCCGGCACGCAAGAGATAAAATCTACACGCTAGAAGGGAGCATTAATGATTTTTCTGTACGATTCACTGAAGGGGCTATTAATCTTTCTGTGCGACAGGGGAAAAGTGTAACATGTCTGCAACGTGTAAAAGTGTAACAAAGATTATTGAGATAAAAATACATATTTTCACACAGTGGCAATGAACTGACCCCCCTTCATGCTAAAAGCAATTCTATTCTGATAATATGAGCCTAGGCAAAGACTTAGAAAATATTATGGCAGTTCAAAATCCAATTTTGTCTGCATTAAGGTCTCAGAACCCAGTAAAATGTGGGCATATTCCATATTGAGAAGTGTTAATAGTGTTGCATTGTAATCAGGGGCTTTGGGTTCGAGTCCTGATAAAAGATTGAAATACATACAACTGCCCACACATAAGATATTCAGGCGTGTAAGGGGTGCTCCTTCCACGTAGTACACCCAAATGTCAACCTCACTTCCACGTTAGTACACCCTGGACTGAAGACTAACGAGGCTCTGGCGACTGGCCCCATGGCCAGTATAATTTTGTTTGTATTGTCCTGTTCTTTTGTCCTTATGTGTGCTGAGTGCCCCTTTACAGCCTCAGCTTTTAACGAAAGTCAGAACATTTTAAGATTTTTAATTATGCAACGTTAGAGTTGTTCTTTGTAATGATAAAGGGGCTGGCCCCCGTATAATGTGACGAGAGCAAAATAGCCTTAGTGCTGACGCTCCCACAATTTTAAAATCAAATTCAAATTCAAAACATAAGATATTCACTGCTAGCTGATAATACAGTTGAGGTTTCAAAGCTGGTAGAGTGTCTGGGGCCTCTCTGACAGCAAAGTGTTGGTATTATTGCTTTGTAATCAAGGGCCTCTGTGTTTGAATCGGGCTTCTAGAATTGCTCCGTGACTCTCTCATTTCTTACATCATAAACATATGATTTTTCCCCTATGAGAATAACACTACAAATGGTGTCATCGGGTAAAGCCTCGTGGAATTCACAGATAATTTTAATGTTTGTTCTGTCATTCACCACAACTTGTTTTCTTTTCGAAGTGTTGATTACAAACATGGGTCTCCGTGCCTTGAATTCATCTGGAGTGTAATACATATCCGTATTGCCTGTAGTGACCCTTTTGAAAGCCGAAAAAGCCTCATATAATTTGAGAAAATTATCCTTGGAAATGTCTAAATTGTAATTTTCTCTAGGAAAGACCTCATTTCTGCCATTTTTAAGATATATGTTCTTGATGTTGCAGTTATCAAATTTACTTGAATTTTTTTCCTGATTATTGTGTCTCCCAGTCTGAAACAGTACCACCACAAAATCCGGCATGTCATATTGTATGCTGGAGAATGAATTTGTAGCATCAAACTCATAATAAGAACCAGTGGCGGGCTTCTGTACAGATTGATATGTATAAAATTGCAGAGGAATTTGTGGATTTTTTAGGATATCAGCTTTGTATTTAAGAGCATAACTGGCTTCATATTCAACAACAGGGATTCTTAGCTCCATAGTCTGAATAATGCACTTGCCTGCATCTGGTAAGGTATTAGGCAGAGCTTCCCCGGTAGAGTTTATTGTACTGTACCTCATCAAAGCATTATTATCATTGGCAGCTCTTCTAAATGTAATTCTTAACCCACCCTTCCACATAATTTCTTTGTAATCCGAGAAGAATCCTGGCAACAGGCGCATAGGGAACAGCACTGTGTGGTTCTTGGTTAATATCTTATCACCAGCCTCAAATCCACCTATTTGGTAGTATGAAGCCTCGGTTTTGGATAATTTTAATGTAGCCAAAGCTGTGGAGGTAATGCCGGGATAATCCACTCTGTTTATAACAACACCATGCTTTCTGATCTCAATTTCAGAGAACAGATGCGGCACAAAATTGTCCACCAATCTTATATTTGAATTTGCCGGATAATCTGTTCCATCGAGCTTTACAACATCAAATTTGATGTATAGATCTGCTCTGTGGGGGTGTATAAAGCCGTCCCCTACATCAAGATCAACCTCGATTTCTGTGTTGGGTTGATTTAAATTTGCAAATGTCCTCCTGTTTGGGGGGAATGAGTGTAGCTCATAACTCTCAATATTTTCCATTGTATGTATTTTTATTTAAATGTTAATCTCTATGATTGCAGTTGTTGTGGCTCCAGCAAAATCAACTAATTCTTCTTTTTCATTAGTGACCATCAATTCAATGTAATCTATTCTATTATGGCATACAGGAAAATATAATGTTGGGGATGGATTGTAGATGATGGGCTCCATAAATTCAGAATTAGGTTTGAATGTTGCAATGATGCCGGTTTGTTTGTGAGTGCCTATGCCATTTGATTTGGTGATCATACCCTCAGCCACATTACAGTGAATATTCAGAGTCTCTATGGCTAAGAATTTAGGTATATTCATAGCAGTGTGTTTGATGGCTGCTTCAAGTTTTGTGTTGTTCTCAAAGCCTAACAGCTCTCCTATAGTACCCAGATCCACTGTTTCTGTAGCAGATACAATTTCTACTCTGTGAGTGACAGAATTTTGAGTTAACACTACACCTCTGGGTAATTGAGCATTTAGAGTGGACAGATTATATTGCCCTGGAGTGATGACAATTTTTTGATCCCCTACTGCAATTGTGTTGTTGTGGTGCGTAATATTAGGTATCAAGTACATGCCGTAAAATGCCCTGAGAGCTATTGTTTTGGGATACACTATGTCATCATGCAATTTGAGTTTCAATATTGAATTTTGGCTGGTGAGATGGAATACCCCCATGATGTTTCAGATACCACAAGGCTTTTTGAAAATCTTCAATTGATGGTTTATTTATTTGAGACATATATCTGAGAACAGATAAACACAAATGTCCACAATTAACATCTTTGAAGTTTTGAACACGGGCATTATTGTAATAAAGATTAGCTGATTTTAGATATTTTACTAAATTTTCAGGTGGAACACCTCCAAATGAATCAAACACAAATGCCTCATCTTTTAAATATTTAAGATAACAGATCCAGTGAGTGCCCTGATTTTTGTACTCATCCAAATTAACAATGCCACACTCTTTGTTGAGTGGTTGTTCCGGCAAAGAATCAGACATGTACACACCCCTAAAATGTTTGATGCCCAGTGGCTTGATTAAAGCTTCAATATCTTGGTTTGTAAGCGGCTCTTGTTTTTTTTAAACTTATTCATGGCTCTCTTAACACCTTTGCCTTTTTTCTCCATGGCCAGGTTATGGCGCTTCAATTCATCTAATTCTGCCTTATTCTTCTTGGCATCTATTACTGTTTTTGCTATGGCAGCTGATCCCCCAGCCAAACTCCCAACAGCCCCAAGTGCTGCTAAGATGGCAGGGATAGTAAATATAAATCCCCCCACATGTGATTTTTTTCTAGATTGCTGTAATTTTTTTAATTGGGGGGTACTAAGCAACAATTTCATACCATGGCCCTTTGCAATACAAGAGCTTTTTTTCTTGCGCTGCTTTTTGGTCAAAAGACTATCAATAGTTTTAATAGATTTAAGACCTGCATAAGGTATTTGATACATAACACCCTTGGCCTTCATTGTAGGTTTATTATATACATGTTCACAGCCCCCACCCCAGTTTTTGTTTGGTGTTCATAGCTATGGTGGTTCCCAATGCTGCTATTTTTTCACTTAAAGAAGCATCTTTGCTTACAAATCTGCCAAATGCAGCCTCTTCTAATTTCTTGTCTGCAACATGTCTCTTGTCAAGATCAGAATGTGTGTTGTATGCTATGTCATGGTCTCTACAAGCAGCATCTAGGGGATTAACACCAGGGTCCCCTCTGTTTAATCTATGGTCCAATTTTGTGCCTGGACCACAATACTGATAGCCTGGAATGTGTAGTTCAAATGGCAGCTTGTTTATAATGTCATTAACCAACCCCCGGCCCTCAGAAATATTCCAAAATTTAGGTGGTAGAGTATTAATAATTTTTATAAGATATCCAATCCCCTTAGTGTCATTCACTATAAAATTAGACAATTTTGTGCTTATCATGTCCATAATTCCAACCTTTTCATTGTAAAAATTGTGGTTCCCAGCATTTTCCTCCCCGGCTATCACCAATAACCTATCTACAAGTTTCCTGACATCATCAACCCAGACAAATTCTTTAGGCAGGGTGTTGTATTGTTTGATTCCACTGCCAGTCTTGATCTGTGACCATATGGGCTTGATTAAATTGTTATATTTTGCTCCACTGCTAGACTTGACTCTTTTTTGTGTGGGATCATTGTTCTGGTATAGAGCATCTGATTTTATTAATATTTCTTTGTAATGTTCATAATCTTGATCTGTATAGCTGCCAGGCCTTTTCCTAGTCATCAGTTCCCACAACCCAGGTGTTCCGGGGTACTTAACAAAAGCACCTTTTTCTCCGAGACGAGATTCTGAATAAACAATCAGATCATCCCCCATAAAAGTTACTCTGAAATTGCCAATTCTATGTATGATACTGCCATCAAGCTCTGTGTCAGCATATAAGCCAAACACCTCATCTTTATTGTCTTTAGGTGTGGTTAAATATTTTTGAGCAAGAAGACCCAATTCAATAGGATCCTGAGTAGCCTCAATTCTTCTAGGAGCAACAGGACTAGGTGTATGAATACTGGAAAGTGGGGTGAATGGATAATCTAATATGTTCCTTGCAGCTACAGGTACAAGCTCTGTGATCAAATTTTGATTCTGCTCTGTAACAGTTTTGATATTCTTACCTAAATTATTAATAGCATCAATTACAGGCTGTTCTGTTTGTTTGTGTTTTTCATAAATTCCTCGGTTCTCTGATTTCCATCCCTTAAATCTTTTTACAAGATAATCTCTTAACTTAAGATCATCAATGATTGGCCTTTTCATGGTTATTTATATACGTCTCTACGTCTAGAAAATCGTTGATTTTATTTCTGTATTTGCCAGTATTAGGTGTTCTTGTCATATCAATTGTGACAAACCCATAACTGTCCTGGTTCCAGCACCTGCTGCAAAACTTGGAAAAATCATTGTAGCTCAAGTCCCCAACTACATATTCATCATGTATGTGTTTGAGGTTGGTATGATCTTGATGAAACACACATATAAAATTGCTGTTGTCTCGGATCAGCTGCTTCGGTATTTTAGAAAAAGTCTGTGCCAGGTAGAAGCAATCAATGTTTTTGTGTCGGCCCTGTGTAAAGAAATTTCTAACCTTGTTTTGATTATCCAGTATAATGTCATCAAACACAACAACAGAATTATCGAGACATTCGTGAAGTGGCTTAACATCTGGTTCAAAAGTGGCAATATCCAATCCATCATATAGCTTCATCAGCTGCTGATATTTTAATTGTTCCAAGCTCTTAGAGAAGACATACAAGTGCCTGTTTTTCCAGTCTAACCAGTTGCGTGCCAATAAAAAATTATCAACCATTAGTGTAGTTTTACCACAAGCTGATGGCCCAACAATAAGACACCTAATATTATCAGGCAGCAAGTTGCCATTTCTCTTATTCTGCTGTTCAGGTTCTGGCAGCCTTTTTATAACATCCCAGGTGCTCATATTATTATTTTGTCTGCATCGATCCAGCTGTTTTCCGGATGACCCAGCCATTTGACAAATAACTTGTTGCCTTTTCTGCGGATGATTTTTTCTATGAGATATGTGTCAGGCTGTTTAGTTTTGCTGAGCTCTTGTTCATAGAACCTGCCTTTGAGAATTTCTCCTCGATGATCCTTTATTATATATGTATTAAGGGTCCCGGGTTTAACTTGAACCACTGTAAATAATTCGGTGCTCCAGTTTCTCGTAAAGCCTCTTTTGGATAAGTGCTTATATTTGCTGATTCTTACTTGATCGCCCACCCTGTATTTGGCCTTCCTTGTTGTTGGCTGGTATCTAGGATAATAAACAGTCCTGATCAATTTTTGCTCATCAGATGAAGTTACTTCAGAGGGTTTCATGTTGATTGTGGAATGGACCGAGTTGTTATATTTATGTAGAAGTTCTGGAAGAATATTAATCCATTTATAATTACCTTGGAGGGTAAATTGTTTATACATAAGATTTTTTAGGGTTTTGTTGAATCTCTCTACAATTGAGGCTTTGAGATCACTATAACTCGAGTAATGTTTTATTGCCTGGCTTTTAATAAATTGTTGGAACACAGAATTATAAAATTCTTTGCCATTATCTGTTTGCAAATAGCGCGGTGATCTTCCACTCTGATTGATGATTGTCCTGAAGGCTTCTGTAACACATTTTCCAGTCTTGGATTTGAGTGGCACAGCCCAGGCAAATTTTGAAAATGTGTCTATTACAGTAAGTAGATACTTGTAGCCCTTGTTGATTTTGTCTAAGTTTTTCAACTGCCCACTTGACAACTCAATCAAGTCGCTCTGCCATAAATCATCTATGCCTTTTGTGACTACTGGCAGTCTCTTAAAATTATGTCTGGCTTGTCTGTGTAGTTCATCAACAATAATTTGTCTAGACATAATATGTAAACAAGAATATTGCAACTATAGGGTGTTCAGCAGCTGATACTGCAGGATTTTCTAAATATAATTTGTCTCCAATATGTATTTTAAATTCCAAAGTGCCATCATCTTCAGTATAGGCTGTTTCTAATGTATTGGGGTCTGTAAAATCCTCTAACTCTACACTGGTGATTTTCGGTTTGTTGTCAGCATTTGTTATTGATAAGGTGGGGTAGTGGTGTGCCTGTGGTTGATGCCAATATTTGATCTTGATTGGTCTCAGTGTGCCCCCAACAAAAAATTGGTAATAAAATTGTGCAGGGGACAGCATATATATTTTGCCACCTGGTGTAAATGGTGAATCATATTCTTTGTTGGGGATACTGTACAATTCAAGAATTACTGTATGTTTTGGATTCTCGATTATGACTGTTATTTCTTTTTCTGCTGTAAGCAATCTGCTTGTTACAGATTCAAGGTGCTCATTGATGGTCCTAACAACATCATCATGGCCTGGCTTGATCTTTATGTCCACAACAAGTTTCTTGTATTGTTGCACAATTTCTTGAAGCTGGGTGGCAAAAACAGACAGAGCATTTGCTTGATTGGATTCCATGGTCCCTAGCTGTTGCTTGATATTAGCTACAATTTGTTGCAAATTTTCAACAACTGCCAATTTTGAATTTTGAGCAGTAAGATCATGGACCTGTCTTCTGATATCCTCAAACAAGGCATGCAGTTCATTAATATGTTGATTGGTTGGTAGAGTGGCAACTGTCTGAGTAAGTTGTTTGATCTCTGTCTGGATATTCTTGATATCTTCTGATTTCAATATCCTATTCACTGCCCTCTTAATATTTTTAAGTTCCTGTGATGTAGGAAGATTTGATACTGTATTTTGCAAAGATTCAAGTGCCAATTTTACATTGTTTAATTCAGAAGCATCAGCCACATTTTGCATAGCATTTTGGAGCAGGGCTATATCTGCCTGAGAGGGTGTTGATTGTTGTAAAATTTCAAGCTTTGTTTGGATATCATCTATCAAGTGATGAAAATGAGATAGCTCAGATTCAGTGTTGAGGTTTTCAAGCTTTGTGATCTGTTCCTGGACACTGACAAGTGTGTCTACAATACCAGGCAATCGGGATTCTAGTACATTTGCCAAATCACTTTGCACTGCTGCTATTGTACCCTCAAGATGGGTTATGGAACTTTGAATTTTTCCAAAATCTTCATATGTTTCAAGTTGCAGCTTAATATTTGCTACACTCCGAGTTATTGCATTCAAAGCATCAGAAGATGGCAAGTTGTTCATAAAATTTTCAAGTGTCTCAATTTTTTCTTTAACCTCGGCTATGGCATTGTTCAGAGGGTCCAGATTAGGTATTTGGAGTGACTGAATCTGTTCTTTTAGAGTAGAAATCACTAGATCAAAATCTTCTTGTGATTTTATGCTTTTGACAATTGTTTGGAGCTGTACCTGGACATTATTTATTTGCTCTTCCAATTGTTGTTTCAATTGCTCGGAGTTGTTGGCCTGGGTCTTAAATTTGGCTTGAAGAGCTGCTACAGCTTCTTCTAAACTTTGAAAATTATCCAATGTTGCCAGATCAGTATATTTTTGAAGCAACAATTTGAGTTCAGAATCAATTTTAAGAAGAGGGTCCATGCATTGTGATTGAAAATTTGTAATTTCTAATTGAAGACTGGCATTGAGTGTGGTTTGTAAAGCTTGTAAATCACTTCTCAATTTCTTGACTCTGACATCAAGCATCAGAATCTCATCAGTGTGATCTTCATGTGTTGTATGGCCAAATATATCGTTAGGCATTTTTGTTTTAGTGGTTATTTATTATAGAGTATCTGATTCTTAATTCTAAAAAAAAGGGTATGAGCTTGTCATAGGATCCAGGGACCTCAATATATAAGCAGTCACCAGCAGAAACAGTATATACAGTGCCAGAAATCATGTTTGAGTGCTTAATTCTATAAATATTTCTCCGTACTGAAATTTTGACATCACCCTCGGGGGTTGTAATAAATTGCAATTGCCCACCTACAGGTAATTGGTAATGATTTAAATTATTGTTAAATATGTACAATGTTTTGCCTGTTTCATCATCATTATCTGTAAGTATGCTGTTCAGATGAATAATTAACAAGCCACTCAGTTTAGATATCATATCAGAAGAGGGTTGTGGTGTTGGCAGGTCCATAATAGCCTGTTTTTTGAACCCAAATAAGTTCATAGGCATGTTTATTTATTTCAAATCATGCTCTGTAATTGGGCATTGTTTGCCACTTTTCAAATCACAATGCCCCCATGGTAAAGTATGTATGCCACATGATTAAATGCATCTCTTATCATCATGTGGGTCCAGAGCCACTTTTCTTACAATATTTGAAGTCAGCAAGTGATCCTCACTCTGAATTCTATTTTCTGATGTTCTGATTGAACTCTGGGATTTGAGACAATTTTCATAATCTTCAAATTGGAGGTCTTTTTCAACAGTCACTTTGCCAATGCCCTTGGCCTTTTTGACAACAGCACTACATGTTTTAAAACTGTATACCTTGGCACTTAACCCAGCAAATTTCACAATAACATCACCAAGTGTTTCATCTTTTAACTTGCCAGGCACTTTTTTGTTGTGGTGGTGTTGAATCTTTGAATGTTCACTAGTATCAAAGTATTGAAACAATTCAGACTGTGCAATATCTTGATAAACATCTTCTGTTTGAATATCAAGAACAAAACTATCCGTATCCATGTACAATAATTTTACACGATCACCATAAAAAGGTTTCAGCACATCATAATACAATGTTAACATACGTAATTTGGACGATTCCAATATCTCAGCCCCTACATAAATAGGTTTATCAAACTTAATCTTTGTTTTCTTCATGTTGAAAAGTGCCATGTGCTCATCATAAATTCTTCTATAATTGAAATTAGGCTTTGCAACCAATTTTTTGCTCAGGCTGGGGTCAGTAATTATTTTAACATCGGTATGTTTTCTGACATTTTCAATTGTTTTGCCATACACTGAATTCACCATCAATTTAAACAAGCCCTTATCAAATTGGCTCTTTGCAGATGTTCGAAGCTCTGTGTTTGTATCAATGTATGGCTTCAACCATTCTGAGTGCCTGAACCTCAAAACTTTGCCAAGTTTGGTCACTTGAACACCATGTTTCATCAGGAACTGGAGGTTTTTGTAATATATGACATAATCCTGTTTTGGCTCCAGAGTCATCATGAGCTTCTTCTGTTTAGAGCCAGGTGAGCACTGAACCTCGGAAATTGGGGCAGATCAGAAAATTTATTGTGTAAATTATCTGAAATTGCCAGATCAACCTCTAAGAAGAGGCCATATTCACTGTCATCAAAGTCCTGAAGATCTTCAATATTGAAATTTTCAACCCACTCAAGCCCTGCATATGGCAGTTTATCCATCATGGCATGACCATAGAGGCTGTTTGCATCTACATAGAGTATATAATTTGATGGCCGTGCTGGATCATAATCAGGCATATATTTATTATTTGCTCTGGCATATCTCTGGGAACATTGCACCATCCCCCCTCTTATACATTTCTCCATAAACAGATACATATCTTGATCGTGGATCAGATCCAATTGCATTTTGGTGTTCAAAAACGTTGCGGCCCATGCTAGGCCCGGAGCACTGAAAAAATATATTGGGTCCAGTCCATAATTTTGCATCGAAGATTTTCTGAATGCTTGCAATATATCAGCTAAGAGAGTGACATCAAGTTTCAAATATGCCATGTGATAATCACCAAATGTCTGGCAATTTAAATTGTTCCACATCAATTGGGCATGGTGATAATCTTCATCAGTGATTCCAGATCCTCTGATTCTGCTGTAAAACTCTTCTTGTGGTGGCAGGGAACACTCATCAAATTTAGAAAAATCTGTAACATAGTCATCTGGATATACACCCTTCCGCCTAATTAATTTCAGGTCCTGATTTGGAAACAATGTACGTGTGATTTTGAATTGATCATCAGATAATTGATTTGCCAGTGTAGGCAGGCCAGCAGATAAAAATCTGTAAGAATCAAGAAATCTTATGTGAATAGGAACACCATCAACTTTAATTATCTTGCTAATAGATATATATTTCTCATCATTTTCAGCTAAAATATTTAAATTCTGCTTGTCAAACCCCTCGTACCTGATCAGATGATGGAAATCATAATTGGATGCTCCATGGCAAAATATGGGGATAAATCTTGGTCTCTTGATCTTAATATTACAGCTATTACACAGGGCCATTAAGAATTTACCATCTGTATGAGAATGGTGATGAACCTTGATATTTGTATCTGAAAATTCACAATCACATACCGGGCATTTTTCTGCATTGTTGAAATCTTCAATCTGTTCCTCTGTTAAAGGCAACATAGGCTTTGATATTAATAAGATGTTAGATGCTATGTCACGGCACACATTTTCTATTATATATGCAAATATTTTGATGGCATTTGGTCCCTTGTATGAATATTCTTTAATAACAACACCATCCCGTATAACCACACAACAAAAACTGGAAGGTTCATGTTGCTGGTATGGTGTACTTGAAGATTCTTCGGGATCTGGGCTACAGAATGCAAGAGGATTGAGGTTCGATTCAAAATCACAGACAATATATACTGGGTGTTCCAACGAGGCTTCAAACTTTTTGAATTTGCAATTTTCACTTGGATTGGGCATCACCATATGAACAGGTTTATGATTGCCACAGTATTTCAGATGCTCAATTAACTTGTTTTTTGCAATTTCTGCACTCTCTTCCCGAACCCCCTTCACCATTTTTTGACCATCAAATACAGTTAAGCATCTTCTGCACAACTTGAATATTGTATTGGATTTGTCTAGTTGTGTTCTCACTAAAGCTTCAAGATTATGTATCAGAGTATAATGATATGTGCTATCCCCTTCAATTAAGAGCAAATCAATCGGAATAGCAGATTCATCATCAAGTGTACTGATTCTGAGAGGTGCTATCGGGCAATTGCCAGTGGAACAAATAAATACATTAATAGATAATTGTTTGCCATTGATGTGCCTGGCCCTTTTTTCAAATTTATCAATATTCTCTACAGACATTGGATATTCCAAACCCTCCATTGCATCGTCAAAATCATGTTCATGCTGTTTATAATAAGTTATTCGCTGAGGATCCCTTGAAACTGGATACAAAGCAGCTAATATACACCACAAAAAGCATTTCGCGTCATTATTTTTTATATTGACCACGGCTCTTTTGTTTTTGATATTAGCAGGTAATGGCAAATATGTAGATCCTTGTAATGGGCAGAATTCAGAAATATTAACATATAACTTGTGCGGAGAGCCACATAGGCTCCATCCTGACTCTTTTGCCGCAAATTCAGTGTGTTTGATTTTCAATTGTTCTATCAACCTGCTTATTATTGTGTCCGAATTTGCATTTGAATATACAGGTACAGTTTCTGTTAAGTGGGGATGTGTAAATTTTGTGCCGTTTGGTTTCTTATATTGTGTAAACAATTTGAGGGACAGCTTATAAGAGCCATTTTGTGCATTAAGAATTGCCTGGAGATCAGAATTTATACTGTTCAAAAAATTCTTAATATCACATCTTGGCTCTGATACAAACCGGTGATCCCTTAATTGGCCGTTAAAACTGCTACGGATAGGTTCATAGCGTGGCTGCTTTGCAGGTCCAGCATTAACAGGTGCTTCATGCTTCCTTTTCAGACCAGATGTGGATGGTTGTGAGGGCAATGCTGATGACTGTACATAAGAATTACACTTATGCCATTTGTAATATGCCTTGCTTAATATTTTATGGCATCTTGGACACATTTTTGTGGCTTTTCTGCATTTCTTAGAGTTACAAATACGGCAATGCCTAGCCCAATGAGAACTAGATATATTTTTATTACACTGATTGCAATATTTTTGTTTTGGCATTTTTTCTTGTTGTTTATTATATAAGATTTTCTGGGCTTCAATTCAAAACTTTATACTTAATAAAAAAATATCAGTTGGGTTCAGCAGTTAGGGGCTGAGCTGGTGCTTTTATACCCAAACAACAACAGTAACTATGTTTTGGTGATAGTTTTGCTGATGTACAACACACTTCACCAGGTTTAAAACCTCATCTCTATATCAACTAAATACAATTCAAAATTGGATTTTGAACTGTGCAATAAATATTCTGTAAGTCTCACTTGTGTTTATATTAACAGAACAATACAAAACCAGAATTGTATTCAGGATTGCATGTTTTCATACAAAAAAGCCATATTTTTGACAAGTTTATAAACAACAATCACACAGATATAGCTTTTACACACATGGCCGAATCTGTCTGAGCAGAGGAGGGAGGGGGGTTTCAGATCTGGGGGCTATCAACTAGCAGTAATTATTCTCAAAATCTCACTTGTGGACATATTATTTTGCCACATGTATTTCAATCTTAAATATTTTATCAGGACTCGAACCCCGAGCCTTTTGTTTACAAGACAACAATATTATCATTTTGCCATCAGGGGAGGCTTCATATTTTATGAGGACTTAAACCCAAACCTCCACACCTGAAAAATTAGGGTATAAGCCCCTCTTGCCATTGTCTTAAGTATGGGTAAATCTATCTGTTGAGCCCTCGCCTTTTCTACACTAGAAATTCAGAATTTCTTAAAAATCAGAGCATATCACACCTGAAGAATTGGGGTACAGGCCCCATCTTGGCATTGTTTTAAGTGTAAACAAATCTGATTGTTCAATCAAATAGTCTCGCCTTTTCTACACTTGTAAGTGGCGCTGTCCCTACCGTAAATACCACTACTAGGATAAGGCAAAGAATAACCGGAGTAAGAAAATCATGCCTTTTCAAAACATTCAAGTTCCGAGCACAGCCGAAGCCGACCCGAAGCTCACCCGATCTCAAGTCGGCCACGCTGCCGCTATGGATGATGGGAAACCAGCTGCCTGAGGCGATTGAACCGACGACGCCCATTGGCTGAGATTTCTTTTGGAGCATTCGCTTTACTCGATTTCCTACTCCATTTATTCTTTACATTCTCATCTGTAAGGTATATGTTATATATAGACGCATTCTCTGAAATCTCATCTTTTCATTGATGTACGATACGCACAATAATTTGGTTTCACAACTGCTGTCACAATAATTAAAGCTACCCCTTCCGAAGGAAAATAGCATTGAGTTGGATAGGAAGAAAACAAGTGCTCTCGTTGCGAGGACTCAGTCCCAGCGCGTCGTCTGCTGTGACGTCACACTATTGGACTGCATTGGAGGGTTAGCGATACACGCTGCTGAGCTGAGATGACGTCAGTGTATCGTTGTCGTTAGCTGATTGGAGGCTTCGGAAATAGAGGCTCTCTCGCAAGCTGCAAGTACAAAACAGTCAAAGATGTTACGGAACTCGGAAGAACTCGCATGAATAGTTTGTGTCCAGCCAAACTGCTCCTCCCTCACAGACCTTTCCCCGCGGTGAGATGAGGAAAGAGAGATATGTGTGCTGGGTGGTTGTACGAGCAGGATAAAACTTGGACAGAAAAACACATGAACGAAAAGAACAGGTTACAGATTTGATTGGCAGGCGAAAAAGTCGATACTTCCAATTAATTAGCCATAACAATGTTGCGTTTCTTTCTCTTTTCATAAGGTATGCATGGGATTCTTATTCATCATATTTTTCAAACATTGTGTTTAGTTTAATAATACACTTTAAAAAGACGCTTCCACTACTTGCAACATGGGAAAAAATGTATACTCTCTTATGCAGGATTTTTTATTTTATTATTATTATTATTAGCAATGCCTATTCCGACTATATTGAAATAAATGCACACCTGGTGCGAAATTGTCACTCTTAGCCTTGGAGGCCTCAAGCTCAAAGCAGAGATCACAAATTACTACATGCTTCCTCGGCGATACTTACCAGTTTTGCTGATGATTTTCAGAGCTCGGGACATAAAATCGCAAGTGCCAGATGCTTCCATGTCCTCCAACTTTCAAAAATTCATTTTTCACACCTATTCCGGAAATTGGAAACACCATTTGTAGACGATAATAATTTTACACATTTAACTCTATGTATAACCTATAGAACCAAATAACAATCTCACAGCCACTGAATAAATCCACCTACCAGGTAGGCAGCAGAATATCATGTCAATTTCGCTTGGTCATTGTTGATCGAGGCAGATAAGCAGTTGCTCTGCCCTTTGACGATTTTAGAACACATCGTAATAAGGTAACATCTTCCTGAAGTAGGAAATGTACTTAGTAGGAAATGTACTTGAGCATTGTAATGACCTTTATGAAAGTTTTATAATGGAAAAAAAATCTCTTGTTTCGGTCGAAATGCGTCTACTGTACAATACAAATCTGGGGGCTAAGAACTATTTTGACGGACGGACTCCAACCCTCACTACCCCCTTTAGCGCCATTCCCGAAGTTCAAAAGTCCTCTTAGAATTTATTAAAGGAATATGAAGTTAGTTAATGGTGTCTCCATCTTCTGTGACCAGAAGTCATCATCCCCGTGAATAATTTCAATTTGTAATCCCTGCGGTGTCCACAAACTAAACATGCAATATTGCCTTCTGGTCACATGCAATTGGCCTTGTACTTGATAATAGAAATGTTGATTCTTATTCACGTCACCGATTGAACGTTTGTCTTTGCTCACGTTCCAGAACGAACATTTCCTTTGTAGAATCAGGTCTTCGGGTGATATCAACGCACCTGATGATGGACACTTTACCTCGACCAAACCATCTCTTACTATTACTCCATCAGGAGTTGCTCCTAGGATTGCTTTAAGGGGATCCACAAAGAGTCAACACTCTTCAACCTTCACACCCATTTTTTCTTCCAGGCATTGGATGGCAGTCTTCTCATGACTTCTACCCCATATTATGGCGTCGGTATCAAAATTCATATAGAGGAGAGATACCACTAATTTCTCAAATTACGTGTAAGGCTTACGCCTACACACAGCACCAAAATTGGAGGCTGTCAACAGCTTCCTACGAATTTCCTTCCAATGTCGGCTATTTCCTTGAAGCAGAGTTCGGTTTTCCAGATCTTGTCTTTCCTCGTCTGTAGAAGGCAAAGACGCCAATAGTTCTTTCTTCCCAATATCATATTCCAAAGGTGTCATATCAGGTGATGGTACATTTGGTCCATAAATAATTTCCATGGGTGTCACATTCTTCACACTTCGGATGGAGCGTTTCTTTATCAAAGTTTTCTTTCTCGCTTCGCTCGCGGTACCTGCTTTTCTTGCAGTCTTGTCAACTTCCGAGCCGTAGCTAGGAAGTAGCGGAAGTTGGCCCTGGGCGCCGAACAATCTGATTGAGAAAAATTGTAAAAGAGAATGCCATGCCGTCCCATGAAATTTTTTGCGCCCTATTAAATCAATACTGTTTTCAACTTTCAAAAATTTGGATCGAAAAATTTTCTTGCTCGCTTCGCTCGAAGTTTCTTTTCTCCAATACATTGTAAATTACCAGAGAGAAAGTAAGAACAAATAAGTAATTCAGACAGTTGCTGCTATAACAGTTTGGTTTGGAGGAATACGAGCGCTCACATTTCAGAGACAATCTATATATTTTTTGCTGTTTGTTTGTTAAGGGGTGGATGAATAGATTACGTAATATATTTAAATAATATATTAATACCTAGGTATATAAACTCCTCACAAAAAGTCTGGAATATTCCATTTGTCGGGGAGAGAGGACATGGGCAGGGCGCAGTGCGGGTGGAATGTAGTTGGAAACATGAGAAAAGAATGCAGGCAGAACACCATGTGATGTATACGTGCATATCCGGCAACAGCTAGCGCCATCTACATTGTGGTACAACCTATCAGTACCGGCCGAGTTTACCTGGCCGTCACGCAGCATGTCAAATACAGTGTCTTCGAAGCAGTGCAAGCGTTAAATGGATATCTGGCGTTAACGATGGTGATAACGCAGTTTGATCGCACCAGGATTGTGACATTGTTGCAACAAGGGCGTACACAGGCGGAGGTTGCACGTGTGGTTGGGGCACCCAAGGAGCGGTATCCAAAACATGGAAACGATTCAGGAACACGAACAGTGTATCAGACACGCCGAGAAGTGGTCGTCCAAGAGTGACAACACGCCGTCACGATGCATACATTACTGTGACTGCACGCCGAAGGCCAACAGCGACTGCCCGGGAGTTGCAAAAGGACTTGTTGCAAGCATCCGGCGTTCGTATCGCGACCCAGACTGTGCGTAATCGTTTGCATAGTGTCGAACTAAGGTCATATAGGCCGCTGAGACGTGTGCCACTGCGACCTCACCATCGGCGGAACAGACGAATATGGGCTGATGAACATCGTAGGTGGGATGTGCAACAATGGCGGAATGTGATGTTTTCCGATGAAACAAGGATCTGTTTGCGGCCTGATACGCGACAACAACGTGTTTGGCGACGTCGCCAACGCCACGGGAGGCAGCAGCATGTGCAAGAAGTCCATCCCTTTGGTGTTGGTGGAATGTTGTTTTGGGCAGGTATCATGTACGGGCGACGGACACCTCTCATTCCACTGCAAGGGCGGTTGACGTCTCGACGCTATGTGGATGAAGTGCTACGGCTTTTCTTGCTTCCATTTTACTACCAGTATGGTGCCGACTTTGTCTTTGTGGACGATAACGCACGTCCACATCGTGGAGCACCAGTGACCAATTTCCTGCAGGATGTTGACGTTCGTCGTATGGATTGGCCAGCACTCTCCCCGGACATGAATTGCATTGAGCATGTGTGGGCGATGTTGAAGCAAGCCATTTCACGTCGTCCACAGTCTCCGCAATCACTGCCAGACCTCATCCAGGCTGCCCAGGTTGAATGGGACCGTCTCCCACAGGATGCCATCGATGCACTCATCTCATCTCTAGGATGCCACAACGTGTGCGGGAACTGCACAGTGCAAGAGGAGGTCATACACATTATTGAGGGACTCACTTTATGTGTGTCACACACTGTGGCCGTTTTGCACAGTTCATAGGGAAGACGTTTTTTCCTTCCCTTGATTTTGGTTGTTTTTCGTTCACTATATTTGGTTGCTTTGGTGAACTTGGCAAGCTGGAATTGTCACTTATCCTCTATTTTTGCACTTGTCCTATCACAGGGTGTATCATTTTTGCTACAATAAATGTCTCTGTTCCCATTTCTTCACTTTCTTCTTATATTCAAAACTTTTGTGAGGAGTTTATATATATACACTGTATATATAATATACACACGCGCGCGAACACACACACACATACAGGGTGATTCTAAAGGTTCCCCTTCCACTTTGCCGAGAGATGCCTCCGTGAGGAGCTAGACAACGCCGAAAACGTGTGAAAATGAACTTCACACCTCTGTACAGTAGGGTGGATCGAAAAACCGTTTTTTTCTAAATCGGTCTGCGGCTAGTGCTTAAAGTTTGTGGTTGGTGGTCCTTATAACCCATAAAAAATTCCAACTTGATTGGTTAATATCTTCAGGCTGCGCTTTTTAGTCAAAATTTTAAATTTTTATGAAAAATGTCAAAATTTGCAATTTTTCCTGATGGTCTCTCGATGATTCTGGAGTGATTTAATGGCAAAAAATTACGTATATTGCTTGTATGTTCCTTAATATTAACGATTTAGTGTGTTTGAATCAGGGAAAATGGTTTCTTAGTTCGCCAAAATTCGTCAAAAAACGCCAAATATACAGAAATGTTACGGATGTTGGGTAGGCAATAATCCGCTATAATTACTCTACCCCACCGACTTAAATTTACCAAAAACGATAAGGTTATAGGAAAGGAAGTAAACTGCAGCTCTTAGTTTATCGACTAATCGACTATCCAGCACTCACCACGAGGAGGTGGCTGCAATCGAGTGCCGCCCGCTCACCCACCCAGGTAGACTGGCCTCTTTAGGTTTTAAAGTCCGCTTTGGTATCAAACTTTGGTAATATTTTCCTGTCCTCCAATCGAGCTCTAATATAGCCATCTCGAGAGACATAACCATACATCATACATACAGCTTATGTCTTAAGAGCAGGTAATGAATTTGACGTTGCTACATACAGCAATTGATGCAGCAGTTACATCTTTGACGCACCGTTCCACTGCCTGGCTATGGCACGGCAGGGCAAAGAAAAGTCTGCAGTTTTCCTAGGGAATCGTCTCTTCCTGCTGCGATCTCTTCTAAGTCTTCATTCGTAAGTAAGTGTGCTACTGGAGGTGATGTCTTCTTTTCCCCAGTGCACTAAATCTGTGTAATCTTTGGCATTAAAGTTAATCACTGGGGGTGCAAATTTTCTAATGGTGTTGTTTGGTTGGCTTTGGCTTTTTCTTGCTTCCAGGATCTTTTTCGCCGCGTTTTGACGCACATTTGGGCGACTGTCTGCCAACATACCAACAAGTATGTTTTGTGGATGCCCCCAGAAAGCATGATTTTGAAGACGTTCATAGAGAAAAGTCTTTAAATCGTTTGGTAAGTACTCCATTTTCTGCAATGTTAGCCACAGGTATTTCGACGCGTCCTTGATAGTTCCATTGCATTTGATGTAAAACCACATGGGAGCGTAAACTTTAACGACAAATTCTGTCAATGTCTTAAGAGCAGGTGATGGATTTGACGTTGCTACATACAGTCGAAGGATGAGCCCTGCAAGAGTCAGCCATCAAGCATGGTGAATGGGCCCAGGAAGACACATCGCAAGATCATTTGGACACACTCCACTGTTTGCAGCCTGGCACATTTTGTAGAGGTAAGCCTGGTCTGTGCTGAGAACATCAACGTCAATATCAGGAAGAACTGCTTCAATTTTTTCGAACTGGACGATGGGTCGGTCTTGGCAGGTAGACAAGCTCTTTACTACGTCGCCTTGAAATCCCTTCAGGCCGGATGTCTTGCCGTCAATTTTCTCAAAAATGTGTCTTAGGGGCAGTTGCAATTGCCTTCTTCGCAGAGAAAGTACCAAATAGCAGCTGTTGCTCCTTCTGCGTCGGCTGTTTTGGGCGTAACATGGGTAAGGTAGAATGAACCAGGTTCCTCAATGAGGGAAATGTGCTCTTCTTGACACGTCCGTTGGTACGTTTCTCCAGCCTCTTCACATGTCTCTTTCAACAAAGTAGAATCTTTCCTTCCATCTAAGTACAACGACAAAATTTTCTTGTTCTGGGGACATTGTTGTTCTTGTAGTGTTTGTCGCGTTCGTGAGCTCTGTCGCCTGATATTGTTTCTGTCTATAACAATGTTAAATTTCTCCTTTTGAGGTAGTGTTTTATCTATGTCAGTAGTGGGGTTGATGCTATAATAAGCACCACTTACAAGTGTAGGAAAGAAGAGGCTATTTGATTGAACAATCCGATTTGCCTACACTTAAAACAAAGCCAAAAGGGGCTTATACCCCAATTCTTCAAGTGTGATATGCTCTGAATTTTTAAGAATTTTGAATTCTAGTGTAGAAAGGAAGAAGCCTCAACAGATAGATTTGCCTACACTTAAAACAAAGCCAAGAGGGGCCTATACCCCAATTTTTCAAGTGTGATATGCTTTTAATTTTTCAGAATTTTGAATCAAGTGTAGAAAAGAAGAATTCTCAACAGACAGATTTGCCTATGTTTAAAACTATGCTAAGTTCCATATGATTTTATTGTTTACAGTGTGTTTTTCTGTCAAAATTCCTGGAAGCTTGAATCTTGAAAGCAAAAAATATTTATATTCTCGGGCATGTGACTGATCAATACAATAAGACATATGCAGGTGTGCATATTAATTGCCTGCATGTTCTTCTAATCTTTTGATCAGTCACATGCCCGGCCAGGCCGGGAGATTTATGATTGCATGTATGAGATAAAATCTACATTATGCCCTTTCAGGGAAAATTCCCCCCTCCCTCCCTGTACATGCCTTCATGTTATTGACTCCAAGGGAAAAAGAATATTGGTTCCTTGCATGTTGCCATATATGCATGAATCCAATTCTACTTTTGCCGTGTTCTGATAATATAAACCTGAGCGAGACTTACAGGAAGACATACTGCACAATTTCAGAGTCCAACTCTGGATTGTATTTAGCTGATATAAAGCTATGAGCTCTGGGTTCTCAATAAAAATGTGGACATACTCCCATGGCTTATTGTCTTGTAATCAAGAGGCTTCTGGGTTTAAGTCCTCTCTATGGAGAAGTGCTAGGGGAAAGGCAAAGTGTTAATATTGGTGCCTTGTAAACAAGAGGCTCGGCTTTGAAGCCTGACAAAATGTGTAAGATTGAAATATATGTGGCAAAATAATATCTCTACACGTGAGATTTTGAGAACATTTACTGCTAGCTGATATACAGCTGAGGTTTGAAACCTGGTAAAGTGTGTTGTACAACAGCATAAAAGTATACACACACACATACACACACTTATTTACTTCTAGTTTAAGTTCAATTGGACACCAGCCTCAATTCTTCTAGAATTGCTCTGTGACTCTCTCATTTCTTACATCATAAACATATGATTTTTCACCTATGAGAATAACACTACATATGGTGTCATCAGGTAATGCCTCATGGAATTCACAGATAATTTTAATGTTTGTCCTGTCATTAACCACAACTTGTTTCCTTTTTGAAGTGTTGATTACAAACATGGGCCTCTGTGCTTTGAATTCATCTGGTGTGTAATACATGTCAGTATTGCCAGTAGTGACCCGTTTGAATGCTGTAAATGCCTCATATAATTTAAGGAAATCATACTTGGACATGTCTAAATTATAATTTTCTCTAGGAAATACCTCATTTCTGCCATTTTTAAGATATATGTTCTTGATGTTGCAGTTATCAAATTTACTTGAATTTTTTCCTGATTATTGTGTCTTCCAGTCTGAAACAATACCACCACAAAATCAGGCATGTCATATTGTATACTGGAGAATGAATTTGTAGCATCAAACTCATAATAAGTACCAGATGCGGGCTTCTGTACACATTGATATGCAAAAAATTGTAAAGGAATTTGTGGATTTTTTATTATACCAGCTTTGTATTTAAGAGCATGACTGGCTTCATATTCAACAACTGGGATTCTTAGCTCCATAGTCTGAATAATGCACTTGCCCTCATCAGGTAGGGTATTAGGCAAAGCTTCCCCTGTAGAGTTTATTGCACTGTACCTCATCAAAGCATTATTATCATTGGCAGCTGTTCTAAATGTGATTCTTAAACCACCCTTCCACATAATATCTTTGTAATCTGAGAAGAATCCTGGCAACAGGCGCATAGGGAACAGCACTGTGTGGCTCTTGGATATAATTTTATCACCAGCCTCAAATCCACCTATTTTGTAGTAAGAAGCCTCGGTTTTGGATAATTTTAATGTAGCCAGAGCTGTGGAGGTAATGCCGGGATAATCTATTCTGTTTATAACAACACCATGCTTTCTGATCTGAATTTCAGAGAACAGATGCGGCACAAAATTGTCCACCAATCTTATATTTGAATTTGCCGGATAATCTGTTCCATCGAGCTTTACAACATCAAATTTGATGTATAGATCTGCTCTGTGGGGGTGTATAAAGCCATCCCCTACATCAAGATCAACCTCAATCTCTGTGTTGGGTTGATTTAAATTTGCAAATGTCCTCCTGTTTGGGGGGAATGATTGTAGCTCATAACTCTCAATATTTTCCATTTTTCTTGTATGTATTTTTATTTAAATATTAATCTCTATGATTGCAGTTGTTGTGGCTCCAGCAAAATCAACTAATTCTTCTTTTTCATTAGTGACCATCAATTCAATATAATCTATTCTATTATGGCACACAGGAAAATATAATGTTGGGGATGGATTGTAGATGATGGGCTCCATAAATTCAGAATTAGGTTTGAATGTTGCAATGATGCCAGTTTGTTTGTGAGTGCCTATGCCATTTGATTTGGTGATCATACCCTCGGCCACATTACAGTGAATATTTAGAGTCTCTATGGCTAAGAATTTAGGTATATTAATAGCAGTGTGTTTGATGCCTGGTTCAACTTTTGTGTTGTTCTCAAAGGATAACAGCTCTCCTATAGTACCCAGATCTATTGTTTCTGTAGCAGATACAATCTCTACTCTGTGAGTGACAGAATTTTGAGTTAATACTATACCTCTGGGTAATTGAGCATTTAGAGTGGACAGATTATATTGCCCTGGAGTGATGACAATTTTTTGATCCCCTATTGCAATTGTGTTGTTGTGGTGTGTAATATTAGGGATCAGGTACATGCCATAAAATGCTCTGAGAGCTATTGTTTTGGGATATACTATATCATCATGTAATTTCAGTTTCAATATTGAATTTTGGCTGGTGAGATGGAATACCCCCATGATGTTTTAAATACCACAGGGCTTTTTGAAAATTTTCAATTGATGGTTTATTTATTTGAGACATATATCTAAGAACATATAAACACAAATGTCCACAATTAACATCTTTGAAGTTTTGAACACGGGCATTATTGTAATAAAGATTAGTTGATTTTAGATATTTTATTAAATTTTCTGGTGGAACACCTCCAAATGAATCAAACACAAATGCCTCATTTTTTAAATATTTAAGATAACAAATCCAGTGAGTGCCCTGATTTTTGTACTTATCCAAATTAACAATGCCACACTCTTTGTTGAGTGGTTGTTCTGGCAAAGAATCAGACATGTACACACCTCTAAAATTTTTGATGCCCAGTGGCTTGATTAAAGCTTCAATATCTTGGTTTGTAAGCGGTTCTTGTTTTTTTTTAAACTTATTCATGGCTCTCTTAACACCTTTGCCTTGTTTCTCAATGGCCAGTTTATGGCGCTTCAATTCATCTAATTCTGCCGTATTTTTCTTGGCATCTATTACTGTTTTTGCTATGGCAGCTGATCCCCCAGCCAAGCTCCCAACAGCCCCGAGAGCAGCTAAGATGGCCGGGATAGTAAATATGAAACCCCCTACATGTGATTTTTTTCTTGATTGTTTTAATTTTTTTAATTGGTGGGTACTAAGTAATAATTTCATACCATTACCCTTGGCAATACAAGATTTTTTTTCTTTCGCTGCTTTTTGGTTAAAAGACTGTCAATAGTTTTAAGAGATTTAAGACCTGCATAAGGTATTTGATACATAACACCCTTGGCCTTCATTCTAGGTTTATTATATATATATTCACAGCCCCCACCCCAGTTTTTGTTTGGTGTTCATAGCTATGGTGGTTCCCAATGCTGCTATTTTTTCACTCAAAGAAGCATCTTTGCTTACAAATCTACCAAATGCAGCCTCTTCTAATTTCTTGTCTGCAACATGTCTCTTGTCAAGATCAGAATGTGTGTTGTATGCGATATCATGGTCTCTACAAGCAGCATCTAGGGGATTAACACCAGGATCCCCTCTGTTTAATCTATGGTCCAATTTTGTACCGGGACCACAATACTGATAGCCTGGAATGTGTAGTTCAAATGGCAACTTGTTTATAATGTCATTAACCAACCCCCGGCCCTCAGAAATATTCCAAAATTTGGGGGGTAGAGTATTAATAATTTTTATAAGATATCCAATCCCCTTAGTGTCATTCACTATAAAATTAGACAATTTTGTGCTTATCATGTCCATAATTCCAACCTTTTCATTGTAAAAATTGTGGTTGCCAGCATTTTCCTCCCCAGCTATCACCAATAACCTATCTACAAGTTTCCTGACATCATCAACCCAGACAAATTCTTTAGGCAGGGTGTTGTATTGTTTGATTCCACTGCCAGTCTTGATTTGTGACCATATGGGCTTGATTAAATTGTTGTATTTTGCTCCACTGCTAGACTTGACTCTTTTTTGTGTAGGATCATTGTTCTGGTATAGAGCATCTGATTTTATTAATATTTCTTTGTAATGTTCATAATCTTGATCTGTATAGTTGCCAGGTCTCTTCCTAGTTATCAGTTCCCACAATCCAGGTGTGCCGGGATATTTAACAAAAGCACCTTTTTCTCCAAGATGAGATTCTGAATATACAATCAGATCATCTCCCATAAATGTTACTCTGAAATTGCCAATTCTATGTATGAAGCTACCATCAGGCTCTGTGTCAGCATATAAGCCAAAAACCTCATCTTTGTTGTCTTTAGGTGTGCTTAAATATTTTTGAGCAAGAAGACCTAATTGAATAGGATCCTGAGTAGCTTCAATTCTTCGAGGAGCAATAGGACTAGGTGTATGAATACTGGAAAGTGGGGTGAATGGATAATCTAATATGTTCCTTGCAGCTACAGGTACAAGCTCTGTGATCAAATTTTGATTTTGCTCTGTAACAGTTTTGATATTTTTACCTAATTCACTAATAGCATCAATAATAGGCTGTTCTGTTTGTTTGTGTTGTTCATAAATTCCTCGGTTCTTTGATTTCCATCCCTTAAATCTTTTTACAAGATAATCTCTTAATTTAAGATCATCAATGATTGGCCTTTTCATGGTTATTTATATATGTTTCAATGTCTAAAAAATTGTTGATTTTATTTGTGTATTTGCCACTATTGGGTTTTCTTGTCATATCAATTGTGACAAACCCATAACTGTCCTGGTTCCAGCACCTACTGCAAAACTTGGAAAAATTATTGTAGCTCAAGTCCACACCTACATATTCATCATGTATGTGTTTGAGGTTGGTATGATCTTGATGAAACACACATATAAAATTGCTGTTGTCTCGGATCAGCTGCTTCGGAATTTTAGAAAAAGTCTGTGCCAGGTAGAAACAATCTATGTTTTTGTGTCGGCCCTGTGTAAAGAAATTTCTAACCTTGTTTTGATTATCCAGTATAATGTCATCAAATACAACAACAGAATTATCGAGACATTCATGAAGTGGCTTAACATCTGCTTCAAAAGTGGCTATATCCGATCCATCATAAAGCTTCATCAGCTGCTGATATTTTAATTGTTCCAAGCTCTTAGAGAAGATATACAAGTGCCTGTTTTTCCGGACTAACCAGTTGGGTGCCAATAAAAAATTATCAATCATTAGTGTAGTTTTACCACAAGCAGATGGCCCAACAATAAGACACCTAGTATTATCAGGCAGCAAGTTGCCATTTCTCTTAATCTGCTGTTCAGGTTCTGGCAGCCTTTTTATAACATCCCAGGTGATCATATTATTATTTTGTCTGCATCGATCCAGCTGTGTTCTGGAAGTCCTAGCCATTTGACAAATAACTTGTTGCCTTTTCTGCGGATGATTTTTTCTATGAGATATGTGTCAGGCTGTTTAGTTTTGGTGAGTTCTTCTTCATAGAATCGGCCTTTGAGAATTTCTCCTCCGTGATCCTTTATTATATATGTGTTAAGGGTCCCGGGTTTAACTTGAACCACTGTAAATAATTCAGTGCTCCAGTTTCTTGTGAAGCCTCTTTTGAATAAGTGCCTATATTTGCTGATTCTTACTTGATCACCTACCCTGTATTTGGCTTTTCTTGTTGTTGGCTTGTATCTAGGATAATAAACAGTACTGATCAATTTTTGCTCATCAGATGAAGTTACTTCAGAGGGTTTCATGTTGATTGTGGAATGGACCGAGTTGTTATATTTATGTAGAAGTTCTGGAAGAATATTAATCCATTTATAATTACCTTGAAGTGTAAATTGTTTATACATAAGATTTTTTAGGGTTTTGTTGAATCTCTCTACAATTGAGGCTTTGAGATCACTGTAACTCGAATAATGTTTTATTGCCTGGCTTTTAATAAATTGTTGGAACACAGAATTATAAAATTCTTTGCCATTATCTGTTTGCAAATAGCGCGGTGATCTTCCACTCTGATTGATGATTGTCCTAAAAGCTTCTGTAACACATTTTCCAGTCTTGGATTTGAGTGGCACAGCCCAGGCAAATTTTGAAAATGTGTCTATTACAGTGAGTAGATACTTGTAGCCCTTGTTGATTTTGTCTAAGTTTTTCAGCTGCCCACTTGCCATTTCAATCAAGTCGCTCTGCCATAAATCATCTATGCCCTTTGTGACTACTGGGAGTCTCTTAAAATTATGTCTGGCTTGTCTGTGTAATTCATCAACAATAATTTGTCTAGACATAATATGAAAACAAGAATATTGCAACTATGGGGTGTTCAGCAGCTGATACTACAGGATTTTCTAAATATAATTTGTCCCCTATTTGTATTTTAAATTCCAAAGAGCCATCATCTTCAGCATAAGATGTTTCTAATGTATTGGGATCTGTAAAATCCTCTAACTCTACACTGGTGATTTTTATTTTGTTGTCAGCATTTGTTATTGATAAGGTGGGGTAGTGGTGTGCCTGTGGTTGTAGCCAATATTTGATCTTGATTGGTCTCAATGTGCCCCCAACAAAAAACTGGTAATAAAATTGTGCAGGGAACAGCATATATATTTTGCCACCTGGTGTAAATGGAGAATCATATTCTTTGTTGGGGATGCTGTACAATTCAAGAATTACTGTATGTTTTGGATTCTCGATTATGCCTGTTATTTCCTTTTCTGCTGTAAGCAATCTGCTTGTTACAGATTCAAAGTGCTCATTGATGGTCCTAACAACATCATCATGGCCTGGCTTGATTTTTATGTCCACAACAAGTTTCTTGTATTGTTGCACAATTTCTTGTAGCTGGGTGGCAAAAACAGACAGAGCATTTGCTTGATTGGATTCCATGGTCCCTAGCTGTTGCTTGATATTAGCTACAATTTGTTGCAAATTTTCAACAACTGCCAATTTTGAATTTTGAGCAGTAAGATCATGGACCTGTCTTCTGATATCCTCAAACAGGGCATGCACTTCATTAATATGTTAATTGGTTGGTAGAGTGGTCACTGTCTGAGTAATTTGTTTGATCTCTGCCTGGATATTCTTGATATCTTCTGATTTCAATATGCGATTCACAGCCCTCTTAATATTTTTAAGTTCCTGTGATGTAGGTAGATTTGAAACAGTATTCTGCAAAGATTCAAGTGCCAATTTCACATTATTTAATTCAGAAGCATCAGCCACATTTTGCATAGCATTTTGGAGCAAGGCTACATCTGCCTGAGTGGGTGTTGATTGTTGTAAAATTTCAAGTTTTGCTTGGATATCATCTATCAAGTGATGAAAATGAGATAGCTCAGATTCAGTGTTGAGGTTTTCAAGCTTTGTGATTTGTTGCTGGACACTGACAAGTGTGTCTACAATACCAGGCAGGTGAGATTCTAGAGATTCTTGTACATTTGCCAAATCACTTTGCACTGCTGCTATTGTACCTTCAAGATAGGTTATGGTACTTTGAATTTTTCCAAAATCTTCATATGTTTCAAGTTGCAGCTTAATATTGGCAACACTCCGAGTTATTGCACTCAAAGCATCAGAAGATGGCAAGTTGTTCATAAAATTTTCAAGTGTCTCAATTTTTTCTTTAACCTCGGCTATGGCATTGTTCAAGGGGTCCAGATTAGGTATTTGGAGTGATTGAATCTGTTCTTTTAGAGTGGAAATCACTAGATCAAAATCGTCTTGTGATTTTATGCTTTTGACAATTGTTTGGAGCTGTGCCTGGACATTATTTATTTGCTCTTCCAATTGCTGTTTCAATTGCTCAGAGTTGGTGGCCTGGGTCTTAAATTTGGCTTGAAGAGCTGCTACAGCTTCTTCTAAACTTTGAAAATTATCCAATGTGGCCAAATCAGTATATTTTTGAAGCAGCAATTTGAGTTCTGAGTCAATTTTAAGAAGAGGGTCCATGCATTGTGATTGCAAATTTGTAATTTCTAATTGAAGACTGGCATTGAGTGTGGTTTGTAAAGCTTGTAAATCACTTCTTAATTTCTTGACTCTGACATCAAGCATAAGAATCTCATCACTGTGATCTTCATGTCTTGTTTGGCCAAATATATCATTAGGCATTTTTGTTTTAGTGGTTATTTATTATAGAGTATCTGATTCTTAATTCTATAAAAAAGGGTATAAGCTTGTCATATGATCCAGGGACCTCAATATATAAGCAGTCACCAGCAGAAACAGTATATACAGTGCCAGAAATCATGTTTGAGTGCTTAATTCTATAAATATTTCTCCCTACTGAAATTTTGACATCACCCTCAGGGGTTGTAATAAATTGCAATTGCCCACCTACAGGTAATTGGTAATGATTTAAATTATTGTTAAATATGTACACTATTTTTCCTGTTTCTTCATCAACATCTGTAAGTATGCTGTTCAGATGAATAATTAACAAGCCACTTAGTTTAGATATTATATCAGAAGAGGGTTGTGGTGTTGGCAGCTCCATAATAGCCTGTTTTTTGAACCCAAATAAGTTCATAGGCATGTTTATTTATTTCAAATCATGCTCTGTAATTGGGCATTGTTTACCATTTTTCAAATCACAATGACCCCATGGTAGAGTATGTATGCCACATAATAAAATGCATCTCTTATAATCATGTGGGTCCAGAGCCTCTTTTCTTACAACATTTGTAGTCAATAAGTGACCCACACTCTGAATTCCGGATTCTGATGTTCTGATTAAACTCTGGGATTTGAGACAATTTTTATAATCTTCAAATTGGAGCTCTTTTTCAACAGTCACTCTGCCAATGCCCTTGGCCTTTTTGGCAACAACACCACTACATGTTTCAAAACTGTACATCTTGGCCCTTAACCCAGCAAATGCCACAATAACATCACCAAGTGTCTCATCTTTTAACTTGCCAGGCATCTTTTTGTTGTGGGGTTGAATCTTTGTATGTTCGCTGGTATCAAAGTATTGAAACAATTCAGGCTTTGCCATATCTTGATAAACATCTTCTGTTTGAATATCAAGAACAAAACTATCAGTGTCCATGTACATCAATTTTACACAATCACCATAAAAAGGTTTCAACACATCATAATACAATTTTAACATGTGTAATTTGGCCAATTCCAATATCACAGCCCCTACATAAATAGGTTTATCAAACTTAATTTTTGTTTTTTTTTCATGTTGAAAAGTGCCATATTTTCATCATAAATTCTTCTATAATTGAAGTTGGGCTTTGCAATCAATTTTTTGCTCAGGCTGGGGTCAGAAATTATTTTAACATCGGTATGTTTTCTGACATTTTCAATTGTTTTGCCATATACAGAATTGACCATCAATTTAAACAAAGATTTATCAAATTGGCTCATTGCTGATGTTCGAAGCTCTGTATTTGTTTCAATATAAGGCCTCAACCATCTTGAGTTCCTGAACCTCAAAACTTTTCCAACTTTGGTCACTTGAACACCATGATTTATCAGGAACTGGAGGTTTTTGTAATATATGACATAACCCTGTTTTGGCTCTAGAGTCATCATCAATTTCTTCTGTTTAGAGCCAGGTGAGCACTTAACCTCGGGAATTGGGGGAAGATCAGAAAATATGTTGTGTAAATCATCAGGAATTGTCAGATCAACCTCTAAGAAGAGGCCATAGTCACTGTCATCAAAATCTTTAAGATCTTCAATGTTAAAATCTTCGACCCATTCAAGCCCTGCATATGGCAGTTTATCCATCATAGCATAACCATAGAGGCTATTAGCATCCACATACAGTATATAATTTGATGGCAGTCCTGGATCATAATCAGGAATATATTTGTTATTTGCTCTGGCATATCTCTGAGAACATTGCACCATGCCTCCTCTTATACATTGCTCCGTAAACAAGTACATATCTTGATCTTGGATCAGATCCAATTGCATTTTAGTGTTCAAAAACATTGCAGCCCATGCTAAACCCGGAGCACTGTAAAAATACATTGGATCCAGCTTATAATTTTGCATGAAGATTTTCTGAATGCTTGCAGTATATCAGCTAAGAGAGTGACATCAAGTTTTAAATAAGCCATGTGATAATCACCAAATGTCTGGCATTTTAAATTGTTCCACATAAACTGGGCATGGTGATAATCTTCATCAGTGATTCCAGATCCTCTGACTTTGCTGTAAAACTCTTGTTGTGGTGGCAGAGAACACTCAAATTTAGAAAAATCTGTAACATAGTCATATGGATATACACCCTTCCGCCTAATTAATTTCAGGTCCTGATTTGGAAACAAAGCACATGTAATTTTGAATTGATCATCAGATAATTGAGTGGCCAGTGTAGCCAGGCTAGCAGATAAAATTCTGTAGGAATCAAGAAATCTTAAGTGAATAGGAACAGCATTAACTTTAATTATTTTGCTAATAGATATATATTTTTCATCATTTTCTGCTAAAATATTTAAATTCTGCTTGTCAAACCCCTCGTACCTGATCAAATGATGAAAATCATAATTGGATGCTCCATGGCAAAATATGGGGACAAATTTTGGTCTCTGGATCTTAATATTACAGCTATTACACAGGGCCATTAAGAATTTACCATCTGTATGAGAATGGTGTTTCACCTTGATATTTGTATCTGAAAATTCAGAATCACATACCGGGCATTTTTCTGCATTGTTGAAATCTTCAATCTGTTTCTCTGTTAGAGGCAACATGGGTTTTGATTTTAATAAGACATTAGATGCTATGTCATGGCACTCATTTTCTATTCTATGTGCAAATTTTTTGATGGCATCTGGTCCCATGTATGAATTTTCTTTACTAACAACACCATCCTGTACAACCACATAATAAAAGCTGGAAGGTTCATGTAACTGGTATGGTGTAATTGAAGATTCCTCAGGATCTGGGCTGCAGAATGCAAGAGGTTTGAGATTTGATTCAAAATCACACACTATATATGCTGGGTGTTCCAACAAGGCTTCAAATTTTTTGAATTTGGCATTTTCATTTGGATTGGGCATCACCATATGAACAGGTTTATAATTGCCACAGTATTTTAAATGTTCAATTAACTTGTTTTTAGCAATTTCTGCATTCACTTCCCGAACCCCATTCACCATTTTTTGACCATCAAATACACTTAAACATCTTCTGCACAACTTAAATATTCTATTAGATTTGTCTAGTTGTGTTCTGACTAAAGCTTCAAGATTATGTATCAGAGTATAATGGTGTGTATCACCCCCTTCAATTAAGAGCAGATCAATCGGAACAGCAGAATCATCATCAAATGTACTGATTCTGAGAGGTTCTATCAAGCAATTGCTACGGCCAGTGGAACAAATAAAAACATTAATAGATAATTGTTTGCCATTGATATTCCTGGCCTTTTTTTCAAATTTATCAATATTCTGAACAGATATTGGATAATCTAAACCCTCCATTGCTTCATCAAAATCATGTTCATGCTGTTTATAATAACTTATTCTCTGAGGATTCCTTGAAACTGGAAACCAAGCAGCTAAAATACACCACAAAAAGCATTTCACATCATTATTTTCAATATTAACCACGGCTTTTTTGTTTTTAATATTGGCAGGTAATGGCAGATATGTAGATCCTTGTAATGGGCTGAATTCAGAAATATTAACATATAACTTGTGTGGAGAACCGCATAGGCTCCATCCAGACTCTTTTGCTGCAAATTCAGAGTGTTTAATATTCAATTGATCTATCAAACTGCTTATTATTTTGTCTGAATTTGCATTTGAATATACCGGTACAGTTTCTGTTATGTGGGGCTGTGTAAATTTTGTGCCATTTGGCTTCTTATATTGTGTAAACAATTTGAGGGACAGCTTATAAGAGCCATTTTGTGCATTTAGAATTGCCTGCACATCAGGATTTACACTGTTCAAAAAATTATTAATACCACATCTTGGCTCTGATACAAACCGATAATCTCTTAATTGGCCATTAAAACTGCTATGGATAGGTGGTGCATAGTGTGGCTGCTTTGCTGGTCCAGCATTAACAGGTGCTTCATTCTTTCTTTTCAGACCAGATGTAGATCGTTGTGAGGGCAATGTTGATGACTGTACATAAGAATTACACTTATGCCATTTGTAATATGCCTTGCTTAATATTTTATAGCATCTTGGACACATTTTTGTAGCCTTTCTGCATTTCTTACGGTCACAAATAAACCGGTGCCTAGCCCAATTGGAACTAGATATATTTTTATTACACTGATTGCAATATTTTTGTTTTGGCATTTTTGTTGTTTATTTATATAAAATTTCTTGGTCCAAAAAAACAGAACTATGCCAAAACAAAAACTATGTTCTGGTGATCCCCAATATAAAATAATTTTGTTCTTTTATGCTGTTGTGTAACACACTTTACCAGGTTTCAGATCTGGGAGCTATCAATTATATATCAACTAACAATAATTATTCTCTAAATCTCACGTGTGGAGATATTATTTTGCAACATGTATTTCAATCTCATATTTTATCAGGACTCAAACCCGAGCCTTTTGTTTACAAAACAACAATATTAACATTTTTTGCAATCAGGGGAGGCTTCAGGATTCAAACCCAGAGGCCATTTGATTGCAAGGCAATAAAAACCATGGGGCTATGCGCCATTCTCTACTGGGTCTCAGAACCCAGGAGCTATGAACTTTATATTAATATACACATGGCAGAATCAATCTGAGGGGGGGGGGTCACCATTTCTACACTAGAATTCAAAATCCCAGGATTTTGACAGAAAAACACACTGTAAACAATACGATCATATGGGAACTTAGCATAGTTTTAAACATAGGCAAATCTGTCTGTTGAGAATTCTTCTTTTCTACACTTGATTCAAAATTCTGAAAAATTAAAAGCATATCACACTTGAAAAATTGGGGTATAGGCCCCTCTTGGCTTTGTTTTATGTGTAGGCAAATCTATCTGTTGAGGCTTCTTCCTTTCTACACTAGAATTCAAAATTCTTAAAAATTCAGAGCATATCACACTTGAAGAATTGGGGTATAAGCCCCTTTTGGCTTTGTTTTAAGTGTAGGCAAATCAAATTGTTCAATCAAATAGCCTCTTCTTTTCTACACTTGTAAGTGGTGCTTATTATAGCATCAACCCCACTACTTATGTCACTCGGAAGACTTGACGCCAAATGTGCAGCTACTCTGTCTGACACACCACGACTCTCACAAGCACGCGAAAACGAACTCAGATTGACCCTGGTCATCATCGCCAGGTAAGTCATCCTTGTCTTCGACATTTTCAGCTTCGTCCACTTGCCGCACTTCTGAAAATGAAAAAAAATCACACGGGCAATGGGAGCACTAGGGTGACAAAAGAAGAGTCCTACAGGTGCAAGATATAAGCAACGCACGTTCTGGTGTCATTAATGTATTTGCATCTACCTTTTCATGGTAAGTGTTGGATAGTCGATTAGTCAATAAACTAAGAGCTGCAGTTTACTTCCTTTCCTATAACCTTATCGTTTTTGGTACATTTAAGTCGTCGGTGGGGTCAAGTAATTATAGCGGGTTATTGCCTACCAAACATCCGTAACATTTATGTATATTTGGCGTGTTTTGACGAATTTTGGCGAACTAAGAAACCATTTTCCTTGAATCAAACACGCTAAATCGTTAATATTAAGCAACATACAAGCAATATATGTAATTTTTTGCCATTAAATCACTCCAGAATCATCGAGAAACCATCATGAAAAATTGCAAATTTTTGACATTTTTTCATAAAAATTTAAAATTTTGACTAAAAAGCGCAGCCTGAAGATATTAACCGATCAAGTTGGAATTTTTATGGGTTATAAGGACCACCAACCACAAACTTTAAGCACTAGCCGCAGACCGATTTAGAAAAAAACGGTTTTTCGATCCACCCTACTGTACAGCCAGTACCAGTGAAGATAGAAAGGCGGAACAAACGAAGTCAAAAGGAACACCAAAGTCGCCCATCCGAAAAACACTAGGCGGCAGCTGCGCAACGCATGCGCATGGGGTTCCACAAAGGAAATAGGAGTGTCCCGCAAGACAAGTGAAGGGAAAGGGTAGCGATCGACAACGGTAGGGAGAAATGAAGCTATGAAGCATGAAGTAACAATTGCACAGCGGGAAACAAACACCATGACTGAAGCAGTGCAGTCGAGAAAAGTAGTGCGGGGTTGCAGAACCACGGGAGGACGACGTAGGATGTAAAAACACACCGAGAATGCAAGCAAAGTGGTCCGTGACACTCGACAGGCAACAGACGCGTACATGGTTCGGGGCAGAAATGGCGGCTCTGGCGGTGCATCGCAAAGGGAGGGGAGTCTCCAAAACACAGTGGGGAGACACCGCAGCAAGAACAAAGCACGGTGCAACAAAAGAGAAAGAGTACCGGACGGGAAATGGTACCTGCCAAGGAGACAACAAATGCGGGACGAGGGATTCCCCGTAGCAGCACCGAGGGGATGTCACACAGAGGTCGTGCGCCAGCAGGACAAACACAGCAACTACGGGCACAGGAGGTTATAGCTAATGAAAGGTGCACGTACAGATAGGACCACGTACCCCGTACTGACGTTGTAACAAACGTCGTGATGGGGCCCAATCAGCCTCTTAGAAATGAAGCCGGAGGCACATCGCTGGGTGGGAGCGGGCGAAAGGCTGCTGGAGTGTCGTACGGACCCCACCACTCCGTACGGTGGACGACACTAATGGACGAGGTCGGAATGTTTCCATGCCGATCACCAGGTCCACCGTTCCCAGACCTGACGCGGCTGCTTGCTTCCGAGCGCAACCCCAGCCGAACAACTCGAGTATCTCCTCGGCCGCAGCCTTCCGCTCCGAAACCAAGCGTGGCCTCACACCACCGCAGCCGCACACTGCCGCGTGGGTGTGAGACCGGGCCGAGCAAGGCTGGACAGATAAACTGCGTGGGACAATCGTGTAATGAAGCTACGTGGGAGTATGCACGTCTGTTCAACTGCTGGGTTACCCCACATTGGTGTACACAAACACCACACGATCGTACGTAGTGCTCCCCGTCTGCTCGAGCAAGACGGACGAAGTACGTGTTGTGGGTGAATGGGGCAAGAATGAAGGACGCTACATGTGTTCCACGATGACAAGGCCCCAGAGTACATGGCCCCACCTGACGGCAGTGGTCAGGTAGTGAAGAGCACAGGCACGGGTGGCTCAGGAACGTCAGCTGATTGTACCACAGCGCCGTGCGGACGTGTGGGCTGATTGGAAGTGCAGCGTCAGGGAGCGTGTCAGTGAAACAGCCGGTGCGGTGGTGGTGTGCTTGACGTACGACAATTGAGTACGTTGTTTCGAAGCCGTTGTGACCAGTGTGTGTGTGTGTGTGTGCCACCTGTGCACTGCAGTACAGTATTCCATAATTGGCACTATCCTCACCGTACCATGGAACGCTACACATTTGTAGAACTGAGGGACATGCATTTTGTCTACGGCCTTGCAGATGGCAATGGCCGAGCAGCTGCACGCCTTTATCGCGGACGGTATCCGGAGAGGCGACAACCCGACAGCAGGTTGTTTTCGAACGTGCACCGTACCCTTGGTGAATCGGGTGTGTTACGTGCAGGCCATCATGTCGGTCACCCAAGACATGTGCACACCGCGGCGGTCGAGGAGGACGTACTTGCTCGCGTGGACGACACACCGTCCACTAGCACCCGTAGCATTGCACGTGCAGTGGGAGTATCACAGTCGACAGTGTGGCGTGTCCTTCATGATGATCTGCTGTATCCCTATCATCCACAGCGAGTCCACGCGTTGCAGGCTGGGGATTACCCACGACGTGTGGAATTCTGTCAACGACCGTTGCAGTTTTGTACCGACGATCCCCGGTTTTTGCGCCATGTGCTTTTCACGGACGAGGCAACATTCACCCGTGAGGGCATCTTCAATTGCCGAAACAGCCACGTGTGGGATTATGAAAATCCACATGCAGCAGTCGAGGTGCACCATCAGACCCAGTTTGCAGTGAATATCTGGGCAGGTATCATCGATGAACAGATTATCGGTCCATACCTGCTGCCACCACGTTTAAATGGCCGCCTCTATCGCACCTTTCTTGCATCAGTCCTTCCAGAGCTGCTAGAAGATGTACCCCTCAACGAGCGACATCGTATTTGGTTTCAATTTGGATGGAGCGCCTGCACATTTTGATGGCACAGTGCGAACCCTTTTGCACCGTGCCTACCCACAGCGCTGGATCGGCAGAGAGGGCCCCATCCCCTGGCCCGCCAGTTCGCCTGACCTCACACCAATGGATTTCTTCTTGTGGGGCCATGTGAAAACACTCGTCTACGAGACCCCGGTGCCTGACAAGGAAACATTGGTAGCGCGGATACTTGCAGCATCGGCCGAGGTGTGTACCATGCCAGGGATTTTTGATAGGGTTCGCCAGAATTTCCTGCTACGCTGCAATGCCTGCATTGAATGTGGTGGTTGTCAATTTGAGCAACTTTTGTAACAACGTCAGTCCGGGGTACGACTACGTACTACGTACTATTCCTATCTGTAAGTGCACCTTTGCGTGGCAATAAACCTCCTGTGCCCGTACTTGCTGTGTTTGTCCTGCTGGCGCACGACCTCTGTGTGACATCCCCTCGGTGTTGCTACGGGGAATCCCTCGTCCCGCATTTGTTGTCTCCTTGACAGGTACCATTCCCCGTCCGGTCCTCTTTCTCTTTTGTTGAACCGTGCTTTGTTCTTGCTGCGGTGTCTCCCCACTGTGTTTGGGGACTCCCCACGCGCTGCATGTGTTTGTTTCCCGCTGTGCAATTGTTACTTCATGCTTCATTGCTTCTTTTGTCCCTACCGTTGTCGATCGCTACCCTTTCCCTTCACTTGTCTTGCGGGACACTCCTATTTCCATTGTGGAACCCCATGCGCATGCGTTGCGCAGCTGCCGCCTAGTGTTTTTCGGATGGGCGACTTTGGTGTTCCTTTTGACTTCGTTTGTTCCGCCTTTCTACCTTCACTGGTACTGGCTGTTCAGAGGTGTGAAGTTCATTTTCACACGTTTTCGGCGTTGTCTAGCTCCTCAAGGAGGCATCTCTCGGCAAAGTGGAAGGGGAACTTTCGTCTCTATTTCATGGGAGGTATCTGTGGTTTTCGTTTGTACTATACCTTTAGAATCACCCTGTATATACCGCGTGAGACACCTAAAAGTACCAGCTGAAATAGCGAAGAAACCAGAAACAGTAGCGATGTGAGGTTTGCGGGGAACAATAATATCAAATGGGGCTCGTAAATCGAAGGTATGGGGTGGGTCGAAAAATATCGACAAATGGGGCATCTGGAGCAAAGTCGTATTTTTTTAAATGGAACGATATACAATAACATGCATAATATAAAAGAGCACACGCAGAGAAACACAACGCCGTTGGTCTCATGCATCTACTGCACATAGGAACGAAGATATGGCCATGTGAAAATATGTAAACAAACTAACAAGTGGCCCACTTGACCGTCAGTACCACGGCATGTAAGACTTCTCGGGTGCCTGACAGAACTGCCTTTACGCAGAGCAAGTTTTGATAGCAGGTCCACGAGATAGTGTTAGTTCATAGCAAGCAGTCGTAGTGGTAAGAGCGAAGATTAAGGTGTTCACAAACATAAAAAAAGCGGACATGATCCTGATTTATGGGGAATGCCGAAAGAATGCCTCAGAAGCCTACCGTGTGTACGCAGAGAGATATCCGGACAGACGACAGCCATCTCGACGTCTGTTTGGTAAGTTATTTATTAAATTAAGAGACACAGGAAGTGTAACACCACGAGCACGTGTGCGGAACAAGCCAACCACAGGTGAGGCAGGTGCAACAAATGTTCTCGCCGCTGTTGCTGTGAATCCGCACGTTAGCTCCCGTGAAATTGCCAGGGATGCTGGGATGAGTCAGCGAAGTGTATTGCGCATTCTGCACACACAGAAGTTTCACCCATATCATATCTCCCTCCATCAGGAACTTCACGGGAATGATTTTGTGGACCGTGTTCGGTTTTGCACATGGTTGTTACGACACGACACACCCGATTTGTCACGTATCCTCTTCACTAACGAGGCAACTTTTACCATTCATGGAAATGTCAACCTAAGGAACATGCACTATTGGTCGGTGACAAATCCACATTGGCTTCGCCAAGTGGAACGCCAGCGCCCATGGAGTGTGAACGTGTGGTGTGGTATAGTGGGTGAACATCTCATTGGCCCTTTTTTTATACAAGGGACACTGAATGCTGACCGATACATACAGTTTTTACAACATGAACTGCCTGTACTATTGGAGGACATACCACTTCAGACAAGGAGGGACATGTGGTACCAACATGACGGGTGTCCAGCTCACAGTGGAAGACGCGCTACAGCATGTGTGGAAAATACATTTCCAAATCATTGGATTGGACGTGGATGGTCTGTCAAATGGCCGTCTCGTTCCCCAGATTTGACACCGTTACACTTTTTCCTGTGGGGAAAGCTGAAGGACATTTTCTACCGGGCACTAACTGCACTATCGTTACACCGTCAAGATCGTAGATGAGGTGCAATCAGCAACGACAAAAACAGCGGATATTCGTACTTACTATTGCGTCTTGCGCGATTCGGCAATACCTATAATCACCACGTTTCGCAATCAACACGTCAAAGAACAATGCAGCTCTATTTCCGACTACCTCGATAACAGGGGGCAGGGGCGGAGGACCGGCCGACTGGCGCGCGATCAAACAATAGAAAGCGTTGTAACTTTGTACCGCACACACACAGTAGACGTTGTTTACCATTTTCATAGACAAAACAATAATAGCTGCTTTGTAAGAGGACACCTAATACAAACTTTAAGCACCTTTTTCTTTCGCAGTTACTCTTCGCTTTTCTTATCCGTTTCTGTTTTATATTGGATATGCAAATGCATTTAATTTGAATTTTCTCTGCCCCAAGAAGACAAAACTGCCTCGAATAATGCAGCTTCCATTTTTGTACATTTTGCCGCCCCCTTGAGCTTGCCACCCCGTGCAAATACACGTCTTGCACATACGGTAGAACCGACCCTGCCGGTAATACGTTGTTAGTGTGTTACATAATAACGTACTACCAGGTGTATTGCTCGCAATTGTGGCAGAAGGCTTGTATGACGTCATAAATCCAAGATTGCTACCGCTTCATGCACTGACTAAGAAAATCCATCATAACTCCTTTAATCATGGTTTTGGAATTTCTTTTATAGATACATGTTTTGTTCAGAATTGAAAAAGGAACAAAACTGATTCTTAGTTTTTTCATATGTTGCACTGCTATGGAGATATATCTAGTGAAACTATTTCGTGCTCTTTTCTGCAAGGAATTTATGCATATTTTACACTTTACTTGACATTCTGGCTAGGGACGGCGACAGGGGTGGGCACGGGTGGGCAATTGCCCACCCAAAAATTGCTGTGCCCACCCGATTGCCCACCCAATCAAATTTAATAAATATATACCCTTGAGAAAATGCGAATGGTTCAATAAATACGTTTATTATGGTGTTCACTCCATGTATATTTTACTTGTGGAGTGTGTTGCTCACGGGACGGGACATGTCCCGTCTCGTCTCGCGTCTCGTCTCGTTTTCGAGACGAGACGGGACAAGCCTTTTGAAATTCGGGACGGGACGAGACGGAATGCCTTTCTCGTCTCATTTTCGAGACGAGACACGAGACGGGACGGGACGGCTTTTGAAAAGTCTCGTCTCGTCTCGAACGTCTCGAAAAAATAAAAGCAAAATATTTAATCAGTTGCAAATACTTGTTTGCTTGGAATGAAGTATTTCAATTAGAAACGTTGATAAACGTGTATTAAGTCAAAAGAGAGGAATGAATGAATAGTTAAACTTATTTTCAATACTCTTTCGAAACATAGCATTACTACCCATTTTAGTTTTTCAATTTATTCCAGGTTAATAATTTTATGTAACGATAGTACTCCAGATACTAATACAATTCTGAATAAAATCAAGTAAAAGGGCAGGTAGAGAAGGAGAAAGGAGGGGCCAAAAGATCGTGGAGTGTCTGTGTCCGAGGTTTATCTTGTAAAAATAGTCTCAGCTCTATAGGTTGAAAAGATAAACGGACCGACGGATAGGGTTTCTTATTATTATTTAATTTTTACATCAAAGGGTGTACAGAAGTGAATGTTATTAGGAAGTAGGAAAAACATTGTGGGAAACATGGCAGTACAAATTGATAAGGAGTTGGAGAAGGAGATAATTAGGGACAAATAATCTTGCATTATTCCACTCCGAACAGCTGAGAGCTAAAGAGGAGGAGAAAATGCGGGAAATATGGAAAGAAGTAATTTGGTGATTTTAGTGTTTACAGAGAACCACGACAAGATTTTACCACATGATTAATTGCACGGGTTGCGAAATTATTAGAATGTTATGGAAATTTCGGATATGTCTTTGTTGAGAAAATTCTTGTTGTTTCCCTCAGGCATTCTCCAGGTGGTTGGATTCGATTTTTTTACGTCCGATTGAAGATTATTTTCAATGCTTTTTTTTATTTATGTATTTCTTATTTAAGGAGAATACTATTCCTTGGATTGTAATAACGAAATACTGAGGAAGTGCACTAAGTTCTGTATAATCGTCGTAGAAGGAAACTTTGTTCTATGGGGACTCCCCGATGGTACAGTGGTAGCGTCGTCACCTTGTAAGCAAGGGGTGCCGGGTTCGATACCTGGTGAAGGAACATAGTGATTTGAATCCCACTTTAAAGTGTGGGTCTAGTCCCGATTAGCCTTTCTGTGAATTAGATGAAGGAATGTTGTAGCTGTTCTTTTTATTCTGTGAATTTAGCCTTCAAGTTTATGAGCAAAATACATATAGTATCTACTGTGTACATTTTCAATCGTTACTAAACAAATTTCACAAAGTAGTTTTATCAAACTTCAGAGGGAAGCTGACACCAACGTCAGGGTGGCGGGAGCCTGTTTACGGCCAGGGTGTATTCCGAGACTATTTTTCGCCGTTTCCCACTGACAGAGGTTTCGCTTTGAACAATGGACAACGTTGCTTCAGGGAGCAAACACCAAACATAGGGGCGAGCTTGACCTGCAGTAGCGGGTACGTGCCATATATCCAGGGCTAGGAATGAAGGTTGATGGAAGGGAGGGACAATAAAAATTCTGTAATTTGCTTTGCTTGCTGACAGTAAGTTTTGCAGGAAAGGCTGAAAAAAACAGCAGACTTTGAATGAAAGAGGGACAGTGAAATCAAGTTCTTTGTATTATTCGACGACACACAAGCTTCCATTTCGAAGGTGAGGCTATCAGAAGCAAAGTTATTAGAGGGTTGGAAGCAGTGACGACGCCAGAGGAGGCAGGGGGACGCCCCATGTCGGACACTTGCCCCCCCCCCTCCCGGGCCCTCCAACTGAAGTTAATTAAATATCGAATAATAAGAGAGTTCATTTATAAGAGTATGACGATTTTCACCTTTTCAAAGTGGTGTATTCTGCATGATATCACTTTTCTGCTTATAATACCAACTTGATTAACAAATATTAATTTGTTTAGTGTATACCGCGTGAGCACCTAAAAGTACCACCTGAAATAGCGAAGAAACCAGAAACAGTAGCGATGTGAGGTTTGCGGGAAACAATAATATCAAATGGGGCTCGTAAATCGGAGGCATGGGGTGGGAGCAAAGTCATATTTTTTAAATGGAACGATATACAATAACATGCATAATATAAAAGAGCACACGCAGAGAAACACAACGCCGTTGGTCTCATGCATCTACTGCACATAGGAACGAAGATATGGCCATGTGAAAATATGTAAACAACAAGTGGACCACTTGACCGTCAGTACCACGGCATGTGCAAGTATGAGATGTCGGAAGCCATTGGACAAGATGAAGACAGAACGTGTTAAAGGAAGAAAAAATACAGTAGACATCGTCAGCACCATGTATATGACAGTGTTACAGCATAATGAAAATGACCATGACAGTATGTCGAAGAACCACTGCGTAAGAAGCGAAAATCTGGCAAAGTGTGTGTTCAAAGTGGTGGCCGTCAGCTGCGATACAGGCAACGAAGCGCCCACGCAAAGATCGTTGCACAGAATGTAGCATCTCGTAGGGATGTCCCTACAGGCCGCATTAATGCGGTGTTGCATATCCTCTCAAGTTGTTGGCACATCCCGGTAGACAATGTCCTTAAGCTTTCCCCACAGGAAAAAGTGTAACGGTGTCAAATCTGGGGAACGAGACGGCCATTTGACAGACCATCCACGTCCAATCCAATGATTTGGAAATGTATTTTCCACACATGCTGTAGCGCGTCTTCCACTGTGAGCTGGACACCCGTCATGTTGGTACCACATGTCCCTCCTTGTCTGAAGTGGTATGTCCTCCAATAGTACAGGCAGTTCATGTTGTAAAAACTGTATGTATCGGTCAGCATTCAGTGTCCCTTGTATAAAAAAAGGGCCAATGAGATGTTCACCCACTATACCACACCACACGTTCACACTCCATGGGCGCTGGCGTTCCACTTGGCGAAGCCAATGTGGATTTGTCACCGACCAATAGTGCATGTTCCTTAGGTTGACATTTCCATGAATGGTAAAAGTTGCCTCGTTAGTGAAGAGGATACGTGACAAATCGGGTGTGTCGTGTCGTAACAACCATGTGCAAAACCGAACACGGTCCACAAAATCATTCCCGTGAAGTTCCTGATGGAGGGAGATATGATATGGGTGAAACTTCTGTGTGTGCAGAATGCGCAATACACTTCGCTGACTCATCCCAGCATCCCTGGCAATTTCACGGGAGCTAACGTGCGGATTCACAGCAACAGCGGCGAGAACATTTGTTGCACCTGCCTCACCTGTGGTTGGCTTGTTCCGCACACGTGCTCGTGGTGTTACACTTCCTGTGTCTCTTAATTTAATAAATAACTTACCAAACAGACGTCGAGATGGCTGTCGTCTGTCCGGATATCTCTCTGCGTACACACGGTAGGCTTCTGAGGCATTCTTTCGGCATTCCCCATAAATCAGGATCATGTCCGCTTTTTTTATGTTTGTGAACACCTTAATCTTCGCTCTTACCACTACGACTGCTTGCTATGAACTAACACTATCTCGTGGACCTGCTATCAAAACTTGCTCTGCGTAAAGGCAGTTCTGTCAGGCACCCGAGAAGTCTTACATGCCGTGGTACTGACGGTCAAGTGGGCCACTTGTTAGTTTGTTTACATATTTTCACATGGCCATATCTTCGTTCCTATGTGCAGTAGATGCATGAGATCAACGGCGTTGTGTTTCTCTGCGTGTGCTCTTTTATATTATGCATGTTATTGTATATCGTTCCATTTAAAAAAATACGACTTTGCTCCAGATGCCCCATTTGTCGATATTTTTCGACCCACCCCATACCTTCGATTTACGAGCCCCATTTGATATTATTGTTCCCCGCAAACCTCACATCGCTACTGTTTCTGGTTTCTTCGCTATTTCAGCTGGTACTTTTAGGTGTCTCACGCGGTATATACAGGGTGATTCTAAAGGTATAGTACAAACGAAAACCACAGATACCTCCCATGAAATAGAGACGAAAGTTCCCCTTTCACTTTGCCGAGAGATGCCTCCTTGAGGAGCTAGACAACGCCGAAAACGTGTGAAAATGAACTTCACACCTCTGTACAGCCAGTACCAGTGAAGGTAGAAAGGCGGAACAAACGAAGTCAAAAGGAACACCAAAGTCGCCCATCCGAAAAACACTAGGCGGCAGCTGCGCAACGCATGCGCATGGGGTTCCACAAAGGAAATAGGAGTGTCCCGCAAGACAAGTGAAGGGAAAGGGTAGCGATCGACAACGGTAGGGACAAAAGAAGCAATGAAGCATGAAGTAACAATTGCACAGCGGGAAACAAACACATGCAGCGCGTGGGGAGTCCCCAAACACAGTGGGGAGACACCGCAGCAAGAACAAAGCACGGTTCAACAAAAGAGAAAGAGGACCGGACGGGGAATGGTACCTGTCAAGGAGACAACAAATGCGGGACGAGGGATTCCCCGTAGCAGCACCGAGGGGATGTCACACAGAGGTCGTGCGCCAGCAGGACAAACACAGCAACTACGGGCACAGGAGGTTTATTGCCACGCAAAGTGAAATATAATGGTCGTTGGCAACACTGACATGAGTGCTCGCTTCTACTTGCAAGAACTACATCGAGTCTCACGAGTCTTCTTAAGACCCGGGCAATAGAAAAGCCTGGCAGGCATCGATGCCTGTGCACAACTGTGACGTGAAGCTCGCTTGCGCGATGTCGAACACCTGGGCTTGACGTGAGTGTTGCATATTATTGTAGGCGCGCCTCCTCGCGGACGGGTTTTTTCCGGGTCTTGTGCAGGTCTCTAAGTGTAATATTCAAGTAAGGGTCCTGTAATCAGGATAATACGGATTTGATTCACGTTGGTAGCACATTTTAGTGTCCTGTCCCGATCAGTCTATGTGTTAATGTGTGTTTTACTTTTTGTCTATACGGTAAAAGTATATTACAGAAAGTTGCCACAGAAGGATTCCACATTAGGTTACAGGACACATCGTGTACCTTTGAAATAGTCAGTGTTGGCTATCGGGTTCCCAAATTGGGGTCAAATCAAGGTGTCAAAACTGGGGGGACTTTGGTAGATATGGTTTAGCATAGTGCGGTGGCAAAGTGAAGGGGGGGTAACTGCCACCACACCCCCCGTTAATCGCTGCTACTAGAAATAATTATGACATTTCATAATTTTTAGTCATTCCTTTTTGAAGGGACACATGTCCCCGTACCCCTCCAGATAATCCGCTAGTGTTTTTAACCAGAGTTGTTAAAGGTCTAGAAATTTTACATAAATTCAATTCCGGTCCAGGAGAGAAAATCAGCGAGCTTAAATGGGTTCTGGACCGTAAAGAATCTTTTTATCTGTAAAGTATTTCAATTTGGTCCAGGAACTTTTTCCGGATGAATTTAAATACGGTCCAGGAACCTTTTTCCGGATGAATTTAAATTCGGTCCGGGCACCTTTTTCCAAAATCAATTTAAATTCTTTCCGGGATACTTTTTTCCGGATAAATTTCAATTCGGTCCAGGAACTATTTCTCCCGAATCAATTTCAATTCGGTCCAGGAACCCTTTCTCCCGGATCAATTTAAATACGGTCCAGGAAACTTTTTTAATGAAACAATACGCAACTTGGACCGAATTTAAATTGTGCGAGAAAGGTTCCGGTCTCAATAGATCCCATTAGAATTTATGGGTTCCTGGTCCATTAACAATCCTGCTTTTAATATATTTTGCTGATTAATATCCTAATAGAACTCGAAATGGATTAGCGTATTGATTTACCCAATATCCAACTTACTCAATACATTGGCGGAACCAGCATAGTCAAACATAGCCCTAAAACAATTTTCATAAAACAATAACATTGTGGTCGAGATGCAGCGTAAAAGATTTAATATTTTTTGTCCTTTCTCTTTTAGATAATTTATGTGTATCTGCCAGTTCAGTTTCCTGTCAAAGAAAACCCCTAAATATCTGTAAGACTCTACCACCTGGATGTTATGTATTTGTTTAACATTATTTGGGTAATGAGAACAGTTACCTGAATTAAAAATAATGAATTTAGTTTTAGGAACGGAAATATTTAGCCCCAGATGATGAAGATAATTTTTCAAGGTTCCAATGGTTTTATTTAAGGTTATAATACCTTGGGTTGCATCAAGAGTTTGTTTATAATAGCATAGATCGTCAGCATATTGAATTATTTGATATCCGTAAGTTTCTAGATAATGAATGTGATGAATATAAATGTTAAATAAAAGGGGCCAAGAAGCGATCGTTGTGGTATGCCATTTCGTACCTGCCGGGGGCTGTCAATTTTATCATCAAAATAAAACAATAAAGATCGTTCATTACATAAATTCCAGATTAGTATTGCGATTGAAGGATGAACATTTAAATTTTCAATTATCTTATATATGTAGAATTTGGATTTGAACTGAGTCGTAAGCATGTTCTATGTCTGTAAACATTCCGAAACGATACTTTTTTGTTATCTGAGAATCTGAGAATTTATACAATCATTTTATGACTTAAACTTTGGTCATGGACATATTGCTAACGGCAAAACGGCCTTCTTTGAACGACTGTCGCGCGGAAACTACGAACCAACGAGAAAAATGTTACTGAGAAAAGTTCATTGTTTTGATGTCGTCTATACATTTCTGTGGTTCGTGGCGCCATGTTGTATATATTCGTAAATCTTTCGTTCTCCATTTCATAGCACAACAGGTCCTTCAGAAGAAGGAAATTTTTTGCAAATAAGGATCTTCATTGACAATAGATATTTGAAGAAACGACGCAACGAAAGTCAATGAGAGAGTACAGAGCCGCACTCAGCGAAGAAGAAAGAATTGACGAAATGAAATTTAAATGAAAAGAGAACTATCCAATCATATTTATGGAAAATGCAAATTTCCCTCTGCCTCCTATGAAAGGAGTTACGAGTTGGGCAATCAAAAGTGGAAGCAAAATAACGCGAAATAAAAATCTAATCAAAATCAACAAAAATTTGACTTTTTTCTCACATGCTTACTAACTGCGACAACAATTTCTTTCCAACACATGTTTTTAAAAAGAATTAGTCACTTTGCCAACGCCAAAATCAGCGTAGAGATATGATTCCGTCTCGGGAATCTCTGGAACAACTCCGCGCATAACGGTAGAGAAGGGGAGAAAGTGAGTGCGAAGGGCAAAGCAATGCCCGTTGCTTGAAATGGCGGGCAACAGCGGCCGCGTATTATCTTTCATGAACTCACTTCCTATCTCATGGTCGAATCCTCTCCAGGCACTACTTTAGCAGAGACTTGTTTCCGTTCGCTTGCTTGGCAACGTTGATTGGCATCGTCCCTTATTTCAGAACCTAATAAGCAGCACTGTCAACGTAAAACCCATACATGGAAGGAAACAACTCTATTCAATTACAATTCTAAATCATAATACTTATTATATAAGTCTGAAATACAATACATGTAACAGTATGCAATATATACAGACCGAAACGTAAAATGGATACACATGCTGACAGACCTGCCTAAGCAATTACAAATATCGTATCACAGTGCGACAAGTTGACATCATCTTATCCAAAAGAAATGGAATTTTGTTTATGTCAAGTGTTACTTTTAAGAAAGGAATAAATACACTACGTATTATGAATGGTTGCAAATTGATTAAATAACGCATTTTTTCTTAAGATAAAGAAGGTATAATTTTAGTGTGTTATTATTGGGTAATCCAGTGTTCATGGTAATGAACAAATTGCAATGCTGCAAGGCAAAGCACTGAGAAGGACTTGCCATTAGTTCCGTGGAAAAAGCTAAGACATTACGAAAATTGCATAATTGCAATTGTCTTATCTAAGTGTTTTTTTCCCCCTTAGTCTGTATAAATTTTATAAGAATTCTTTCCAATCCGCAACAATTTCCCTTCCTAAGTTCAATAGTGTCTTGCCTCATGTTGATCTTAGCCATATGTTGAGACGTTTCATTGTAGTATAAAAAAAACGTTCAGCTGTAGCCGAATACACTGTGCAATGTTCAACAGTTTCTGCAACTGAAAATTAACATCTACCCAGAGTGCAATTTGTGTCCCCACCCCCTTGCCCCGCCAAGTTACGCCTATGCTTTCGGATCTTAAGAAAATATAGGTATACTGAAGAAATTAATTAGAGTAACGAAGAATTCCAAACTATTACAAAATTGAGAATCTCGTAAGTTATTGAATTATTCGAGACAGGTGCGCTATTCTTCGTCTCTATGTAGGCTTAAGGATAAATTTGATCTTTTATTAAAAGAATTATCATAGTCGCCTGAAGACAAGTTCTGACTTCAACAAAACACAGGGTCATCGAGAATGATTGCCGGGATTTTAAACTGTTATTATAAAATAACTATTTAATGGATATACACGTGTGGCATCTTAAAATGTTTAAACTTTCGTATGACCTTGTGTGACCGTGAGGCTTAAAACTGCCATATCATGGGCAGCGCAAAAACAGACCTTCATTCAGAACACTTTTACTCGAAAACTATTTGAGGCATTTGAATGAGCTTTGTGGTGAATTGATCAGAAAGGATGAATCTTAACAATGATTATCGAATTTTTTTTATCACTTCCATATTTTAATAGATATTAGCTGTCAAATATCTCAGTTTTTGGATCGGCGTATAGAGCCCGATTCTAAGTTACTGTAAAAATTTAACCTTGCAAGCCTTTCTTGCATCCTTCCTGAGTAAACTGTTTTTTTTTATTTTTCAAATTGAGAGGCCCATTGTGACAATACGCCATTGCAAACATTGATATGCATTTTCAAACGCCATATTATGACCTTCGAGAATACATTTATTCAAGCCATAGCGCCGAGTGTTCGAGTCCTACAAGTTCAGCCGTCTGCCGATAGAGGACTCGACCAGAGAAGCCCCGCCTTTGGCCCCAAAAGGCGGGGCCTGATTCTCCCTTCAAACTTGGGGGGTGGTTTTCGACCGACCGTGTTGCGGCAAAGTGGGATCCTGGCCACTGTGCACTTGGACCGGTTATCTAACGTGAGACTCCTTGTATTACAAGGCGACAGAGTTACCACTACACCATTACCTTACATCGTAAGGAAGCGAGAGAGTCTGGTCTCCACAAAATACAACTTGTGTTTTTGTAATGAACACGCTGGGACAATATATTTACTTATAGAGAACATCGATCTATTACATAAAGTGGCAAGACAACTGTACTAAAGGTAGACATTTTATTAATAATAATAAAAACTTCGTACTATACGTAATGTTATGATATGGGAACCCACATCCAGCAAACTTTCTAATTCTAATTTGATTAATAATATACTTTGGCTTTTACGTGACTAGATTGTTCGTAATGGAGAGAGAATTTATACGGAAGCGACAATATCGCTTGAGGATTTTACGTGAGCTTGTGCGCTACGGTGTGAAATGTAATAAATTCGATGACATATTCATGATTTGTTCATGACTGAAACAAGCTGTTCGTGTCGCTTGTCGCTTGCATGTAGCTCGGGCTGGGCCTCTTTCTCAACACCATATATCGTGTCGTCTCGGCCTGTTGTTCGCGCATCCGTGGTGAATGTCTTGCTTGAAGCAGATGGGCTCATGTCGCTTGTTGCTTCGGTGAGAATGCTCCGTGTCGCTGTCGCTTGGGAACGAGCCACTCAACTACAGCATTTCTCGCCATGTGGCAGGGCACACTAGGTTGCGCTAGATTGCTTTGCTGAAGTCCTCGAGAGGCACGTGAAATCTCCATGAGGGAGCAGTCTGAAGCTAAACATTCACCGTACATGCGCGAACAACAGACCGAGGCGACACGACACACAGTAGTGATAAAAAGGCCCAGTCCGAGCAGCATGCCAGCGACAAGCGACACGAGTAGCTTGTTTCAGTCATGAACAAACCATGAAATGTACAAATACGTGTTGTTACCTTAGGATTTGATTTTGATTTGAATTTAAAATTATGGGTCCGTCAGGTCTTAGGCTATTTTGCACCCGTCACATTATATGTGGTCCAGCCCCTTGCCATAACTAAAATAGCATAATTGCAATGCCGTGTTACTAAAATACTAAAACATTCTAGCTGGTTAAAAGCTGAGGCTGTAAAGAGGCACTCAGCCCACATAGGGACAAGGAACGGGACAACACACAGAATTATACTGGTAATAGGGGCAGTCGCCAGAGCCTCGCTAGTCTGCATAAGCAGTCCAGGGTGTACTACGTGGAAGTGAGGTTGACAGTTGGGTGTACTACGTGGAAGATCACCCCTTACCTTACGATTATTGGTAGAAGTGGAAAACATGGAGCCAAATACAAACAACAATACTATAAATATAAGCTACATTTTTTTGTTTTAATTACAAGGAGTCGTGCAGGAACAAAGGTATATGGATATCCCTCCATCACTGTATATATACCCCTTAAACTTTTATAGGAAGCACTGTACAAGTGATCCCGAAAGCTTATCCCCATAGGAAAGTTCAAGTTTTATGTTTATCAATCAGCGTGTACGTTCGAACAGTGCATGTATTCGTACACAGATATTAGCATATCATCTATGCCTATCTCAATACACACACACACACACACACACACACACACACACACAATAATGACTGATACGCTTTTCCATTTTTAATAAAGTACAAAATTTTGCCCTTCCTGGACGTATCTCTGATCATTTTCGGAAGACAAATTGTATTTTAAAATTCACTCTGTGCTCAGAGAAACTAATCGGTGGTAACCCTACAGTTGAAACAATGGGCCACTCTATTACAAAATGTTAGCAACCGCATTTCTACGAGAAACAAAAAGGCTACCTAATCTTGAATTTCTTTTTCGGATGTTACCTAATGACGTATTTTAACCTATTTTATGGCAAATAACGTCCTTTCAGATAATCTGGCCATTATTAAGTAGTTAGGCAAAATGCAGAAGGACAACACTTCGAGTAAAAATGGTCGTATTTTGTATTTGTACAGTTCGTACATTTCAAAACTGGTCCCGGGCGCAAATATGATAAATGTTACAATATAGTGATCTGCGCATGTAGTACCTCACAACAAATGTTGGAAATGACATCCTTCTTGCAGGATACACATGTCCAGACGCCTTACCATATTCCTAGCAACCTTATGGAGTACTTCTGCGGTGATATTCTGAGGGATTTTTTTGGCGACAGGGTTATTTCACAAGGACTATGGCCCGCCAGATCTCTCTACTCCCTATGCTTTAATCCACGCACCTTAGAGGAGCTGAATCATCACATCACTATTGCCATTCAGAATATCACCGAAGAAGTATGGTAAGGCGTCTGGACATGTGTATCCTGCAAGAAGAACATCATTTCCAACATTTGTTGTAAGGTACTACATGCGCAGATCACTATATTGTAACATTTATCATATTTGCGCTCGGGGTCGGTTTTAAAACGCACGCACTGTACCTTGAATTGAACCATTGTCATAGTTATCAAGTGTGCTCACAATACGCTCTGAAACGTTTGCCGGGAACATGGCGGTGGGTGTGATTTCGCGAAATGAATTAAGGGGGAAGATCAAAATTAAATATAATCTATTGAGCTAGTCACTCGACACACGCAACGGACGAGGCGACAGCACATATTTTCCATCGCACTCAATGTCTTTACAAATATACACAACTATTACACATATGTTGCAGTGCTCGAAGTGGAAATTTTCTAGCGGGGGAGGGGGCTTGTTCAACTGTGAGTATAGAAGGGGAAATGCTTATGTGGATCAACATGGGAACAATACAGTACATGAGGGGGGGGGTGCTTATGCAAATTATTCTGCTTTATGATTTTTTTTAACTGGGGGATAGCATCTCCGTGTCCCCGTCCCTAACTTAGAGCACTTAGATGCCTGTATTTTTAACCAAGTTACATGACAAATATGTATGCGGCACCGAGTAAAAATATATTTATCTTATTTCTTGACATTGTTTAACACTCGAAACCTGATTTTTTTTTGACAAAGTTCGATAATTTTTTGATTATTTTTTATTTATTCGTTGACAGCATCTATACTGTGTAAACATTGAAATCGTCTCTAAAAGGGCTACTTAGCGTTGTGATACTTTCTTCCCTTGGCATATAATGGAATCGCCCAGCTGTCCGTGACTTGACAATAGTCTACTGAGGTCAAGAGCTAAAAGGTATTGTACGGTGACTCGAAAGGATTATCGTTGAGGATAGGAAAACTTTCGTTTAGTGCAGTCTCTGCTGTTCAGGTGGCCAGAATTGAGCGAAGGAGGTAGCAGAATCCCGAGAGATGCCATCCAAGAGACCAAAGAAGAGAAAATTGCCTATTCACCTCAGGGAATATTGGAAGAAACAAAAAGGGTAAGTACTATGCATAGTTCTAAAGGTGTAGCAGCACAGTAAACAAAAACGAATATATTTAAGAGTAGGGGCAAATAGAGAGTACTGAATCTTCTTTTGAGGCTCGTGAGGCTCGATTGCCTTAATGGATTTCTCTCGTAAGGCATGTGTTGCCAACTCCTTACCCGAAAAAATCACCAAGGTTGTGGCGCTCGTCGTAGCCTTTTATGATGTATATTTTGAGGGGTAGAGTTGGCAACACTGTGGGTTTACTGTAGCTTTTTATGAGGGGGGGGTTTATTGCCCCCTGTTTACATCTGGCAACACTACCGTAGATTTTTTGACAGTGTTGTTAACCTACTGGGTTTTTTCACTGTAAATTTTCATCAAAGGACCTGAGGGGTCCATGTATTTTTTATGTCTGGCAATACTGTTGGGGGCCTAGTGTTGGCGACACTGTAGGTTTACTGTAGCCTTTTATGAGGGGGGGTCTATTGCCCTCTGTTTACATCTGGCAACACTACCGTAGATTTTTTGACAGTGTTGTTAACCTACTGGGTTTTTCACTGTAAATTTTCATCAAAGGGTCTGAGGGGTCCATGTATTTTTTATGTCTGGCAACACTGTTGGGGGCCTAGGAATAATTGTACAACAATTTGTACCTAATTGTACAACAACTTGTACCTAATTGTACAACATATACACAGACATAAAAGAGAGAGCCTTCCCGTAACTTACTTCATGTACAATTTATATGTTTTTACAACTGTGAAAAGAAAGCATATGTGTTCTGTATGCATACATTTATTCTTATTTTTCGAAGTTGAATGAAAGCACGTGTTTTTACGCTCTCGTAATACTGACCTTGCCCCAGTGATTTTAAATTGCTTCCATCCGCTTTTTTTCTGTGTTATTTCCGTATGCACGCAACATTCGCTTTCAATAGACAGAAGGAGTTTTAGTATAGCAGGCTTTGAGTTTACAATTTATTAAATTAAACAATAATTTATGTAAGAATATACTTGTACTTACCGAACACAAAATAATAAAAAGCACATGTGAATCTTTGCGTGTGTTCATGTTATATGACGACTGAGTAAAAAAATAATGTTGACTCCCCGAAAGATAAAAGTTCTTAGTTCGACATCAGATGCATGCAAATTTTATGTTTTGCTCTCCAAAATCTTGATTTTTATGTTTGTGCTATTTGTCATACAGCAGAGGAGAAGAGGGGAGAGGGGAGGGGAGGGGGTACTATTAGCGCCATCTATTAGCAAACAATAGAAATAAAAAAGTAGGGTCAAACTTTTTCAACACCCAAACATTTTAAACGTCCTCGTTTAGTAATACGATCAGCAGAAGACGTTTAAAAGAGTACTCTTTGTCGAGAAAGCTAATTGCTAGGGCCCACATATTGCTAAAATGTTCCTTGATTTGCATATTTCTCATACCGCCATATGTTGTTCTAGTTGACTTCTTCCAAAAAAATGCTAATTAGCGAGAGTTAATTAAGCGAGGCAAGTAAAAGAAGCAAAATAGAACAGCATATGTGCCGGCGTGAGAATATGTAAAAATTCGACTCGATTCGAATTAAAGTTGGGGGATATTTTGCATTTTTTTCCTATAATGTACAAAATATTTACCGTACATAATTTTTTCTATTTACAACAGTATAAAATAAGAGGAATGTGTGACAATATCCATATTAATTAGGAAGGTATGTTGTATGCTAGGTTAGCTAATTGTGTCTTCTACAGCTTTACTGTATAGAGGAAAGATGGAAAAAGAGAGCTCTACGGAAACTGACGCTCTTAACAATATTGTACGTTCGTGAAAAATTATATATATAAATAAGGCATAAGCGTATTATCTGCTTTCATGTCAGATTTTCCCAACCTGCGAGCTGTAGTGTTTAGGTGACAAGCGACCTGCTCAAATATAATACTGTTGACAATATTGAACGCCCCGTGAAAATTATATATAAATAAGGCATAAGCGTATTATCTGCTTTCATGTCAGATTTTCCCAACCTGCGAGCTGTAGTGTTTAGGTGACAAGCGACCTGCTCAAATATAATACTGTTGACAATATTGTACGTTCGTGAAAAATTATATATATAAATAAGGCATAAGCGTATTATCTGCTTTCATGTCAGATTTTCCCAACCTGCGAGCTGTAGTGTTTAGGTGACAAGCGACCTGCTCAAATATAATACTGTTGACAATATTGAACGCCCCGTGAAAATTATATATAAATAAGGCATAAGCGTATTATCTGCTTTCATGTCAGATTTTCCCAACCTGCGAGCTGTAGTGTTTAGGTGACAAGCGACCTGCTCAAATATAATACTGTTGACAATATTGTACGTTCGTGAAAAATTATATATATAAATAAGGCATAAGCGTATTATCTGCTTTCATGTCAGATTTTCCCAACCTGCGAGCTGTAGTGTTTAGGTGACAAGCGACCTGCTCAAATATAATACTGTTGACAATATTGAACGCCCCGTGAAAATTATATATAAATAAGGCATAAGCGTATTATCTGCTTTCATGTCAGATTTTCCCAACCTGCGAGCTGTAGTGTTTAGGTGACAAGCGACCTGCTCAAATATAATACTGTTGACAATATTGAACGCCCCGTGAAAATTATATATAAATAAGGCATAAGCGTATTATCTGCTTTCATGTCAGATTTTCCCAACCTGCGAGCTGTAGTGTTTAGGTGACAAGCGACCCGCTCAAATATGATACTGTTGACAATATTGTACGCCCCGTGAAAATTATATATAAATAAGGCATAAGCGTATTATCTGCTTTCATGACAGATTTTCCCAACCTGCGAGCTGTAGTGTTTAGGTGACAAGCGACCTGCTCAAATATAATACTGTTGACAATATTGAACGCCCCGTGAAAATTATATATAAATAAGGCATAAGCGTATTATCTGCTTTCATGTCAGATTTTCCCAACCTGCGAGCTGTAGTGTTTAGGTGACAAGCGACCTGCTCAAATATAATACTGTTGACAATATTGAACGCCCCGTGAAAATTATATATAAATAAGGCATAAGCGTATTATCTGCTTTCATGTCAGATTTTCCCAACCTGCGAGCTGTAGTGTTTAGGTGACAAGCGACCCGCTCAAATATGATACTGTTGACAATATTGTACGCCCCGTGAAAATTATATATAAATAAGGCATAAGCGTATTATCTGCTTTCATGTCAGATTTTCCCAACCTGCGAGCTGTAGTGTTTAGGTGACAAGCGACCTGCTCAAATATAATACTGTTGACAATATTGAACGCCCCGTGAAAATTATATATAAATAAGGCATAAGCGTATTATCTGCTTTCATGTCAGATTTTCCCAACCTGCGAGCTGTAGTGTTTAGGTGACAAGCAACCTGCTCAAATATCATACTGTCGACAATATTGTACGCCCCGTGAAAATTATATATAAATAAGGCATAAGCGTATTATCTGCTTTCATGTCAGATTTTCCCAACCTGCGAGCTGTAGTGTTTAGGTGACAAGCGACCTGCTCAAATATAATACTGTTGACAATATTGAACGCCCCGTGAAAATTATATATAAATAAGGCATAAGCGTATTATCTGCTTTCATGTCAGATTTTCCCAACCTGCGAGCTGTAGTGTTTAGGTGACAAGCGACCTGCTCAAATATAATACTGTTGACAATATTGAACGCCCCGTGAAAATTATATATAAATAAGGCATAAGCGTATTATCTGCTTTCATGTCAGATTTTCCCAACCTGCGAGCTGTAGTGTTTAGGTGACAAGCGACCTGCTCAAATATGATACTGTTGACAATATTGTACGTATATTGTATTGTATAGGAGACTAGAAGCATATAATTTGGCGAAAAAAAAACCCAAGTAAGGTCATAGAAAATAGTTAAAAAAAAAAGTGAACAATTATATTTTGCATTGCACGGCATTAGGTATTAAATAACATACCCCCAAAAAATCTCTGCATTATGCGTTCTGAAAAAAATTGCCCTACGTGCCAAATTACTATGTCAAGTAAAAATTTTCAAAGGCACTGTCGTACTTGTGTGCCGGGAAAGCGAATATGTGCGACCAAATTGTGCTCTAAGTGTGGAATAAATTTTACTATTGACAACTTCAAGCGACACCAGCTTACTTGCAAGAGCACTGGAACATCTCTACCGCAACCTTCCAAGCGAAAGGTAGAAGTAACCTCCCTCGATGCATCGCCACCTGCCAAACGCGTCAAGCTGGCGAAGAAAGCAGACCGAATTGCGTTTGAGCATTTATTAGAAGACTTTAACATAACATCAGACAGCTTCTGCGATGTGCGTAGTTTTCTGGAGAGCGAGCGAGCTAAGATAATATCCATCCTCAACGATGCATTGGCTACATACTCCACTAAATTCTATGCTGTGCTATGCTGCAAGTATAAGAAACCGTCTGATGAAATATATAAATTCTTCCATGCCACAAAAGCAAAAACACTGCATCAGGCAGATATCACTGACCTCGACAGCATCTACGACAAGTTTGTCGAGGAGTTTGTGGCAAAGCACGAGGAGCATCGGGCTAAAGGCTCGGGCGGTTCGCTGTGTGGCGACCCCCACGAACTTTGTCTGAAACTTAGCAAGTCCCTGCCACTGGCAGGGTCTAGCTATATTGCCCTGCCACCCGAGGTTGAAGCAAGGAAAGCTGTTCTCAATATTCAGAACAAAGACACCAAATGCTTCCTCTGGTCGGTGCTGGCAGCATTACACCCTATACCTAGGGAAAACAGTCCACGCCGTGTTGCACACTACAAGCAGTATGAGTCGGAACTGGAGGATGCAATGGCCGGGATTGCCTACCCTGTAGAAGTCTCGCATATTCGCAAGTTTGAGGTTCGTGCTCGTGACTTGTTGGGCCTACAATTAGCCATCAATGTTTACGGTCTCACCGAGAACAAAAATGAGGTCCACCCCATCCGGGTGAGCAACGTGGGCAACAACAACGAGGTACGAGAAATCAACCTCCTGCTCATCAAGGACGAAACCCATCACCATTACACCCTTATTCGCTCTCTTTCCAGACTTGTTTCAAATCAGAAAAATAGACATAATGGTCACATCGTGGTGTGTCGCAGGTGCCTGTCCACTTTCGACAACCAAAACCATTATAAATTCAAACACTCTCGAGGACCCAATATTGCTGCTGAGAAGCTAGCTCGCCACATGTTCTACTGTGGTACCAACAAGCCTGCACGAATTATCCTGCCCGAACCTGGTGCAGTAGAGTGCTTTCGCATGCACAGTGCTATGGTGAAGCATCCTGCCTATATTGTAGCATACTTCGAGGCCTTTCTTCAACCTCTGTCTAACTGCGAGCCCAACCCCGAAACATCCTCTACCATTCCTTTCCAAATCCACGAGGCCTCGAGTTACTCCTATGTTGTGGTGTGGCGAGACCAACATATTGCCTCCGAGCCCTATGTGTATCGCGGTCCCGACCCGGTCAAACACTTCCTGGAGAGAATGCAACAGGAAGCCATCAAGATAGGGAAGGTGCTGTTGGCCCCCAAGCCCATGCTGCCTCTGTCTCCGGAAGACAAGCATCAGCACGAAATGGCTCTAAATTGTCCTGTTTGCAAGTCGGTCTTCACTGACGATAACAAAAAGGTCCACCACCATGACCATTATGGGACCGGAAGCTACATTGGCCCGTGGTGCAACAGATGTAACTTGAGAGCCAGGGACCCGCGCTTCATACCGGTCTTTTTTCACAATGGCTCGGGATATGATTTCCATCACTTGGTCACACATCTAGGGTACGACAATGCGAGAATCAATGTCCTGGCACAGAACGAGGAGCGTTATATTAGCATCAGCAAGTGGGTGCCGATCCCCGACTCAAGCAGCAGCATCGAGCTTCGGTTCCTCGACTCTCTGAGGTTCCTCCAGGCAAGCCTCGATGCTCTTGCTGGGAAGCTCAGAGACGACCAACTAGCCATTACTACATCAAGTTTCCTGAACTTAGATGTCGCACTCATCAGACGTAAAGGGGTCTACCCCTACGAATACGTCACAGACCCTTCCAAGTTCGAAGAAGAGTTGCTGCCTCCCCAGGATAAGTTCTACAGCCAGCTGAGAGGTTCTGGTATTACCAACGAGGAGTACAAGCATGCTCAGTCTATGTGGGTCGAGTTGGGTTGCCGAACTTTCGGTGATTACCACGATGCATACCTGAAGCTTGATGTGACGCTTCTTGCCGATGTGTTCCAGGCGTTTCGGGCGACTGCGATAAACATTTACAACCTGGACCCTGTATATTTTTACAGCCTTCCTGGACTGGCATGGTCGGCCATGCTCCTGCTGACTAAAGTTAAACTTTCACTTATCTCCGATAATGATATCATGCTTTTCATCGAGAGAGCTATCCGGGGCGGCATGGTCCAAGTGTCGCAACGCTTCGCACACGCCAACAATCACCACATGGCCACTGGTTACGACCCCTCCCAACCATCAAGCTACATCATGTACACTGACGTGAATAATCTTTACGGGCACTCCATGATGCAGCCACTCCCAACAGGACAGTTTGAGTGGGCTGATCCTTTATACCACGACATCGAAAAAGAGTGCGACGAGTTTGGGTTTTTTGCCGAGGTGGACCTTGACTTCCCCGAGAAGCTGCAGGATACATTCTGTGACCTTTCGCCTGCTCCGGAAGTCAAGTGTCCACCTGGCTCGGATCAACCGAAGCTCGTCATGGACTTGGAGCCCAAAAAGCATTATGTGCTACACTACCGGAACCTCCAGTGGTTAATGCAGCAAGGGGTCTCGGTCAAAGCAGTTTACCACGTGCTCTTGTTCAGGCAGTCTCCATGGTTGAAGCCGTACATCGAACTGAACACCAACCATCGCACTGCTGCCACTTCGGAACTTGATCGCGATTTTTTCAAATTAATGAACAATGCGGTATTTGGGAAGACCATGGAGAATGTGCGAAATCGCGTTGATGTGAGGTTGGTGACGAAGAAAACACAGTGTCGTCGACTTGTTGCAAGCCCACTGTTCAGGTCTCGAACAATTTACAACGAACAGATGTCTCTGATTCACATGAACCGGGGCAAGGTGCTACTCAACAAGCCCATCTATGTGGGAGCTGCAGTTTTGGATCTGAGCAAGTTGTGCATGTTCGAGACATATTACGGCATACTACGTGCACACTACAACCACAATATCTCGCTCCTCTACACAGACACAGACAGCTTGGTGTACCATGTTCGCACGGCCGATGCGTATGGTGATATAGCCAAAGTTCCAGCTCTTGTCAAGCTCTTCGACACATCGGGCTATCCCCAGCTAAACCGGTATGGAATTCTGCCCCGGAACAAAAAAATACCCGGCAAACTCAAGGACGAGAAAGACGGGGATGTGATTGTGGAGTTTGCTGGACTTCGTGCCAAAGCCTATGCGATCCGGGCTGAGGGTTCAGTAACAAAAAAGGCAAAGGGTGTAAGCAGGCAAGTGGTTCGGGAGCACCTCAAGTTTGAGGATTACCTCGAGTGCCTCAGAACAAAATCGCCCATTCTACAAAAAGAGCATCGTATCCAAAGCGTCGATCATGTGCTTACAACTAATATTGTCAGGAAAGTTGCTCTGGATGCACACGACGACAAGAGGTGTATTCTTGAATGTGGGGTCCATACACTTCCGTGGGGCCACTATCGCCTCCAAACTAGTAAGGCCTGCCCAGAGTGCAACAAAAAGTAATAGGCAATGCGAAAAAAAAAACAATTTTAATTTACTTCCACTTCCTCGATTACATGCATGCATGGCACAGCAAAATTAAACTTCTGGAAACTGCTAATTGCAATTTGTACTTATATATATAAAATTCCACATTTCTTATTGTGTGCTATTTTTTTTTTTATTTATTTAAAACTGTTCAGTCACTCTTTCATTCTTGACGTCATACACAAATGTTTTCTCTGCAATAAGAATGACACTGCACAGAGTATCTGCAGGCAAGGCATCGTGGAACTCGCATACAATCTTGATGTTGGTACGATCGTTGACCACAACCTTCTTTCTTTTCGTGGTGTTGATGACGGTCATGGGTCTCCGTGCTTTGAACTCGCTGGGCGTGTAGTACATGTCCACGCTTCCCTCGGTCACACGTTTGTAAGCCGAGAACGCTTCGTAAAGTTTGAGGTAATCGTTTTTGGTCACGTCGAGGTTGTAATTCTCGCGCGGGAACACTTCGTTGCGTCCGTTCTTCAGATAAACGTTCTTGATCTTGCAGTCGTCGAACTTGCTGGAATCTTTTTCCTGATTCTTGTCCCTCCCGGTCTGAAAAAGCACTACGACGAAATCTGGCATGTCGAACTGTATGTTGTTGAACTGCGTCGTCACGTCGAATTCCATGTGACTTCCCGACGCTATTTTCTGCACGCACTGGTAACCGTGAAAGTGAATCAGCACCTGCGGACTTTTCAAGATCTCCGCTTTGTACTTGAGGGCGTAGTTTGTTTCGTATTCCACCACCGGCATTCTCAATTCCATGCTCTGGATGACGCACTTGGCTGCTTCGGGTAAAGTGTTGGCTATCGGCGTGGTGCCGTCCGGGCCCAAAGTAGCGTATCGCATCAGTGCGTCGTTGTCGTTGGCCGCTCTTCGAAACGTAACCCTCAGTCCTCCCTTCCACATGATCTCCTTGTAGTCCGAGAAGAAACCAGGCAGCAGACGCATGGGAAAGAGCACTGTGTGACTTCTCGTCGATATTTTGGTCCCGGCTTCGAATCCCCCGGCCTGGTAGTACGCTGCGTCCGTTTTGGATAATTTCAACGTTCCCACTGCCGTCGACGTGATGCCTGGATAATCTATTCTGTCGATGACGGTGTTGTGTTTCCTCACCTCCACCTGCGAGAACAGGTGAGGCACGAAGTTGTCCACGAGTATCAAGTTTGCTTTCCTCGGGAAACGCGTCTCCGCTTTCCTTCTTCACCACGTCGAATTGAAGGTAGAGGTCCGCTCTGTGAGGATGAATAAACCCGTCGCCTACGTCCACGTCGTATTCGATCTCCCTGTTCGCTTCGTTCAGATTGGCGAACGTGCGACGGTTGGGAGGGAAAGATTGCAATTCGTAACTTTCGATTTGCTCCATTTTACATGTATGGTTATTTATTATATGTTGATCTCCACGATGGCCGTCGTAGTGGCACCTGCGAAATCCACCACGTCTCCTTTCTCGTTCGTCACCACCAACTCTATGTCGTCTATGCGGTTGCGACATACTGGAAAATAGATCGGCGAAGAGGGTGTGTAGATGATCGGTTCCATGAACTCGGAACTTGGTTTGAAAGTGGCTATGATTCCCGTCTGCTTGTGACTTCCTAACAATCCGTCCGAAGATTTCGTGATCATACCTTCCGCCACGTTGCAGTGTACGTTCAGAGTCTCTATGGCCAAGAATTTAGGAATGTTGGTTGCTACGTGCTTGATGCCAGCTTCGAGTTTGGAGTCGTTCTCGAAACCTAAAAGTTCTCCCATGGTGCCCAGGTCCACGGTCTCCGTCGCGGATAGGATTTCCACTCTGTGCGTGACCGAATTTTGAGAAAGGTATGTGCCTTTGGGTAATTGAGCTTGCAAAGTGGAAAGATTGTATTGTCCTGGCGTGACGACGATGTGTTCGCTTCCGACGCTAATTTTGTTGTTGTGCTGCGTGACGTTAGGTATGAGGTACATGCTGTAGAATGCACGCAGAGCCACGGATTTAGGATAGACGATGTCGTCGTGCAGCGTGAGTTTCAAGATTGAAGATTCGCTCGTGAGATGGAACACGCCCATCCTAGTGATGCTGTTTGAGGTTCCACAATGCTTTCTGGAAATCCTCGATCGTAGGGTTATTTATTTTAGAGAGAAACGCGAGCACGGAGAGGCAGAGATGACCGCAGTTCACGTCTCCGAAATTTTGAATGCGTTCGTCGTTGTAGTATATAGAGGTTTTGTTCGTTTTCAGATAATGAATTAAATTTGTAGGTGGAACACCTCCGAAAGAATCGAAAACGAATGCTTTATCATCATTTTTGTGGTAACATATCCAATGCGTGCCTGGATTTTTTTGATTGTCCAAGTTGACTACTCCGCATTCTCTTCTTTTAACGCTTGAAGGTAACGAGTCGGACATGAAAACTCCTCTGAAGTGTTTGATTTGTAACGGTTCGATCAGAGATTCAATGTCTCGGTTGGTGAGTGCTTCTGTTTCTTTTTTTTAAACTTTCTCATCACGCCTTTTCCTCCTTTCTTCTCCATGGCCAGGTTGTGACGTTTCTGTTCTTCCAACTCGGCCTTGTTCTTCTTCGAGTCGATGACGGTTTTCGCGATGGCGGCACTTCCACCGGCCAAACTTCCCACGGCCCCCAATGCTGCTAGGATGGCCGGGATGCTGAATATGAAACCTCCGATCTTTTGCTGTTTCCGCGAACGCTGCAATTTTTTCAATTGAGGTGTGCTGAGAAGTAATTTCATTCCGTGTCCTTTCGACAAGCAAGAACGTTTCTTCTCGCGTTGTTTCTTGGTGAGTAACCCATCGAGGGTACCTAGATTTTTAAGATTGGAGTATGGTATCTGGTACACGACACCCTTGGGCTTCATGTTGATGCTCTATGTGTTATTTTCACGGTATGTTATTTATATATATATTCTGAGATTTTTTCTTGTGTAGTTTTTTTACGGTATGTTAATTATATATAAATATTCTGAGATTTTTTTTTCACGGCCTCGCAGTCGTTACACAAATTCTATTACGTGCTTCGTTTTCTTACCAAGAAGTTCCTTTGTCCCCTTGTACACGATTCGAGTTTTGTTCTCGATTAAAATAGATAGCTTCTCGTCGGATAACATGTTAGCGTATCGATCTGGTAAAAATAGACTGTATTGTGCGTTGAGCAACAGGCGTACCTTGGGACCATACTGGGTAGAAACGATTGAACCGGAAGTTATCGTGTAAGGTTTGTCGACTTCCAATTCCTGAATTTTTACATACTCGACTGACAAATTTAGCATTTGTTTTAATGCTTGGAGATCGCTCATTTTTTCAGTTGTCAGAGTGTTAGAAAGAAATTTAATTGCTTTTTTTCACGATGTGTGTTATTTATATATACCGAAGATTATTTTTTTACGATGTGTGTTATTTATATATCAAGTTTTTTTTTACGGTATGTTATTTATATACCCCACCCCAATTTTTGTTTCGTGTTCATGGCGATGGTGGTACCCAGTGCGGCGACCCGTTCACCCAGCGATGCGTCTCTGCTCACGAACCTTTTGAAAGCTGCATGTTCCAATTTTTTGTCTGCTTCGTGACGTGCGTCCAGATCCGTCTGCGTGGTGTTGTAGGCGATGTCGTGATCTTTGCATGCTGCGTCCAACGGATTCACACCCTTGTCTCCTCTCTCCAATCTTTTCTCGAGTTTGGTACCCGGTCCGCAGTACTGGTAGCCAGGTAGATGCATCTCGAAAGGTAACTTGTTGATGATGTCGTTCACGAGTCCCTTTCCTTCGGCCACGTTCCAAAATTTCGGAGGCAGCGTGTTGATGATTTTGATCAGGTAACCTATGCCCTTGTTGTCGTTCACGATGAAGTTGGAAAGTTTCGTGCTGATCATGTCCACGATGCCAACCTTCTCGTTGTAGAAATTACGATTGCCTGCATTCTCTTCGCCGGCTATCACCAACAATCGGTCCACGAGTTTCCTAACGTCGTCCACCCAAACGAATTCTTTGGGTAATGTGTTGTAGCGTTTGACGCCGCTGCCTGTTTTGACCTGGTTCCAAATCGGTTTGATGAGATTCCTGTACTTCTCGCCGCTGCTCGATTTCACCCTATTCTGCGAGGCGTCGTTGTTCTGGTACAAGGCATCCGTCATGATCAGAATTTCCTTGTAACTTTGGTAATCTTCGTCGGTGTAATCTTTCGGCTGCTTTTTGGCAACGAGTTCCCACAGTCCCACCGTACCCGGATACCTGGTCCAACTATCCTTCTCGCCTAAATTGACTTTAATGTCGTTGCCTTCGAAGGTCACCTTCGATTTCCCAATCTTCCACACCACACCGCCGCCTTCGCTGGTTTCCATGCTAGGATACAATCCGAACACTTCATCCTTGTCGAATTTCCCCGTGCTCAGGTAGTCTCGTGCCAAAGGTCCCAACTCGATTTTATCCGAAGACGACGTGCTGCCTATGGCTCGACGTCGTGCCGGTGCATCCTTCAGTTCGAACGGCGTCGAAGGAATGCTCGAAATGGGTGTGGGTACGGCGTAACTTTTAGCTGCGAGCGGTACGAGTTCATTAATCAAATTTTTATTTTGTTCCGTGACACTTTTAATTTCTTTACCTAGACCGCTGATGGCATCGATCACAGGTTGATCCTGACGTTTCTTCTCTTCGTAGAATCCGCGATTCTCGGATTTCCAACCTTTGAAGCGTTTCGCGAGGTAATCGCGAAGCTTGAGATTTTCGTCCTCGATTTTTCGTTTCGTCATGACGTTATTTATATACGTCGTTTCTCACAACGTTGCAACGTTTAGAAAGTCGTTGATTTTGTTTCTGTATTTTCCATCGTTGGGTTTCCTCGTCATGTCGATCGTCGCGAATCCGAAATCGTCACCGTTCCAGCAAGTAGAGCAGCAGCCTTCCGAAAATTGATTGTAGTTCATGTCACCGCCTACGTAGTCATCGTACGCGTGCTTGAGGTTGGTGTGATCTTGGCGAAACAAACATATGAAATTAGCGTTGTCGCGCACTAACTGTTTTGGAATTTTGGAAAACGTTTGAGCTAGGTAAAAACAATCCATTCCTTTGTGACGACCTTGCGTGAAAAAGTTGCGAATTTCATTTTGATTTTCCAGGATGGCGTCGTCGAACACAACAACTGAATTTTCACGACAATCGTCGAGTGGTTTTATTTCCGAGGCGAACGTTGCAATGTCCAGACCATCGTACAGTTTCATCAGTTGCTGGTATTTGGATTGCTCCAAACTTTTCGAGAACACGTACAGGTGCCTGTTCTTCCAATTTAACCAATTAGGTGCGAGGAGAAAATTGTCCACGAGCAGTGTTGTTTTCCCACACCCCGAAGGACCTACGATCAGACAGCGGATGCTGTCGGGAAGCAACTCGCCGTTCTTTTTCTTCGTTTGACTTTCCGGATCCGGTAGACGCTTCACCACGTTCCACGTACTCACAAGATCACTTCGTCCGCGTCGATCCAACTCTTTTCCGGAAGTCCCAGCCATTTGACAAACAGTTTGTCACCTTTCCTACGCAATACTTTCTCGATGAGGTACGTGTCGGGGTGTTTCGTTTTAGAGAGTTCCTCTTCGTAAAATCTTCCTTTCAAAATCTCGCCGCTACTATCTTTTATTATATACGTGTGTCGGTTTCCAGGTAAAACTCGAACCACCGTAAAGAGTTACGTGCTCCAATTTTTTGTGAACCCCTTCTCGAAGGTGCGTTTGAATTTGCTGATCCTCACCTGGTCTCCAATTTTGTATTTAGCTTTTTTTGTCGTGGGAGTGTACTTTGGACAGTAAACGGTAGAAATTAAACGCTGCTCGTCGGACTTGGTAACGTCGGCTGGCTTCATGCCTATCGTTCTGTGTACCGTATCATTATAGGTGTCGACGAGTTCTGGCAGGATGTCGACCCATTTGTAATTCCCCCGAAGCGTGAATCGTTTCCACATGTGTGTTTTCAAGGTTCGATTGAATCTTTCCACGATGCTGGCTTTGATGTGACTGAAGGTCGAATAATATCGAATGCCATGTTTTTGAATAAACTTTTGGAATACGGCGTTGTAAAATTCCTTCCCCTTGTCCGTTTGCAGAAACCGTGGTCGTCTGCCGCCGCTTTCGCGAAAAATTAATTTGAATGCTTCCGTGACGCATGTTCCCGTTTTCGCCTTCAAAGGTAGAGCCCATGCGAATTTCGAAAACGTGTCTATGACGGTGAGAAGGTACTTGTTGCCCTTGTTCAATTTATGCACGTTTTTCAAATTGCCGCTACTCATCTCCACGAGGTCGCTTTGCCAGAGGTCGTCGATGCCCTTGGTTACCACAGCCGAACGTTCGTAGTTACGGCGTGCAGGTTTATGCAATTCTTCGACGATGGCTTGCCTAGACATTTTTTTTAGAGATTACGTTTCAAGAGAAGCACCAGCGTGATGGGATTCAAAGAGGGTGGCACTTCGCTCGTGTTTTGAATGATCAGCTTGTCGCCGGCACTCACGTCGAAAACGGTAAGATCTTCGTCTTCGTGTATTTCATATATGTTGCGCGTTTCGTTCCAACGTGCCAGAGGAATGTTTCCTGCTTTCTGGACACCACGATTCGATATCAAAGTCATGGTGGGAACGCTAGCTTTTCTACCGTGAGACCAGTACGAAAATTCGTTTATCTGAATTGTTCCATCGAGGAGAAACTTGTAGTACGGATGATAAGGATGTAACATGTACAGTTTGTTACCTTCGACGAACGTGGAGATTCTCTGTTGATTGGGTACGCTGTTGATTTCGATGGCTTGCAAGGTGAACAATTTGGCGAATTTAGTGTCGAAGGTGACGAGATTACTGTGAACTTGTCCGAGTTTATTTTCGATGGGCAGCAAATGTTCGATTATGGTATCCGTTACGGTAGAAAACGACGGTTTGATTTTCACTTCCACGTTCAACTGCTTGTAGTTTTCGTTGAGTTCTTGCAACTTGGCACCGAAAGAGGCCAGCGTCGATTCCTGCGTGGATTCCAGCACTCCAACTTGATCTCTGACGTTGACAACAATGTTCTGAAGGTTCTCGACTTGATTCAATTTCGAGCTCTTCTCGGTAAGATCGTTCACGATGCTTCGCATCTCTGTAAACTGCGTGTGAAGGTCGGCGACGCTCTGCGAAGTGGGCAGCGTCGACACCAGCGAACTAATTTCGTCTCGAATCTGTTCCACGTTCGCCGTTTCCGTTTCTAGTCGTTTCAGCATTCGAGATATGTTCTTTTTCAAAGCGTGCAATTCTTTGGAGGTGGGGAGATTGGCCACTTTACTCTCGAGATCGCTCAACGAACTTTTGATGTCGCTCGAATCGGATAGTGCCGTCACCGCCGTTTTCAATTTTTCCAAATCTTCGCTCGAAGGTACGCTCGTCCGTAACGATTCCAAGTCACCCTGTATGTTGTCGAGTACGTGATGAAAATGAGCGAGATTTGTTTCGACGTTCAAATTTTCTAAATATTCGATCTTCTGCTGAACCGCGCTCAACGTGTCTTGAATGCTCGTCAACGCTCTCGCTTCAGCGTGAATATTTTTAATTTCTTCGTTGTTCAATTCCAGAGACGCCTGAAGCGTAGCGATGGTGGTTTGAATGTGTTCGAAATCTCGATACGCCTCCAATTGAATTTTTATGTTCGCGACGCTTTTACCGATGACCTGCAGTTCGTCTGACGATGGTAGGTTCGTCATGGTATCTTCCAAAGTCTGCAACTTGGATTTAATTTCTTCCAACGTGCTGGTGAATTCTTCTTGTAATTTGGAAACGACGACATGCAAGCGTTCTGCGTCTATATCGTTCACGACGGTTTGAAGTTCGGAGAAATTCTTTTCGATTGCGGAAGTTCGTTCTTCGATTTCGAGTTTCAATTTTTCCAAATCTTCATTTTTCGATTGAAATTGCTGTAATTTGGCCAAATCATTTTGAAGCGAATCCACGCTCAACTGTATATTTTGAACGCTGTCGTAAGAAGGTACGTCGACATAATTTTTTATCAGCGTTTTCAGTTCGGAATCGATTTTCAGAATGGGGTCGAGACATTGCGTTTGGAGCGTAGCGATTTCCGACTCTAAACTTTTGTTTAAGGTTTCCTGCAAAGCGATCAAATCGGTCCTCAACTTCTTAACTCGAATGTCCAACATGAGAATCTCTTCTGCGTGGTCTACACGCTTGGTGTTGCCGAAAATGTCGTTAGGCATTTTTGGTTAACGGTTATTTATAATAGGATAGACGATTCGTAATTCTACAAAAAGAGGAATGAGTTTGTCGTAATCTCCGAGGAGTTCCATGTAAAGATAATCTCCTGCGGAAACATCGTACGTAATGTTAGAAAGCATCTTGTCGTGCTTAATTCGAAAAATATTCTTGCCGGTAGAAATTTTGATTTCGCCTACGTTTTCCGGATTCACGGTGATTTGAAGTTTCCCGTCGATCGGAATTTCGTAGAAATCTAAATTGTTATTAAAAACATAAAACATCTTGCCCACATCGTCATTCAGTTTCGTCCAAATGCTGTTGAGATGAACAATCAGTAAACCATTGAGTTTAGATAATACGGAAGGTAAGAGGTTATTGGAATTTGGCGGTGCAGTCTCCATGTTGATCTGTTTGCGGAAGCCAAAAAGATTCATTGTCTTTGTTAGTTATTTAAGAATACGGTCAAAGTTTTTTTTTGTAATGACACGCAAAGTTTTTTTTTGTTTGCTTGCATCACAATACAGGCACGCGCGCGCACGTGTGTGTGTGCGACACATTGTCCCCGAAAAAGGTTTACAAAGGTCACGATATATAAACATTTGGTCCCACAGTTGGAAAATTACGATAAGTTGCATTCAAAAGTTTCAAAATATCATATAGTAGAATTTTTGTAGAGTGGGTAGGCAACACCGACGAGCCTCAAATAATAATTCAAGACTCGTCAGTGTTGCCAATTCCTATTTGTAGGTTAGCTTAGCCAGTGAAAGATCATATAGTGGAATTTTCTTCGGATGGGTTGGCAAAACACAAGCCTCAAACAAAACATCCAATAAAATTGCCAGATGTAAACAGAGGGCAATAGACCCCCCCTCATAAAAAACTACAGTAAACCTACAGTGTCGCCAACACTAGGCCCCCAACAGTATTGCCAGACATAAAAAATACATGGACCCCTCAGGTCCTTTGATGAAAATTTACAGTGAAAAAACCCAGTAGGTTAACAACACTGTCAAAAAATCTACGGTAGTGTTGCCAGATGTAAACAGGGGGCAATAAACCCCCCCCTCATAAAAAGCTACAGTAAACCTACAGTCTTGCCAACTCTACCCCTCAAAATATACATCATAAAAGGCTACGACGAGCGCCACAACCTTGGTGATTTTTTCGGGTAAGGAGTTGGCAACACATGCCTTACGAGAGAAATCCATTAAGGCAATCGAGCCTCACGAGCCTCAAAAGAAGATTCAGTACTCTCTATTTGCCCCTACTTTTAAGAGTTATTTTTAAGGTTTAATAGGCTAATAGTGAACTCTAAAATTATATCAACTAGCCCTCTAAAATTACTCAATCCGAGGGGCCATTGAAGTAGCAGCACAAGTTCTCAATATGCCATTCCTGGCAAGGTAAATCCAATCCTGATCATCTTTAACAATGACGTTCAGCTCTATCTAATTTATGTGGTGTCATTATGTCTTCTTGGTCTTTCTACTCGTATTGCGCAGGATCAAGTATTCAAACAAGGATCTTGTAAAATGTTGTTTCCTACTCTTGCGTGCTACATTAGGGTGGCCCTTACAACTTTTGACTTCCTTTCGAGGATACCCTCTCAGCTGATGCCATTCGTCAAGTAAATAAACATTAAAATGAAAATTCAATCCAACAATGGCCGACCTCTGTGGTGGAGTGGTTTGCACAAAGCGCTTCGGCAAACAATGCCTGGGCATGGTATTCTTTGTTAGTGTCCCTTCTTCAATTTCACCATATCGTAACACATTCTCACCATCGCGATTAGCTAAAAAGTGGCAGAAAAGCGAGGCTAAATAACAAAATACAAATCGAATCAAATCACAAAGCACATGAAGTTTTAAAATTGTTGAGCCTTCCTTTAAAGGTATATAATAGCCTAGTCAATGAAAGCAAGCAGCATCTAATAATCGGGGATAATCCTAAAAGCTTAAATTTGGTCAGTTGCCTGATTACTACTTGGGTGTGCAAATTCCCAAAAGTCCACGCCCCCCGCCTCCCCCTGGTGCTTTCCTCCTGTAACGAATGGTGGTAAGTAGATAATCTAATTTAGAATTGATCTTTAGTAGATGGGCTAAAAAGAAAATTCCGTTTGGCTTTACGCTCATGTCACTGGTTTTGCCGTAATTTAAAAAATGAACTTTTTAAAATCTTGACCTTGTAACTCTTGAATGTTTGAAGCTACAGGGAATCCGCTTGCAATAAAAGCCCTTCTTGATTTGGTTCTTCTAATTATATCAGTCAGTGCTTTAGATGATGTAGTTCTGCGTTACTTAACAGCCCCGCAGCTAGATATTTTGGCGCCCTTTAGGCAGGATTATACGTTAGATCGCCGCATCCCCGCAATTCCATCCACCGACAATATATGTACGTCTTTCTGTATTTTCTTCTTATGCTATGGTTTGTGATATATGCATCCTACAGGGCGTCCCCGATGGCGCAGTGGTAGCAACGTTGTCTTGTAGTCAAGGGGTCCCGGGTTCGATACCCGGTGGAGGCTCATAGTGGTTCGGATCCCACTTTAAACTGTGGGTCCAGTCCCGATTAGCCATCCTGTGCATAAAGTGGACATAAAACAATAAATCAATCAATGAATCAATATGCATCCTACAAATTTTGAAATGAGGAAGTAAACAGAAAGTCATTAACAATAATATACAGGTCACCTTAAAATCTTACACAACCTTTTCAACTCCCATATTTACGCATCTGTTTCAGATCTAAATATCTCTCATATAAATTAATTAAAAATTCTTATAATGGTCATCCCTGTTTTACAATTGCAAAAGTACTGTTTTCGGTATTTTATTGATTGATTCATTTTGTTTATATTACTTCCCATTTCTGTCACTGTTGGCTAATCGCGAAGGTGAGGATGAGTAATGATATATGAGGGAGGAAAATAACTCACAAATAACACGTATGACCAGAGCTGGGTTCGAACTCGGGACCCCTGGCGTCGTAGCGCGCTGTTGTGTATTCTTTGCTGTATAATTTGGAATATTATAGACAGGAAACTAAACGTATACACAGAGACGCAAGTAAGTGTTGTATTTTCATGTTTTTATTGGATATTTTGCACTAAAAGTTACTATCTGACACACTGCAATAATTCTTATTACTGGCCTCCATGGCGATAGTGTAACAGGCTACGACGACAGAGGTTCCAGCTTAGAGCCTTTGAAAGGAATGTACATTTCATTGCTTTTGTCCGATCATACATTTTATCTGTCCATTGATTCACACGCATCGTCGCAATTAACCCAATAAATAGAGGAGTGATGTGAAATAACTGGAATAGGAATAACGAGATGAAAATTGTTAAATTTCGTGTTGTACAGTGATAGTAGGAACAGCTCATAGTGTTCGGAGGAAATTATGTAGAACTGCAACAAGTACAATATCAGTAGCGGAGGTGCAGTAGGGAATAAGTATGTTGTAATTTTTAATGGGACGATTATTATGGATGCAAGGAACTCTCTCTTCGCACCTCCAACCTCACTCCCTACTCATCCATATGCCACATTTGGTGGGAAAATCAACCAATTCTACTTGCAAAACGGTTTGAAAATGTATTTTGAACCATTTCTTCTTCCTCTTCTTCCTCTTGTACGTCTGGGTTACCAAAAGCGACTTCAAGAATTGGTCATTCCATCGGCGACATAATGTTCCTAAATTTATCTTTCCTTTTGGCCTGCAATTTATTAATTTTCGAGGCAAACGCCTATCTCGCACCATCAGATCGTGTTGATTCCAGTTTAACCAATATTTTTAAAATTTGATCCACCATTTCTTCGACCTTCCATTTTTTTTCGGATTTTTTCACTTCTAATTCTGTCTCGTAAGGTTACCCCAATTGAACACAGCAAGAATATCATTTGTGAAAAAAAAAATTCTAGTTTTATCATGTTGACGAAAAGTCAGACATTCGCTATCATATAGAAGAGGCGCTTTTTAAAATTATGTTATGGTATCTTTTTTAAATTTATTTCTCATTTGTTTTCCAAATCTTATTTTCAAAATTCCATTTAACCTATTACATTTTATTAAAATTTTCTCAACATTTCTTTGGTCACTATTTTCACTCTAGAAACATTATTTTATTATTATTTTTTTACAATTTATTGCCATTGGCTTTGATTTATCCCCAGAAATTTTCATGCTATAATATGTAAAAATAGATTGACGTTTGAAAACAGACCTGTAAAGAACATCTTCATCGGCTGCCATCAATATCTGATCGTCTGTAAGTATTACAGTTTGTTGTAGTATTGCATATTTCCCTCATTAAATATATTCTCGACAGCTATACAGATTTTCATTCCTGAATTAGCCGTAGCTCAGTCGTTAGGGCGTCTGACTACCATGCGATGGACTAAGTTCGATCCCCTGCGGGGGGAGAATTATGATTTCTTTTAAATGTTCAAGCGGCTCCGGGGTCCACCCAGCGTCGCATAAAGTGTGTACCTGGAGGAGACTGGGGATAAAGGCAGCCTGGGGCGTGGTGCTAATCACATCAACCCAATTTTCGGCCTTGTATCAAGAAAGTTTGGGCCCTAACTCCACGCCCCTTATACGCCTGTATGGCGTGGTGCAAAGTACAGGAGAGCACTTTACTTTTTCCTTTAGACATGTTTCCATTTCTGAATTGTTTTATCAAGGTACAGAAAAAACTATAATGAAGAAAGATCACATCCTTGTCTTAGTTCTTGATTTATTTCAAAGGCTTCCGTTGTTCTCCCATGATCTCGTATTTTGATTTTCACTAATGTAGCTTCATGAAGGCTCTTCGTTAATTTCTGATCATATTATTTTGCAGTCATGTAGCCAAAAAGAAATAAACTTATTTTAGTTCAAAGTTGTAGATTTTCCTTCCAACACAAGTCACATTTATTTTCAAACTTTGTGCAGTTATCGTTGTAGCCAACTGGAATACATAGTATATCAAATCCAGTCTTCATCGCTAATAGTTGTACAATACAAATTCACACACACAGACAAACACGCACAGTATGCACACAATATGACACACAGCACAGTCAGAATGTCCGGGAGAGATGGACCAGCCAGCCAGCTAGCGGTGCTAGCACCGCTACGACACAGAACAACGATTGTCTGGTATTATTTTCACTTTATATGAAACGCTGGTTTAGAAATATTATCAGATGACGTGCATAATACCAGTCCATGTAAATAGTGAAAAAACTTTGACCAACCTGATTTCAATGTAGACGGTATACTGGCTAAAATAATTGCTCAATTGACACAAAAACAACACAGTATGTCAATAATCTTTGCCATTACCAGTTAACATCACCACCGGTGTATTCTAGCAGTTAGTTTCAGAAAAAAACGAGCTGTTCCATCTCACCCTCTGGTCCATCTCTCCCGGATTTACCCAATATTTAATGTTTGATTAAAGATTAAATCTGAGTTGCTGGGTATAGTAAAAATTTGTACCTACTGTATGGCCATGTATTGTTGGTGCGAGTTCCACGTGAATGATTTGTCAATAATGACGAAAGCAGCTATCGGTTGCAAAGAGAAAATATGCTAACATAAATAGAAATATTTCTTAAACTGTACTTCCTTTAATGCAAAAAAAAGACACACCAACTCCCTGATACTCGGAATCGGAGCTATTGTTCATGTAAGGATATGTTTTTGCAGTTATTTGTGATTAACGATAACGTGTTACAGGTGGACCATTTGTTCCTGCGTAAGCACCTTACGGAGTTTCCTGGCACTTTATTTAATGTTAATTGAGTCTACGTTTTCTCGAATGGAAAGAACTGTGACGTTTCGAAAATTTAGCATACGATATGATTTTATTTTATTATAAAACAAATAACTATTCGAAATAAAATAATATATGTATAGTTTACATATCATGAAGAGAGGGAATATAACAAACTAAAATGGAACGTGAGCAGCTCACAGTACAACCCAAGTTACATGCTCTGTTTCGTTCTGCGGACAAAATTGAATTACAGTGACACTAGGCCGGATGCAGAAAAGCGTAATGGAAATATTTTTATACTCCCTTTTTATTCCAATGCAAGTTTCACAATAATAAAACAAAAGAAAACATAAGCGGGTCATATTTTTGTTTATATCAACACTTAATTGCTCTCAATTTACCTCTCGCTGATCGTGTAATTAAACAATATGCTCTAACAGTCATTTAAGATAAATTTCAAGAAAAAAAAATACGCATTTTAAACAGCAAGTAACCATGAGAGAGGATAATACTCTTTCCTCACCTCGTTGCGCATGCTTGGTTATTTCTTAATTATTATTACAGAAACAGCATTTATGAATTTATTTTCTCCCGTCTTTGAATTTTGTCGCATATGTTAACTTGCAACACTTCTTTAAAGCAAATATCAGGGAAAATTCACTGGTTAACTTTGACCTCAGATCTCAGGCCATAAATCTCAGTGCAGCTTTTGTACAACACAGAATCACGAGTTCAACGTGACTGTAGGTCAATTTTGCTGGATAATCGAGGATCAACTGTTTTATACAATTGGCTCTAAATAGAGCAACTATAATTTATTAACTCTAAACATAGGCAGATAGATAGATAAGCTTTAATAGTTTTTCTTATACTAATGAACACGTTGAAAAAGTATTCTTATGCAAAGGTCATGTACTTCCGTTTTTTTCTGCCAACAGACAATTTTGCTTGGAAAATACAATACAGTGGAACCTTGATAACTCGAACCTCAACATCTGGAATTCCTTGATAAGTCGAATTTTTTGTAATCGCCTTGAATTGCCAATAACACTCAATACTAATTTTACCTCAACAACTCGAATAAAACCTTCATAAGACGAATTGTTTTACAGTTTATGGGATGCCGTTCGAGCTCAATAACTCGAAGGTAGACTATGAAAAACCTCTATCATTCGAAGTTAAATTCTAATCACCTCTATAACTCGAAGTTTTAGTCGCACGGACCTCAATAAGTCCAAGTGTAGGGTGCGTACATACAATGTCAGGTGATCAACAATCGTGTCGGGACTTGAACTCCCCCACCCTGTCGTGTATGTAACCATCATTGTTAATGTGCTTAGTGTGCGTTGTAGAAGTTTAACTTGAAATGATGCTACATACGTTATAGGCATACGTAATGCCGACGTTCAGAAGGGTCAGTAAACTTCAGACCTCTATAACTCGAAGTCGGCGATTTTGGCCTTCAATAACTTGAACCTTGGTAAGTCGAAATCCTTGATACCTCAATTATTTTTCTTTTCCCCCTCAAGTTCGAGTTATAAAGGTTCCACTGTATTAGCTCAAGTTATATCCATTCTTCAAGTCAGCGTCTGCAAATTTGCGTATGTCAAGTGTGACACAAGCAGTAACTAGGAGGGGGAGCAGGGGGAACGTATCGCCTCCCCCCTATACACCGGAAATTATTTTACATATATTAAAGATATTAATGTATTATATGGCATACCCTACACAATTTCAAGGTAATGCCTCTTATGACTAGGGGAGTGGAAAAATAAATTATCTTACACCAAGGTTACATGTGAAAATAAAAATAACTACTGTATTAATGAAATTAGATTAAAAGAAATATATTTCAAAGGTATGACATTTTTTAAAAAGCAAATTCATACGTTTCAGTAAATTATGAATTAATTTGAATTACTCTTGTTCTGTTTTTAGGTTCAAAGAAGGCTTGACGGTTGATGAAGGAAAACCACAAAACATAGAAACAGACGTTTCGTGCTCAATGCCTGATGTTTTCCACGCCCAAACAGCAGGACCGAGCACAGCCGAACAGAATGTTTCAGAGAAGAATATCGGAAATCCACCAGTATCTTCTGCATACAAAACACCAAGTAAAGAGCAAATTACACCACAAAAACAAGTCTCAGAACATTGTATGCCGTTGAATTTTGAAAAATCGCATTTCGTAACTTCAAGCGGAAATGATATTTTGCCAGATTTTGTAATGGGAAGTAATGAAAATTGTGTGCAAGACTATAGAGTACGCGGTCGTCGAATAGTTGACGTTAATTATTTCTTTAGTAAGCTCAAGGAAATATGTGATCACGGTCCGTTCGGATGCTCTTTGCAAAATATGAATATAGTTGGAGAAATTCGACAGGGACAAAAATCAATTTTAACTTTACAGTGTAACATGTGTAATGTGAAGCATCGCATACAAACTGAAGACCCCGAATGTAAAAACATGGACATAAATACTGCTGTGGTTTCAGGAATCATGTGCATTGGCGCTGGTTACAGGCAATGGGAGGAACTAGCTGGTGCGATGGATATACCAGCTATGTCTTGTAACACCTACGCCAAATATCATGATAAAGTATGTGATGGGTGGGAGAAAACTGCTCTTCAGGTGATGGAGGCGTCTGCAAAGAAAGAAGCTGAGTATGCAGTGTTGAGAGGTGATGTAGATGAAAATGGAATTCCGACTTTAACTGTTATTGCTGATGGAGCTTATTCAAAGAGAGCTTATAAGAACAGTAATTATAGTTCTCTGTCGGGAGTTGCTGCAATCGTCGGATATTACACAGGAGAAGTGATCTTCATTAGTGTGCGGAACAGATATTGTACAATATGTGCGAGAGCAGAGGCAAGAAGTGAGCAGCCAAAAGTGCACACTTGCTACAAAAATTGGGAAGGCAGTGCAAGCAGTATGGAATCAGACATAATAGCCGAAGGCTTCAAATCCAGTGTAGAAATGTATGGCGTGAAGTACACTACGCTTATTGGAGACGGTGATTCAAGTGTTTACAATACTTTAGTGCATCAACGACCATATAATGACGCATGTGTGGAAAAAATTGAGTGTAGAAATCACATTCTGCGAAATTTCGGGAATAAAATGAAGGAAATTGCGACAAACAGTAAGCTTGGACACATTCGACTAAGAAAGATGGTGGGAGAAAATATCAAAAGAATGCGTGTAGGGATTGTAGGTGCAGCTCGTCATTGGAAAACACAGAATAACATGAGCGAATTCGAAAAAGTAGTTTCTTTCCGTAAGGACATAAATAACTTACAGAGACACACATTTGGAGATCATTCCCAATGTGCAAGTTACTTTTGTAAGGGCCCACGAGACAAAGAAAAAAACATATTTCCAGAATTAACTTCAAGCGGGATTCTCTCTGCCATTGAAGGAATTCAGACACATTGTATTTTAAGAAATAGCAGGAGTTTATTGAAGGACGTGGATAGCAACAGGGTAGAGCAATTCAACAGTGTAGTCGCAAAATTCGTGGGTGGGAAAAGAGTGAATTATTCTCTAAAGAGAGGATACAGAGCTCGAAGTCATGCTGCTGTGGTGTCGTTTAATACCAAGACGCCTCTATACGAACTCCACAAAACTATGTACAGGAAGAGTCCTGGGACTTACACCAAACTGGTGGAACTGAGAAGACGGAAAGCGAAGAGAAGCACTTCAAAAAAATCTTGGAAGCCAAAGAGTGTATCGGTGGCGGTGTCTGATTCTGGCAGACATTACGGGCCTCATGCTCAAAAGCCAGATATGCCTGCCAATGAATATATGTTAGCCAAGACTGACTTTTTATCCAAACTTCCGTCATCAGACAAGGACCGAGAGGAACTGGAACGTGGAACATTGTTGCAAAGAAACAGTGGTCAGTGGAAAGAAGTGCGGAGAAAACTGCTGACAGCATCTAATTTTGGTACAGTTTGCAGACGTAAGCCATATACTTCATGCCAAAAATTGGTTGCCTCTCTGCTGTACCAAGATTTTGACACAGATTCCATGGTATGGGGAAGACAGCACGAACAATCTGCTATTCGTTCCCTAGAAAGATTGATGAACGTTAAAGTGGACCCATGCGGTCTCTTTGTAGATGCAAAGTATCCTTTCCTAGGAGGTACACCGGATGGGATCATAGGTAATGAAGGGATAGTAGAAGTAAAATGCCCTTCTTCTGGAGCTCAAATTACTCCAGATGAACTCATTCTACAAAGGAAATTCACATTTTGGAAATCAGTCGGCAGTAATCTCGTGATTAATACAAATCACGTATATTATTATCAAGTGCAAGGACAACTTCGTGTTTCACAAAGACAATATTGCTTGTTTGGACTATGGACACCCCTGGGAATAAAAGTAAGTAAGGTAGAACGTGACGACACATTCTGGATAGAACATATGGAGCAAAAGTTAATTAAGTTCTACATTGACTGTATGCTACCAGAACTTGTGGACCCTCGAAGGAAACGGTCCATGCCTATTAGAGACCCAGATTATATTGTAAATGCGATAAAATCACACACCGAAGCAAGAAACGGCAGTGACACTGGGTCTGAAAACAGAAAATCACAAGTAAGACGCAAGTTATTGTAGAACGTTGATGAGACAGGGAATTGTTTTACTTATTTGAAAGAAATAATTGTTAATTTGATCCATATTCTTTTGTAATTTGGTACGGTAAATGGTAGGGGGGTTGAATTGTAATAATCCATTACATGTAAAGCTTAGTGTTTGTTTGATAACGTGGTAGTTCTTCTAGTGTGTTGCTAATTATTCTAATGTATTCACAATTCTATGTAGAAATTTGTGTTCTTGTGTGTTCATATTTACTATTTCCTCCCGATAATTGTTACATTTATAGGATTAAATTTTTAGGTATTTGTTTTAGTTGTCTCTGCACAGGGTAATTAGTCATCGTTTGTTAGAAAAGCAATGAAGTTTTTCCTGTGTTACTTTTTTAGTTGAGGTAGAAAAGTCTGTGTAGTAATTAATATTATTTCATTTAACTCACTACATATGACATTTATATTCATTTTCACACAAATTATGTAATTACTGTCTCTATTTTAGTTATCTATCTATCTATCTATATCTATATATATATATATATATATATATATATATACATATTTGTACATATTTTTATAATTTGTAATTCTGCATATGCATGGTAATAATATTTTATAATTAGCGTACTTTCAAAATAATATGTCATTAGATTAGTCAAAGATCCTATATTTGGCACAAATTGGAAACTTGTGATACAATAACACAATTTCTGTTAAACTTCATAAGAATTTACTGTTCGCCAAATTCCATATGAGGAACGTAAGTTGCAGATCCAGATTAGGGAATATAATCATAGTTATACTGTGTATTCATTAAATGCATTGGGAGATTGTTACAAGTGTTTCATAAATTGTATGTATTTTAGGTCGTTAGTTATCATTATACGCGTATAATGAAATTTAACAATTTGCACCATATTGAAGAAAGCATTATGCTGAACCTTTCTGTGTAAAACTATTATTATGTAATGTTGATAGCCTTTTGATTATTACTGAGTTCATAAAACATAATACAATTAATATATATTTTGTTCATATCTTAGTTTGTTTGTACTATATAATTCCCAAGTATCCTTAGACAGTGTAAGAAATATTATGGTTCTTAAACAAATTTCGATATCATTTAGAAAGAAAGAAGTTTGGAGAGAGAGAGAGAGAGAGATCAGGAAGAAAACTGAAGCAGAAGCAGAAAGATAGGAATGTCCCAAGAGATATACAAATTATATAACTTTCTCTCTCTCTCCGTCTGCCTCTGTGTGTGTGTGTGTGTGTGTGTGTGTGTGTGTGTGTGTGTGTAAGAATGAAAGTAGAGTTGGGTCCAATGTTTCGATATTCAATTAGCCCCAAGTTTTCGGGGAGTAGGCAGGAGAGTCGATGTTTGACCCTTTGTACCTTTCTCTTTCTTCTCTGTATCTTGTTCTGTCCGTTTTTCTTGATTTTCCCACGTTCTTTTTCTACCATTCCCCTCTCTCTATTTCTCTTTGTTCCATTTCAAACTGTCTCATTTCTCTCTTTCACTGCTTATATTCTAGAACTCTGTTCCTCTCTTCTTTGTCTTGAGCTCGATCTGTTTCTCTCCATTTCGTATAGTTTTCTGATTGGTTGCTAGAGTTGTGAGCCGTTGCGGTGCGGGAATACGCTAACTAGCCAACACATGATTAGTTTTCCACACATAAAAATAAACGATAATTAGATGAAGTTATGGAAGGAACTCGAGAAACTGAAAGTTCATGCCCAAGACGTGATTCGAACCCAGAACTTGGTAACTAGATCGTGAATCAAATATTGGACATGCTCGGCCACAGAAGCAACTCTAATTGGAACCTTATCAGCATTTTGGAATTTGAAAAGTTTCCAATGTAAATGTAAATTCTAGTTAATTCGTTGAAGACATAAGGATTTTATGTTTAGTATGCCCTCAGGAACTAAAAAAAAGTGCAATTAGAGCGGGAATTTCCCATCGTTCTCCCCTCTCAAATACCACAGTGTGTGTGTGTGTGTGTGTGTGTGTGTGAGAGAGAGAGAGAGAGAGAGAGAGAGAGAGAGAGAGAGTGAGTGAGTGTGGAGAGAGAGTGGTTAGCCCCCGCCTCTCGTTGGTGCAAGCCGTTCTGTTTATATTGCCTTTGGAAGCTCTAAAACTTTGGTGGGGACAATCTGGGGAGCTACTTGATAGCAACAGTAGCCGGTCTTGAAGACCCGAAAATAGCGGCGATGGACTACGTGGCACTCAGCGATAAACAGCTTGGTAAGTCCTCAGGCCTTTGACAAAGATTTTATTTGATTCTGAATGAACATATTGCCGCCTTCCGTGGCGGAGTGGTTAGCACAGCAAGCTACGATCCCAGAAGACTCGGGTTAGAATCCCGGCCTCGGCATGGGTGTACGTGGATGGATCACAGAAAAAGGTTGCAACAACTAATCAAAGAAACACAGCATGACCTGGTATGAATTGATGATGTATTCTATGAAAGCTACATACACGTCACTTTTCTACGTAATCACCAAGGTGATTGAGACATTTATCAGACCGCTGGACCAACTTGTTGATGCCGTCGTGGTAGAAATTATGTCTCTGCTCATTGAACCACTTTGTGGCAGATGCCCGAAAGGAAAAAGTCACTGTGGGCAAAAGTCAGGAAAGTATGAGGAGTGTGTCCCTTCATCAATTTCATCATACTATTACTGACTATCATCTTTGCGATTAGCGAAAAGTTGATGAAAAGCGAAGTAAAATAAACAAAAATAATCAATCAATCAGTAGGGATATTAGTAGCTTACATGGACGGTAGGGTACAAGTGTCATATAAAGTGCATTTTCCCATTTCTCTGAATATTATTTTGGAGCCTGTATTTTTCTTTGAAGTTCATTTCGGCAATATAAAATTATCAGAAGCATTCTGAATGTCTTGTAGTTTTTTTTAAAAAAATTACATTATGAAAGTTGCATTTGTAAATAATTGCAATAAAATACAAACCCACGACATCAAATAAACTCCATGGTAGTACAATATCCCCACAGCCCCACAGAGACAGTGAATGGTCAGCACATCGAGTCCCATCGCCCCTGCTTTCAGACTTTCGAGACCGGAGTCAGCTACTTTTTTTTCTAGTAGCTCCCCAGTTGTCCTCATGACGCTGGGTCAACGCAGAAATTTTGTGGCTTTCATCGGAAATCGAACCCGGGACCTCTCGCACCGTTAACTGTTTCGCTACGCGGGAGTTGAAATTAAATACAGCACACGGAAATATAGATCAGAGATGGAGTTGTGGAAACAAGATGTGCTATATGTATTCCAACGCCCCCTTGGTGGCTCGCTTGGGAGGGAGGCCAGCAGTCGGTAGGTAAGCCTTGGCCCAATATTGGGCTGTTGCGCTATAGGATTATTATATGTATTCTACAGCTATTAGTTAATAATTTTCAAAGGCCATTTTAACAAGAATTAAATCAGAGAACAATCATGTAACATAAGAATAAGCGTATGACTTATATCACGTTAATGTCAGTCTCGGTTTGTATTCACCACAGCTACTATAATTTATTAGAAAGATATCTCTTGACGGACAATTTGATATTAATGTACTTTGAGACTTAGGAGAACGTACTATCACTTGCCATCTAAGATTGAACATGCCGGATAAATCCTCCTAGGTTTGCATTTCGTATTTTGATCGCTTTTTTCACCTTACTACCTCTATAGTTAATCATAACATAGACTAAGGATGATTCAGCGATAATAGGGCTGGCACCCTTTTAAAATTCGAGGCTAGAACGACATAAGACCCTGCGTTGCCTATGGACAAGAGATCCAGAATGAGACTCCCTCTTTAAAATACCGAATCCAGAATTGAAGGTATGCAAGGACATATTTAGGGGGAGAGTTCAGAGGGTCCGGACGTCCCGAAAGAATTATCAAGTACATAAATTTAATAATGAAAATGCACTTATTTACCATTTCTTATTTATTTCCTCTGAACTTACTGGAAGGCAAGGATTTATTGGGATCATATGGCTTTAAAGTACAGTAGAAAAGAAGATTTATGCATACTACTACTTCTAATGGTCCTCCTCCGTGACCGTGCATTCTAAGGCGCTGTGCTTTGGGCTCCGACTGCGGGACCGCACGAGTTCGAGTCCACATGCGTTCAGTCGCTGGATTCTCTGCCCGAGTGTAAGACCGGTGGCAACCCACCATCGCTGAGGAAATCGGGGAACTACGAGTGTGGAGCATAACCCGGTCACGGATATCTCCTATAACAGCTGAGGGTTCGACGTGCTGACCCCACGTCACCCCATTACTGGTTGAAGATCTCCACACATCTAGGTAGGATTGTGGGAGGGAGACTGGCAGTCGGGAGACAGGCCAAGGCCCTTCGCTGCCATGGGTTATTTTATTATTACTACTAATGATAATGTGCACAAAATATTAATCGTGAACTTTACTTTTCTTTAAGGGAACTAACGTCCGTTTTTATTATTCAATAAATATTCAATTCACAATCTATTTGACATTAATGTCCTTGCTTTGTTGTTATTCAAATGGTGGTGACCTTGAATAGAGGCAAGCTAGATAATGAATGCGTGCTGTTATATATCTATTCTAATTCCGTCTTTTTAGCTATTGACGCAATAATAATAATGCAATATTGAATAATTTAATACTTTATTAATATTATTATTTCTCAGACATTTGTTCGGACTCACTCCGAAATATATTTCTAGATACGTGCCTGGAGGTATGATATTTATTTCTTCTCATGTGCGAGTCGGCTGGCTGAAAGTACTACATATATGTATATTTTGTACAGTTGTACAAGAAATATGTCATAATCTTAAAATAATGTAAATATCGAATAAAATTTGCCTATAAATACACACCCTTATCATAACTTATTAAACGTATATTTTTTTCATTCATCAATTTTTTACGCTTACAATAACCTATAAGATTTACTAAATATTTTTTTTGTATTTTCCATCTAATTTCTAATTCTATATAGTATGTATACACACTCCTTTCTTTTGGCTTCCATCTCATTAGACTTACCATTAATTTCCTCAATTATCTCATCCAACTCTCTTGCATTTACACAAGGGATTCTAGTACATGACTACCTGAGAGCATAAAGACGATTTGCATCGCCGCCATAAATAACCGAGACTGTGAATATATAGAGAGCCACCACCACCCCACCCATGAATTTGTCTTCAAAACAAATTGCATAATGTAGGTGGGTGGCTTCATCATTTTTTAAAAATGCAAGTAGCTAATTATGGTAACAAAACACCTTGTTTACATTTAAATAAATTATTCAAAATTACAATAAAGTAAAAATCAACCAATTTTTTGTAATTCTATAAAAAAATAAGTTAACATAGGCCAAAATCGGTAAACTCCCCGCTCGGACAAATGTCGCAGTTGAAGTATTGGTCTAAACAGGTAAAAAAAAATGCTTACTGACAAGTAATCTGACTTAAATTTGGCATAAAGCCTTTTGACATTTGTCGAGCGGCCAGTAGCGGCTCGTGCCTAAAATAACAGGTGAAGAAGTATATTTATAGGCAATGAAAACAAATAGTAAGTGCCAGTGCCCCCCCCCCCCAATTTAAAACGCCTTTTTTGTCTTCATCCGTCCATCTGGAAAATGGTGTCTGCAACAAATTACACACTAAGTCATTTACTGGGTCAGTGGCGTGCCCAGGGGGGGGTTGGTGGGGGTTAAAACCCCCCCCCATTGGTTTCGTCATTTAAAAAAATTCAAAGCAGAAATACATTTTATTTCATAAATCGCCAATATTGTAAAATGTTTACATTTGGCAATGAGAAATGTATTTGCTTCTTCAATTACTTTTGATAATATTGGAGTTGAGTTACAGCAATGTACAAGCATTCATTCATTCCTTAGTCACTGAAAAGGAAGTAGAATTTCCTTCTCAGTATGGTCAAGAAAAGAGCCGCAACCCTTGGAATGCGAACTGAAGGAATCCCTCCTCCCACCCACGATGACCCTCTTAGGAGAATGACCCTCCCTTTCCTGTTACGACAGTGCTGCTAACTTCCCTTTTCTTTCTTTCCCCTTCTTATACCATTTATGCCAGCAGAGCAAAGTTCTGTGAGATTTGAATCACTACAATTAGTAGGCAAAGTAAGTCAAAATCTTATTTCGCACCTGGATGCATATTTATTTCAAAATATCAATAATTATAATAATAATAATAATTGTTGCAGGCAGTAGCGAGGCATGGTTTTATGAAGGAGGCAAGCGATGTTTTGTACAATAGCATGCCGGGAGGGAGGGAGGGATGCGTTATATAGCGCAACTGGCCCAGTCAGTTTCATAAACAAAATAAAAGCAATTAATATGCCAAAATATTATACGTTTTACTCTTGTGCTCTTTACAAATTAGATATTTTTTTCTCAACCAATTTCCAGCCTTCAGTTTATTGAATTTTCTTGTAACATGTGTGAAAGATCTCACTTGAATTTGTGCGTAAATAATTTAGCAGTTGCCAACACTACTGACACTACTGGTTGCTGTCAACACTGGTGACGTAATTTGAGCTGGACCAAGTTGGATGCATGTTTCAGACATTCGACCGCCCGGTATCTTTGTCCCAAGTCCTGGTGTTCTCTGGGGTTGTAGCGAGTTGCAGTCTGCAAGGTAGCAAGTTGAAGTGGTTGTGTTGTGTGTTACGTTTCTGCGTGTGTAATAGACTTTTGACGTGGAACTAAAGATGGATAGAGAAAAGAGGAGAAATACGTATTAGATTATTTCCAAAAGAAACAAAAAATGGAAGTTGAAGCTTCACCTTCCACAAATAGAACGTCAGAAAAGGTCGATTTAAGTTCAGAGGAATTCCATCCGAATTGCGAGAGTGAAACGTGCGAACTTTCAGACTCTTGATATTCAACAAGAAGGCATAACAGAAGATATTGCAAACCTTGTTGCAAAATTATGTCAAGGAACTGTCGAGGTAAGTAACGTTCATTATTTGATAGCAGATATATCCATAGACGGATTTAGAATTGTTTTTCTGGGAGGGCACAGCATGTGCTGTAAGCATACAATCGTGTGTGTGCAGGGGAGGGGGGTGCCCGCGTGTGTATGTCTGGAAGACGTGTGTAGGATGTCACCCTATATCACCAATAAACTTTCGCAGGGCGAGAGAACATGAAGATGAACAAGTTCCCTCAATGATTTCAGGGGCCTCACCGATGGTGGTGTAATCAAAGAGGTCCTGGGTTTGATCCCCTGTGAAGGTGCATTCACAGTGGTACGTATCCCGATTTAAACTTTAAGTCCAGTCCCGATTAACGTATCTGAATATAAAATGGACTTTACAATCATTTACTTTTTGTTTTGTTCACGAACCCTCCAAAAACGATATTACTATCTTATAGATCCACCAAGGCATTTGAAACCCTGGCGTCGGAGCAGTGGCACTAGTGTCGCTAGTTAAAGTCACAGGGAAGCCTGTGGTTCACGTATTTTCCGAGGTCCCAGAAAGCTTGGTGCTGCTATACAGTGTATATGTATGCAACCACATTATAAAATCAGTTTTATTATTTTGTAGGAAAGGGATAAAATTTGTATTACGACACGGGATAGACTAGATAGGCATCCTATTAACTGTAAATATTCCTTACAAATCTTCTGAATATTTCTCTTATACAAACGCAACAAATACAATAAGTAATATACGTGTGCAGTAATAAATTCATTTTCTGAAAGCATCTTTTCTGGCATCAGTGGTCGAAGTAGGTGATGCTGCCTCCAGTTAAGAAAGTTTCACAAATCATACCCCCAATTAGAATAATTTTCATATTGAGCATCCTCCACCTACTGTATTGTCTCCATGTTGATCCATACAAGGATGTACCCCATCGTATTTCCAAAATCGATCAAATATCCCCTCCCTTTTCGGCTACGAATTTCTATTTCGAGCACTGTCTGGCAAGATTTTGTCGGGCTCAGTGACAGATCCTGTGGTGCGGTACTGGGCTTCGGAGGGGAAGGGGGGAGTGGCCCCTTCAACAGTTGGTTTCGCAGTTCCATAACGTTAACATTATACACAATTCCTCTTCATAGACCTAATATGAAAATGAATATGACACATTAATGACACTGTAGTAGAAAATGTTAATTACTGAAGGGGTTCGTATTTGTTTATCGACTGTCAAACAAATGTTTTGACCAATAATATAATAATACAATGCCAAAAATGTACACAATATTTAGCAAATCCATCTCCACAACAAGTACAATGTTGATTGAATTGATGTTTTAAATCCACTTTATGCACAGTAAGGCTAATAGGGACTGGGCCTAAAGTTTAAAGTGAGATCCGAACCACTATTAGCCTCCACCGGGTGGGTATTGAACCTGGAACACCTTGATTACAAGGCGACGACGCTAACACTGAAATGAAACTGTGGTATCGTCATCTTGCAGCAATGCAAACACGTCCAGTAAATGCTCTTGAAGCAATTGATATATGCAGTGAAGTAATATTTCCCTGGGTAAACACACGTTTGCGCATATTATGTACAATCCCGGTAACAACAATATCAAATGATAAATCATTCTCAACTTTGAGACGTTGAAGACCTATCTTCGAAATACCATTTGCGAAGAAAGATTAAATGGGTTAGCTGCTCTGAACATTCACCGGGATATAAAAGTTACTTGTGATGACATATTGTCAGAACTCGCACAGATACCTCGATGCCTAAATTTCAGAATTTAAATTGTTGAACTATGGTACCTTATTTATTACTGTCTTTAAGACATCAAGTAGTCTTAATCTCTTTAATGTTGTTACAATGTTGAGTGTACATATTTTTTGTTTAAAAATTATATTTGAGCAATTAAATATAAAATATTAATAATTTGGAAATATTCAAGCAGGTGCTTTTATATGATGCAATAAAAACATGAAGCATCCATAGCAAATACATTGATTGCGTTCATTGGGGTAAAATCCAAGTATATTAATTATCTAATTTATTACAAGAAATTTGACCTGTGAACTGGAAAATGTATTGGATTCATAACCCCCCCCTTACGAAAATCCTGGGCACGCGCCTGTACTGGGTTCATTGTAGAAACCACAGCTCAACACATGAACACAACACACGATAGGAAACGCGAAACACACACGCGGAACAAGATCTCGCGAGAACGCGAAGATTTTGCCACAAGCACTGGATGCGATGTTTTCTCCGACGAGAGAACTGATTCACGTAGAGGGCGACACCATGTTCAAGGCCAACGCTAGGTGACGTCACCGTTGCCATGACAACCGGCTAAGTCTTCCGCAACCTAGCGGTGTTTGCTCTTGGGTTGGGACGAACTCAATACGTGCGTAGCGCCGAGCGGCGTGTTATTTGAGTATTATCGTGTGCGTTCTGCTGGGAAATAGTTTAATTTAATAAGCAAATGAAAAATGTCAATATTAATTTGAAAATTAGGTGAAAACATCTGCACTTGTTGCACTTGGCCAGCCGCCACTGCGGAGCCAAGATGTAGTACCTCATAACTTCTGGGATAAAAACATTTAATTTATAAAACTACTAACGGACGTGGCCGCGGTGGCTCAGTCGGTAACGCGTCTGACTACCATGCTCAAGGTCCCGGGTTCGATCCCCGGTCGGTTCAAATCCGGGAACTTTTCTAACGTTGGAAGCGGCTCCGGCGCCCACCCAGTGTCGAATAACATGGGTACCTGGGGGAAACCCTGGGGGGTAAAGGCGGTCAGGGGAATGATGCTGATCACATCACCCCCACTCACGACCGGATGAAGAAAGTGTGGGACGTTACCCCCACACCCCCTATACGCCTTCATGGCGTGGTGCTAAGCACAGGGGAATACTTTACCTTTTTTACCTTTTACTAACGGACTTATTATTCCATTCGCATGATGTAAATAGTAAATAGAATAAATCTAATTACATGTTCATTAAGAAGCAAACATTTCTTTGTAAATACGAGTAATAACGTAAAATGCCTGTTTTTTTACAAACCCCCTTCCCTCGTTGTAGGTTTGTTAGCTATGGAATATCAATCTGTCATAGAGGAATCCTGGCACAAAATTTTGAAAAGCAGAAACTGAAAAGAAATTAGTAATAGAGCTAAAATATTGTCTTCAATTTTTTTTGGATGTATTTGTTTCCTCTAAAAATATATATAGCTCTGATATTAGTTCCCTAACAAAGTCAGTTTGGCCTTAGAGTTCTCTCATTTGCATTAGAGATGGTGAAAAAATGCACGAAACATAAAATGTAGCTTGAAATGTACTGAAAACAATGTTTTCTTACCCAAGCTATCTATAACTTTTCTTAGATTAGTCATCATAATTATCGCAACTGACTGCAAAGGCTCACAATGTCGCAAGTCATAAGACAAATATGGCCGCCATTTTTATACGAACTCAAGTTTGGAAAAATACTACTACCTTTGCATAGGGGTTACAAGATAAAAATATATAAAATTTTAAAAAATTGACCACTTTGTGTCAATTATTGTCTTTTTGGACAACTTGGTATTAAATAACCCTGTATTGTTTTAGACCTAATAAGAATTAAGATATGCAAGTTTTACTTTTTGATTAAATTAGTGCATATATTGCATATCAGTGAAAGTGTTATAAAAATAGATCAAATACATTCACAGATGTTGGATTAACCCCAGAGTCGGTTTTATGGAAGGATAATGTTGGAAAAATTTCAGTTTGAAATCATGCACCCTGAGAATCGAACCTGGCTTTACTACGTGGCAGTCCGATGCCAAACTTTTTTTTCTTTTTAAGGAAGCCCGTGAGTGGAAATTTCCGCCGTCATTCTTTTCTGTTTTTCTCATATATCAGTTTTTACTCGGTTCTCTATTTTTTCACATTCACATTTAGAACAAACATCCATGTCTCACCCGGGATTCGAACCCGGGACCCCTGCTGTCGTAGCGCGCTGTTATAACTACTCCGACACGAAGGTCAACTACTAGACCACTGGGACTCCTCATTCGTTGAAGAAAAGCTTTCACAATTATGTATGTTATAAGCCACATATTGTTGTTGCAGAACTCTATGATATCTTCTGGGATTTTGACACGAAATGGTAAGATCAGCTTTTACAGAAATGAAGATTGCCAATCGACCCGAACAGCAAAACCCAGCAAATGTCTGATGAAAGAAAGGCAATGCCATTCTTGGGGACACGGGCAGGACCGTTCGATTTACAACCTGTCAGTCACTAATTGCCAGGGTACCGGAGGAGGCGTGCTCTGGGGAACCTCACCAAAGCGGGCTAGGCCAAAACATCTGGTGGTGTAAACGCTGTGCGCGCTCTATCGGCAGAAGGAAGGCGAATTCGGAAAAGGCCTTTCCATGATATACAGTCTTAAAGAGAGGGTGGCTGCAGTAATTGCAACTGTAAAGGAGAATTCACACCGAAGAAACACGCGACACGCAACACGAAACACGTGTCGCTTGGAAGCCAACACTCAGTAATCAATGCAACCTTTCGAACCGAAGAGACACGGCAAGATGCACGTGTCGCGTGTCGCTTACGTGCCTCTCGGACTGTGCCGTTTTCTCAATACCGTGCATCGCGTTGCTTCAGTTTGTTGTTCGCGCATGCGCAGCGAATGCTTCATTCCAACGAGCTGTATTTAGACTCTAGAAGAGAGCCCAACCTGCATTATGTTTGATCCTCTAATTTGTTTATATATTAAAGTATCGATATGTACAATGTTTTAACAATGTTTTAAGATTTAAACACAACGTTAATTTCGCTTTATCAAGTTTTTTGATGCAGTCATCTATCGGTTGTAATTTGCTTTCAACATCGTGAAAAGAGGCCGTGTTTTGGCCATTTACCTGACTGCTTTTATTTGAAAAAGTCAGCTTATGGAGGCACTTTAATCCAAACTATATTAGTCAACATGGTAAAGTACTCTAGTGCATTGTTTTTCAACCTCCGGGCCGCGACCCGATACCACCCTCGTATCAACTATACTGAGCTGTGAAATGTTCTGCTGAAACTTGTTGACAACTATCATAATCCCAATATCATATTTGAGTTGTGAGTTTTCATTTTTTAAGTCCATTTTATGCACAAATAGACTAATCAGAACTGGATCTGCCCGGTGCCTCCCCGTTATCGAACCCGGGATCACTTAATTACAAGAAGACGACGTTATCACTTTGTCTTCCATATTTTTATATTTGTCAACAAATATACACACGTAATCAAACTATTATTACTCTTATGATTATGCTAGAATTTATTTATCAATATTTAATTTCATAGGTACGTACATGTTAATTCATGCATAAAATCTTCAATACTGTAAAGATATACGAGCAAAATTCTTCGGCTAAGTGCATTGACTTAAAAAGAATACCGTGACATGGTTTCACGAAGGTTGAGAACCATTTCTCTAGTTTTTAGGTATTCGCTTTATTCAGGCTGAAAAGTCTAGCGTATACAGTTTGATTTCATTGCAGATTATTTCTCAGTTTTCTCGGGCACAACATGCCTCTCCCAAGTTTCAATAACTTGCACAAATTTTACAACTCAGTTTATATGTAACAATGTCTCTTGTTACGTTATTTTCGGGTGACTAATAAACTGATTAATGCAATTATATCGGTACCATCATGCAAACTGAGCAAAGAAACCAGTGTCGCTTGCCGCGTGTCGCGTGCATCTTGTCTCTTCGGTGTGAAACACTCGTGTCGCATGTTGCATGTCGCATGTTGCATGTTGCGTGTCGCGTGTTGCGTGTTGCGTATTTCTTCGGTGTGAATTCTAACTCTGGACACGATTCAGAAGATGTGGCAGGGGATCACCAGAGCTACAAATGGCGCCATATCGAAGTGTACTAAGCTAAGTCTAAAACTTTAAACTTTGCTGAACATTTTAAGATGCCACACATGCATATCCATTAAATACTTCTTTTATAATAACAGTTTAAAATCCCGGCAATCATTATCGATGACCCTGTATAAAAAGGAACATACTTATACTAAACATGCACTACTAATAATTTATGGCGTTAAGGAACAGAAAGTTGCAATTTAGGCGATATATTGTTCAATTATCCTCTAAAACTAGACTTTTGATTCACTGTTTTATTTCACTTCGTTCTTCTGCCACTGTTGGTTAATCGCGAAGGTTTTTTTTTTTTTTTTAAAAAAATGGGGATTTTCAACCAAACAACACTTACATAACGCTGGCCAGGTGACTTAAAGAGAACACCAAGTATGGCAAACAAAGGAGGTTTTATGTGATAATTTTGAATATATGCATTGTAATTGCTGTGACTGATATTAATGAGAGACTCTTCAAAGTAACTGGAGTGAATTCTGATTGGGAGTGGCGTTTCTACTCCATTGACTACATTGGTGGGCTCATTTAGATTTATCGTTTCCTCCACTGTTGGTCATGAAGTATATATTCTGTCCCGAGTGTGAATTGCATATGGCAATAACAATGAAAATGTGCATACGCATAACACTTAATTCAAGAAAACAGGTAATCATAGTGACTTATTACTACAATCAAATTTTTAAAAATGTAAAATAAATTAAAAATTTAGAATAAAAATAAATATTAGTATAAAAATGTGAATACTGACACAAAAGAAGAAAAATAAAAAAATGAAAATATTTGTTGATTAACTAAAAATGGGAGAAATATAGATTTTTGAGCTTGCCGATATATTCTGGCGTGAGTTAGAATACTAGCTGAGGGTTGTTGTTTACATTTATATAACAGTCTATTATGTGACAGGTTCATGCCCTCCTTTCGCCACCATTGAGGAATGCAGAGAGTATTGCAAGCTTTGTATTACAGCGCCTTGAATAACGTAGTGTGGAAAACGACCCAAGAAACTGGTTCCCCGAGACAATGACAAGTAGATGGCAGTGCGATCGACCCAAGTGCTAATTTTGTTATGAAAGTAATGCGGCTTAGTTAGTTTTTGGAATATATTGTGTAGATTTGTTTCTCTTGAAAGGCGGTAAGTGAATTGATGGAAACAGTTATATTTGTGGAGTGATTTGCAGTCACGAAATGGCATTAATTTGGAAAGAAAAGTAAAATAAAATTAATAAATAAATAGCATGCGTAACACAAGAAGAAACATCGCAATGTGATTCCGGACGTCAGGTCTTGGACTGTGTATTAGAGTTTATTTTTCTATGTTATTAGAATATAAATAGTATCCTGAGAGATATTTCATACCGAGGCGACAAACCACAAATGTCGCTTGAAAGCGAGCAGTCGGAAATCAATGCAGCCTTTCGAACCGTAGGGACAAAAGCTCTGACTGCACCGTTTCCTCAAGGAGATTTTACACCAAAGCGACACGCGACAAACGATACGAGGATTTCACACCAAAGCGACACGGGTCATTCGGTCCAAGGCAACTTTCATATCGAAGTGACACATGTTGCTTGGAAAGGAGCCAATCAAGAGCAACATTTCACATCGTAGCGGCATGACGGGAAGCACAGCCCAGCGTTCGGTTGGTGAAATCCTCAAGCGATAAGTGGCGCGTGCCGCTTGTCGCTTTGGTGCGCAATCTCACTAAAGCAAGACACTCATTGCATCGCGTATGGGCGAACAACAAACCACGGCAACATGTTGCAAGCTATTGAGGGAATGGCCCAGTTTGAGCGACGCAGAAGCGACAAAGCGACACGTGTGGCTTATCGTGTCGCCTAGATCTGTTGTTGTAATGTGCGGTTTATCATGTCGCCTATCTGTTGTTCGCAAGCAACGCTTGCTAATAGACTGAAGGCACCATGTCGCTTGTCACTTAGTTGGGAACTCCCTCTATAGCGCGTCGCTTCGGTCTCAGCACCCTTCCTTTAAGGAGCTTTCCGACCGAAGTAACAAGTAGCACGCGAATACGCCATATGAACGTGTCGTTTGCTGTTTGGACCCTCATGTGCAATGAATGCGTCGCTTGTCCCATTGTTTTGAAAGTTGCCTTACACTCATGTTGATGGCACTAAGAAAGTTTTGTGGGGTTCCCCTTGTCGTTTCATGCAATCATCATTATCATCATCGCCGCGATTAGTTTAAAGCGGAAGAAAAGAGACAGTAAATATCAAAAATACAAATGCTTCAGTGGGTATATCTTTAAAAGAAATGATGATGATGATAATAATAATGAACCTAATTCATACACAAAAGTTTAGTTCCCAAGAGCATTCCACGCGTATTTTTTCTCCCGTATTATTAACGAAAGTATGACGATAATAGGACGTGGTCGACTGTCTAGAATGTTCGTTAATATCTTCGCGACCACTGTACCAAATATCATAGCAATTATCACATTCATAGAAATGCTTCATGTAAAAGAATCAGACGTTGCAGCGAAAACTCCATTTACTTCCATTATAAGCAGTCGAACACCAAGCACCGGGGTCAACACCAGCGCCTCTAGCGGATCATTTTCGAGTGGAACCAGCCAGAGAGCGCAGAAGCATGCCGTTTTCCACACTACGTTATGCTAGGTGCTGTACTTTGTATGGTTCGGCGCGGAATGTTCTCCTGCAATCCCCTCCCCTCAACCGGTCTCCGTTGCCCGTACGTCATTGATGGGGGAAGCAGTTCCAAAAATAAACACAAGTAGTGGGTTTTGTGGTATGGACGGCGCGAGAAAGGAAGAGCATCCCCTCAAGCAGCTTTGCTACACTTAAAACTTGCATAACATGAGCATATGAGTTTTTGAGCAAGTGTGGAATCTTGTCTAATTCAAGATTTTTGTAAAAATGCCCTCGGGAATTTTTCAGAAACGAAGAGCTTCCTCAGATTGATTTGTTTATACTTAAAACTTGCTCAACATGTTTATTTGTTTAAGTGTAGCACCTGCCTAACCCAAAGAGTTTTGTAATTCGGAAAGTATTAACTCTCCTCAAGCAGATTTACAAAAATTGCATCAGTTTGTCTATAAACTTGTATCCATACCCACTTATACATATTTACTTCAGGTTTAAGTTCAATTGGATTTGATTATCTAATATTAAAACAATGCAATATGCAGAGCCTACCTCTAGACTTGGTCTGTGTTTGCATGTTTCTCCTCTGTGGCAATGTGCGCAATTCCCGAGACGGTAGTATTGATTTTTTTCCTCAGCGCATGTATTTACAGAATTTCCCGATTATTGCATCAGCCAGTTATGTGAGACTGACTGAGGGGAACAGACGTGTTGATACAGTGCTTCTCATACTTACTGGTTTAAATTCATATTGAACAATATAAAATCTGTTATTTGTTGTAATCCACTCATATTTAGAGTCAAGCTTATATTTGTCCCAGCCTGTTATACATAACAAGGTTATTGCTATTCAAGACATGCATGTCCGTGCAGGCATTTGCGCCGGGTCAGTGTGAATGATTTTCCACTTGTAAGCTATTGGCTTTACATTTGAATCCCAGGAAATTTTATATAAATACTAAAGCCAAAATATTAAGTGTATACACACCTACACACATACACACACACACAAAGCACAGTGCTGAACCCAACTGATATTTTTTGTTCAGTATAAAGTTTTGAATTGAATCCCAGGAAATTGTATATAATAAACAACAGCAAAAATGCCGAATCAAAAATATTGCAATCAGTGCAATAAAAATATATTTAGCTCTAATTGGGCCAGACATCAAAAAATTTGTAATCCAGACAAATACAAAACTCCCACAAAAATTTGCCCCAAATGCAATAGAAAATACAACATGGAATATTTCACATATAAACATAAAGATACTTGCTCAGCACAACCATCCACATCTGCTCAGAAAAGAAGGCACGAAGCACCTGTTAATACCAGAGCAGCAAAACAGCTACGCCATGCACCTATCCATAGCAGTTTTAATGCCCAACTTAGGGATTACCGGTTTGTATCAGAGCCAAGATGCGGCATTGAGAATTTCTTGAACAGTGTAAATTCTGATCTCCAGGCAATTCTAAATGCACAAAATGGCTCTTATAAGCTCTCCCTCAAATTGTTTGTACAATATAAGAAACCAAATGGCACAAAATTTACACAGCCCCACATAACAGAAACTGTACCTGTATATTCAAATTCAAATTCAGACAAAATAATAGGCAATTTGATAGATCAATTGAACATTAAACACTCTGAATTTGCGGCAAAAGAGTCAGGATGGAGCCTATGCGGTTCATCACACAAGCTCTATGTTAATATTTCTGAATTCAGCCCATTACAAGGATCTACTTATGTGCCTTTGCCTGCTAATATCAAAAACAAAAGAGCCGTGGTCAATATAAAAAATGCCGACCAGAAATGCTTTTTGTGGTGTATATTAGCTGCTTTGTATCCAGTTTCAAGGGATCCTCAGAGAATAACTTATTACAAACAACATGAACATCTTTTTGACGATGTAATGGAGGGTTTGGAATATCCAATGTCAGTTCAGAATATTGATAAATTTGAAAAAAAGGCCAGGCATATCAATAGCAAACAATTATCTATTAATGTTTTTATTTGTTCCACTGGTAATTGTCCGATAGCACCTCTCAGAATTAGTACAATTGATGATGAATCTGCTATTCCAATTGATCTGCTCTTAATTGAAGGAGATGATACAAACCATTATACTCTGATACATAATCTTGAAGCTTTAGTGAGAACACAACTAGACAAATCTAATAGAATATTCAAGTTGTGCAGAAGATGTTTAACTGTATTTGATGGTCGAAAAATGGTGAATGGTGTTTGTGAAGAGAATGCAGAAATTGCTAAAAACAAGCTAATTGAGCATCTGAAATACTGTGGGAACCATAAACCTGTTCATATGGTGATGCCCAATCCAAGTGAAAATTGCAAATTCAAAAAGTATGAAGCCTTGTTGGAACACCCGGCATATATTGTCTGGGATTCCGAATCAAATCTCAAATCTCTTGCATTCTGTAGCCCAGATCCAGAAGAATCATCAAGTACACCATACCAGCAACATGAACCTTCCAGCTTTTGTTATGTGGTTGTACAGGATGGTGTTGTTACTAAAGAATATTCATACAAGGGACCAAATGCCATCAAAAAATTTGCACATGGAATAGAAAATGAGTGCCGTGACATAGCATCTAACATCTTATTAAAATCAAAGCCTATGCTGCCTTTAACAGAGGAACAGATTGAGGATTTCAACAAAGCAGAAAAATGCCCGGTATGTGATTGTGAATTTTCAGATACAAATATCAAGGTTCATCACCATTCTCATACAGATGGTAAATTCTTAATGACCCTGTGTAATAGCTGTAATATTAAGATCAAGAGACCAAAATTTATCCCCATATTTTGCCACGGAGCATCCAATTATGATTTCCATCATCTGATCAGGTATGAGGGGTTTGAGAAGCAGAATTTAAATATTTTAGCTGAAAATGACGAGAAATATATATCCATTAGCAAGATAATTAAAGTTGATGGTGTTCCTATTCAATTAAGATTTCTTGATTCTTACAGATTTTTACCTGCTAGCCTGGCTACACTGGCCTCTCAATTATCTGATGATGACTTGAAAATCACACGTGCCTCGTTTCCAAATCAGGACCTGAAATTAATTAGGCGGAAGGGTGTATATCCATACGACTATGTTACAGATTTTTCTAAATTTGATGAGTGTTCCCTGCCACCACAAGAAGCATTTTACAGCAGAATCAGAGGATCTGGAATCACTGATGAAGATTATCACCATGCCAAGTTGATGTGGAACAATTTAAAATGCAAGACATTTGGTGATTATCACATGGCATATTTAAAACTTGATGTGACCCTCTTAGCTGATATAATGCAGGCATTCAGAAAATCTTCTATGCAAAATTATAGACTGGATCCAATGTATTTTTACAGTGCCCCGGGCCTAGCATGGGCCGCAACGTTTTTGAACACTAAAATGCAATTGGATCTGATCCCAGATCAAAATATGTATCTGTTTATAGAGAAATGTATAAGAGGAGGGATGGTGCAATGTTCCCAGAGATATTCCAGAGCAAATAACAAATACATGCCTGATTATGATCCAACACGGCCATCAAATTATATACTGTATGCGGATGCAAACAACCTCTATGGTCACGCCATGATGGATAAATTGCCATATGCAGGGCTTGAATGGGTCGAAGATTTCAATATTGAGGATCTTCAGAATTTTGATGACAGTGAATATGGCCTCTTCTTAGAGGTTGATCTGACAATTCCTGATGATTTGCACAATAAATTTTCTGATCTGCCCCCAATTCCCGAGGTTCAGTGCTCACCTGGCTCTAAACAGAAGAAGCTCATGACGACACTGGAGCCAAAACAGGGTTATGTCATATATTATAAAAACCTCCAATTCCTGATGAAACATGGTGTCCAAGTGACCAAAGTTGGCAAAGTTTTGAGGTTCAGGCACTCAAGATGGTTGAAATCTTATATTGATACAAATACGGAGCTTCGAACATCTGCAAAAAGCGAATTTGATAAGGGCTTGTTTAAATTGATGGTGAATTCTGTGTATGGCAAAACAATTGAAAATGTCAGGAAACATACCGATGTTAAAATAATTACTGACCCCAGCCTGAGCAAAAAATTGGTTGCAAAGCCCAACTTCAATTACAGAAGAATTTATGATGAGCACATGGCACTTTTCAACATGATGAAAACAAAAATCAAATTTGATAAACCTATTTATGAAGGGGCTGTGATATTGGAATCGTCCAAATTACGTATGTTAATATTATATTATGATGTGCTGAAACCTTTTTATGGTGATCGTGTAAAATTATTGTACATGGACACGGATAGTTTTATTCTCGAAATTCAAACAGAAGATGTTTATCAAGATATGTCACAGCCTGAATTGTTTCAATATTTTGATACCAGTGAACATACAAGAATTCAACCCCACAACAAAAAGGTGCCTGGCAAGTTAAAAGATGAGACACTTGGTGATGTTATTGTGGAATTTGTTGGGTTAAGTGCCAAGATGTACAGTTTTAAAACATGTAGTGCCGTTGTCAAAAAGGCCAAGGGCATTGGCAGAGTTACTGTGGAAAAAGATCTCCAATTTGAAGATTATAAAAATTGCATCAAATCACAGAATTCAATCAGAACATCAGAAAATAGAATTCAGAGTGAGAATCACTTGTTGACTTCAAATATTGTAACAAAAGTGGCTCTGGACCCACATGATGACAAGAGATGCATTTTGTCATGTGGCACACATACTTTACCTTGGGGGCATTGTGATTTGAAAAATGGAAATCAATGCCCAATTACAGAGCATGATTTGAAATAAATAAACATGCCTATGAACTTATTTGGGTTCAAAAAACAGGCTATTATGGACCTGCCCACACCACAACCCTCTCCTGATTTACAATCTGTAATGTCTAAACTGAGTGGCTTGTTAATTATTCATCTGAACAGCATACTTACAGATCTTGATGATGAAACAGGTAAAACATTGTACATATTTAACAATAATTTAAATCATTACCAATTACCTGTAGGTGGGCAATTGCAATTTATTACAACCCCTGAGGGTGATGTTAAAATTTCAGTAGGGAGAAATATTTATAGAATTAAGCACTCAAACATGGTTTCTGGCACTGTATATACTGTTTCTGCTGGTGACTGCTTATATATTGAGGTCCCTGGATCTTATGACAAGCTTATACCCTTTTTTATAGAATTAAGAATCAGATACTCTATAATAAATAACCAGTAAAAGAAAATGCCTAATGATATATTTGGCCACACAAGACATGAAGATCACAGTGATGAGATTCTGATGCTTGATGTCAGAGTCAAGAAATTGAGAAGTGATTTGCAAGCTTTACAAACCACACTCAATGCCAGTCTTCAATTAGAAATTACAAATTTACAATCACAATGCATGGACCCTCTTCTTAAAATTGATTCAGAACTCAAGTTATTGCTTCAGAAATATACTGATCTGGCCACATTGGATAATTTTCAAAGTTTAGAAGAAGCTGTAGCAGCTCTTCAAGCCAAATTTAAGACCCAGGCCACCAACTCTGAGCAATTGAAACAACAATTGGAAGAGCAGATAAATAATGTCCAGACACAACTCCAAACAATTGTCAAAAGCATAAAATCACAGGAAGATTTTGATCTAGTCATTTCCACTCTAAAAGAACAGATTCAGTCACTCCAGATACCTAATCTGGACCCCCTGAACAATGCCATAGCCGAGGTTAAAGAAAAAATTGAGACACTTGAAAATTTTATGAACAACTTGCCATCTTCTGATGCTTTGAATGCAATAACTCGGAGTGTAGCAAACATTAAGCTGCAACTTGAAACATATGAAGATTTTGGAAAAATTCAAAGTACCATAACCCATCTTGAAGGTATCATAGCAGCAGTGCAAAGTGATTTGGCAAATGTACAAGAAACTCGCCTGCCTGGGATTGTAGATACCCTTGTTAGTGTCCAGCAACAGATCACAAAGCTTGAAAACCTCAACACTGAATCTGAACTATCACATTTTCATCACTTGATCGATGATATCCAAACAAAGCTTGAAATTTTACAACAATCCACACCCTCTCAGGCAGATATAGCCCTGCTCCAAAATGCCATGCAAAATGTGGCTGATGCATCTGAATTAAACAATGTAAAATTGGCACTTGAATTTTTACAAAATACAGTATCAAATCTCCCTACATCACAGGAACTTAAAAATATTAAGAGAGCAGTGAATCGCATATTGAAATCAGAAGATATCAAGAATATCCAAGCAGAGATCAAACATCTCACACAGACAGTGGCCACTCTACCAACCAATCAACATATTAATGAACTGCATGCCTTGTTTGAGGATATCAGAAGACAGGTCCATGATCTTACTGCTCAAAATTCAAAATTGGCAGTTGTTGAAAATTTGCAACAAATTGTAGCTAATATCAAGCAACAGCTAGGGACCATGGAATCCAATCAAGCAAATGCTCTGTCTGTTTTTGCCACCCAGCTTCAAGAGATTGTGCAACAATACAAGAAACTTGTTGTGGACATAAAGATCAAGCCAGGCCACGATGATGTTGTTAGGACCATCAATGAGCACCTTGAATCTGTAACAAGCAGATTGCTTACAGCAGAAAAGGAAATAACAGGCATAATCGAGAATCCAAAACATACAGTAATTCTTGAATTGTACAGCATCCCCAACAAAGAATATGATTCTCCATTTACACCAGGAGGCAAAATATATATGCTGTCCCCTGCACAATTTTATTACCAGTTTTTTGTTGGGGGCACATTGAGACCAATCAAGATCAAATATTGGCATCAGCCACAGGCACACCACTACCCTACCTTATCAATAACAAATGCTGATAACAAAGTGAAAATCACCAGTGTAGAGTTAGAGGATTTTACAGACCCCAATACATTAGAAACATCTTATGTTGAAGATGATGGCTCTCTGGAATTTAAAATACAAATAGGGGACAAATTATATTTAGAAAATCCTGTAGTCTCAGCTGCTGAACACCCCATAGTTGCAATATTCCTGTTTACATATTATGTCTAGACAAATTATTGTTGATGAATTACACAGACAAGCCCGACATAATTATAAGAGACTCCCAGTAGTCACAAAGGGCATAGATGATTTATGGCAGAGCGACTTGATTGAAATGGCAACTGGACAGTTGAAAAACTTAGACAAAATCAACAAGGGCTACAAGTATCTACTCACTGTCATAGATACATTTTCAAAATTTGCCTGGGCTGTGCCACTCAAATCCAAGACTGGGGCATGTGTTACAGAAGCCTTCAGGACAATCATCAATCATTCAGGAAGATCCCCGCGCTATTTGCAAACAGATAATGGCAAAGAATTTTATAATTCAATATTTCAACAATTTATTAAAAGCCAGTCAATAAAACATTATTCGAGTTACAGTGATCTCAAAGCCTCAATTGTAGAGAGATTCAACAGAACCCTAAAAAATCTTATGTATAAACAATTTACACTTCAAGGTAATTATAAATGGCTTAATATTCTTCCAGAACTTCTACATAAATATAACAACTCGGTCCATTCCACAATCAACATGAAACCCTCTGAAGTAACTTCATCTGATGAGCAAAAATTGATCAGGACTGTTTATTATCCTAGATACCAGCCAACAACAAGAAGTGCCAAATACAGGGTGGGTGATCAAGTAAGAATCAGCAAATATAAGCACTTATTCAAAAGAGGCTTTACAAGAAACTGGAGCACCGAATTATTTACAGTGGTTCAAGTTAAACCCGGGACCCTTAACACATATATAATAAAAGATCATCGAGGAGAAATTCTCAAAGGCAGGTTCTATGAACAAGAGCTCAGCAAAACTAAACAGCCTGACACATATCTCATAGAGAAAATCATCCGCAGAAAAGGCAACAAGTTATTTGTCAAATGGCTGGGTCATCCGGAAAACAGCTGGATCGATGCAGACAAAGTAATAATATGAGCACCTGGGATGTTATAAAAAGGCTGCCGGAACCTGAACAGCAGAATAAGATAAATGGAGTGCTGCTGCCTGATAATATTAGGTGTCTTATTGTTGGGCCATCAGCTTGTGGTAAAACTACACTAATAGTTGATAATTTTTTATTGGCACCCAACTGGTTAGACTGGAAAAACAGGCACTTGTATATCTTCTCTAAGAGCTTGGAACAATTAAAATATCAGCAGCTAATGAAGCTATATGATGGATTGGATATTGCCACTTTTGAACCGGATGTTAAGCCACTCCATGAATGTCTCGATAATTCTGTTGTTGTGTTTGATGACATTATACTGGATAATCAAAACAAGGTTAGAAATTTCTTTACACAGGGGCGGCACAAAAACATTGATTGCTTCTACCTGGCACAGACTTTTTCTAAAATACCGAAGCAACTGATCCGAGACAACAGCAATTTTATATGTGTGTTTCATCAAGACCATACCAACCTCAAACACATACATGATGAATATGTAGGTGGGGACTTGAGCTACAATGATTTTTCCAAGTTTTGCAGCAGGTGCTGGAACCAGGACAGTTATGGGTTTGTCACTATTGATATGACAAGAACACCCAGTAGCGGCAAATACAGAAATAAAATCAACGATTTTCTAGACGTTGAGACATAAATAAACAACCATGAAACGACCAGTCATTGATGATCTTAAGTTAAGAGATTATCTTGTAAAAAGATTTAAGGGATGGAAATCAGAGAACCGTGGAATTTATGAAAAACACAAACAAACAGAACAGCCTGTCATTGATGCTATTAATAATTTAGGTAAGAATATCAAAACTGTTACAGAGCAAAATCAAAATTTGATCACAGAGCTTGTACCTGTAGCTGCAAGGAACATATTGGATTATCCATTCACCCCACTTTCCAGCATTCATACACCTAGTCCTGTTGCCCCTCGAAGAATTGAAGCTACTCTGGATCCTATTGAATTGGGTCTTCTTGCTCAAAAATATTTAACTACACCTAAAGACAACAAAGATGAGGTGTTTGGCTTATATGCTGACACAGAGCTTGATGGCAGCATTATTCATAGAATCGGTAATTTCAGAGTAACTTTTATGGGGGATGATATTATTGTTTATTCAGAATCTCGTCTGGGAGAAAAAGGTGCTTTTGTTAAGTACACCGGAACACCTGGATTGTGGGAACTGATGACTAGGAAAAGGCCTGGCAGCTATACAGATCAAGATTATGAACATTACAAAGAAATATTAATAAAATCAGATGCTCTATACCAGAACAATGATCCCACACAAAAAAGAGTCAAGTCTAGCAGTGGAGCAAAATACAACAACTTAATCAAGCCCATATGGTCACAGATCAAGACTGGCAGTGGAATCAAACAATACAACACACTGCCCAAAGAATTTGTGTGGGTTGATGATGTCAGGAAACTTGTAGATAGGTTGCTGGTGATAGCTGGGGAGGAAAATGCTGGGAACCACAATTTTTACAATGAAAAAGTTGGAATTATGGACATGATAAGCACCAAATTGTCTAATTTTATAGTGAATGACCCTAAGGGGATTGGATATCTCATAAAAATTATTAATACTCTACCACCTAAATTTTGGAATATTTCTGAGGGTCGGGGCCTTGTTAATGACATTATAAACAAGCTGCCATTTGAACTACACATTCCAGGCTATCAGTATTGTGGTCCAGGCACAAAATTGGATCATAGATTAAACAGAGGGGATCCTGGTGTTAATCCCCTAGATGCTGCTTGTAGAGACCATGACATAGCATACAACACACATTCTGATCTTGACAAGAGACATGTTGCAGACAAGAAATTAGAAGAGGCTGCATTTGGTAGATTTGTAAGCAAAGATGCTTCTTTAAGTGAGAGAATATCAGCATTGGGAACCACCATAGCTATGAGCACCAAACAAAAACTGGGGTGGGGGCTGTGAATATGTATATAATAAACCTACAATGAAGGCCAAGGGTGTTATGTATCAATTACCTTATGCAGGTCTCAAATCTCTTAAAACTATTGACAGTCTTTTGACCAAAAAGCAGCGCAAGAAAAAAAGTTCTTGTATTGCAAAGGGACATGGTATGAAATTGTTGCTTAGTACACCCCAATTAAAAAAATTACAGCAATCTAGAAAAAAATTGCATACAGGGGGTTTCATATTTACCATCCCTGCCATCTTAGCTGCTCTCGGGGCTGTTGGGAGCTTGGCTGGGGGTTCAGCCGCCATAGCAAAAACAGTAATAGATGCCAAGAAAAATAGGGCAGAATTAGATGAGCAGAGGCGACATAACCTGGCAATGGAGAAAAAAGGCAAAGGTTTTAAGAGAGCCATGAATAAGTTTAAAAAAAACAAGAGGCGCTTACAAACCAAGATATTGAAGCTTTAATCAAGCCATTGGGCATCAAACATTTTAGAGGTGTGTACATGTCTGATTCTTTGCCGGAGCAACCACTCAGGAAAGAGTGTGGCATTGTTAATTTGGATGAGTACAAAAATCAGGGCACTCACTGGATTTGCTATCTTAAATATTTAAACAATGAGGCATTTGTTTTTGATTCATTTGGAGGTGTTCCACCTGAAAATTTAGTAAAATATCTAAAATCAGCTAATCTTTATTACAATAATGCCCGTGTTCAAAACTTCAAAGATGTTAATTGCGGACATTTGTGTTTATCTGTTCTCAGATATATGTCTCAAATAAATAAACCATCAATTGAAAATTTTCAAAAGGCCCTGTGGTATCTGAAACATCATGGGGGTATTCCATCTCACCAGCCAAAATTCAATATTGAAACTCAAATTACACGATGACATAGTATATCCCAAAACAATAGCTCTCAGAGCATTTTACGGCATGTACTTGATACCTAATATTACTCACCACAACAACACAATTGCAGTAGGGGATCAAAAAATTGTCATCACTCCAGGGCAGTATAATCTGTCCACTCTAAATGCTCACTTACCCAGAGGTGTGGTGTTAAGTCAAAATTCTGTCACTCACAGAGTAGAAATTGTATCTGCTACAGAAACAGTGCATCTGGGTACTATAGGAGAGCTGTTAGGATTTGAGAACAACACAAAACTTGAACCGGCCATCAAACACACTGCTATGAATATACCCAAATTCTTAGCCATAGAGACTCTGAATATTCACTGTAATGTGGCTGAGGGTATGATCACCAAATCAAATGGCATAGGCACTCACAAACAAACCGGCATCATTGCAACATTCAAACCTAATTCCGAATTCATGGAGCCAATCATCTACAATCCATCCCCAACATTATATTTTCCTGTGTGCCATAATAGAATAGATTATATTGAATTGATGGTCACTAATGAAAAAGAAGAATTAGTTGATTTTGCTGGAGCCACAACAACTGCAATCGTAGAGATTAACATTTAAATAAAAATACATACAATGGAAAATATTGAGAGTTATGAGCTACAATCGTTCCCCCCAAACAGGAGGACATTTGCAAATTTAAATCAACCCAACACAGAGATTGAGGTTGATCTTGATGTAGGGGATGGCTTTATACACCCTCACAGAGCAGATCTATACATCAAATTTGATGTTGTAAAGCTCGATGGAACAGATTACCCGGCAAATACAAATATAAGATTGGTGGACAATTTTGTGCCCCATCTGTTCTCTGAAATTGAGATCAGAAAGCATGGCGTTGTTATAAACAGAATAGATTATCCCGGCATTACCTCCACAGCTATGGCCACATTAAAATTATCCAAAACCGAGGCTTCTTACTACAAAATAGGCGGATTTGAAGCTGGTGAGAAAATATTATCTAAAAATCACACGGTGCTGTTTCCTATGCGCCTGTTGCCGGGATTCTTCTCGGATTACAAAGAAATTATGTGGAAGGGGGGGTTAAGAATCACATTTAGAAGAGCTGCCAATGATAATAATGCTTTGATGAGGTACAGTGCAATAAACCCTACAGGAGAAGCTCTGCCTAATACCTTACCTGATGCAGGCAAATGCATTATTCAGACTATGGAGCTAAGAATCCCCGTTGTTGAATATGAGGCCAGTTACGCTCTTAAATACAAAGCTGATATCCTAAAAAATCCACAGGTTCCTCTTCAATTTTACACATATCAATGCGTACAGAAGCCTGCCTCTGGTACTTATTATGAATTTGATGCCACAAGTTCATTCTCCAGTATTCAATTTGACATGCCCGATTTTGTAGTGGTACTGTTTCAGACTGGAAGACACAACAATCAGGAAAAAAATTCAAGTAGATTTGATAACTGCAACATCAAAAACATATATCTTAAAAATGGCAGAAATGAGGTATTTCCTAGAGAAAATTACAATTTAGACATGTCCAAGAATGATTTTCTTAAATTATATGAGGCTTTTTCTTCCTTCAAGCGCGTCACTACTGGCAATACTGACCTGTACTACACTCCAGATGAATTCAAGACACGGAGACCCATGTTTGTAATTAACACTTCAAAAAGAAAACAAGTTGTGGTCAATGACAGAACAAACATTAAAATTATCTGTGAATTCCACGAGGCTTTACCAGATGACACCATATGTAGCGTTATTCTCATAGGTGAAAAATCATATGTTTATGATGTAAGAAATGAGCGGGTCACAGAGCAGTTTTAGAAGCACGATTCAGGGCTTCCCCCATGGCGCAGTGGTAGCGTCATTGCCTTGTAATCAAGAGGCCCCGGGTTCGATACCCGGTGGAGGCACAAGTGGCTCGGATCCCACTTTAAAACTGTAGGGCCAGTCCCGATTAGCCTTACTGTGCATAAAATAGACTTAAAACAGCAACTCGAACTAGAAACACGATTTAAACACAGAAACCCTTTGGATATAAAACAATACTTTACCGTCAGTTACCTACCCATTTTACCTACCCAGTACATCTGCCCTTGCAATTATTTTGTTGCGACAATACCAAACCTTTGCATGATAATATCCGAGAAGGCAATTCCTCAATATGATGAAATGGTTCCCTGAAAGAGTACACAGTGTAGATAATAATTTCTCTTTGAGTCCCATGACAAATAACATGTAATTTCCCCTCGGAAAAGACACAATAGAGGCAATATCAATAGATATAATCACTCAGGCAAACAGAATGAAGGCAATTACTCTTTAATAATAAATAACTCTCTGAAAAGAGGCAGTATAGATTTTATCTGTTGGCATACAACTCACGGGCATGCAATAATTTATTGTTGGCCAGAACATGGAACTGATGAAAAAGATTAGAAAGAACATGCAATGTTTACGTGACCTCCATTCTATTGTATTGATTATGCAGTTTTGCCCCGTATTGTTGAGCTCCCAGATAACAAAACTCTGGCGATTCTTAATAGAGAATAATTTTGCTCTGTTATACAACATTTTACTAAATTTAAGATCTGGGGGCTATTAACTAGCATCAAAATCTCACGTATGGAATGCCACATCTATCAGAACTCGAACCCAAAGCCCCTTTGTTTACAAAACAACAATATTAACATTTTGCCATCAGATTTTATGAGGACTCAAACCCGAGCCTTTTGATTACAAGGCAATGCACCACACTCCACTCGGTCTCAGAACCCAATAGATATCAATTCAAGATTCCTGGGATTTTGACAGAAAAAACATACTACAAGCTTAATTTCTGGTGTGGCCAAAAATATATCAATTTTTGGCAAATTTATAAACAAAAATCTGGATGATGCAACTTTTGTAAGTATAAACAAATCAATCTGAGGAAGCTCTTCGTTTCTGAAAAATTCCCGAGGGCATTTTTACAAAAATCTTGAATTAGACAAGATTCCACACTTGCTCAAAAACTCATATGCTCATGTTATGCAAGTTTTAAGTGTAGCAAAGCTGCTTGAGGGGATGCTCTTCCTTTCTCGCGCCGTCCATACCACAAAACCCACTACTAACACACCACGGTTAGGAGGGGTGTGTGGCGGAACAGCGTTACTTTCTGCTGAACTTTGCGATGTCCTCCGAGTCACTAATCCTAACCACGTTTCCGTTGTGTAGGGCAAGTACATTTCCATCGGTTATCCATACTCGTTCGAATATTTTACTAAGCCTTACCTTGTGAAAAAGGTCCAAATTTGCTTTTGTGAGGTTTTCAGTTATGAAAATACCTGTCCCTGTAGCCTTGAGGTTCTTCTTGTTCTTGTAGAACAAGTCTATCTGGGCGTAGGTGAAAAAGCGTGCAATGATCGGCCGGGGTTTGCCATCCCGTCGCGGTGCTCGCAGTCGGTGAACACGATGAAACACATCTTGTGACACTTTCACTTTCACCTGCTCATTGATGATTTTTGAAGCAATCACTTCGCACTTTTCACCCTCACTTTCGTTGATGCCATGAGAAACAAGGTTCAGGCGACGGTCATACTGTTCCAGGGAATTCAGATCCTTTCGCACTTGCTTCACTTGCTTGTCTAGCTCGGAGATTTTCCTCTCGAGATCGTTTTTTACCTTTGAATGGCATCCTCCACGGCAGTTTTAATTGCAGTGGTCAGCGCTGGTTTAATTTCTTTCAACACCGCATCCCTTGCAAATACCAGGGCGATGCGTCTGTCCAGGTCTCCGAACTGTTGGTTTAGTTCCTTCGCTATGGCTGTCGAGATGGAGTTTTCAATCCGTTGCCAGTCAGCTTAGCTGATTCCCATTTTTCGGGGAATACTACTCTTAACAATTAAAAAAATTACGACAAAGTAAGTACTTTTGCTGCAGTATTCCCTCCTCCGTGCAAGCTCGAGTTGGGTAGATGGACCCTCTTACATGCGGTTCACAGCGGGCGACTCAAGCGGAAAGAGAGAGCTATTCACGCACGTCAGAACTCCTTGAAGGCTAATATACTAATATAAAGTATATAGTATATATATATATATATAAAGTATATATAAAGGTAATTATACACTCACCGACATCCCTCTAGCAAAAGAAGCACAACACCGAGATGTAGATATCTCCATAGATTCTAAACTAACTTTCGATAATCACATATCATCACAAAAAAGGCAATCCGTATGCTAGGCTTACTTTACAGATTCACCGAAATCCATAATCCTAAAGCACTTTCAATTTACTTCAAAACTTTTGTGTCCCCCATTCTAGAATACTGTTCACCCATCTGGAACATGGCTGCCCCTTCTCATACCTCCAAGATCGAGAGTGTTCTCAGCTTTTTCCTCTCCATCGTTCGATATAGAGTGCGGGCCCAGAGACACCTACCTAAGAGAGATCTGCTTGTAATCTTAAACATAAACACTTCAGAATCACGTAGAGACGTTGCAGATATGAAATTACTACATAAGATCATTAATGGAAACCTAAGATGTAGCATCCCCCTCCACGAACTCTCCCTCAGAGTGCCGAGACATAAAACACGGAGCAAGTAGATTTTCCACACTGCAACTCCCAGACTATCACTCATACAACGTTCATTATTCCATAGGCTACAGAACCAATTCAATATCATCTGAAACCAAGTAGATATTTTCAGTTCATATTCGTCTTTTAACACCAACTTAGAAAAAATTGTACATAAGTAATGCATTGTGAAAGTAATCTGTTTACCTTGGTACTGTCTTGGCTTGTTTATGTTTATGTTTAAGTTTATATTTTGTTTATTTTATTTTTATCTTGTTTCGTGTGTTCTTTTTAACACTAGGGCACTGTAATACTGTTCTGTCTTTCCGGTTTAAAATGGCTTCTGCTGTACTGGAAATTACAATAAATAAATATATTCATATATGAGAATTTAAGGAAAGTTTATAATTGTGGAAACGATTACAAGAATGTGTCCTTTTTTGATCTTTGGATCGGAATCTTTTTTCTTAGCCCTGGCAAGGAGAAGGTTGTCAGTTTTTTAGCTCGTTTCTGTCCTTGGTGGCACTGTGATAAATTAGCAACATTTCTGGTTGCGCTTCTCGTTAGCAGCACTAGGCCACGGCTAGCGCTTCCAGTTAGCGATCTGTGGTTTTCCTCTCTTTGGTTGGCCTAGGAGGTGGCGCTATTTTTCCAAAGTTAGACGCCCCTAAACATTTTTTTATAATATATATTTGGTTAGGCCGTGATGCCCAAGAAAAGAGGAAAGAGAGCAGGAAGAAGGGTGCAAGATTTTATGCTTGAAAGAATGAAACAAGAAGAAGGGGAGACGATACAACCTCCTGCCATAAGCCACGACCCGTTAGGTCTGAAATACGACATATCAGAAAAGGAGAAGGAGTTTACGCTGGTGGCTATAGAAGAATCGTCATCGTCGCGATACATTTATGAGAAATGCAAGGGAATCAGTAATGAGGATCCAAGGAGTAAAGATAAAAGATACCCCCAGCATTAAGAATGCTTAAATTTACATTATTATTATTAATAATGGATTTGTACATAGCCTGATTAGAAGAAGAAGAGGAAGTTTTCCATTAACCAATGAAAGAAGAAGAAGCCTTCTATTAGTCAATTAGAAGAAGAAGAAGAAGTTTTCCATTAACCAATGAAAGAAGAAGAAGCCTTTTATTAGCCAATTAGAAGAAGAAGAAATTTTCCATTAGCCAATTAGAAGAAGAAGTTTTCAATTAACCAATGAAAGAAGAATAAGTTATTACGTACCCAATAGGACCAAGTAATGTGAATAGTTTGCCAAAGACGAATAGAGATGGCAGCACCAGGCGTGCAAGGTTAAGAATTGGCATAATATATGTGAATAATTTTATAAATAAGAACAAAGCAAATTGGAAAGATGAAAAACAATAGAATATATTATAAGAAGACAAAGAATAATTATGAAAGAAGTAAATTAATATATATATTTTATAAATCAAATCAGTGATCACATGTAAGTTAATATGAAAATTAAGGAAGTCAAAGCACTGATACAAGTTTGTGTCTTTGAACAGATATTGCATCTGTCTGATTGATTTACCATTCCCATAGGGGACATTTTGTTTACATCAGTGGCGAGCGCGTTCTGATCGACGCCCCACAGCACTTTTTGGTTGCGCGGTGTAACCGTAGCACCTACTTGGATGCGCGTGTAAATCGTTTGCACCAAGTATACACTCTGTTGTACCTAGTTAGTGGTGGCGCGTTCCAATTGCAGCCCCAAGGGAGGATATTAGTATTATTCCCAAAGCTGAAAGGAAAAAGTTGGAAAAGGATAAAGGAATTCGTTAAATAGCCAAAACCTAAATAAATTGAAATCCAGAGGGAAGTTCACAAAAAAGACAAGAAGGAAGTCCAGATCCAGAACGTCCATTAAGGGAAATCCCGATCCAGACCGTCCATTGAGAAGGAAATCCCGATCCAGACCGTCCATTGAGAAGGAAGTCCCGATCCAGACCGTCCATTGAGAAGGAGGTTCCGATCCAGACCGTCCATTAAGAAGGAAGTCCAGATCCAGATCTGTCCATTGAGAAGGAAGTCCAGATAGAAGAATATCCAAATAGAGAAAATAAATAATAAAAAGAATATTGAGATGAAAATTGATTGTAAACGAGAAAATTATAGAAGAATGTAGCTTATCATGTAAATATTCTTACTCCATGTATCCTGTGTTTAAATAATATATTCGTTTAAACGTCTCCATTGGAAGGCATCCTATCTGGTTTCGTTGTCTACAAAGAACCCTACCCTGTAGATAAGCTAGCTGAGTTTTAAGATTAAGGTTTTTGTACCTTTGCACCAAATGAAGGTAGCAAAGTTTTCCATTAACCAATGAAAGAAGAAGAAACCTTTCATTAGCCAATTAAAAGAAGAAGAAATTTTCCATTAGCCAATTAGAAGAAGAAGAAATTTTCCATGAGCAAATTAGAAGGAGAAGAATCCTTCCATCAGCTAATTAGAAGAAGAAGAAGTTTTCCGTTAGCCAATTAGAAGAAGAAGAAGTTTTTTATTAGCCAATTAAAAGAAGAAGTTTTCCATTAGCCAATTAGAAGAAGAATAAGTCTTTAATAAGTTTGATTAAAAGGGAAGAAGATATTTCTTGTTAAATAATATAAATATAGCAAACTATGTATTTCCGTCTCTTTTCTCTGTAAATTGAGTTTCAGAATACAGACTCCCACTTCATTATATCCATTGGCTATATGTCAGCTTTCTTATTCGTACTCTCGAAATAAAGAACACATATCCCTGAGAATACAGTAAAGAGCATGTAGCTGTGGCATAATTATATAAAGTTAAGTACCTGCCTGAGGGGCGTAGCATTTTAGTGGCGCTCATAACGTGTGGCATATTACCCACGAACCCAAAGAACGTAGCAACCAGAGAAGCAGAAAATGCAAATATCTCGAACAAAGCGCACCGAAACGTCGGAAGATATGTGCGGATTTTGTGGACGTGGTTACTTTTCATCTGGTTCATCAGCATTGGGTGACTGGATACAATGCCAGACATGTCACGTCTGGTTCCATGAGATTTGTGTTGGTTCAGGACACAGCGGAGAATTTGCGTGTGGCCAATGCAGAATACTTACTTACTCCTTGGCTGCTACAGTCCCTAAAGGGCCTTGGCCTCTCTCACAATGATAGCCCATTCTCTTCTGTCTTCTGCTCGACGCCTCCACCGTCTTACTCCCATCCTCCTCCTCAACGTCCTCCAACCATCTTTTCCTTGGCCTTCCTCTTAATCTTCTCCCTCCTGGTGTCCCTTTATATACCTTTTTCACCGCTCTGTCTTCAGGCATTCTTTCCACATGTCCTAGCCACCTCAGTCTAATGCTTCTTATATCGGAAACTATATCTGTTTTTTTGTAGCGTGCTCTAATTTCATCGTTTCTCCTTATTCGCCATTATCCATCTCATTTACTGGCCCATATATTTTCCTCAATATCCTTCTTTCCCATCTTCGCAAAAGTTCTTCATCCGCTTGCACCAAAGTCCATGTATCTGCTCCATATGTCACTACTGGCTTTACGACTAGCTGATATACTTTGATTTTCAAATTTCTACTCAGGCTGCGAGATTTGAAATCTCTTAACAGTGAGAAATAGCTTCGATTACCAGCTGCAATTATTGCTTTTATTTTCTCTTTAATATTATTATCTATGGTAACTAATGTTCCAAGATATTTAAAACTTTTGCATTTTTCATAGGTGCCTCCATTAAGTTGTATATGTTGGCCTTCCCTGAATTCCATATTTCGCGCTGGGAACATGTATTTAGTCTTGGGTTGGTTTATTTGGAGTCCCATCTCACTAGCTGTGTTCTCCAATCTTCCCAGTCCTTCCTTCACTTCTTGCAATCTTCGTGCCATCATATCAATGTCATCAGCATATGCTAGATTTTGGTTCACTCTGTTGAAGAGAGTTCCTCCTGGGTTACACCCTTGACCCACTCTTCTCATGATCTTATCTAAAGCTATATTGAATAATATCGTAGATAGCACATCTCCTTGTCTCAAACCTTGGTTCACTGCAAATTCCCTTGTGAGCTCTCCTTCAATCTTCACCTTGCATTTAGTACCCCTAAGCGTCATTCTGGTTAATCTTATTAGCTTGCTTGGGATCCCTAGCTCCTTCATTGCCTCATACAATTTTCCTCGTATGATACTGTCATATGCCTGCTTAAAGTCTATAAATAACTGACGAATATTAATGTTATATTCGTAACATTTCTCCATTATCTGCCTGATGATAAAGATTTGATCCGTAGTGGATCTGTTTGGTCTAAAACCACACTGATAATCCCCTATTATTCCCTCAGTCGGTGGCGACAATCTTCCTGCTAGGATCTTTGCAAGCACTTTGTATATTACGCTCAGTAGGGCTATACCTCTATAGTTCTCACAGCAGGTTTTATCGTTCTTTTTATGTATAGGGCAGATTATTGCCATACTCCATTGATCGGGCATCTGTTCATGTTCCCATATATCAGATAACAATTTGTGTATATACTTTATTAGTTGATTTCCTCCGTTCTTAACCATTTCAGCAGTGATATTATCAATCCCTGGCGCTTTGTTATTCTTAAGAGACTTAATAGCTGTTCTAACTTCTTCTAGTGTTGGAGATATTCCGGTTTCGTCATCATGGTCCTCCTCTGGGTACTCATCTTCATCACTCAATTCTAGATCTTGGAACCCATCTTCCACATTAAGTAGCTGACTGAAGTATTCTGCCCATCTCTCTAAGATCTCATTTTTCCCGCCTATTAGGTTTCCTACTTGGTCTTTACAGAAAGCTGTCTTCGGTTGGAAGCCTTTCCTTATATCCTTCACCCTCATATACATTTTCCTTACTTGCTGATTACAATTATATTCTTCAAGTTCCTCAATCCACTCTTTCTCAAAGCATCATTTCTTTCTCCTGCACACACAGTCTGCTTCCTTTCTTTTAAGTCTGTATTCTTCTGTGTTATATCTGGTTTTCCTATTAAGCATTCTCTTTCGTGCCTCATTTCTTTCATTTATTGCTGTTCTACATTCCTCATCAAACCATTTACCTCTTCGGATCTTCGTCTTCTCTCCCAGCACTTCCTGTGCTGTTTCATGTAGGATCTCCTTTACTATACTCCATTTCCCTTCAATACTTTCGCTTTCCCACCTTTGACTTCTTTGTTGTAGTTGGTTGCCTACCATTAAACGGAATTGTTTGGCAATGGCTTCATCTCTTTTTAACTTCTCATCATCATACCTTGAGGTCACGTTCGCTCTTCTTCCATCCCTATATGTAGCTAGCTATTCTCTGTCTGTATTTAATGCGTACTAAATAATGGTCCGAATCACTGTCTGCTCCTCGACAGCTATCTACTTGTAGTATACCAGAGGCATGTCTTCTGTCTATCAGCACATGATCAATTTGGTTTTGTGTTACACCATCTGGTGAACACCATGTCATTTTCCTCACGTTCTTCCTTTGATGCCAGGTGCTTCTAATGACCATTAAGTTACACATAGCCAGATCTATCAGTCTCAGACCATTATCATTTGAAATTTCATGCAAACTTTCCTTTCATATAGCGTCTTGGAATGCTTCTTCGCGTCCAACCTTGGCATTAAAGTCTCCCATTATTATCTTAATGTCATGTTTTGGTATACGATCGATTACCTGATCCAGCTGCTGGTAGAATCCATCCTTTTCATCTTCTTCTGCCTCTTCCGTTGGGGCATATACACATACTAAGGTAATGTTGAAGAACTTGGCTTTCATTCTCAGCGTACATAGCCTCTCATTTATTGGTTTGAAGTTCTTTACTACAGTTTTATATTTATTGTTTAGTAGGAATCCTGTACCACCTCTTGTACTTTCACTGCTTCCACTATACATTAATGTATAATCCCCAGTAGATAACATTCCATTTCCTTGCCACCTGATCTCCTGCAATGCCGCTACTATTATTCTGTATTTCTTCATTTCCTCCTTTAGGTTTTGCAATGCACCTGGTTTACTTAATGTTCTAACATTCCATGTGGCCAGGTATATATCATTCTTCCGTTTACGTAGTCCTTTAGCATGCCTGTGTCTTTCGATAGAATCCATCCGGCTATCATTGTTTCTGAGTTCCGTAACAATGTTTGTTTTATGGGATAGGGTCGTTAGCCCCATGCTCAACCCCCAACCTGGAGGACCAGGGTTTGTATCAGGTTTGCTTCTTTAGAACGATTGCCATCACTACGGCTGAGGAATCCGCTCCATCCCCCTCGTAACCCTGAGGACGGGACTAGGGACGAGGTAGGAATATTGGGATAGGATACAATTGGTAAGATGGGACGCTGCAGAACGCCTTAGTCTGGCTTCTCTTCTGAGACCTGTCCAGCATGGGTGACCCTGCTGGTAGAAAATCTACCGCTGGCATAGCTCTCAGCCTCAACAAAGCACGCAAACCCCTCAGCCCGCGATCGACCACAAGGAAAAAAACTTTGGGACGAAAAGTCTCCGCGCAACTTTCCCTTCTTCCCTCCACCTCGGGCCATAAGGAAGCATGGTCCACTCTCCCCCTCCCCCTACTCGCGGGGGTACGGTGCACAGGAGTCGTGGGTCTGCGCAGGTTGTTTTGCTCCTGGTTCCACTATATAAGGCGGGGTTCCCTGGAGGGGAATGCAGAATATCTGCATATATAAACCCTTATCTTTGGATTTTATGTGTTCTGGATTTATTTGTTCTTTTCATTTTCCATTTAGTAACCATTAACCATGCCTTCTTGCACAAGCTCAAGAATATACATGTGTGTTTTGTGTTTGCTTTAGCTTTAAGTTTTCTTCAGCTTGTTCATTCTCACCCGCCGTGCGTACAGAGTCACCCGCTTATCGGGGTGGCTCTGAACAAAACAAGTTATGTAGTAACATTTTTTTGTTATAATGGACAAACTATTTGCAATTTTGTAGAAATGTTTCATGATACTTTAGAGGAAATATACTGGATTCCAGTAAATTCAAAAGTTTTTATTATCGACTACGTCTTATTGATCTGCAACCGAAAATATTCGAAATCGTTCAGAGTCGTTCTACTCTACATATGGTGTATAAAATCCACATGAACTTCAACTTTTATAGAGAATAAATTGTCCCCTGAATCTAACTTCTGTTGTATACTGCCTGCATCAAAATATAATTTGAATTTCTTTCCTTAAGTGTGACTGTCCCTCTACTAGAGCAACATATGAAAGTTTCATGACAAATTTTCTAATTCTTTCTGCAGTTTCTCTTTCCTTAATTATTTTGTGCATATGCTGCATGCGTTTGGATAGGGGGCTAATGTCAGGCTCTAGGGGGGCTGAGCCTCCCTATTTCCTACCTAACTACGCCTATGGCATACATAAAAATCCATTGCTTAAAGACGCACAGGATGCAAGAGGAAAAATTAATGTAAATAGTGTATCGGTATATTTTGTGCTTTTAAGCTGATGCTCAGCAACATACACAATATACACAACCATACATTTTTGAATCCTTGTCCCGAGGTTCAAAACTTGCAGTACCTGAAGTTCTGTGGATGCTAGTTTAGGCAATAGACACGTACCTCTTCAAATTACAACTTAACGCCCATTTCCTTTTATATATATATATATAGGTTTATTCATAATATATTTACAGAAATTAATTCTTGGCCGTTATTCACAAAATTACATTCCGGTGTACCCTGTACCCCCTTCCCGAAGAGAGTGTGTAGACTCGCGTAGCCACTGGCTCCACGAGTAATAAAAAATATAACCCTCAGTACCAAAAAAGGTGGCTGAAGGTATGTGTGTTGTGTACCCGGTTTCCCACATGAAATAAACTATTGGAATAATATGAAAAGAGCAAGTGTGTGTATTAATAGAAAGAAAGTTAACATCCCCGCCGTCGGTTTCATAATAAGGAAAGAAAGCTCGCCCAGCCGCTCCCCTCAGAGAAAAAGATACCTCTTACATTGCTGTACTCCGCCAAACATCTGAGAGCGACTGCTCCCCTGCCCTTCCTATTTATAGGCCCCGCTAATGACCTAAACCGTTACTGGAAACTTACCGCTCCCCCAACGGCCAAGAACCCAAAAGTACAGGAATACATAGCCATACACAATTTATAACATAAAAAAGGATCCAGTAATGATCGCATCATTACATAGTCCCCCCTTCCTGAAGAGAGAAAAATCAAAGTTCTGTAACCTAGAATAATAATAATAATATACACAAAGCACTTGTCCGGAGTTTCTGTTCACTACAAACACACTTTCATTAGATCACACGACACTGACAGTCAATGTTCACTCTAATTTTGTCCACAAGTGTACTTCGAAATCAGCGAACTTCCCTCAGCACTGGAGCTGGTTAACACACGTCGATTCTTACCCACTCAGCATCTCTTCCATCCTTCCTCCTGGACCAATGAGAGACAGTCTCCTGGAAATCCATCCAAGTCACCAAGGCTGCTGGTTCGACTCCCGGCAACGCCACTGCTCTGCGCTCCTGCCGAGATCGGAAGTCACCGCTTCGACCGGTTTCCACATGAATGGATCGAAGTGGCTCTACATCCGAAGATGTCACTGCTATGCTCGGCGCTAGAACTGCGTTTACTCGCCACCGAACTGCGACTTCTCGACGAAATTACACGGTAAAAGAATACGCACTAACTTTGCGTTACTTTCGCGATGAAATTGACTGCGGAACGACACTTTTGTATGAGTACTGTATGAGGTATGGGATAGAGAAAATAAGTGAAAGATAGAATAAAGAAAAGATAGGTAAGTCCCTATGTACAATATTTACAAAAAAAATTCCCTTTTGAAATTAGACTAGAATCTGTTTCTCAGCTTGTAACGCATCCGGGATATATCTTCGTCTTGCTCCTCCTGCCGAAGTTACGTGCGCTCTCTTTGCTGAATTGCGTTCGGCTACTTTCCTTGCAAAGTGGCGAAGAATAAGGCTTTAACTGGTCACTGTTGGCTCTCGATATTCTTCCGTCCTCGCTGTGTTTCATTTTGAAAGTATTTGCCGAAGTTTGCTCCACAATTGCGTGGAGCACAATTCTCCGAGAATTTACTGGTTACTCTGCGGGCCTTACCAGAGATATAATGTTCCTTAAGCCAAGCTATATCCCCCACCTCAAACGTGCATTTGCGGCGTTTCCTATCACAAGCTTTCTTCTTGGCGTCTTCTATCCTGAATTTCGTTTCCTCCTTACTTGACATGAAATCTTGCTTATTCCTGTCATTTTTTAATACGCAGCATGGCTGGCACGACTTACAATACTGGATAACGTCTTTAGTTAGCCCTATCCAAGTGTATTGTTCCCTAACCTTCGCTAACGTTTTCAATCTCCCAGGATGACAAGCGAATGCATTATCATGCAACGACACGAGAATTTGCGAACGTAGAGAAGTAGGTGCCCATATTTTCCCTTTTCCCTTCTCTTTGTACTTTTCCGTAGGCAAATTTCTCCTAAGAATTCCCTCGTTGTCGAAGTACGAAGATTTGGCCTGGGTCTTCACCTTTTCCTTGTACTTCTTCGTTCCTCCCACCTCCTCATTCCTTGTAGCCCTCGCTACGTCAGCAAGAAACTTGTCTTTCATTTGCTCGGAAATGAGGGAGGCTGTGTCCAGAAAGCTACGTGGCTCCTCAGAATTGTATTCTTCATTTCCCTCAGTGGCAGAGAATGGCAACAATGAAGAATTTTCCATATCTTTAGTTCCAGAGAGACGAACCATGGGCAGTTTTGTGCTCCGAAGCAAATTTTCCCTCTGTTGCTTCCTCATTTGCTTCGCACTTTCCTCAGTACACAAAGCGCTGAAATCTGCAACTGATTTCTGCACAGTGTCAGTCAAACATTCCACACGGTCAATCATGTCCTCAGTTTCGGGGTGTGGTTTGCAATTTCCCATCGTCGCGGTTGCTTCAGCTACAGTTTCATTTCTTTCCATCGTCGCAGTCATCGTCGCGGTTAGCCCAGCTCCAGCTTCCACAGTCAACGTCCTCCCCTGCTGCGAGAACGGAAGCCTCTTTCCCACTTCCCTCTTCTCCGCAGAAAATAAATGAATGACGTTACTGTCCACAAAACTGTAGCCTCCCTGCTTCAAATGTAGCGATATGCCGGCCTTCCTTATGAACCCACGACCTGCGATGAATCCCGTGAAACAATTCCGCAGAACGACGAATTTATGATTAAATTTCATCCCATTCAAATGTACAGTAAGATACATTTCCCCACATGATTGTACAGAGCCTACTGCCAAAGAAATATTAATACGTTTATTGTTAATCTTATTTCCTTGTTTTTCCAGTTATCTTGCGATCTCAACAGACACGGTGCTCACAGACGCACCAGAATCCAAATATAGCGTGAAGTCCTTTCCCTGAACCTTACAGGTGACTAACGGTTTTTTGTCGCCAGAAGTGAAATTTCTGCAGTTGCGTATTTCCCTATTCCTCCCCCTGTTTTGCTTTCCTTCTACGTGTGCAAGAACCGGAGTTATCTGTTCTGGTCTAACGGTATCTTCAGAGACGGCACAGGTGGCGCCTTTCTGCCGACCATCATACCCCCTTCTCCTCGTCGGTTCTTCTGCTCTCGACGGGGTTCCAAAATTCCCGGAAAGGCTCAAGCGGTTGGAAAGCCCCGGGTTTATGGCACTCATTGATACTTCTGTTCCCACGCGGCCGAAAGGGTTTGTTGCCCCCGCAGCTACTAATTGCCTTGCGACACTCCCTGAAGTTGACGCTAGTGGTAAACTGCTATCTCTTAGTTCAGGACAATAGTACAGAGCTTCTGAATACAGTCTCTTTTGAATGTCCATAGAATGGGTTTCCAAATCTTTTAAGGTTGCAAAGGTTCTATCGTACAGGTGCGTTCTGAATTTAGGATGGGAAAATTTCAAAACATGCTGGATAATCTCGTCTTCTGTCCTCCGTTTCTCCCTCATTGCGAAAAGCTTCCTGGTGTGTCGAATAAATGCAAGAAGAGACTGGTCTGGTGACTGGTAATTGTTCTGAATGATCCTTGCTATTTCCGAATCATAATCGACACTAAAGTATTCCTCAAGAAAAGCCTTCTCGAATTCCCTAAAAGTGCCGAAAGGTCTCGAAAATCTGAACCAATCTGCAGCGATTTCCTTCAACGAAAGCGGCAAGATTCTATCTAAGAGAAAAGTATCCCCAATTTCCATGATTTCCTGATAATTTCGTAATTCATACAAATAATCGTGTGGACTTACATCGCCGACGTTTCCCTTAAAGATCGGAATGTTAATGTTGCTTTTTTCCAAGATTTTGCTCATTTTCTCCTCGCCCGTCCTTGCCGAAGTTCCTTGCGTACGGTTTAGAGAAAGTCTCTCAAGTTCCCCAACAATATCTTCCTCAGGCCTTCCCTCCAAGTTCGCATTGCCTAGCAACTTGCTAATGAGCTCCCTGTCTATTTGAATTGCCATTTTGTCTTCTATTATTTTCTTTCCACTTCACAATAACTAATGCCTTCAGTACTTTTCACAAAAAATATCCCTGACTGAGCCCCCAGTATGTATCGGTATATTTTGTGCTTTTAAGCTGATGCTCAGCAACATACACAATATACACAACCATACATTTTTGAATCCTTGTCCCGAGGTTCAAAACTTGCAGTACCTGAAGTTCTGTGGATGCTAGTTTAGGCAATAGACACGTACCTCTTCAAATTACAACTTAACGCCCATTTCCTTTTATATATATATATATAGGTTTATTCATAATATATTTACAGAAATTAATTCTTGGCCGTTATTCACAAAATTACATTCCGGTGTACCCTGTACCCCCTTCCCGAAGAGAGTGTGTAGACTCGCGTAGCCACTGGCTCCACGAGTAAAAAAAAATATAACCCTCAGTACCAAAAAAGGTGGCTGAAGGTATGTGTGTTGTGTACCCGGTTTCCCACATGAAATAAACTATTGGAATAATATGAAAAGAGCAAGTGTGTGTATTAAAAGAAAGAAAGTTAACATCCCCGCCGTCGGTTCACATAATAAGGAAAGAAATCTCGCCCAGCCGCTCCCCTCAGAGAAAAACATACCTCTTACATTGCTGGAGGACTTCAGTGTTAGCGGTGGAAGGAGAAGGACGTTTCGAAAAGTGCTCCTGAGTGCGACGTTGCCAGTTTTTTCGTGATGGGGGTGGACCTCAACACTTGGAGGATGCGAATCGGTCTATGCGGCTTCGGGCGAAAGGGCCGACAGAAAGAGGGACAAAAGGAAGTGAACTGTTTTCTAGCGTATGGCGTGGTGGTTCTTGTGCTCTTACTGTGTGCAGGCGTGGAACCCAATCCGGGCCCGGAGAGGTCGTTGGACGACATTTACAACCTTGTCCAATCGGGTCAAGAAAGCCTAAAATCGGAAATTCAGAAGCTGAGGGAGAGCGTGCAGGCACTGACGGACAGGAATAGTGAACTAGAAAAGCAACTCGCGGTTTCACAGAGGCAAACAGAATGGCTGTTCGACAAAGTTCACGAGATGGAGGGGAAATTGGATGCTCTGGAGAACCAGAGCAGACGATCGAACCTTGTGTTCTATGGCGTGCCGGAGAAGGAAAATGAAACATGGGAGGAGTCCGAAGAAACCCTGAAAAAAGTACTAAATGACAGTCTGGGCATCGCCATGGACGACAGGGTCTTCGAACGTGTCCACAGGCTGGGATGGAGAAGAGAGAAGGACAAACCGCGGCCCGTAATCGCGAGATTCGGACATTTCAAGGACCGGACGTCGGTGCTACGAAGAGCGAAGGATATCCGGGAGGCGGGAGTGAGCGTGGCAGAGGACTTCTCGTACGACACGCGCCAGCACAGAAGGGAACTCAAGACATTCATGACCCAAGCTCGCGAGGAAGGCAGCAAAGTGCAACTCAAATACAGGACATTATATATAAACGGCCGGCCATGGACTCTGGAGGAGCTACGAAGGAGGCAAGAGGAGACGACGCTGGACTGCAATGTGGCAACGCCGAGCAACCAGGACGGGAGATCGACATCAAGTGGACAGTTTACCTCACAGCAGGAGGGCCAAAGAAGGAGTGCCTCGCAAAGAGACCCTCGCCTCAGGGAACGAAGACAGGATGACGGAGAAAGGATCCCACCCGCCACCCGCAGGGGGCGCGGAGGGTTGCACATATGATGGCCATCGCCGGACGTAGAAGAAGAGGAGGAGGGGGCGTCTAATTTTGGAAACTTGCAGGCGGCAGGAGAGAGTGACCAAACCGACAGAGAAGGTAAGAGGGTCAATGACTCTAAAGAGGGGGAAAGTTTGTGCAGGAACAGTTTATTCGGGTCTCAAGGGGAGGGTCCCAAGGAAATTTACCCGAACGATGATCCCAGGCTACGGGTGGTAGTATGGAATGTAGAAGGGCTAGCAAAAAGATTTTGTGACGAGAATTTTAGGGAGTATGTGGAGCAATTTGATATACGGTGTTACGTAGAAACGTGGGGAAGCTCTAATAACATGCCAGAGTCATGGGGGGAGGGGTTCTCAAAAATCACGCGTAGAAGGGCCAGCAGAGGGCGGTACCCGGGGGGCTTGGCAATCATTTTCAAACAAAAATGGAAAAAGTTTATAAAACAGATATGTATAGATAAGGAGGGAATCCTGGGGATCCATTTTGCAGCGGGGTCCCTGAACTTAATCGTGCTGGCAGTTTACAGACAACCCCCAAGCTCCAAGTTCTATTCAGAGCAACATTTTGACAATTTAGGGGCAACTATTCAACAACTGACGGAAGAACATCCTGGGGCCAATTTCTTGGTGACTGGTGACCTAAACGCCAGAATTGGGGAAGAGGAGGTATCCTGGGACGTCTATGGGGGGCAAGATAGTGACCAAACGACTCATGACGGCATGTACTTAGGACAACCTAGACAAAGCAGGGATAAAATAGTAAACGCGGGAGGGAGGCAACTCCTAGAACTATGCGGGTTACATAAGCTCCAAATATTAAATGGGAAATTTTTCACAGACTGTCCGGGGCACTTCACATACGTGGGGGCGGGGGGTAGTAGTACTATTGATTATGCTATTGGCTCCCTCGAACTGTTACAAAGAATTAAGGGTTTTCACGTCCAGGCGCAAACGCAATCGCATCATATGCCACTTGAAATCGACGTTCAGTGGGATACTCATAGTAACGTAGACACTCCCAAACTTGCGTTGGAGCCCGAGAAAATATTACGCAAATACGTGTGGACTAAAGAGGGGGAGGAACAATACAAGATAATTATGACCGATGACGTAACAAAAATGTTGCAAGAGCGTTTTAAAACAGCCATCGAGGGAAATAATATACAGGAAGCAGTGGGATTAGGATATCATATTCTCGAAAGGGCCGGAAGTCATATGTTAAAGGGAGAGGGGAAGGGGGGCAAACATGTTAAGGGGGGGTGGTACAACGAGAGATGCAAAATAATGAAGAAAAGGTTGGACCGAGCTTTGAAACTCTACAGAAACACAAATAGCGAAGAGAGCAGAAATAACTACCTCATGGTCAGAAGAGCGTATAACAACATTTTAGAGCAAGAAAAAGAAAAATGGCAAGTTGAAAAATTCGAAGAAATTAGAAAGGCAATCTCGGAGAGGAATATTTCGGCATTATGGGGAGTTCTACGTACATTGAGGGGTCAGAAAAACAACTGGGTGCATATTGAGCCACATATTTGGGAATCTCACTGTCGTTCTTTACTTGGAGGGGAGGGGGAGACATCTCGAACAGAAATTGCACGGGAACGTTACTTCCTAGGGGACTACATACCGATACTTGATGAGGATATACGAGTGGATGAGCTAAGAATGGCGATTGGGAAATTGAAAAAAGGGAAAGCGGCTGGATTGGATAATATCGGAACGGACTTCTTTAAAGCAATTGGGGAAGACATTAATATGTTAGAAAATATCCGTAGACTACTAGATAAGATTTTCAAAGAGGGACATTTCCCGAAGGACTGGGCCACATCAATAATTTGCCCTATATATAAAGGCAAGGGGGATAGGAGCGAAGCGGGCAATTTTAGGGGTATCTCTTTGCTTCCAATATGGAGCAAAATATATACGCATATTTTAAACCGTAGAATACAAAAGTGGTCAGAAATATTTGATAAAATTTCCCCTTTACAAGCAGGATTCAGGAAAGGGCATAGTACCCTAGATAATATATTCATATTGCACACATTAGTACTTGAGCGAATTAAAGAGAAACGAAAAAAGTTGTACGCGTGCTTCATTGATTACGAGAAGGCGTTTGACAAAGTTCACAGGGGTATTTTGTGGGGGAAACTGCAAGAAAAAGGAATGTCGGCGCGCATGATAAGGGCGCTACAAGCTATTTATGAAAACGTACAATTTTGTGTGAGATGCGATGGCCACAGAGTATCATCATTACAACCCTCGCATTCCGGGTTAAAACAAGGATGTATCCTGTCGCCAATTTTATTCTCTCTCTTCATTGATTGGGTGGCGAACGAAGTATCATGGGAGCAGGGCGCAACCCCATCTATAGGGGAGCAAGAGATACCTGTACTCTTGTATGCGGACGATATAGTCATCATGTCGGAGACAATAGAGGGGCTACAAAGGGGACTAAATAGCATATACGAGGGGTGCCAAAAATACAAAATGACAGTTAACATTAAAAAAACTAAAATCATGGCTTTCAAAAATGGGTATACTTTCAGCAAACAAGAAAAATGGAATTACGGGGGGGAAGTAATTGAGCCTGTCAAGCGTTTCACGTACTTAGGAGTAACATTATCTATGACTGGAAGTTGGACGCAACATATACAGACACGAAAAAGCAAAGCAAAGCTCGCAATAGACCAAGTAATACGTACCATAAGTAAAGTACCGCAAATGCCGTTCTCAGTGATTCAGGGTTTGTACAAGTCAATAATAACAGGAACTTTGAACTATGGGGTTGAACTGTGGGGGGCAAGAGGAGGGAGCACAGTCGCAAGCATTCAAACAGAATACTACAAAAAAGTGTTGTGTGTAAGTAGAAGTACTGCCAATTGTGGGGTACTTAAAGAATTAGGTCTAAGCAAAGAGACAGTACAAGCTAGGATGAGAACTTTAAAGTATTGGCTTCAGCTAGCAAGGGAGGGTAACACGACACTTAAGGGTCAATGTCTGATAATGCAAGTAAGAGAAGAAAATACACGGAACTGGGCGAGGGATATAAAAAACATGTTGAACTCTATTGGGATGGGGTGGGTTTGGGAAGCAGGAGGGAGGGTAGATACATCAGTTGAAAATCAAATTAGAGGGAGACTTATGGACATAGACAGGCAAGAAATACTAGCCGACTGTCAGACGAAGACTTCACTAAGAGATCATTTGAAATCAAGGGATTGGGGGAAAGCAAGATACATAAACTTGGTAGGCAAAAAAGAAAGGGGAGGGATAGCATGGTTCAGACTGGGGGGTTGGAAACAAGTAAAAATTAAGAATGAAGCAGGGGAAACTATATGCTCTTTGTGCGGGGAGGGAGAGACGGGCGAGCATCTGCTCTCTGCCTGCCCCTCTACGCGTGATTTACGAGACAAGTGGGTTGAGAACGTAACAGAGAGGGAAATAATGGAAGTGGTAGAAGACAGAAGAGGAATCATAAGTGAGATAGTGCAACGAGTGGGGAGATATTTGTGGGAAGTGAGGGAGCGACGAGGAAAGGCGTTAGCGGTCAGCGATAAGAACGAAGAAACCGCGCAAAGTGAACCGAGCGTGTAATACGTGTACTGTGGGTCTAGCAGTGTGCAATGTATATGTGTTTTGTTTTGTTCTGTTCTGTTTTGTTTTTCACATTATTCAACAAAGAAATTCAAATTCAAGTAAGTCTCCAGACAGGAGGCCGAATGAACCGGACACACAACTTTATTTGCATGTGCAATATTTCGATTGTTAAAATATACTAATTATGTTTAATTTTTTCTTTTGTATCTGATCAACTGCTAAGAGTTATTTGTTTACTAACGTAAAGAAGGTACAATATTAATACACGACTTTGAGGGAAGAGAAAGTGTGTGTAATGTAAAATTAATGTAGTGCGTACAGCGTACAGCTCGCACAAGGAAAATGTAAATAAATACAAATACAAATACATTGCTGTACTCCGCCAAACATCTGAGGCCGACTGCTCCCCTGCCCTTCCTATTTATAGGCCCCGCTAATGACCTAAACCGTTACTGGAAACTTACCGCTCCCCCAACGGCCAAGAACCCAAAAGTACAGGAATACATAGCCATACACAATTTATAACATAAAAAGGATCCAGTAATGATCGCATCATTCAATAGTCAGGGACAATTTGCACCGTAATACTCACGGATCCCACTGTACATGTACATCATTGTTCACTTACCGAAAAGGATAATCATATTCTGCGAAATAATAAAATGCAGTATTAACATTCAATCGAACATCATTTTAATGGACAATAATTGTGAAATCATGAAATGTCAGCCTAGGTAGTTTCAGCCTATAGTCATCTAGTATTTCATTTTCACATACCTCGGTAAGGTATACAAAACTGCATTTTAACATGGAGATGATGATTAATGATCACTACTTCTCAATTTCACTTCGACTTTTACTTCACGATCCATATTTGAGGGCTCACTACCACATACAAATGGCGGAAATACATGTACTAATAGGGTTCGAGAGTTCGAGTGTATTTCGCTCGACCGAGCGTTTATCGCTCAAGCTCAAGACCTATCAATTCTGCATGCCATCTAGTGTCCTAGTACGAACTATTTGCCGCCTGAGTGAAATCTCTCATCGCAGCACTCTAGTGTATACAGTGTACCTGTCTGTTCTGTACATCATATATTGGGCGCGTGCATGACATCCCAGTCTCTTCCATTACTCGTCTCAGTCTCTCTCTTTCCTCACGTCCCAATTTTTCTATTTCTCTCTCTCTTCTTGTTCCGGTATTTCTTTCTCACTTTGCTCTTGTCCAAGTTTGTTTCTCTCTTGTCCCTGTATCCCTCTTTCCACTTGTCCAAGTTTCTTGTTCTCTTTCATCTCGTTCCTGCTTCTCTCTCTCTCTTCTTGTTCTCGTATCTCTCTCTCTTTATCCTCTTGTCCCAGACTCCTCTATCTCTGTGGCCTTTTATCCCTATCACTTTCTCTCTCTCTCTCTCTCTCTCCCTCTATCTTTAATCCTGTCTCTCTTTAATTCTATCTCCCTTTTTCTCACATAAGTATTGCTGATGTTTGTGACACTTCTGTTACTTTTCAATTGTCAATCTTCATTCTTTCTTAAATCACTGTAAAAACAAGTACTGTAGTTCACAAGAACTGCTTACGCTGTCGCGTTGTAATGAAAAGGTCTCATATTTGGTTCGAAGTGAAGATACACAGTACAGTGAAATGAATCCCTCTTCAACTGTAGGTCCAATGTCGATTAATTTACCTAGACGCAAGGTGGACCTAAAGGAAATTTTGCGCAACATTTTTCACAAATAAACTCGCGATATGCCATAGTAAGGGTGCCTTCAATACCTTCAAACGCTACACGTTGAATTTCCAAAGAAACATCTTGCAGTATGCTATTTTGGACTCGTTTATATTCTGTGTCCATGTCAAAAATAACTCTGGGTCCGCCTATGCTGCCACGCCTTCAAAAATGTTCTTTAGAGAAAACTGCAATATTTGAGAGGTTATAGAACGAGACAATTCTTGACAGAGAGATTGTTGTCTCATGTATTGATTGCGTGATGGAAAAATCAACAGGCTAATGCATTTAGAGTTGTATTAGGACTGGCGGGTTTAGCGAAAGGGACACATGCCCTTCCCAAAAGAAATTACTTGAAGCATTGTGAAACGTCATAATTATTTTCAAAGAGGCATAGATGGTCCTGTAACCTAATCTACAGGTACTTTCTGTAATATATTTTTATTGACAAGAAATAAAACACATACCAGAGCATAGACTAATCGGGACTGGACACTTAAATGTGCCACCACTGTAAGTCGAATCTGGAACATCTTGATTACAGGACGCTAAACTGAAATTAAAGCCATTTGGGATACCCACAAAGAGGAACTTAGTGGAAGATATAATACGTAAATTTACAATGATGAGGTCGAATGTTTCTTGAGAATGTGAAGCTTAAACTTATATCTTTATTTTTTTAAAAAAAAAATCCTTATTAATATTAATACAAACATGTAGTAACGAGCTTCGTTTACCGGTGAAGAGGAATTTGTTCGATTTCATTTCAATATCAAGGTCTATACTCTGTCTCATATATCTCTGGAGAAAGGCCATGCATAGTGTCATAGTGTCTGAAAAGCGGGCCGAATCTATACCCTGTCCCAGCTAACGGTGAGGCAAGGCCCCGCGCATAGCGTCAGAGAAGCGAGTGAAATCTATTGTCCAGAGCAAAGCAGTAGATGGGAAGGCTGGTAACTTCAGTCGCTTTCCCCCCACTCCACGCAGTTCTGTTCCTCTCACGTGTTCATTGGTGGAGCCGTCTCGCGTCACTACTTACGCAGAGACCTGTTTTCGTTCTCTTGCTCCAGAGATATTTGAGACAGAGTATAGTCCCAATCCCTTACGAGAACACGGAGTTGACCTAAAACAAACTTTAGCCAACCTTCTTGGCGGAGTGGTTATGATAGCGCGCTACAACGCTAGGGGTCCCCGGTTCCATTCCAGGCCTTTGCATGGGTGTTCTTTGTAAGTGTCCTTTCATCAATTTCATCATATCATCATTCTTATCTTCGGGATTAGCCACAAGTGACAGTAAATCGAAGTAAAATAAAGTAAATTATTTATTTATTGATTGATAGAGCTCAACAGGCTGAGCCCAATTATAGTGCTCCAATTACATAATATTACTACAATAGATTCAGTGTTCCAGTAATAGTATTTTTAAAATTGTATAAACTCATTGCAAAAATATCAATTGTGTTATTTATACATGAAATTGTGTTGAAAGAGTTGCACGCTCTCCACACCGGAGAGGCAGAAAGAATTTATGTTCTCGCTCTGTGGCAATGGAAGATTTTGTGCTTGGGACGTGTTGTGGAACTGGGAACATTAAACGATACGGCTGACAATAAGTTGGAATCGTCTATTATACCGCTAATTACTTTATACAGAAAGAGCAGGTCATTTACTTGTCGTCGGAGTGCTAGTTTTCTGAATTTGGTCTCTGAGACTAGATTATCAGTAGTATAGTAAAACAGGAATACCAACACAGATTTTTATAATTGGTCTGTTTTCATAAAAAATATCCCAAAATATAATCAAAATAGAATCAAAATATCAAAATTTTAAAACATCAATTTTATTTAAAAAATAAAAATAAATCTAGAAATCTCTAAATTAAAAAAAATGATAAAATTGTAGAAAACCAGACAAAATCGCATTAAAAACTGAAAAACTAAAAATATATTAAAATATGCAATGACACAAAAAAACATACTTCATTATTGAGCAAAATAGCCCAAAATAGGCCCAAAACTGCTGAAAATATCAAAATTGTAAAATTATAATTTTATAAGAAAATAGCGCTGAAAATGTCAAAATTGTGAAACTACCTATTTTATAAGACCCGGTAATTTGCCGGGGTTAAGAGGCAATGAAAAATAATTACAACTGTAATACATCATGGTGTTTCAAATTCAGTGTTACATGGTGATCCAACACTAGATTATCTTGTTTTACGGTTGCTTAATTCTTCAACAACATAGGGTCGAACCTCTGGATATGCATACCATTTAATCAACTCTTTCATTTGTTGTTCCATTTATATTATCTAAATAAACTCTATCTCATGTTTAGTCTGATTTCCCTTTATATAACAGTTTAGTTTGATCTTTTACAAGTGTTTGGGTAGCTTGATTATTTAACATTTTACTATAACGATCCGGTAAATGTAATCTGTATTTGTTATCTAATGTAAGGCAGACTTTTTGGCTATGCTTTGTATTTACACTTTCTCCATTAGTAATTTCATACTGTTTACCTATTTCTAAGTCATTCATCTTGATATACTCCAATGACATATTAAGCATATATTTCACTGCTTGAGCGTCTAGGTAATTGTGTGATGACTGGTTCATTTATAAGAGATAAATTTGTCAATAATAAATGAGTAGGTTTATTCCATTATTTTTATTTTTAAATTTTGGGTTATGTGAACTTAATCAGACTTTATCAGCAATAACGTATCTCCATAATTATGGATATTTACCTAATACCATGAACGAACTCACGCAAATAGATTCGCTTACGTTTCAAAGTGTTTAAGAATGTTTCAAGAATACAATCATTTAGAGTCAAATGGAATTTTGGATGCACCAACTTTAGAATTAATTAATCGTCCCAGGTGTGGGTTACAGGATGATGAAATGCAATTTTACATGCTAAGATACAAATGGAATAGTAAGACAATTAAATGGTATTATGCCATAATTAATAGGGAAATCCAAGGAATAGCTGAGGCCGCTTTTAAAACGTGGAGCCAGCACACAGATTTAAATTTCGAAGTGGACTCACAAAATCCCGATATTATTATATCTAACAAACGAGGGAATCCACACAGAAATCATAAAATAGGAGGTTATTGTTCTTCTGTACTAGATGGAAAAGGAGGTGTCTTAGGTCATGCAACTTATCCGAACAGTGCGAATACTCCTATCGAAATCCATCTCGATCAAGACGAATCATGGTATCTACAAGTAGACGATAATACACCTGGTGACCAAACAAATCTTTTCTCGGGTTTGTTGCTTGAAAATGGACATGCTCTTGGAATATCTCATAATAATAATCAAGATTCCCTCATGTTCGCTTTTAACACAAACAAAATAGAATTACATAATGATGATATTCTCGCCATACAATCTTTATATGGGAAAAAGAAACAAACTATCGAAGGCAAACATGTCGAAGATGAAGAAGAAGAAGTACAGGCGGCAGAGGAACAACGTAAATTATGCGAATTAACGAATATTAATCAGTTTGTAATAGTAAATGAATTTTTGTACGCGTTTTATGACAAATGGGTTTGGATTTTCGGACTTGATAATTCTACAGCTGCGATTGGACCGCAAGGAATCACTGACTGCTTAACGTTCTTACCATCAGATTTTGAAAGAGTTACAGCAATTTATCAAAGACCCTCAGGACAAATAGTATTAATAATTAAAAAGCAGAAAACAAATATGATATACTCTATGTGATCAAAAGTATCCGGACACACCGCAAAACGTGTGTTTATCATAAAGGGCGACACAGTACTGCCATCTACCGCGTGGAACACATAGTCAGCGAACTCAGTAGTCTTCAGACAGTGTGTGACAGCAGATGGGATGGTCTGAGGAACTCGCAGACTTTCAAAGTGGTCAGTTGAGTTGGTTGGGTGCCACTTGTCTAGGAAGTCTGTGTGTGAGATTTCCACCCTCCTAAACATCCATCTGTCCACTGTTTCCGATGTTGTAGTGAAGGGATGTGTACAACCCAAGAGCGTTCAGGCCAACCTCCCATGTTGACCTCCAGAGACCATCGAGTGTTGAAGAGGGTCGTACAGCATTATTGTCAATCATCCATCGCCACCATCACACAGGAATTCCGAACTGCATCAGGATCTACTCCAAGCACCATTACTGTTTGGCGCAAGGTGCGGCAACTTGGTTTCCATGGCCGAGCAGCTGCCCATAAGTCAAACATCACACAGACAAGTGCCAAACGCCGCCTCGTGTGGTGCAAGGAGCGTCGAAACTGGACCATAGAACAGTGGAAAACCGTTGTGTGTGGTGATGAATCACAGTACACAAGGTCGCGATCCGATGGTAGGGTGTGGGTGTGGCGAATGCCTAGTGAACGACATCTACCAGCCTGCATAGTGCTGACAGTGAAATTTAGGGGTGGCGGGGTTACAGTGTGGTCATGTTTCTTCTGGAGGGGACTTGGCCCCCTTGTTGCTTTACATGGCAATGTTACGGCACAAGCTTACGTTGACATTTTAACACCTTTCATGCTGCCTACCGTCGAAGACCAGTTCCTGGATGATCATTGTGTCTTTCAACATGACCTAGCACCCATCCATACTGCAGGGCTTGTGGGGGAGTGGTTTGACGACAACAACGTCCCACTAATGGACTGGCCTGCGCAGAGTCCTGATTTGAATCCCATAGAACATCTGTGGGATGTTTTGGAATGCCAACTTTGTGCTAGACCACACCGATCCACATCAATACATCTTCTCATTTTGGCGATCTGCGAGGAATGGGCTGCCATTCCTCAGGAAACCTTCCGACACCTGATTGAAAGTATGCCTACGAGAGTGAAGGCTGTCATCAAGGCTAAGGGTGGGCCAACAGTGTATTGATAGCCAGTGTTCCCGATGGAGGGTTGCCCAAACTTGTACTTTATTTTCAGGTGGGTGTCCGGATACTTCTGATCACATAGAGTACATGTTCGATTACCCAAGTTTAATTTTATTAGACGGTTATCCTAAATCTTTAGCAGAATTTGGCATCAATTCAAGATCCAGAATTCATACTGTTGTAAACACTTATTCTGGGCGCACGTTTATATTTTATAATGACCTATATTTTACGGAAATAGACGAATGCACTTTAAGACCCAAGAAGCATGGTTTAATAACCAGAAATTTCCCCGGTGTACCACCAAACATGGATTCTTCTTTCAGATACAATAACGGAATGTTGTATTTTTTCAAAGATAACGTATTCTATGAATTTAATGAATTCTCTAACCAACTAATAAGAGCGGGAAGAAATAATCTGCAATTATTTAATATCAATTGTCCCAAATATTCTCATTCCTTCGTAGAAATATTAAACAAGCTAAAATCTAGCTACACGCGCAGGTCTAGCAACGGCGAATAAACACACGATGAATCTCGGTTAAGAGCGTTACAATTCGATTAAGCTGTTACACTTTCATCAAACCGTTACGTTACGAAAGTCGAGCGGGCGGTCTAATACTAAGGGGCATCGCACGCTATACTAACCAAGAATGCTCTATCTTTCTTATTTATTAACCGATTTTAAAAATTCGAAATGCTATTTTTAATAGAATATTTCTTAGAATTGAATGGTGTTATCAGTTTTTGAAAATCTCAAACATGTAACTCATCCTTCTTTATTAAACTATTTTAAACAATTTATCTTTGATTTTCTCAACAAGATTTTTAATATATTCATCATTCATATCCCCATTAAGGGTTAATAGAATTTCTAACTCATTTTTAACATTCTTGATCAGCTGAATTATGTTCTTATAATCCGTTTTCTTCTTATTCAAGTTAAATTTAGTGCTTAATCCGGTGATAACTGCTAAAATGGTTGTAAAACTAGTACTGATAATTGTAGATGTGGTTAGTGGCATTAAAACATTTACAAATCCAGTTGCAGCTGATAAAGCTATGGATAGAGTGATTAAACAATAATATAAATATTTTAAAGCATTATACCTCTTTTTTTCTTCTTTAACATTATCTCATATTGGTTTATTATTGATTCTAATAACTGAATCAATTTTTCTCTTGGGATATTATTTGGTATTTCCATTTATAATTTATGAATTCGAGTTTCATTTCTTTTGCTAGGTTTTTGTTCGAAACTGTGTAAAATGTCGTAAAATCTTTCACCGCTGGTAACACGTTTAATGAAATTAATACAATACAATCCACATGACATGCTATTATTTTGTTGTAACTGTGAGGAATTATACTTAATTGGTTTGTTACTTGTTTTCAAATATCTTTTTATTATTTCAGGAGGTGGTAAACCGAACGAATCATAATAGTAAACGTATATATTAGGTTCGGAATTAAAATACGCCACGCAGTGACTCCCAGGTGAATCAGATGCATCAAAATTTACAATACCGCTCTCAGTTTTCCTTATCATTTTTGGTAGGCAGTCAATGGGGAACACACCTCTGAAAGTTTTTCCATGTTTCATTTTCTCCAAAATATCTATATTTGAAAGCCTTATTTTCTTTTTTCAACTAAAAAAAAACCTGCTCCTTTTTTTGTATTTTTTCTAAGACCTTTCCCTCCGATGGCTTCTAATCCTTTCTTGACACCATAAGATCCCAATGCTGTTAGACCACCAAGCCCCAAAGCTTTTCCTGCTGCGATTGCCAATGGAATTAAAGCAGGTAGAAATCCTCCAATTTGATTAGATGTGAAATCGATAGTACACGTTTTCTTTTTATCTCTTTTTGCAGCTTCATATTTTTTAATTTGTTGGTGAGTTAATTTTATTCGATAATTTGGTTGCTTGGTTAAGTCAAATCTTAATTGGGGTGTAAGGGGTGACCTTCCACATAGTACACCCAAATGTCAACCTCACTTCCACGTTAGTGCACCCTGGACTGAAGACTAACGAGGCTCTGGGGACTGGCCCCATGGTCAGTAAAATTTTGTTTGTATTGTCCTGTTCTTTTGTCCTTATGTGTGCTGAGTGCCCCTTTACAGCCTCAGCTTTTAACGAAAGTCAGAACATTTTAAAATTTGTGATTTTAGTTGTGCAACGATAGAGTTGTTGTTTGTAACGATAAGGGGCTGGACCCCGTATAATGTGACGGGTGCAAAATAACCTTAGTGCTGACGCACCCATAATTTTAAATTCAAATAAATTCAAAAATTCAAATTCAAGTCTTAATTTAGAACTCTTAATTTTTTTTAACTTTGAGAGTTGCCATTCTGATAGATATACATTATACTCCATTTATTTTATATAAAAATATGTTCATTTATATATATACTGCTTCAAAAAGTATTTTACAAGCAACATTCAAAGTTCCTATTTCTAAATCTTCTCTTTCAATATTGCATGTAATATATAAATTATCTTCAATATTAGATGAGGCAACAGTATCACTCTCTGGGCCCTTCATTATTTTAGTCCTTACATTACGTGAATCTTCAGTAGCAAACCACACATTTTTCTGACTTTTATTTTCTGTAACACAAAAAGTGATTTTCAAAAAGCTGATGGAACGTAATGGCTTTAATGAACCCTCTATTTTAAACACATCACCAAAATTGGAATTAACGTTATGTACTGATATATATGCATGAGTATATTCTTTAACAAATGATAAATTTACCATAAATACTTGTCTTTTTACTCTTAATCTATCTTTTAATATAATAGGTTTTATCTTAAAAGTTTCTTCATCTACATACTTTTTATTTGCAGCGTCATATCAATCTTCAGGAAATTCAACAAGTTTAATACGATTATTTCGAGCAGTAAACCTATTGTCGTCAAACAGCATTACGTTATTGCTGATGTAATCAAAAATATTCTTTATTTTCACATCCACTTCTTGGAATTTATCGTTAACACCTCTCTCAAGTAAAATTTCCAAATCCCGAAGTTTATTATTTAAAGTTCTCAAATTTACAACTTCAGTTTCTTCTTTCGCATCAGCAACATTTATTAGTGTATTTTCGGAGATGTCATAATTTCCATTATGAGTAAGTTTAAATCCAACCCCAGGAGGACCTCTTTTTTCTCCTCTTTTAGTTCTGTTTTTTCTCGGAATATAGTGATTCATTTATAGGTGTGAAATTTTCTCTATACTTTATTTTCGGATTTTTGAAATCTATGGTAAAGAAGTGATATGGTTCTTTCGTTATTTCGTTATAAGTATTTTTAACTCGTTCATCGATCGAATATTCTTTCAAAATTAGATTTACGTCTTTTCGAGCACAGGAAGGAAATAACGAAATGTAGTTACACTGTAAACGTTTTTTTTAGGAACGTCAAAGTACGATTGCGTTAGATAAATTACTGAAGCATTTCGTTTCCTACCTCGAATAAACAAATCCTCGATTTTTTATTGATCTCTCACTGTTACGTAATCGTCGAAAATTACCAAGTTTTGTTTTTTTATCGTCAAGTTCATCAACGTTAATAATTTCACTCGGGTCTGAAGAAAATTTACTGAAATTTTTATTTTTTATTTTTTGATTATTGAATATTTTAATCAAGTAACGATAGGATGGTTCATCCAAATCTCTAGCAAAAACGTATAGATTATCAAAGTATAGATATTTTAGAACCAAATTTAGCAATAAATTATTCTTCCCACTTCCCGAATTTCCGCAAATTAAGTATTTAAAAGTCCACTGAGGTGCTAAATTATCAGTGTTAATATAGTTGTCCTCATCCAGATCGTAATGCTCAATTACAATGGACATTTATATAACGTAAATTATCGACGTTCGTAAACGTTAACGTAAATTATCGACGTTCGTAAACGTTAACGTAAATTATGGACGTTCGTAAACGTTAACGTAAATTATCGACGTTCGTAAACGTTAACGTAAATTATAGATGTTTTTATTTTTCGTATAAATGAATGTGCAGAAAGCAGTCAAGACAATTTTAGAATCCCGAAGTAAAGTCAGGGACAGAATAGTACAGAACCAGATGAGGGAACAGTTTACGAAAAATGAAATTGAGAAATTTCAAAAAACTATTACCGAAAAAACAGTTCAACCCTCAAGAGGCAGTGATAGCGAGTATCGAATATCCTATGAAAGAAAAGAAAAAAAGCCGTTATAATTAGATCTAAACTCTGGAATAGATGAAGATTTCGTAATTCAATTTAAATTTCCCAAACCAAGCGAGTTACTAACTATTAGTGACAAAACCGAGCAAACCACAGAAATAAAAAACCTTCTTGACAAATATGGTACACTTATTAAACAGTATCGCGCTCACAAAACTAATGCTGTTAGAGCAAATGACGAAGAGAAAATAGAACTTTATAAGCAAATAGATTCACAGTTACGTATTTATCAAACAGCTCTAAAAAAATATCCAACAAATTCCCAAATATCTTGCTCAACCTGGAACAGGAATATATTCTGATCCAAATAAAGTGGTTGATAGGTTGCAATTACTTTTAAGTTCAAAGTGCGCTGGAAATAATTCTGATGAAGTACACAACAAAATAGTAGATATTCTCGATTATTTGCTTGTTGAAAAGTTGATTAGTAAAAGTCAACATAAGAAAATATTCCAAAATTATATGTCCATAAATGAGTCTCTTAGAGGTAACATCTAAACAGAGTGATTTTGAGGTAAATTATGCAAATAACCCAATCGATATTCGAGATGGTGATTATGAGATAGCTCTAACACAATGTGGCTTGTGGTATTCGTGGGATAATATCAGCGACAAATTTAATAACAATAAATTGGAGTTTTCTGATGACAAAGGGGAAACATGGAAGTCACTGACCATCCCAAAGGGATTGTATGATGAGGAAGAACTGAACTTTTATTTAGAGGACTATTTCCAAACCGATAAATTACCTTTTTTTGTTTGATATTAACAACGCTGTAAAACGTTTTATTGTAATTATAAATGAAAGCAATTATTGTGTTAGATTTTATGAAGGAGATTTACATCAATTACTAGGATTTGAAAAAACAAGATATATGCAAGAATTAATATAGCCCAGAACATGGCTAATATTACGCGAGATGTTGATAAACTCTTAATTCACTGTGATATTATTGGAAGCTCATATATGGATAATGTTCTATCCGATGTTATTTATACTTTTATTCCTAATGTATACCCAGGATCACTAATCAATATTGAACCTTTCAACCCCAAATAATAACCAATTAACAGTAATAACTTTATATATAAAATTAGAATTAGGATTAGCGATCAACTTGACAGAGATATTGATTTTAATGGTGGAAACCTATCATTTACTTTCGACATACGACGATTGTGATTTTTAATTTTATAATAAATGGCAATTTTAACTTCAAATAATCAGTTGTTCCAAAAACAACATGGAATGGGATTGAAATATTATAGAGATTTGAGAGGTGGAAATATTTTTTATAAATATTTGTTTTCCGAAATATATTTAATCCGTTAATAAGAAACAATAAAGATCAAATTAAAACAGTATTATCTGAAGGCATCAAGAAAGTGTTATCTGCAAGAAAAACTCCTACCTTCAATGAGGTTAAATCGGAAATAATTTCCCCCATTGTGAAAAATATGAAAGAAAAATGCCTTGCCGAACATTTAAGAGGAGAAGGATTAAATAGAAAATCAAAACGTATTATTAAGAAATTAACGGGAAATGGATTAAAGGTATTAATTTGAATTTTATTTTATATTAAATGGAAGTTATAAACCCATACTGGAACATTTTTGAACCATCAGTTATTGATAAATCTACAAAATCCTTTACGTATGTTGAATACAAAGAAAACAATGTAACTGTAAGTGTTAAAACATCTTATGAGATAGTTATTAGAAATAATAATTGTAAAATGGACATTATGCATATTTATTCGTTAAATCAAAAATTAAAAATTATCCGAGCAATAAAGCAACAGTTTCGAATAATGGCATAAATGATTTTAAGAGAGCAAAACTAACATATGAAAATCAATTGATTGAAGATGTAGATTTCCCAGGAATTGCTACGACTGTGTCAAATCTAATCGAATTCTCAGGAGATGTTTCTAATACAGAAGCAACACAATTATGTTGGTACCAAGATACTTCTGACGAAGCTGACACACAGAGATATGTATATAATGAGGACAATAAAGAAACGAAATTGAAGGATCTTGACGAATCAATTGAAGCAGTTGTAAGCAAAATAAAGCACAATCCTGATTTTAATCAAGGTTATTTAGAAAGGTGGCAGCTAACAAAGGATGGTAAATCGCTTTGTAAATTCATTCCACTGTAGTATATTTTTAGATTTTTTAGAGATGTAAATAAAGTATTAAACGGTGAAATAAAAATAAATTTGGAAAAGAACTACGTAAAAAATATCTTACATGCCACAGAAAACGGAAATTATGATTATGAAATAACAGATTTAAGTGTATTCATACCAGAAGTTGAACCTTCATTACAGGTTTTAAGTCACCTTGAAGGGCAAATTGCAAAACCGAATTCTAATTTAGCTTATGGTTGGAACACGATTAATTGTTACAGAAGCAATCTACAAAATTCAAACTCTGGAACGTTCAATGTAATTACTAATCAATACAAGATTAGTAGTGTTTATATTGTGATTTCAGCTGAAGATCGCGAATCATCGTTCACTAAATCTCAAATGATATTTGATAACATGGACCTAGAAAGTTGTCATATATTACGAAATAGAAAACAATTACCTGTGTATTCTTATACATGCGATTTTACTCCTAACTCAATGGATTGTTCTAGATTATATGCAGATTTTCTAAGCATGGGTTATAAAACGCCAGATGAAGCAACTTGTGTCTCATACAAGGACTTTGGATTAGTTTACCCTATTATTTGTTTCGATTTAACTAAAGAAAATGATGAAAACATATTTAGCGGCATGCAAACAGATGAATTGAAGTTCATATGGAGATTACGAACTAATCCAGCGAAAAATTATTATATTTATTGCATAGTGGAATTGGAAAGATTTGCACATGTTAATATTGTTGATAGAAAAATATTCCTAACTCCCTAAAACAGCACATTTTTATAATAAATAAATGACATCATATTGTGTCAAGTGTAAAACAAATACCAACAGCATTAATCCTGTCCCAAAAAAGGCTAAAAATGGAAGATCATATGTGTTGTCAAATTGTAAGAAATGTGGATCCAAAAAATCTATGTTTAAAAAAACATAATTGGACAAGGAGTTAAACATGAATCAGTGATGGATCACCATCAGTCATGAAACGTAAGAAATCAAATTATAGATGAATTACATAAACCAGCTAGAAAAAAATATGAAACACGAAAAGTAATAACGTACGGTATTGATGATGTATGGCAAGCTGATTTGGCTGAAATGGACTCTGGTAATCTTAAAGGCATTTCTAAAATAAATAAGGGATACAAGTACATACTCACTATTATAGACGTATTTTCTAAACTAGCTTGGGCTATACCATTAAAGAACAAAACTGGTAAAGATGTTGCAAACGCTTTTAAACACATTTTTGAGGATCGTATTCCTAGAAATCTGCAAACTGATAAAGGTAAAGAATTCTACAATAAAGAATTTAAAGAGTCTATGAAACAACATAATATCAATCATTATTCTACTTATACAAATGTCAAAGCATCTGTTGTTGAAAGATTCAATAGAACGCTTAAAGAAAAAATGTGGAAACAGTTCTCCATGCAAGGTAATTATAAATGGATCGACATATTACAAAAATTATTGCACGACTACAATCATACAGTACATAGCACTATCAAAATGAAACCAGTTGATGTCAGCTTAAAGAATCAAGAAATGATCTACAACAATGTGTATCGTAGTGAGGAAACAAAAAGTTATCCCAAGTATAAAGTTGGTGATCATGTACGTGTTAGTAAGATAAAAGACATATTCGAAAAAGGATACACAGCCAACTGGTCTACTGAAATATTTACGATTGATAGCGTGTTTAAAAGCGATCCATCATATTACCATCTCAAGGACTCCAAAGGCGAACAAATTATTGGCACTTTTTATGAACAAGAACTACAGAAAACAAAACACCCCAATGTATACTTGGTTGAAAAAATATTACGCAAGAAAGGAGATATGGTTTATGTTAAGTGGCTTGGATTTGATAGTTCACACAACAGTTGGATTAACGAAAAGGATGTTGTTGTTTAAAATTCTTTAATAAATGGATACAAAAGATATTAAGTTTGTAGATAATACTTTAGATAAAGATAAAATGAAAATATTATTTTATAAACGAAGTAATTACATTTTAATATTTTTAGAGGCTTTATTAATTATAATATACATTATATTTTTTGATTTCTCTGTGCCTTTTTTAATAATACTTGGTATCCTCGTTGCAATTTATTTGTGTTTGTATATTGCATTAAAGCTGCATTATTCTCTTTAAACTTATCTAATTCCTTTTCGTATAATATTCCTTCTTGATCTAATTTGTTTTGTAAAAAATTATTTTCACCTTTTAAGTTTTTTTATATAAGCACCTTGTTTTTCAATATTTATATCTTGCTCACCCATTACTTCTAAACAATCATTTACAAACCGTTCTGCTTTATGTTTACCAATAATTAGAACTTTGGCGGCTTCTGTTTTGGTTGCAATATTTGGTAATTGAAGAAAATCACTTTGTGTTTTTTCAACTTCTTTTAGGAAATTAACATCTTGCACATAATGTTGTGTGTACTCTTCTAGTTTCATTTATTAGAATTAAATTATACCTACTCGTCTTTGTAAAGTAGTTAATTCATCGCTTTCTTCTGATTGTGTTGTATTCTTTTTTATTTTTTCCAATAAGGCACTTTCTGAAACGCCTGCAATGAGATTTTTAGATTTTCTATTTGTTTTTTGTTTAGATGATGTTTGCTCTAAAACACTATCTTCCCTGTCTGGTATCTGTCTAGATTTAATATGATTGTGTTATATGATTAATGTTATTAGATGATTTATTAAATGTTATTAATGTTTCACCAGTTAAAAACTTTATTTGCTATCTAATTCTATTTTCACCAATTTTATTTTTCTTAGAAAAATCCTTTAAAGTAACCTGTTTTAATTCTGGATCACCTCTAATTGTTAGAAATTGCATTGCTAATTGTCTTGATCTCATATTAGATAAATTCTTAAATGATGGAATACTAGCCTCTGTCAAAGTTGAATCATTTTTTTAAAATAGTATTCATTTTTTGTTTAGGCGTTTGGACTCTCTTTTGTTCAGGCATTGTGTATTTATATATGAAAAAATATTCAATAACTTATGTGTAGAGTATTATTGCAAGTAATATTTTTTTTTTACTATTAAATGGAGGATATTACAAGAAAGTGCTCCACCTGTAAAACTGTTAAAAATAAGAACGTTAAATATGGTTATGGATATACATGTCATGACTGTCAAAAATTAATTAATAGTAAGCTGCTTGAAAAAGTATATTGTGAACCATGTGAGAAATGTATAACAAAATTGAATTTTAAAAGACATATAAAATCTAAACTCCACGAATTATTAGTAAAATTATCTAAACAAACAAAAGAAGAATCTCGTGTAGTTACAGGATGCTAAAGTTTTCATTGATATTTCTTTCTTATTAAATGGAAATAAAAAATAATACAGTTCAATAGAATACTTCTAGTATAAATAACACAATGGATCTAGATAATATGAAAATACCTAATTTAAAAGCTATTGCCAAACAACATAACATTAAAGGATACAGCAAATATAGAACAAATGTGGCACTAAGGGATTTTATCAAGTATATGTTATATCTAAAACCATTTTCAGAAAGTAATCTAGAATTTGCACAACCGGTTGATATATTAGATACTATTAAAAGTAGAGCTAATTTAATAAGGTTTTCTAGAGAAAATGGTATCACTGAATATAGTAAATATAAAAAAGAGAATGACCTTAAGTTCTATATAAGAACTAAATTAGAAAAATTACCATTTGCAGAATTAAATTCAAATGATGATGTGTTTAATCCGATTCCACATTATCAACCATTTGCCAATGTCTCAAATAATGGCGAATTTACTAATGTGGATTCCGAGGAGAGAGAAAGAAGAAACCAAATAATAACAGAATATTTAGCTACACCAAGGAGAGCTTTTAATGACATGGTTAGTGATTTTCCATTTGTTTCTAACAATAACACAGATTTTATAGTACACTTTAACGAAATAAAAAATAAGGTAATTAAGTATATTAATAGTGGTTTAGACAAATACCCAAATTTACTTATTTATTTCACAACACATTTTCAATGTCATATCTTAAACCAAGCTACAGGAGACGTAGTAAGTACAGAGACGTGGCATCTTAGATGTCGTACTCTTAATATTGAAAGGTCAGCTAGAAATAGGTTGGGAACTATATATGAATCGGCAACAAATGAGATCTTGAGAAAGTTTGAACAATGGACTTATAGAAATACAAAATTTAGATTTGATCGAGTAAGGTATACCGTGCTTAGTAGAGACGTGCATCATCCAATAAGAGGTGGAACTTGGATAGAGCTACCAAAATGGATGAAAAATAAACAATATTGCATTAATGTAAAAAATGTAAAAAAACAATAAATTTAAATGTGCAAATAAATAAGATCAACGTTGTTTCGAATACGCATTAGAAAGTATTTTAAATTCTGTAAAAACAAATCCTGATAGACCATCTAATTATAATATTGAAAAATATAATGAATTAATTATGACTTATCCTGTTACTCTCACATCTGAAAACATTGAAGTGTATGAAGCATTTCTCAACATTTCTATTAATGTGTATGGTATTCATAATAACACAGGTGAGGAACAGGTTTACACAATGCACACTAGTAATAATATAGATCTACCAAACAAAAAGCACGTAAACATATTAGCTATCGAATCTATACCTTCAAAAGGTATATTTGGTTGTGACGATTATGTCCCAGCAATATATCATTGTGTAGGAATAAAAAAATATGATGCACTTATTAGAGGTAAAATTCATAATAGAAATCAGCACATTGATACGTGTCCAAAATGTCATAAAAGATTTGATAAAAAGGAAGCTTATACCAGTCACATTACAAAATGTAAATCTAATACAGAAGATAGTGGAGTTGAGATAGTGATGCCAAGAGAAAAAAATAATATAAAAAAATATAAATCATGTGGTGTTGAGCTCTTCCATCCATATACTATACTTTTGATATGGAGACAACACAGAAAACACCAGAAGGGTTAAAAATAAGTAACAAAGAGATTATAACTGAACATGTCCCAAACAGCTATTCATTTATGAGAGATGATTATAACATACTAAAAAGAAGTGATGATAAAAGTGAGCTTATGAAAGAATTTAATAAAGATCTTGTAAATTTAGAAAAAGAGTATTACACTAATTTTATAAATAAAAACGTACCTGCTATATATGATGAAGAGTCAATTAAAAATTTGAAAGAGCAACACATTGTTACATATGTGGGGGTGAGTTTAAAGACGATAATCGCAAATATTACGATCACTGTCATACCACTGGTAAATATAGAGGTGCAGCACACACCATTTGTTATCTTCAGTTAACACTACCCAGATTCATACCTATATTTATACACAACCTTAAGTATGATAGTAAAATATTTATAGAGTGGATAGTAAACTTATGCAAAAACGAAAAAGATATACGTATTCTTCCTGATACAAGCGAAAATTACAAATACATTACTTTGCGAGTTGAAGTTGGTGAGTATAATCAAAAATATGATCAAACTAAATGCAAATTATGGAATATAAAGTTTAAAGAATTAGTTGATAGTTGTAAGGTTTGTAAAAATGGGGGTTCTAATTTAAGTATGAAAAAAAGGTTGAATACAAAAATTATACATGGAAGTTAGGTTTATAGATACATGTGCTTTTCTTGGTATAAAATTAGATAAAGCTATTAAAAATGAATTAGGCATAAACTCGGCTTTTTGCGCAACATGTAAAAACATAGACTATTAAAAGACCCAATACTTCGTGTTGTGCGCAATAGTATTATCGCATGTGATGATTGCGAGTTTTGCAATAAAGAGATCTTTACTGCATGCAACTATACACGATTTGAATTGTTTAATAAAGTATATAAAGATCAAAGCCTAGAAGCTAAAGTTTATTTACTGACAAAAGGGGAATATACATATGAGTGGGTTGACACATACGATAAATTTAAATATACATCATTACCACCACAGGAATGTTTTGTTTCGAAATGAACTGGGGAAAAAATAAGTAATAAAAAATATCAATATTTAAAGCGAATGTGGGATCACTTTGACTTCAAAAATTTTGGTGAATTCCACAATTTATATCTTAGATTAGATACTCTCTTATTACATGATGTTTTTACAAACTTTAGAAAAATGTGTTATGAAAATTATCAGCTAGATCCAGCATATTATATAAGCGCGCCACACTTAGCAGAGGCTGCTGCTTTAAAAACAACTGGACAAGAACTTGAATTATACACAGATCAGGAAATGTATGATTTAATGGCAGAGGGTATTAGAGGTGGCATTAGTATGGTAAGCAACCCCCACGCAGTTTCAAATAATTGCTACTTCTATGATAAAAAAGGAGGATAAAGTTGTTAAACTATCTAAAAAGCAAGCTGAAGAGAAAGGGATATACAACTCTAAAAAACATGTTAGTTTTATAATGTATCTTGATGCAAATAATTTATATGGATGGGCTATGTCTAGAAAATTACTCGTTAAAAATCATAAGTGGATGACCGCAGAAGAAATAGACTATGTTAGGAATAATATTTTGAATATTAACGATGAAAGTGATACAGGATATTCATTAGTAGTTGATCTTAAAATACCTAAACACTTGCATGGCACATTTAATGATTACGCACCTGCATCAGAACATTTTTCACCAAAATTTGATGATTTGTCAGAGTTTCAAAAATACATGATTGAGAAAAATCTTGGATCCAAACCATCAGACAAAAATATAAAGCTTATGTGCACTTTGTATGATAAAACACATTACATAGTTGATTATAGAATACTTAAAGAATATATTAGTCTTGGTGTTGAGTTAGTTAACATACATAGCGGAATTAAATATACACAAGTAGCGTGGTTAAAACCATATATTGAGAAAAATACAAAACTTAGACAACTGGCTAAAAATGATTCTGAAAAGGAATTTTTCAAATTAATGAATAACAGCGTGTATGGTAAACAGATGGAGAATGTTAAAGCTAGAACCAATGTTGATATTGTAAAAACACCTGACAGATATCTCAAATTAGTAAACTCTAAAAAAATATCAAAATAGAACTATTATTAATGAAAACATAGTGCTAGTTCATGGGAGAAATATGACAGTAAAGTTAAATAAACCCATATTTGGTGGATTCTGCATACTCGAGCTGTCAAAATTATTAATGTATAGGTTTTACTATAGGTATTTAAAAAAGAAATATGATGATAACATAAAAACGTTACAAACTGATACAGATTCATTTATAATATATATAGAAACTGAAAACTTTTATGAAGAAATGAAACAAAATATAGAATGGTTTGACACAAGTGGTTATCCAGACAATTTTCCAATAGACATACCTAAAGCCAATAACAAAATACCTGGGATATTTAAAGATGAGTTTAATGGTATACCAATTAGAGAGATTATTGGATTGAGATCAAAGATGTATTCCTTTAAAAATGATATTACAGATAAAAAAGTGTGTAAGGGAATTAAAAAGTCTAACATAGAAAAAATTAAGTTTGAATTGTATAAAAAATGTTTGTTTAACACGATACAGACGCAAGATGAAATATATCGCATACACTCAAATAAGCTTCAGATGTACACAGTTAAAGAAACAAAGGTTGGGTTATCTCCATACGACGATAAAAAGTATTTGCTATAGTGGAACCACAAGCAAAAAAACCTGCGCAGAAGCACATCGCGCCGGCGGGTGCGGGAAAGGGCAGGGGGAACCAACATTCGCGCTGGCTCACGTCAGCGTTGCCAGGCCTATTGATTTCTCGGGAGAATTCCTTAATAAACTATTGCTATGGAACCTCCAACGGCCAGCTTAAAAACAAGTTTCCCGCTCATCTTACTTGAACATGGAGGGGAAATGTGGAGTGGAACTGTGAAATTATGTCAAACGCTACTCAATTGTGCTAGGACATAATTTTATTACTTTTACTACATTACTATTTTTAGATGGCTGTATTTTATCCCACCCTAAACTCTATTTCTATTTTAGTTATTTTACGTCGCTTTTGTGCCTCTACGGGTAAGTACGACAATATGGATGAATGAAAAACTGATGAAATGGATGATGTGACACAAACACAGTGAAACGTCCTTGCCTTACGAGGTAGAAACACTGACTTCGTAGCGTGGGAAAATTTTGTTATACATGTATGTGTTTGTGGATGTGTGTGTGTATTTCTAGCAGATGGGGAGGATGGGTAGCACCCTAGCATAAGCGTTCCTTAGCGCGACAGCCCATGAAGGGCCTTGGCTTACCTACCGACTGCTGGTCTCCCTCCCACACTTTCCTTCGTCACCTCTAAGCGTGGAGATCTTCAACCAGTATTGGAATAGTCGGGGGGTCGGCCCGACGTATCCCCAACCGTTATAGTAGGTCGTCTCGACCGGATTACGCTCACTCACTCGGAGCTCCCCAATTTCCTCACGATGGTGGGTTGCCACCGGCCCTATACGTAGGCCGAATAAATTCCGACCAGAGCCGGATTCGAACCTACGCCGTCCCGCAGCGAACGATCTCAAGACGAGTGAACGCCTTAACCCGCTCGACTACGGAGGAGCATAAGCGTTACTATCTTGAATTATTGAGGAAGACATGCTGTCTAATTCACCAAATATATTTCTTTCGTAATGCATTTTCTCATTATGGTGCAGGACGCGTACCCACCCCTATCGATAGCTGTACACCGAACACCAGCAGAAGGCAAATTGATTTGTTATTGTTACCATTCGACTTGAAAGATTGGGGAAAATCGCCGTGAACACAACTTTCTACCATTTCCTGTCATAAAAATTCCTCGCGATAATAGAGGCATCGCAAACCCCTTGTGTCGGTGCTGAGAAAGGGCAAATTTAAGGGTGTTTTCCACGCACCCTCTAACCGGAAAATGCGGAAGAGATGAAAGATGTTGGTCGGTTCCCTCGGGCGGTTTACTTTCTTTTGTTTGAAACATGTCCACTCCTGAAATGGACATCTTCGGTATATTTTCGCCAAACACAGGGTGCTGGGTTTAGCACCATTGTTACAAAAGTATCTGTGACGTTTACACCGTAAACAATGCGCGCCACTCCAGCGCCACTCCCCTTGCTCCCCCCTATGCCGCCCCTCCGCTCCCAAGAACGTCGTTCATCCGCTACTAATTATTAGATCATCGGATTTTGTAGCAGATCTTCTGGTTTCCCAAAGAACAATCTCCCGACTTTTTCAAATCCGACCTGGCAACACTGCCCCGAACACCGATAACGGCAGGGAAGTTGCGCGAACGCTTGGACGGAAGTTTTTTTTCCTTGTGGTCGAGCTATAAATAGATTTACAAGGTTAAGCTATGGTCATAAAAATATAATTCAAAATCAATATTCAGATCAGATAAACCAACAGTAGCGTTATACCATTCCTTTAATTTGCTTATGATATATTGTAATAATTTGAATAGTATTTAGCATATAATATTTTTCTTATAAATATATCATGTTGTTACGATCAGACACCATAATGATTGACATTGTTGAATCAGTGTTGAAGAAACACGATACAAGCTTATTAAAAGCTTATTCAAAAATGCAAAAATGATTAATGAAGAAGCAAATACAAATCATATTTATAGTGAAATTGCAGTTGACACTCTACCATTAACTGATATCATTGCACAAGCCAATAAGCATTCAATTAAATACGATGGTAGTAATTGGCATACATTTTATTTCGCTACAGATACTCATTACTATTCTATAAGAACAATAAACTATGAAGTAAAAAGAAAGAATTACAAAAATCCATATATTAATCCAGTAAATTGTATTTTTTAATTGATAGTGGTTCTAATTAAATAATTTTATATAAATAATGTCGTCAGCTACTATACCCGAAACTATATTACAATATGAAGAAGATGGGAAAATAAAAAAGTTAATAGTTCCTCCAGGTGATTACAATGTGAAAACTCTTGAAAAATATATTAATTCACAACCTCCATTTAGCTCAAATAATATTAAAATTAAAAAACATAAGAGAGATGATATATTTGTAATTAGATCGCCATTTAGACTATTTCTAAAACAAGAAAATCTAGTGTTGGATCACCATGTAACACTGAATTTGATACACCATAATGTATTAGAGTTGTAATTATTTTTCATTACCTCTTAACCCCGGCAAATTACCGGATCTTAGAAAATGGGTAGTTTCACAATTTTGACATTTTCAGCGCTATTTTCTTATAAAATTATAATTTTACAATTTTGATATTTTCAGCAGTTTTGGGCCTATTTTGGGCTATTTTGCTCAATAATGAAGTATGTTTTTTGTGTCATTGCATATTTTAATATATTTTTAGTTTTTCAGTTTTTTAATGCGATTTTGTCTGGTTTTCTACAATTTTATCAACTTTTTTATTTTATAGATTTCTAGATTTATTTTAATTTTTTAAATAAAATTGATAATTTAAAATTTTGATATTTTGATTCTATTTTGATTCTATTTTGATTCTATTTTGGGATATTTTTTATGAAAACAGACCAATTATAAAAATCTGTGTTGGTATTCCTGTTTTACTATACTACTATTATCGTATGAATCGAATGTTGGATATTCTCCACAGGCTTTGAATTTGAGATATCTAAGAAACTTTGACTGAATACGTTCTAGTTTATGAATTAAGTCTATTTGAGTGGGATTCCAGATTACTGACGCATATTCTAGTTTTGATCGTACGAGGGAATAGTAAAGTATTTTCACTGGTTCTATTTTCATGAAGTAGTGGCTTAACCGGGTTATAAAACCTAAGTTTCTGAAAGCGTCGTTAGTAACAGTTTCAATATGCTTATTAAATTTGAGCTTGGTGTCGAAGGTCACAAGGTGCTTTGCGTTTTGTGTAAGTGACTACGCTGCATTTTGTTGGATTAAGATCCAACTTGTTACTTTTACACCAAGAGATCACTCTGTCTACATCTTCCTGTAATTTCAAACAGTCTTCATACGTAGTTATTTCGTGGAAAAGCTTAAGATCGTCGGCGAAAAGCAACTTTTGAGAATTTTGTATGCAATTGGGCAAGTCGTTGATAAGTAATAGAAACAAAAGCGGTCCAAGATTGGACGCTTGGATAATACCAGAATATGGTATGAAGGGGCGACTTTTGATTTTCCTGTATATTACAGTTTGCGTTCGATCGGCTAAATATGAAGCAAAGAAATTTGAAGTATTAAGTGAAATATTGAATGAATCAATTTTCTGTAGTAATATATCATGGTCAATTTTGTCAAATGCCTTAGTAAAATCAGTGTATATTTCATCGACTTGTCCTGTATTATCTAGTACGTACATTGCATGCGTAATGGGTAAAGTTAGGTAAGTTTGTTACGGTAGTAGACCTCTTTGGAGTAAATCCATGCTGATAAGGAGAGATAACTGAATTGACGTGTGCTAACATCCTCTTGTAAAAGATTTGTTCAAATATTTTAGCAAAAGGTGAAACTTGGGGATAGGACAGACCGACGATGTTTTCCATTTTGAAGGAAAAGTATTGGTATCGAGAGAAAGGTTAAAAATTTGCAACAAGGGATGTTTTAAAATATCGCAACATCCTTTTACTATGTATGGTGGTATGTTGTCGGGCCCGGTCGTTGATTTGGATTTCAAATTCTTGATGGCAGCTTGTATTTTGTGGATGTTACGCAAAGTGAAAATACCAAGTTGTTCGTTAGAAATTGCTATTTTCAGATTATTTACGTCATATTTAGCACTTTCGGCTGTGTACACAGAATGAAAGTAAGTTGCAAAGGCATTCGCGATGTCATTTTCGTCTGTCAATATGTCTGCGCCGACTTTAATAGCTTCGCAGTTTTGATGGGACTTTTTACTTTTGATATATGACCAGAATCGAGAAGGGTCGGCACTTATCTGGTCTTCAGACTGTTTTATGTAATTAGTGTGAGCTACAGTTATGTCTTTCTTAACCTGTGCGCGGAGCAGAAGGACTTTTTCCTTATGGTATTCTTTGTTTGTAACACTTTTCTTCCATTTTAACCTGTGGTAAGATTTAGCTTTAATTTTTTTTTCACTATAACAGGCATAAACCAGCAAGGATATGCTGAGTTCTGTAATTTTTTAAGGGGAACGCACTCATCAAATAAGTCATAAATTAATCCGTAGAAAATATCAACAGCTTCATTTATCAATTCATCAATCAATAAAACAGATTTTGCCAAACTTTACCCCCCTCGAAAATAATGTAAATGTTCTTATGTGATGCTCCCATAAAACGAGTTTGTATCCGCCTAGGGCCAAACTAAGTACCCTTATGCAACAGCCATGTCTCGTGCCCGTCGTTACTATAGGTTTTTTATACTGTTACGGCGGCGTGTAGTCATGCTGGCAAAGGGAGTCGGGAAGCGACCAATTCAGCGGGATAAGATATGCAGTAGCCTGTAGAACGAGGTGCACGTAGTACTTCCATCTGCCGCGTCGTAACACGTCCAAGTGACACGTGCAGCTTGTGTCGATTTGGTTCCAATGAGAGCCTTCAGACTGAAGCGACAACTGACACGTGCCACTTGAAAAATAACCTTCGGAAATTATCAAAACCTTCCTAACCGAAGCGACACAACAAGATTCAAGTCTCGCTTGTCGCTCGGACTGTGTTGTTTTATCAATACCAGGCATCCCGTTGCCTTATTCTTTCGCTCACACATAGTGGTGAATGGTTTGCTTTAGATTGAATGCTTCTGTCGCTTGTCACTTCGGTGTGAAATCCCCATATCGCTTGCCTCTCCAGTCTGATAGCTCTATTACTGTTTGAAGTAAATTCGTGCAAGCAGAAGTGACACGCCTTATTATAGGTCTTCCACAAATCTCTCAGCCGTAGAGGCAAAGATGATAGCACACAAATTTTCCAGCATTTGTATATGACCTTTACTTCTGCAGATTTGTTGTCAAAGACTCATTTCAGCATAAATTATAACAATATCACTAGTTTTATAGTATTATATTTCACTCACTTTTCCATTTCAAAGATAATTGAACATGTCTAAGCTTTTGTATACGTTTTGAATTCGTCGTGCGTCTATTGTCCAGTGTACACAACGTACTTGTACTTCTAACCAACTTACCCGTAAAATGAGTTTCTTAACCTTACAACCAGTGTTGTGCAACTGACAGCGACAAGGACACGCTGCTTTTTAATAATCTGCACTGCAAGTCCACTCCATGACAGGAACTCAACAAATGCTGCCACGTCCTCTCACGTGAGCATCTGCCAGCTTAGCACAGGGTAGAAACAATGAGATACCTCTGGGTACAGATCAGGGTGACTAACACTACGAATATATGGAAAGAAACAATAGATTTAACGGAGGGTACAATTCGTAATGCATTCTTGAATAACATATACAAATACTTTGGAAATCTTTTCATACAATATTTTTTCTTCTATTTTTATTTCTTATTAATTGCAGCCAATCTTCTTCTTTGGACTTCTTCTTGTAATTACTAAGGATTCTTCTTCTTATAATTAAAGCATCTTCTTCTTTGGTCTTCTTCTTCTTGTAATTATTAAGGCTTCTTCTTATAATTACTAAAGCATCTTCTTCTTTGGACTTCTTCTTCTTCTTCTTGTAATTGTTAAGGCTTCTTCTTCTTATAATTACTAAAGCATTTTCTTCTTATATTTATATCCTTATTTACAAATTCCTGATTCTACATAAGTTTCTTCATCTATGTAACATCACCCTTTCCTTATTCTTTATTTACATCTTTTGGTTTGTTCATTGGTCTTGATAATGAACCTTTTAGATCCTGGCTGTATTGATTTTTACTTGTACGTGGATCATTATATACGCTTCCCTTTGTATCTTTGTATATACTTCGTTATACAAATTGACGGAAATGTTAAGAAAATCTATCTTCCAGATAGACAAAGAGAAAGGGGTTAGTTAAAGATCGCCGCCTGGCCGGCGCTAACCTTAACTTGGAGCTGCAATAGATGCGCCTACCAAAAGTGCTTGGGTGCCTGCCTGGGAACAACCCAAAAGCCGCACGAAACTCTCATTTCGTGGGAACCGAAATAGACTCAGAATCGTAATTACTATTCGACTTCCTTACTTTTATATAATGATCACTTATGCTATTACTGAATATTAATTACCCTTTCCACCTTATTTATATCCTATTATTGTGCTAAGTTCATTTATTTCTTTCATTATAACATCATCGCTTTCCACCTTCTTCTTTCACAAAGGCAGACGTCTTCTTGAGTGCTGCCATCTCTGGCCCACTTTCTAAACTGCTTTATACATCATCAAATAATCACGACCTTATAATGGTCGTGTCTTTCCTTCTCAAGTGATGCATTTAGTGCATCACACGATATATTATCTGATAAAAGTACCTTTTAATCCATTTCTGTATGTATTTTTATGCAACGAAAGTGCATCATTAGCAGTTTATGAACTTTAATGTGTTATTCCACACAGTTTGGATTCTGTGTGTGCAATCCAGAAATATTCCCCCAAACTCACGATTCGCCTATTGTTGTTCACTTCTCCACACACACACAGCCAATACCAATATTACCTTGGGCGATTAAAAATCAACATTTGCGTTAACTCCACTGTGTTTTTTGTAGAGCAATTGTGTGCTGCAATAACGTGACTACTCTCTGTTGGTGCTCAAGAACCACGTTGCCACATTAACGATTTCATGGCGGTTAGTTAACTTGTGGAGAAGTGTATATTTGGAAAGAAAAGTTTTCCTATAATTGATTGATTGAGTTGGTGTTTTAAGTCCACTTTAATGACAGCAAGGCTAAACGGGACTCAACCTACAGTTTTAAGTTTGATTCGAACCACTATGTGCCTCCACCAGGTACCGAACCTGGGAGTTTTCTGATAACGTTTAAGTGTATTTGTAAACTTGTCGTCACAGTTGTTGTTCAACAGAAAGATAGACAAAAAATAAATAGAAATTCAATAATATTGCAGATTGATAGCCAAAATTCTACGCATATATTCATTGACAAGAATACACTGCATTTTAAAGGGGAACAAACATGATTAGCTTGCGACTGATTGTTGTCAGTTAACAAAGTTACCGTTATACACAATTAAGCCTCAAGTAGGCAAGCGGGAAAAATGGTTACAAGTAAGATTTATAACAATACATTACGGTGCTTATACAATGGTTAGTGGATTTGTTTCACATTACAATGCAGGCGCCGTTTTCTGAATCCGGTTAGATACCTGTAATTACTCGCACGCACTGACCTCATATGAGGTTCAAATCACTTCTTTTTCTGGAGCGTGTAACTACACTCGAGTTGGTTTGACTTCCATATTGTAGAGGAGACTCAAATGAGTCTTCTAGTTCATTCAAAAAAATCCCGGCAGATGTCGTTGGTGTATACGACGGTTGGTGGTGAATTAGAAGCAGTATTTGGAGGGAAAGTGGCCATTCCTGCTAGTATGGAAAGATATATATTTTCTTGTGAAGGAGAAATTTAAAAATTTAGGTACGTTTTATGATATTTACATTTATTATACTCTAAACTTATAGCACATAAATTTATTTCACCAAATGTCTCAAAATAATTGTAAAATATCAGTTTTTAATGACATTTCTCATGTGAGGCTTATCTGCATTAGGGGAAACAAACGCAGAAGTGAAGCAATCTTTCAAAGACCCCAGATGAGGTCTATTCTATTCAATAGAGTAAAACATCTCTTCGAACTAATGTACCTGTACCATTGCTATGTTGTAGTGAATTACTTGTATTTCATCACTCATCAACACATTCAAATTATGTTTCAAATGGTATTTCAGTTGGATATTCATTCTCTGTAATAATTTTTGATGTTTACGTATTCCTTTTATGTTCTAGATCATTACCACGTTGAAAAGTCCATGGACAACTCAGCTCCTAGCACAAGCAGTGCACCTGCATCAGGCAAACCATGTAGACCAGAGAGAGAAGAATAATACTCAATTGGAAAAGTGAGTGAAATAATTTCATAAACTTTTAAATAACAAGACTCATTATTTCCGTAGTATCACAAGTATTTATAAATTCTGTACTTCTCAGTAGTTCATTACACTGAACTTTTATTACATTTCCTCACTGGCAGAATATAGATAATGCTTATCTCAGAACTGAATGGATTTTCACGGAAATCAATTCCATTTCCACATCAGCTGTAGGCAGTCTAATGCATATTTATGATAGCATTTCCTTCCATATTTTTCCATACAATGACGAAACTATTATCAGGAATTCCTGATTAAGTTATGTCATATATGTATATTTTTCTTCAATGTAATGAGCCTATATATATTGTTTTATATACTTGCAGGTAATTCAAAGTTCGATACTTGCTGCTTATGAAGTGGAAGATTACCTCCTACTCTACCTTCCGATTCTGAATGTGACTTGTCAGGGTCAGAAGATGAATTGTGGGTTCTAGATGCTGAGCACAAAGAAAATATGTATCCAGTTCAAGATATATCTCCAGATACGGATGATGTTCAGTCTACCTCTACTACAAGTGATCATCCTTCATCAGAACTTCCTTCAAAAAAGCTTCAAGGATAACTCCCATGCAGTGAACCTTCTTCGGTTTTCTGAGAATCATCAATCTACCCTCTCTGGGAACATGCCTGTTGATTTCTTTACTCACTTTTCCCCAGATGTCTTGATGTCAAACATTGTGTTTCAATCCAATTTGTATGCAATACAGTGTGGTAAAGAAAATTTTGGACTAACCGTACCGGAGCTAAAAGTGTTTCTAGGCATAAATTTTGCTACAACATACTTGCATTATAGTAGACTTAATCAGTACTGGAGCACTGAATATGGTATGAGACTTCCACTAATTGCTGACCACATGACTTTGAATAGGTTTCGTGAAATTCGCAGATATCTTCACTTCGTTGACAATTCAACGACATGTACATCAGATAAATTGTATAAAATTAGGCCAATACTGAAACATTTCGCCAGTGTATTTAAATCATCTTGTCTAGCAGAAGCCATTGATGAAATGATGGTGCCGTTCAAAGGGCGCTCCTCACTAAAACAATACATAAGAGGAAAACCTCATCCTTGGGGCTTCAAAATTTAGGTACTAGCAGGTGTAAGTGGCTATGTGTACGATTTTGAGGTTTATGAAGGAGCAAAAGGTAATCGCTCTGAAGTTTCAAAAGAATTTGGAGCTGTTGGTGATGTAGTCCTCAGACTTTCTAAAAACATACAGGGAAAAAAATCACAAGTTGCACAGTATGAAAACTACTTTATTTCATTATTTACAAGGAGCATTCTACAATTTATACCTTAATTCCATAGAGGCTTTTTGGCGACCACGTAGTTTTAAAGTGCGTCTCATTCAAGGGCGTTTCAACTATTAAAAATCATGTATAGACCTCTAGTGACTCTTCCACAGCTCTAAACATATTGGTGAGGCTAAAAGATGGAGTAAGAAAGAGAATCAAAAGGTATCCATTCGACGTCCACATGCAATCCAACTGTACAATATGTATATGGGAGGTGTGGACAAAATGGATTATCTTGTGGGACTTTATCCACACACTCTCAGGCATAAGAGATGGTACCTACGTCTATTCCACCACCTACTACATGTTGCGATTGTGAATGCATGGATTCTATGAAAAATGGATCCTGAGAACAAGAAGATAGACTTGCTCGAATTCAAGAGTTCGGTTGCTTGTTCTTTGATATTCAGTGGAGTCGGGAAACAAAAAAGAGGTCGCCCTTCAGGAGAAATGCAGCCTGCAGTTAAGAGAAGGGTGAAAGTTAAGGCATCAAATGAACTCCGGAAAGATGAAGGGCCACAATTTCCACGTAAAACTAATGAAAAATATGCTGCAAAGTGCCACCTACATGGTTGTAAAAGAAAAACAAGGTATTTGTGTATGCGATGTAAGGAACCACTGTGTCCTGAATGTTTTCATGCTTTCCACACAAGATAAAATGTAATTTGTGATTTCAACTCCAAGTGGAAATTAAGCTATCATAAGTAGGCACTGAAATTTGTTATATTCCCAACATGCAAACTTAAGTACGATGTAATAACAATATTGAGAATCCTTTAAATTTTAATTAATATTATAATAAATGTTGCATAAAAACTTTAAAGAGTGGTTGTGAAGATAGAAATATTTCTTACATTTTCTTGTACCAAAACATACAAATATATCATTTGTGTAAACATTTTGTGATATTACAACTATAATGTGAGTAAATTTTCAATACAACTGTAACAATTGTGTAATGTGTACTAAAAACAAGGAAAATGTCCAGAATTATTGCAAAAATTATGTGAGAAACAAAACGAAATAAAACTAATTTAAACCCACATTTTGATTTACTTATTTCATGTAAGCCTCATATGAGACCTTTTCATTTTTCACATATGGAAATGAAATAAAACTTTAAAATATTTCTTCTATTTGTACCTATATAGAACAGACAAAGCAAGGCATATTTTTTAAATAATTTTTCATTATTCGTGTGTGAAAGGGTTAAACAAAAAATATCATTGATTGATTCATTTATTTTACTTCGCTTTTTGTGTCAGTTTTAGCTAATTTACGAAGATGGGGATGAGTAATGACATGATGAAATTGATGAACGGACACTCGCAAACATCCATGCCCAGGACAGGATTCGAACCCGGAACCCCTGGCGTCGTAATGCGATGTGCTAACCACTACGGCACGGGGGGCCGGCAATTATCACTAGAATATGTTTATTTAACAATATATATTCGTAAAAGTAAGTTTACTACGGAAAATTAGATAAAAAAAAGCGAGAATTGTGCGATTTTGTTACTCCTAATCCAATGCCGCCTTCATCATTTCTATAGGGTGTTCGGGGAAAAAGCACCTAAGACACAAACTGCGATTGTCTGTTCCTTTCATTTAAGTCACAATGAATCGATTAAATAAAATATTAGTATAATTTTATGTCGGGCATGTGTAAAGATTCTTAACAGTGATAATGCAACATGTATAATATGTCCTAAATGTTATGTTAAACATAAATAACTGCCTGCTGTAAAATATCCATTTTTGAGTCGAATGCTTTTTTCCAGAACACCCTAGATACATGTATGGCTAACTAGTAAATAATATGATGAAAATAATATATAGTAAATAAACTTCATCCACTAACGTAATGTCTTAAAAACTCAGTTTTGCCTGATTTCGATTTACGAACTTACCAGTTTCTTCCCTTGTTTTTTGAAGTACGGGAACAACATCACTTTTGCAACTGTTGGCCTCTTTACGGGAGAAGGATTGATCATTGCCCTGAAAAAGAAAGAAGAAACTTTCAACCCATATATTTATCAAGCATATTTATTCTACAATTAGTGATTCGTTCTGTGAGGTCCGGAAGCGTAGCCTACCTCAACATATTTATATATTCCCGGATTTTATTCTTTATAATTTCAATAAACGATGTTTAGTCTATATTAATAAATCTGAAATTCTAGGTTGTTTTTTTTATAATTAGTTCAAGTTTTCATCCCTGCCATGTACTCGCCCTTCGCGTGCAGTTAGGCATTATCTTGTTTATAACGTAACATTGTGGAAACCATGAGCAAATGAAAGCAGCTAATTTTCTGTGTGGTCATCTTTGTCGGTAAAAAGAGCAACAACGCCGCTATCAGATATTCAACTTCAAGCAAATTATGAAGATGTGGGACATTGGGTGCCTTCATTCTTGTAACCTCTGTATCAGAAGGAAACAACCGCAGCGCGATAACGGTGGGGGGATAGCCAGGTCCCCTTCATAGAAAATGTTATGCCCGGCAAAAGAGAATTATGTTTATCTCCGTCAAACAAATGGGTTTGAAAACATATACAGGGTGTCCCACGAACGGCGCAACTGGGAATTAAGAGTGGCGTTACTTTGTAACCGAAACCTGTACATACATAAGTCATACACCAAATGTTAGCCCTGTCCAAGTAGATATTTTTAAACATAGAAACAACAAACGGGGTGCAGTGTTGTTCATGCAGTGTTGCCAAATGTAAGTGAAAGTGTAAATTTATTTTTCCACAAAGCATGGAAAATTGCATGTCAAACATTCGTACGGAAATTTGGACGTCAATTTCCACCTTGGGTAGGTGGACTATTTCGCCATCTATAGTTCAGAGAAGAAAACCGATCGTTTTCGCGTATAGCCAATCCTGAAATGCCTCGTAAAGGCGTACCGGTCCAAATGGGTGTTTTAAAAAAAATATGAGGTACAGTGGCAACACTGTTGATGTTTGAAGGCAACAAAAGGTGTGTTTAGTGATGGTCTATGACATGGAAATACTGGAAACAGGAAAAAAAGGTTTATGTAATACAAATGAATTCACAAGGACACTCAATTTAAATTCCGGTGCAGGTAAATTAGTGTAATTCTTCATAGCTGTGGATATATGCTAATCTATTAAATAAATCATTTTTGTATACTCTCACACTTGGAGTATCAAGTGAGAGATCTTTTTAATAATGCTATATATACTGCTGGACAAAATAAACCGGACACTTGCATTTTTTGTGATAACGCATAAATTCTGATTCGAAAGGCTAACTAAATGTTGCAGAAACGGAATTAAGTACGAATGCATAAAGAAAGTCCGGGCCTATGAATAGTGCATATTGTACTACATGATCTGCCAAACATTCTGTAATATATCATTGCAATTCAGATGTCAAATATTAAGGTGTCCGTTTTTTTTTTGTCCAGCAGTATAGAAATGCGCAACCTTATTTCGCTCGTTTCAACTTTTGCAAAATAATTTTTAATGTAAACTCGACTGTAGACTCGTAATGAAATATCACAATACGAGCATGCTAAGTGCCTCCCCGATAGCGTAGTGGTAATATCGTCACCATCTAATGAAGGTGTCCCGGGTTTGATACTCGTGGAGGCACAATTGGTTCGGATAGCACTTTAAACTGTAGGTCCAGTCCCCATTAGCCTTCCTGTGCTTAAAATGGACTTAAGACGAAAACTCAAACGAGCGTGCTAAGTGCGTACGGTACAATTTCCTTTGATTTGAAAGATGCACACGAACGAAACCATTGTAATTATACCCAATTTGAAGCATGATATGCAACGTTCACAAATTTAAGATGAAAAATAGAACACATGCACATGGTAGGCTACCTTATTTTATTATCTGAATATTGACACAATTTTTAACTTTTAAGGAAGGCCAGTTGTAGTTCAAAGTCTTGCTAAAGTAGCCGGCCTTCGTGGCTGATACGACGCCAGGGGTTCCACGTTTGAATCCCGGCCAGGGCATGGATGTTTAAGTGTGTCCATTCATCAATTTCATCATATCCTCACTCATCCCCATCTTCGCAAATTAGTCAAAAGTGGCACCAAAAGCGAAGTAAAATAAAGCAAATCAATAATTCCTGCTAAATTAGTAAAATTTTGAACTTCCTAGATTTTGTCGAACGCAAAATTTATTTCTCACTTACCAAATAACCTCAACGATATCATCGTCCATTTTACAGGGAAATATCAAATCTCTATTTTCTTTGGCTTCTAGCTGTTCATGCCAGGACATGCCGGAGAACGGTGTCTTCCCGATTCTGAGTTCGAAGAGGGTAACTCCGACTTCAAATGTATCCGCTTTCAGGGGATTATATTTCCTGACCGTCTCCTTCAGAAAATAAAGAATTTTAAAATTAGTATTGTTTCTGAAGATACCTATGTAGTACACCCAACGGCAAAAGAAATAGTAGGCGAATTACCCATTACCATTTTCGGTCAGTGTTTCTTCCACAACTTCTCCAAATTAATTTGTATAAAAACGCAAATAAGCAGAGGGTAATATCTGAACCATACAACAAAGTTCCATATATAAAAGAAGGACAGGAAGTAAAATTTAAAAAAAGAATGAAACTAGTGATGGACAATTTGCCCACTATTATATTTGCCGTTGGCTGTACCTCTGTAAAAGACATCTTACGTAGGTAGCCATGTGAGGTATTTTATTTTTTTATTTTCTGCTGATAGGCTCTCCCTTCGTGATCCTGGGGTGTATAGTGTGACTCTTCCACGTAGTACACCCAATTGTCAACCTCACTTCCACGTAGTACACCATACACTGCATTTTGCAGACTACCGAGGCTCTGGCGTCTGGACCTACGGCCAATTTAATTCTTGTAGAACTGTGTGTGTCTTGTGTTTTATCCTCATGTGTGCTGAGTGCCCCTTTACAGCCTTAGCTTTTAACCCAGGTAAGAATATTTTAGTCCCTTGACATTATAGTTACGTTCTATTACTTATATTTTAGTTATGACACCCGCATAATGTGACGGGTGCAAAAAAATCCTAAGTGCTGAACCACCTAAAATTTCAAATTCATTCATTCATGATCCTACTGAAATCACTAAATCATTTTATAAGAGTCTTGTGAAGATGCGGTGTTCTAATATTTCAATATTTTTCCACATATTATAGGGATAATATCGTATGTTGTTGTGAATACTGCTTCTGTTTATATAAATTTCGACCTGCAGCGTGAAAAGATTGTTTTGAGAAATAAACATCTGACGTTCCTCATAATTACCTTGTAGAGGTTTTTCGGTGGTTATAGGTGGTATGTACGTAGGATGCGCTTTCAGTGGTTCATTTCTCACTTTACACTATAGGCCAATTTATTTTTAGCACATACGTGCAACTCGATAATTTATATTATGTTGTAGTTTTTGTAGTTGTGTGAAACTAGTGAGTCCAAACAAAAAGTTTGGAATATTTTTACGTTAGACAATAAGGGATAGACACAGCCTTTTAATGCAACAAAACATGGTATCTGTCTGGTGGACGTTCTCGTCTTTTGGCCTACATATGCCACCGTGCCTATCACCTATTGTCTAACATAATAATATTTCAAACTTGTTGTGAGGAGTGTATATATTCAGTGCAACACCTAATGATAATTGTGTAACCTCAAGTTCACGGTCTATCGTGAAATAGATATTTTCAGAGAAGCATTGAGAGAAGGAAAGAGAGAGAGAGAGAGAGAGAGAGAGAGAGAGAAGGAAAATAAGAGAGAGAGAGAAGGAAAGAGGGAAGAAATAGAAATTGAACCCTGTGGATAGAAATAAAGTGAGGTGAGAAACAAGAACACGAGACAGAAAACCGAAGAGAAGGAAGTGTAAAAAATGATCAACAAGAGAGTAAGCAAGAATAAATAAAGTCTAAAACAAAGGAAGGAAGATTAAAATCTCGAGAAATAAAGATGAACGGAAAGAGGGAATGCAAATATTATACATAAATTAATAAGAACAATATTTTTCGTAATGCAATACTTTTGGAGGCCAAGTGAGACTCTCCTCCCCTACTTAGGAACTTTGAGGGCACCCATTGTTCCACAATAAGTTATACTTCAATTGTATCTCCCCCCTCTTCACTCCTCCCATTACTAACCTTTCCTTTATGCTCAATACTGCTCATGGACGTTTAAAGGGGAAGTCTATTTTTTCACATAAAAGCTAAACGGGACTGGACCTATAGTTCAATGGGATCCGTACCACTGCGGAATGTACCTCCACGGAGGAGCGAACCGGCGACCCTCTTGTTTTCAACGAACGACGTTACCACTATGTCATGGGGTGGTGCTAAACACAGAGGAACACTTTACTTTTTTTTTACTTTACTTTACTAAAAAATAATGTGATGTATGTTCGTGCATCTATGTAGTTACACACACAGTTCTTTCGTAACAATAAAATATAGTGTGTTTTATTCTCAGCTACAAAAAGGTGCCGATATGGCGTACCGTTCCGTATCGCCAGCAAAAAATGCACTGCTTAATGGTGTGATTCATTTACATTTACATATTTATTTCTTAAGACTACCTCACCTGAAGCAGCTCCGGAGGCATATAATCTTGAGTACCGCAACATGTTTCATGGTGCGTCAGGTATCCTCCCTTGGACCTCCACGGACAGCTCAGGCCGAAGTCTGTGAGAATCCACTTGCCTTTTTCGGTGATCAATATATTTTGAGGCTTAAAATCTCTATGGGAGAATCCACGGGAGTGCATCCATGCCAAACCTTCTAAGACCGGTCTGCAAATAAGAATATCTTCATTAAACAGCACATTTATTAACACATCCATTGTTTCGGAACAAACTTAGAACCTTTAGAGATTTTTAAGGGGTAAAATGAGAGTACCTGTAATCTGCAACTGCAATAAACAACTTTAAGCCAGAAGAAATCTTTGTTAAGAAAAACAGACACAGATTGTAATTTAAAAATATATAAAATTATAACAAAAGTAATACTAAATTTCTAGTGTATAAGTGATAAAAAGTTCTTAGCATCAAAGATTGGATCTTTAAACAATTTTCTGATTTGTGGTCCCACAAATATGCCTTCTTTCAGCTTTGCTTCACTCAATGTAACAAATATGTGTTTCAAATTATTGAAGGCCTCACCTTCTTTATCCAGAGCTTTTACGAAGTTTTTCATTAAGCCTAACTTGATATGCAGCGGAGGCAATATGACAGAGTGGTGTATGATCACGTGGTACTCTCTAACGTCTAACCAATAAAATGAACGATGCAAGCAGCAGGCATGCATTTGTTGAATCTTCTGAACTAGATCACCGCTCTTATTACGTACAGCTTCTACTCGGCTAAACACGATCTTTCTCCCTTCACCAGCCGGATATCGGGATAAATTTGTACTTCACCTCGAGTCAAAAAAGTGGACAAGACAGACACTAGACAAGAGGTGTAGTGCATCGTAGTCTTACTTGAAAGGAGTAGACTATAAACTAAATGCAACTGACGTTTGAAGGGAACACTGAAAGTTTGCAAAAGCTACTCGATCCTGTCGGTTCCTGTTACTTCAATGCGTTCTCGCGTGGTTTTCAGTTCTTCAGTATTCATGTAATAAAAGGTTTGCAAGTTGCCTACTGCACTCACCTTATTTTTTGAATGAAGACTATTTCACCCATGGCCACAATTTCACCTAACCGTTTGAAACAATCTGACGAGCACTTGGGCATAATGAGGAATTCCAGCCCGTCAATTTTAGTATAGTCGGTCAGGTACATAAGTCCCTCATGTTTCAATGTAGTCATTACCTCGATCTCCCGTGAATCAAATTGGGCCTTGACGACCTTAGTGACCAGGTCCTGTTTTAGCGTTGGTTCTGTTCGCGTGGTGCCAAAAATAATTCCAAAGCCCCCTCTACTCATTTCGTCACCCAGGTGGTACACCTTTCTTCCCATCTTAAGGACAGAGGGAATTCCTATCCCATCTATTCGGTCCCTCTTTTCCGACATCTAAGTTTTTTTCACCACCCCCAGCCTTCAACTAACAAATACATTTGGTGCCGAATGAAGTTCGCTAGCAACGACTCATATTGCTTTGTCAAAATATTATATCGGCGGGCATTGTTGAATGTACTGTTTCATTGTGCGGATGAGAAATGAACTCAGATTAGTGTGGATGGAAAACTGATGGCAAAGAGAGTTCAAAAATTCTCATCAGTTCCCAGGTAATTCAATCAAACGATTCATACTACTTCTTTAATTTTAACCTTAATAGTAATGATTTTGAAATTGTTAAAATTAATTGCTATATCTAATCAGAAATATATTGAAATTGATTTATGCAATAAACAACATGTTTAACACAGAATATTATTTAGTGATGAAGTAAAAAAAAAATAAAGTGTTCCCCTGTGCTTAGCACCACGCCATGAAGGCGTATAAGGGATGTGGGGGTAACGCCCCACACTTTCTTGATCCGGTCGGGAGTGGGGGTGATGTCATCAGCATCTCGCCCCTGGCCGCCTTTACCCCCCAGGGTTTCCCCCAGGTACCCATGTTATTCGACGCTGGGTGGGCGCCGGGGCCGCTTCCAACGTTAGAAAAGTTCCCGGATTTGAACCGGCCGGGGATCGAACCCGGGACCTTTAGCATGGTAGTCAGACGCGTTACCGACTTTTTTTTTTAATTACTATTTTTGCAAATTACATTTTATATGAACATTGTTAAAAATAAGATACCTTATTTTTATTCATACAACTTTTAGGAAATTTGCATAATTCTTTCTGTTATAAACAATAGGTCTAGTGTTTTGCATTAATTCTTGTTGTAAGAAATTTTTAAAATTACATCCCTACTTAATATTTGTGCAGTTTAAAGTATAGTAAATAGAATTGCTAATAAGCCATTGTACTGCTTTCCATTTGGTTTTAGGATAATACTTAAAATCTGGTATTATTACAGTCTGTGTCGTATAATTAGCTGTTGATGTACGACATATTCTACTTAACATGTTTCGTAATTTTTGCCACATGGTACTTGCGTGACGACATTTAGATATTCTGTGTTCTATTGTATCTTCCTCATTGCACACATTACATAATGACGTGTCACTGAATTGAAATCTATGTCTTTTACTTTTGGTATCATATTTATCATGTACTAATATGTACTATAAGGATTGAACCTTGTTAGTTAAATGTTTCGCCCAAACATTCGTCCATACTATGTTCCATTCCTTATTGGGAGTTTGTTGATCTACTTTCGTTGACTGCGCATTTAGGTCAAGTTCCTGGCGATACAAGTCATTGACTTGGAGGTTCCCTATCGTACTTCCTGCTCCCAGTCTGTACACACATTCTGCAATAGAAGGTAAAAGATAAGCAAAGTTTTTCGGGATAGCTGCTGTGTGCATTGGCAAGGTCAAGGGAATTTTATCGAGGATCGATCCTAGCACTATCGCTGTGTAGCTATCTGGTTGTTGTATAAGCATCTGAAGATTACGCGTGTTGAACAATGCCGCTGCTTTCCATTCCACGTGCATTAGTCCCAATCCACCTGCCGTTCGCTGTTGCACTGCAGTGTTATAAGCCACTCTGAAAACCTGACCTTGCCACAAGAAATACGTAGCTAGCGATCGTAAACGTGTTGCAAAAAATTCTTGACAAAGGGAAGACTGCTACAACAAACCAAACTTTTGCGAATATGTATCTGTTTAAATAATGCACTCGTGATATAAGCGATAAATTTCTTAACACATTGGTTTTAATCAAACCTTGTATCTTATTTATTATTGTTTCAAAATTTATATTGATCGTCGATTGAAATTTATTCTAAAAAACTATCCCCAATATACTTACTTTATCTTTAGTTACAATTTCACGTCCATATGTTAAGTTGATTTGCTGTCCCAGTGGCAACAAATACGATTTTTTATAATTAATTCTTGCACCTGATATTTCCATATATTCATTTAGACAGACTATAACTTCCTCATAATCAGTCTTCGAGTTAATGAAGGCTGTTACATCGTCCATATACCCACATACATGTAAGTTATTTTCACAATATCTCCGAGATGACGATTTTCTTTGAATTACGTTCAGAAAACATGAACAGATATGAACTTAACGGGGATCCTTGTAAAACTCCTCTTTTCACCTGTATTGTCGATGTTAGGAACCCATTAACAAGTACCTTAATATATATATTTTTAGTTAATAGTTGTACCCAACTAATAAATTTGTCACCAAATCCAAGTTTTTGTAAAACTAATCTTAAGTATTTGTGGCTAACATAATCATATGCAGATGCAAAGTCAAAGGTGAAAATAGATGCGTCAGTGTCATTCTTCTCTTCATATGTTGCTATTATATCTCTAGTTATCATTAATGCTTGGTGTATGGTGCCAACACTTGTAACGATTTGTTGCAAGTAAATTAGCAAAAATCTTACAACTTCCAACTTTGTTGAAAAATAAATGCTCCGCTCAAAAATACGCGATGTAAAATCGCTCATGATTTAATTCTCATCATTTACGACAGATGGCTCCTATAATCACTCTCGAGTTATCAAATCGTAAAAAAACACGCCCACTAAAATCAACGGAAGGCAATAGCATCTGACATGTGCACGTAGAGGCAACAGTCGTGTTTTGCGTTTGGTTCCGTCGACTACTCTTTCGATACGCTTTAAATGCATCATCGGTAACAAAACTTTGAACATTGACGTTCTATACCATGTTACTTATAACACGCGATGAATTGCAAGCGATCCATTAAATACAGTTCCGGAACATTTGTTGAAAAGACGGTAAGCGCTATTTCTTGAATTACGCTACGTGTTACTATGTGGAAACGCGGATTGTAAAAAAAAGGCCATTTTGACAGTCTGCACTTAGGAGTAAAATTGGCAATCAAAAATGTACTACGTTGGAACCCAAGCAAGACGTACGCTGGTCTAAGAGGATTTGACGACCAAAAAGTGAAGGAAGTTGTGCACCCCTTTTTCCAGGACTACGAGAGAGGCAATGTGCAAAAACAAGGTAGGCAACAGTGGTTTTGTTATATTAGTGGTGAATTGATGTGCGATAGACAAAAAGCATGAATTCAATATTCGATGCACGATTCGCGTGAGTTACTTACGAAATATTACAGAAATAAAACTTTCCTTTGTCCAAAAAGACAAAAATACGCGTAATAGAGAACTGAATACGGCTTGTCGTAAAATAACTGTTCATCTCGATACCACGTTACCTGCCCCTCACTTTAAATAGATAAAAGGAAAACGCAAAATACGCGGGTGCAAAAATAGTGTATCATATCGGTTATTCTGCAATGTGCTTGCATTCACATTTGTATTAACTGGAGCAACGGTTGACATTTTTTGTAAGACACGTCGCAAAAAGGTACATTAGGTAATCGCGACGAAGTTTCCGCTAACGTCATTTCTCCTCACATTTCCCCCCTTTTGGGTCGTTTAGACTTGGTTAAAACTTTGTTAAATTGAACGAGGCAATGTAACACTTAATTTGGGAATGAGCATCTAATGGGGTGGAACCTTTTGTACGTACCAATAAGATTTTTTTGTAATTTCTTGGAGACGTTTATTTCTTTTTCAAAAAATGTGGTTTTCGTCCATTTTTTATGAATCTGCGATCACGAACAATTAGTAGTTATTTATTATTAATGATGAAATGAATGTTTTTTGATTAACATAAAAAAAATAAAAAAATGAAAGAAACTTAAAACTTGGACATATACGTGAGTCAAAATAAATTATATGCCTTTTTGACTTACCTTTGATGCATTGTCACTTTTTGAATTTGTTGTTGAATTCATTGATTATTACTGAGCAGTTTACGCTCAAAATCATTGTTGATTGTTAGAATGCCAAAAATGAGTTACACTATTGTTATTAAATTGTTAAAATTGAGTCTTTGACTTTCTCTTGATACAATTTACTTTAAGTACCTTCCCAATTTGCTACGGGCTAATACTTACTAGTGCGTAAGAGCGTGTATGGTACAGTAGTTAGCGATTTGTAGATTGCTTGAAATTGTGTAGTAATAGTTTAGTGACATAATTATTTTGCAGGGTTTGCGCAACGCATTTTTGAAGACTTAATTGGGAATACTGTTTCATCCCTTGAATATTATATGCATTAACAATTGTTTGGGAATACACTTATGAATGCTGTTACGCTCCCATCGCTAAATCACTCCCCCCATTTAGATTTTGTGACGTATGCCGAGATGCACATAATTTCGATCCACGACTCTAGGAAATTGTTGTAACAAAAGAGGTCCAGTTCGCCCCAATAGAATAAAAGCATCCGGCAACTTGCACGTTACACACTTGGCATTCCATATTGTGTGTTACCTACTAACAATAACATATATGGTTTTAACCTATTTGATATTATTTTTGTTAAGATTTTATACTCAACATTCATTAGATTAATTGGTCTGTATTCATTAATTGTTATCAGTCTCTTTACCTTAGGTATTAAAACAGTCACTCCAGTACTACCATTTTTTCCTATCTTAATTTTGTGAAATACCTCTTGAACGCACTTAGTTACTGTGGGTCCTATAGTAGGCTATATCTTTTTATAACCTTCACTTGTAATACCATCGATACCTGGTGATACATTTCCACGTAAACTGAAAACCGCTTTAGTTATTTCATCCTGAGTAAACTCTTTTTCTAATATATTTCTATCTTCATCCTGAAGTATTGTGGGTATATTATTTATTATTATGTTGCCCTCTATTATGTCGATCGTTTCTGTTTCAAATCTTTGTTGAAAAGGTTCCTTTATTACTTGTTGAATTTCAGATTGCATTGTAATTTCTTTCTCAGGTTTGTTTTTAATTTTGTTTATAATTTTTCTCTGACCTCTATTTCGTTCTTGTTTTATATGATATAATGTGGTTGTTTCTCCGTGATCAAAGGGCTGTACCTTACTTCTTACTTGAATACCTTTTATTTTATTTCTATGGAATCCTAATAATATCGCCTGAACATGCTTCATTTTATCTTGTACTGACTTACCTTGCAATACTTGATATTTTAATTCATGCAAAACACTATAGTAAAAATTGTACATACTATTTCTGTCTTGATATTTTTGTTTTCCATAGTTTTTACAAAGTTTTTGGAATTCTACTTTAAAGCAACTATCCCACCACTCCACAAGATTTATCTTATAAGTAGTTCTTGTTGACCACGTCTTCCATTTTTCTTGAAAACGTACTATGAATTCCTTGTCTTGAATCAATGCTTTATTTAAATACCAGAAACCTGGTCCTCTACAAATATTATCTGAATCTATTTTGATCCTAACAATATATCCAAAATGGTCTGTAAAGCAAATTGGGAAAGTTCCCACATTAGAAACATGGTGCTTAATATTATTAGATACATAAATTCTATCAATGCGCGAGGCATGATTTGGTTTGATGTACGTATAACCTTTTTCATTTCCTTTAACATATTCCCATGTATCAACTAATTGTAATCCATCTATTAATGCCTTTAAAGTTGGGGAGTAGTTGTAACCTGGTTTTTGATCAATAGTTTTTAGAACTGAATTAAAATTCACCTCCTAAGATGATAGATGTAATATTACCACTTAATTCCGCCGCCACGTCTTCTAGAAAGAAGTTGTTCCGCTGTGTTCTGTTTTGTGAACCAGAAGGTGCGTAAATATTACAAAGTTTTATTCCATTTAATATTGCTGTTATTATTCTTCCTGAATAGTAACATTGTACCTGTTGTATCGGTATTCCTTTACGAATATAGAGAGCTGTACCATGATTTTGTGGAGTAAAATTATTATACACATCATATATGTTACCATCTTCTAAATATGGAGTTCCAATTTCTTGCAAAAAGGCTATATCCACATATGCTTTTTTAAGGAAGTCTAGTAAAGCTTCCTGCTTAATATTACTACACGACTTATTATAATTAATAGTAGCCACTGTATAGGTCAACATCTTATGAATGTATAATGAAAAAATAAGGATTACATGTGTATATATATATATATGTATATATATATATATATATATATATATATATATATAAATATATATAGAATTATAAGAAAATACTCTTTTCCAGTTCATTTTACCTTAATCTTATTCTGGCTATATATGCAATATTTCACACCAATTATCAATGCCACACTATTTGTTAAATTATTGTTTTGATTTACTTAAATCACCTACCCTGCGCTTAGATCTTCTTTTCGCTAAGTTCATGTCGCTCACTTTCGCCGCACTTTTAGTCCGTTTTTTTTGTACCAGTTACATTTTCCCCTACCATTTTCATATTTACACTACTACTCTCACTATCTTCATCAGTAATTAACTCACTATCCATATCGTCTCCCATTGCGTTTTGTTGTTCTTCCTGTCTTTCTGCTGTCTTCTGTTCCTTAATGTCATTGGTGCGTACCACGCCACCCTCTACTACTACTTCTCTCACTGATTCCGGTTTGGAGTTTTCTTTCTTAGTTACCAAACATGGTGTACCATCTTCCTCTGGTATCTTCGAAGCCGCCACTGCCACTTCTGCTTCTTTCGTGGTGTCTTCTACGGGGTTGGTAGGTGTTTCGTCCTTCTGAGGGTTAGGGTGTCTTTCTGTATGTATTTCAGTTGATTCCAGCTGATTCTCAAGGCTAGTAGAAGGTGTTTCACTGGATGGAACTTCTAGGTATGGTCCTTCTCGTTGTTGCGCCACTTGACTAGTTTCGTCCGTGCCTGAGCGGAACTCTCAGGACAGTGGGTTGACGAAGGTCGCACATCCTACGTTCGTGACCAGGCTCGTGACAAATCTGGCACGTCCGTTGCTGTCCATCATAGATAACGTGACACTGAAACGAGCGTATTACTATAAACGAAGGTATTGGTTTTGTGACTTCCATTTTAGCCACTCGAACTCCATTATACACTGGGTATCGAAAGTTCCTGACCATTCTTCTTTGTCTACACTATCGACAGTTCCAAATTCTCGCAGTTTTTCTTTCACACTATCATCGTCCATTTCCAATGGGAGATTAAAGACACGTACAAATTTCACTTCCCTTCCCGCATCTTCTAATGACACTTTCACATTATTGCCATCAGCGTAACGAAACTCCACGTCAGGCCCATGTTGTTCTAATAGTTTTCTCATTGTCGCTTCTCTCACAAATTTAATATACACACAACGCAAAATTGTCGGGAGTTGTATTCCCTTCAATTCGTCAACATGCAGACGGAATTGTCCGTGAATAAATTCATGTATATCCGTTACCCTCGGTTTAGGAGCATTCACTGGAAAGCTTATCTTTATCGTATTTAACCTATTCATTTCGTTATTCTTACTTGCCACTATAGTACTTACAAGTTTATCGATTTGTCTCTTATTTTACAAGTCCGATTTTTCAGACGTAGTTGACTCACTAGCTGCACTCGGGGAACGCACTACCAGAGAACGCTATCAGCACGTCCAATACCAACGGCGTCCACCGAGGAACTACCGACTGAGCCACCGTGATGAAGTAAACAGTGATTCATTGGCCACTTTTCGAAACAACACAGTTTAACAACGAGCGGCTAGCGGCAGCTATAGTAACTTGGATATATAACCTAACAGCTCCAAACCAGATGTGCCTAACGAACTCAAGTATTCATCTATAGGTCTTGTCTAGTGTTACGGCCAGAGCACTGTAAAGTCAGGATTTTGCCTACCCGCTCTTCTTGCCCCGCGAGAACAGGTTTACCTGGTCGCCGGCCCACGGCAACGAGTCGACTTGCGTCTTTACCCGGGTTCCTCGTCTTCAAGGCGCTCTACGCTTACAAGGTAACTGATCATTCAACAAGACCCGGGCGCCTGCAAAACCTGCTGGAAGGAAACCACCCTCCGATAGCGTGTTGTTCCAGGCGTTTCTTCACCGCGTGGACAGCTGGAGCCAGTGTTACCTACTTACGTAGCTCTAAATCCTACGAAGTCCTAGGAGGAGCTTTCTAAGAAGAATTTATATACTTAACTATTTCAGTGTAAGCAGTTTTTATCTTATTGACAGGAAATGCACGCACTATTACAGCTTCATTTATTTAAATGAATGATCGGGCAAACAAAAAACTCCTCATCGAAAACTAATTGATTTTCATTGCATGGTGTCTTAACCAGGCACGCAGTGGCGCAACCACAGGGGGCAGGGGGCATTGCTCATTAACCTTGGAAGAAAATGAAGTCTAGCGGGGGTGGGCAAGGGGGGTAAACATTAAAGTACAAGAAAAACCAGGCTAGCAGAATTCAAGAGTAGCAGAGCCAAAGGATACTCAAGATGGAATTAGTTTTCATATTTTTCTTGTATTTTTCTTTCAGACGGCCAAGGGCACCTGCAGAAGGGAACGGAGAGGCAATTGCAACCCCTTGATTTCATATTTTATGAAAGTAGAAATATATTAAGGACAGTCTCATCAAGTTCAATGCCATATCTAGGGGGTAGTGGGAGTCGGCCCTAGGAGTCGAACGATCTAAATGAAAAACGTTTTAAAACATACAGTGCCATAGAGGCCCATGCCAACATTGCTATCAATGTTAGTTTGTTATAAGATTGATGAATTTATTATGTAATGTATTTAAATATGCATTAAATAAACTTTGAATACGTACACAATTTAGTGTTAACATGTTGCATATATATTTCTTCTGTTACGTCGCTCCATATGCATATGTGAAAAGAAAATATTGTACATGAAGATTTTGCATGCCATATGTACATTCGGAATGCATTTATCATGCACTTTCTTTCTTTCGAAAACAGTTTGTGTGCTTGTTTTTCATTATTAGCTAATGTAATATCAACGCGTTGAAAAAATATTTCAAATCCTCTGTTTCAACAGAAATGCGTTTGAACCGACTTCTACCCACCCCCTTTTTGCATGATTTATGAGAATAATAATGCCTTTGATGTTACTTTATTACTATTATTGTTATTGGCACGTTTATCCAGGTAATTGCCCCTCCAAACGAAAATTCGTGGTTGCGCCTCTGCAGGCGCGTAGCCAGAATTGATTGGCGGGGTGGGGGCGGGGGGAGCTCATGGGTTATCAGGGAGGGCTTCATAAACCAAGTCCGTTTTCAAAGGTTTAATAGTATTATATGAAAGTAAATTATGTGTGTGTGGGTGTATGGGGTGTGTGTGTGTGTGTGTGTGTGTGTGTGTGTGTGTGTGTGTGTGTGTAATCATTAAGTTAATATAGGACACAGTAAAACTTGAAATATTGTTCAAATAGTTAACAGTATATTTTCAATAACTTCCCACTCATAGCTGAAGCTGAGAGAAAATATTCTAATACTTCCTGCTACTTTGACTTCCACTCGTAAATCAGATGAAATAAATTTACGCCTATCTGTTCTTTGTATTTTGTGAATTTAACCTTTATCAAGTTTTGAGCAAAATAATATCTGCAGTCTACATTTTCACTCGTCACTGCAAACAAATTTTACAAAGTAGTTTATCAAACTTCAGAAAGGGGAGGGGAGGGTAACGGCAATGGCCCTGGCCCCTGCCTGGCTACGGCTCTGGTGTTTGCAGTAGAACAGTGTGTTGCTCTACTCGCGACCTCGGCGTCGAACGTGACATGTTCCAGTAGTGCCCTGGATTATTGGTTCTTTACGACATATTATTATGGAGCCTATACCGCGGAAAACCTATTTCAATGTGTGTGGGGGAAAAGTAGCAACATTCTTAAATCTCATTTCATTAGCGATGTGGCTTACGATTCATTGAGTTTCCTTTCTAAGTAGAGGAAATCTATTGCAGTTGGAAACACTGCAGACAGCTGTGTGACCTTTGCAGTTTCTACTCGAAGCAACTACGTCTCATGCAGAGGGAGGGGTCTGCAGTTGATTGAAAGAACGCACTGAGACCTACTAGGTATCGTTAGACTGCGGGTATCCGGCGGGTCTACAATGCCTGCCAAGAACGATCTGGGCAGATGGTCAGATAAGGTGCTCAAGCGAGGGTGTTGCGCAGGTTACATGACATTTTAGGAGCGATGTATCGCGAACGGTCTGCTCCAGGTCTTGTGCAGGTCTCTGGTTACGGCAGGCGACCTACATGCTGCCAAGAGAAGTTGGGAGCGGGAAATACGTCGCAGAGACGCAGACCAACCATACAATAGTGGTGGCGCCGAGAGTAACTACGTCACCTCGTTCTACAGGCTGCTGTGTTTCTTATCGCGCTGGATTGATCGCTTCCCCTCTCCTAATAACTTCCCTTGCCAGCATGTAGAGCGACCACTGTAAGACTAGACAAGACCTATAATAGCAGTTCAATTCAAGTTCTAGTGCCAGTAAGGCAGATTCTAAGTTCAGACACAGATTTCACGTTGCAACAGGTATAAAAACAGGTATGTTCGTTAACATTTTAGTGTGTTCTTGTACAACTCACTGAGAACCATTGTTTCTTTGTTTCTCTTTTACTCCATGTCTGTCTGAAGCACTAGACAGATGCAAAGTATCCGACAGCAATTCACATCAACTTCTAATGGCTGCAGCAGAAGCTTTCAAATATATCACGAAACTTATTATTAATCGTACTTCATTTCAACATCGACGGAAATAATTCAGGGAAAGAGATAAGCAGAAGTTAAAGGACAATTCAATCTTGCAGATTGCATGCTTTGGTGTTACACTATGGTAGCAAGCTGCTTCCTGCTATATCTGGCGTAGACAAGGTGATAGACTACTCATATTTGTTACTTTTCACAGAAAAATACAATTATTAAGTATACATGAAATTCCAACATCTACAGGAGAAGATAAGCTGTAGCAATTTACCAAGCAGGGCACAAATGGAGCATAGAAGAAAAAAGTACAAGCGTTGTGTTTTGATCATAGATAAAATAGCCGAGGGGTACACTGCAAGCAACACTGGTTGAATATGTGGTGCCTTTACAAATCTTGAAACAATGTTTGATTCTGATTTAAACCACTTTCTGGGTTCAATTTACGGAGCAGATGGGAAGTTGTTTGAAAGATTTCGATATTAGACAACAAACAGTGCAGTGAAATAGAACATGGCACCGAAAATTTCCGTGTCAGCGTGCTCTAATTTCTACAAGAACAGTTATGTCAGAAACACCATAGAAATGATTACCACGAATTATTAGAATTGGCTATGATATTTCTCGGTGGTTGTCCTCCAAAAAGTCGTCTCATTTCGCGTTCCTGAAGTTGTGAGCCACGTTCAGTTCTGATGGATCCCTGGACGAAGAAAGTGGTTGGACGAGAGAACTATGAAAATCTAAAGAAGATTAGCTGTTCTGATTCTAGAAGGGAAGAATTGCTGCGAAGGTGGAAGAATGACTATAAATAAGAACTAAAAAGGAAATTTACTCCATTTTCATTTTGTTAATTTTCTTTTTGTTTGTGGGAGGATGCCATGATGCGGACCCACTTATTGTATCATTTTAAGTGTTTGATATGTTTAATATGTTAATTGTCTATTATGACGTAATTTGTTTTGTTCAATTGGGTACTCTGTTATGGTTATGGACTAACCTTAAAACATTTGATTGTGGGTTGTGAGGTGAGAGATATTATGAATGTTGGTGGATAATGGAAGTGATTTTGGAAATGTGAATTTGTTAATTCGTGTAGTCAAGAAGTATTATGATCTTAATACAATTTTGTTTGTAATAAGAAGTTTAATTGTGAGTGCAAGTGTTATATATTAACATTAACTGACATCTAAATATAGTTTTGGTAAAGTTAGGAAGGAACTGATAGCCTATCGATTCACACGTGATATAAGATTTTGTTAGTGGTAAAGGACATAGGCGAGTATATTTCAAACAGAATTGAATCTATGTTGATCTATGTGTGAAAGAACTCTTATATGAAAAAAAATGTTATAAACTTCGGCATGTACAAAGTAGTTCATATGCGAGTCTGGTGTACACCGAAGTTAGGTATATTGGCCAAGTAAGGTACAGAAGTATCACTGATGTAATTTTAGAATGTGTGGCATGGATTAAATATAAGAATTATAACTTATAATATTGGTATAAATATGTGCTAGTGTAGGAGATCTTTTCTTGTTCCAAGACAAGCATTTATGCAAATAGCACTGCGCGCTACAACACCAGATGTCCCGGGTTCCCGCCTGGTCATTAGTGATCTCTATCAATGCTCCTTCATCAATTTCATCGCATCATTACTCACCCTCATGGTTACGATTATCCAAAAGTTGCAGAAGTAAAAGTAAAGTGGAGTGCTCCCCTGTGCTTTGCACCACGCCATGATGGCGTATAGGGGTCCCGGGTTCGGTACCCGGTGGAGGCACATAGTGGTTCGGATCCCACTTTAAACTGTAGGTCCAGTCCCGATTAGTCTTAATGTGCATAAAGTGGACTTAAAACACCAAATCAAACCAATCAAATGAAGGTGTATAAGGGATGTGGAGTTAGGGCCTCACACTTTCTTGATCACGACCGAAAGGGGAAGGGGGTGATGTGATCAGCACCACTCCCCTAGCCGCCTTTACCCCCCAAAGTTTCCTCCACGTATTCAATTTACACGACACTGACTGGGCGCCGGAGCAGATTGGACAGGTGGGAAAATCCCGGTTCCCCCCGCTGGGATCGAACCCGGGTCTCGTGCAGGGTAGTCAGACGCCATGTCGACTTTTTTTCTTGAAAGAGATAACCCTAAGCGGTAGTATACAACGCTTTTCATATTTTATCATTTCTTACATTTCTCGGATTTTGTCATTTCTTTTCTCATTAGGACAAACAGAAATATCAATGTCTTATAACGCTAACATCGAATTAACCTTGCTGATAAACGAGAGGCCTCCCCGATGGCGCAGTGGTAGCGTCGTCGCCTTGTAATCAAGGGGTTTCGGGTTCGGTACCAGGTGGAGGCACATAGTGGTTCGGATCCCACTTTAAACTGCAGGTCAGTCCCAATTAGCCTTACTGTGCATAAAGTGGACTTAAAACACCAAACCAATCCAAACAAATCATACGTTCGATTGATTGATTTGCTTTATTTTACTTCGCTTCTTGTGCCACTTTTGGCTAATTTGCAAATATGGGAATTAGTGATGATATGATGAAATTGATGAATGAACACTAACAATTCATGCCCAGGCGAGGATTCGAACGCGGTACCCCTGGCGTTGTAACACGATGTGATAACCACTCTGCCACTGGGGCCGGCCTCCATGTTCGAAGCTTGGGTAATATTTAAGACCTCTTATTGTGTTCGTTAATTTTTTCGTCACTCCAACATTCGTCTATATCGTTGAAATTAAACAGGGATATAATATGGTCGTAAATATAATGTCTGTCTTCTTCTTCTTATGGCGCTACAGTCCACTGATGAACCTTGGCCTCCTCTGTGATTTGTCTCCATCTATCTCTACCTTTTGCCACAACTTTCCAATTTCTATACTGGAGCTTCCGAACATCCTCATCCACTCCATCCACCCATCTTAATTTAGGCCTTCCTCGCTTCCTTTGTCCACCTGGGCTATCCAACATCACTCTCTTTGCAGGGTCACTATCACTCATGCGCATCACATGACCTGCCCATCTTAATCTTGTAGCATTTATTACACCAATAACTGTTGGTTCTTGATATAAGTCGTAGAGCTCCTTATTAAATCGCTTTCTCCATTTTCCATTCTCACATACTGGTCCCAATATTCTTCGTAATATCTTTCTTTCAAAGGTCTCTACCAGCTGTTCATCTTTCCTTGTACTGGTCCAAGTTTCCGCAGCATAGGTCAATACAGGTCTTATCAGTGTCTTGTAAAGTATTAACTTAGTTGTTCTGGACAATATGGTGCTCTTAAAATGTCTCTGTAGTCCATAATATGCCCTATTCGCTGCTATAAGTCGTGCCTTTACTTCCTCCTGTGAATCATTCTCATATGTCACAACAGAACCCAGGTAGATGAAGGAATCCACTCTATCAAAGGTATAATTAGCCATTGTTATGGTCGGTGATGCATTATATCCGTGTGCTTTACCTGCTGTCATGTACTTAGTCTTCCCTTTATTCACCACCAATCCCATCTTCTTTCCATCCCTTTCTATGGCTAGAAATGCTTCTTCCACTGCATGTAGAGATCTTCCTACTATGGCCACATCATCCGCATATGCTAGTATCTGGATTGACTTATAATATATGGTACCCCTAATTTGCACCCGAGCTTCCCGTATAACCTTCTCTAAGGCAATGTTAATCAACAAACAGGACAGCACATCGCCTTGTCTTAGTCCATTTTCTATTTCAACAGGTTCTGAGAGTTGTCCTCCTACTCTTATCTTACTATTAGAGCCCTCCATGGTTATCCTCACCATTCTTAGTAATCCTATTGGAATTCCAAGATCTTTCATTGCCAGATATAGTTGGGCCCTGTTTATACTATGGTATGCAGATTTAAAATCAAGAAATAGATGGTGCGTTCCTATCCCAAACTCCAGTTTTCTCCAGTATTTGCCTTAAGGTGAATATCTGGTTAATTGTAGATTTTCCTGCCCTGAACCCACATTGATATGGTCCAATGCACTTTTCTACATGTGGAAGTAGTCTTTTATATATAATTCTTGCCAATACTTTATATGCAACGTTCAACAATGCAATTCCACGATAGTTTGCACACTCCATTATGTCCCCTTTCTTGTGGATAGGTACTATGATACCCGCCCTCCATTCACTTGGCATCTGTCCCTTTTTTCAGATTATGTTTATTATTTCCTTCAAGCCTCCAATGACACTCTCGCCTCCGTGCTTAAGCATCTCTGCTTGCAAGTTATCTATCCCAGGTGATTTACTATTTTTCAATATCTTGACTGCCTCTCATACTTCATCTAACTTTGGACTTTCTATGCCCTCTTCTCCTTCCTCTTCTTCATTTAATCCTTCTTCCAGCATACCTGCTATATCTGCACTGCCATTCAATGCATCATTAAAATGCCTTCTCCACCTTTCTAAAATTTCATTACTGTCACTAATTATATCGCCTGTTTCATTTCTACAGACTGTTGTCCTTGGCTTAAAAATGCCTGTCACGTGCCGAAAGACACGACCTTCTTTGCTCGTTTTCTTTTTATATTTGTTTTAGAGCCAATGACAAAAGAGAGGAAAAGAAACGAAATATGAACAACCAATTTTCATTAATGAAGGAAATATATCTCCAGCTCAGAACCTGATTTTTTGAGAGCTCAAAATGGACAACAAATATTTCTTCCGAGGCCGAATGACCACAGAAAGAAACTCTGTGCTCTCCACTCTGTCACGGATGTTGGTCGTTGTAAGTCCAAAAGTGCGAAGGGAAGTTTACTGCATCTCCCACTAGAAATCACCTCCTTAATATATACTACAAGTGCAACTTCTTCTATGGCGTAGGCTTACAGGAGCAAAATAAAAGCAAACTGCATATTCTGTTAGTATAATAACTCTGACTGCATACATCGTTACGCAGCTACCCGCACTTCCTTCGGTGTCAATCCCAATCTTCGCCCTTCTAAATACATCAGTCTCTCCACAATTGCATCTTCCATCTGCTTTGAGAAAACTGTTGGATGGCCAACAATCAACATCAATCCTGGAAAGGGAAGGAACACCCGCCGCTTCTTGACGTGCCATCGTTACTTTGTTTTCGAGAGTGGCATGTGGAACATGATAAAGTTGCGATGCTCCGCGTATAGATAAGTGTCCCTCTAGAATACTCTGCACGGCATTTTCGAGAACTCCGGGCGAATGCTGTAGACATACCTTCATCGGTGTTCTTTTGCGAGGCATCTATAACAATAAATTGAACAACGCATTTACTTTTTGAATTAATGTGTTGCACGCGTTACGGTAATGGAACCCAAACTGTACACTTTGCTGATCGAAATTGTACCATTTCCATCGATCAAATATGTACCACTTTGTGCATGGAAACAAATATTTCTATAGCTCCCTTATCTCTCACCATATGGCTACCAGTGGCGTAGCATGAGCATTTCGGATGGGAACGCCAAGTTAGAAGGAAAGGCCTTCTTTTTTTTGCTTAAGAGTTTACTTATGGAATTAGCCGACATATGTATTGTCTATTTAAAATCTCATTGTGTTTATTACATTAAGTCAGACGGGTTCCGATAAAACATGATCCATGCTTGTTTTATCTAGAAAATAAGATGCCTCAGTGTGCAATAAATGCTTGGAGCACTGGTGTTTTATACCATTTTTAATTAGATTGCATAAGTCAGAAACACCGTACACCATTCGGAGTATTTTGCTCCGCACGTATAACACATGTGTAGCAAAACAGTATTTTCGGCATGACGCAAGTAATTAAAAAAACCTACCTGAATCACAAGCGCCTCTAGAACAACAGTAGACTTCATTGTTGTGGATGATACAACTATTGATTGATTTGGTTTATTTTACTTCACTTTCTACCACTTTTGGCTAATCGCAAATATGAATATGAGTGATGATATTGATGAAGAGACACTCACAAAGAACATGCGTAGGCCGGGATTCGAACCGGAAACCTCTGGCGTCTTAGCACGCTGTGCAAAACACTCTGACACGAAGGTGGGTGGATGATCCAACAATCGTACACTCTACTGACGTAACAGTGCCTATTAGTAGTAATTCAGAGTTTCAGACCACTGTTTATTGTATCTTGAGAATGCTGACAAACATTTTAAAATAATTTTGTCAAGAGATCATACGATGTTAAGAGTTTTGAAACGAATGCTAAACATTTCCACTAGCACAATATTAGGCTAGATACTAACGAAAAAATATTTTTTTAAATAAATAGTTTTGTGGGTTAGGTGATAGATCAGCCACAGGCTGAACTTCTACCACGAGGACTTTATCAACTTGTTTGACAAAAACTGTTTTGTTCTTTTAATTTTTAATGTACTTCACTGTTCTTGCGTTAATTACCCAATGCAGTGGTCATTAAAGATACGTCAGTCAATATTGCGTATTGTAGCATCACACAGCACGAGCAGAGGCACGAGCACGAAAAACAGGGTAGAAATTCTACTTCTGTCGTCTGCATCGGAAGTACAGCGCCTTGAATCGGAAGGCAGGAAAGGTCACATGGCCCCTAGAACCAATCAGGTGCTCCGCTCCGTACGCCAGCGTATGGCGAGAGCATTTCGCCCGTGCTGTAGAGATCCAAGCCACAAGCTTTCCCTCCTTCTCTCTGCCTCCAAGCAGGCATGGTCCTGTACGCCAAACCTAGCCGGCGTCCGGCAAGCAGAGACATTAGAGAAATGCTACAAGGAGAGCTGTTAGTGGAGCGTTGTAGACGGATCGCGAAAAATAACTTTTATAATGCCATTATGCTCAAACATGTATATAATTAGTCACGTTTTACTTTATATTTACAGCATTTACGCATTTTTAAAATTTTAAATCAGGGAACGCCGGGCGTATGGGCGTATTAGGACGCTACGCTACTGATGGCTACATTTATCACAGGCTACAGCCACCACATGCTTGTCCACGTTTGACCTGAATTTCGCTGTCCTACGTTCAAGCATAAACACGGGACACGCAAAATGACAGGCAGAGTTTATATACAAAGCACCTATTCTATCTACAACGTACTCACCTTGCCATACAAAATCACATCTGATACAAAATCACGTCTGGTTCTCCGGGTTTTCCGTAGAATTTCTCTATGTTTCTACACAACACATCTGACACCCCACGCAACAACTCTCACTCCTCAAATCAGCGTTGTCAGTAAGAGGAAGCAAAATATTCGACTTTTTAGAACAGGTGATCGAAATAGTACCTATATCGAAAATGTACCCTATATAATGCCATTAGCAACTGAAAAGAATGTTCCTGGTGGACAAATATGACATTCTGCTTCGAAGTTGTTGTTTTCCAATATTAACGTCGCGAAACAGTTATTTAAGTCGTGACTATTAACGCAGCGTGTCGGGGTTCATCAGATCGCTAAGTGAAACCTCCACAACCATGTAACAAAGAACAGTACAGGCACAGCAGTTAACAATTACGGTTTATTTCTTAATTCTGAAGTCACGAAACTCAAATCAAAGGAATCTCCCATATTCTTACCTATTGGTAGAAACTTGGGTCTCACAGCAAGCTGCTGTAGATGTCGCATATGCTTTTAAATGAAAACCTCATGCGGCGCGGTGTCTACAACAGAAGAGACGCAAAGGTCCAACAATTTTTCTTTGTTGAAAGAAGAGTTTCTTGTCCTTGCGCATGCAATTGAAAGTGTTGTATTTCATTCATTTGAAGTTGAACACAAAAACAATATTAACAATTATTTACAAATATAATATTTTATTACGAATTTAAGTTGAGGCAGTTGTCTATACCCCAAAAGAGAGGAGATTCACCCATTTTCCTAAAAATCCGCCCGGACCATTTTTGTGACCCGGAAAGAGGACGTCTAGTAACCCAATATTCTCTTTAAACTTCTTTGAAACAGTGGCTAAATATTGTACAGGGTAAACAATAAAAAAGTATTCTGGACACTGAAAAAAGCAGCAACCTATTGCCTATTGTGTGATTGAAGGACACTAGACCTCAGCGGAAGACTTTCTGCTATCCCTAAAATCTGCAAATAGACCTGTCCTTTCCTTTACTCCTGCACCCCGTCTCCCCTCATTTGGGGATCTTCCCGTGAGCTGACTGCTGCATAAGCTATTAAATCATCCAATTGGGAATATTTTACTTCGCTTTTCTGCCGTTTTTGGCTAATCGTGAAGATGATGATGATGAATGATGTGATGAAATTGATGAAAGATGGAATAACACTCGCTCAGACTCAGGCAGGGATTCGAACCCAGCACCCCTTGCGCTGCGCTAACCACTCTGCCATGGAGGTCGGTAAAGGCACATTTCTTATTCCTGATGGCGCATCTTGCTCTTATTGGTTACCAGTATGCCCGCAGCATGTGTAGTTTTCCAACAGAAAATACTACTGTAAGTGGCAACCATGAATCTCTACCACATGGTTGCATTCACACAGGATAGAAAGAGGCTTTCTTCAAGAGTTCGTTTGGAACTTTAACAAGGTATGTTCTTTGGGTTGTAGGGAAAATGGGGTCAAGACAGAACATGATTCTGTTCATAAAATATGGCTCCTTCCACAAATACACACAAATAAATACGCTGATCTGCAAAATATGAACATATACGTAGGTGGTATAGACAGTTGTCAAATTAGGTTGTCTGCTGTTGTCTTATAGTTGAGGACTTTTGCATTTTGTTACTCCTATCCTTCATTTGACATAACTAATATTCCCAGTTCTTTGTTATCATCACACACGGTGGTTTATAAGTATAACTAACTAACTAACTCTCTAGCCTTCTTAAACCCGAAGGTTCATGGCTGCAGCAACACAGGCCTTCCATCTGTCCCTATCTTGAGCAAGATCTATATACTCTTTTCCATCCCTACCGATTTCCCTTAGGTCCATCTCGACGTTGTCCCTCCATCTTCGTCTTGGCCTTCCTACTGGTCTCTTACCATCAGGTTTCCCAACAAGAATCCTGTAAACTCCTCTTTCCTCTCCCATTCGTGCCACATGGCCTGCCCACCTAAGTCTTCTTGATTTAATTATTCTAATAATGTCTGGACATGAATACAAATTATGTAGTTCTAAATTATGTAACCTTCTCCACTCACCTGTCTCCTCATCCCTTTTAGGTCCAAATATTTTCCTAAGGATCCTATTTTCAAATACTCTCAATTTATGTTCCTCTTTCAATGTAAGGGACCAAGTTTCACACCCATATAATACTACAGGCAAAATTACGGTTTTGTATATTTTAACTTTTAGTTTCTTAGATATTAAACGAGAAGACAAAAGTTTATGAAGAGAGAAGTAACATGCATTTCCTGAATTAAGCCTACTTTTTATTTCCTCTTTAATATAATTTTCTTTACTTTAATATTACTCCTAAGTATTTGAATTTGGTAACTGGTTCAAACGAGTTGTTATCAATAATTAGATTTTGATTATTACCTAACACTTGGTTTCAGTCTGTAAGCATATATTTAGTTTTCTCTTTGTTAACTTCCAAACCTATCTCTTTAGCAGTTTTGAAAAATATTTTAGCATTATTCTTAATTGTATTCACATCATCCCCCAGTAAGTCTACATCATCTGCATATGCTAACAACTGAGTCACACCATTTAATTTTAGTCCTTCTTTAGTTTCGTTTACCTTCCTAACAGCATATTCTAAGGCAAAATTAAAGAGCAATGGAGATAATGCATCTCCCTGTTTTAACCCATCATGAATTGTAAATTTGTCAGACATATTAATACCCACACGAATTTTACTTTCTGTTTCACTGGTGCATATTTTTATCATACTAACAAGCTTCTTAGGTATTCCAAACTCTACTAATACCTAGTCGTATCATAAATACTGACACAAAGTTTGAGGCAGTGTGTACAATCGGTTTTCAAGGTCGCGGCCAACCTTCCTGTGCAAGAGGCTGGAGTGGGCCATTGTGAGTTGATCTGTCATAGAGGAAGTGTGTTCGTAAAAGTGTAGCTATGGAGTGGGGCGATTACGAAAATCGTGTGGCAGTAATAGCTCTCCATAAAGTGGGTCAAACAGCCCCCATGATATTCAGAACACTTAAAAAGTTGAATATCAGCAAATCTTTCGTGTATCGGACCATCAAGCGATTCACGGAGACTGGGACAGTTGATGATCGCCCAAGGCAAGGCCGCCCACGCAGCGTACGAACCAAAAAGTTAGTGCAAGCAGTGGCAGCCCGTATTCGGAGAAATCCTGTACGAAAGCAGGCAGTGCTTGCTCGTGAGCTGAACATTCCCAAAATGTCAGTGTCTCGTGTGTTAAGAAGTGACTTGGGGTTGAAGGCTTACCGGCGAAGTACAGGTCACTTCCTCAATGCACGTCTGAAAGAGCAGAGGGTGATAAAAGCAAAACGCCTCCTGCAGCGTTACGCCAACAATGGCCACAGGAAAATTATTTTCACAGATGAAAAGATATTCAACATAGAGGAAACTTTCAATCGCCAAAATGACCGGGTGTATGCGTCAACATCCCACGAAGCTCGGGAGAAAGCCCCGAAGATCCAGAGGGGTCATCATCCGGCCTCAGTCATGGTTTGGTGGGGCGTGGCGTATGATGGCACCACCAAGCTGCATTTTTGTGAAAAAGGGGTGAAAACGTCAGCCAGAGTGTACGAAAATACTGTGTTGAACTCTGTTGTGAAGCCTTTGAGTGACACTTTGTTCAGGAACCAACATTGGACCTTCCAACAGGATTCCGCACCAGCCCATAAGGCACACTCTACCCAGGAGTGGCTCAAGAGCAATGTCCCGGACTTCATTGCTCCAGCTGATTGGCCTGCTAGCAGCCCTGACCTCAACCCGTTGGACTACAAATTGTGGTCAGTGCTTGAGGGCATGGTCTGTACGAGGAGGCATGCCAATATTGACAGTCTGAAACGGTCCATGGTGAAGGCAGTGGCGACTTTCCCTACGGAGGCAGTGCGTAATGCTGTAGATGAGTGGCCGCAGAGACTTCAGGCCTGTGTGAAGGCCAAAGGCGGCCATTTTGAAAAATGATTGGTGTTATGTGTTCGTTAGACCTGTAAGTAACCTATACAATCAGGACATTAAAGTATCTTTAACACTTTCGTCATAATTCACTTTCAATGTTGTGTCAGTATTTATGATATGACTAGGTATATTATATAATTTATCTCTTTTGACTGAATCATATGCTTTTTTGAAATCAATGAATAGCTGATGGACATTTTGATTATATTCCCACTTTTTTTCAAGTGTCTGTCTGATGTGAAAAATTTGATCTGTAGTTGATCTGTTACGTTTAAATCCACATTGATAATCACCTATAATTTCATTAGCATATGGGGTTAGTCTTGTTAAAAGAATGTTAGATAATATTTTATATGTTGTTGAGAGTAGAGAAATTCCACGGTAATTATTGCAGTTCATTTTATCACCTTTTTTAAACACAGGAACAATTATGGATTCTTTCCACTGTTGAGGGATTTCTTCTTTATTCCATATTAAACAAATTAATTTATGAATTTGACATATTAATGAATTTCCACCATATTTAATTAACTCAGCTGGTATTATAAGTATGGATACACTAATTTCAAACAAATATCGTTGGTGAAACATGAATAAAACATACTTATACATAATACAGGGAAGGTGATAAAAGAGTTTGTGATCAACATTGCAGCCATCTTGAAGCCCGCCATCTTGGATTAAATTTCAATTTTTATATGAGAATGGGCACGTGACATATGAAAGAGGGCCAGATTTTCAAGAGAAACACGATTGTAGGCTTCATTATCGTGAAACTGTAACCCTAAAGCTATTTAAAACAGAACTTTGTCTGTAGAGGGTCTTAAGTGCAAAGACATGGTTTGGTTGAAAACTCGGCGATAGTTCCAGGGAGGATTTCTCTTCTTGCTACAGCAGTATGTAGTTTCTTTATCTTTGACTTAACGTTTATCAGAATCGAAACATGTAAAATTTTCAGGACTCCTCGGTGGTGTTGTTGTAAACTCATCAGTCATCACCTAGTAATCAAGGGGTCCGGGGTCCGATACCCGGTGGAGTCGCATAGTGGTTCGGATCCCCACTTTAAACTATAAGCCCAGTCCGATTAGCCTTTATGTGCATAAAGTGAACTTGAAAACTTAACAACATGAATTTTCAATCTTTTCGTGAAGTAATTTAAATTCTAATCGGTTCACAGTTTATAAATGGAAGAACAATTACTTTTATATGACAAACACAATTCGGACAGAAATCATTTAGACAAATCTTTCACTATCAATTATGAAAAGGATTATTTTCACACAGAAGGTCCGTCCAACTATAAACCTTTGTTCACTTGAGACACACTTCAGTGCTTAAAGTTTACCCGTCGCTTTATCTGTCTGCGTTACCAGACACATCCAGACACTGTGTTTGCAGAGTAAACGAAGGCCTGAAAATCGCTTTGCGACGTATTTCTTGCTGTTTCTGTAGCTTCTGAGAACACAAAATCTTCTATTTTCCTCTCAGAGCATTTAAGAGAAGGCTTAGAGGCTAACAGTCCTCAATATCGTACAATCCAACGGGGGCGGTTGGACTGTGTTCCATAAATGCAACAACAGCTTGCCAAAGCTTGAAAATTTTGTCACTAGAGGTCCCTAGAATCGATATTGGGCTCGTGTTTAATGTAAATGCTTGTACAGTGTCTCTCAAAAGTTTTAGGACAACGACATTTTAAACTAGGCAACCCAATTTACACAAGGCGTTGGTGGGTTGCGTGTAAAGTTAGGCTCAATTTCAGGGTTGCCACATGCACAATAGATATTTATAAAATACGCGAGAGAAATCAAAACAAAGACGTGAGAGAAAACGAAAGGTGACAAAGGAGAGGAAAAAGAGAGAGCGAAAGGAGAAGAGGAAAAGTAGAAGAGAGAAGAAAGAAAGGATAGACGAGGAGAGGAGATGTAGTGAGGAGACGAGAAGAGGAGAGTGGAGAGTAAAGTAAAGGAGAGAGAAAGAGAAGAACGAAAAGAAGAGGAGAAGAGTGCAGTGGAGTCGGAAATCTAAGACAGGAGAAGAGATGCGAGGTGGAGATGAGTGGGATGGAGATAAGATGCGAGAAAAGTAGGGAAGGCGATATGAGATAAAAGCAGAGCGAGCAGAATGAGGTGAGAGGAGAAAGAGAAGAGAAGAACAGAAGGGACTGAAGAGAAGAGGTAGTTGCAGAAAATATCGTCTCAGCGTCAAGAATTGATGCATTGGTCAAATTATCGACATGAAACATTCAATAACATTTTGAAATGTATTACATAGGTTCGAAATGCTTTTTGGCTTAGTTCAGAACAAGATAAAATCTTCCATGTAAGATCTTTGATTTTACCTGCGATTATACCACTAAAAACATGAATGTAATTTGAATATTTATAAGAATCATCCAATTTTTGTCCACTTCTCGGTTCGTTGTAATGGAGACTTTGCAATTGAATATTTCCCCTCCCCCCATCGATAATTCCAAACTGAATCATTCCGTTTCACACGGCGTGGACAATGAACACAATGGGATAGGTCTAAAACTTACGAAAATGTTCTGCCACCGGAAGGGTTTGAACCTACGACCATCAGATTGACAGTCCTGGACGGTAAACACTACCCTACAAGCTTTCGCTCCTAGAAGTAAGTAGAAGGAGCTGACCAATGTGAAATGTAGATGCAACTCTCCTCCTACATGTAATGTGCAAAGAATACTTGTTTGTAACAAAGAAAACGAAGGTAGTACGACTCGGCGAAAAGATTTAATGGAGAATTTCACATGATGAAAACTTTTCAATCGATATTTGCGGAAGTATCCTTGCATTGAACTCGTGTGGGAAAGGGGTAAAATTAGTATGTCCTGAATTGCCACTAATATAAATAGTTATTTCATTACTATTTGTCAATGCATTTGAAGCAGTACACAATTATCGTTAGAGTATCATAATTCACGATCTTATACATGAAAATATCCCTTTTAATGTGTGTCAATTCATTTATTTGTTTATTTTTTTATAAATTCCATATGCAGAACAATGTAGCCACTATACACTGCTATTACAAATAATGTTACCATGCTCTTGTTTATAATAAAAGGAGAATTAAAAAAAAAGAACACCTAGTAAGGAGGATCGAACTTGGGACCGCTGGCAGCCCAATCGAGAACTCTAACCACTACACCACGCCCTTACCTTCGATTGGACCAACAATTTTTAAGTATTCTGTCCCTCCAATATTGTAAATGTCGTTGGGTATACATGTAGTTGACCTTTTACTTTAATTTTGAATTGCTTTCTTGTAGTATAGCAGATATCTTCGAGAAATAATTTTCGAAGTGATGAAGAAAAACTAGAATATTGGTAGTTGCGAAAATGCGAGTTATTTCTTCTAACTTATTATTGTGATTAGACATAATAATAACCCACAGCTCTACAGCACCTTGAAGGGCCTTGGCTTACCTACCGACTGCTGGTCTCCCTCCCACACTGTTCCGCCGTCACCTTGTTGGACCGTGGAGTTCTTAGACCAGTAAAGGGGTGACGGGTGATCAGCCCGACGAACCCCCAACCGTTTACTGTAGGTCTTCTCGACCGGGTTACGCTCACTCACTCGGAGCTCCCCAATTTCCTCACGATGGTGGGTTGCCACCGGCCCTATACGTAGGCCGAATAAATTCCGACCAGAGCCGGATTCGAACCTACGCCGTCCCGCAGCGAACGATCTCAAGACGAGTGAACGCCTTAACCCGCTCGACTACGGAGGAGGACGATTAGACATTATTAATGGAAAATATCTAGAGGCTTGTTTCCCTTGGAGTTCTTAATTATTCTGTCGCGTGAATATTGTAAACGTTATCCTGCAAAAAGAAGTTCAATACTCTGATATAGCTCTGTACTTCTAGAATTACTCTATACACATGCATTTGAAATTTAACTCTGAATTTATTTCTTCGTTGTTAGTATATCTAAGCTTGTGAATATACTTTATTTGTAATTTTATAACGGTTACATGAACATCTACGAAATAGTTCCTTATAACAACCTCCGCTTGACCAATTTGCCAATATATACAAATTGAATACAGATTGTCTTCGAGCTTACTTTGTTAAAAAGGAGCGGATACACGTATTACTATCCCAATACTTATTGAATAAGGTTTCTTGGTTGTCAGAAATTATGACTTAAACTATTGCATGTTGAACTAGCCGCCTCTGATGAAATCTATCATTCTTCAGATTCTCTTTCAAATTCGACTCTGGTCACTTGTAACTTGCTGGGTGCGTTTTGCGATAAGAAGCGGCCTTGAATAGCGTGAGTGAGTCACTTTGAACGCCAGCAAGCTACGTTACCAAGCTTGTCTGCCTTTGAAAACCAAGTCATTTTTCTTTCACCGTTTCCGAACGCGATTGCTATTGTAGAAGTATATATTCTCTCAAAAGAGCACGAAAGGAAATTTGACCAATATTCTCCCGTCGTTTAAAACCAAATATTAAACGAAAAGTTCACGATTGTCAATAAACCTATCTGAGCATAAGGTGGATGTAAATAATAAAGTTAATAGAAAGATTCTCCAAAATTTCTCTCCTACTGTCTACGTCAGGCCAGTACCCAGGGGGGGGCATGGGGGCCATGCCCCCCTCGAACCCTGAAAAAAATATTTAAATGTGAACCTATCAATAACTACGAAAATAACATCGTCGATATTAGAAATGTGTAAAAATTTCAATTTTGTTCTTACATAAATGAATCTGTTCCTTGCGCAAAAGTCTTCAGGCTACAATATTGGGTAGTTTTAGTTTTATAATCATTGATGCAAGGCTACGAGACGTCCGATTCAGCGATTTAGTCAGACAGTGAGTTACTTTCAATCCCTGTCCCGACTTTTTCGAACTGCAATCGTGATGCGAGAATGTCTCTTTATTCTTAACACACAATTAGACATGTTCTTTATTGTAATAATAATTCCTAGTACGCAACATTTAATTTATAAATATATTATTTTCTAAACATAGAACTATCATGACTTTTCAATGGCACTCGTACTATTTGAACTATTTTGTAATATCTGTCTCTCTCTCTCTCTCTCTCTCTCTTATATAATAATAATAATCCTTTGCGCAACAGCCCCTCTCTCTTATATAGGCTATATATATTTGGGTCTGGGCCCTAACTCAAAGACATCCTACGTATGGGCCTGGTCTAAGTCAATGACAGAAATGCAAGCAATATTATTATTTATTTTTAACCGAATGAATGAAAGGAATGTGGAAGAATTTAAAAGAAATAAAAAAGAGCAGAACGACTGTTACTCTAGTTTAAGAATTGTTCTTCATCGAGGAAGAAAAGTAAGAAGTATTTACTCCAGCACCTTAACACAGTGTCCCACGAGTCTCTCTTGACTAATACTGTCAAATATGAAGTTTTTTTATGAATAAAATTTTCCGCCTGTTTACGTCTAACGTTTGGTAGTTCGCAAACGGTGTAATTATTTCGTGTTACCTTACGCAACAGCAACTACATTTCATAAGACTGTTCTGAACACCAGACTTGCGTCAGTAAACAAGCATTTCGTCTGTTGCAGTATCACAGGAAAAGAACATCGTCCTGCAATGTTCAAGCCTCTAGATATTTTCCATTAATAATGTCTAATCACAATAATAAGTTAGAAGAAATAACTCGCATTTTCGCAACTACCAATATTCTAGTTTTTCTTCATCACTTCGAAAATTATTTCTCGAAGATATCTGCTATACTACAAGAAAGCAATTCAAAATTAAAGTAAAAGGTCAACTACATGTATACCCAACGACATTTACAATATTGGAGGGACAGAATACTTAAAAATTGTTGGTCCAATCGAAGGTAAGGGCGTGGTGTAGTGGTTAGAGTTCTCGATTGGGCTGCCAGCGGTCCCAAGTTCGATCCTCCTTACTAGGTGTTCTTTTTTTTTAATTCTCCTTTTATTATAAACAAGAGCATGGTAACATTATTTGTAATAGCAGTGTATAGTGGCTACATTGTTCTGCATATGGAATTTATAAAAAAATAAACAAATAAATGAATTGACACACATTAAAAGGGATATTTTCATGTATAAGATCGTGAATTATGATACTCTAACGATAATTGTGTACTGCTTCAAATGCATTGACAAATAGTAATGAAATAACTATTTATATTAGTGGCAATTCAGGACATACTAATTTTACCCCTTTCCCACACGAGTTCAATGCAAGGATACTTCCGCAAATATCGATTGAAAAGTTTTCATCATGTGAAATTCTCCATTAAATCTTTTCGCCGAGTCGTACTACCTTCGTTTTCTTTGTTACAAACAAGTATTCTTTGCACATTACATGTAGGAGGAGAGTTGCATCTACATTTCACATTGGTCAGCTCCTTCTACTTACTTCTAGGAGCGAAAGCTTGTAGGGTAGTGTTTACCGTCCAGGACTGTCAATCTGATGGTCGTAGGTTCAAACCCTTCCGGTGGCAGAACATTTTCGTAAGTTTTAGACCTATCCCATTGTGTTCATTGTCCACGCCGTGTGAAACGGAATGATTCAGTTTGGAATTATCGATGGGGGGAGGGGAAATATTCAATTGCAAAGTCTCCATTACAACGAACCGAGAAGTGGACAAAAATTGGATGATTCTTATAAATATTCAAATTACATTCATGTTTTTAGTGGTATAATCGCAGGTAAAATCAAAGATCTTACATGGAAGATTTTATCTTGTTCTGAACTAAGCCAAAAAGCATTTCGAACCTATGTAATACATTTCAAAATGTTATTGAATGTTTCATGTCGATAATTTGACCAATGCATCAATTCTTGACGCTGAGACGATATTTTCTGCAACTACCTCTTCTCTTCAGTCCCTTCTGTTCTTCTCTTCTCTTTCTCCTCTCACCTCATTCTGCTCGCTCTGCTTTTATCTCATATCGCCTTCCCTACTTTTCTCGCATCTTATCTCCATCCCACTCATCTCCACCTCGCATCTCTTCTCCTGTCTTAGATTTCCGACTCCACTGCACTCTTCTCCTCTTCTTTTCGTTCTTCTCTTTTTCTCTACTTTACTTTACTCTCCACTCTCCTCTTCTTTTCGTTCTTCTCTTTTTCTCTCCTTTACTTTACTCTCCACTCTCCTCTTCTCTCATCTTTGCTCCATTTTCCTCATCTCTCCTAGAATCTTTTTCCATTTTTCTCACTACATCTCCTCTCCTCGTCTACCCTCTCTTTCTTCTCTCCTCTACTTTTCCTCTTCTCCTTTCGCTCTCTCTTTTTCCTCTCTTTTGTCACCTTTCGTTTTCTCTCACGTGTTTGTTTTATTTCTTTCGCGTATTTTATAAATATCTATTGTGCATGTGGCAACCCTGAAATTGAGCCTAACTCTACATGCAACCCACCAACGCTTTGTGTAAATTGGGTTGCCTAGTTTAAAATGTCGTTGTCCTAAAACTTTTGAGAGACACTGTACTAAAGTCTATACCTTCTGACTGTTAGATAACGCACAATTTAGAAAACAACGGACCAGTTTAAACAAAGTTTACCATAACATATTTAGAGAATATATCATCTTGAAACAGCATTTAGTTTTACCGTCTACTGATAGAAAAATGTAATTTCACGGTGTGGTTGCTATTTAAAAATCACAATTCTTTTTAACTGTGATTTTATGTAAGACTGAGCTGATACCGATGCCGATGGATCGGTATTGGCCGATACCAGTGGTATAGGTATCGGAAATTATCGGTTGGAATTCATCTACCGATACCAACCGATACTTCTCCTACGTATTGGTGTTTCACGGGGTCCGCAAAAATGCGGCGTGATATTTTCTCGGAATCTAATTATCCTAGAAAGTAGGCAAAATTCAAACTTTCATTTTAATTTGCACAAAAACTGTATTTCAGTAGTGGGGTTTGTGGTGGGGACAGCACCACTTACAAGTGTAGAAAGTATGAACCCCCCCTTAAGCAGTTTTGCTATACTTAAAACAGGCTCAACATGCCCATATGAGCTTTTTGCTCAAGTGTGGAATCTTGTCTAATCCAAGATTTTTGTAAAAAAGCCCTCGGGAATCTCTCAGAAAGTATGACCCCCTCAGATTGATGAGGCTATACTTATAAAAGGCACTTCTGAGAGATTGTTGTCCATAAACCTGTCAAAAATATGCCCCTCTTGATATTGTATGATATTTTAAGTATAGTAACTGTTATAGTGCCCTAGCATGTATAGATTTCAAAATTTTGTTAATATTGTATTTTTCAGAAAATTCTATTTATAAAAATTACAGACACATAAAATATAGAGAATCTCTAGTAGAATATGTATACAAAATTTCAAGTTACCCCTGTTGAGAACTGCCTGCCTGCCGGGGGAATTAATATCTTCCGACCTAAGTTCTCAACAGCTCCCAGTTTTATTGCCGGATTAATACTTGAGCAAGTTCCTCAGATCCCCGCAGCGCGGTGCTGGTAGCACCGAGGTGGGATTAATACTTGAGCAAGTTCCTCAGATCCCCGCAGCGCGGTGCTGGTAGCGGCAACAGTAGGATCAATATTTGGAGCGGTAGTTCTATTGCCTCCTGAGTTTTATTAGCAGAGCTCCGGCAGTTCTATCAGCAGTCTTATTGACATCGATTAGTTCCAGAGAGTGCCGCGCTGGGGCATGGCGCTGCAGTATGGGTGGGATCAATATTTCGAGCAGAGCATTTCCAACATCGATTAGTTCCAGACAATTCCGCCGCCGCGCCGGGAGGCATGGCGCTGCGGTCTGGATTGCATGTACGCTCAGCAGAAAAACAGGATGTGCGCTCAGAAGAAAGTACTTCATCAAAATATTAGAGAAGAGCTTATGTTTCTGATTACACCCCAAACCTACCCCTACACACACACACACACACACACACACACACACACACACACACACACACACACACACACACATATTTATTTCTGGTTTAAGTTCAATTGGATACCAGCTTCAATTTGTTTATCTAATATTAAAACAATGTAATTCTTATAGAATTGCTCCGTGACTCTCTCATTTCTTACATCATAAACATATGATTTTTCTCCTATGAGAATGACACTACAAATGGTGTCTAATACATATCAGTATTGCCAATTGTAGAAAACAGTAAACAAAATTTGCCTGTTTTAGAGATATTCCAAAAAAATAAGCAACAACAACAGGGGCCATCTATGTGCAAATGTCTGAACTCGGTGAATACTTGGGAACAAGTCAATTATTTTAATATGTCAATATTTTTAACTCTTTTTGCCAACAACAGAGCCATCTATGTACAAATGCCTGAACTCGGTGAACACTTGGGAACAAGTCAATTTTTTTCATTATGTCAATATTTTTAACTTATTTTGCCAGTAATAGGGAATGGTAATAAGCAATAAACAAAGTACTTTGGAGCCGAATATGCCTTTCTTAGACGTCGTATATTACTAAAATATCTTTAATTCACATATTTCTCATACCGCTGTATCTTGTTCTATTAGGTTTGTTCAATAAAATTGCCTCTTCAAGAAAATTGCTCAACAGCAAAAGAGGTACCAATAGGACAAGCATACAATGATATGGGGATATGTGAATTGTTGGTTTCTTCGATTCAGATAAATGGATTGAATTGAAACTGGGATATTTTACATTTTCCGGTAGAGGAATTGGCCATGGCGCAGATCCTCTACACGGATCAATATTCGGGGCAGTTTCTCAGATTCCCGCGGGGCGGCACTTGAAGCAACAGCACTGCGAGCAGTTCATTTCGAGCCCAGCACCGGCGTGTCGATCAATATTTGGAGCAGCGATCCTTTACAAAATTGATTAGTTCCAGACAATTCCGCTCGCCTAAGCGTGGAGGCGCTGCGATCTGGATTGCATGTACGCTCAGCAGAAAAACGGGATGTGCATTCAGAAGAAAGTACTTCGGCAAAAATGTTAGAGAATAGCTCATGTTTCTGAATGCACCCTCACAGTGTTTCTATTGGCTCTGTAAAACTATAAAAGCCAGGGCACAGTGCAGATTCTTCACCATTGCTGGATTGGCGGAATAACCCAAATAAGATCATATATACATACACATACAAAGCACAGTGCTGAACCCAACTGATCCAGCATACAGCTTTGATTTGAACCCCAAGAAATTGTATATAAATACCAAATCCAAAAATATTAAGTGTATATACACATACACACATACACACACACAAAGTACAGTGCTGAACCCCAACTGATATTTTTATTCAGTATAAAGTTTTGAATTGAAACCCAGGAAATTGTATATAATAAACAACAGCAAAAATGCCAAATCAAAAATATTGTAATCAGTGCAATAAGAATATATCCAGCCCCAATTGGGCCAAGCATCAAAAAATTTGTAATCCAGACAAATACAAAACTCCCACAAAAATTTGCCCCAAATGCAATAGAAAATATAACATGGAATATTTCACATATAAACATAAAGATACTTGCTCTGTACAGTCATCAACATTGCCCCCTCAACCATCCACATCTGGCCTGAAAAGAAGGCACGAAGTACCTGTTAATGCCAGAGCAGCAAAGCAGCCACGCCATGCACCACCCATCCGTAGCAGTTTTAACGGCCAACTTAGGGATTATCGGTTTGTATCGGAGCCAAGATGCGGCATTGAGAATTTCTTGAACAGTATAAATCCTAATCTGCAGGCAATTCTAAATGTACAAAATGGCTCTTATAAGCTCTCCCTCAAATTGTTTGTACAATATAAGAAACCAAATGACACAAAATTTACACACCCCCACGTAACAGAAACTGTACCGGTATATTCAAACGCAAATTTAGACACAATAATAAGCAGATTGATGGATCAACTGAACATGAAACACTCTGAATTTGCGGCAAAAGAGTCCGGATGGAGCCTATGCGGTTCATCGCACAAGTTATATGTTAATATTTCTGAATTCAGCCCATTAAAAGGTTCTACATATCTGCCATTACCTGCTAATATCAAAAACAAAAGAGCCGTGGTCAATATAAAAAACACCGACCAGAAATGCTTTTTGTGGTGTATATTAGCTGCTCTGTTTCCAGCTTCAAGAAATCCTCAGAGAATAAATTATTACAAACAGCATGAACATCTTTTTGACGATGCATTGGAGGGTTTAGAATATCCAATGTCTGTTCAGAATATTGATAAATTTGAAAAAAGGGCCAGGCACATCAATGGCAAGCAATTATCTATTAATGTATTTACTTGTTCCACTGGCAATTGCCCGATAGCACCTCTCAGAATCAGTACACTTGATGATCAATCTGCTATTCCGATTGATTTGCTCTTAATTGAAGGGGATGGCACATATCATTACACTCTGATACATAATCTTGAAGCTTTGGTGAGAACACAACTAGACAAATATAAAAAAATATTCAAGTTGTGCAGAAGATGTTTAACTGAATTTGATGGTAGAAAAATGGTGAATGGTGTTTGTGAAGAGAGTGCAGAAATTGCTAAAAACAAGTTAATTGAGCATCTGAAATACTGTGGCAACCATAAACCTGTTCATATGGTGATGCCCAATCCAAGTGAAAATTGCAAATTCAAAAAGTATGAAGCCTTGTTGGAACACCCTGTATATATTGTCTGGGATTCCGAATCAAATCTCAAATCTCTTGCATTCTGTAGCCCAGATCCCGAAGAATCTTCAGCTACACCATACCAGCTGCATGAACCTTCCAGCTTTTGTTATGTGGTTGTACAGGATGGTGTTGTTATTAAAGAATTTTCATACATGGGACCAGATGCCATCAAAATATTTGCACATAGAATAGAAAATGAGTGCCGTGACATAGCATATAACATCTTATTAAAATCAAAACCTATGTTGCCTTTAACAGAGGAACAGATTGAGGATTTCAACAATGCAGAAAAATGCCCGGTATGTGATTCTGAATTTTCAGATACAAATATCAAGGTTCATCACCATTCTCATACAGATGGTCGATATAAACAGGCCCTGTGTAATAGCTGCAATATTCAGATCAAGAGACCAAGATTTATCCCCATATTTTGCCATGGAGCATCCAATTATGATTTCCATCATCTGATCAGGTACGAGGGGTTTGACAAGCAGAATTTAAATATTTTAGCTGAAAATGATGAAAAATATATATCTATTAGCAAGATAATTAAAGTTGATGGTGTTCCTATTCACATAAGATTTCTTGATTCTTACAGATTTTTATCTGCTAGCCTGGATACACTGGCCACTCAATTATCTGATGATCAATTCAAAATCACACGTGCATTGTTTCCAAATCAGGACCTGAAATTAATTAGGCGAAAGGGTGTATATCCATATGACTATGTCACAGATTCTTCTAAATTTGATGAATGTTCCCTGCCACCACAACAAGAGTTTTACAGCAGAATCAGAGGATCTGGAATCAGTGATGAAGATTATCACCATGCCCAGTTGATGTGGGACAATTTAAAATGCAAGACATTTGGTGATTATCACATGGCATATTTAAAACTTGATGTCACTCTCTTAGCTGATATATTGCAAGCATTCAGAAAATCTTCCATGCAAAATTATAAACTGGACCCAGTGTATTTTTACAGTGCCCCGGGCCTAGCATGGTCTGCAATGTTTTTCAACACCAAAAAGCAATTGGATCTGATCCACGATCAAGATATGTATCTGTTTATGGAGAAATGTATAAGAGGTGGGATGGTGCAATGTTCCCAGAGATATGCCAGAGCAAATAACAAGCATATGCCTGATTATGATCCTGCACGGCCATCAAATTTTATACTGTATGTGGATGCAAACAACCTCTATGGTCACGCTATGATGGATAAACTGCCATATGCAGGGCTTGAATGGGTTGAAGATTTCAATATTGAGGATCTTCAGGACTTTGATGACAGTGAATATGGCCTCTTCTTAGAGGTTGATCTGACAATTCCTGATGATTTGCACAAGAAATTTTCTGATCTGCCCCCAATTCCCGAGGTTCAGTGCTCACCTGGCTCTAAACAGAAGAAGCTCATGATGACCCTGGAGCCAAAACAGGGCTATGTCATATATTACAAAAACCTCCAGTTCCTGATGCATCATGGTGTCCAAGTGACCAAAATTGGCAAAGTCTTGAGGTTCAGGCACTCAGAATGGTTGAAACCATACATTGATACAAACACGGAGCTTCGAACATCTGCAAAGAGCCAATTTGATAAGGGCTTGTTTAAATTGATGGTGAATTCAGTGTATGGCAAAACAATTGAAAATGTCAGGAAACATACCGATGTTAAAATAATTACTGACCCCAGCCGGAGCAAAAAATTGGTTGCAAAGCCCAACTTCAATTACAGAAGAATTTATGATGAGCACATGGCACTTTTCAACATGATGAAAACAAAGATTAAGTTTGATAAACCTATTTACGTAGGGGCTGCGATATTGGAATTGTCCAAATTACATATGTTAATATTGTATTATGATAAGTTGAAACCTTTTTATGGTGATCGTGTAAAATTATTGTACATGGATACGGATAGTTTTATTCTTGATATTCAAACAGAAGATGTTTATCAAGATATGTCACAGCCTGAATTGTTTCAATACTTTGATACCAGTGAACATACAATAATTCAACCCCACAACAAAAAGGTGCCTGGCAAGTTAAAAGATGAGACATGTGGTGATGCTATTGTGGCATTTGCTGGGTTAAGTGCCAAGGTGTACAGTTTTAAAACATGTAGTGCTGTTGTCAAAAAGGCCAAGGGTATTGGCAGAGTTACTGTGGAAAAAGATCTTGTGTTTGAAGATTATAAAAATTGCATCAAATCACAGAGTTCAATCAGAACATCAGAAAATAGAATTCAGAGTGAGGATCACTTGCTGACTTCAAATATTGTAAGAAAAGTGGCCCTGGACCCACATGATGATAAGAGATGCATTTTATCATGCGGCATGCATACTTTACCTTGGGGGCATTGTGATTTGAAAAATGGGGATCAATGCCCAATTACAGAGCATGATTTGAAATAAATAAACATGCCTATGAACTTATTTGGGTTCAAGAAACAAGGTATTATGGAGCTACCAACACCACAACCCTCTTCTGATATGCTGTCTAAACTGAGTGGCTTGTTAATTATTCATCTGAACAGCATATTTACAGATAATGATGAAGAAACAGGGAAAATATTGTACATATTTAACAATAATTTAAATCATTACCAATTACCTGTAGGTGGGCAATTGCAATTTATTACAACCCCTGAGGGTGATGTCAAGATTTCAGTAGGGAGAAATATTTATAGAATGAAGCACTCAAACATGGTTTCTGGCACTGTATATACTGTTTCTGCTGGTGACTGCTTATATATTGAGGTCCCTGGATCCTATGACAAGCTTATACCCTTTTTTATAGAATTAAGAATCAGATACTCTATAATAAATAACCAATAAAACAAAAATGCCTAACGATATATTTGGCCATACAAGACATGAAGATCACAGTGATGAGATTCTGATGCTTGATGTCAGAGTCAAGAAATTGAGAAGTGATTTGCAAGCTTTACAAACCACACTCAATGCCAGTCTTCAATTAGAAATTACAAATTTGCAATCACAATGCATGGACCCTCTTCTTAAAATTGATTCTGAACTCAAACTGCTGCTTCAGAAATATACTGATCTGGCAACATTGGATAATTTTCAAAGTTTGGAAGAAGCTGTTGCAGCTCTTCAAGCCAAATTTAAGACCCAGGCCAACAACTCCGAGCAATTGAAACAGCAATTGGAAGAGCAGATAAATAATGTCCAGGCACAGCTCCAAACAATTGTCAAAAGCATAAAATCACAGGAAGATTTTGATCTAGTGATTTCCACTCTAAAGGAACAGATTCAGTCACTCCAGATACCTAATCTGGACCCCCTGAACAATGCCATAGCCGAGGTTAAAGAAAAAATTGAGACACTTGAAAATTTTATGAACAATTTGCCATCTTCTGATGCTTTGAGTGCAATAACTCGGAGTGTTGCAAACATCAAGCTGCAACTTGAAACATACGAAGATTTTGGAAAAATTCAAAGTTCCATAACCCATCTTGAAGGTACAATAGCAGCAGTGCAAAGTGATTTGGCAAATGTACTAGAATCCCGATTGCCTGGGATTGTAGATACCCTTGTCAGTGTCCAGCATCAGATCACAAAGCTTGAAAACCTCAACACCGAATCTGAACTATCTCATTTTCATCACTTGATCGATGATATCCAAACAAAACTTGAAATTTTACAACAATCAACACCCTCTCAGGCAGATATAGCCCTGCTCCAAAATGCTATGCAAAATGTGGCTGATGCTTCTGAATTAAACAATGTAAAATTGGCACTTGAATTTTTGCAGAATACTGTTTCAAATCTTCCCACATCACAGGAACTTAAAAATATAAAGAGGGCAGTGAATAGGATATTGAAATCAGAAGATATCAAGAATATCCAAGCAGAGATCAAACAACTCACACAGACAGTGGCCACTCTTCCAACCAATCAACATATTAATGAACTGCATGCCCTGTTTGAGGATATCAGAAGACAGGTCCATGATCTTACTGCTCAAAATTCAAAATTGGCAGTTGTTGAAAATTTGCAACAAATTGTAGCTAATATCAAGCAACAGCTAGGGACCATGGAATCCAATCAAGCAAATGCTCTGTCTGTTTTTGCCACCCAGCTTCAAGAGATTGTGCAACAATACAAGAGACTTGCTGTGGACATAAAAATAAAGCCAGGCCATGATGATGTTGTTAGGACCATCAATGATCACCTTGAATCTGTAACAAGCAGATTGCTCACAGCAGAAAAAGAAATAACAGGCATAATCGAGAATCCAAAACATACAGTAATTCTTGAATTGTACAGCATCCCCAACAAAGAATATGATTCACCATTTACACCAGGTGGCAAAATATATATGCTGTCCCCTGCACAATTTTATTACCAGTTTTTTGTTGGGGGCACATTGAGACCAATCAAGATCAAATATTGGCATCAACCACAGGCACACCACTACCCCACCTTATCAATAACAAATGCTGACAACAAAGTGAAAATCACCAGTGTAGAGTTAGAGGATTTTACAGACCCCAATACATTAGAAACAGCCTATACTGAAGATGATGGTACTCTGGAATTTAAAATACAAATAGGGGACAAATTATATTTAGAAAATCCTGTAGTATCAGCTGCTGAACACCCCATAGTTGCAATATTCTTGTTTACATATTATGTCTAGACAAATTATTGTTGATGAATTACACAGACAAGCCAGACATAATTTTAAGAGACTCCCAGTAGTCACAAAGGGCATAGATGATTTATGGCAGAGCGACTTGATTGAGTTGGCAAGTGGGCAGTTGAAAAACTTAGACAAAATCAACAAGGGCTACAAGTATCTACTCACTGTAATAGACACATTTTCAAAATTTGCCTGGGCTGTGCCACTCAAATCCAAGACTGGAACATGTGTTACAGAAGCCATCAGGACAATCATCAATCATTCAGGAAGATCACCGCGCTATTTGCAAACAGATAATGGCAAAGAATTTTATAATTCAGTGTTTCAACAATTTATTAAAAGCCAGTCAATACAACATTACTCGAGTTACAGTGATCTCAAAGCCTCAATTGTAGAGAGATTCAACAGAACCTTAAAAAATCTTATGTATAAACAATTTACCCTCCAAGGTAATTATAAATGGCTTAATATTCTTCCAGAACTTCTACATAAATATAACAACTCGGTCCATTCCACAATCAACATGAAACCCTCTGAAGTAACTTCATCTGATGAGCAAAAATTGATCAGGACTGTTTATTATCCTAGATACCAGCCAACAACAAGAAAGGCCAAATACAGGGTGGGTGATCAAGTAAGAATCAGCAAATATAAGCACTTATTCAAAAGAGGCTTTACTAGAAACTGGAGCACCGAATTATTTACAGTGGTTCAAGTTAAACCCGGGACCCTTAACACATATATAATAAAAGATCACCGAGGAGAAATTCTCAAAGGCAGGTTCTATGAACAAGAGCTCAGCAAAACTAAACAGCCTGACACATATCTCATAGAAAAAATCATCCGCAGAAAAGGCAACAAGTTACTTGTCAAATGGCTGGGTCATCCGGAAAACAGCTGGATCGATGCAGACAAAGTGATAATATGAGCACTTGGGATGTTATAAAGAGGCTGCCAGAACCTGAACAGCAGAATAAGAGAAATGGCAACTTGCTGCCTGATAATATTAGGTGTCTTATTGTTGGGCCATCTGCTTGTGGTAAAACTACACTAATGGTTGATAATTTTTTATTGGCACCCAACTGGTTAGACTGGAAAAACAGGCACTTGTATATCTTCTCTAAGAGCTTGGAACAATTAAAATATCAGCAGCTGATGAAGCTATATGATGGACTGGATATTGCCACTTTTGAACCAGATGTTAAGCCACTTCATGAATGTCTCGATAATTCTGTTGTTGTGTTTGATGACATTATACTGGATAATCAAAACAAGGTTAGAAATTTCTTTACACAGGGGCGGCACAAAAACATTGATTGCTTCTACCTGGCACAGACTTTTTCAAAAATACCGAAGCAGCTGATCCGAGACAACAGCAATTTTATATGCGTGTTTCATCAGGATCATACCAACCTCAAACACATACATGATGAATATGTAGGTGGGGACTTGAGCTACAATGATTTTTCCAAATTTTGCAGCAAGTGCTGGAACCAGGACAGTTATGGGTTTGTCACAATTGATATGACAAGAACACCTAATACTGGCAAATACAGAAATAAAATCAACGATTTTCTAGACGTTGAGACATAAATAAACAACCATGAAACGACCAGTCATTGATGATCTTAAGTTAAGAGATTATCTTGTAAAAAGATTTAAGGGATGGAAATCAGAGAACCGTGGAATTTATGAAAAACACAAACAAACAGAACAGCCTGTAATTGATGCTATTAATAATTTAGGTAAGAATATCAAAACTGTTACAGAGCAAAATCAAGATTTGATCACAGAGCTTGTACCTGTAGCTGCTAGGAACATATTAGATTATCCATTCACCCCACTTTCCAGCATTCATACACCTAGTCCTGTTGCTCCTAGAAGAATTGAAGCTACACAGGATCCTATTGAATTGGGTCTTCTTGCACAAAAATATTTAACCACACCTAAAGACAACAAAGATGAGGTGTTTGGCTTATATGCTGACACAGAGCTTGATGGCAGCATTATTCATAGAATCGGTAATTTCAGAGTAACTTTTATGGGGGATGATCTGATTGTTTATTCAGAATCTCGTCTCGGAGAAAAAGGTGCTTTTGTTAAGTACCCCGGCACACCTGGATTGTGGGAACTGATGACTAGGAAGAGACCTGGCAGCTATACAGATCAAGATTATGAACATTACAAAGAAATATTAATAAAATCAGATGCTCTATACCAGAACAATGATCCCACACAAAAAAGAGTCAAGTCTAGCAGTGGAGCAAAATACAATAATTTAATCAAGCCCATATGGTCACAGATCAAGACTGGCAGTGGAATCAAACAATACAACACCCTGCCTAAAGAATTTGTGTGGGTTGATGATGTCAGGAAACTTGTAGATAGGTTATTGGTGATAGCTGGGGAAGAAAATGCTGGCAACCACAATTTTTACAATGAAAAGGTTGGAATTATGGACATGATAAGCACCAAATTGTCTAATTTTATAGTGAATGACCCTAAGGGGATTGGATATCTCATAAAAATTATTAATACTCTACCCCCCAAATTTTGGAATATTTCCGAGGGTCGGGGGTTGGTTAATGACATCATAAACAAGTTGCCATTTGAACTACACATTCCAGGCTATCAGTATTGTGGTCCCGGTACAAAATTGGATCATAGATTAAACAGAGGTGACCCTGGTGTAAATCCCCTAGATGCTGCTTGTAGAGACCATGACATAGCATACAACACACATTCTGATCTTGACAAGAGACATGTTGCAGACAAGAAATTAGAAGAGGCTGCATTTGGTAGATTTGTAAGCAAAGATGCTTCTTTGAGTGAAAAAATAGCAGCATTGGGAACCACCATAGCTATGAGCACCAAACAAAAACTGGGGTGGGGGTTGTGAACATGTATATAATAAACATAGGATGAAGGCCAAGGGTGTTATGTATCAAATACCTTATGCAGGTCTCAAATCTCTTAAAACTATTGATAGTCTTTTAACCAAAAAGCAGCGGAAGAAAAAAGGCTCTTGTATTGCAAAAGGACATGGTATGAAATTGTTGCTTAGCACCCCCCAATTAAAAAAATTACAGCAATCTAGAAAAAAATCACATGTGGGGGGTTTCATATTTACCATCCCTGCCATCTTAGCTGCTCTCGGGGCTGTTGGGAGCTTGGCCGGGGGATCAGCTGCCATAGCAAAAACAGTAATAGATGCCAAGAAAAATAAGGCAGAATTAGATGAGCAGAGGCGCCATAACCTGGCCATGGAGAAAAAAGGCAAAGGTGTTAAGAGAGCCATGAATAAGTTTAAAAAAAACAAGAGCCGCTTACAAACCAAGATATTGAAGCTTTAATCAAGCCATTGGGCATCAAACATTTTAGAGGTGTGTACATGTCTGATTCTTTACCGGAACAACCACTCAACAAAGAGTGTGGCATAGTTAATTTGGATGAGTACAAAAATCAGGGCACTCACTGGATCTGTTATCTTAAATATTTAAACGATGAGGCATTTGTGTTTGATTCATTTGGAGGTGTTCCACCTGAAAATTTAGTAAAATATTTAAAATCATCTAATCTTTATTACAATAATGCCCGTGTTCAAAACTTCAAAGATGTTAATTGCGGACATTTGTGTTTATCTGTTCTCAGATATATGTCTCAAATAAATAAACCATCAATTGAAAATTTTCAAAAAGCCTTGTGGTATCTGAAACATCATGGGGGTATTCCATCTCACCAGCCAAAATTCAATATTGAAACTCAAATTGCATGATGACATAGCGTATCCCAAAACAATAGCTCTCAGAGCATTTTACGGCATGTACCTGATCCCTAATATTACTCACCACAACAACACAATTGCAGTAGGGGATCAAAAAATTGTCATCACTCCAGGGCAGTATAATCTGTCCACTCTAAATGCTCAATTACCCAGAGGTGTAGTGTTAAGTCAAAATTCTGTCACTCACAGAGTAGAGATTGTATCTGCTACGGATACAGTGCATCTGGGTACTATAGGAGAACTATTAGGATTTGAGAACAACACAAAACTCGAACCGGCCATCAAACACACTGCTATGAATATACCCAAATTCTTAGCCATAGAGACTCTGAATATTCACTGTAATGTGGCCGAGGGTATGATCACCAAATCAAATGGCATAGGCACTCACAAACAAACTGGCATCATTGCAACATTCAAGCCTAATTCCGAATTTATGGAGCCCATCATCTACAATCCATCCCCAACATTATATTTTCCCGTGTGCCATAACAGAATAGATTACATTGAGTTGATGGTCACTAATGAAAAAGAAGAATTAGTTGATTTTGCTGGAGCCACAACAACTGCAATCGTAGAGATTAACATTTAAATAAAAATACATACAATGGAAAATATTGAGAGTTATGAGCTACAATCATTCCCCCCAAACAGGAGGACATTTGCAAATTTAAATCAACCCAACACAGAAATAGAGGTTGATCTTGATGTAGGGGATGGCTTTATACACCCCCACAGAGCAGATCTATACATCAAATTTGATGTTGTAAAGCTCGATGGAACAGATTACCCGGCAAATTCGAACATAAGACTGGTGGACAATTTTGTGCCGCATCTGTTCTCTGAAATTGAGATCAGAAAGCATGGCGTTGTTATAAACAGAATAGATTATCCCGGCATTACCTCCACAGCTTTGGCCACATTAAAATTATCCAAAACCGAGGCTTCATACTACAAAATAGGTGGATTTGAAGCTGGTGATAAAATATTAACCAAGAACCACACAGTGCTGTTCCCTATGCGCCTGTTGCCAGGATTCTTCTCGGATTACAAAGAAATTATGTGGAAGGGTGGGTTAAGAATTACATTTAGAAGAGCTGCAAATGATAATAATGCTTTGATGAGGTACAGCACATTAAACCCTACAGGAGAAGCTCTGCCCAATACCCTACCTGATGAGGGCAAATGCATTATTCAGACTATGGAGTTAAGAATCCCGGTTGTTGAATATGAGGCCAGTTATGCTCTTAAACACAAAGCAGATATAGTAAAAAATCCACAGATTCTTCTACAATTTTATACATATCAATGCGTACAGAAGCCCGCATCTGGTACTTATTATGAATTTGATGCAACAAATTCATTCTCCAGTATTCAATTTGACATGCCCGATTTTGTAGTGGTACTGTTTCAGACTGGGAGACACAACAATCAGGAAAAAAATTCAAGCAAATTTGATAACTGCAACATCAAGAACATATATCTTAAAAATGGGAGAAATGAGGTCTTTCCTAGAGAAAATTATAATTTAGACATGTCCAAGGATGATTTTCTTAAATTATATGAAGCTTTTTCGGCTTTCAAAAGAGTCACTACAGGCAATACTGACATGTATTACACACCAGATGAATTCAAAGCACGGAGACCCATGTTTGTAATCAACACTTCGAAAAGAAAACAAGTTGTGGTTAATGACAGGACAAACATTAAAATTATCTGTGAATTCCACGAGGCTTTACCCGATGACACCATATGCAGTGTCATTCTTATAGGTGAAAAATCATATGTTTATGATGTAAGAAATGAGAGAGTCACGGAGCAATTCTAGAAGATTTACATTGTTTTAATATTAGTGAACCTGGTATCCAATTGAACTTAAACCAGAAATAAATATGTATGTGTGTGTGTGTGTGTGTGTGTATGTGGCTTAGTTTTAGGTGTGGGCATCAAGAGGAGCATATTTTTGACAGGTTTATGGACAACAATCTCTCAGAAGTGCCTTTTATAAGTATAGCCTCATCAATCTGAGGGGGTCATACTTTCTGAGAGATTCCCGAGGGCTTTTTTACAAAAATCTTGGATTAGACAAGATTCCACACTTGAGCAAAAAGCTCATATGGGCATGTTGAGCCTGTTTTAAGTATAGCAAAACTGCTTAAGGGGGGGTTCATACTTTCTACACTTGTAAGTGGTGCTGTCCCCACCACAAACCCCACTACTTATTTCTTATTACAAGTGTTGCCCAAATGAAAGTGAGACACTTGGTTTTTCTGTAATGATTTATTGGTTGGAATATATGAACATACAGAAAGTAAAATTGATCCATGGGTGACATATCCTCTATACATAGTCACCTTGTCTGTTCAAGCAAGTGTCCCAGCGCGTCACAAGGGTATGGATACCGTGAGCGAAGAACGTCTGTGGGTGACTGCGGAACCAATCTTCAACGGCGTCACGGACCTCAGCATCGTTGGCGAACCGGCGGTCCTTCTGATGTTTTCCTAGTGGGCCGAAGATTTGGTAGTCGCAGGGCGAGAGATCGGGGCTGTAGGGAGGATGGTCGAGGTCTTCCCAGCGGAAACGCCGCAGCAGATCACGGCACACCTGTGGTATCCCAACCGACAATGTTTCTGCAGTTTCTCGGGTGGTCATTCGGCGATTCACCCTTACAAAGTTGTCTGCGGCTGCGATTGATTCCTCGGTGATGGCTAAGTGTGCTTGACCAGGTCTAGGCATGTCCTCATTGCGCACATGTCCGTCACGAAATTCGCCACACCATCTGAATACTGTGCTGTGTAACAGACTCGCATTCCCATGCACATTATTCATACGACTATAAATTTCGGCTCCACTAACACCTTCTGCCTTCTTCTTACATACAACGCCACCTACCAGAGCAAACACAATGCTCTGCGTAGTTAAGCTACGGCGCTACGGCAAAAGTCATAGTTTCATTTGGGCAACCCTTATACATAACATATTCTGATGTAATTCTTGAATATTCTAAAACAAATTTCTTGGAAAAATGATGTATATAGTTGGAGAGAAATATTCACGCATCAATATTGATCAATATTTTGAAAAAAATTTGCTTATTGCAGTTTTCAAACTATCGGTTTCGGTATGGTATCGGCTCAGCCCTAATTTTATGTTATTTCTGTGATTGATCTATCTCTCTCCATTGGCGGATTTAGCGGGAAGGGCACCCTACCACGTGTCTCGCCCAAAATAAAGACAACATTTTATTTTAAGTAATGATATCGTTGCATCGCAACAACAAACAGTGCTTGAACAAATATCATAGAATTCGTCCTTAACCCCCTGGTTTGATTCTTTTCCAGAGAGCCAAATAATATAATGAAATGTTTCAAACTAGATTTGCTGGACACTGGAATGTGCCTCACCGGAAATAGATTCTACGACGTCTTGATTGCATAAGATCACGTTAACACTGAGCCATTTTGGAAGACCTCAAAGTATAAAATACGGAGATAGGTTTTAAATATATTGTCACTAATAGAGATAAAGTAGATGTATCACACTTTATCCCCCTTTCTCTCTTTCACACTAAACTATTTCCGATATTTGTGACATTTGTCCTTTTACTCAACGTTCATTGTATCTTCATTAAATCACTTTCAACACAAGTATTTTACTTCATAAAACTGCTTTGAACTGTAGGTCCAGTCTCGATTAGCTTACCTGGACGGAAAGTGTACCTAAACTAAACACTTTTGAACACAAAAAACTCATGATATATAGATCCACAAAGGCATTTGAAACTCTGACATGGGAGCAGTGGCGCTAGTGTCGCTAGGCTATCTTACGGGGAAGCCTGTACTTCGCATATTATCCGAAGTTTCATAAAGCTTAGCGCTACTGTAGCATAGTTTGGCTGACTTTAATATGTATAAAACGCTACACGTTTTATTCCCAAAGTCATATACTACGCTGTGCTATTTTTGGACTTATTCATATTGTGCCCTCCTAAAAATAATTCTGGATCCGCCTATGACTCTGTCCATTGCGCATCAGGAACGGTGGAGAAGGAAATAAAGCGAGTGGGCGGAGCAAAGCAGTGCGCGCTGCTGCAAACGGCTGGTAGCTGCAGCCGCGTTACCCCACCCATGCAAACCCTTTATCTCTCGCGCGTCCATTGGTCGAACCTTCTCGAGTCACTACTGGCGCAGAGGACTTGTTTTCTTACGCTTGCTATACAGACTCCTGGGAGATCATATAAATATAAAAAACTTTAGGGGTCCCAAAAAATTATAGGAGAGTTAAACCCTGATGTACCCTCCTTAAAGACGCCAATGCTACAGAATATTGTCTGCTTTCAGTGATTCGTAACGAAATCAGCGGACGATTACTCTAAGCTATGGAGCAAAAAGTCTAAAACTAGAAAACTGAATAGTTAAAAAAGTATATAGCATTAACGTTAGCACCATCTGCTGAGAATTTTTTTTTAATACTTAAACAAATTCGAACATTAGCACATTGCGCTTACGTCACATTTTTTGGATGCCGTTCTCTTATTTCTTCTCGCTCCAGCTCAGCCGTGATTTAGGAAATTCCACAACAGGACCAGCGTCAAACGAAGAGACACCAAGTGCAGTTGAAGCATTCCCAGTGCTTCGTGAAATTGCAACAGCACGTTCCAAGACTATAAATTTCATCGCGACGTTCGTTATCTGGTTCTCTCGGATTGTAGCATATAAATCTTCCTTCTTTACACGCTCTGTTTTGCAAACGACGCCGAGTTAACAAATTTCCCGTTTAACATGTTTTTTCCTTCTGTTTCCATCTATGTGTAATGAATTTATACGAAATTGGATCTTCTTTTTTCCCCTGCGATGGCAGAGAATATCCAGTGCTGTGGAGGAATGGAAAATATGTTTCTCGTTTTGAGAATCTGAATATGGCACGTTGGGCGGTTAGAGGGTGGGGAATTACGGGCATTTCTGACTCTCAACGTTGCATGAATTAGCCTTTGTCGCTGTCGGCGGAATTAAACTAGAACTGGCCAAATTGGAAATCAATTGCATTTACACGTAGACCAGTGTAGTCATCACAGAAAGCTTGTGAATACAATCTTTAGTGGCCGGCCCCAGTGGTGGAGTGGTTAGCTCATCGCGCTACGACGCCAGGGGTCCCGGGTTCGAATCCCGTCTTGGGCATTGAGGTTTGTGAGTGTCCATTCATCAATTTCATCATATCATCACTCATCCCGTTCTTCGCAAATTAGCCAGAAGTGGCACTAAAGGCGAAGTGAAATAAAGCAAATCAATCAATCTTAAGCGGAAGTACACTCTGTCCAGGGAATCTCTGGAGGAAGCGAACGAAAGCAAGTCTCGGCGCAAGTAGTGACTCGAGTGGGCTCGACCAATGAATGTTTGACGGGTAATGAGTGCATGGAGGAGAAAACGCGGCTGCTGCAGCGAGCCGTTTACAGCAGCGAACACTGCTTTGCTCCGCCCACACTCTTTCTCCCCTTCTATACCGTTACGCGCGGGCTTGATCCACAAGATTCCAAGACAGTGTACCCTTTACCGCCTCTTGGAAGAGGAAGTTTTTCAAGCACGTGCTTTTCAAAAGTGCATTGCTGCATAACAACATTAGTAAAACGAAAACGTCTTGCCACATAGTAGGCTTGGTTAATTCACATGCACGTGTAGAAGCGAGAAGTGCTAAGTATCGCAAGCATTCAGCCTGCATTCAGTGCCGGATCTACAAATCTTGGACCCACCGCGAAATATTACCAAAGGCCCTCTCTACCAACCTACCTTCACACACACACATTATATGTATTGAAGTGTGACTCAAATTAAGATCGGGGATCAAGACTCACCGGGATGTATTAAATTATAAAGTGATAGGTTTGCGGTTCATAACTACTGAGAAAGGACCCGCCCCGGTCTTGAAGGAAAAGATGAAGTATAACTGAGTGAGAATGCTCTCTCCACACTGTTCTCCTGCCGCTGTTCTTGTAGAGTCCTTTCCTAGACGAAGATGTAAGTTGTGTCCATAACTTGTCAGAGTCCGTACTTTGACTCTTGGCCGACGTTCCTCCTTTATCCCGCGACAAGTGTATCGAAAGAATTATCTAAGTAAACTGAGAGCGATTCTCTTCCGGACTTCTCTTTTATAGAACTGCGGGACTATAGTGCGCGTCAAATCTCCTGCATATGGCGATAGCCAATAGCAGAGCACTGCAGCGGTGCCATGTCGAAATCTCACACGGAAAAGAGAGAGCGTGGTCGAGCGAAACGCCTTGTCACGGAACATTAGATAATATAACATATAATAAACTTAATGGGAGAAAAGAACATACCTGATTAGGGACTGCATAATTCTTTCAATATTCTCAAGGTGGAAGTTGTAGAGCCTTTGTAAGATATTTTGTCCCGTAAAGAGTACGTTATCTTTTTGGTAGTAGAAAATTCGCCACGATCGTAAATTTCAAAGACTGTTCTACGAACTACGTCTTTTTTCAAAGTCATCTAAGTTTGTCGTTCTTTTCTGTATATTAATGTGCTTTCTAGTCTAGGTTATTGAAACATTGGAGCAGGCCCCGATCCACATTGTTTTGCCCCCGAACATATCCGAGAAACGGTAGCTTGATTCACACCACTCGCTTGAGCTGTTAGATCCTGGCACTTCTTAAAGTCAATTTTACTTCTTTGTTCGTCACTCGAACACTCTTTTTTTTTTAAAAAAAAAAAAATGTACACCTGAAAAATCACCTGTCGTGCCTGGCTTCGTACAACACTGTATTTTTCCCTCTTCTCTCGCCATCACTACCACTTGGTTTACTCAACGACATGCTGCACACACCCACTAAACACATGAAAAAAAAACGAACAATGACGGTATCCTCTTCGTCAACTTCTTCTACCATCACTGGGAACGAACGTGCCCTGTTCCCTTAGCTAATCGGAAAGTATCAGAATGCAACAGGAACGAAGGGAGAGCAAAAAGGATACAATGCAAATACGTTTATAATAACATTGCTTCTACAGAGGGAACGGTATAAGCTACAATCACGCTTGTTTTTCCTGCATACTCGCAAATTCATTATCTTTCCATCTGTTGAACTACTGACACTTGAAATAATCTATTTATATCCGAGCGACAGGTACACGATTTAGTAGCGAGGTGAAACAGCTTCTGAACTAGGCAACGCCGCACGTCCGTGATTCGCTGGTGCTGTTCAGTCGTTCAAGGCCATATGCAGGAGATTTGACGCGCACTCTAGAGGTTATTCTCCTCAAATCCTCTATCGGCGAGGTGTGCTTTCGTAACCTCCCGTATAACCTCAGCACGGAGGCATTAAGAAACCCGGCGCATTCTTGGATACCTAAAGGCAGTCAGTCGATGAAGGAGACAGATTAATGAACAGAGTGCAGAGAGCATTAAACGAGCCTCTTCTCTAACTTCACTCATTATACCTCATCAATACACATATATAATGTATGTGTGTGTGTAATTTTTAATCTCATGTTGACAAGGGCCTATAGGGTGATTCAAAAGTCTCCTAACACCCCCTATAAAAAGTAAAGGAGTTAGGCTGGGTACAATTGGTCATGATTGAAACAGGTTAGGCTTAGGGGGAAGCTCATTGGTGTGTTCCAAGCTGACGTCCGCCATAATGGTGACCGCAATATTCCATTTTCACACCTGAAAATGATACATTTGTTACAATCATGCAGTCGTAACGTTTTCTTGATTAAAGATAGATTGAATTAACCTTTACCACTGTATTTCTCGTGAAATGTAGCCTGATTTGATTCTAGTCTGACTGCCACCCGGGGTGGGTGATCAAAGATCGGAATTTTTCAGCTTAAGCAGGGATTATGACCCTCACCAACCCCTCCTTCAGCACGCCACTGGACACTCGGAAGAATTTTCATGGCTCCAGAGAAACCCTGCCGTGGCTATAAACATGGGGATGGGGGCTGAAAAATGTGCTTGTTATGACTCAGACCTTCAAGAGTGGGGGAAAGTACAGGTCGTTGGACCTGTGTAACTGTTCGGAAGCGTTCGGCACCGGCAGAGACCAGAGAGATTCGCACCATTCTGCGATGAGCTGGGCCGACGAACACCATTGCCTTCAATAGGAAACTTGGCGGGAGGGTTCGGCGCGAGAGGTAGAGGAATCTCTTGCGTATTTCGAGCTGTTTCATGCTGTCGTTTGGCTTACTTCGCACAAATATGCGAGTATTCTGACTTATTTTTTTATTACCTCTTCTCTAAAATATATAAAATGCAGTATTTTTATTATTTTGCTTGTTCATCGCCTCATCTTCCGATGACCGGACGCCTCGCCTCTGGACCCTACCCCCACGTCCCCTAAAATGTACCTGCATGGCACCTTGCTGTATGCACGGGGAAATTTACCTTACCATACTATCCTCTGGTTCTCATACGACGAAATACATTACAAATTGACATAAAACATCATCATTAGGACAGTGCAAATTCACTTGATGGCAAAGATAACATCGTCAAAAATCTTACTAAAATTCCCTTCTGGGTCCGCCCGAGGTTAAAATCCGTTTTAGGCTATGCTTACAGGTAAATTAAAAATGTGTAGACATTACCATTAATACCATGCGTTCAACTTGCGCCGCGTATTAAACAATCGTAATATGGCTACATTGTAACACAATAAACGGTAACCGTAAGGGCACCGAATTCATATTGTGCCAACGTAAAATCAAGCAGACGTTCATCGAAATGTCATTGTGTCGAACAGGAGGATTCCTCAGCCAGCTTTTCTCGCACACGTCAACCAAATCACTGCACACTTGAGTCTCGAATTGGATGTAAATATTTACCATGCATAATTCATGCAGTGCTCTTGATCGTCCATCCTGTTGCCCTGATTTCCCTTTGGAAATGTTGACTGTTCACGCTTCCAATGAAGCTCCCAAAGTGCTGTTCGTGCACATTGATTTCCGTCAAACGCAGATGCAACCCTCATGGGAATCACTACCTCCGTGACGTCCGAGGGACTTTTCCCGAACCCTGATGATTCGTATTTGCTTCAGTTTCGCCGTTTTGACCTCATCCCCCTCAAATTTGGATCTTGAAATTTTGCATGCCTCCACTGGGAATCCAACTAGGGAATCCTTGATTACAAGCTTAACCAGCGCTTCGCTAACAAAAGTCGTTCTTAAGTCTAGAACAGTGGTTTCCATGGTGACATTCGCCCCATTAGTATTTTGCCGGTACTCTCAAAAATCATTGAGAAAATAGTAAACGATCAAGTTCGTAAGTACATTGGTGACTATAACATTCTTCCTCCGCAACAATCCGGTTTTCGTCCTCACTATAGCACGCAAACTGCTCTCCTGAAAGTGACCGACGATATTTTCCATGCAATGGACAAATCCCATGTAACATTGTTAGTTTTACTTGACGTCAGCAAAGCTTTTGACACGCTACCACATAAACTACTTCTTGCAAAGCTACAATATTACAAATTCTCTCCAATAACACTCAAATGGTTCGAGACGTATCTCCGTGGAAGGCAACAGCGTGTAGTAACAGACAAACTGTCGTCGCCTCTGCTAGTGGATGCTGGCGTCTCTCAGGGTTCAATCCTGGGTCCTTTGTTATTCACGTTAGCAGCTGCCGACTTGATTACGTCAGTGAAATATTGTAACGTGCACTGTTATGCCGATGACACGCAATTGTATATATCGACAGATATACTTAATTTACAAAATGCGATTGCAGTATTAAATCAGGATTTGAAAAATATAAGTAACTGGTGTGAATCAAATGGCTTAGTTCTAAATTTAAATAAATCTACATTTACTATTATTGGAAACAATAATCTCGTGAAACAAATAAATCTCAGCGAATGCAAAATATTAATTGAAACGAAGAACGCAAACAGTACGAAATTTGGGCTTGACCATGGATCAAAAATTAGACTGGTCTGAACATGTACTGAAACAGTGCGGTAAAGGATATTCAGTGCTAAAGAGCCTCTACACGCTTGTTGACTTTATTTCACCCAAAATTAAATTAAATTTGGTCCAATCTTTAATATATCCTCTTTTCGATTATTGCGATGTTGTTTACGGGCCAAGAATCACAAAAAGGCTCTCGGGAAAAATTCAGAAAGTCCAAAATGCATGCATGAGGTATGTCTACAGATTTAAAAATCACGAACACGTTCTACCTGTGCTTAATCAGCACGAAATTCTCAACATGGCAAGACGGAGAGAACTGCACATGACCTGCATTAATTGCAATGTTATAAATAAAAACATCCCGGACTATCTGAGTGTAAAGCTTAAAGCCAGGAGTGAAACGCACTCTTACTCCACCAGAAGCGCCGCTAATCTCCATATACCTCGCTGCAGAACTTCTGTTTCGCAATCTTCATTCAGTTACATGGCACCTAAAATCTGGAATGCACTCCCGAACGAAATAAAACAACTGAACTACAAACACTTTCGTAGGGCAGAATATGATTCACTGATTGATGATCAGAAGCAAAGTAAGACCACATATGATTAAAACTGTTTCCTGTGAATTATTGAAAAAACTGGACCGAAACTAAGTTAATACATGTATATTATTATCTTTTCATTTATTAGCACACACGCACTGTATATATTTTGTCATCTGTTTTCTTTTTGTGATTTTCTTTGTGTAGTAGTAGTTTTTCTTTATAGTTTCTTTTATGTTATTTTACTTATATAGTGTCTTATAATCTTCATGTATAATAATGTACCTAGGTACTCTACTACATTTTTCTTTGTCGGGTTAGGTGGTAGATCAGCATTTGCTGAACCTCGCCCAAGAATAAAGACCATTGAATTGAATTGAATTGAACTTCAAAAGGTCCGAGGGCCAAAATTATATCCAGCAGTTGATTGGCGGGCCGCATTTGGGGGGGGGGATTAAAAATTACAATAATTGTAAGTACTGAACAGAAAATGTAGTACTTTCGCATGACCTAAATTTCTAAAATGAGGCAATAAAAACAATGGAATCACAAATCAAAATTGTATAATTACAATTTATTTCACAAAAACCCAATACTTATGGATGAATTTAAAGAAATGAAAAACACACCATACAAATAAGAATCCTTCATAGTAAGTGTTCAATGTGAAAATTGAGGCCGATTAGCTTCTTTTATTAAAGTTGGAATGTCCACTTCAATTTCTGTATTCGAAAGTCTCAGAAGGTGAAGCAGTGAAGAATCTGCCAGTCGGCTTCTGGAGCGGTTCTTGATTAACTTCATTGAAGAAAAACACTTTACACGTGAATGTGCTGCCGAACATCGATGTCATTCTTTGCCCAAAACTACGAAGGTTTGGTAAGTATTCCATTGAGAGGTATTTGAAAAACTCTGACCCCTTTTCTTGCCTAGTTTGAAGGAAATCGACTTGCAAATCACACAATTCAAATTGGAGAGAAAAGCTTCTTGTTCTTCGATATTAACGCCACGAGGATTGCTAAATAGCTGGATGCTGCTTTTAAGTTCTTCAAAATCTTTAAATCTGGAGTCAACTCATCCATTATTTCTTTAATATTTGCACTTAATTCAGAAAAGTCCAGTGTTTCTTCATCTTCAACTAGCCGCCGACAGCTTGGAAAATGGACCAGATTATTCCTCTCCAAAGTAACGTTGAAAATCATCAGTTTATTACAAAACCCATTGACACCAGCTGATTTCTTCACTGCAGATTCAAGGTCAGTTCGTTCAGATGACATGTGATATCTGTTAGAAACGCCAGTTGTTTAAGGAAATCCATAAATAGAACGTATTTTAATAAAAATACATAAAATTAATGTATTTTTCAAACTGGCTTCGCGGGCCGCAAAAGAAGACATCGCGGGCTGCTGGTTGGAAACCCCTGGTCTAGATATGTTCCGGTGGGCTAATCGGGAATGAACCTACCCACTCACAAATAACACCCAGGCCGGGATTCGATCATGAGACCCATTTCTTTTGATACTATACTGCAGGAGGCCTTACAAGGAGCGCTTCGTGGGCTAACAGCAGATCGTCGCTGGCACACTGTTGCCGATACTCTCGTGCCGTCTGCTCCTCAGCCGAACAAACAGGCCGAGGTAGCAAAGAGGAATAATTTTTCGCATCCCCCGAATTTTATTAAAAAAACATAAAAACGTGGAGTTTGCCCCCTCTTCTCCAGCTACTTTGGGAAGAAAACCCGAACTTTTGCTTTTTTTCGTTCGCACTTGCATCTTGTGTAGCTACTGTGAATCTATTTCTTCCCTGTTGACTCGGCTCTTTGTGGAAATATGTCCAAAAGGAAACGAATGCTAGGGAGATCGATGAGCTGTTATACGTATGATACGAACTGCTCAGAATCGATTATGGGGAGGCCTTTCCTAACAGAGGAGGGGAGGGAGCCTTTGCAATCGTTTGTTTTGTCTATACTTCTGGATAGACTCACGCTTGTGGCCTCTGGCTATCGTCAAGCTTCATTGCATTTCTAACATAGAGGCGACAGAAAGCTGACACCGCAAAACCTCATCCAACCCCCCCCCCTCTCCTTGACCCCCCTCCCGCCAATACTTCAGCTGGATCACCAGGTCCAAACTAGGGGTGGCCAGATCCGGATCCTAGCGGATACGAAATCCGGATCCCGTTGGTTCCGGATCCTTAGGATCCGGATCCTAAAATTTTTCGGATCCGGATCTGTGGATCCGGAATTTCCAGATCCGGATCCGGATCCAGAACTTTCGGATCCGGATCCGCGGATCCGGAATTTTCAGATTCGGATCCGGATCCAGAACTTTCGGATCCGGATCCAGAATTTTCGGATCCGGATCCAGAATTTTCGGATCCGGATCCAAAACTTTCGGATCCGGTACTTTTGGATCCGGATCCGGAATTTTCGGATCCGTATCCGTTTTGCCATCCCACATGCGCTTCTTTGGAAAGTAAGAATGTGCTTATAACATATTGTTACCTGCTAATATACATATATATATAATATACATACACATATATATATATATATAGTGTGTGTGCTCGCGTGCGCGATTTGTAATTAATTAATACACTTACAATGGAGGTCTAAGTCTCCCCCTCCGATTTCCATGAAACTTGGCAGGTGTATAGAGCCCCCCCCCCCCCATCTCAAATGTCAAGATGAGGAGAAATTGAAGTGGGGATCTGTCCCCGAAACCACGTAAATATGGCATAGGAAGAAACAGGGGGCATACGGCCTCTCTATACACCTGTCAAATTTCATGGGAATCGGAGGGGGACACAGGGGTCAGATGATTCCCACGGCAATTTGTCCTAATCTTGACATTTGAGGCGGGTTTTGCCCCCTAAAACAGTATTTTAGCCGAAACAAAAAAACACGTATTTCTTCCTTTGGGCCCCTCTATACACCTGCGAAGTTTCATGAAAATCGGAGGGGAACACAGGGGTCAGATCCTTATTTCAATTTGTCCTCATCTTGACATTTGAGGGGATTTTGCCCCCTGAAACAGTTTTTAGCTCAAACAAAAAAACACGTAATTCTTCCTTCGGGCCCCTCTATACACCTGCCACGTTTCATGGAAATCGGAGGGGAACTCAGGGGTCAGATCCCCACTTCAATTTGTCCTCATCTTGACATTTGAGAGGAGGTTGCCCCCTAGAACAAATTTTTTGCCGAAACAAAAAAACACGTATTTCTTCATTTGGGCCCGTTTATACACACACCTGCCAAGTTTCATGGAAATCTGAGGGGGACACAGGGGTCAGAACCCCACTTCAATTTGTCCTCATCTTGACAATTCAGTGGGTTTCGCCCTGTAAAACCGTTTTTTAACTGAAACAAAAAAAACATGTATTTCTTCCTTTGGGCCCCACTATACACCTGCCAAGTTTCATGGAAATCGGAGGGGGACACATAAATCAAATGCCCACTTAAATTTGTCCTCATATTGACATTTGAGGGGGGGTTGCCCCCTAAAATCGTTTTTTAGCCGAAACAAAAAAAACACGTATTTCTTCATTTGGGCCCGTTTATACACACACCTACCAAGTATCATGGAAATCGGAGGGGGACACAGGGGTCCGATCCTCACTTCAATTTGTCCTCATCTTGACATTTGAGGGGGTTTTGCCCCCTAAAACAGTTTTTTAGCTGAAACAAAAAAAAAACACTTATTTCTTCCATTGGGCCCCACTATACACCTGCCAAGTTTTATGGAAATGGGAGGGACACAGGAGTCAGATCCTAACTTCAATTTGTCCTCATCTTGACATTTGAGGGGGTTTTGCCCCCTAAAACAGTTTTTTTATCTGAAACAGAAAAACACGTATTTCTTCCATTGGGCCCCACTATACGCCTGCCAAGTTTCATGGAAATTTGGAAAGACACAGGGGTCAGATCCTCACTTCAATTTGTCCTCATCTTGACATTTGAGGGGGTTTTGCCCCCTAAAACCGTTTTTTAGCTGAAACAAAAAAAACACGTATTTCTTCATTTGGGCCCGTTTATACACACACCTGCCAAGTATCATGGAAATCCGAGGGGGACACAGGGTCAGATCCTCACTTCAGTTTGTCCTCATCTTGACATTTGAGGGGGTTTTGCCCCCTAAAACCGTTTTTTATCTGAAACAAAAAAACACGTATTTCTTCCATTGGGCCCTACTATACACCTGCCAAGTTTCATGGAAATCGGAAAGACACAGAGGTCAGATCCTCACTTCAATTTGTCCTCATCTTGACATTTGAGGGGGTTTTGCCCCCTAAAACCGTTTTTTAGCTGAAACAATAAAAACACATAATTCTTCCTTTGGGCCCCACTTTACTGCCAAGTTTCATGGAAATCGGAGGGGGATACTTAGATAACCTCCCTTGTTAGTCTTACACTTTGTAATTATTTAACACTGCATATATTATAATGTTTTATTTTAATTTGTAAAACTGTAACTGTAGAACAATTGTATAATTTTTGTATAACATTTCTATCTTGTTATATGTGTTAAAGGTTTCATCCTCGAATGGAATGTCTCACATTTATGTGTGTTTTCATTTCCAATACATTCGAATGAATACATATTCGTTTTAATGGCATTTACAAAATCACCTCGGACATTTGTGCACGAGTGTGTTAGCCGATGCGTAGCAAAGTATTTTAGGAACAACACTTGAAAAAAATTCTTGTAGGACTAAGGTGTGGTAATATTATAATGGGATTGAGATACGAAACTCTCGGATCCGGATCCGGATTTTCGGATCCGGATCCGGATCCAGATCCGAAACTTTCGGACCCGGATCCGAAATTTTTGGATCCGGATCCGAAACTTTCAGACCCGGATCCGGATCCGCGGATCCGGAACTCTCGGATCCGGATCCAAATCCGAAACTTTCAGACCCGGATCCGGATCCGCGGATCCGGAACTCTCAGATCCGGATCCAAATCCGAAACTTTCAGACCCGGATCCGGATCCGCGGATCCGGAACTCTCGGATCCGGAACTTTCGGATCCGGATCCAGATCCGGAACTTTCGGATCCGGATCCAGATCCGGAACTTTCGGATCCGGATCCAGATCCGGAACTTTCGGATCCGGATCCAGATCCGAAACTTTCGGATCCGGATCCGGAATTTTCGGATCCGGATCCAGATCCGTAACTTTTGTATCCGGATCCGAATGGATCCGGATTTTTCGGATCCGGATCCGTTTGGCCATCCCTAGTCCAAACACGAAGAAGAATATGTGCCTTATAAGTGCTAAATCACAGCGGTGAAAGCTTGGAAGAAAACAGCATCCTAAATACCAAGCATTTATTGTGTGTGTCAAACTATGGAGCGGAAACACGTGACATATTCCGAGAAAAGGGGGGGGGAGGAATTTTAGAATTTTCGTAAACACGATTGCAAAACATGTTCCCGAACGAACTGTCAAGTGTTTCAACCTCAATATACAAATATAAATGTGGCAAACCCTCGATAATTGTATCTAAAGCTGTTTGTTGCATATCTGCAACAGCAGCTACAAGAGACATACTTTTTTTTGTTGCATATATGCAACGGCGGCGGACTAAGGGTTTTAATGCATGTGCACACGTAACTTATGTTAGTTGAAAGTTTATCTATTGCTGACTGAATTAAAACCAGGAGATATTGCTTGCTCTCAGAATGTTCCAATTGTTTCAGTAGAAATAGAGAGGACCTTCTAAAGGTACAAGTCTTGACTAGCAGACAATAGACAATCAATCATTTTTATTTGATAATCTAAATGTTTATTGTTTATTTCAGTGAGGATTTGTTTTGAAAAGCCACTGGAATTCGTGTTTCTAGGAACAATAGAGGATATATTTTTTTTGTAAATTAATTTAAATTGCATATAGTTATTAGACAGTTCTGCAATAAGCATTGTTTTTTCTAACAGGGAGTGTAAAGGGGGCACTACCCCCTTCTCAAATTAACCTAAAATTAACTCACTGCCTGTCAAAGAATAATAGGGAAATGTTTCTAACATTTTTGAGCATTTTTAAATGGTATTTGTTTACTACTTTAGGTTATAAATATATTTATATTGGGCATTTCCTTTTAGCATTTAGATCATTAAATAGCTTCCTCTAGTGATGAACATTACTCATATGAGGCTCATTCTTAGTCCACCAATAGCCTCTTTTCATTTATTTCAATGTTTTGATCCGGCATCCCTGTAAACCTTACTTTTTTCTTTAGCATCATATTTATGTTACTAAAAACTTTCTACTTTCTCATGGCAATATATCCGTAAACATGGGCGTTATATATAATTTCATTTCAGCCACAATTATATGTCTTAATTATTGCATGAATATGATAAATTCAAATTTAAGCAATGTTTTTTGAGGGAAAAACACTATTATTGGGGAAAATTTACCTTGTTTGCCCCCCCTGGAAAAAAATACCTTCCTTGCCCCTCCCTGGAAAAAATCCTACGGACGTCCATGTCCGTAAATATATTGGATTAGAATACGCGCGTACATCGCTATTGCCCGAACTATCCGTCCTGAAGCAGATAACCGACATAACACTTACCAACAATAGGTCGAATCTCTTTTTGTGCATGATTAACCAAAGGAACGTTGCGTGATTGATTTATCATGAATGCATATCACTAATGGCAAAGGAAATCAAGAGAAAGTGCTCTACAATATATGTCCCAAATACATTGTTTCTTCTTACTTGGGGGCAGCATTAGTGGCCATATAGTTGATTGTGTTCGTGTAGTTAATCAGTCACCTGAGACCAACAGAGATCATTGTTACGTTGTAGCGATTGTTGGGGTAATACAACCAGGTCAACGAAATCATTTATGGGGTGGATTTTATGTCTGCTCCAGTGGCGTATCCAGAAGGTTTAACCTGGTTTACCGTATCAATTCTTATTTATTGTATTTATTTATTATACACCTCCATCGTCTGACTACCATGCGAGAGACCCGGGTTCGATCCCCGGAGGGGGAGAACCGGGATACTTCCACCTGTTCAAGCGGCTCCGGTGCCCACCCAGCGTCGTATAAATTGGGTACCTGGATGGTAAAGGTGGCCAGGAGCGCGGTGCTGATCACATCCCCTCTCCTTCGGCCGTGATCAAGAAAGTGTGGGGCCATAACTCGAGCACTTTTACACCCCATCTAGATTAATTAAATATAAAAAAGAGAAAAAACAAATGCAGGCATGCAAGTAAAACAAAAAGAGGAAAGAAACAAAAGTACTTCGCCAATTTCGATTTCCTTTTTCACAGAAATTTGGACCTGGATTTACCTTCACCAAAGGAAATTTCCCTTCGTGTAGCAACACTGCCTCTGCCAAGCATGACATAGAAAACAGGAAGGAACAAGCAGTTGTCTCCCGACAACGTTGTTTGCAGCTGTAGAACTGAATTCGTAGCGCGCGTGTTTTTAAAATTGCCACTCGCCCACCTTCTTGTGGGCTCACTCTCCTTCCCCGCTTAAAGCCATGGTTGAAACACGGTCGTCAACAGTTTGCGTTGCATAACAATAAGTGCCGTACTAAGTTTATTAAAATAATTTACTTAAAATCAGATTTCAAAGCTTGTTTTTTAGTTTGCATGATATGCATAGAGCAATTTCTCACATATTAAAATTAAATGTTCGAGGATCGTTAAAAAAATGATTACTGAACAATACGTTAATTGTTTGTTACTGGTAGCGAAAATTAATCGTGGTTTCAGATAGTGGTTTTATTCGCGCCTCTGCACGTGACACGTCGTAGTTTCACAGATTGACGTGTGGCGGCAGCACTATGCTGACTGCAGAAATTTTTAGTAGTGGGCGGGCGGCTTTAAAACAATTTTCTCACGGAAAGAACGAATTGCGTTCATCAAAATTCAAGTTGTATGCGAAAGAAATGTTGTTGAGTGTCACAGAGATCTTGTGTCAATGGGCACCTCCATATTTAACAGTGGTTCGTCATACTGATTTGCCAAGACCACTAAAGTTCCACCCAGCACCACTCGGTAACATCGAAGTGATACTTCTTGTTGCCTACGACTTCGAAATCGTTTCCGTTTATTGTCGCACAGTACCGAACGGAGTTACCATGAACAGTGAGTTTTAGAATAACTTTCCGGAGAATCGCCTGTTTGCATCATTTCTAAAATCTCCTCTAGTTACCACACCCTTACCCATCACGGTACGTTGACATTTCCTGGATCCATGTTCCATGACAATCTCTGGGCAGTGAAACGTGTGTGCACAGTGACTTTTGGGACACACTGTAGTTTACCAGTGGTGAACGTGGTAATATAGAGAATATGCCCCTGCTCACCTTGGCCAGAAAATCAAATATTCTCAACGAAGGTGGGTGCCTGGAGGTAGCTAAATTTCGCCACAGATAGAAACAAATGAACACCGACGTTGTGGTCATTACAGTTGAGGAGAGAGCACGTTCTCTATCATTCGAACGCTGGGCTCGAGTACAGAATCGGGTAAATTGTTGCGCGACGAACTTTTTGTATTTCGCTCCAGTATTTGTTACTAAAGCTTTGTGTGGCTTCTCCAAACGCTCTATCATCCGGACAGAGCGTTGAGGACTAAACGAAAAATGCGAAAAGTCAAGGACGTCGTTAGGGGGGCACTCGCCCCGGCAAACGTCCACGTGGCCCCGGGAAACTGTTCTGTATTTGCTGGAAATTTTGCTTTGATGACAAATATTGCAAAATAATTCTTCAGTAAATTTTGCTTGCAGTTTGAAACACGTCTTCAATTTTCAGTAGCACGAACCCAAGCAAGGCATTTCTTTCTTATTTCCCTGTTTCTTGCTTGTTGAACACAAACATATGTATTGGGAGGGGATGCAGTTAATGGTTTTGTGGTCCGCCCCGGTCAGGGAAGTCTGAGACCTATTGAAAATGTACTTTTCCTCCCCGCTGTACACCAGATCCAGGATCCCCCCAAAACCCGCACTTTCTCTTCATCTGGCCCTGCACTGGCTCCATGGGCGCCGAATGGACGACACAAACAGGAAGATTTAGCTACGGGTGGCTAGAACTTTCTGCGTTAATTATTTTATGGTTCAGAAAAGATATCCCCATGCGTTTCAAATTCCAAGAACAGAATTCTATTGCTTGTCCCTTTTCGGCGCGGGAATGAATGATGTAGCGGTTCTTCTCACATGCACTCAACCCTCCTGCTAATGACCTGCCCTGCAAGGGGGGAAAGGCCACTTTCAGAAAATTCGGAGAAACATCGAAGCGGTCGGTTCATCTGTTGATTTGGTGGATAGTTGATATCTGTCAGTTTGAAGTAGGATTTCTTGTCCGAGCGGTGATAAACTTCTGTAAACGCGAGAAGATAGCATCACGAAGTGTTTGCGATCTCGTTTTCCTACATCGCGCGTAAACTTTCGAATGATAAGCTGCCAGATTGTCTTCCTCTGGAAACAATGGACCAGGATCGACTGATCGACCAAATATCCAACATATTGGCATTCTAAAAGAGAGTCTGACTACCACACAAGATCCTGGGTTCGACTCCCAGGGTGGTTGATCTCATGTATAATGAAGAATAAACCACGTTTCAATTAAGGAAGGAAACTAGGTATGTAGCAATTGTTTTTACAGCCGTCTGCATGCTCTATAAGTATTATGTTACAAAATGTGTATATCTTTCTGACTTTCTGTGATTTTTCTTCATTTAGCCTCCACCTGCAAATGCGGAAGCTGCTGCTGCTTAGGTGGCAAGGTTGGCTAGACATACAAATATAATTAATCCCTAGTCATACAGCGAATAATACTTATAATATAATCATGAGTTATGGAGAAGCAAATACCTTATCAAGCATTTTCTGTTTCTATTTGTTGTGCAGTGGTTAACAAGGTGCATTACGATGCCAGGGGTCCTGGGTTCGAATCCCGGACTGGGCGTGTGTGTTCTTTATGTTGGTCCTCTCATCAATTTCACATCACTCATCGTCATCTTCATCTTCACGATTAGCCAAAAAGTGTCACAAAAGCGAAGTAAAATAAACCAAATCAATCATTTATATATATATTTCTATATTACGCCGCTTTTCTACTTCTTCGGTTAAATGCGACGATGAGGATGAATGACGAGCCGAAGGAATGGCGATGGGACAGACATGATACAACCATACCTGTCCAAGGTCCGAACCTTGGACCTCTGGTTTGGTAGCGTGTTATACTCACGTCAGTGGAATTCTTAGGAAAAAAATTGTAAAAGTAGGGTGAAAAGAAGCAAAGTTGTACGATGCATAAAAAGCCATGTTTAGTTCTTCTAAAACCTTCCAATTATCGAGTTCGTGTTTCAAGTCCACTGTATGCACAATAAGGCTAATCGGGGATCCAAACCACTATGTGCCTCCATCGGGTATCGAACCCCGGACCCCTTGATTGCAAGACGACGACGCTACCACTGCGTCATCGAGGAGGACGAGAAAAACTTACAATTAGTCAGTAAAATTAATATTGAGGCACAAGGCCTGCGAAGAGTTCTTTCATTCGGTTGCACGTGGTCATCACATCGAGTCCCATAGTTTCAGAGAACAGAATTGCTTCCATACCGCTTTCAAGTATTTCCCAAATTGTCCTCACGATGTTGGAACAGCACAGAAATTTTCGAACTAATACAAGCAGGCACATACCCAGGGAAGGGGCTCGGGGGTGCAGTCCTTTCCCGAAATCCTACAAATATCTGATTTTAATAATGTGTAGTAGTAATTAAATTTACTTCATTAACAGGATTAAACATCTTGTATATGGTAAGTTGCAATATACCATATAGAAATTCATCTTCAGCGCATTTACTCCTCCCCCCAACCTTTTCGCCTTTAGATGGCGGCTGCTGATAAGGGATAAGCCCCTTCCGAAATCAAATTTTGGCTACCGGTCTGACCACCAGGGATCGAACGTTGAACCTTTCGATTGATTGATTAATTGAACTGGTGTTTTAAGTCCACTTTATGCACTGTAAGGCTAATCGGGAGTGGACCTACAGTTTATAGTGAAATCCGAACAACTATGTGTCTCCATCGGGAATCGAACCCGGGCAGGTTGTTGAACCTGCCGAACCAAATACGAGAGTGAAATCATTTGAGCGTGTGGGAACTTTGTTTTATCCAGTGCCATCATAAAATCAGTTTTCCACACACAAATAAGATTAATTTTAAGAAATTAGACGTGTGCATATAATTTCTTATCGTCGTCATTTCCCAAGTGAACAATCAGATGCCATAGAAGACTCGGGCCCACCCTTGAACTAAGAGATACCGGATTCGATTCCGGTATGAACTGTATACATGAGATGCCTAGCTTGAACTCATTACGCACACATTTCATATTTGCACTGTTGCCAATACTTGTAAACATAGTTCCAGCACTTTATATCTAAAACCACAGAAAAAGGTTTTATCTACTTCTCAATTTTTTTCCAGCAAATTTACAAATCTAAAAACTAATAACATTGTTCTTGGTGTATCAACCATTAAGCTAATGAGTTCGTTCTGCATTTAGTTTCCCGAATAATTGCTGTGGATTTCGCGAGAGTATAGCTATCCGTAGACTGTTCGGGGCTACAGAAGAAAATGATGTTCCTTTCCAATTTAATGATTGATTGAGTTGGTGTTTAAGTCCACTTTATAGACAGTAAGGCTAATCGGGACTGGTTCTACAGTGTAAAGTGGGATCCGAACCACTATGAGCATCCACCGGGAATCGAACCCGGAACCCCTTGATTACCAGGCGACGATGCTACCACCCTTTTCTTTCCAAGACTATATACACATATATACATATATAATGTATGTATACAGCATAGGTCCATATGGTGTATAAATAGTTTGTTAATTTATAATAGTTTGATAGAAAAAATCTTATGTTTGGGCCCCCCAAACTGATCAACCTAGCTACGTCCCTGCGAAAAGTTAAAAATTAATTTACTCTGTGTTTAGTTTGCTCTACTTTGTTTTGGTAACAGCATTTGCTTTGTTTACTCCAACTGTACACGTACAGCAAGCGAATTTTGTAGGCGGAGTTTCACCAAGTACCTATTTCTGGACAAATATGAAAGTTGTACGTTTGAAATGAATTTTCATCGGACCCAGAGACCCTAATATTTTTCAATCAATTTGAATAAATGTTTTATTAAACATGTGTTTAATTTTGTACATTGCTTTCAAAATGTGCAATATAAAGAATACATAAGAATATGACTAATTCTATGATATTATATCCAAGAATATCTTAAAGTTGCTCTTTCACATCCTTTACAATATTTTAAGTTTTCAAAGAAAACACAGCAAATCTTGTGTCAGAAATTTTACGATCAATGATCGTAATCAATTAATCAATGTTTCAATTATAACAGGATAAATTTAAAGAAATAATTATAAAATGAATCTTGTCAGTAATGTTATTCAGTGCGTCCATTTCGATCTGCAGCCGAGAGATCGGGAGAAACGTGGCGGGCGGCGCTGACGGAGATGCCGACATTTGAGGCCTGTAATGCCCGCTTATTTTTGTGGACATCTTGCAAAACGAGCACTAACCTGTGTTATAACACGCAAAAGTTCTTCTGTAATTCTTCCAAGTTCCACCCTTATATACACAAATAAATACGCTTTAGAAATTATATTAAGAGCCACAGATAATACTCTGTAAACATTTTAATCATAGTTTTGACCAGTAACGTCCTGCTTAAGTTTATATCCTTGAAAGAGTTTTGTGTCGATGGGGATCGTTTGGAGGTTTCGAATGTGCAACACTGTATCAAGATTACGCTGCAGACGAACCGTTAAAAGCTAATGGTGTTCGTGAGCTTCCTTGCAATCCGAAATCTCCTAGCTCAAGTTTTTTGTTCCTTCGCGACTACAGAGCTGTGAATATAGTGGCAGGCAGATGTAACCAAGAGCGTGTTAATTTCGTACTGTGCGTAAGAGTGTTATTCTTGGTTACTTGCCGTTACTTGTTTGTGTTATTGCAGTGTGTATGTGTGTTGTGTCAGTCAGACGATTGGAATGCCAGCCGCAAGGTTCACGTTAGAACAAAGAATTTTTATGTATGACACTTACGTGAAAACAGACTCGTGTCGAGACGTGTGTAGGTAATTTCTACAGAAATTCCCAGGCGTTTCACCTCCACATAGAGATACGGTTAGACGTCTTGTCCTTAAATTACGAGAAACTGGATCGTTAAATTTTAAAACACCTAAGCAAAAACGACGGATTCTAACCGAAGCAAAACTCGATGAAATTGGTGCAGCGTTAGAACGTTCTCCAAACAAACCTCTACGCCGTGTTTCACAGGAGATGGGCGTGTCAAAATCATCAGCACATACAGCCACTAAGCTACTAAAATTAAAACCGTACAGAGTTTCTATAGTGCAAGAATTACGGCCCCCCGACAACGTAAGTAGAGTAAATTTCTGTAATTGGGTTTTGCAGAATATTGTAGATGGTATTGTTGATCCACAGTTAATAATTTTTTCGGATGAGGCACGGTTTCACTTGCGTGGTCATGTTTGTTCACAGAACAATAGATACTGGAGCACTGAAAATCCCCGAATAATACACGAAGTTCCGTTACAAGATGCAAAAATTGGTGTGTGGTGTGCTGTAAGTGCCAAAAGAATAATAGGGCCTATATTTTTTGAAGACACAATAAATTCAGAGAGGTACCGCACACAAATACTCGCGCCGTTTTTTCAGTTGTTATCAGATAATGAGAGACAATATGGGTATTTGCAACAAGATTCGGCCACAGCCCATACCGCCGCTGATTCTTTGGACGCTATAAGGGAGGTGTTTGATGACAGAATAATTTCAAGAGGTTTATGGCCTTCACGTTCGCCAGATCTTACCGTATGTGACTATTACTTGTGGGGAACCTTGAAAAATAGAGTCTACCGAAATAACCCTCATTGCATCGACGAACTAAAAGACAATATAAGGGCAGAACTAGGAAGAATTACGGAAGAAGAACTTTTGCGTGTGAATCAAAATTTCATCAAACGATGCCAGGAATGTGTGAATGTAGGTGGACATCACTTTGAACAACTCTTATAACACAGGTTAGTGCTAGTTTTGCAATATTTATATAAATGTCTGCATATGTCCATAAAAATATGCGGGCATTACAGGCCGCAAATGTCGGCATCTCCGTCAGCGCCGCCCGCCACGTTTCTCCCGATCTCTCGGCTGCAGATCGAAATGGACGTACGGTATTTTTGACGCCTAACAACTAAATTAACTATGAAACGTGACACAATTTTTTGACTAAAAATCTACCAAATTATAATTGTAAATCCTAGATGTCACCCGGTTAATTCGAAGCCATCATCTTCTCTAACACTGATCAAACTATCCGAAATGTTACATCCAAACGCGTGTTTAAAAGCTCGTAACAAACGTATAATAAAAAAGATTTCTACATTCAAAGCATTTCATCCATAGAGGAATTACATGCTTTCTGTAAAATTACATGGGCTATTTTTTGTTTCGATGCTATATAGATACATGGTGCCCGTGTGTCTGAATAACTTCTCTCTGTCTTAATAGCTCTCTGCTGTGTGTGTTTGTCCTTTCCAACTTTCTTGTCGCAGGTTTGTAATTACTATTGAAACTCGATACGTTTCCTGGTAAAAGTATGAGTGACTATGAAAACAGCCAACCTGTCACTATGCCCTATTATAGAACTGCTGGTAATATGCCACATGGTAAATGTATAACTTCCGTGAGCTGTTGGTTTGCTGTTGGTTTGCTAAAACTGAAATCAGGTAGTACTATTATTTAATAGTCGGGATTAAAAGATATAATTTCAGTCAATTAACATTTAAATTATCTTGAAAGTAGAGTAAAAATGTATAAACCACGCCTGAACTTGCATATTTCGTCACTTTATCTTCAGTTCTGTTTTCTGATGTTAATTTCCAGTTTGAAATAATATCAATTATTCATTATATTTTTTATCGTTAAACCATCAATGAACTGACATCTCTCCTACAAAATTCTTGGCGACAACCACGACTTAAATCCCTTTCTAGGTCAATTAGAGTTTAAGGGAATTATCATTAATAGTCAACTTGTGCATTTATAATTGCATTCCCTCGTGGGAAATATATTTTTAAACTGCTAGTAGCCAAATATAGGACAAAATGGGCACCTTGAACAGTGCCGGATCTACAAGCCTTGGGCCACCGTGCAAAATATTTCCAAAGGCCCCCCCTCTACCTACACACACACACAAACTCGATTTTTTTTAAATGGGAAGAGGGTTATGTGATATACATAGGCCTAGTACACTGTTTTCTCACACCTGGAAAATGATACATTTGTTACAATCACGGTCATGTTGTTTTCCTGATTAAAGATAGGTTGAAGAAACCGTCAACCCGGCATTTCTCGTGAAATTCTAGCCTGATTTTATTCTAGTCTGACTGCCACGCAATCTGGGATGGGTGATCTAAGGTCGGAATTTTTCCGGCTTAGTCCCAGCATAAAGCGGCTCTAGGGCCCATCCAGCCTCAAATTAAATGGTATCCGGGGCGGGGGAGTAAAGGCGATAACGTGGTGCTGATCACATCACCTCCAAGATGGCAGAAATCGAAAATACGTGCGACGGTACCCCCACATTCTCTAGATGTGCCTTCATGGCACGGTGCTATATGCACAGGGAACTTTACCTTTACCTGTATATATTGTATTAGTTTCTGTACCCCTGAATAACTAAGTTTTTTTACATACACATATCCGAACCCTCTACTATGTCAATGGCTGATGGCCCCCTAGAGGCTTACCTGTCTCCGGGCCCTGCCGCACTGTGGGGTTTGCGGGTTGTAGATCAGGCACAAAACAGATGGTGAAATACAGGAAAAATACTGCAAAAACAGAACGTCTGGTATCCCTAGCAATACATTACGCACCACCAACACTACCCGTCTACCGCCGGATTAAAAATTATAGATACTCGAGTTTTTACTTTAATTAAAAATTAACCACTAGACCTACATAAAAACAAGTTACACCAAAATTTAGTTTTTTAAATTCTGCATTAATCTATGCTAACTGATTTTTTTTCGAGTATGCCTTCTATTTTTGATTGCCGTGAGAACAAGAAAAGTACCGATTTTTTTTAGTTTTGCAAACGATCGCTCTTCGAAATTCTATATAATATAAATAAAAAACGGTTTGTCCGATCGTGATGAAATTTTAGTACTGTGCAGGCAGAAAGGTTTTAAACACTCATCTCAATTTTCAGATTTTTTAAATTTGTCAAAAAACAGTTCTTATCTATTTTGCGAAACCACGTTTTCTTAGCATTGAATAGTCCTACAAATACAATATTAGTGTTGAATAGGCTTTTAAAATCCAATCATTGTCAATTCACATCGCGAAACCGATTTTATACAGATTTTTATTCAAGGGAGTCAAGATGTACTATGTGGGACGTGGCAACATGGCACTCAGTGATGTCCGTTGAATCGTGAAAACTGTTACTGCGAGCGGTGTTGCCACGTTTCACATACATCTTTACTCCCTTGAATAGAAATGTGTATAAAATCGGTTTCGCAATGTACGCATACGTAAAGTTCCTTTGAGTCTCGAAAAAAAAAAATTTTCATTCTCAATATTTCATACTCAGCACGAAGCTATTCGAAAGCTGCACTAGTTTTTAACATTCTAATCGCCAGGGTGTTTGTTTTTGTTGTTGTTGTTGTGTGTGTGTGTGTGTGTGTGATCACTGTCGTTACTGAAATCACTTCCATATTTAATTTTACTGGTTTATATGGAAGATTTAATGATTTACCTTATAACACTGCGAAATCCTTTCCTTCAAAGTTATCTTCTAGTTCGTACACGTTTTGGCTTCTATTGGTAATCTAAATACAGTATCTGGGTCCTGGGACGGATTTCAACCCTTTTATTTGTGTCATAATCAAATCAAATCAATCTGGATCCGCACTGTTGTTACATATAGTCTCGTGGCTATGTGCTTGTAGTAGTCTGTTTGCAAACACAAGTTGAAAGAAGTTCTTCTGTTGGGCTGCAGGCTTTGATCTAGGTCAGGCTTGTGCAACTTGGGGCAAGGCGAAGGCAAGCTAACGAGGGTCTGATACTGTGTAACTTCCAGGAACTGTACGTGTCGACCGAAAATAAGAAAAATTAGAAGTTTTCTTACATAATATTTTCCCTTATAAAACTGGGCAAGACCATTACAATGTTCAAGCACATTTCCTACTTTAGTAAGATCGCAAGATTACTTTATTACCAGGGGTTGTAAAATCGTAAGGGGGAGGGGCACCGGTACATCTGACTAGATCAACAACGGCCACTGATCATTTTATACTGAGTAATTCACAAATCATGAGCAGCCAAACTTGCTACTTGACATGATACTCTGCTGCCTGCTTGGAAGGTGAATGCATTCAGTGCATGTGTGGTTGTTGGAGGTCCAAGCGAAAAATATATATGCGTATACACCTAAATGTATATCTTTATTAGCCCCTATAAATCGAATCACTATTTTTAAGAATAGGTTTTACAGTGTGAAAAATGATTTTTTATAAGTAGGAGGACGTTCAACATCTGAAGAACCGTCAAGTTTCATTTCTGTTTGTTAGTTCCTCATTCGAGTACTGGCAATGGCATGAGTATTAGCAATGTTCTCTTATTCGTTTCATTATATATCCTTATCATTCCAAATATCCGAGAGGTATGGAAGCAAGGAGTAGACAAATTAAATATTAATATTGCCCCTCCTTCCACAGTAGTTTGGTTTGATTTGTTGTTTTAAGTCCACTTTATGCACAGTAAGGCTAATCGGGACTGGACCTACAGTTTAAAGTGGGATCCGAACCACTTGTGCCTCCACCGGGTATCGAACCCGGGACCCCGCGATTACAAGGCAATGACGCTACCACTGCGCCATGGGGGAGGCCCCTTCCACAGTAGTCTAGCTGAAAGCCTTTTGCCTTGAAATCAAGTTTTCCCCGCCCGTGTTCGTGTGGAGGCACAGTTCATTAAGTGGCTCGGATTCCACTATAAGCTGCAAGTCTCGTCTCGACTAGCCTCTGTGTAATTAATTAAAGGAACTAAGCGAAAGTTATTATCGCCTGTTAATCACAAAAATGTCCTATGTAGTGGATGTTAATACAAACCCAACCAAGTAAACACAGGAATATGGTGCAAAATCCTGCACACTTGGGCAATTTTATTTCCCGTAGGCTTAGACGTACATGTTAATTAATTATTATTTTTGGGTCTAGAAAATCGTTTCTGCCGTACTGTCATCATAGTAGCCCATTTCGATTATAGCACGTGAAAGCAAGAAAGCTACATGTGAAGAGAATATTAAAGTTAGAGATATATATATATACCTAGGTATATATACTAATGTCCAAAATTAAAGCAACAAACGGAAATTCTTTCCCGTGTGTCCATTTGACCACATAATACGATCAGGTGATAGTAATATTTATGATGTCATAGACAATTGGTTTAAGATAGAAAATAAACTAACCTTAATGTGCCAGGATTCAGGGGTGCCCATCCCCCCCAAGGCCAATGGCGCATCCCACCAAAATTATGTCATGCGTTTCCCCCAAATCATATCATTCGCACCCTTAAACCATATCGTAATCCCCACAAAATATTTAATTACGACAGCTTGTCTACCGAAAGTAACCTTTTTTTTTAGCTTTACTGAACATCATAATTGATCTGCCCTCTTCCCTAAACAGGCGTGCCATCACTTAAGACCACCCCTAAAATCGTTCATAATAATCGAGAATATCGCGTGGATCCCTTTTAAACTGTGGGTTCAGTCCCGATTAGCCTTAGAGTGCATAAAGTGGACTTAAAACACCAAATCAATAAATCAATCAGTACCCTTAACATTGAAGAATATTAATTTAATGGGGTGTCAATACTTTCTTAAGATCCCGAGATATTTAGTCTTTTCCAGCTTTTCCTTTGGCACATTCGGGGTCGAAAACGTGTGGATGCCTTATCGCTAAATCCAGTCTCCAAATTTTATGTTCGAACTCTCTCTCCACTACAGAAATCCCTTGACAATCTAAGATTTAACACTTTATCAAGAGCTTTCTATCTCCCCCTTTAAATTTCATACTCAATCCTAGCACCCAAATTTCCATGCCAATTTTAGACTTACTGTTGATATTGAAGACTGGATATTGCATCCTCCAAAAAATTAATTCTCAGTCTCCACACCAGAATTTCCGCAACAGTCAAGACAATAGTAATACACAAGAATTGGATACCCCCTTCAATTTAATGCTCAATGCCCCTCTAACTAAAGTACTCGCCATGATCTAAGACCTAGAGTTCGATATTGTCCCCCCTCAAAGTTTAATTTAGAATCCCCCTCAGAACCCACGTGTCAATTAAGGCCTAATATATAGGAGTTCGATACGGGGCCCCTTTGATAATGCCCTAAACACTTTCATTTCTTCATCTAATGGATTAAATATGGTGCATTTAAGGTGTAAAATTTTTACATATATTTTGGAAAAGATGTAAATGTTGAATTTTATATTATTTGAAGGGAAAAAGATCCTCCCCAAAATCTCGATGGCGCAACCTGGTCCATAAAACCCCCCTGTGGGCACCCTTGCCAGGATTTTTCAACAAAAAAAATCACGATAGCAACAGGTTAAACTTGGCAAATTTTTCAACAAAAAAAATCACACGAGGAAAGGATTTCTGTTTGTTGCTTTAATTTTGGACACTAGTGTATTTTCCAGTTCCTGATCACCTAATTTCAAAATTAAAGGAAAGGTTTACTAAGGACAGTTAATTTGAGTTAAATTCAGAAAGTGCTGCTTTTCTGAACTACGACATCTAAGTCTACTAGTCTTGGACAGTTTAAAGTCCGAATGGATTAAACCAAACTTCCCTACGAAAAATTATGGCCAACAGTTGGTACGCTACGACGCAGAAAGAAAACTCAAAATAAAAACCCTTTATCAGCTGCTTGCAATGGTTGAAACATTAAAAACTGCCTTTTACAAACTTTATAAGCTTTGTGTCATTTGAATATGCATACCACATCAACAGCTGGATGTGAAATAACATTTCCTAGATTTCGGAAAATCAAGTGTTATCTTCGAAATAGGATTGGTAAAGAGAGTCCGTCTATACTGCCCATTTAGAAACATCTTGCAACGTACTTGGATTTAAACAAGGTTCTAGATCATGTTGCAGCTGTTCATAAAAACAGAGGTATCTTATTGTAGTTTCTTGCTGTGGTTAATTCTCTCATTTCAGCAAAGAAGTATTCACACTCTTTACACAGAAAAATGTTACATGTGGTATATCCAGAGAGTTGAGAGTGAGTGTAGTTATTTTATAGTGTATTATGTACTGCCAATATGAAAAGTAAGTCTGTAATATTATTCCACTAAATAATGGTTTAGGAAAAGAAAAAATACATAGTAATCGTATTTTACTTGACATATTTTTTTTATGATTTCTCAATTGTGTGTAACAGTTATTTAGCAAAATAGATCTCTGACACTTTTTTTGGGGGGGGGGGGGAATGGAAAACTTTTCGATTCTGCACAGCTTCAAAAATTAGGCCCCAAATTACACCCATGTTACTTAGCACCCCGAGAATTTGAAACGGAATTCTGTAGCCCCCGCACTTATACGTATCAGGCTGGCGCCGTCACTGGTAACTTCTTCAAGATAATCCCAGCCGCAAAATAAAATGCAAGAACGGTTTATCAAAAATGACATGAAAATTATGCACAGAAGAATGTTGTATCAAAGTATTTACTTACCAACATTATCGGAAACTAATCTGGACAAGGCTGTCAATATTTGCTGCTGTACTTTGATGTTCTAACACAAATGGTGTTGTGTCTCATATTTACCAGGATTGCCAAGTCCAGAATGATCGTAATCTGGAACACAATTCCATCGCGATTTCACAGGGAAACTGTCAGATATATTAATTATAATTATTAATCTAGTTAGCCTGATAGGAGGTACCGTATTAGCTGCTTCTGCCTGTTCGTCAACGCAACGAAGTATTTTACGCGTCGAAGTCGAAAAAAAATGAGGGGATGGCTGCGATAAATTGATCTCTGACGAAAAAGATATGACTCATCGCAAGTAAGTCAAACACCTTCTCGGTGAAGTGTCGTATTTCATCTTCTGACGCAAGTGCATAATGCTTTCGTAGTTAGGTTAGGCTTGTCAGGTATATTTCTTAGCATAAATACCATTTTTAGCCTAACAACGAAACCATTTAACCTGACGTCAGACGACGATATACGGCGCTTCACTTGTAAGGTGTTTGGCTTACATGCGATAAGTGAGAGCCTTGGGGTGAAGATTGCAAGGAAGGCTGACAGCAACTCCCCCCCCCCCCTTTCCCGCCTAATTTTCAGGTTTATTAAAGTTTGCAAATTACAGGTATTTTTGTTAACTTCCTGGGACCAGCAGGGTGGATAAAAATTGATTCTTATTTTTTTAAAAAACCTCATTTATGATGATTTTATTATTTAAATAGATTTTTTTTTAAAAAAAGCACGCTTAAAATTACTTGTATTTTTTTTGGCACCATACATATAGATATGTTTTTTTATAAATGCTTTTTCCGGTAACGGCCCTGTAAAATATTTGAACAGTTTGATTAAAGCCAATAAAAAAATATATGTAAATATGCATTTTTATGTTTCTGATACTGTTTATATGAATTTACCCAATTTACTATGGAAATGTTTGTTGAGTGTGTTAATGAACCGCCCTTATACAATAATTTCAGTAACTTTTCTTCTAGTGAAATTATAACATTCTAGATGTGCTATATAATTGTAACTTAAAATATTTTTTATAGCCCTTGTAGCTAAATTTGGCAGTTTTTAATTGTAGTTTGCAAAATATCAGCTACCATGTTTATTTACAGTTTATTTACTTTTTAACATGATTAGTATTATGTATGTTATTCTACATAAAATATTTGCTATTTTTGCCTATAAATATTATTGAATTTTAAATTAAGAGAAATTTAAGTATGTGTGCAGTTTGCATATTACATTTCCTTTCGAATGAGCTTCACCCCATCAGAAATCCTATTTTGTTTCCTTTCTTAGAACCTAATAAACGCCATCAAATGATTACGAGATTAATGTACTTCTACCAAATATGATTTTGATATCTATAAAATCCATATGTACGTTATTCTATAAATTATTTCTTTCAAGTGATTTAAATCAGGGACTTTTTTAAATCACCTGATTTAAATCGCGATTTAAAGAGTAATTTTTATGATTGTGCAAACAAATGAAAGTTATTTAGCAATGTGGTACTGGACTGGAAGATTTTCCTTCCAATAGTTAAGCCCCAAGTTACGCCAAGTTCACTTCGGTGTCCCGACAAAACGTACGAGGGCGACTATTTATATTTTGAGCCTTGGCAACACTGATTGAAGTTAGGCGCGATTTGAAGTTTGCACGGAATCGTCTGGCATTATTGACCATAATGTACTTCAAATGTTTTGTCAATAGCTTCATTTGTGTTGTTTATGTTGCCTTGGAGATTGCGCGACAACAATAAAATGAAATTAACTCGTGAACATTTTCGTGCGATGATTTTTTACGATTTTCGACGTGGATTATCAAGACAAGAGTGCATCGATCAACTTACTTCCACATTTGGCGATGAAGCCCCATCCTTTGCCACTGTGAAACGCTGGTATAACGAATTCAATCGTGGCCGCCATTCGCTCACCGACGAGATTCGCGAAGGTCGTCCAAAATCAGTTGTTGTTCAAGAAAACATTGATGCTGTGCAAAACCTAATACTGCAAGATCGTCACGTGACATACTCTGAGATTGAGGCAACCATAGGCATTAGTTCCACCAGCATATATAAAATATTACATGATCATTTAGCTGTGAGAAAGGTATGTTCTCGTTGGATCCCACACAATTTGACAAAAACTCAAAAAGACGCTCGCGTCAATTGGTGCAAACAAATGCTCAATAAATACAATCGTGGTGCTTCAAAAGACGTATATCAGATTGTAACAGGTGATGAATCATGGATATATGCATATGAGCCGGAACGTAAACAGCAGTCGACTGTATGGGTGTTTCAAGATGAACCCAATCCAACAAAAGTTGTTCGGGCTCGAAGCACATCGAAACAAATGGTCGCCTGTTTTTTCTGGAAAACTGGTCATGTGGCAACTGTGCCTTTAGAGGAACGTAGAACGGTCAACTCTGAATGGTACACAACAATTTGTTTGCCAGAGGTCTTCGGTCAAATACGGAAAACAAACAAACGCCGTCGGATCATTCTTCATCAAGACAATGCCAGCTGTCACACATCTCGTCTAACAACCGACTTTATGAACAGTCAAAAAATCGAATTGATGGGTCATCCGCCGTACAGTCCTGATTTGGCACCCAATGACTTCTTCTTGTTCCCGAATGTCAAGAATAAATTGCGTGGACAACGATTTTCGTCGGCGGAAGACGTCGTTGATGCGTTCAAAAACCATATTATGGAGGTGTCTCAAGAAGATTGGAAAAACTGCTTTGACAGATGGTTCGAACGAATGCAAAAGTGTATTGACCATAAAGGAGAATACTTCGAAAAACAATAAAGCAGTTTTCAATGCCAAATTCCTGTTTTTTCGTTGTTAGGCTCAAAATATAAATAGTGTCCCTCGTACCAGCGACAAAACGTACCACTTGGGTTCTTGCGAGGAAACGTACCACTCGGAAGGATCCACTAATAACTTCAAAATATTTACTCCGCGACAAAACGTACCACTTCAAGGAAAACGCTTGAACTTGCCCTTAACATGTCAGGCATTCCAATATGGTGTGCTATCTGCCACCCGAATCAGCACCCAGCTAACTTGACCTTGAGTTAGGTTAGGTTAGGTTATAGGTTCATGCTCCCAAATTAACAGCCATATCTGCAATTCGCCAAGTGTTTCCTTCGACAGAAATCAGTGAGTGGGTGCTTCTTCCATTTTAAGAAATGCCTTTGGCGTAAAGTTCAAAATATAGGACTTTCGGTCGAGTATCGAGAGAATGAGGAAATCCGTTTGCATATACGCATGTGTGCCACTCTGGCCTTCTTAAAAACGGCGGATGGTTGGATGGCTGGAAATACACTCTCTAGCCCCAGAATCAGCGAAGCTAACTCTTTTCTTTGATTACTTTGTGAATAGTTGGTTGCAAAACGCGGAAATTCGAATAACAGTGTGGAACTGTAATAACGACACGATTTTTGATGCCGTCCCATCAAGTGATACGTTTTGTTGCATCACAAATATTTTAAGACTCATTAGAAAACCCTTCGCAGGTAGCCGCCCAGGTGGTAAGTACGTTTTGTCGCGTATTCGTTCACTCAGTGGCGTACGCAAGGGGGGGGGTTACGGGGTTTAAACCCCCCCCCTTGAGCTTGTGAAATATTATGAAAAATGCTGTGGAAAAAATTTAAAATGGCCAATTTACCACAGTCAAAGATCTGGGACAATACTATTACTATTACTACATCTACTACTACTACCACTACTACTACCACTAATAATAATAATAATAATAATTTGAATTATTATTTCCATGTAGCATGAAGAAAATCACAGCATTCAAAGCACACGCGTCTTTCAGAGTGATGCCTTGAAAATAAGCACAAGTTCTTGAAAGTGAAATATGAGGGTAACTATGATTTCAAAGAGAAATAAAATGTTTTGTATTTCAGTTGCCTCAATGTTCAATACTCTGGCACACGCAGTTTTTTTGGGGGGGAGGGGCCGGAATAGTAAATGTGGATAACACATGGCTTCGTTTTCGAGGGTAGGATGCATAATAAAATATTTCGGATTTTTGGAGCTTTTCAGTCTATTAAAATTGTATTCAAAGACAAAAATGGTAGTCGGGACTCGCTTTAAAAGAGGTTTCGTATTTACACATTTTAATTTTTTAAAGTTCTTAACGGATTTTTATTTGAAAATTCTGATTTTCTGAAAATTTTGGTAGGGGCTGTAGCATCATCGGCAGAGGCATGCATATTTCGTTTTTGACAAAAAGAAAACGAAATTCGAAAAAAAACATTGCAATGTTAATTTTTAAGGTTTCTGAAAGGTGTGAGGTGAATTTTCCTACCCAGTTTTGTCACGAAATGATGCGAAATGAACTGCAAAATGCGAAATAGACTCTTAAACACGAAATTTACCGTTTATATACCGACGCGACACTTTCTGAAGTCTGAAGTATCCTGTGTGTTATGCAATTCACGGAAAATTGATTAATTTTGCTGTAAATATTTGAAAAGCAAAAATGGACTCCTCTATACAGGAATAAACTTAATATTCTGGTAATAATTTAATGTGCTACTAGAAGGGATATGTTTATTTTGTGTAATAGTGCCGTTTTTAAATCAATTGGGATTATATTCACATTTTTAAAACCAAAATGTAATTTTATATACCGCTTTTTCACCGCTATAACAGCGAAATTTCATTTTATTTACAGCTTTTGAACCCGAAATTGACTCTGTTTTTATACTGAAATTTTGCTTTTTTTATTTACCAAAAGTATGTGCCCCTAACCATCGGCCATGCCTCTACGTACGCCAGTGTTCAACGAACATGTATTTTTTTTTGTGTGAACAATGAGAATTAACTAAAGAAAGCTCTTGGTTCGTTGTTAGAGGCTAATGTATAGACAAAGGCTAGGCGGACAAGAATACAGTCACCAGTCTGCATTCCCATTGTATTATTTACCGCAACACGTTTGAATCATGTTGACTAGACAATTATTAAAACGACAATAAGCTTAACTATTGGAAAATGTTTTATTGGTAAGAACAGTGAGACAATCCAGATGTGAATTATCGGGGACATTTATGCGGGGAAGAAGCCGGAAAAATTCCAACCAATTTCGGAAATCGATTTCGGATCTCCCGCGTGATTGTCAGACGCTCTACCGACCAGACCACCCCAGCTCCTTGGATGAGTTCCATACTTTGAGTATTTCAATTTATTTTAATATATTTTCTTGTTTTATGGATTTTCTTCACCCTTAAAATGTCTCACCTCGTTGAACAGACAAAAAAAAATGCTCCCAGGATTTGATAAAAATTGAATGATTAGAAAGTAATTTCTTTCTATTGTTTTCATAAATGGTATATTTATGTAGATCTCTACTACATAATAGTAGTAGTGGTATTAGTAGTATTATTAGTAGTATTTCAGCTAATTAATTAATTATAAGTATTATTAATTAATACTGATTATTATTATTTAATTAAAGTATAATAAATCAAAGGTAATGTGAATTTGGAGAAAGTTTTAGAAATAACCCCCCCCCTTGACGAAATCCTGCGTACGCTACTGCGTTCACTTCAATTAACAACCCATGACACGTCATTTTTGCAGCGTTGGATTTAAGCAAACACACGTTGTAGTATCTACTACAAAAGGAAAAGTACTGGTGGCTGAGATGTCACATAGCAGACTTATGAGCGCGAGTATACTGATTAGGTGAGATTGATGAAGGTGAGACAAATTAGATATAGACACTTGCATGAAGCAAGGATGAGGAGATCTAAATAACATCAACATAAGATTACCAAGATATTTTTATTAAACATTGACTTTTTCAATATTTACAAAAGTGCCAGTTTAATAGTTTTATAGAAGTTAATGTAAACGGAACTGATAAAGAATATACCCAATTCGTAGTCAAATTTAATGTTATAAAATATAACATTTGGATCTGATGAAAACTGTGAATAAACAAAGGAATGTAGACAGTAAAAACAAAAGTTATTTCATTTGCAAATCGATAAAACTGGATGTTGCAATGTGAAATATCTATGAGTTCTTCTCAAAGTTCAATGGAAAAGAAACGTTTTCTACATTTGCTCCATCTTCCATCCGCAATAGTTTAAAAATTACTTAAAATTGCGCTTGCAGCAAGACATGTATTACCCCACCTCTATTGTCTTCCCCTGTACTAAAAGTCAGCGAATTTTTCTTGTACGCACATTCCCTGATATCGTGAAAATTATTGCTATGTATTGAAAATTGACGGAAATCATTTTGTAAGTAATATGCACAAACAGTTCACAACCTGTTTCCAAAACTCTGTTAGTATTTTCTTTAGAGTCTAATATAATCTCAAATCTATTTCCTACACAGTGGCACCAACCAACTTTTGAAAAAACATAGGATGGACTGAACTCAGATCCATTTCATAATTTTAAGCAATAATATATGCCATAAGTAGGCTGCCCTAAAAATACCATTCTAGTTCCTTGGCCAGAAAATGTAGTCTTTTATTTATATATATAAAGAAGCGTTTCACACCATTTCTGAGGGGAATATATGCATTTTACGGTGGCTGTTTTTACCTATATTAGTCATTAAGCGCCTATTTCTAAGATTACTGCTTTTTGAGTTTCTAATTCGGGAAAATGAAAAACCGGTCGATTTTAGTACTTACTTTGTATTTTATTTTGCCTATTTTGAGCGATTTTAGTGCCTATTGATCCGCGTCCTGCTTATAAACCCTTATCCTCCCTTACTTTCATAACAGCAATGTGATCATGGAAAGAGTAAACAATATAGGACAATGAAAAGTATCACATTAGAGACGTAAGAAAATATTATGAAATAATTTTGATAACATTCAGTGAGAAATTAAGTTGTGAGAAATCTTTAAATGCATACAGATGTAACATTTTGTTTTCTTAAGTGCGGGGACCCTATTTATAAAATTAGAAAACAATAACAGGCAAGTTATTGGGTGGGCTCCAGCCCCACGGGCACATATACGTTGGCGCCACTGCTCCAAGCTGCACGATATTCTCTTTGTTACAAGACAAATTCATTCTGATGTGCAATTAGCTTAAACCCTGCCATCAAGATCAGGAATATACAATGCAGGTTTCTCGAAGGACAGTCGCTTGAACTCTTTGGTGAACGAGAGAAGGTAGAGACAGAAAAGGATTCCCATCAGCCACTCAGTGGCTGTTCCAATGATGTGGAGTTCATATCCAGAGTCTTCCGGTTGCCAATTTTGCCGATTATCTCCTGAAAGGGAGGAAAACAGACATCAGAATTCGAATACCAACTTATTCTCAATTATCCACCAAATACTAAGTTAATGATTATCTCCTATCAGAAGTAAGGTTGGAAATAAGGAAAGACAAAGAAACAAGAATAATCAAAGATGAAAAACGTGGAAAAAGAGGAACAAGGAACAAATCCGGGAACTTTTCTAACGTTGGAAGCGGCTCCGGCGCCCACCCAGCGTCGAATGACATGGGTACCTGGGGGAAACCCTGGGGGGTAAAAGCGGTCAGGGGCGTGATGCTGATCACATCACCCCCACTCACGACCGGATCAAGAAAGAGTGGGGCGTTACCCCCACACCCCCTACACGCCTTCATGGCGTCGTGCTAAGCACAGGGGAGCACTTTACCTTTAAGTAGAGAAAGAGGGGGATAGTAACAAAGGAAAAAAGACAGATGCAAAAACAGAGAAAGGGATAGAGGAGGTAAAGAGGAGGAAAAGAGAATGAAGAAGAGAGAGAGAAAAGAAAATTGGAGGAAAATCTTACTACAAGGAACCAGAGCCAAGTTTGAGAGCAGGGGCACCTTATGGGCCCGTGGCGCTAACCTCGGGGTTGCCAAACGGGGGCGTCCCCTCGAGTAACGTCAAAACCTATTTGTTTTTAAAAGTGTTTGATTTGTTTAGGCAAAAATTAATTGAAGTTCCTGCTGCTTAACATAATAACTATAATGCAAAATCGTGTAGCAATTTAGGCTAAGAGATTAATGTTATTTTGATATTAATTAGGTATTAAATAAACACATAACTACAATAAACTTATTCTTCAACAGCAAGACTTAAGGTTAAAAAATCAGGCTTTTGTTTTTCTCGTTAAAATAGTAAATGGCCTTGTTTTAATTGAGAGGTAGTGGAACGTAGGGGGTGGCAGGGTAGGAATCCACTTCGCGCAGGTGAAAATTTTGTCTTGCCGCGGTGGCTCAGTCGGTAACGCGTCTGACTACCATGCTCAAGGTCCCGGGTTCGATCCCCGGCCGGTTCAAATCCGGGAACTTTTCTAACGGTGGAAGCGGCCCCGGCGCCCACCCAGCGTCGAATAACATGGGTACCTGGGGGAAACCCTGGGGGGTAAAGGCGGTCAGGGGCGTGATGCTGATCACATCACCTCCACTCACGACCGGATCAAAAAAGTGTGGGGCGTTACCCCCACACCCCCTATACGGCTTCATGGCGTGGTGCTATGCACAGGGGAACACTTTACCTTTTTTCACTTTTGCCAGGCAGTATCCAAGGGGGTAGGAGGGGCTTAGGGGGCTCGAATCCCTCCAAAAGTTTTCGGATTACACTAGATAAAATGAGGTTTTTGGTTTTTTGTCTTGTGAAATGAAACAATGTGACGAAAATTTAAGGAGAGTTATAATTATGGAGGCAAGACGGAGAATGTTCTGTAACCCTGTTATTGATAATAGCACGTATCCAATGTGGGGTACAGGTTGCTCGACCCCCCCCCCCCCCCGCCGCCAGGAAATTTTTCAGTTTACACTAGACAAAATTAGGTTTTTGACTTCTTGAATAATGCGACAATAATTTGAGATAAATAATTATCCAGGCAAGACGGAGAATGTTCTTAACCCTGTTATTGTTAATAGCACGTATCCAAGGTGGAGATTAGTGTACTGGAGGACGAGTTGCGTGACGTTGTGTATACGTGTTCACGAGTTGTTTGGTGAGTTTATGTGTGAGTGTGTAAAGGGAGAGTGAAAGTTATTTGAAGAAGAAGTTTATCAAATGAGAGTGTAAACAGTTTGGATTTTGGCTAAAGAATGAAGTGTGATAAGGGTGATATATGTTGTGGGAGTGTCTTTAGACAGGGGAAATGGTACATTGAGAGCGCGTTGTTGATAATATTGCACGAAAACTTTTCTTGCGCTTTCGGTGTTGTCGGAGCACTATGTAAAGACTTGTCAGCATTTGGAAGCTGGAAACGTAGCGCCACACGTATGGCGATTCATTGTAATTGTTTAATCTCTGGAAAGCTCGAGGGGGGAACGTTCTTGAATAAGAGAAGGAGTCGCACTAACGAATCGTTTTATCTGCGGAACGTTCTAGAATATAATGAGGATATAAGTACGCGGATTCAATTTTCCGATTGAACTGTACAACAGAATCGGTTAATGAGACTTCATTTCATACAGTCGATTAGTGATCAGTCAGTGTCCATTGGTAGCTTTATAAGATCTTGTGATTCGAAAGTGAAAAGAATTAAATAACGTAAAGTAACGAAGTCTACTACTAGTTCCAGTTCGGGTCCAATAACGACAGCAGCCTCAGTGGAGTGCTAGTTCAGGACGAGGGCCGAAGAGATCGAAGGTCTCTAAAGTGAATGTTTCAGCAGTACTGGGTATTGGAGCGGTTCATTAAAAAAGAAATAAGATGCACAGATCAACTGAAAATCAAAGTTTTGAGTGATGATTTAGATGTGTCTGGACCAAATTTCGTGTATGCAGTCCGAGAATTTCATGGCATAAAAAATACTTTTGTTTAAGCCTACTTGGTTCGACACACTCAAACACTTGACTACCATAAAAAGACAGCCGAAAATTGCATGAATGTCCAGAAGGTAAAGCAAGAAGATGTTGCATATGTAGACATTTTTGCGGAAATTGCAGGCTCTACCAGGACGCGAATCAGGGCTCTGGCATGCCGCGCCATTGCTCTACCAACTGAGCCACCCTTGACTTCGACAGATTTTTCGTTAAAATGTCTACATAGTACATGTCCTGTGAAGGTCAAATCGTAAGATGTTGCCTGTTTAATTAACAAGCACAGAAAATAAAGGAGAAAGAAGAAAACTGAAGGGCATTCCCACCGGTTGAGGACACATTTTTCTTCTGTGGTCAACACGAGCTGCCGATTCGAGGCGACGATGACAGTGGCAGGGAGATTTCACACCATGTCGCCTGAGGATTTCACAAGTCGAAAGTAAGTTTGTGCGGCCTTTTGTGTCGCTACGGGTACGGTGTGAAACGTTGCTGTTGATTGGCTCATTCAAAACGACATGTATCGCATGTCCCTTCGATCTGAAATCTTCCTAAGTATTGAAGATCCAAGTCACAATGATGGAAAATTATGGCGCTGTTATAAGGTTAGGTGCGAAGGCAGGACACAACACCCTAAAGGATCATATCCAAACCTGCAGGAAGAACGCATCTTACTTGAGTCTCCAATACAAAATGATAAAAACTTCTAGCTAGTTGATTTCAAAAAATGTGTCTGAGGTAAAGAGTGGCGTTCCCACGATTTTCGGAGGGGAGAGGGGTTACACATACTATTTTGGATGGCCAGTCCTCATTTTGCCACCTTTTCCTGTCTTTGACGTGTTTTTTTTTTTTTTTTTTGTTTTTTGTTTTTAAGATATACTGGGTCAAATGGAGTTACGACCTCACCAACCCTCTCTTGGGCACGTAAATGAGTAAGCTGTGCATTAATTGTTTCGTGACCCAGCTGTATTCGAGAAGACTTCCTTTCTTTCGTGCCGATATATGACAAGACTGCGGAAGCTGTGACAGACAATTTTGAACACTTGCGAGTGCTTTGGCCTGAATATGAACAATTTGGTGGGTTTCGGCTTTAACTGCAAACATGGGAGGAATAGACGCATTAGTGGTGTTCAGCATCGAATGTGAGAGGAATATTCGAGAACTATTTGCGTCCACTTCGGAGCCCACAGTTTGAATCTCGCGTTGTCGAATCGATTCTCCATCCCGTGCATGTGTAACAGCTTCGTAAAAACACTCAAATACAGGATAGATGTTTTGATGCTTGATGAGAAGAAATGGACAAACACACATACCGAGATGTTTCCGGTACACAATGTTAACAATGGTAAAAAACGTTCCGATTTCACGTTCTGAATAAAATGGAAGCCTTAAACACTGATGACGACTTAGGGGATAGTTGCTCCTCATTTTATTTGCCTCCACACTATGGCCTCTTCATGCTAAGGCTCGTCTACCAAGAGAAAGTAAACTTTCCTTGCACTGCCCCCTCCCCCCCCCGTTATGGAACCCAATTTGCACCACTGGCCTTAAACATACAATTGTGAGGTTCTAAATATATCCCTTAAAAAGATGTTCAGCCAGCCCCCCCCCCCCCCAATCCGAAAGGAATTGCTGGATACGTGCCTGTCTTGAGCCACCCCTGTTTGAGAGTTAATCTAAGTATTCTCAGTTCGTGTGTTCCGCTCAAGAAAAATTATACATTTTTCGAAAATACATTATTTTCAGGAAAATCATTTCTCTCGCTTCGATTTATTATTTCTATCAGAAACCAAAGGTTTATACCTAATCAGACATGCACTATTCCACTTACCATCGAACTGCAACATCGAAATGAGCATTGATATTGCACATACAGGAAGAAGTACAGTGCACATCAAAGATAGCAACATTCTCATGTGGGCCATAAGCCGAGTGTTTACAATAGGACACAGCTTGTATGATATATATGTCTGAAAAGAGAAAAATCACGCATTTTTTAAAAACAAAATTAAATCATTTGCTGATTATATGTATGTAACAATAGACACGATTGGTTTATATTACTGGGGACCCTTATGACCTTATTTCTATCATTATGATGTAGGCTAATGTGTGTTTTTTTTTTTTAATTTTGATTTTGCAATATGGCGAACGAAGCACCATTGCTACTTCATGGCAACTTATAAAATGTCGTTCTCATGTATTCCTGGACATATACACGAAATTTATTTTCATCCTTGCTTAAAAGTGAGATAATTGTCCTGAACTATACGGCGAGAAAATAATTGAGGGTTGGAATAAATGATTGAACGATGAAGTAACTGTCTAAGCAAATTTGTTACATGTCAAATGTTACTTTAATGTGAAAATGCATCAGTGTTTTATGAGGAGATAAGAATGCATAGATATTTATATCTTGTTGATTGATTCAATTGGTGTCTTAAGTCCACTTTATGCACAGTAAGGCGAATTGGGACTGGACCTACAGTTCAAAAGTAGGATCCGAACCACTATGTGCCTCCGCCGGGTATCGAACCCAGGACCCCTTGATTACAACGTTAACGCTACGCCATCGCGGAGGCCCATTTATTTATATCTTGTTCTTTAAATATTTCGTTGTATATATTTTTTATTGATAATGTATTATTTTGTGAGGAGACAGGAAGATAAGTATGACACTTTCACGTTAAAAGGGCATTGACTTTTGATAAATTTGATACATTATTTTCTATTAAAAGATTGGGTTACCTAATAAATAACAAGAGTAATCTCTTTTGAGATAACTTATCAACAAGATGTGAGATTTGCGTTGGAACCCCTGGGCACACTGCATTCGATTCCCACAGGTAGAGGTGGTGAAAAGAGTGAAGAAGGAACAGTGAATGCGTGAGATCTAACATTAAAACAGCTTGATTGGTTTGATTTATTTACGTCGCATTTCTGACACCTTTGGTTCATCACGTTGATGAACGTGACTGGTGATAAAATGGAATTGATTCGATTGATTGATTTTGCTCCATTTTACTTCACTTTTGGTTCATTGCGAAGATCGGGATGAGTGATGATATGATCAAATTGATGGATGGACACTCACAAACGTCCATGCCCAAGCCGGGATTCGAACCCTGGATCTCTGGCGTCGTAGCGCGATGTGCTAACCACTCCACCACGGGAATTGATTAGAGAACAATCACAAACACACATGGACAGAACACAATTCAGATCCAAAGGTTATACTGGCTGTGAGTACACACGCCAGAGCCTCGTTAGTCAGGGTGTTAAAACAGCTGAATTAGAGAAGCAACATCATGGGATTTCTGATCTTTTGAGGGAAGCAAGGAAGCTCACAAAATGCTTTTGCATGTCTATGAACTTATGGACCAATACGCCCTGAAATTGAAAGGAACAGCACACAGCGAAGCAAACTTTTTGTCTATGAAAGTCCAGAGATTTCTCTAATAGTACAATCGGCGGCGTTGCCATTAGGAGGGGTGAGGTTGGGCTCTAGCTCATCGCAAGTCTACCTTCCTGCCCACCCAAATAACTACAATATAAACTTTCAAAAACATTTCTAGCACAGAGCAGAATAACGAGAGAATGTAAGAAATAGAAAGATCGAGACAGACAGAAATTAGAGAAAAGGTGATAGGGTGACAAAGGAGTGGAGAAAGGAAGATCAGAAACAGAAAAAAAGAAAGAGGAAGACAAGTAACATTGAGGAACACAAGAATAAAGAAACGAGAGAAAGAAAGGAAGGTTAAGTAGCAGAGAAAGATAGAAAAGGAAATAGTGGAAGGGAATGATGGAGGAAAGAAATGTGAGGAACGCAGGAAGAAAGAACGGATAGGGAGCTGTTAAAGAAAGAAATAGAAAAAGAGAGGAGCAGAGAAGAACAGAAAAATAATAAAGTGAGGGAAAGAAAGAAAGAGTTGAAGTGAGGTGGGAACACAAGAAGAAAGAAAGACAGAGCAGAGAAGGAAATGAAAGAGAGGGAGAAAAATAATAGAAGAGAGAGAGAGATGAAATAAAGAAAGACTGAGAAACAAGGAAGGAGAGAAAGGTTGAGGAGTAGAGAAAGAAAGAAAAGAAGAGCAGGGTGAAAGAGAGATGGCAAAAGAAACATCTAGTAACCAGGAAAAAAGAAAGACAAAAGAAATGTGGATAGAAAGAGAAGGAAAAAAATAGAAAATAGAATCTTAGAAACGGTCACGACCGAAACATTCGAATCTGAAAAAAAATTCCTCGATCCTTGAGCCACCAGAACAAAATTCTCTGGGGGTACCACTGGAACAATTCGCTACGCTTCTACCTCAAATTTCTAAAGCATCTGTTACTTTGCCACGCGTCCCTTCCAAGCGTCATCCTAATCGTCTTGCTTAGTCTAAATATGCAGAAAAAAGGTACGAAGAATTAGAAAAAATATTGATTGATTGCTTGTTTGACTGGTTGATTAATTGATTGCTTGGTTGACTGGTTGGTTGATGGATTAATTGATTGGTTGGCTGATTGATTGATTTAGTTTATTTTACTTCGCTTTTCTACCATTTTTGATTTATTACGAAGATGAGTGTTGGTGATGATATGATGAAAATAAGGAAGCGACACTCACAAATAACACCCATGTCGAGGTCGAGATTCGAACCCGGGACGTCTGGTGTCGTAGCGCGATGTGTTAACCACTCCATCATAGAGAACGACAAGGAAAAATATTCTAATAAAATCTAAATTGAGATATTCATTTGCAAGTTTCTCTCTCACCTGTGTCCAAAAATACAATATGCCAAATCCAAAACATCCTGCGGCACCTATCATATGAACAATTATAACATTAGTTTCCTGGAAGTTCCCCACAAGGCTCATTCCAGCTGACGAGATGACCCCAAACCAGACTCCAAAGTAATTGGCCACGCACAGGTACTTGGATGAATCACGGTCGTAGAAATACTCAACCTCCCTGTAGCGTGCGTAGGCAAAGGCCAATACTGGAAGAAAGAAAATGTAGTTTATTAAAATCTTAAAATTGGCGTGGTGTCGTAGTAAAGAGTACATATCCAAGTGACAAACTTTGAAAGAAAACTCACAGAGGGGAATTAGGTACATTATATTCTATAGAGTTGTCAATATTTTATCATTATTTCTAGGGTATTCGTGAAAAGTCACAAACTGATACTTTCCGTTACTTTCATATAAGTCACACTGAATCAATTAAAGAAAATATTATAAGTATAATTTTACACATGGGTATATATAAATATATGCCCATGTATATTAGGCATGTGTGAAGATTCTAAAAATTGATGATCCAACACCTAGGCTATACCAGTCTATAAATTTTGCTATTGAAAGCATAGACATAAAAAACTTTCTGCTATAAATTGCATTTTTTACTTGGGTGCGTTTACCCGAACGGCCTAGATTTGTAAAAACGTGCAAGTTGGCAGGCTTGTAATTTTTATCTGATTTATTAATTTAACCATTGTAGACGACATGATGAATTTTGAGCCAACACATTTGGTAATGGTGGCCTGGTGGCCAAAACAGGCCCGTAGCCAGGAATTCTTAGTAGGGGGGGAAGTCAAATGTAGAGGGGGCAAACTTTTAATATATTGTGTTGCATTGACAGATATAGCAGGGTATAGAAAGGCACTTTCCCCCTCCTCCAAAAGTGATAAGTAACAGGAAAGGGATGATATCTTAAAACTCCAACGAACCAAAAAAGTTCGTGCAACATCAAAAAACAATATTTCGATAATAACCTTTCGAACTACCAAATAATTCTAAGATTTATTTTCAGGTTAATATAGCAAAAGAAAACTGTTCAGCTGTCTGTTTTCATCTAGGCCTATTTCAGGAATGCGCCTAATGCTGCAGCATCAATAGCACCCACCTTAATCCGGCCCTGATAACACACTACGAAGCCATGGGATTCCAGGTTCGAGCCTGGGCATGAGTGTTCTTTGTGAGCAGAGGCAAAACCACAAATTTTTATCTGAAAAGGGGGTTGAAGTACCAGGATAAACGTGCCAATAATAATAATAATAATTATAGTAATATAGTGGTGGTAGTGGTAGTAATAATAGTAGCATTAAAGTAAGTTATTATCATCGTAAATCATGAAAAGGGGTTAGAAGTCGGTGCTAAAGCATTTGTGTTTGAACTAATGATTTGAAATATTATTTTTCCAACACGTTCAATTTCATATTAGCTAGTAATGGAAAACAAGCACACAAAGTGTATTTTTGAAAGACAGAATATGAATGACGAACATTATTCTTTTTTGTACATATGACATATATAACTTTCATGTACAACATATATTTTACACATATGCAACATGGAGCAACGTAAAATAAGAAAATACATGTTAATGCTAAATTGTGTACGTATTCAAAGTTTCTTTAATATATATATATATATATATATATATATATATAAGATTTAAATACATTACATGATCAATTCATCCGCCAAATTGTCTCTCATATGTGCGCGCTCCTTTTCCTCAAAATAATTATTTATGCATTTAAGCAGCAACAATCTGAAGTACCTATATATCTGGCCTTACTTCTCTCTCGGGTAATTTAGAATGCATTACAGAAAAGAATCATATTGGGATCGAAGCGAGCATTAAAATCTTTAGATCCAAATATTTGCAAACTGAAAACAATATTGAAGTTAATAGGGCGCAAATAATTTCACGGGGCGCCATGGCATTCTCTTTAACTTTTCTTTCCCATTTAGATCGTTTTGGCTCCCATGGCTGACTCCCGCCGCCCCCTAGGTATAGCTCTGAACTTGGAATATAAGAATAGGAGACATCGAGCTTGCGAGCGAAGCGAGCAAGAAAATTTTAGAAATGTACTTTTATTTTTATAAAATTTGAAATCGAGGGTGCAATAGCCCCTCTGTGCCCCCTGTAAAGTGCCCTTAGCCGTCTGGAAGAAAAGTGCAAGAAACACTTGGAAATTAATTCCATCTTGAGTATCCATTTGTCCTGCTATTCTTAGATTCTGCTAATCATGTTTCTTTACTTCAATGTTTGCCCCACTAGATTGGACTTCCGTCCAAGATTGGAGGGACAATGCCCCTGCCCCCGCTGTAGTTGTGGCACTGTTTGTGAGTGTCTCTTCATCAATTTCACGTCATCACTCACTGTCACGATTAGCTAGATGTGGCAGAAAAGCAACGCTAAGTAACAAAAATCAAATATCCACTCCCTCTCTATATCACATGAATCGCCAGAAGGTAGACTTGGGAAACAAAAAAAATATGCAGTTCAAACTTCATAGCAACACATCCAAGAAAAACATCCAAATACATTAGGCACCTTTAATACAAGACTGCTCAAAATGTCACAACTGTTCGAGGTACAGAAAATTGCGAAATCATTTCCTTGAGTCAATCTGGAAGGGAATTTTCCCCCCAATTCTGATACGAAATTATACGGAATCCCCCACACCTTCATAAATCAGAAAATCAATAAATGGCTTTGTTATCTTGCTAGAGTAATACAGGATATAATTGTAAAGATTAGTGAGAATTCCAGGTAGGAATGTGTTCTGTATTTTTCACAGGGGGGGGCAAGTCAGGCTCTCAGCGGGGGAAACTGCCCCCCTCTGCCCCCTCTGCCCCCTCTAGCTACGGGCCTGGGCCAAAATACGTAACTTTCCAGTGAATTCTACTGTTTTAGTTTTTCTATCTTAAGTTCCTTTCTAGAAACAAAAGTTAACAGACTATAGTTCAAATCACAAACCCTGACCCCTTCTGTAAACAAAACCACCTGCATGCAGAAAGCATTGCAAACTCATAGAAGTAAAATAATCCACACGAAAATCCAGCGTTGTTACAGGATTCATTACGTAAGGTAAAACAAAGGCCAATTTGTAGTATGGGATATGCTGCCGCAAATGACGTCTCACTTTAAACCCAATGCTGCCTCCCCGATGGCGCAGTGGTAGCGTCGTCGCCTTGTAATCAAGGGGTCCTGGGTTCGATACCCGGTGGAGGCACAAGTGGTTCGGATCCCACTTTAAACTGTAGGTCCAGTCCCAATTAGCCTTACTGTGCATAAAGTGGACTTAAAACAACAAATCAAATCAAATCTAAACCCAATGCTCTTTCTTTTGTACTTATTGCTTCACCTTTATGATTAACTCTTTGCACCAGTAATCAGTTCCCATAAATTTGGCTTCTTTCTTTGCATGCGAATTGAATATATTTTACTTGCATTTCTTTAGACAAAATGATATAACATGGTAATGTATATTTCTAAGGATGATATAGATAGGAGTGTATTTGAAATTTGTTTGTAGATTCTATGTAAATTGTATCTTATGTAAATAAAATATATAATGGGCATAAACAGCCATATGCATTGCTGTAAGTCCAATAAATATATTGATGATGATGACAAAGAAAGTTCGTAAATTTATTGCGGTTGGAAACTTTGACAAGCATCCTAATAACGATTTTTGTTCCGCCAAATATAGTGCACTTCGTAAAATGACTTGGTGACATGGCAAGGCAAGATAAGTGTGAACATTTTGTAGTAATATGCATTGTAACTTTGAATGAGCTTAGAGATTTCTGTACATAATGATATTTTATAACATTGGTTATTTTCTAAAAATAATCATGTGAACAGCAAGGAAGTAGTGCAACTTAGTAATATTGCCTGACTTATCCTTAGAAAAATAACATGCCGAGTTCTGTGCGTGCGGGAAGGTCTCAGTGTTCTCAGAGCTTGTTTTCAAAACACCAGCAAGGACAGCCTTTGAAAAGGGGTGAGAAACAGATTCTACTCAATATTTATGTAACGTTCTGTCAGTGGTATCCTGAGAAACCAGTAAATGAAGTGGTTAAGTTGGTATCCCAGTGCAGTGGTGTGTCAGTGTCTGCAGTTTTAAGGGTTATGAAAGAGAGAATGACCGGGAGAGTAACAATGTATGCGGCTGCATATTCGTCTGATGTTTTGAGAGCGGGTTCTCACATTCAGAGGCTGTTATATAAAATGAATAGGTCCGGCGAACTATGAGTGTAACAGAAGATGATTGCGGTCATGGATCAGCTGACGCGGAGTGATACATCGAATCGGTGAGACCGTTTGTTTACAGAAGGTGTCAGGGTTTGTGATTTAGACCTTAAGTTTAATTTAAAAGTTACACTGACAGATAAAATGCACAATTTTGTACTTTAGCCTTTGAATTATAAACAGTCTCTTATGGGACAGCCTACTTCAATGCTGTATTACATTTTCTGGTCACATTAAAACCTTGCACAACACTTCTAATTATATGTAAAAACTGAAAAAGTAAGTTCTATATTATCGATGCCAGGTTGTTATAAAATGGATAGCTACATGGGAAACAATAAAATGTATGCAAATAAACTCCTAGGGAACGCTATGAATTACAGCAGCAACTATCTTTTTCTTATTTCTGGGATCAAGTATATATTTCGAGAGTTTAAAGCAATAATATTCTGACCGATACATAACAGAATAATTCATGATAGAAATTTTATAACTCGTCATAAGACTTGATTTCAAGGACATAAAAATTAATTATCTAGCAAGTTAGACTTTATCAAAAATAAGGTGATCTGCTTGTGTGTTACTATTGAAACAAACCTTTAGAATATACTGAGTAGAATCAAAATTGATAAAGAAAATAGGCTATGTCCGCCTTGGTATCGATGCTTGGCCTATTTACATAAAAGTAATAACTAATATATTATTGTAGCTTAACGAAACCTATCCTTAAAAAATAAGTATATTAAACTACGTATAATAGGGCTATTCATTCGAAAGAAGTTTCGGAATTCTAGTGCATCTCAATATTTTAACACGTTATGGAATAAGTATAATAATTTCCTGCTCAAAGAAAATTGCCTCCCTCCGCATAAATACACTAACTAACTAACTCTCTAGCCTTCTTAAACCCGAAGGTCAATGCCTGCAGCAACACAGGCCTTCCATCTGTCCCTATCTTGAGCAAGATCTATATACTCTTTCCCATCCATACCGATTTCCTTTAGGTCCATCTCAACGTTGTCCCTCCATCTTCGTCTTGGCCTTCCTACAGGTCTCTTACCATCAGGTTTCCCAATAATATCTGGACATGAATACAAATTAAGTAGTTCTCATCCCTTTTAGGTCCAAATATTTTCTTAAGGATCTTATTTTCAAATACTCTCAATTATGTTCCTCTTTCAATGTAAGGGACCAAGTTTCACACCCATATAATACTACAGGCAAAATTACTGTTTTGTATATTTTAACTTTTAGTTTCTTAGATATTAAACGAGAAGACAAAAGTTTATGAATATAAAAGTAACATGCATTTCCTGAATTAAGCCTACTTTTTATTTCCTCTTTAATATAATTTTCATTTGTTAATATTACTCCTAAGGATTTGATTTTGGAAACTGGTTCAAACGAGTTGTTATCAATAATTAGATTTTGATTATTACCTAACACTTGGTTTCGGCCTGTAAGCATATATTTAGTTTTCTCTTTGAAAAATATTTTAGCATTTTTCTTAATTGTATTCACATCATCCCCCAGTAAGTCTACATCATCTGCATATGCTAACAACTGAGTCACACCATTTAATTTTAGTCCTTTTTTAGTTTCTTTTACCTTCCTTACAGCATATTCTAAGGCAAAATTAAAGAGCAATGGAGATAATGCATCTCCTTGTTTTAACCCATCATGAATTGTAAATTTTTCAGACATATTAATACCCACACGAATTTTACTTTCTGTTTCACTGGTGCATATTTTTATCATACTAACAAGCTTCTTAGGTATTCCATACTCTACTAATATATTATATAATAAATACCTACTGTAAAAAGCAAAGTTTCAGCATACTATCTTCGTAACAAATTATAACCTGAATGATGCAAGTACTTACTTAATATAGTTTCCACGGACAAAACTTGTCCGAAAACGCAGCTCTCTGGGGGGAAAGTTCCAGTGTCACTAATGTATGGAAAATCTGGCTCTACGTGGCCCTGTAAAACTGACATCAAGTATCTATGGCGAGGAGAGAAAAAGGTTACTCAAACGTCTTTCAAATTGATGGTTTTATCTAAATTTTCATAAATGTATGCATGAAAATTAATTTTCATAAATACATATGTTGTCCAATTTTATCTTCAGTATAAAATCGAATTTGAAAATCAATAACATCAAATTAATACAATACAATATTTTTCAAAATGTGTATTTGTTCATTGTTATTAATTACACTTAGTTGATTGTTTACCATAATAAGCATCTGGTACTGTTTTGTATACTAGAGTAATGCATTGGACCAATTTTGCTCGAAAATACTCGTTCGAGTCTTCCACGCTCGAGCGCCATACGCTCGAGTGTATAGAAAAAAAAGGTAAAAGGTAAAGGTAAAGTGTTCCCCTGTGCATAGCACCACGCCATGAAGGCGTATAGGGGGTGTGGGGGTAACGCCCCACACTTTCTTGATCCGGTCGTGAGTGGGGGTGATGTGATCAGCATCACGCCCCTGACCGCCTTTACCCCCCAGGGTTTCCCCCAGGTACCCATGTTATTCGACGCTGTTTAGAATCAAATATAATTTCAATGTGACATCATCATCATATGATGATCGTAAAAATATGTAAAACTAAACTATATATTTTAACATGGAGATGATGACTATTTTCACTTAAGTTCCAATTTCACTGTGTATTTCATTACACGATCCATACTTGAGAGGGTCCACTATTACAGACAAATTACTGTTATAGGAACTTGTATTACTAGTTTCCGAGCGTATATTGATTATTTCGTCTGTTCAAGCGTTATTCGCTCGAGCGAAGAAGTTCTCAATTCCATGCGCTATCTAGCATTGTCCGTGCGAACTATTTGCCGCTCGAGCGAAAAACGCTCATTGCAGAACTCTATTGTTTACACTGAAATATATGTGAAATATTATTACTAACATTTTTGGTTCAAACTTTCCACTTCAATACACTGAATCCAATGATCTTGAATTCTAATTCATACCGAACTACTGTTAACACATCATGTGAACATGTACAGTAGGATGCGTAAGTATTACCAATCAAATTGTCCATGAACTTGTTTATTGCCTTTTATTTTTTTACGCAATGAATTCAAGAATTGAAACAAGACGCTTGAAATACTGTTGACGTCTACGGTGTCGAGTTTCTCCCAACGTAGAGTTGTAGAGAAACGGCACGGTATGTCAGAGACCCTGGTTCGAGTCATAGTTGAGCCTGCACTTTATCGCTGGAATTTCTACATAATGCATCTGCTGATTGTGCCAAAATGTAAATAAAGCGCGAAGATAAGATTCTGTTAACATTTTTCGATTTAAAAAGGGCTACTCTAAGGATTTTACTATTTTAATATTGCCTCAAAATTTAATACGTTTTCCCCGCAATTGACGCATCGCTTGCAGATCGCCCTGACAGTATAATCATTTGTAACTGCCCTGCCACACCACACATACTATAGTCTCCTCTATTTTCACTTGCTTACTTATCTTTAATATGTTAATCTTATCAATCACGTGTCAATACTCCTCTGCATGATAAATAGCAACTGCTGGTGGTGGTGTCCACACTAAACCCAAAGTTGTTTAAAATAAAGATGGAATAGGAGCCTCGTAATAGTAATAACAACAGTGTAATAGAAATTACTTTACATGTTCTTGCATCTTTGTTACAAACTTCTGCTATGTACTGCTTGAGCTGTAAGGGCTGACCTTCGGTGAAGACACCCATATGTGAATTTTTCTTCCCCGGGCGCAGTGTTGCAGGCTAACGAGGCTCCGGTGTACGGACTCACAGCTACTATAACCCTGTGTGGAGGTTTGTTTTGTGTTATCCTTGGTCATTTGTGATTGTCCCTTCATCTCATGTTATCATCATGCATCCTCATAGTTGCGTCTTGCCAAAATTGGCAGAAAATCGACGTAAAACTAAATCAACAAACAATAATATACTGCTTCTCTCTAATTACTGCTATTGCCAGAAAAGAATAGCAGTATTTGCAAGTCAAAACTACTTGTTACACTTTCGTATACGATTAATATCAACTAGGATCGAATAGATGTTAGTACAACACTTTTTATAGACACACACCCCAAAATCATTCACATAATTAAAATATGGCTTATGCCTTGTGCTAACATGATTTATATGAATTAAAATTTATTTCACAGTTACTTTATTTTATTGGCTTTTTTGGTGTATGTTTGTTTGTTACACAACATTTCAAGATTTTAAAATTACCTTCATCAATGAAATAATAACGAAGATGCTATGTCGTTAATAAAGATATAATTAAAAAAACAAACTTACGTGGCAATGAAACCAATAGGCATGAGAATTGAGGCAAAGAGTGGTAGAAGATACACATAATTATACGTGGACTTCCTTCCTAGATGGAGCCAAAGAGATAATAAAAAGACAGTTCGATCCAGAATTACGTGAAAGAATCTTTGCGATATACAGGGTATACACAAAAGAATGGTGCGGTTCCAAACATACATACATACATATATATATATATATATATATATATATATATATATATATATATATATATATATATATATATCACCTTACACGGGTACAACATACATCATCTGCATTGGCAACTGTCCAAGTTTCTCATGCGCTACCAGCAGTTCGGTTCTCGAGCTTACTGGGAGGCCTTCGGGGCAAATTTCCAAAATGGCGTCGCAGCAGGAGAAGACTTTCTGCGTGTTCCGTTTTAAGGTGTCCAGATCTGTGATTACGGTGCAGCATGAGTTTAGTGCACGGTTTAAGAAAGACGCACCACACAAGAATAACATAACTAGGTGGTACAGACAATTTATGAAAACTGGATGCTTGTGTAAAGGCAAGCAGAGTCCTGGCCGACCTCGTGTTTCTGATGACAGCATTGAAAGAGTTAGTAAGGCGTCCTTTTGGGTCCCAAGCGTCTCGATCGAGATACCCAAATGTAACCCTTGTGGTCCCAAGCGTCTCGATCGAGACGCTGTGTCAAGGTCGTAGTTTTTACGTTATAACTTTTCTATTTTTGTCTAGAATTTCGATTTTTTAAAAAATTCTTCCTAACACACGTATTTAACAGAAATGTTTGTTGCACATTTTTTTTTCTTCAAGAAAATGGAGGGGGAAAAGGCGGGAAAAGGGACTTCTCTTTTGCGTCTCTTTTCAAGGGAAAATTTTTGCCGACAAAGGAAGACCGGTTTTGTTGTTCTAAAGCAATGCTTTCCACTCCCGCCTGGTAAATGCATTCGAAGGAAGCTTGTTTATCAGTATCCGATGTCAAAATGAAAGTTTTCCGTGCGGGCGCAAGCAGTGGGTGGTGGTGGGGGCAGGGGGAAGACTGGTTGTTGAATCTGCGTTGTGAGAATGGAATTTCGAGGCGCGCTGAAGGAAACCTTTGTTTTTGAGCACAAGTGTTCCACAAGTTGCAACACAGGTTACCCTGCATTGTCTAAAAATAGAATTTCAAGCAGCTGCAAGAATCGGCTCTCATTTTTCATTGAGTTCTAGCTTTTCGTCCGTGAAAGTTGTGCGTAGGTGTGTCGTTTTGTGCCCAAGTGCGAGGATATTCTTATTTGTACTCTTCTTCCTATATTTTTTAAAATTATTTTTGGGGGTTTCCTCCCTTCCCCCTCCATATATACGCCGAATTTGCATAAATTTTGCATTTTGTGCATTTTGAACTTTTCATATCCTTTTTTCGGGGGGCGGGGGGAGAAACCCCATTTTTAAAAAAGTATTTTCAGAGGATTTCCCCCTTTCCCCCTCCATATGTACGCCGAATGTGCATAAATTATATATCGTCTGAATCTGTGATTCATTCTGCGTACAACGGTATATCGTTCATATCTCCAGGGCAAATAGTATCTGAGCTAAAGTCATTTCAAGGTACCGCTGCATTTTGAAGCTTGAATTAGTGGCGTGCAGACCATTCCTTTTGGGGTTTACAACTCACGTTACATTGGTCATATGATAATAATGCAAATATTTTTGTGTTCCTTACGTGTCAGAGATCATTCATTTCCATATGCATGTCGACACTGTCATGTATTTTTTGTTGGGGGGAGGGGGCCAATTTTTTTCCGAAATTTTTGAATTTTGAGAGTTAGCCCCCTCCCCCCGCCACATATACGCCGAATTTGCATAAATTTCATATAATCTGAATCTCTGGTTCATCACGCGTACAACGGTATATCACTCATCTCTCCAGGGCAATTAGCCTCCGTTCTACACTCATTTAATTGAAACTCTGCATTTTGCTCAAAAATCGGCTCGGGACCAAGGGGGTTACATGTGAAAATGGCCTTGGGACTCAAAAGGTTAAGTGAAGTCCCCGCAAGTCAGTGACTAGAGCAAGCATGATGCCCTGACTGAATACCAATTATGACGGTTACATTCTACAACTGTATGTAGTCACCTCCCCTCTCCCCCATTTTCACAGGAACGTAAGAATGCTTCTCAATGGTGTACCTCTACAGCATTGGATCGGACGTGTTGCAAATGGAGACAACCACCTTTCCCTTGGCCAACCGGTTACCCGGATCTTACACCATGTGATTGCATTCTTTGGGAGGTTTTAAAAGCAGCGTTTGCCCATGTCCTGTGTCCATCCATGAACTTCGTGATCGGGTAACTCATGCACTGCAGGCCATTACAGCAGATAGGATACAGTAAGCCTGGGATGAGTTTAACACTCTTTTAGATGTGTGTCGTGTGACCCCCAGGGTACACACCTTGAAGGATCGTAATTAACGCACAAGAAACTTGGACAGTTGCCGCTGGTGACGGTGTATGTTGTGCAGGGGCGCCGACTTGTCAAAATTATTGGGGGGCTCTGATCACTGAAATAAATTAATGAATGACTCATTCTCTCCCTTTTTAAAGTTTTGGCCTCAGAGTTCGGAATCTCATAAAAGCCCACGAATTCCTCAAAAATATCAAAATTTTTATTCACAGTTCTAATGCAGAATATTAATTGTCCATGGATGGATATGTCACAAGTTTCGTCAACCATAATAGCAAAATATTCCCGACTTTTAATATCTGCTACCACGGAGCGCAAAACAGATCTCTCTAATATATCAATGATTTCGTTCTGAATGTCATGTTAGAGCCATTTGTAGCCCAAACGTCCCATCCACTATCCTAGTTCATGCACATCGTCTATTGAAACTCTTTTTAGTAAAAATGTTAACAATACTCATAATTACATACTTAGTATATAGTAATAAGTCATTTGTTTTGCTGTCTCTGGTCATAGCCCCCCCCCCCCCCCAAAGTTGATGGTTTAGCGGTCTCAGACCCCCAAATTGATGGTCTAGAACATTTCAAATGTGTATTTAAAGTTAAGTTCATGTGGCACAATTCAGAGTAAACTTTACAAGAGAAGCAAAATAATACATTAGATCCTCTAAAGCAAAATTATTTGGGGGCTCTGCCCCCACATCGTTAACATTGGGGGGGGCTCGAGCCCCCAAGCCCCATTGAGTCGGCGCCTATGATGTTGTGTCCGTGTAAGGTGAGAAATACTGTATTGTCAAACTTAGTTTGTAAAGTATTACGCATTCCATTTTTTGAATTATTCTAAAAAAAGAGAGAGAGAGAGAGTTCTTTTAAAATAATAATAGCGGTACCGCACATCTAAAGTAAATCAACGATCCTGAACATATGAGACTTGTTATTTACGAAACCGAATGAAGAATTGACATAACTACTACTGTTGCTATACAACACTAAATATAAAGATAGTATCGAGACGAGACAAGACTATACTTGACATAGTCTCCTCTCGTCTCCAGTTATTAATACCTGTCTCGTTCTCGGTCTCGTCTCGATTCCGTTTTGGAAACTTCCTCAGTGTTCTTTGACAAAGAAAAAAATGTTATTATGAAGTATGTGGATCATATTGGTTTATATGACGTAAGGTACAAAGTGTCAAATAAATGAAAAATAAAAAGTTCATTAAAAGTGGCCAGCTTACGGACTCACCATTCTGATTTGACATGAGCATGGGGCGTTCTTTGTGAATGTTTTCTTTAATTTTATCTAATTATCATTCATCTTCATCGTTGCGATTAGTAAAAGTTGCAGATATGTGACGTATAGCAACATAAAACAAATACAACATTTATTTTATCATTCTTGTACATTTCTTTTCTAGCAATTGCTTATGTTAATCGTGATTTAAGTCCAAAACCGACAAGTTCATTACAAAAATATTTTTTTGTTGCTTTTTTTTTAAAAAAAATGATAGATTCAAGAAACTAAGCATAACCCATATTTTAATCAAACTGTTCAAATTCGAAGCGAGAGTAAAACATATAGGTCAAAGTCGATAACGTCACATTGAAATCAAGGGGTCCCGGAGGCACATGGTGGTTCGGATCCCACTTTAAATTGTAGTTCGGTTTAGCCACTCTGTGCATAAAGTGGACTTAAAAAACAATCTCAAATTTAAGCTCAACTGTGAAGAAAAACCACCTAGTTTGGAGTCAAGAGTATCCCATTCACCATTTGGTTATCATAATACAATTTTAAAATGGATTATCGTTGAAACGAGTCTAAATTCGAGCGATTTAGAAGTTAATCTAATGTCAAAAACTAGGCTCGTCTCAAAGTTGAATGTCCTCCTCCCCCATACCACCACTGGCGTACGCAGGATTTTTTCTGGAGGGGCTGGAAATATAAAGGTGGTTAGAATGTAGCTTTGTTTATTTGTGAGGAGGGGGGTCGGGATATATGTATAATAAAAAATGTCTTACACTTGGAGCGTTTTAGTCTGCTAAAATTGTACTCAAAGACAAAAACGGTAAGCGGGGATCACTTTAAAGGGGGAATGCATTTACAGATTTTGAGTTTTTTAAAGTTCATAACGGATTTTCATTTGAAAATTTGTTTTTCAAAATTTCGGGAGGGGCTGTAGTTCCATTATTCCCCCTCTGCGTACGCCAGGGCCCCCTCATTTCCAAAAGGAAGGTTGGAGGTTTTTAATCTTTTGTATGTTTAAGTACACCCTGTAGAGTTGCGTTTTTGTTGTATACAAATAAATGTGTTTCACTTTTACTTTTATTCCAAAAAAGTAAGAGAAACAAATTTCATGTGCCATTTTTTTGGATTAGAAGTTTATGTCATTTATTATAGGCTATATTGCTTCCTCATTTTATGTCTATGTTTACACTTACAACCAGATGTAGAAATAATTGTAAAAATATAATCCTTTAATCAAAAGAATTTGACACATTGATATACACCAGTTATCTAAAGATACTGTACTGAGCCACCCACCATTTTCGTAATGTGAGGAGATTAATAATATTAGCAGTTAATACAAACAACTTAAGACTAAAAATTAAGGTTTCTGTCTCTGGTGCAGAGCAGTGTCTGCCATTTAAATATTTGGTTGATTAGATTACTTTGACTTAATTGTAATTGATTTCTTTTTCTTTGTTTTCATTTGGGTTCTTCTGTGCTCACATTTGCTGATTTAAAGTACAAATATATGTATGCATGTATGTATGTATGTATGTATGTATGTATGTATGTGTGTGTGTGTGTGTGTCTATATATATATATATATATTTGAAAACTTATAAGAAATTCTAAAAAGAATTGGGTACTAAATTAATGCTTTTTCTGGTATATAACCCAGCAACACAATGTATCATTTACAGACTTACCGTTTGATATCTTGATTAGATAAATTATAAATCCCATTTTCATCCTGGCGTTGCACTTAAGCCTTCAAATCTTTCTCGAATAAAATGCTTTTGCATGCTATTCGTGTTCACTTTGGTAACATTCAATCTTGTTAACATAAACTATGGTTCAAAGGAGTTGCACTTTAGGTACTTCTTTCTAAATTATAACTTGCATTCATTTGTGAGCGCATCATGGAAACTAATCTAGGACAAGAGTTACAAATACATTTGTTATGTAAGAAGTTTTCACACTTGCACTGTTGTTCACTTCACTGAACCTACACACAAAAAAAATTATATCTCAACCACAACCAATCAAGAAAACTATTCTTTATCTAGTATATATTCAGATAAACACTTAGTAAAACCGGTTTGGCGTTATCTATAACGCTAAGTTGCATTGCCACGAATTTTTGTATAAGCTGGTAATCACTGATCAAGATTAGAACTTTATCTGACATCAGTGGGATATGTTATCCCTCATAAGAAAAGTACATGCCTACAGATAAAGAAGCTGACTTCAGGTAGCATTAATTATTAATTTTATCACTTCAATAAATATAGTTTGGAGAACAAGAAATAATATACAGGGTGAAGCAAAGGTCAGGTTACATAGGCAAATGGCCACCATGGTCACCAGACCTAGCGCACTTCAATTTTTACTTGTGGGGATACAGAAATCCATCGTGTACAAGACTAAACTACCTCAAAGAAAGGATCACAGGCGTCATCTTCCAAATCATCCCCATCACACTAGCAGAGTAGCCGCGGTAGCTCAGTCGTTAGGTCATCTACCATGCGAGAGACCCAGGTTCGATTCCCGGCGGGGGAGAACCAGGACTTTTCCAAGTGGCTCCAGCGCCAACACAGCATTGTATAAAGTGTGTACCTGGAGGAAACTGATCACATCACCCCCAGCTCGGCAGAGATCAAGAAAGTGTGGGGCCCTAATCCTACACCCCCTATACGCCTTCATGGCATGCAAAACACAGGGGAGCACTTACTAATTACACTAGCAGACGTTTTACGCAACTGTGAGCGTCGAATTGAAGCATGCATTCAAGCAGATGATGTGTATTGTATTGATGTATTTGTTTTCCTATGGAACCTGACTTTTACCTCATTCTGTAAAATTGGAAAAACAATCAATCGATCCCATATTAAAGGCCAAATTATAAAATGGCTGCGACTACCAAAGAAAATAATGTATTGTATACCATTAGGAACAAAACTGAAGTTCAAAGCTATAGACAACGTGCAAGAAGACCTGACACAGCTATTATAAACGAAAGAAATTGGAAAGGACTTGCGTACGACAAGACATGGAATGACTTTGTTCAGAAAAGCTAAGTAAGGCTCATAAGTGGTAGTGATGGAGTCACACCAGGGAGGATGGGGAGTCTAGACTCAATTCTCATGTATCCAGGGGTACCCTTGCTCACAAAATGACAACAAATATTTAATTTTATAATTTGCTTTATCTAACAAACTTTGTCCTATGTCTAACATCTAAATCCAGCACTCAAAGTTGATTTTGGGACACTCTTTTGTCCAAGGTTACTTTATTTATCATCATCACGAACATCCGAGAAAGACAACATGTCTCACATACAGCCTACAAGAGGGTTAATCCATTACCTCACGGGCCATGGACCAGAATAGAAGCCAGGCAAAACCAACACTGCAGTACTTGTACACTGCAAACATTTCGGATTCTTTGCATAAAGTGGCAATCACTATTTTGGAAACTGTCACGATATAAAATGCTTCTCTACATACAGCGACATAGCACTTTTGCCTTTTTCCCTTAGCACATCAATGATTGGTCGTTAATGCGATTGACTTGTTCTTCAAAATATTATGTTAACACATAGTATCTCTAATATGTACTTTGATACGAAAATATTATATACAAGGCATTCGAGCAATGTCAAAGAATTAAGTCAAAACTTAAATGTGGGTAAACTGTGCACGCTCTTATTCATAGAGTTATGTTCTAAAAACATGATCAGATAATATTCGAAGTGTGGAGTTAACCTAACATGAAAATTGTCTAGTAATGTTACATGTACTTCTATTCTATCAATTTCTCTGAAAAAAGTGCACAAATATCTACTTATGAAAAGGAAATTAGCCATTTTTTTTTCAGTACAAATGAAATATTTTGGTAGCCTCTCCATGTGTGACAACGAATATAATTAGTGCATAATAATTACTTAAGGGTTTTTACGTGTAATATCAGACTTGTCTCCACATTCTTGACCTAATCTGTTAAAGAATTACTCACCAAATGTAGGCAATACTGTACTATCCACCTCAATATTGCTTTGTAAATATTCCTTTTCCAATCCTTTCTTACAACAAATGTGAAGGTCAGCTGCTAAGACAAATACATTTTATCATACATTTTGATTTTAATGCCTTTCGAATAGTAATCTAGATATTGTTGAAGTGTCTTCTTGTATTACATACAAAAATATAACCAAAATGTATTAATCTAGGTGAAATACTGTGAAGCATTTGCATCCTTGGCATTATATGAATGAAATCAGTATTTCGAAGACAGTGTCAATGATGATAGAATATTTTGTGTCTGCAAGTTCAGAGACATAGGATTTTTTCTTACTTTCTTTAGCACTACTTCTTCAACTGTTCTATGTACTAATAAATATTACTTATAAAATGTGAAAGAGGAGAGACGAAACACTCATCAGACGTGGAAAAACTTCAAATTTTCGTGACAATTTGTCACATCATCGGGAGTAGAAAGAAGGTTCATCTTGTTCACGACATCAACAGTGTGATAATGTGGCCTGCAGGTTGCCAGGTCCAGAAAGAAAAAGTAGACAGTTTTCCACAAGAAAAAATCATGTTGTTCCCTTGCTGGGCTGTCGAAAACTGTGAGGGGTGAAAGGTGTAGGGCAAGGTGAAGGGTGTTACTGAAGGTGAGGGGTGGTTGTGGGGGGACATTACTGGGTGGCCTTGTTCAGGCCTGCGGGTGTGGTTGCACTCATGGCCGATATGTAGGCCCTCTCCCATCTTCTACGTACGGAGGTGTTGGTGGATTGAGGCAAGGAGTGGACGATCGCTACCTGGAAGCAGTCACTGAAAGGAATATTGTGGTGATTGGTGTGAATGGCAACAGCAAAGTCCAGGTTTTGGGTAGAGGAGCGGTGGTTGTTGATGCGGAGGTTCAGGGCTGTGGATGTTTCCCCAGGTAGAAGCTCCCACAGATGTTGCAGGTGAGGATATAAATTAGGTTTGAGCTGTAGCAGGTTCCTTTGGGATAGAGGATGAATTTGCCAGTGGCAGTATGGATCTGGAGGGTGCAGGAAGTGACAAATATGGGGCAGGTTTTGCACCTTGCATTTGTGGGTGGGTGCAAGTTGATTGTGAGTAGGTGGATTGTGGTGGACCAGATGGTTTTGGAGATTTAGAGGGCATTTGAAAACCACTCTGGGCTTGTCGGGGAAGATATTTCTGATGTCAGGATCACTGTGCAGGATGGGAAGGAGGGAACATAGTGTGTGTCTGATTTTGTTGAGGTGGGGGTGATATTGGGTGACAAGTGCAGGGGACAACCCTTGATTAATATCGTTGTCACCTTGTAAAATCAAGGGATCCTGGGTTCAATACCCTGTGGAGGCACATAGTGGTTCGTATCCCACTTTAAACTGTAGGTCCAGTCCCGATTAGCCTTTCTGTGCATAAAGTGGACTTAAAACAAAAACTCAAAATCAGACAGTTCAGGACAGGAGTAATCATGGCCATTTTGCATTTTTTGTTGAAGTTTTGGCAACATTAACAATATAATGGAAAGTTGCCTAGCAACCTGTAATATTTTGATACAAACTAAATGGTATCTAAGTAATATTAGTAGATATTCCAACAATATGAGAAATTTATTGTAAAAATTATTCAACAATTAAATGTCAGTAAAGTATGCTTTGAATGAAGACTTGAAGGAAAGCTTGTTGGCAGTAGGAGCTATTGGGTGCCAAAACTGGGGCCTCTTGGTAGACAAGGCGAGTCCAGAGCCTAGCAGTAGCGCCAACTTTTGAGAAACATTGGGTGGGCTGAACTTGAGGATTTGGTTTCAAAATTATATTACAAATTTAGATGGTACTATGTAATATACTATACTCAAAAGAAAAAACTGTTGAATTTCATTACCACATATACAACCATACTCTTGCAAGAAATTTTTGTAAAGGATTTAGGAGTTATTTTTGGTTCAAATCTTACTTTTAATAAACACACAGAACATATAATTCAACAACCTTGGGTTTATTCTTAGACTGGGGAGGGATTTCCAGAGTATTGAGACACTAAAAAGTTTTGTATTATTCATATGTAAGATCAAAACTTGAATTTGCATCTGTTATATGAAACACAGACACAGCCAAGTACAGCGAAGCAATTGAAAAAGTCCAATCCAACTTCTTAGATTTTTAAAATAAGAAGTTTACCCCACATTTGAACACTATGACAACCTAATCTATGAAAGTCTGTGCCATAGAAGAATGTTACAGGAAATAGTATTCCTATGGAAGTTGTCAAATCATGAAGTAGAGTCTGAGCATCTAATCTGCCAGATTTATTTTTGAATCCCGTCGACGAAAACTAGACTCAAGAAAGATAGATTGGAAATTGTAAAGAAATCTCAGTTATGGAAAATGTGCACGAGTTACAATAAATTGCTAATCAAGAATACGACCATTGACATCTTTTCTATGAACCTAAGGGAACTCAGTAAAGTCACTATTAACACACTGGCCTCAAATACATAGTTTGCACTCAAAAAGTCATCCCAAGACTCAATAAAAATTGTGGGGTACATTCTAATACAAGAAATAAAAAATATGTCAGGTTTCATATCATTTTATGCTAAAAATATAAACAAGAGACCCTTACAAGTATTATTTCTTTGAAATTCATACTTTTCACTTATGATTAATTTATAAACTTCGCTAAATTTTCTATTTACATCCCAAAGTACCATAATAGATATCACTAATATAACAATCTCAAGAGACTGATGAATTGATTTATTCACCTTTATGGATTACAGTAATCCATAATTTCATGTTTGTAAGTGATACAGTATAATTTTCTAATAATAAAAAATGTACAAATACTAACATGTAATATATTCATGCAAAAGAATTATATGTGGTAGCAGATATTACAATCCTATTTTTACATAACGACTTCTTGAGTTGCCTGGATTTGTATTTACACACACACACACACACACACACACATACACACACTCATACATATATATATCTACATGTAGATTTAAACTAAATGAGTGGATCCTCTTACAGATTTGTATCCAAATATTTGACTACAGAATAAAAATAATGTTCAGTAACAGTTTTTTGTTTCGTGAAAACCATGACATTAATTGATTTGTAATGTTGTACTAGTAATTTGTTGTACATGACAAGACACTTATGATACTATTCATTGGTGTTTTTTTTCTCTCTCTCTCCAGATGAAAACAGTTGGGATTTCATAGTTTCTCATAAATTTTAATTGGTTTAAGTGGATTACATTAATGTTTCTCTAATGGATATGCAGAAAGAATGTCGAAATTCCTAGTCTAGCAAATAATGATTTACAGGATGTAAAGTTAGGCACATATTCAGTAATTCTTAATGATTTTTTTTCTCCATTTTAAAAAAATAATCTTTGGAGAGTATCGTCATACAAGTATTATTGATTCTACATAAGCATGATATACCACGAGTACTGTTTTCTTATTTATATTTTTATTGCTCTAGTCATGTAGCACATTTGAATCAACATCTTTAGAAAGTTGGTGAAAATTAATTCAATGGTGAAATTAATTTTCCTGGATGAATATTGAAGTTAAATGAGATAAATCAGTTACCTAAATTTGGAGAAGCAAAGTGCACAGGATTTTATTTGACAATTATAATCCACTTTTAACTTCATGAGAGTTTCTGATAAATTTCGATTGAGGAGTACAGACGAGACTTCTTTTTTATGTATCTCAGTTCAGCGTAATTCTGTTTTATACGTAAATTACTGTAGGTTCCAGCAAATACAACCTAAAAAAGTGTTAATTAAACCTTATTTATACATAATTTGGTGTCATACGTACTAATTTTCATAAAATACAGTTGATTTGTACGAAAGCAAGTTACAATGTCACAGTAGTATACATTTCTTGTCATTACAAAAACACAAGACGAGTTCCAAATATGAAACAGGATAGGTAGACATGGTGGAGTATCACAGAGAGAAGGCAAGGAGAGGTGGCATGAAATCAGGGAAGAAAGATTTACCCATTGTTCAGAACATGAGACACATTATCTTCTGTATGTAATCACTAGAGGCACATATTTTTGGTGAATAAAAAAGCAAAATTTTGGTACACAGAGTCAATTTTGGGTTCAAAAGCTAAAAATAAAATAAAATTTTGCTGTTATAGCGGTGAAAAGCAGTATATAAATGACATTTTGGTTTTAAAAATGTGAATAAAATCCCAAATTTGATTTAAAAACGGTACTTACGTACTACACAAAATAAACATATCCCTTTTAATAACACATTTATGTCGTTGCCAGAATAATAAGTTTATTCCTGTATAAAGGGATCCATTTTTGCTTCTCAAATATTTACAGCAGGAATAATCAATTTTCCGTAAATTGCATAACTCACAGGATAATTCTGGCTTCAGAAAGTGTCATATCGGTAAATACACTATACATTTTGTGTTTAAGAGTCTATTTCTCATTTTGCAGTTTATTTCGTGACAAAACAAGGTAGGAAAATGAACCTCACACCTTCCAGAAACATGAAAAATTAACATTACAATGTGTTACTTCACATTTCGTGTTTTCGTCTAAAACTAAATATGCATGCCTCTAGTAATCACGATATGAAAGTCCACACGTTAAAAATCATGCCGATAGCTGAACAGCTGTTCTTTCAGTGAACGTTTACAGTAGCTGCTGGTCCGCAATGGAGAACTAAACAAGGAAAAGTTACACGCTTGACCAGGAAGTAAAATTTATATGGGAAATAGATGCTAATCCACATAAAAATTAAGAATCAAACATTTGGATTAATTAATTTACCTCTTTATGACAAAAATAACCTGTATTACATATATCTTGTTCCTCAAATTAGATACAATTGCAGAATTTAATAATGATATGACATGGTATATAAATCTGATTTATAAGTAATTCTCAGTTATACATATTATTTTCTTTTCACCTTGACTCAGGTTCAACTATACATATACAGTGGAAACACGATTTTACATTTTTCCGCATTATATACTGCTGGACAAAAAAACCCGGACACCTTAATATTTGACATCTGAATTGCAATTACTTATGAATTACACTCTCAGTTAAGTATTGAACAATTGAAGATTCATTATTGAACATTTTCCATAGTTTTTCCGTTTATTATTTATCTATTTATTTACTCGTATTTACTTATTTGGAACACCTAGTAGGCTCAAAATTAATTTCATGTAATTTTTTTTAAATTTATTGATTTTCAATTCCTGTTGATGTTATTTTGTTTAATGTCTAGAGAGGCATGAATTTTGGTTCATAGTAACCATAGTAACAGATATTATTGACATTGTCATTGCTGGTATTTTTCTTGCAAGTGTATTGTAAGTTTGCTAGCTTGAAAATGAGACGTAAACAGGTAATAAAAGCTGTAGCTCTTCGTGATGATGGTCGTAGTGTGCACTATATTGCTAGGGTGCTAAATATAGCACGAAGTACTATCCATGAAGCTCTCAGACGGTATGATGCAACTGGTTCCTATGGTAGAAAACCAGGTTCTGGCATTGTTCTGTTCGGAAACTATGCACAACAGCACGGGAAGATCGTTTAAAGCGTATCATAGTCTTAAGAGACCGTCGTACGACTTCAAATATTGTGGCACATTTGACAAATGTTCATAGATCTGTGGTTTATTCACGAACAGTTCGTAGAAGACTGAATGAAAGTGGTTTATCATCTCGGAGGCTGGCTACAGGTCCCAGGTTGTTAGCACGTCACCGGAAGCGAAGACTGGAATTTGCTAGAAAACACTTACAATGGAATGTGGAGCAGTGGGAAAAGGTTTTATTCTCCAATGAGTCAAAATTCAACCTACGTTCATCAGATGGGTATGAATATGTGTATAGAAATCCTAATGAGCATTATGCACAATGTTGTTTCGTAACACCCTTTGGAGGCTGTAGTGTCATGGTCCAGGGAGGTATCTCTTTACAAGGACGTACAGAGTTGGTTCTTGTAGAGAATGGGGCAATGGCAGCTCGCAGGTATATTACAGAATGTGTGGCAGATCATGTAGTACCATATGCACCATTCATAGACCCGGGGTTTGTTTTTATGCATGATAATGCACGTCCACACATTGCGAATATTGTCACGGAGTACTTGTATGAAGTTGCGATTACGCGATTAGAATGGCCACCACAAAGTCCGGTCCCCGGCCGGTTCAAATCCGGGAACTTTTCTAACGTTGGAAGCAGCTCCGGTGCCCACCCAGCATCGAATGACATGGGTACCTGCGGGAAACCCTGGAGGGTAAAAGCAACTGATCACATCACCCCCACTCACGACCGGATCAAGAAAGTGTGGGGCGTTACCCCCACACCCCCTATACGCCTTCATGGCATGGTGCTATGCACAGGGGAGCAATTTACCTTCTTTTTTTACCTTTACCACAAAGTCCGGACCTAAATCTGATAGAGCACGTCTGGGATCAACTGAAACGACATATCAAAAACCACGCAATAGTTTCAAAAACAATTGAAGAGCTAAGACATGCTATTCAAGAAGAATGGGAGTAATTGGACCAAGAAGTGATTGCCAACCTTATTCGAAGTATGCCACGGCCGTTACAAGCTGTAATTGATGGCGGGGGGGGGGGGGGGGGTAACACCCACTATTAGACACCTTATATACCCCACCAGTACCAGTTAACAATATTAAAAAAAAATATTGCTGAAATTTTTTTTCCTAATTTTTTTTGGTAGATTTCTGTAACTTTCGTTTATGTTCTAATTTAACTTATTAACAATAAATTTTAATTTGCTTTCTGTTAAATATATTCAGGTTTTCTTATTTCCAATAATTTCTGCAACATTTAGTTAGCCTTCGAATCAGAATTTATGCGTTATCACAAAAAATGCAAGTGTCCGGTTTTTTTTGTCCAGCAGTGTACATTCAATTCTCATGATCCCAATAGAACAAAATATAAAATTTTCCTCAATTTTACATTTTCCCCCATTTTAAATTGTTTCACCTTGGTCCCCCGAAAAATGTAAAATTGAAGTTCTACTGTAAATGCTTCCATGGTGATGCTTTGTTTTGTTGCAATTTACATAAAAGACAATTTGTTTCATTTCAAGATTTTATAAATACATTATTGAACCATTATGCTTCTACTCGGGTTGTTCAAGTGCAATTGGCTGCTCTCAGATCAAAGAAATATGATCCTTCTGTAGATGAGAATCTAGGAACGTTTGCTATCAAACTATATTCATTACATTGTAATTTAGAATGAGATTCTTGTGAATCAGATATGATACAGTTAATTCTATGACAAATACCTATTCAGGTGCCATAGTATGCGTCGTGTCATGATATACAAGATATGGATGACTGAAGACTGATCTCTGATTAATATTCTGGGCAGAATAGATTTGGTAAATTTAGGGATATATAGATATATATAGAATATACATCTATCTGAGGATCAAAAGGTAAATGAAAAGATCAACAGAAATTTTAAAAGAACAGATGGCAGAACCAAGAAATCACTTAATGTTAAGCAGGCCAACATTAAGAAAACAGATTTTTTGCAAGTTGTGGAACCTACTAACCCTAAGAAATAATGTTAATTTGAGTACAGGCATTACTAGGCAGCAGAGTCATTCTCAGGAATTTAGCTTAAGGCTCACTTTAGACGGAAGCATTTCCTTTTACATAAATGCTATATAAATTCTCTGCAAAATCTTATAGCACGTATTACTTTACACGGAACCATTTCATGGAACATTTCGGTTAGCTTTTGAGATTACAATGTATAATATATACAGCACGAAAGGCACGTCGATTATACTATCCATAGTGAGTGCATGCTGTTCACAACTGAAACGACTAAAATTTTCTTCCATGTGTGTACTGTATACGTTAAGTGTGTATTTAAGCAGCGCCATCGCTTTGTACCTAAAACCATTTAATAGGAAACACCTTTCCGTTCGTTGAATAGTTGTAGTTAGAGGCACATATTTTTGGTAAATATAAAAGCAAAATTTCGGTACAAAAATGGAGTCAATTTCAGGTTCAAAAGCGGTAAATAAAATGAAATATCGGTGTTATAGCGGTGAATAATTGGATCAAAAATGGTATATAAAAAGACATTTTGGTTTTAAAATTGTGAATATAATCCTAAATTTGATTTAAAAACTACACTTATTCCACAGAATTAACATTTCAATTCTAATAGCACATTTATGTAGTTATAAGATATTAAGTTTATTTCTCTGTAAAGGAGTCCATTTTTGCTTCTCCAATGTTACCAGCAGAATTAATCAATTTTCCGGGAATTGTATAACTCTCAGGATAATTCAGAACTCAGGAGGTGTCGCGTCGGTGAATAAACACTGAATTTCATGTTTAAGAGTTACTTTCGCTTTCTGCAGTTCATTTCGCATTATGTCGTGACAAAACATGGTCACAAAATGCATTTCACACCTTTCAAAAACGTGAAAAATTAACAGTACAATGTGTTTTTCAAATTTCGTTTTTTTGTCAAAAATGAAATATGCATGCCCCTAGTTGTAGTCTTTTAAAAATGTGATGTGATACATTGTTTACATCTCACGTGACCGCCATTACAACTGCACTTGTGACCTAGAGCTCGCTTCTGATTGGTTATGCTATGAAAAATGCTATGGAAATAGGACCGATCCCATCCTTGAGAGATGCCATGGCATCTGAAATGCCATACATTTTTCACTTTACACGGTAGCATTTTGGTCATGGCATAAATGTTAAGGAAAATGCTTTCGTCTAAAGTGGGCCTAAGTAATTATCATTACAAAAGTAGCCCAGGTGGTACACAAAACAATAAACGTAACTTCTATGACCAAAGTCCACCTAGATTTAGAATGAATCACCAGTCTAACTACTCTAGTAATGATAACAGCTGGTCAACCTGAAGCAATGCAAAAGGACTGTTCCCACTTGAAATATCTCAGATTCATTATTACCAAACAGTTCAAGTACTTTAATACCCCAGTTTGTTACTAGTAAATCTACTTACAAGGGTTCATCAAATGAAAAGGTACGAAACATCGTAACAACGGAATTGTTTATATAATACCGATGCCGCGATGGGAGAACCTAGCGTGATATGTAGGGATGCGATTGGAGTTGCCACGCGGCATCGGAGCATGCAGGGGAACGCGCATGCGCAGGAGAGAGCAGAGGCTCCGATACAGAGCGCCGTCCAAGTGACGCGGCAGTGCATGTTCGGACAGGATGGTGTTAACATTGGCAAATTCGACTGTTGAGGAGCAGCGAGGCGTTATCCGTTTTCTGACAGTGGAAGGTGTTAAACCGGCCGATATTCATCACTGGATGGTGAACGTTTACGGGGAAGACTGTGTGTGAGGAAATGGAGTGCCCGTTTTCGTTCTGCTCCATGATAACGCACGTCCACACGTCTCCAGGGTCACACACGCAGAACTGGCCAGGTTCAAGTGGGAGCAGCTAGACCATCTGCCCTACAGTCCGGACTTATCCCCCTGTGACTTCCATGTGTTTGGTCCCCTGAAAAAGCATCTCAAAGGAAAGCGCTTCACCTCGGACGATGAACTCAAGGACGCTGTGAAGGACTGGGTCGCATCACGGCCAAAGGAATTCTGGGAAAAAGGAATCATTCGGCTCGTTCATCAATGGGATCAATGTGCTCAGGCCTATGGAGGATAATTTGAATAAAGTATTCATTTACACCGACAGTGTCGTTTTGTACCTTTTCATTTGATCAACCCTTGTATGTGCCTCTCAATCAGTCTCATGGCCGAGTGCACCAACGCCGATTATTTCGAAGTTCAGATGAGCGGGATCAATTTTGATCCACTCTAAATGAACTTGGTTTAAAGATTTGCATTGCACCAACGAAAAACGACGTTCAAGAGATTCCGTTCAAATGATCCGAGATTAATTTGTAAGGCTATACCTGATTGGTTGGCTAAAACAAATGACAATCAAGAACCCCACCGAATAGTGTGATGTGTTAAAGTATCAACGTGTAGGAGAAGAAAGTAATTCGGGCTGCAAACTTATCTGAATTTGAGAAATGTACTGATCAACCTTGTCGACGAGTACAAGGATGTAGTAGGGTGTAAAGAAATAATAATCTTAAAAAAGAACTGACGGCATAAGACAAAAGAATAAGGAGAAAGCATGGAACCTTTTTCTACGGGACTTCAATGCCTTACGAAATGCATTCGCGAGAGAACAGCGTACGCTGAAACTCGCCCGCTCAATAAAGATATTTTATTATTATTATTACTGTATTGTGGTGATCACAGTATAAAGTTTACAAAAGACAAATTCATATTTCTTGTTAGTCTTTATCAAGTCAACAGAAATCCTTCATCATGACAACCGTATCGCCTAGCACCGGTGGAGTACTGGTCAATAACAAGCCAGATAGAAGCACCTATTCTGACTTAGTTTCCAAAAATACCTCACAAAATGCTGCAGTAAAAAGCATTGTGAACCTCATATCTGATGTAAGCTTATACACAGCCCCAGCTGTCAGTGAAAGCACTCCAGTGAAATTCAATGTTGCACAAATGACAGCCCGTCTGGTAAGTATTGAAAATTATGATTCAGACACACCTGATGCTGATAAAACTACTATACTAAGACTACTCTATGCTCATTTCGTAACCTCAGGAAATGTAGGTTATCTATTATCAGGAATTAGTGTTGCCAGCGGCTCCTCACTAACAATTCCAACTATCACCACAGCACTTAGAAATGACAAGTTTACGGTTATAACAGAAGAAGTCAATACCCCTGAGGAAATGGATAGATTTGAGGGACAAACTCCGAAAACTGATTTTGACCGCACCTTTTCGCGAGATCTCCATGGTTACCAAGGGTTATTTCTGGAATCTCTTCTAGCGGCAGGGAAACAATTCTCAGATGAGAACTTCACAGGCTATATGGAGAGACGTGCTCGGGCCATAGGAAACATGCTTTCTAGATGTTGCCATATTTCAAAATGGATATACTCAATCAATTGTTACCTTTATAAGCAACTTCTTCCAGCATTGTGGAAACACCCGTAATGCGATATACAATTGGTTGTCTCAAAACTTAGCAAATACAGGAATGACCCCTCAAACTAGAGAGGTTCTACAGATGGTACATAAGATGTGGAGTGGAGCTTATATGACCCATCTGATTCTTATAATGGAAGAACTTTGCAGATTGAGGCCTATGGTATTGCTATACCCTCCTTTTGAACCAGAAGTCAAAAAGCTCAGAACATTTTTTGCATCTCTTACTGCAAATGAAAAAAGCAACTTTTCATACATCCGCCTGAGTGGACCAAATAATAGATGTGAGGGTGTTGCCATGAAGGAGATCCCTATGATATCTGAGTTAGCTCGACAACTGGCTGAACTCACACAACCAACCATTGTCAACTATGCTAAATCAACTTTGTCTCCCATGCAAAGTGCAGCAGTTGCAGATGCAAAAGCCATAGCTATGGCACTAGACAAGAATCGATATGATGAAGCTCTATCAGGAATGGAACGCTCTCTTGGTATGACCATCGATGCATCCTTTGATGGATTGTTCAAGCCCAGGGTGGTTGAAAACCTAAGAGATACTCTCGAAGAAGAAGCCCTTGCTGAAGCAGAGGAACAGAGAATCCCATTAGGAGGTGTGGAGGCAAGACGTCGTACACATGAGAGGTTGAGAATGATGAGGGCTAGAGTTGCAGAAAGAGGAGGTAACAACCAACCTGAACAAGTTGCAGGTGTTCCCTTGTAAGTTAACATATCATACAACCTCAATATCCTAACATACCTGTAGATTTAAAAAAAAAAAAAAAAAAGGTCGCCGACTTTAGCCTTGGATATTTTTTTGTTTTATAGTATTGCGCAGTTTTAGATGTGTAATTTATATTCTTTTTTAGAAAGTGTCCTTCTAGCAACTTTTTAACCTAAATCCTTAACCTTCACTTTCACGACGAGGCACCATGTCAGGTGTCTGAATAACATCGTTTCAACCTGAAGAAGGAGGTAGTGTAACCTCCGAAACGTAGTACGAAAAATCTCATACTCACACACGTAAGTTGCCGATTTTTAATCTTTTAGTCTAAAGTTTGTATTGTGGTAAGTATTTGAAATTTTCATTTCTTAATTCTTATATATTTATATTGTCATGTCGTGTAGCAACACCATGTAGCAATATCGTAACATTGCTCTGTTCTAATTTACCTTGCACTTGCACATGTTTTGTGTTCTGGGATAGAAAGTACAGTATTTAGAAAAAATTCGACTTTGCACCACAGAACCACAAATTATTATTATTATTTTGGCAGTTTTTAGTTTACTTTACACAACTCTCGAATTATCAGCATTGTACATCCAACATCTCTAGCGTTTGCACGCCCTCGATATCACTTTCCGCTTTGTTTATATTCAAAAACAACTGCCTGCAGTCGAAGCGTCAGTATCGTGAACCAGGATCGGCCACCAAAACGGTCTTGAATGGCCGTTCAGAAGATAAACTCGTTTTGATGTTCCTAGATCGCGATCAAGTGTTGAACCGTCTTCGTGCAATGGAATTTTCCAGTGATCCTTTCCCGATCCGAGTTTAAAATTTGATCTTCGTTCGTGCACACGGCCATCAGCCGATGATGTGGCCTAACTGAACACAGCCATTCAATTACACAGCTGGTAATCCCATGTATTATCAACATCCCACCAAATTTCATACAGTAGTAGCCTCAAGTAGTGTTACATTTAATCCTTCGCAATTTGCATTGTCTACTGCTCAAAATATGCATCTGTTTCCCTAACTTTGACAACTCCAGACCAGCAATCAAAGATCCGAGACAGACAAATTGTCTCCAGTTTATGTCTCATAAAATATAAGGAGCACAATCATTGGTATTATCCAACAAAGCATGAATACAAGTAGTGTTACATTTAATCCTTCGCAATTTGCATTGTCTACTGCTCAAAATATGCATCTGTTTCCCTAACTTTGACAACTCCAGATCAGCAATCAAAGATCCGAGACAGACAAATTGTCTCCAGTTTATGTCTCATAAACTATAAGGAGCACAATCATTGGTATTATCCAACAAAGCATGAATACATTTTTAATGCATGAACAATTTCCTGTATACGAACTGCTAATATGTCAAGATTAAAACACATACATATATATATTTGCATATATATTTTGTAGAATGTAAAATTGTTTGAGTCCACTGAAGAAATGAAGGAACTACTATTGAAAATTGCAACAGTTCTTTAATTCAAAGACATTTTACAATTATATTTTGTTATTTAGTTTTGAGCATAATCTGAAAAGAATGAAGAAAATTCTGTTGTGCTACTCTGTTCAATTTTGATGTTATTTTGTTTTGTTACTCGTTACTATAGTGACTGTAGAAATTGGTTAATATACTAATGTGTTAAGTAACATTTGAAAAGTTATTTTTATTCAAAATATTGCAACAAACTGCTCCACACTGGGGACAGTTGCAATAAATTGGCGACCTAGAGCCAGGATTCGAAAATTGTGAGTTGATAAGAACTGAACTGATAATGCAATAATGAAGAAAAGAGAAGTGCCTTACGTCCTTCGAAGTAGCGTGTGTCTTCAACCGGATCTTAGTGATGATGTTGAAGTAAGCAACGAAGAGGACATTTCTGGTAAGCAAATGGAGGATTTAATCTGTTGTAAGGACAGATTTTCTGACACTCGCATGATTGAATGCACGTCATGCAAGAAATGGGAACATGTAAATTGTAGAGGTCTTACAGTTATTCACTGGGTAATATTCAGCTCTATGAAAGAAGACTATTACTGTAAGACATGCAATCCAAAATTCAATCCATTCACTTTAAAATCATACTTGGATACAGTAAATCCCAATATTGACCAAATTTTATCTGCTTTTCACTTGAGTTTGGCCCAACATGAGAATAGGTTGCAAGACAAGTTGCTTCAGAATACCGAAACGCTGGAGAATAGGTTACTTCAGAATACTGAAGCTCTGGAGAATAGGTTGCAAGAGAAGTTGCTCCAGAATACCGAAACTCTGGAGAATAGGTTGCAAGAGAAGTTACTTCAGAACACTGAAGCTTTGGAGAATAGGTTACAAGATAGACTTGATCAGAACACTGAAACGCTGCGCGAAAGTTTACAAACAAACTGTGAAGTTTGGGGCACAAAATTGGTTAGGTTGCAGCAAAGTACTGAAAAACTGAATGAAGGGCTCCAACATGTAGAAAATAAGTTGCAGCAGGTTTCTGATGCTTGTCAATCAGCTAATAGGTTACTAAATGAACGTATAAATGATGAAGTAACTTTATTAAATTCGAAAGTCAGTGATCTGGAATCAAAACTAGACCATCATGATGATGAGTTAAAACAACACTTATCAAACCAGTTGTGCCAACATGAAACTTCTATAAGTACACTACAAACAAATATGAATACTACGCAGGTAAAGTTGCAAGAATTTGATTCTATGCTTAAGGATTTAAATGAGAAATGCATTAGCTTAGAGCAAAGCGATGTTATTTGTAATAGTATGGTTAGAGACGTTCTACAACCAGATAAAGAATTAAGTAATGTTGATGCACTTATTAATGAACATAGGCACATAGCATGCCAAACTGATACAAGATTAAATTCTAAATTAAAGCATGTTGTTTTTAGTGAACACAATAAATGCGAAACATCTCATACAGGTTCTTCTGGCTATGATACATCTGATGCTGAACTGAATTCTGCAAAGGAAAATGTAACCAAATTGTGCAAGGGCAAATCTGCTCACAATAAAAGTAGAAATAAATTTGGTAAAGCTTCCACTTCACAAGGCAAAAATACATATGCATTGCGGCATTGTGTTCTAGATAATACTGAATTTACTAATAGCAACCCTACTGTTGACAAAATCCATTGTACATGTTCACTAAATAACCATTCATGTCTTTCTTCGTTGAACAACTCTTTGCTGTATGATAATGAGCACGTACATACTTGTGATATTGAAAATAATGCACCTAGTTCTTTATGTGCTACAGACACATCAAAGCAAATTTGTTCTACAGCTAACAGAAATTCCATACCTTCTAGAACTTATGTTGCTTGTGATAATAAAGAAAATTTCACAGGTCTTGGAACTTCAGTATGTGGTTGCCAACATCAAAGTACATGTCATTCCTTAATCCATGATCAGTTTCCTGATGACTTAAATGTAAATCATTGTCCTTGTACTAGAACAAACTGTACTTATAACCCGATGTGGCTTAATAATTATTCTACATGGAATTCTTATAATCAGTCTGATAAATGCTCTAATAGATTTTCACGAGTTAGTGAACTCAGTCAATTGCCACGTTTTGGAGGAGATGTTTCAAAACAGTCTGCTAGAGAATTTATCGAACAACTAACTACAATGTTAAACATAATTGGTGTTCCTTCCAAGTATAAATTATGTATAATTCGTAAGTGTTTTTATAATGTAGGCGCTTACTGGTTCAACAGTGAAAAGAAGAGTTTCATTTCTTATGAGGACTTTGTACATAAATTTCTTGATCAGTTTGCATCTAATGAGTTATTAGAAAGTCAGTTGACATTGTTACGATCTAGAAAATACAACCCAGCTTCAGGTTTGTCATTGGAAGCATACGCTTTAAAAACGTACTCTGCTTATTGTAACCTTGTGGAAACTCCAAACAAAGTTGAAGTAATACAAATGATTTTGAAACAGCTACCTGAGTCAATTTCAAAGAATGTGGGCTGCCATAACATTACAGATCTTAAGCAACTGACGCAGAAATTAAGGACTATTGATTTGTATTCGAGTGATAAGAATAAAAGTTTATCTTTGCCCGGTGATAATACAGATTCTGATGACAGGGCTAATAAAAAGAGAAGTTTCGACAGACCAAAATACTTCGTCAGGCAAGTAAATGTTGAGCGGAATTCTTATGATTCTACAACACAGACTGAAAATGCAGGAATTAATGTAAATAATCGCCCATTTCACAGAAGATTTGAACGCAATCCCTCAAGAAGGCAGTTTGTAAGGTCTGAAATAACTAATAATAACGTGAATAATTCTAACTTCAGACGTGAAGATTATCCATCCAGATCTAATAATAATGGAAGTGCTGGTGTTAGAAGAAATGCAAATGTTGATGAACAATCATCTTATATTAGTGGTCAGTATTCACTTAATTGTAATACTAATCAGAATAGTGACAGTGTTTGTAATAATTCTCGTAATTCGATAAATTACTCGGATGCTAGAACGGATAATCCTGTTTCATCTGAAAGTTTAGGTGAGTTTATTTGAACAGTGAGTTGATCATCGCTGTTACAAGAAAGTTCATTGTTTCTTATTATCGTGTGTAAAACAGCATGAATTTATTGTATTTGTTCTGTTTATTTATGTTCTGTTGATCATAATATTGTCTTTTATGGAATAACTTATATTGGTCTTCTCCTCTCATAACTGTCTGACTTATTTCAATGTATCAAGGACAAGTGTTTGACACGAATAAAAACAGAAAGCGCCAAGAAGAAAATTATACAAAGTGTCTCGCTGGAAGAATGATAAGAAGGAATATATATAATGTAAGTTGAATGTAATATGGTATACCATTATAATGAAGGACTTCATTTGCACATACAGCTTCAAAGGGAAGAAGTGCACTCATGAAGAATATAACCCTTTAAATGGATATAAGATGGTTATGAAATAGTAATGGTAATGAGATTGCAGTAAAGAAGAAATCTACTGAAGATGGCTGTAAAGAAGATGTGAAAAAGAATGAGATTGCTGCCAAAGAAGTAGTAGAAGAAGAAGTGAAGATGATATATTGAAGATGTTACGTTTGAAAAAGATACGTACTTCTACACCAAAGTATGATGTCAAGGTTTTCAACCGGAGGAGGAGGCTATTGCAACAGTTCTTTAATTCAAAGACATTTTACAATTATATTTTGTTATTTAGTTTTGAGCATAATCTGAAAAGAATGAAGAAAATTCTGTTGTGCTACTCTGTTCAATTTTGATGTTATTTTGTTTTGTTACTCGTTACTATAATGACTGTAGAAATTGGTTAATATACTAATGTGTTAAGTAACATTTGAAAAGTTATTTTTATTCAAAATATTGCAACAAACTGCTCCACACTGGGGACAGTTGCAAAATATGTCCTTAAATGTGTTCAATATGTATGTAACCAAGGTTTTGTTCTGAGAATCAATTTTAGTTTTTGTTAATGTTTTAATTTTCATGATAATTGTAATATTTGCTCTTTTCTCTAAACTCAAAGAGAGTCAGGAGAGGCTACCACCCCTAAAGGCTAAATATCAATATCATCTCATTTAAAAGCAAATACCTTGATTTGATTCTACGTTTTTCTGGGGACAAAGATGATAAAACTTAAATACACTAAAATGTAAAATTGAGAAAAATTTTATAACATTTTGTCATGTTGGGACCATAAAGATTGAATGCATAAAATGCAGTTCCACTGCATTTACTTGTTATAAATCAACATTGGAGTAACTTGTTATTACATTCCTTGAACAAAAAATTACAAATATTTTGTTCATTTGTTAAGATTGATAAAGAAAGAAAACCAATATGAAGGAACACAATTACTATTCTCCATTTTTCTGATGACTGTCTTTTTGGTACTTTAGTTCATAATCTTCAGGTGAAGCTAAGGGATCCAAACCATGCAACTTCATTTGAACTGCAACATCAAACAGGTAATCATAGCACTCGCTCCTGGAAACAAAAACATTAATTTGAAATGCACCACAAGCAGAAAATCTTCACATACATGAACTTTTTAAGATGAAACAGTCCTTCATAATAATGTCAATGATTATTACCTTCTACAATATTTTATGTACAGCTATGTAGGTAGAGTATTTATAACATTCAATCCAAAGAAAATAAACCCACAAAAAATGTTCAAGCTTATTTTTTTTCTGATTTCTTCTTTAATTTAGTTGTATAGAATTCAAAATTATTAACCAATAATGCAGATAACAGGGGCGATGGGCTTTGATGCATCACCGTATTAAAAGTCCCTTGCCAAGCCTTGGTCCACACAGGATTGCTATATCACGGGGAAAGGTTACTGAATTTCTGTAAGCACTGCTCTTAAATTTTGATTGAGAAATGTTTCTCCTTTGCTTAAATCATGTGCCAACATTGGCGTAGCAACATATGGCAGGGCCCTGGGTGAGATTAGAATGTGAGGCCCCAATCCATTCTTTAAATTTGAAATCTCAATGTGAATCTATGAAAATCTTTAGGCATGTCAGCAAAAATATTATCAAATTTAAGTAATATACTCACCCTAAAAATGTTTTCTCTGGAGTTGAATTCGCTCACAACTTCTAAAGAGTCTAGAGATGAGGCGATGTATTTTTTTATGGATAATAGAGAACCTGGCAACCTTGGCAAATGGATGGGTGATGTAGCTTTATAAATTATGCAATATTGCGGAGCACAATAGAGTTTTTATTGAGTTTTGGCGACTATTCTTACGCATGGAGAAACCGTAAGTATTATAGCACCATGCAGAATAACTCTCCGAAATGCAGCATTGATAAAGAAATTCTATCAAATTATCTTATTCCAGTGACCTACGCAAAATGTAAACAAACAGTATTGCCAACCACTGTAACATGTTATTTAGAGGAAGTTGCTATATATACACATTGTATATCGTATATATATGTCCGTTCTATATATATCGTAATGAGCTCCTGCATGAAATGTGCTACTTGAGGAAAACTATTTGAAAAATTTTTAGAGGGAGGGGTGGGGGGGAATGTTTTCCTTAAAATAATATAAAATTTAACATGTACAGCATGAACTCTCCGAGTTTATACACCAATAGTGTATGCACGCTGATGTGTAATGCGGGAACAAGCCTGGCCCAGTAGAACAACAGACACGTGATGCAATGGTAAGTGTGGATCATTTAGATGTCTGCAGGGCAACTTGAGGTGCACACATCGAGTTGCATTGACCATTTTCGTGAACTCTGAGAGTTTCTACATCAAGGTATGTAAAAAGATGTGTTAATAAACCATTATTTATACTTTGAATTATCAATTTTTTCTCGATCACTCTAAGCGGAACATGCTGTACACATTTTTCTGAGATGTAAGTGAAAAAATTATATATTTGCACCACACTGCAATATGCAATGAGGTGGGGGGGGGGGGGGGAAGGAGAGTTAGAATATATTTCCTTAGTAATACAGTAACTTTAGCTAGTTCCAAGTCACTTTTGATGTTAAAATAACACTCCATATTTAATCCATTATATGAACAAAAGGAAGAATTTATGGGGAGGGGAGCCAATCAAGTAAAGCTTAAAAAAAGCGAGTTTCAATAATAGGATAGTTGTCATAGTTAAATACTTTACGAGGATTATCACATGATCTGGAGGATGGGGATGCACCATTTTGTTTTTGTTGGGAGGGGGCACCCCTGCTTTCACATGTGCGCTTGGAAAACCCAATCCATGACTTGAACCTGGAACCATCAGTGGCGAGATCATCTGTCAATCACTCAAGCAGAACACTTGGTCACCAAGGCATTAAACCCTGCCATTTAATGGAATCGGATTATTAGCAGATACCTGCTTGAAGTGGCATGTTTGAATATTTATTATTTAATGGTGTAAAGTGACATTACACTAATACGGAGATTCCCTTGGAAGTTCTGTATTTTATATTCTTCTTATCTTGTGCCATCTTTCTGCCACTTTTGGTTAATCATGATAAGGTAAAATGATGATTAGATTAAATTGATATATGGACATTCACAAAGAAATGCCCATTCCATGGCTCAAAAGTAGAATATCGGATGAGAGTTCTGAAAAAGTCTGAGCATGCAAGATCTCTAAAGTCACTTTCATGTTGAGAGAATCAAATGCATCAGAGGGTCTTCAAGTTTGTTTATATTATAATTCTGATATACTTTTGTACAAAATATCAATATAGAACAATTTTCACTTTGCTGATGACTTGTGACATAATTAATATCGTATGATTAAATATGCCCAATGGCACTAATTTTTTTAAAGTTCCCCATGCATTATCACGTGCCATGGAGGCACATTCTCAGTCTCTGCCATTTTGGAGTTGATGTGATCATCACCATGCTCCAGCCTCCTTTACCCCACAGGGATGCCTCCAGGTAACCACTGAATTGTGGCTGGGTGAGCCCCACAGCTGCTTTATCTGGGGACAAGGCCCGAAAAAATCCGACCTTAGATCATCCACCCCAGGAATTGAACCCTGGTCTCCCTCAAGGCAGTCAGCAGATGCCCTACAGATTAGACCACCACGGCTCTCAATGGGTCTAATTGAGCATATATATTTTCACTAAGAAATAACCTCTGAGGCTCAACCAGTCTCTAATAAATGGGGACCTGGGGGGTTAATGGCAGCTGGAGGATGGTGCCGATCACACCACCTTCACTATGGCCGAGAACAAGAATGTGTGGCCACACTCCCCTACACACATCCCTACGTGCCTTCATGGCATGGTGCAATGCACATACCTTCACCTTTAGTAATGGATCTAAAAGAAATGGAATTAATATAAAACAAAATGCAAAATTTCAGACTTTACCAACTACATTTTTTATTTTAAGACTGATATTTTTATAACATACGTGTATAAACGAAAGTACTCCCGTTACTAATTGCACGCATGCATGGACACACACACACACACATACATGCATGCAAAGAAAGTTCCAAGTGTGCTACTTACATTGTTTTGGCTTGTTGCCAAGTATCACCCCATACATACACCCCATGTCGTCGTACTAAAACTGCTGTTGTTGCGGGATATTCTTCTATCACCTGTGCCATTCTGTCCTTCAGATCAGCTTCCCACGGTGTGTTTTCAATAATAGGAACAATTAGTTCTTCATCATAATTGTAGTTCCTGCCTAACTGTTGATTTTTAATACCCTGGAAAGTCGCAATGAATTACTATATCAGGAATAACAATGACATACAAATGTTTATACAGGATGATTCTTTCACTAGAAGAGCCTGGAAAATGTGAATATCTCAAAGGCAATGTATTTTATTTAGAACATACATATATGAATACATAGCTTGATTCATGATTTCTGTGTCCAGGCAGAGTCAAACTTGACAAACCCATTCCTCTGCATTAACCTCAAATGCTAATCAAAAATTGAAAAGAAACCCGTATGCCAATAACTGTGTAATTCACACTGTACTAAACAGAAGCCAACGATGGCGTAGCAAATGCCAACTACAGCCGAAGAGTGTAAATGGCAATAATGTGACAGGTCATTATCACGGTGCTACATGGCAGCTCACTGTTACAGGCACATATTGTTACCCAGTGTCAGCTCACTTTATTTCCTTTCTCAAAGTATAAGGTTCTTTTTACTGCAGGTTTCATATTTGTACGTTTTCAATGAGCTGAGATATTTGCCTTTTCCAGTCTTGCAGCAAAAGAATCCTTTTCAAGCGAAATTTTACTAATTTATAACAGTATATGGTCAATCTGCAGAGGTATTCAATGAAAAACATAATAAACACAGAAAAACAAAGTACAATACTTATTGTAGTGGAATTGGCAATTCTGTTTGTGAAAGTAATGATTCTTTGACATACAGGCACTTAGTTCTATCTTCACAGAGTTGACTACTGCCAAACAACCTTCCAAAATATTCAAAATTCTGTTACAAATTTTATGCCCATATCTACACTTCAACTTCATAAAACATCACTGAACTCAATGTATCTGGGTATCATTTTAGCAGAGATAATAACTAAAATAAATTACAAGCTATAAAATTGAACAACACTTAGAGCCACATATTTATGGTGAACAAGAATAAATGATCAAGATTTTGGTACAAAAACTAGGCACATTTTGAGATCAAAAGCAGTATATAAAATGGCATTTTGGTGTTAAAATGGTGAATAAGATCCAAACGTTTATTGCAAAACTAAACTTATTACACAAAATAAGCATTTACCTTCTAATAGTAAATATATGTAAATACGGAGAAACTAGTACTCACTTATCCGCGAAACTGTTTTATCTTTGTTCTATCAATTTCAGTGGCCACTGCCACCATCCTTGTTGGAACTTGCTGTACAGAAAAACAGTTTCGCGGATAAGGGAGTACTAGTTGCTCCATATTTCTATACTACCGCATCTCTCTTTTCTCAAGTATGAGCATCAGAGTATGAAGTTTATTCCTGTGCAAAGTAGTCCATTTTAGCTTCTCAAATATTCACAGCAGAATTAATCAATTTTCCATGATTTGCATGACCCATAGGATAATTCAGACTTTAGAAAGTGTTGAATTGGTAAATAAACTCTAAATTTCTTGTTTAAGAGTTTATTTCACAGTTTGCAGTTCATTTCACATCATTTTGCGACAAAACATGATAGGAAAATGCACCTCGAAAGTGACGGTCGAAATAAGTGGGCGAAAATAACAGCCAAAAATAACGACCAAATGTGACGGTCAAAATTAGTGGTCGAAAGCAATGGCCAAATGTGACGGTCAAAATTAGTGGCCGAAAGTAACGGCCAAAAGCAACGGTTGAAATTAATGGCAGAATGTAACGGCAAAAAGTTATTGTTGAAATTAGTGGCTGAAAGTATCAGCCAAAAGTGACGGTCAAAATTAGTGGCCGAAAGTAACGGCCAAAAAAACTGGTAAAAAGTTACGGTGGAAATTAGTGACCGAAAGTAACTGCCAAAACAGACTGTTGAAATTAGTGGCCGAAAGAATGGCCAAAAGTGACTGTCAAAAGTAACGGCCAAAAGTGACGGTCGAAATTAGTGGCAGAAAGTAACTGTCAAAAGTGACGGCCAAAATTAGTGGCCGAAAATAACAGCCAAAAGTGACCGTCGAAATTAATGGCAGAAAATAACGGCCAAAAGTGACGGTCGAAATTAGTGGCCGAAAGTAATGGCCAAAAGCGACAGTCGAAATAAGTGGCTCAAAGTATTGGCCAAAAGTGATGGTTGAAATTAGTGGCCAAAAGTGATTGTCGAAATTAATGGTCAAAAGTAACAGACAAAAGAGATTGTCGAAATTAATGGTCAAAAGTAACAGGCAAAAGTGACGGTCGAGATTAGTGGCAGAAAGTAACTGCCAAGAGTGATGGTCGAAAGTAACAGCCAAAACTAACGATCGAAAGTAACGACCAAGAGGTACCGTCAAAAGTGACGGTCGAAATTAGTGGCAGAAAGTAACTGCCAAAATTAGTGGCCGAAAATAACAGCCAAAAGTGACTGTCGAAATTAATGGCAGAAAGTAACGGTCGAAATTAGTGGGCGAAAGTAATGGCCAAAAGCGACAGTCGAAATAAGTGGCTCAAAGTATCTGCCAAAAGTGACGGTCAAAATTAGTGGCCAAAAGTGATTGTCAAAACTAATGGTCAAAAGTAACAGACAAAAGTGATTGTCGAAATTAATGGTCAAAAGTAACAGGCAAAAGTGACGATCGAGATTAGTGACAGAAAGTAACGGCCAAGAGTGACAATCGAAAGTAATGGCCAAAGCTAACAATCGAAAGTAACGACCAAGAGGTACCATCAAAAGTAACAGCCAAAAGTGACGGTCGAAATTAGTGGCAGAAAGTAACAGCCAAAAGTGACTGTCAAAATTAGTGGCCGAAGTAACGTTCGAAATTAATGGCAGAAAGTAACGGCCAAAGGTGACGATCGAAATTAGTGGCCGAAAGTAACAGCCAAAAGAGACTGTCGAAATTAGTGGCTCAAAGTATCTGCCAAAACAACTGGCAAAAAGTGATGGTCGAAATTAGTGGCCGAAAGTAAAGGCCAAAACAGACTGTCGAAATTAGTGGCCGAAAGTAAAGGCCAAAACAGACTGTCGAAATTGGTTGCCGAAAGTAACGGCCAAAAGTGACTGTCAAAATTAATGGCAAAAAGTAACAGGCAAAAGTGACGGTCGAAATTAGTGGGCGAAAGTAATGGCCAAAAGCGACAGTCGAAATAAGTGGCTCAAAGTATCTGCCAAAAGTGACGGTCAAAATTAGTGGCCAAAAGTGATTGTCGAAAATAATGGTCAAAAGTAACAGACAAAAGTGATAGTCAAAATTAATGGTCAAAAGTAACAGGCAAAAGTGACGATCGAGATTAGTGACAGAAAGTAACGGCCAAGAGTGACAGTCGAAAGTAATGGCTTAAGCTAACAATCGAAAGTAACGACCAAGAGGTACCGTCAAAAGTAACAGCCAAAAGTGATGGTCGAAATTAGTGGCAGAAAGTAACAGCCAAAAGTGACTGTCAAAATTAGTGGCCGAAGTAACGTTCGAAATTAATGGCAGAAAGTAATGGCCAAAAGTGACGATCGAAATTAGTGGCCGAAAGTAACAGCCAAAAGAGACTGTCGAAATTAGTGGCTCAAAGTATCTGCCAAAACAACTGGCAAAAAGTGATGGTCGAAATTAGTGGCCGAAAGTAAAGGCCAAAACAACTGTCAAAAAGTGATGGTCGAAATTAGTGGCCGAAAGTAAAGGCCAAAACAGACTGTCGAAAGTAACGGCCAAAAGTGACTGTCGAAATTAATGGCAAAAAGTAACAGGCAAAAGTGATGGTCGAAAGTAACAGCCAAAAGTGACTGTTGAAATTAGTGGCCAAAAGTAACAGCCAAAAGTAACGACCGAAAGTAAAGGCCAAAAGTTACTGTGGAAATTAATGGCTGAAAGTAACGGCCAAAACAGACTGTCGAAATTAGTGGCCGAAAGTAACGGCCAAAACAGATGGTCGAAATTAGTGGCCGAAAGTAACGGCCAAAAGTGACTGTCGAAAATAATTGAGAGTCCATTTGTTTGTAAGAATTCATGATAGATGATTACAGTTTTAACCGCTTTGATTTATGAAAAACTCACTATGTGTCTCCTTTGGAGCAAATCAGTGATATTTGCGTATGTTCGCAGTGAGGGGCGAATTGAGGAAGGAAAAAAACTTTTCTGCTTGGTGTTCACATAGTAGTCGAAAGTGTGAATATGATTTTTGTTTCAAATATCAGGTCTGAATGCTAAGCGCATGTGGTTTTGGTGTCTTGGGTCAACAATTGACCCGTAACACTCATTTTAAACTTGAAATCATACTGTTCTCGCATCTTTCAACAGTGGGACTGGTGATGTAATGCAGGAAGTTTTGTGTTACATGGTTTTGGAGGGAGTGGAAACGTTCGGTACATGGAAGACAAAGAACATAGTTGCAGTGGTTTAGCGGAGCGAGAGGAAAGACTAGCTGGGATATCTCTCGTGCGGGTACAAGTTGATAGCTGCTCTAAAATGGATTACAGTTACCAGAGAATGGATTTTGGTATTACTTCCGTTGGAGGTGCTATGGCGGAAGGTGAAGTTTCCGTACTGACATTGTGTTGAACCCCACCCCCGAGATTGTTAAGTACAAAGCTTTGTTCTCTTTAGTGCTCTCGAGAGACATTTCGTAACGAAACCTCAGTAGTACTACTGTACACCATACTTCGTTCTTAGCTAGCTTTGCATGTGTTGTGTCAAGCGAGAAAAAAAAGTCGTATTTGAACTACTCAGACTTCATGCAGGTAACAAAGAGAAGCGTGACGCCATATTGGAAAAAAGGTGTAAATCTACTGAAATCTCGCAAATTTCAAGCTCATATCGTTACATCGATTTACATAATAAAAAGATCGTACGATCACTATGTATAAGTGGATAATGAGTAATATGGTTATTTCAGTAGGTGTCACGTGACTAAAATAAAAAATACTTATTATAAGGCATGCATGAATGGTAATTGAACTCTTCTACCTGGGGCATGCTAACTCTAATGTAAACAAGTCAATTGAATCTTTTCTCAGAGAAATATGTTATATTTGAAATCCCTCCAATTTTTAAATTTTTTTTTTTTGTAGTTTGTGCATATGAGATGAAGTGATGATGTGGTGAAGGAAGGTAAATATAAAACTGCTGTAATTAGTTTTCTGGGCACATCCATTATTAAAAACAAATCTCTTTGAAAGATCGTGCCAGAAAATGGAGATTATTCATGTGTTATTCTTGAAACTTTGAGCATGTCTTGCTCATGACAAAAGGATAAATATTGGCTAGTAAATTTCTGTTCGTTAATTGATATCCTTTTATTTTCGAGAACAGAACTGACATAACGTGATGTTAATTGTACGATTGAGTTATTCCTTTTCCTGTTGCTTTAAATAAATTTACATCTTAAAAAATTATCATAGAGTTCCAATTTCACCTGAAATAAAGGTTTCTATTGTCATAGATCACTCTAACATATGTACTAATGTGAAGTTCTCTTTCTGCAGGAGGGAACTCTGTTCGAGTCAGTTGTCAATAACTGATTGTTTATGGGAAGGTACATTCACTTTGATCTGGGTAAAGTTAATGAAGGATAAAGGGGTAGTTACAGAAAATTGACCTTTCGTGGTGATGTCATGCTGAAGTAAAATGCAAAGTGATTGTGTACCAAATTAAGTATCCCGTTTGAATTTGTGTCAACCAGTATTTATCACACCTTTCAGTGCTTCTCAACTTGGTCAGCTGTTCTGTGTGAGGGGCATTCAACAAGTTAGCATCCTATCTAAAGTTCATTAATTGGTCATCTTTAAATATTGGAATTTAATTCATTATACAAAGACCAGATGCCGACGTTGAGATAATTAAACTAAAAAAAGGGGGAATAGATAGGAAGAACTCAGGATTTATACGAGGGATGTTCAATGAGTACTCAAACGTCAACAACACAATATATCAGTTGCAATCTCCTCGTTTTGGATGTATTTTTATATAATCAATTTGTAAGGGGTTTATTTTTAACAGTGAGTCTCCAATTCTGCTACTAGCGCTGTAGGCGAGACACACAAAGACCGTGTAACATAGGTGGAATTTTAAAGGTTTCATTAGGGGAATGAGTTGGTGTTAGGGTTGGTTGTTTTTTAAATCAACATGCCTCCTCTCTCTACAAAACTGAGAAACATGATTCTAAAGTTATATTTAAAATTGCAATCAATAATTTCTCACTCACTTTTATCATCTCCAAATGAGTAACCTTAAATTCCTTCCCAGGGTACAGAAGAGTAGCCATCACAGCAGATTTCGAATGACTATGAATGACAGCACCAGCTTTACGAGCTGAAAAGAAAAATTAACTTACTAATAGTGCTAAGGATGGACGATATCGGAAATTCAATATTGCGATATATCGTCACAGATGATATACGTATATATATGATATTTTTTCCATATCATGATATTGGTGATATATCAACAAATATCGTGACGATATATGACATGTATTGCCAAAATATTGTGACAATATATTGTCTAGTTGGTATCAGCTCGACGATATTTTTTTCAATATTGCAACATATCATCTGGACGATATATCTTCCAACACTAAATAGTGCACATGTCTCTCTACATATTAAATTGTACATGTGATGAAATAAATAACAGAACAGAACTACTTCGATTTTCAGAACCCTCAAAAAATTAAATTTTCTACTAATGAGCTTACGTCTGTCTATTCATCATGCTGTCTGCAAGGTTAAAAAAAATCACCAAGTTCACAACCTTTTGTTTGGAAGTTAAATTACAATATTTGATAAGACACTATAAATTATATTAAATTACTTGTATTAAATTGCTTATCTATCTGTACACTGAATTATATACATTTTTAACAAAGAAGTATAGACATTTGAATTGTAGTGTGGAAAAAAGTTTATATTTTATTAATTCCTTGATTTTTTAGTTTACTTTATTACATTAAAATATTTTTTGAAAATTCTTGACATGACACCAGATAAGGCCTAACTTACACCACATGCCATCATTTCATAAGTAACTGAAGTCCAGTTTTGGCGAAAATTCACATTATAAAAGTATTATGTGAATAATACTACTAGTGTTCATGTAAAAATCAAACTCCCATCATTCCAAACACAATTTGATAGATTAGGAAAAGGTAAAGTTTCCCGTGCATAGAACACAGTGTCGTGAAGGCACATTCTCCACACATTCTCGATCTCGGCCATTTTGGAGGTGGTGATCAGCGCTAAGCTCCAGCCACCTTTACACCCTCCACAGTTGTCCCCAGGTAGCCATGGATTTGAAGCTGAGTGAGCCCCAGAGTTGCTTTATGTGGGGACAAGGCTGGAAGTATTCAGACCTTAGACAATCCACCCAAGTTATCGAACCAGAGCCTCCCACGTGGAAGTCAGATGCCCTATTGACTAATCACTTGCACTTTTGTGCATAACAAGAATATTATCAATTATGGTAAAGTTGAACAGTTATTTTCCTGTAGTTTACGGTTATTACAAGCATAAAAAAACAGTTTTTCTTTGTGACGTTTCAGGAGAACACACGCTCCTTTCATCAGACATTTATTTTCATTTTGACTAAAGATACAGTTATAACAATGGTTATAAATGTCAAAAAAAAAAAAAAAAAAAAAGTTCAACAGGTTCATCAAACCTCCTCCCTGGAAATTGGCATAGTTTCTTCGAAGTTACAAAAAAAAAAAGTTTGTTACTTTTATTATTAATAACAGAAATAAAGTTCAGTTAGTTGTTATTGGAACAGAATAATAAAGTAAAAAATGTGTTCAATCAAAAGAAGATTGAGTGTAAAATACAGGAACCAGTTTATGTTTTGAACTTATGCCATTTAAAACATTAAATAAATGGTTTCATAGCTTTTAAAATTCCAAAAATTAGAGTTATATGTAAAGGTCACCAACATAAACACTATGGGTAAAATTCCCTCCTAAATTTTGAAGTTCTTTTTTGAAGGAGGCTTCTAAAAGTTCAAGCACAACAAAAGCACTCAATCTGAAACATCAGTTACCAAAACAGGGAAGATACATATATCCAAAGAAATCACCAAAGTACGTACCAGTATATGCACACATAAACAATGGAGTACACTGACTTTTCTTCAACTTCTTTGCTGGAGGTGGGAGTTCCAAATCTTGTCCATCTATATCTTGAACAAACAGATCCTCAGGTAATATCCTCTCCTTTTGTACTCCTGATGGTGCAATGTAAATTTTTCCTCTGTAAATTATGAGGCAGAGTATTTAAAAAGTGTCTTTTAGCATATTATTTTCCTTATTAATGTAATCAAATCCAGAAAGGTGAATAATTATTTAAAACTGTATTTACTCCACACTCAATTGTAAATATTCATGTTACTATTTTTGCATGCAGATGACTAAGTAGTGATAAGTACCATTATCCATTTATAAAAAAACCAACACGCTACAGAAACAATAATAAGAAAAAGGAACAAAATGTATTAATTTAAAAAAAAAAACTACACGGACCATTTCTATGTTTTTCTAAAAGCTTAAGTGCAGGTTTCACTAAACAAATAATTATATACGTTAGGTACTAATGGAAAATATTCTAAGCATGGCTATGATGAGATATTCTATGAAAGATTAACTCCAAATGTAGGTAGCTTTAATTAAACTGTCGATTACATTTTTATTCTTTGTGCAAGACTGCCTTGGTCATATGCATATACTGATCTTTTCAGGCACAACTACAATTTACATGAACTATTACAAGTCAAAACATTTATATTTACTCATGTTTAATGCTGATCCCACCTCCTGTTCCTGTAACCCAACCAAGATTGTAAAAGAGTCGACATAGTTCTGGTATGAGATGCCTTGGATGCTCCTGTAACACATAATCAGACTATTAACTATTATTAATTAATGTTACATGGGAATAAAATTAAGTGTTATTTCAATAAAATATGGTGCTCATGACCTCCCATACACCTGCGAAAGTTGAAAATGTTTGAGTGAGTTGTGAAGATTGAGTCATGTGAACATTTGCCATTTTTAGCTCGAGGAGATGGGTTATAAGCATGTGATTAGCGATTTTATGTGGTGTGATTTATGTTGATTTATCTGCCACTTGACACATTTTACCCCTGAACCAACTTGACAGGAGCTGCATATTTTCAAGGTATGTGTGTGTGTAAATTAATTTTACGTTCTTGTTAGATTTCATGGTAATAGAAATTTTACATTATTTTTAGAATTTTCATGTTTTTTGCATGCATGTAACAATGAAATTTGCTTTTAAAAAAGTGGTGCAAGTGGGGTCACTGTTGGAGGCAAATATCTCAGTTATTTGTGGTTTCCGCATGTTGAAATAACTTAAAGGCATTGTAAAACATCGAAATCTGTAATTTTAAAAAAAAAAAGTTGAAAATGGTGTATTGTCAGTCTGTCACCGGCTCCTAACATATTTACTAATCATTCTTTTTAAGTTGATGTACAATTGATTTGTTGATTCTCTGTAAAGTTACGTAAAGTCGTATGATTTGAGTTATGGATTAAATCGTTTTATATAAAATCAAAGCTGTGTGCTTTATTATATTACCATGGTAATATAGCAAGTTGGAGATTATTTATGGAATCCAAGGACAAACTCTGAAACCATTTGAAGTGGAAAAAAGTAATATCTCTATTTGATATGGTTTGAACAGATGAGTCATCAATAGAATTCAAGAGAAAAAGCACATCAGTAATTTTATTGCAGACTATGGAGGAAATGTGTGTGATATTTTGGGGATTTAGTTCCTCCAGATTCTGTTGCTAGTAAAATGTACGACACAATAAAAAGGATATATATTATTGGATCATTAACAACCTAAGCATAATGTAGTCCAAGAAAGGTACTGCTTTTGTCTTCTGACAACCGTTTGGTCAACCTGTTTCAAAGTATATATTTAATCTTAAACATACACCTACTAATTGTGGAACATTCGAGAACGATCAGCTTGTTTGGCGTTAACAGTGACATTATACAAAAGCTATTGGAAGGAGACATTTTTACTTCATAAAGCTTGTGGCAGCTGTGAATATGGAAATCCTTGATTGATTACTGGATTGATTTTCGTTATTTATCATCAATTTTGGTTAACGAGACAATGAGGATGAGTGATCAGTGATAAAATTGATGAAGGACCGTTTACAAAGAACACCAATGTCCAGGCCAGATGAGTCTGCGGCATCTTGACTACAGGCAGATAACATTACGCTGCTACAAACTAGCAGGGTGGTGGCAATACTGTTTTGATCCTTTTTCCCATGTAGAATTGAACGAGTATCATAACTTTTCTCTCCACTTTTCAGTAAGCTACATATTTACACGTAAAAAGTTTCACCGAGAATTCAACGACATCATTACTATGAAATACATGTTTCAAGTCCACATGCATAAAGCAAGTAAAACAACTAATATAAAATTAAAAACAAACCTTTGGTAATTCAGCAAAATCTGTCATTGTAGTATATATACTCTGGTTAGCTACAAACGTTAATCAAAAATGAACAACGCCACGAACTAAGAGCATGAACGAGATTCCATGAACTTTGAAACAGGAGGAATACACAGGTGTTGCCCAGCAAATTATCCACCACTACTTCCATTCACATTTTCTTACATGCCGCTTTTATTTTATTTTATTTTAATGCAATGCTGGTGGTCGTGTAGAGGTTTACAAACATCTCATCCTAGTTTTATTTCAACTTTTTAACATCACATTCAACATTGTATAAAACATAGGATAACTAGAGTGCTGGTTATATTTTTCATCCTTCGCTGGTATTCCTTTGTAGTACTCTGGCAACTTTTTTCTTTATACGGCGTATTTGTAGAAGATGCTTACAACAAGTGTCACTTATAAGTGAAAATGACATGTAGAATTCGAGATTTCCAGAACTTCGGGAAATTTCGAATATTTCCTGAACTTGTCGGATTAAATGTCGGGATTAAAAAAAATCCCGTCCTGACAAAAAAATCTGTCCCGCACATCCCTACCTTCTTAGGCCGTGTCCCAAAGGTGCAAGACCGTACTTGAAGCGAGCATCCTCCGAGTATGGTCTTGGAGGGTGTAGCGTCAAATCATCGCCGACAAAACATCGACGGCACAAAACATCGACGGCACAAAACATCGACGACAAAAACATCGACGACAAAAACATCGACGGTAAAAACATCGACATCAAAAACATCGACATCAAAAACATCGACATCAAAAACATCGACTGCAAAAACATCGACACCAAAAACATCGACGGCAAAAACATCGACGGCAAAAACATCGACACCAAAAACATCGACGGCAAAAACATCGACACCAAAAACATCGACGGCAAAAACATCGACACCAAAAACATCGACGCCAAAAACATCGACGCCAAAAACATCGACGGCAAAAACATCGACGGCAAAAACATCATCAAAAACATCGACACCAAAAGCATCAACGGTAAAAACATCGACGGTAAAAACATCGACGGCAAAAACATCGACGGCAAAAACATCGACTGCAAAAACATCGACGGTAAAACATCGACATCAAAAACATCGACGGCAAAAACATCGATGGTAAAAACATCGACACCAAAAACATCGACGGGAAAATCAGTTTTTGACAAAGTTTTCCACACTAATGAATTCAGATCTAATCCCGAATATTTTGAGATTGGCTACCCTAAATTATAAAGTGTTTCAGTGAAACGAACAATGTGTAATGAGCGAACTCAAGTTGCCAACTTATAGTGCAACCATGCTGCCAATGTATAATGGTCATTGTTGTAAGAACGGTCCGCGAGGCCGAAACACGACCTCTCAATAAAGACGTTATTATTATTATTATTGATAAAATTACAAACAATGAGATTGCGCAGTGAACGTGATTGTTTAGTTTCTGGTAACCATTATCACTTCTCGCCGGCAGCGTTTGTGGTCGGGGGAAGGGAAAGGAAGGCTCCTCTGTGTGAAAGATGAAAAGCCCACCGACTATTGTTATTCCTTGTTTATTAGACGCAGGAGACCGAAGGGACCAATATACAACTTGATTTTTCCGTAGTGACTTTCTTTCGGTTCATGCACTGGTATACAACGTGTGCAAGTAATATAATTGCCCCCTCGCAATATTGTCTTGCCCCCTTCCTCTCCAGACATTTTCCCCGGGTGTCGCACGACGAAGCGCCTTCACTGTGTATCAGTACCGCTGTTGTATTTGAATCAAGGTGTCCGAGGTTCGATCCCCGGTGGAGTAAAGTTTCACAGTGGTATGGATTCTTTAAACTATAGGTTCAGTTCCGATTAACCCTTCGTGGGTCACACGAGAATAGTTACATTGTTGATCGCTCACGGTGCCAGAGACCGGGCTCTTAATATACAGTGATGGACAAAAGTAATCATACAGTGGAACTGAAAGGACGAAAGGACGAATTGCAGCAGCTAGGAAACCAATAAGGATGTCAAAACTGTTAATGCTGTACCATGTATGCACCAAACAATATATTGACAACAAAAATAAATATCAGATGCTGCTTGTAGAAAAATAAAATACAATACATTCTCAATACCCGCTTCTTTGGCTGGACAAAAGTATTCATACACCAACATAAAAGTTCACTTTGAAGAAAAGAAAGAAACAAATACCATGTTGTCAGAATTTAGTATGCATTCCTCTGTTATGGAGAACAGCTGTCAGTCTCTTTTGCATAGAATGAACAAGAGGCGTGGTTATTTCAGATGTAATATTGTGCCGCTCATGCAAAATGACCTCTTTCAGTCTATTCTTGCTTGTTATGTCATGTTTTCGGAGTCTGGTTTCCAAATGGCTCCAAAGATGTTCAATGGGGTTAAGGTCGGGGGACTGAGGTGGAGTTTTGAGTGTGTGGGGAGTATTATATAACAACCAAATGTTGACAATCTCAGCTGTATGTTTAGGGTCGTTGTCCTGCTGGAAGTAAAAATCATTCCCATGACCCAAATGATCGATACTCTGCTGCAAATTGTTCTTCAGAATATCCAAATAGACAAATCTTTCCATAGTTTCCTCAATAAAGACGAGTTCTCCAACACCTGAGGCTCACATACAGCCCCAGACAATAACGCCACCACCTCCATGTTTAACTGTAGCCAAGAGATTTCGAGGCTCAAGCTCAGTATATATTGTGTATATACTATATGTGTAGTTGTTTTGAATCTGAACCTGAGAGATTAATTTAAAGTCACATATAATTTAAACAGTGTGATCTTTTTTTTAATAATGCAATACATACATAGCTTAATTGCAAGTAGTCCAACAAGGCATGGTATCTTCGAAGGCATCTTAAGAGATGATCCTATCTGTAACAAGGATCCTATCTGTAACAAGATGGGCTTGCTGTGCGAATGCTACGACAGTCATAAATTCTTTCTGTAAATATTTGACATCAGGAAATAGTCTCAAACACAAAAGTAACTGAAGTAAAGGCAATAGAAAAGGACTGCTTTTGCAAATGAGAATGGCGGAAGCAAGGGGGCCATTGGCCGTCTAAAATTTTCAGGTTTATTAAAATTTACAAGTCAATGGTACTTTTATTGACCTCTTCGGGCCAGAGGAGCAATTTTTATGATTTCACATATGTGACAGTTGTTTCAGAAAATAAAAATAATCTTGGACGCTATTTTTATGGCCTAGAAAATTTTTTAATCCTCTCCAAAAAACTTAACTCCCCTAAAGTTAGATTCCAAGTTACGCCAATGAACTTGGATAGAGAAATTCCTCGTCAAACAAAAAAATAGATAATTCGTGGCAAAATGATGTCCAAATGTGGCGGCGATTGGTTTCCAAAACTGGGGGGGGGGGAGGGAGGACAAGGACAGTTTACTTTCCCTTGGTACATAAGGTTTAGCATAGTGCGAGAGAAAATGTGGCAAAATGTATGAGATGGTGCAACTGTCCCCTACGCCCCCATAATCTCCGCCACTAGTTAAATGTGAAAGAACATTTTTCTACTTTGCAGCAAATCATGGGTTACCTTCGTAATGGGATTGGTAACTGGAGGTTGAGTGCTGTATTTATTCCCTCAAATGTAACAGTTATTTAACAAAATAGTCCTGGATATTATTTTTAAGGGATGGAACAACTTTTTGATTCTCGATTAGTGCAGTGGCGGCGATTACGTTGGCACGGGGGTGCAGATGCCCCCCCACACACACTTTTTGCCGCTTTTGCCCCCGCATTATGCTAAACCGTATGTACGAAGAGAAAGTAAATTGTTCTTGACCCCCACCCAAAGTTTTGTAACCCAATCGCCTCCACTGCATTTAACTGTTAATGAATAACACAAAGCTTATAAAGTTCGTTAAAGGCAATTTTGAACGTTTCAGCTTTCCGTAGTTCTTAAATTCGGAACTTTCTGAATTGAAACGGCCAAATCCAATTAACAATTAGTAAAGCCTTCCCTTAATTTAGAAATTAATAAATCATAATTTTAATATTCTCTTCACAGGTAGCTCTTCTGCTTTCACATGGTGGAATCGAAATGGACTACTATGACAGTGCACAAATTATTTTCTAACCTCAGAAATGAGGTTAATATAAATCCAACCAACTAAATACTGCAATACGGTGCAAAAATCAGCACGCTTGGGGAATGTAGGCATACTCCTAACACTCCGAAGAGCATTAACTTGCCCAAGCGTGCTGACTTTTGCACAAATTGCAGTATTTTATAGTGCAATTAGAGCCACTTAATGAAATGTACCCCCACCAGGGATCGAACACGGGTACACTTGGTTACAAGGCAACAGTCTTATTGCCAGACTACCTGGGTGTGCAGCTTAATTTTAATATTTCTAATTCATAGTTTGTTAACTCCTTGATTTCATAACGTCGTATTTCTCTCTCTCGGAATTTTTAGCGATAAGGATATACGTATACACTGCCTTTCACGGCCAAGGTGGCCGTTGGGCGGCGGCTAGCGCGTCGGAAAGTAAGAGCACATCTGCCGGTATTTAAACCCACAACTGTACGCTGACCTTGACATTAGGCACGTCTGTGCTTCAGTATCCAGACAGCTGTTGTCCAGTTTGCACGTGTTTGTGAAGTGTTAAATTGTTAACAAGTGTTTTAGATTGTTTTGTTTTATTTTATGTATTGCCAGTTCTTTCTGCAGTCTAATAATGCCACGCTATCCGTACAATTTTAAACAACGAATTTTTATATACGACTCTTATGTCATTACGAATTCTTGTAGGGAAGTCAGAAGGCGTTTTGCAGCAGAATTCCCACATGTTCCTGTTTCACACAGACAGAGTGATCTGTTACTTGTGAACAAATTTATGAAAATAGTGTCTGCTCTTGTTAAGATAAAACGGCATGTGCTTACTGAGGATAAACTAGACTACGTTGGAACACGAATGAAACATATTCCTCAGAAATCTCTCCGATGCCTTGCCCAAGAAACATACATATTTCTAACGTCATCGTTGCGAGCTGCCAAACTTTTATACCGGAAGCCATATATCAGAAGAATCGAAAGAAAGTATGAAGAAATAAATTGAAGCCATTTCGAAAGAGGAAGTGATACGTGTTAGTAAAAATTTCCTATAAATATGTGGATGCAGGAGGACATCATTTCAGAAACAAGTTCTAGATCCGCCTATGTGTACGGCGACAACCTGTATATTTATGTCTAACACAAACTACTAGCAAAACATAACAGCTAAATTATTCTCCTTATTTTCTTAAGTTCATATAAGGCTGTGTATTTTTTAAAAATAAAACACGTTGTTTGTTTAAAACACTTCATGCACAATCTACATTTGTGACAAAAATTCTTGAAACCCTTCTGGTGTGAATTGCAGAATTGATATCAGTTGCGGATAAACCCTGATGTTTGTGAGAGACGATGTTTTGAAGGCTTCTGTCCAGTCGCTGTCACAAGGGGTCTGCTATGTGAAGGTGGGCGGGGGAGGTAAAAAAAAGGGGCCCCCAGTCGGTTCGTACCATAGTCATAAAAGAACATTTCTTCCACATCCACAATATAACGAGCATACAACTATCCCGTCTATGAAGTTAAAAGCAGCTTGCTAGAAAGCAGAAGGAAACATGACACTTCGCATTGTTTACGATTCCATTGTTTGAGCTTTGAGGCAAGAATCAGGTGCTAATAATAATATTGTTTTGATGTCAGAAGGTGCGCGTGCAGCGCGAAATAATCGAATCAATGAAAATGCCGCTCTTGCACAACAACCATGGCTGATAAGAAATCTAAAAAAAAGATCGACGAATGTAGGCATGTTTGGTCGAAATAAAGAAGAGCTATAGCTTCATGATGCTATTATCACAACACAAAATCCTATTCATGGAGCGAATCAAGATATAAATTTCACCTGGGCGAGTTGGAGTTTTAGAGCCCCTCTACTTTCCATTCTGTTACTCACCCCAGTCTTTCTACTCTGCTCCTCCTACTTTCCGCCTTCCTCCCATAATAATAAAACATGACTGCATTATAAATTAACGGCTTTAATGACAAAAAAATAGCGATGTTTTTGGCGTCGATGTTTTTGTTGTCCATGTTTTTGGCGTCGATGTTTTGTGCCGTCGATGTTTTTGCCGTCGATGTTTTTGGCGTCGATGTTTTTGGCGTCGATGTATTTGGCGTCGATGTTTTGTGCCGTCGATGTTTTTGGCGTCGATGTTTTTGCCGTCGATGTTTTTGCCGTCGATGTTTTTGGCGTCGATGTTTTTGCCGTCGATGTTTTTGCCGTCGATGTTTTGTACTGTCGATGTTTTTGCCGTCGATGTTTTGTACTGTCGATGATTTTGCCGTCGATGTTTTGTACTGTCGATGTTTTTGCCGTCGATGTTTTTGGCGTCGATGTTTTTGCCGTCGATGTTTTGTACTGTCGATGTTTTTGCCGTCGATGTTTTGTACTGTCGATGATTTTGCCGTCGATGTTTTGTACTGTCGATGTTTTGTGCTGTCGATGTTTTGTACTGTCGATGTTTTGTGCTGTCGATGAAATGTAAGCGATGTTTTTGTTGTCGATGTTTTTGCGTCGATGTTTTGACGTATAACCGTCTTGGAGTGCGGTCTTGAAGTCGTGGACTGAAAGTGAAAATCTTTCGAATTGCACTTCGACTGCAGCGCCAAATACGATCAGTAGATAAAACTGAGTACTCGTTGTTTTCCCCACGTTGTAAACACTTGTTTTTCACCATAGAAATCACGTTGCATTTTCAAATGTTTGTACACATACATTTCTACGCATTAGAAGCACTTTAACCAACAACTTGCTGACCCATAACGTATATTTAACCTGTGTTGCTGGCTTTCTATCTCCGCGATTTTAAACAAACGAACAACGTGTGTGGAAATCACGTGACCGAGTCAGCTTCCATCTGCACTGCGAGCTATGCACTTGCGTACTCCTGTTCTTGGCGCTTTCGAAGTGTACTAGGTGACGTCACTTTCGCCAAAACCATGCTTCAAGTACGTACTTCGTACCTTTCGGACAGAGCCTTAGTCTATGTCCCTACTTACAATTCACAACTAATATACTAAATTATCTAGTACGCCCCGCCCAATATGTGATTCGCATTAGCTTAACGGACATTTCCATTTCCAACCAATTTTATTTACAACAATTTTAAAAACTGCGCCATAGAAAAATTACCCCTGCGCATTCTCGTTTTTCTCTGAATATTTGGGGTGGTGAAAAAACCGCGAAAAGAATAAGCGCAAAGGAATTACAGCGAAACGAATTAATTCCAAACCTAAAATTGAACACAGGAATAAGCGCGAGAGGAATAACAGCGAAACGGATTAAACGCGAAACCAAAATTGAATACCGGAATAAGCGCGAAGGAACAACAGCGAAACGGATTAAGCGTGAATCCGAAATTAAAGACCAACCGGAATAAGCGCGAAAGGCACAACCGCGAAAATTTCATTTCGCGCTTAATCCCTTTCGCGGTAGTTCTGGCGACCGAATAGTTAAGGCAGAAAAGAGACTGGCGATGTGGTAGCTGGTTTGTCGTCTGCTCTTTGAGGGTTCAGTTTTCCCCAAAAGAATAAGAAATGCCCACTGATTTTTATGGACGAGCTCTGTGCAGTTTATAAACTGATAATCATAGTGACTTACATGGACGTCTGCAGGATTTTTTCCAGGGAGGGGCAAGCAAGGCAATTTTTTTCCAGGGGGAGCAAAGGTGACATATTTCCCTCCAAAATAGTGATGCCCCCTAAAAAAACACTGTTTCAGTCTGAAATTATCATGTTCCTTCAACGAATTCATAATAATTAACATAAATTACTGTGATTAAAATGAAATTATGTGTGAATTATATAATTTTAAGGTACACATTCATTTCCCAGGGGGTGGGGGCCGTGGCCCCCTTTGCCCCCCCCCTTCCGGACGCCCATGTGGCTTAATAACGACGGATAGTAATTATGAGTTGCTTTGTCGAATAAGGTGGACAAAAATTTGTTTCGACGATTTATCTTACAGTGAACCATTGATAACCAACCAAGTGGATAATAATGCAATCTGTAAATCGATATTTTTAAATGTATTTTAACTACTGTCATCGGAATTACGATATAATCATTAATAGGCCTGCTAATTCGGATTATTGTAAATGTTGAGGTAAAGTAAGGACAGTGTTAAGTTTCAAATAATAATAAATTTGGAAGAAAATTGGTTTATTTTTATTAGTTTATAATATTCCTTATTGCATAATAATTATAACCGAAGTAATAATAATTATTGTTGTTCTTATTCTTTCTACTGATCGAGCTTTACGAATGGCCTGACCCCTCCCCCTACAAACATTTCTGGCGATGTTCCAGTTCGGGGTGTTTAACCCCAGTCCCTCCTACCACCACCGTCTCAGTATCACCCTCTCGGATCCTCAGACCCTATCGACCAGAGGAAAAGAGAGAAAAAGATCGAAGGACCATGGGCGTCGCCAGAAAGTTTTGCAAGGGGGAGGGGAGGTCGGGCAAATGATAAAAATTGAATAATAAGTATCATTACCACGGTTATAATTGTTATTATACAATAATAAATATTATAAACTAACAAAAAAAATTCATTCGCAATAATATATAAAGGGGGAGACTCGATCCACCAAACGAGTGAATACCAGCACAACTATTTTCCATTACTTCTTTTGCATTTTATGCAGTTAGTATCTGAAATGCATTTTAATATTAACTTTTGAACGTCTCGTTCAAGAAAATGCTTTAAACGTTAGAGGGATTTTTTTTTCATAAAGTTTGTTGTGTGACTCTCGCCTACAACTGCAATTCTTATAGTTTTGAAAACTGTAGAACCATTTGTTCTTTGGATGAAATGATAGAATATAACCTTGTTTGTGTATTTTTCACTCAATGTTTTCCATCCAAAGTATTTTTACTTTGATTATTCTTTTCGAATAATGAACTAAATTAATTCTTCCAAATTTTTATAATTTGCCTAAATGAACTTTATTTCTGTTCTTAACAATAAGAGTAACAAACTTTCGACTTTCTTGTATATTTAAATGAAAAGTAAAAGTAAAGTGTTCTCCTGTGCTTAGCACCACGCCATGAAGGCGTATAGGCAGCGGCGTAGTGTCCACGTAAGGCTTCACCTTACAAGCTGAAATTATTGAAGAAAACGTATTTCATTCCCGTATTTATCGCTTGAACACACATAGCAATATCAGACTTCAAGTACAACTTTTAACGAAACAATTGAGGACTTGTTTTGATTCGAGTTGTCTCTCTGTAAGGCCTCTTGATAGGACTTACGTGCGGGTGAATGGAAGAAATAATTTGGACTCGTCCATGGCGGGTGTGTTTGCTTACGTAGTATCTTATCAACCAATTACAGGGCGCCCCGATTTTCACGCACTGTAATGCGCATTACGAGTGGGTGCTATCTGGCGAGATTTCTGTCCCCGCTGCGTCTGTTTGCCACGGTCGGGAGAGAACCAAGAAAATCGACTCCCGTGTTGATTCAACAATGCTTGACGGGCGGTGTAGCTAACAAAACGGGTGTCATTTTAAATGTGTAAACTAACTATTAAGTTCACAAAGAGATGGTTTAATGTTGGATATTACATTCATTAGAAGCAGCGAAGTTAAAGATAAAAGAGGAATGGCTGGCAATTCTAGATCCGGCAGCGTCCGCCAAGTTAGGCGCGTGCATCCCAGTTGCCCGTAATGTTAAAGCATGCGCGTAATACTTAGCGTTATGATTTACAGATTTTTTTTTTTACCTTTTCCTTTGTCTTAAGTTGCTTGATATGCTTTTCAAAATGTGCGCAAATATCGTAACCATGATAATGAGTAATATTTTCGAATACATTTGCATTTGCAAATTGTATCTTTCGCATTTCCCACAAATGGCTTTTTAGTGAAAGAAAAATAATAAGAATAATAAAAATATGACATGGCCTTTCCAGAAGAAGAGTTTGTGTGCTTAACTAAGCTGAATGCGAAATTTGTCAATTGCTACCAGTTGAAAGTTGAGCTATAGGTAATTTATTCTGAAGCCGAATATCGAGTAAAGAGTGTGTTTGAACTTCATGAGTACCTGCGTACTACCCATTTGAATGAAGCTGTTGAACAAGTGTACAAACTAAATGAATTCTTCCTCACTGTTGCTGCCTCAAGCTCGTCGGTGGAAAAGTAGTTTTCTGCACAGAAGAGGATTCACACATTTCAACGGAGCACACAGACTCAGGCAAGGAAATCCGACTTGGGACTGATATCCATTGAAAAGGAGCTGCTAAAGACATTGACCAGAAACTCCCGATTCTACGACGACGTGATGGAGGTGTTCAGACTAAAGTATCGTCGGATAGAGTTACAGTATAAATGAGAATTTTCATTAAGTAATACATACATATCCTATTATTGTTAACATAGAGTGTGTGCATTTTATGTTTGAAATTGAGTATGCCCATGCATGACTTACATTCAAATAGATTCTATTTAGTTAAGATATCTTTGGGTTTTCTTTATCCAATATTCAGATCAGGTTTATCTAAGGAAGCCTTACACCTTTCATAATATCACGCTACGCCACTGCGTATAGGGGGTGTGGGGGTAACGCCTCACAGTTTCTTGATCCGGTCGCGAGTGGGGTGATGTGATCAGCATCACGCCTCTGACCGCCTTTACCCCCCAGGGTTTCCCCCATGACTACCATGTTATCCGACGCTGGGTGGGCGCCGGGGCCGCTTCCAACGTTAGAAAAGTTCCCGGATTTGAACCGGCCGGGACCTCTAGCATGGTAGTCAGACGCGGTACTGACTGAGCCACCGCGGCCTACGTTCATCTGTAAATGAACAATGTCAATTTCTAGGGGGGTCTACCGACCCGTTCGACCCCCCTCCCGACGCCCATGCCAAGGACCATATCGCACCCTAAAGTAGTTACATGTTTTCTCTAAATCTAATATCAACGCATACACGACAAAGAAAGTCATAAATCCCAATGATTGTTTGATCTTTAAACACGCATTTATCAACCAAGTTCAAAGCCAGAGTTCAGTTTCATTTCAGAAAAGAACGATAAGGATTCTTTCTTGTCACAGAATGTGACATTTGAGTCTAACCTTCCACATGGTTTAGGTCACATGATTTCAATCCAACGTGTAGCAGTACAAGGCAATAGATTACCACCGAACATACAGAAGAGAAATAAGGTAAGATATATGCGAATAAGAGGGATAGCAATTACAGCACTTGCGAAAACCTCTGGCTTCGCGGCGTGAAACTTGATTGTTTCTAAATATTGCATTTTCCTAAGTGAAGTATTTATTAACTTTGTCATACGTATCATAGGAATAGGAATAATGAATATGATTTTGAGTAAGAGTAAAGTCCACTTTCATTCACAGATGACGTGCCCAGGATTTTCGAAAGGGGGTTAAGTATATTTTTAGTCTGGGTCTCCCGCGTGGCTACCGACTGGATAACCCGGATTCTTGATTTTAGTAAAAACTATAGCAAAATAAAAGTGGTTTGAGTTCATCTCTTTGCCTTTTCAGAAAAACAACATACGGAAAGTTATGTCGCTTTCAAATCGAGGACAAGTCTTGTTGGACCGCGACGAGTTTCTCTACAAACACCTACGGCTCTGTGATGATGATGCATACGATAAAGTGAATAATCCCGAGGTAAGTAAACACATTTGCTCAACCACCCCCTGCTGGTACGTCCCATAACGACGCCCAGGGCAGACCACAGATGGGTGCGGGGCGTATGATAAAATCTTTTCAGAGGTCTGAAAAAATCAGAATTTTATTTCTAAGTACAGGTGTCCTACATCATTACAATATAAATATTATTGCCATTAATTTACATATTTTGAATTATCTAAAAGCAATAAGCAGCACGTTGAAGGTTAAAAGCAAGAATTATGGAAGGCTAATGAAAGTTTCTTAACTATTGTTTCCTTAAATTTCCGATGATTTGACGTTTATTACACCGAGTTACAAAACTGGGTGTGTTCAATATCAAATTATTATTTTACCTATCCAGTAAAATTCTCTACCATAATACTCTTTTGTTTGATTTTCACTGAATTTTGTAGTGAATTGACATTTTCCATACAATATTTTCACATGATTTAATTCTGTATCTAATTAAATAAATATTGCATACTATAATTAAACGAATAGTGAATATTAACTAGTTCAATTTAAGTATTTGGAAAAACTTTTATGTATAGAGTACTTTGTTTAGAGTATGATCATGGACGTCCGCAGGATTTTTTCCAGGGAGGGGCAAGGAAGGTATTTTTTCCAGGGGGGCCAAACAAGTCACATTTCCCCCCAAAAGAGTGTTGTTCCCTAAAAAACATTGCTTAAATTTGAATTTATGGTGTTCATGCAATAATTAACACATATTATTGTGGCTAAAATGAAATTTTATGTGTGAAATACATAATTTTTGGTTGACTTTCATTTTCCAGGGGAGGCCACGGCCCTCCCTTGCCCCCCTTCCGGACGCCCATGAGTATGATTGAAGAAATTTTGGATATTTTTTTGTCAAAACAATCCATGAAGTCAGGAAAAGTCATATTAATTTGCTTAATTGAAGCACCAGCGTCGTATAAATTCATAATATACAGTTCCAGAACAATTATTTGTATCTGGCGCGGGGGCCCCCTAAAGCGAGGGATCTAGGGCGAGTGCCCGAGTTACCCCTCCCTCTGACGACGCCCCTGACCAATTACAACTTCTACTTTTAAAAATTTTACGATTGTAGACAAAGAATAACATAGATTTATTTGGCTTGCTTTCAAGGGCTACGTAAACCTAGGAACCGCAGACTCTTTCCTGTGCGAAGACCTACTCTCTGAATGGCTGAGCAGGTCAGATGTCTTCGAAGTATCAAGAGATGAGCAGCATTACTTTCCCATGTGGGGGTCTCTCGAGGTACGTGTGAAGGTTGCGGAGTTTCTATCTCACTACTTCAAGGCCCACAAGAAGATAGACCCAGATAATGTGAGTATCAGATGCCACAGGAATATCCGTGATCGCAGATAATTCACTTTATTTTTCAGGAATATGCATGCAGTGGACTCTCTTTAATTCGAACTTGAATAATTCGAATTATTCTGTAATTCGAACAGAAGTTTATTTCACTTGAAATTCCTATTGACACCAACGTAAAAAAATTATATGTAATTCGGATTCTCGAACAGAAAGTTTCTGATTTTGCTGGTAGTGGCAAGCAAACGGTACTGGTCACTTATTTCACGGAGTAAAAATAAACAAACAAAAACCACGAACCTCTTTTAAGTGGTAGCTAGTGTTGTTATTACACGTGCAGTTTTTTGGTGTTAATACAGTGTACTACTTACTTAAACGTCTTTTCTATTTACTTGTAGCTTAATTACTATTGTGAGAGAATTGTAAATGTAATGTAAATCGGTGTTGGTAAAGAAATAAGAGGGAAACTGAAGACTTAAAGCTATTTTTTCCCGATGGTAGGTTATTTTACTGAATGGAGGAATCGCATGCATGGAGGCGTTATCATTCAGTCTGTTCGATGCTGGAGACGTGCTACTCACCCCAACTCCGGCTTACACAAGGATCTTTGCGGACTTCAGCGAAAGACTTGGGGTGGAAGTTGTAGCAATACCGATCCCCGAGCAGGTAAGCACTACAATTAAAGAGACACATCAGTGAAATTCGAGGAAAAATGTACAAATTAATCCGGTAACAAGTTTTTTCATGTACAAAAGATACGCGAATCACTAAACATTTAGGTACATATGTTGAGTTCTAATCGAAAACAGAACATTCACCGTTCTCTACAGTACTAAATCTTTGCTTTCATGTGACAAGTTCATTGATTTTAACGTGCTATCAATTACAATTTGCTATTAATCATAAATTGGCAGTGAGCAATTCCAGGGGTAACAAACAGACTGACACTTTAGAAGTAGTTTTATTTCTATTTTATTTCTTTGTATGTGATTCACGAAATATGTGAAAAAAATATAACCCAGGAAATTTACAAGTAGTAGTCTTTCATTGCAAAATTTCTTCAAATGTATTCTGTCAGCTCTATATAAAAATAAATTTGAAGATAACAGACTGACATAATTTGCAACCGATGAATCTGGATTTTCTGAATGGAATAGTACGTGATAATTTTGATAACTTTTTAGACATATTTTAGAATTTAGAAACACGTGTATTGTAAATTCGCAATCTAAAGAAGTTCTTTACAAACAATGTATGGCACATTGTTCTTCACTGATATAATTTTACCAGGTTGACATTTTTCTGAATTTGCTCTATTTGAAAATATCATGTTTCGCCACTTTCTGGATACAGTGGTTTTTTTTTTATATGCCTGAACAAAAATATATTTGCAACACAATAAGGAATGAAGGAAAAACGTAGAGAAAAGTGAATTGATCGGAAGACTTCGTCGTGAATCAAAACATAACGTTCGAATACCTTAGAAACAGATGTCAGTAGATGATATGAATCACTGTTTTCATAATTGTTCTTTGGCGTCACTCTTTGTCAATCATGACAATGAGGATGAGTGATGGCATGATGGAATTGATTAAGGGACACTCACAAAGGACACCAATGCCAAGTCCGGGATTTGAACCCGGGACCCCAATCCGTCACGGAGGTTGGCATGAATTACTGGGTTACATTGCTGCAGGTCCGCAGGAGCTTGCGTCTGGTCTCTCGTTTTTCATCTCGAATGTATTTTCATACTTACGTACACGTGTTTGACGGTGGAGAATTTTGAAGAAACAAAAAAAACGTTACACATTAATTTTCCTTCACGTTATTTAACCCTACCAATACCAAGGGGGAGGGGGCTCTCAGACGCACTGATTCATTTTTTGCGTATTACATGTATATCCATCAATGTAAAAATTCATAAAAAATAGTAATTGTTCTTTGCAATATTTAGAATGACATCACGTGATTTTCCCCAAAAATGTCCATTAAAAAGTTACTTTATTTCGTTGATATTGTTTATGGGCCTCAAAGGCCCACCCCTTGGTAATTCTAAGGAAAGATTTCGCAATGATGTTTTAAAGGTATTTCAATACATGAGAGGGTATATTCAATTGCTAAACTATAGTAACATTTTGATATAATTAATGTATGGGTAGTAGAAAAAGAAAAAAGATAACTTTGCTAGAATTTTGCACAGTTTAAGCATTGTTACAAGTATCAACATTGTAATTGAAGAAAAGTAATAAATGTTACAGTGATTTACTATAATTACTTAAAAATAATTATGTAATTTATCTTTCATGTATAATCCATAACAAAACATGAAAGTAGTGTCTAATTATACACATTAGTCCAGTTCAATTGAACTTTCATTCATGGGCCTCTGAGCCCCCCCCCTCCCCTTGGTAATCCGTGTCACAAAAAATTCCTTGGCATTGCTAGGGTTAATGTTCTTCCAAACCTTGCACCTTTTTACATTTTTCTTTCTGGGCTTATCTGTCGTCTTGAAAACAGATATAATATTGTTTCTAATGAAATCATCTTTGTGCCATTATTAACCGATCCTTGTCACATTTACGAAAATATATCCTTGTAATATCCACACTGCAATACACCAGAAAGTATTGAATTCATTTGCAATTACGTAATTTTATTCTTTGTTTCAGTCAGATGTAGAAGGTGTAACATTTCAGTTAACAACAAGCATTGTGGAAGATGCAGTCGTTCGTGAACGATCTAGAGGGAAAAAAGTAAAAGGGTTATTGATTGTAAGTCCTAACAATCCACTTGGGGACGTGTATTCTCCAAGCCTCATTCAAGGCCTTTTACAGGTGTGTGCGAGGTAAGATTTGGATGCTTTTAAAAGTATACGACGGCGTTATACGAAAGCAAAGCTGTACATGTAATAATGATTCTATGAACATTGCACTTCGAAAATTATTTTCAATATATTCTATTATTTAATTTTGCTTTGGAAGAGAATTAATAACGTGCTTGAAATCTCAGTGGACTTGACAGAATTCCTTCATTGGTGAAGTCTAATTATAATTTGTTTCTATTACAATAATTACTATCAATACATAAGAATTAATTAAATATCATTGCACCATTAATTTGTCTTATTTCTCTCCACGTCCACAGTCCTTAGCCCAGGAACTTTAGATTTTGATCTAGGCCTATATAAAGGTGGGTATAGGGGTGGTTAATGACAAAAAAATAACGAATTTATGACACTTACTATGTAAGAAGTGTAGTACATGCAAAATCTATTTACCGGGCTTAGCTTGTGTCTGGTTAGGATCGAAATGTGAGACAACAAGATCGGACATTCTTCATGATTCTGAGAATCTGTAAATACTAGTTTTCAGTTTATCCTTATCAATAAGAACTTTGGCCCTGTATAAAATGTAATTTGGAGACAGGCTATGTAGCAAAAGCAAAAGTAAGTCAAAAAATTCCGAAATGGCATTTTAAAATGTAATGTAGGCATTTATGAGCACTATAGAAATGCTTGAAGGGGCTCGAAACAACATGAACCGAATTTAAAACAGTGGAACCAATGTTTTACTGCAAAGGAATAAAGAAAGGCAAATAGGTACGAATCCACTCCCTATGTTTTTATTGTTTTGGTTAATTTTACATCACTTTTCTGCTACTGTTAGCTAATAGCGAAGATGAATAGGAGTGATTAAATGTTGAAATTAAAGAAGGAACACTCACAGAAAACACCCATGCCCTGGCCGGGATTCGAACCCGGGACCCATAGCACTCCCTAATCGAAACAGAAAATATAAATGAAACAGTCTTGAAACCTCTGCAGATATTTGTTACAGTATATTCTTTTATGTTTAAATACTATTTTAATATCATTTCAGGCATGATTTGCACTACATATCAGATGAATTATATGCCTTGTCCGTGCACAATGACAAAAGCGACTTCCATAGCATTCTAAGATTGCATAATTTACCTCTTCCTGAGAAAACACACTTCATTTGGAGTTTCAGCAAAGTAAGTAACAAATTACGCAACTTAAATTATAAATTATTACTTGAAGTAAATAAAAAAGAATGCGTATAATAACATTTATTTGGTTGATTAAAGCAGCAACGTATTTATTCTATTATCCCCAGACTACCTATACCAGTAACCTCTTGAAACAACAAACGAGAAATGAAATAATAATAGAGATAACACAGGCCTGCGAAATTGAAGTTGTTGAAAAATACAAGAGACGTGTTCGCTGAGTTTTATGTTATTGGGTGTGCTGATTTCGAAAATGACCTCCATTTTTTTCCATCACGTCAGGATTTTTTGTAAAATTGATATCAATATTTTTGCTAAAATCCTATGTGAAAAGGAATTTTCGCGAATAATTTTGCATGCACTATCTGGCAACAGTGGTTTTGATCCATTTAAATCTATGTAAAATCGATGCTTGGTGATGCAAATTGATTTATTGGCAATTGATTTTATTTTTTATAGGTTTAAATGGAAGAAAACCACTGTTGCCAGATCGCACGAGCCGCCTCTGGTCGAGAGAAAAACAAACTTCCCTTGCGTTTACACTTTTTACATCCCATTATGGTGAAGTTTCTAGAAAAAAAGCACCAACGTATTATGTTCATTTGTGTTTATTAAGGTAACGTAATAAAATAGACGATTGACCACGAGGAGCAATGTATGTGTACATGAACGTTTGACACAAATTGTAAACTGAACAAACAACAAAACCAAACACAAACAAAGTTTATATTTACGTGCGTACCCTTTTGCCTTTGAAACTTCTTTTTGACGTTCTTCTTTTATGTGCAATCTCAGGCCTCTCTCATGTTAACATCCAACAGTAGTCGGCGAGCATGTTCTTGTCCCATCGTCCTTGATATTTGCGCTCCATATCTTTAATATCTTGGTGGAACCTTTCACCCTGTTCTTCGCTGACTGCTCCTAAATTTTCGGGGAAATAGTCCACATGTGAGTGCACTCATGGAGCAACCCAACGCTTCAAATTTGTCCAGCATATTCATAACAATTGCTTTATAGTCAGGATCCTTGTAATTCCCCAGAAATTTACTGACCACATCTTTGAAGGCAACCCAAGCTTCTCTCTCCTTTGTTGTCATGCTAGTCTCAAAGTCTTTATCCTTCATGAGCTTGCGGATATCTGGACCAACAAAGATTCCCTCTGTCAACTTGGCTGCGGATAACCCTGGAAACTTTTTGCACAGGTATTTGAAACAATCGCCATCTTTTGGAATAGCCTTGACAAATTGCTTCATTACACCTAATTTGATATGCAACGGGGGTAACAATACTTTTTTTGGGTCAACTAAGCTGTTCTGAATCACATTCTTGGTGCCTGGTTCAAGATTTTGTCTTTTAGCCCATTCTTTCTTGACCCAATGTTGAGTCTTTGCACGGCTGTCCCACTCACAAATGAAGCATGGGAACTTTGTATATCCACCTTGTTGACCAAGAAGCATGGAGATAACTTTCAAATCACCGCAAATGGTCCAACTGTGGTCGGCATATTTTATTTTGTTGAGGACGAGAGCCAGGTTTTCATAGCGTTCTTGTAAATGTACCGAGTGTGCAACTGGTACAGATGCATACTGGCTTCCGTGATGAAGGACAGCTTTCAGGCTCCTTGTCGATGAATCTATAAACAGCCTCCATTGATCTTTATCGTAGGTGATATTAAATTTGCTCATCAATTCGGGAACATCAGAACAATAGACCAGGTTCTCCGCTTCCTCAAAGTACTGAACAAAGTCCTTTTCTCGATTCCTGTACCAATAAAACGTGGTTCCTTTGGCCAATAAATGTTTTTCTTTCAATCTGGAACCCAACAATTCATCTGCCTCTTTCGAAAGACCCAGATCTCTAGTCAGATCATTAAGTTCAACCTGAGAGAAGGGCTGAGGTGAATCGCCTCCAGAGGGCTTATATTCGGTATCGGAGCCTTGGCCGTCTGGATGTTCCGAGTCTGAAGACTCTGAAGAGATGACTGGTAATTCAGTTGGAGGCAAAGGCACTGGCACATCAGGTCCATGAGGAACGGGGCGTATGGCCGATAGAATGTTCTCAGGATAAGAGATTAGCTTGGATTTTTTCGGTTATACTCACGGACATGGCAGGCACAAAAGTAACAGTCATCACAGTGGTTCCTCGGCTCCCTCCATGTCATAGGAATTCCAAAGCGTGAAGCAGTCTTCTTTCCGTTGAGCCATAAGCGTAGATCATTGAGACACTGCACACACACTTTATGAGGAGCCCACGATTTGTCCTGGTCTCCGAGTTTCATACCAAAATACGAAAGATAAAGTTTTCTTACATAGTTTGTAATGCTCCTCATGCGATGTTTAAGAGCACTATATTCGCCGCATATGTAACAAAAGTCATCTGGCACATTTTCACAACGTCTCGAACTCAAAGCCATGGTTCACGAAACGCACAGAGGAAAACACCAGTTACAATTGTTTTTGTGATGCAGTTTCCACTTGTCACTGTATCAGCGCACGCACGACACTACACATGAAAGACAAATTGAGACGAACCTACAAATTTCCACGTCTTTTATCTTACTATGAACATGGTAAGTACATGATCTGCTGGGTTAAAGAGCGATAAACTGAGTCCCTCATGAGGACATCTGTTTTATATCGTTTCTGCTGCCTCCAGACAAGTCGCGAGAATTCAGTCTTACGAATAACACGTTCAGGATCAAATCAGATAAAGCTCGACACAACTGGAAGGTGACTGCCGATTACGCTGGCTTAGCGAGCGTTCCTGCACAGTCGGCGAACCAAGATAAGGATTTGCGCGACGCTATTGGTCGAGAGCGATTGCGACAGGGAGGGAGGGACGTCGATGGGGGGAGTCACCGAGGGGTAACGTTTCACCACGGTAGAATGATGGTCAGGCAGGGAGGAAAGATATTCCATGCCTAAACAACATATTAATGGTAAATGTTCATACAAATCCAAGTACAATTAAATTTTTCAAGAAAACGTGACATGATAGACATTTTTCTTTATTTTTATTTGAACTCAGCACCACAAAATACATAAAGTTCACCTATCACTTCCCTTGTATTTTTTTCATCGCAGGCCTGTGTAATAACTACAATTGTCTAAATTTCTCTTCCCATTAATAGTTAATTACATATAAATGTAATATAAATTCATTCATAACGTGATTGTTATACTGACATGAGAAGCTATTTGTAGTTATGTAAAACTTTTCTTCTTCTAGGACATGTGCTTCTCAGGATTAAGGTTTGGAGTAATTGTGACATGGAGCCAGGATTTGATATCTCTGTGCAAGATGACTGCCATGTATACTGGGTTACCGGCAGCTATCCACACCATGGCAGCTAAGCTATTGTCGGATAGAGGTAATAGTTGAAACTTGCATGTCTTTGCAGTCATTCAAAAACACACACATATATAACGAAAACGAACAATATTTTACGATTAAGTATTGCTACACTTCACACCCAGAGTTCAACACCATTAAGTGCTTCCAACATTCGATACCATTACCAATTATTACGGCATATACGCAATAACTAACTCTTGATATTAAATATTACATCAAGAGTACGTAGTGAATTGGGACGATGCAGCATAACCTAAATTTGAAATGAACTACATGTCAACAAATAACCGCAGCTCCATCTTCATATTCAGATTCATTGCCATATCAGTAGCATTGTACTATTGTACAATGTTAATTGGAATTTTATTGCGCAAATTAAGAAATAATACTATTTTATCTATATATTATTATGTAATGAGAACTATCCCAAGAGTAGGGTTCGATATTACAGAAAAAAATATATTCAACCTCTGCTTAGTTAAACACTGTTGACAACTTTGTTATGAATTCCTGTCGAAAGTGTTTTAATTCACGCGCTCTACTGAATTTCAGAGAGTTCGTTCATATGTTCATTTCCTGCTATTTCTTGACAATGTTGATTTTTATCATGGATTAGAACCCCGGAAAAATTGCTCTCTCGCATTACAGACGCATACACTCTAGTATTTGTATGTATATATTTGTAGCTGAAGCCATATAATATATATATATATTGTGATGGACTTTTCAGTTTCCCAGCGTCCACCCCAAGGTTTTTTTTGTTTATTTTTTTTTCTTCTTATTTCCGAAAGTTAGCGTGGGTCGTGGGAACTCTCATGGACGTCACCCCTATTTTTGACCACCTTCCTCGCACAGCATGCTGCTGTCACAGTATGTGAATTTACCACCATGCGACTTTCACGGCCAAGGAGCAGAATGCAGCAGCCAGTCTAGAAAGCTGAAAAAAATGTAACAATAGAGCTAGGTCTCCTCAACGAAATGGACGACAGTGTTGCCAGGCATGTCAAAATTTCACCGGCATAAGTACGTAAAGGTATCACTGTGTCTTTTCCTCTTTCAACTTTCTAAATCTAGTATTTTCTTCCATCTTAGATGGCTCCACACCCTCCATTCAACGGGGGGGGGGGTGTATCTTCCAATTCGAGTCGCACCATATTTTCAGACATTCTCACGTCAAGCTTTTTCTCTGTCTATCTGTGCGACCATATATTTGTCTCTCGAATATTTACAAGCCTGTCACCATTTCGAAAACATCCCTTGCGTGTAAATTTCAGAATTAAGCTCAAAGGAGAACTATTTACCTTCATAAATTTCGAACCTAGGCATGTTTCTGTCGACTTTAATAAAAGGGTTAGATATATATATAACGTTGTAAACTTGCGAGGTCACACACCCTCCATACTCATTGTCAATAGTGCGTTAGTAGTGCATAATGGAGAAGAAGGTGCAAGCTCCTGATTGGTCAGGGGAGCACAATAGTGAAAAATAGTGTTTCCAGGAGTGTGGAGAGTCCTGGGACAGACAGTCTAAGTTTTAACGGTGAAGAAGTAAGGAGGCGAAGTGGTCGCTCTCGAAAAGTTCTTTGATTCTTTGCCTTCTACGCATATGAGAGCAGTGCGGGTCTGTTGACGCTCGGGCGTGTGAACGGGCAAGTGTTAAAACAGCGCCAAGTACGAACTATGTGTGCAGTGCTGATTTGTTGACGCTCGGATGCGTGAACGGGCAAGTGTTGAAGCACCGTCAAGTACGGCGAGTCCAACGTTAAGATGCCTGCAGAACAGCTTATACAGTGATCAAGTGCGTTGTATTGGACTGAACCGGAGACGACCAAGGAACCCACCAGTGGTTGTAGCTGCTATACAGAAGGACTGCTATCATTTCATTTATTACCCCCTCCCCCCATCCATATCTCTTCAAACGTGACATCAGGACCATATCAGAAGACTGGGCCCCAACGATGAACTCAGTGCGCGCTTATATATATATATTTCTTTCTAATGTGCATCGGCAGACAAGGTAATGTGCAAACTATAGTGTAGTACACGTACTGCATGCATTATGTAATTGGTCAAATAATTTCAACTCTTCATTGCTAATTTAGTTTGTGACAGTGTGTGTAAATTTTATAAATATGTTTATAGGTCTTTATTCTTGGATCAGTTTTGTTTCATGCATCAGTTAGCCAAAATAATATAAATTAAAATTATGGAAATAATAATGATTGTGTTTGCATCTCGATTTACCTACTCATATGTGTGTGTTACAAGGAGCCAGTTGAGGTTGTATGTATAGCTAGCCGTGGATTTAATTTTTGATTTGTCTTGTTTTGTTGCCCAACTGGTTTCTGGAGGCACTGTTGCCTCCATGATGTGATGGCTCCTTATTTCTACCGGTAGGCAGTCATTACAATATACAATATACAATATCCTATAAGTTACGTACCATGTGTTGCAACTGATTTCTGATTTTAACGTTTATAATTTTACGAGTTTTAGAAGCCCAGTTGTGTATGAAAATACTAGAATTCTCGACAAGCTGGGAAAAGTGAGAAGATTGCCTTTTCAAAAAAAAATATCTTTCTTGTTTATGTTTGCCGATTATACGTATTATACGTTGGCTGTTCCACTGGTGTTAATCATGCCAAAGTACAGCTGCAAAGTGACATGTATGACCTACTGGAATTCGAACCATGCGTCCTACACCAAACAGACTAACACTAAATTTATCTTTTCTAATCATTACAACAGCAATATTAGTAATACAAAAATTAAGTAAATCTTTATTTCCATATGCGGGATATATGATGAATAAACTTCAATGCAAAAACTGACAGACCGAAGTTGCATGTTTCTAACATTAAACAGTGAAGGTAGAGGACAACGGAAATATATATCGTACACGTTCTTTTGCTTTCAGAGTGGCTGGATAATGTTTTCTTCCCAACGAATAAGGCCCGAATGAGAACGTCTGAATTAGCCGCACGGAATACCTTGGAAACTCTTGGAGTGATGGTCCGACCTTCGAAAGCGGGATTCTTCCTGTGGGCAGACTTCAGGCGATACATGTCGGCTACGAATGCGGAGGGGGAGTTAGGTAAGGAGCGATTCCCTTAATCATTGCTCTACGTACAGTACTTGTGCTTCTTTTAATTCATTTTAACGTGACTAGTAAAAATTGGTGCCAAGAAATGAGATCTAATAGGTAGAAAGTTTCAAATTAAATAAATCTGTGTAAATCAATAAAACATTGAATTCTGGAAATCGGGCATAGTTAGTGGTGATGGAAAAAGAATTGTTGAAATACTTTTTACTGTATATTGTGAAAGTATCCACACGACAGGGTTAGCACACAATAATTGTTGTCAGTGGCGGAGATTAGGGGGGAGGCGAGTGGGGCAGATGCCCCCCACCTTTTGCCCCCGTACTATGCTAAACCTTATCTAAAAAGGGAAATATACTGTCTCTGCCCCCCTCCAGTTTTGGCACCTTGCCACACCGGTTCTGGAACCCAATCGAGTTGTTAATAAAAAATATTTATTCCTGCATTTGATTGAATTGTTGTTTTGAGTCCACTTTATGCACGGAAAGGCTAATCTGGACTGGACCTACAGTTTGAAGTGGGATCCGAACCACTGTGCAATGTGCCTACACCGGGTAGCGAACCCGGGATCCGTTGTTTACAAGGCGACAACGTTACCACTGCCCCATCGGGGAGGCCATTCCTGCATTTGAATTCAACCCAAATGTTATTATTAACTCTTACTCCAAGTGGCATACAAGGGGTCTCAAGTTCGATACCCGGTGAAGGCACATAGTGGTTTGGATTCCACTTTAAACTGTAGGTCCTGTCCCGATTGTCCTTACTGTACATAATGTGGACTTAAAACACCAAATCAACAAACCAATCTCAAGTGGCATGATGCATATGTGGGGGTGTGACCCCAGACATTCTATCGATCTCGGTCATTTTGGAGGTGATGTGGTCAGCACCAACTTCGGCTGCCTTTACTCGCCAGAGTTGCCACCAGGTAGTCATTTAATTGAGGCTGGGTGAGCCCGAGAGCAGCTTTATGCGGGGACAAGGCTGCAGAAATCTGACCTTAGATCACCCAGCCGGGTCTCCCACGTGGCAGTGAGACGACGTACTGACTAGATCACCGCGGCTCATCTACTCTACGAGGGTAAACTGAAATCCTCTCTTTTCTTTTTCTTAGAATCATTTTGTACTTCCAGAACTCTTTCGGTGCTTCATGAGGAGGAAGCTGTATGTTGTGCCAGGACGAGAGTTGTTGACTGAAGAGGCTGGCTGGTTTAGGATTGCCTTCACAGTGAGGCCTCACGTGTTGGACGAAGGTACGTTTCACTTCCCCATTTTCACACATGTAGTAATTTCGGAGATATTGATAAAAAAAAAAGGAAGTTTTACGAGAAACTGCGATACGCTTCGTGTAGATTTCGTAAAAAAGACAGAATCTCGAGAATAGAAGCTGTCCTTTAATCCAAACCGATTTGAGAGGAAACCTACTCCTAACCTAATCTGCAACATTGAACTTCTATATAACGATTTGAAATACAGTGACAAGCGGCACGCGAAAGGTGACACGGAATTTTCACACTTGGACAAGAACCTTCAGATGTAAATGCAATGGTCGGTGTATGAGACTGCCGTGGCGGAGTGGTTAGCACAGCGCGCTACGATACTAGGGATTCCGGGTTAGAATCCCCGCCTTGGCATGGGTTTGAGTGTTCCTTTATCAATTGCACCATATCATCACTCATCCTCGTCTTCGCGATTAGCCAAAAGTGGCGGAAAAGCGAAGTAAATAAATCAAATGAATGACTTTAGCGTGCGGCTGTTTGAAATTGACGGTGTGTGGGAACTGAAGGCGGAGAGTCTCTGTTTTAGGTAGTCTATTTTTTGTACAGAGAGACAGATACACAGAGAGAAAAAAGCGGAGGAAATGGAAATAAAGAAGGGGAGGAGAGAGAGAAAACGAGACAAAACGTGAAGAAAAGAGAGAGAGAGAGAGAGAGAGAGAGAGAGAGAGAGGGGACCCAGACAGAGAGAAAGTGAGAAAGAGAGGGGAAAGAGTGATAGAGAAATAGAGTAGAAAGAAACAGAGAGAAAGGGAATATTGAGAAAAATAGGAAGATTGAGAAATATAATTAGAGACAGAGAGGATTTCGAATACCAATCAGATTCGTATGAGTCTTCAAGAAAATATAATTACGTAAAACCTTCACAGATAAGTCTTTATAAATTATGGTTATAGCAAAATGTAAAGTTTCTATTTTCAGTATTTCTTCTAAAAAAAAACACCTTATTACGCTTTCCTTACAGGTTTACGACGTCTCAAAGAGGTACTTCAGAACATATCTTCATGAAGGTCTGCCCCAATGTTGCACGCAAGAGTTCTATTATGAAGACCAGTTTGGGCTGTAAAGATCTGTGTAAATCAAAAGCGCAATAAAACTATTAATGCAATCAATGTTTACTAATTATTATTGCCCCCCACTGTTTGCCCTCCGCAATATAACCTCTAAATGCTAAGCCTTGTCTACCAACAGAAAGTAAACTATCCTTGTACCTCAGTTTTGGCACCCAATCGGCCCCACTGATTGAAACTGATACATGGGAATCACGTGATGTGTTTACTTATGAAACCAACTATTTTATGTAAGAAATATGCATGGATTACTTGGATTATTTTCCGAGGCAGTGTACCCTCATTGCAGAAACATGTGTGTCTACATAATCAAGAGGAGAACTGGCGGCGATTGGGGGGGGCGAAGTGCCCCCCCACATTTTGCCACTTTTGCCCATGCACTATGTTAAAATATATAAATATACTGTACAAAGGTAATATAATGTCTTTGCCCCCCCAGTTTTGGCACCTTGCCCCCCTGGTTTTGGAACCCAATCGCCGCTACTGGGAGAACGTATAAGAATTTAAGTATTGTTGTTCCAGATAATGCTGGTTAATTGTTAATGAATGAACTCCACGGCTACAAATTACACCAGACTATTGTGTCTAATGTATTGTGCAGTCATGGAAACAAAATATATATCATGGGGTAGTGCAAAAGTTTGCAAGACGTTTTAATTTATACACGATGTGAGTACCTAGATACGTAGATAGATAATTTGGAACTTAGACAAACTTGTTATTGAAGAATAATTTAACAATCAATTGAACACAACCAACGACCTGAATCAATTGAATTTTATGAAATTCATTTAACAAACACACGTAGCGAATCAGTTAATAATGAAAAGAGTAGGGGCTATCAGCGGCCTTTATGGGAGGGACCCATATGTCGACCTCTCTTCCATGTAGTATATCCTGGACTGCATTTTGTAGACTAACGAGGCTCTGGCACCTGCACTCTCTGTCAGTTTAATCCTCTGTGGGGCCTGTGTTATGTCTATCCATGTGTGTTTATGATTGTCCTTTCATCAGTTTCATTTATCACCATTCATTCTCATCTTCGCGATTAGCCAAAAAGTGGCAAAAAAGCGAAGTAGAGCAAATCAAGTCAAATCTAATACGGGTGTAAATGTTTAATAACTACATCTTCAATTCTGTTAACATAAGTTTTAACAAGATTGTACATTAATGCAGAATAAGAAATGAAGATGTTATTTTCTACATATGAACGCCATGGGTGATATAAGAGATACAGGCAGGGAGAAGAGTTAATTCGATACTCTTGCGAAAGAGACTCACCATCTCATAGTTGCTCAGTTTTACATCTGCAGCAGTCGCCGCCTGCTAAAAGGCAGTTAGCAACATCCCACATGTGTGTCGCGCATTATTATACTGAACGCAACTCCAACTGGCGTTTGTCTATGAACTGGCGGCTGGGAAACAGCGAATCAGTGATCAGTTGAATTTTCTTCGACTGAGATCGGGCATTTTCGAGTCACAAGGTACCGAACGTTGTTCGCGGGGCAAAACAAATGAGCGTTGGGTCCACCACATGTTGCCAAACGTACTGTACAGCGAGAAAGAGTCTTCTCGGGCAACGATATTGTCACCACCATAAATCATCGGGGGTTAATGGCACACGAAGTCCTGAACGATGAAGTTTCCCGAAGGACTACACACAAGTCGGAATGCAGGAGGACACACAGCCATATAAAGACAACTTGCACAAACAGAAGTTCGCTTGGCAACATTGCTTCGGGAGAGCGATGTGATCCCTTCAGCTTTTACTTCGCAACCGAGTTTGTTGACACCCAACGGACCACACGGCCCCGAAAATGATTGGGCGACAGGACGCGCCAGAAATAGCCATCTAGGTCAACCGTCAGTTGGTGTTGCGATCAGTAAAGGTGCGAAATTTTGTTCCGTTATTCATGTAAGCCTTATGATTATCTATGACAGTTATTCTAACAGAGAATTCCAACGATGTTATTCAGAAGGTTTTTCATTTCACCGGTCCTCCATTTTATTTCTTGCTTATTTTGTCATTGCAGACTTTCCATAAGAAAATTGCGGGAAAAAACAAAATGTATAAACGTTTCTGTTTTCTGTTTATGTTTGATTTTACGCCAAAGACAATTTTATGTGAGAAATTGCGCTCAGCAATTCAAGTCACAAGCGTTGTAAAATTGAAGATAAGTAGATAAAAATTGTGACTCCCACCGCAACTTTGATTTCTTGACCAAACGACTACAAAAAGTTGAAAAACTCACTTTCTCTTCCTGTTCCGCGCCTCATTTAGTGCGCTGACGATGTTTCACGGGGGCAAAAAGGCAGTGATGAGTGAAAGATGAGCTCTCATTCTCTCATCCTCCTCATCTTTCTCATCTTTCTTATTGTTCTCTCATTCTCTTTTTATTCTCCTGTTAATCCTCTCATCTTTTTTTATTCTCTTATTTTTTTATTCTCTTATTTTCTTATTTTTTGAAAGATGAGTGCACCTTATCGTAATTTTCCAAGTCTGGGACCAAATGTTTATATATCGTGACCTACGTAAACCTCTCCTCTCATTCTCTCATTCTCTCATTCTCTTATTTTTTGAAAGATGAGTGCACTTTATCGTAATTTTCCAAGTTTGGGACCAAATGTTTATATATTGTGACCTACGTAAACCTCTTCTCTTATCCTCTTATTCTCTCAATCTCTCAATCTCTCAATCTCTCAATCTCTCATTCTCTCATTCTCTCTATTTTTAGAATATTGTCGTCAACATTAGAGATGAAGTTGGAGTGCTGGAATCAACGGGGCCAAATGTTTATATATATCGTGATCTTCGTAAACCTCTCCTCCCATCTTCTCATCCTCTTATTCTCTCATTCTCTAATCTTTTGAAAGATGAGTGCATCTTATCGTAATTTTCCAAGTCCGGGACCCAAATGTTTATATATATCGTGACCTTCGTAAACCTCTCTCTCGGGGAGGGAACGATGTACCCACACACACACACACACACACACACACACACACACACACACACACACACACGCGCGCGCGCGCGCGCGTATGTATTGTGACGCAAACAAACAAACAAACAAAATAATAATTGCTGTTTTTTAGAATACCTGGCCCCTAACCCGCCAGGGTGCGTGGTGCCCAACCCAAAAAAGGTTCTAACGGCGAAATCATCACGAGTTTAGATTTGTACTGCGAATGTTGTCAAAAATTTAATCAATGTTGTTTATTCTCGATGCTAGAATCTTACATAGATTATTCTCTAAAACGAAAATCGATAATCCTATGCCAAGCCCCCAAGCTATTCAGGCAATTTCTAATGTTCGCGTGGATAGCGACGCTCGGTAGAATTTTTCCTGTCCCTGTGGAGAAATTGTGTTTCATCGCTCAATGTAACATTTTCATCACGGACCAAACTATCCACAGCAACCCCTCCCCGAACCCATTCACCTTACATCCTTTTTCGCCCGAAGAGATTCTATTTTTTTTCAGCTTTCCCACGGTTCTGAATAAAGAATCTATTACATCCCCGATAACAATAGAATCAGAAGCGAATGCGGCGGAAGCAAACACAGCAGCATCTTTCGCTTTTTGAGTTTTGTGCTGGGAATCGTTTGTTTCACACACCACACCCTGACGGGGCGTGGAATAGAGGCCGAGGGGAAATAATCGACAATACATGCATGGGTGGAACTGTCAACGCCCCGTTTATTGTTATTTGTCCCTACAGAATATTGTGCACATCACAAAAATCTTTTGTTGAAAAAAATATGGCATGAATAAATTAGTTAACAAGGGTTTTATTTGCAAGGATATTGACCATAGCCCTCATTGTGTTTTCACCAAAGAGAGTCGCGTGGAGTAGGGAGGAGAGAAGGAGAAAAAAAAGAGGAGTTCCTATATAACGTAGTAGTTTCTTCTTTGTACATCATTATCATAGTGAACGTCAATCGTGGCAGTTCAGTATTTTTTAATTTGTTTATCTGGCAGTATACATATATATCATCGTGGAAGTTTTAGTGAGCTACAAGTTTTATTTTGAAGTTTTTCTATCTCTCTTGAAGGGTGAACGTCAATCGTGGGAGTTCAGTATTCTTAATTGTTTGTCTGGCAGTATACATATATATCATCGTGGAAGTTTTAGTGAGCTACAAGTTTTTATTTTGAAGTTTCTCTCCATCTCTGTTGAAAGGTAAGTTTTTATTTTCATGATATATTAATATTTTTGTTTTGCGTCTGACACACACATATTCAGAGGAGCCATAAAAAATTGACACACACTTACATGTCCCATATTTTTTAACCTCCTACAACAGTGCACACACACATACATACATACATACATACATACATACATACATACATACTGTTTGCGTCTAATATATATGTGGAAGGAAAAAATATCTAGCATTTTTTAACTTTTTTTCCTTCTGTTTCAGTGCGCTTTCCACTACCATCACCACAACCCCCCCCAAAAAATTTCTCTGTGTATATATATATAAATAACAGAAGGAAAAAATGGAACCGCAACCAGGTCCCTCCGGTCTTGTCGAGAAAGCGGCATGTTGCAACTGTGGAAAGTTGATTTCTAAACCTAATATTGCTAGGCATTTGAAAAAATGTCGTCTACCAGATCATGATGTCGTAGCCCCGCCGGCAAAGAAATCTCGCACTGATGGGCATGAGGAGGGTGCTTTGAATAAAAGTGCACGCATCATGACTTATAAATCTGGAAGCGATGAAAAGTGTGACTCGAGCATCTTCCTCAACAATGTGAAATCTCTGGTAGTCGATAAATTACGTGATTGCCTCGTCAATGTTGCAATTAAAATTCATCTCGTCTTGACTCTGCTGTATGAGAAAGTTGTCTCGTCCGAGTCAAGCACTTTCAGCTTTTACGTAGGGTGTGAGAGCTTACACGATGACAATAACGAGGATCTTGACGAGATAGTGACACGACTATTTGAGCACTTGACACAAAAACAAGAAGAGTTTGAAGGTAGAGGAAGTGGGTGGACTCTTTGCGGTCGCAGCCACATGTTAGAACTTCGAGTCTGCAATTTCAAACCATTACGCAGCGCTCAAAAAAAAACAAAAAAACAAAAAAAGCAAAATGCAGTATTGAACATACAAAGTAATGATCAGAAGAGTTTCTTATGGTCTGTCATCGCTGCATTACACCCAGCAAATAATAATGACCCCCAACGTCTGTCCAATTACAGAGGATACGAGGGAAGATACGAGAATATGATGAGAGGAATTTCCTATCCTGTGCCCTTGAATAAGATCAATCAATTTGAAAAAAACTATAGAGAGGAAAAAGGAAAAGATATCAATATTTCTGTGTTTGGGGTTGACGATTGCGACAACATTCGTGTGTTAAGACCTGCGAGAAGCCAGAATAATGTAATTCGACTCTTGCTTGTAGATGGCCGTTACAGTTTGATACGGAATTTCTCACGATTAGTAGGAAGACAGATCACCAAGAATCGCGATAAGATGGAAATTTGCGATCGGTGTTTGAGAATTTTTCGCGGGGGTAAGAAGATGAGAGAACAGCACAAGTGTTTTGGCTCCGTGAATGCAGAACCCGAAGATGTCATGCCGGAACCCGGAACCAAGATGAAATTTCAGAAACACCAGGCTCTTCTCCACCATCCCGTCGTCCTTTATGCCGACTTTGAAAGCTTCCAAGTTCCCATGACGTCTTGCGACCCTGATCCCTCTACCTCAAGCACGACCCAAATTTTTCACCACGAGCCTTGCAGTTTCTCCATCTACGGAGAAAAATTGAATGATGTCATCTTGTATTGCGGACCTGATGCGGCAAAACATTTTGTTGAGAAGATAGCGGAATGCGCGAGAGAACTTGCACCCAGCCTGAAAGGCTCTTACGTTTCTCCACCTGCTCTCACAACAGAACAACAACAGAGACATGACGCGGCGACAAGATGCGAGGAGTGTAACCAGGCTTTCACCGCCGAAAATTACAAGGTCGTCCACCATAACCACCAGAATGGATTATTTCTAAGCACCATCTGTAATTCGTGCAATCTTAAAATTAAGGAGTCGCATTTTGTTGCCGTGTTTCTGCACTACACGGAGAAGTACGACACACATCTCTTCGTCAAAGAGCTCCACAACATAACTTCTCGAATCAGCATCATCCCGAGAACGAGCGAGAAATATATTGTGGTGAGAGTGTGGATCCCTCTCCAAGAAGGAGGAAGTGTGGAAGTGCGAATCCTGGACTCTTACAATTTCCTGTCCTCCAGCCTCGCAAGCCTTGCATCTCAACTTGGCGACGAAGATCTTGTGGCCACCAAGCAAAAATGTTTTTCGGGGAGAGATGAGAATTTGAATCTGTTGCGTCGCAAGGGTGTCTACCCCTACGAGTACGTCAACAATTTCGACAAATTTGACGAGACGGAACTTCCACCCCGGGGGGTATTTTATTCTTCTCTCACGGAGGACGTCTGTTCCGAAGAGGACTACGAACACGCTCGTAGTGTGTGGATGGCATTCAATTGCCAAACTTTTCGCGATTATCACGATCTTTATCTGAAATTGGACGTGACACTTCTGATGGATATTTTCGAATCGTTTCGTAAGAGATGCATCGCGATATACAAGTTGGATCCTGCGTATTTCTTCACCACGCCGGGATTGACTTGGGAATCGATGATGAAATACACCAACGTGGAACTGGGCCTCATCGCAGAGAAGGAACAGTATGCTTTCATGGAGAGTGCGATACGGGGTGGCATCGTCCAATGTCCCCGACGCCATGCTCAAGCAAACAATCCTCATACGCCTGGTTACGATGCATCGAAGCCCAACACCTATATTGTCTACTGGGATGTCAACAACCTGTACGGCCACTCCATGTCCCAGTGTCTTCCCATCAGCGACTACGGGTGGATGACCGAAGAGGAACTCTCCTGCGAAGATTTTCTCAACTGGAGCGAAGATAATGAATGGGGCTGTTTCTTGGAAGTGGATCTCGATTATCCCGAAACGCTTCACGAGAAACATCACGGATTGGCCCTGGCCCCCACCAAGGAGAAGCCACCTGGAGGATCGGAGCCAAAACTCATACTAAGCATGGAGAACAAGCGGAATTACGTTCTGCACTACCGACTCCTCCAATTTTACATAAGTCACGGCTTGCAGTTGAAGAAAGTTCATAGAGGATTGAAGTTCCGACAGAGCAAGTGGCTCGAACCGTACATAGCCGAGAACACGCGCCGCAGAGCGCAATCAACATCGCCTGCAGACAAGGATCTGTACAAACTGTTCAATAACGCCATCTACGGCAAGACGATGGAGAACGTGCGTAATTACATCGACGCAACGTTGGTCACGGACGAAAAGAAATTTGAGAAGATCGTCGCGTCACCCTACTTCAAAAACTTCACTATTTTCGACGAGAATCTAGTATTTGTTGAGAGGAACAAGAAGCAAGTGATGCTCAACAAGCCGATTGCCATAGGTGCCACCGTCCTTGAACTATCAAAATTGCACATGTACCAATCGTACTACGATCAGTTTCAACCCTTTTATGGAGATAACATCCAAATATGTTACATTGATACGGATAGCTTCATTTTTCTAATCCAAACACCAAGCCTCGAACATGATCTGACTAAGATGAAGCATCTGTTTGATTTTAGCAACTTACCATCAGGCCATCACTTACATTCGACAGAAAACAAAATGACGATTGGAAAATACAAAGATGAAGTTGGCGGGGAGTACAGCAGGGAATTTGCGGGGCTTCGTGCCAAAATGTACTGTGTAAAGATTACAGAAGAAAAAGAGATCAAGAACGCGAAGGGGGTAGGAAAAATAAGTACCAGCAAATTTAGCATGCAAGACTACAAAGAATGCCTTTTTCATGGTAAAAGGCAACTTAGCACCGATCATCGCATTGCAAGTAAATTGCATGATTTGTACACGACGCGCGTAACCAAGGTCGCATTGGATGGCAGAGACAACAAGTTACGCGTTCTCGATTGTCAAATCCACACGCGAGAGTGGGGGCACTACAATAAAAGCGATAAATGTGACGTGTGTTAACCGTAACCCCATAGTCATGAAGTCCGCTGTGTTTTTGAAGAAGAATGGCAGACGGAGGAAAAGAATGAAAGAGGGAGCCCTCGGGCGATGAAAAATAAGAGTTGAATTTAATGAGCCTCGATTTGGAGCGGGCTTAACAACATAATAACAGGTTGCAACTTTTCATCGCCCGAGGGCTCTCCCTTTCATTCTTTTCCTTTGTATGTTTTGAAGAATAGCAAAAAGCACGATGTGTTAAATAACTAACAAGAACAATGAATCTCTTTGGTTTTCGCAAACAAAGCAACATGGACACTGCATCACCAAATTTCAATAACCTCTTACCTTCCGTGTTATCTAAACTCAACGGTTTGTTAATCATTCACCTCAACAGCATTTGGACGGAAATAAATAACGATGTGGGCAAGATGTTTTATGTTTTTAATAACAATTTACATTTCTATGAAATTCCGATCGACGGGAAACTTCAAATCACCGTGAATCCGGAGAACGCAGGCGAAATCAAAATTTCTACCGGCAAGAACATTTTTCGAATCAAGCACGACAAGATACTTTCTAACATGTCGTACGATGTGTCTGCAGGAGATTATCTTTACGTGGAACTCCTCGGAGACTACGACAAACTTATTCCTCTCTTCGTAGAATTACGAATCGTCTATCCTATTATAAATAACCGTTAACCAAAAATGCCTAACGATATTTTCGGCAACACCAAGCGTGTAGACCATGCAGAAGAGATTCTCATGTTGGACGTTCGTGTTAAGAAGTTGAGGACTGATTTGATCGCTTTGCAGGAGACCTTAAACAAAAGTTTAGAGTCTGAGATCGCTACGCTCCAAACGCAATGTCTCGATCCCATTCTGAAAATCGATTCCGAACTGAAAACACTGATAAAAAATTATGTCGAGGTACCTTCTTACGACAACATTCAAAATATACAGTTGAGCATGGATTCGCTTCAAAATGATTTGGCCAAATTACAGCAATTTCAATCGAAAAATGAAGATTTGGAAAAATTGAAACTCGAAATCGAAGAGCGAACTTCCGCAATAGAAAAGAATTTCTCTGAACTTCAAACTGTCGTGAATGATATTGATATAGAACGATTGCAGGTTGTTGTTTCTAAATTACAAGAAGAATTCACCGGTACGTTGGAAGAAATCAAATCCAAGTTGCAGACTTTGGAAGATACAATGACGAACCTACCATCGTCGGACGAACTGCAGGTCATCGGTAAAAGCGTCGCGAACATAAAAATTCAACTGGAGGCCTATCAAGATTTCGAACACATTCAAACCACCATCGCCACGCTTCAGGCGTCCTTGGAATTGATCAACGAAGAAATTAAAAATATTCACGCTGAAGCGAGAGCGTTGACGAGCATTCAAGACACGTTGAGCACGGTTCAGCAGAAGATCCAATATTTAGAAAATTTGAACGTCGAATCCAATCTCGCTCATTTTCATCACGTACTGGACAACATACAGGGTGACTTGGAATCGTTACGAACGAGCGTGCCTTCAAGTGAAGATTTGGAAAAATTGAAAACGGCGGTGACGGCACTATCCGATTCGAGTGACATCAAAAGTTCATTGAGCGATCTCGAGAGTAAAGTGGCCAATCTCCCCACCTCCAAAGAATTACATGCTTTGAAAAGGAACATATCACGCATGCTGAAACGACTGGAAACGGAAACTGCGAACGTGGAACAGATTCGAGACGAACTTGCTTCGCTGGTGTCGACGCTGCCCACTTCGCAGAGCGTCGCCGACCTTCACACGCAGTTTACAGAGATGCGAATCATCGTGAACGATCTTACCGAGAAGAGCTCGAAATTGAATCAAATTGAGAACCTTCAGAACATTGTCGTCAACATCAGAGATCAAGTTGGAGTGCTGGAATCCACGCAGGAATCGACGCTGGCTTCTTTCGGTGCCAAGTTGCAAGAACTCAACGAAAGCTACAAGCAGTTGAACGTGGAAGTGAAAATCAAACCGTCATTTTCTACCGTAACGGATACCATAGTCGAGCATTTGGTGCCCGTACAAAACACACTGGGTCAGCTTCACAGCAACCTCGTTAGCATCGATACTAAATTCGCTAAACTGCATTCTCTGCAAGCCATCGAAATCAACAGCGTTCCCAATCAACAGAGAATCTCCACCTTCGTCGAAGGTAACAAACTGTACATGCTACATCCTTATCATCCGTACTACAAGTTTCTCCTCGATGGCACGATTCAGATAAACGAATTTTCGTACTGGTCTCACGGCAGAAAAGCTAGCGTTCCCACCATGACTTTGATATCGAATCGTGGTGTCCAGAAAGCAGGAAATATTCCTCTGGCACGTTGGAACGAAACGCGCAACATATATGAAATACACAAAGACGAAGATCTCACCGTTTTCGACGTGAGTGCCGGCGATAAGCTGATCATTCAAAACACGAGTGAAGTGCCACCCTCTTTGAATCCCATCACGCTTGTGCTTCTCTTGAAACGTAATCTCTAAAAATAATAAAAAATGTCTAGGCAAGCCATCGTCCAAGAATTGCATAGACCTGCACGCCGCAACTACGAACGTTTGGCTGTGGTAACCAAGGGAATCGACGACCTCTGGGAAAGCGACCTCGTCGAAATGAGTAGCGGCAAGTTAAAAAACGTGCATAAATTGAACAAGGGCAACAAGTACCTCCTCACCGTCATAGACACATTTTCAAAATTCGCATGGGCTCTACCTTTGAAGGCGAAAACAGGGACGTGCGTCACGGAAGCATTCAAGACAATTTTTCGCGAAAGCGGCGGCAGACGACCTCGGTTTCTGCACACGGACAAAGGGAAGGAATTTTACAATGCCGTATTCCAAAAGTTTATTCGGAAACACAACGTTCATCATTACTCGACCTTCAGTGACGTCAAGGCCAGCATTGTGGAAAGATTCAATCGTACTCTGAAATCGCGCATGTGGTCACGCTTCACGCTTCAGGGAAGCTACAAGTGGGTCACTATTCTCCCGGAACTTGTTAACGACTATAATCACACACGGCACGCAACGATAGGCATGAAGCCAGCTGACGTTACCAGGTCTGACGAGCAACGTTTAATTTCTAGCGTTTACTGTCCAAAGTACATGCCCACGACAAAAAAAGCTAAATACAAAATTGGAGAACAGGTGAGGGTCAGTAAATTGAAGCGAACGTTTGACAGGGGTTTCACACGAAACTGGAGTACTGAACTTTTTACCGTGGTTCGAGTTCTACCCGGGAACCGTCACACGTATATAATAAAAGACAGTGGCGGTGAAATTTTATTGGGCCGCTTCTACGAGGAGGAACTCTCTAAAACGAAACACCCCGACACGTACCTTATCGAAAAAGTTTTGCGCAAGAGAGGCAACAAACTTTTGGTGAAATGGCTGGGACTTCCGGAAACAAGTTGGATCGATTCAAACGAAGTGATTCTATGAGTACGTGGAATGTTGTGAAACGTTTACCTAATTCGGAAAGTGGAAGGAAGAAAAAAAACGGTGAATTGCTCCCCGACAGCATCCGCTGTCTGATCGTAGGACCTTCGGGGTGTGGAAAAACGACACTGCTCGTGGACAATTTTCTCCTCGCACCAAATTGGTTAGATTGGAAGAACAGGCACCTGTACGTGTTCTCGAAAAGTTTAGAACAATCCAAATACCTACAACTGATGAAACTGTACGATGGTCTGGACATTGCAACGTTCGCCTCGGAAATAAAACCACTCGACGATTGTCGTGAAAATTCAGTTGTTGTGTTCGACGATGCCATCCTGGAAAATCAAAATGAAATTCGCAACTTTTTCACGCAAGGTCGTCACAAAGGAATGGATTGCTTCTACCTAGCTCAAACGTTTTCCAAAATTCCAAAACAGTTAGTACGCGACAACGCTAATTTCATATGTTTGTTTCGTCAAGATCACACCAACCTCAAGCATGCGTACGATGACTACGTAGGCGGAGACATGAACTACAATCAATTTTCGGAAGGCTGCTGCTCTACTTGCTGGAACGGTGACGATTTCGGATTCGCTACGATCGACATGACGAGGAAACCCAACGACGGAAAATACAGAAACAAAATCAACGACTTTCTAAACGTTGCAACGTTGTGAGAAACGACGTATATAAATAACGTCATGACGAAACGAAAAATCGAAGACGAAAATCTCAAGCTTCGCGATTACCTCGCGAAACGCTTCAAAGGTTGGAAATCCGAAAATCGCGGATTCTACGAAGAGAAGAAACGTCAGGATCAACCTGTGATCGATGCCATCAGCGGTCTAGGTAAAGAAATTAAAAGTGTCACGGAACAAAATAAAAATTTGATCAACGAACTCGTACCGCTCGCAGCTAAAAGTTACGCTGTACCCACGCCTATTTCAAGCATTCCTTCGACGCCGTTCGAACTGAAGGATGCACCGGCACGACGTCGAGCCATAGGCAGCACGTCTTCGGATAAGATCGAGTTGGGACCTTTGGCACGAGACTACCTGAGCACGGGGAAATTCGACAAGGATGAAGTGTTCGGATTGTATCCCAGCATGGAAACCAGCGAAGGCGGCGGTGTGGTGTGGAAGATTGGGAAATCGAAGGTGACCTTCGAAGGCAACGACATTAAAGTCAATTTAGGCGACAAGGATAGTTGGAACAGGTATCCGGGTACGGTGGGACTGTGGGAACTCGTTGCCAAAAAGCAGCCGAAAGATTACACCGACGAAGATTACCAGAGTTACAAGGAAATTCTAATCATGACGGATGCCTTGTACCAAAACAACGACGCCTCGCAGAATAGGGTGAAATCGAGCAGCGGCGAGAAGTACAGGAATCTCATCAAACCGATTTGGAACCAGGTCAAAACAGGCAGCGGGGTCAAACGCTACAACACGTTACCCAAAGAATTCGTTTGGGTGGACGACGTGAGGAAACTCGTGGACCGATTGTTGGTGATAGCCGGCGAAGAGAATGCAGGCAACCGTAATTTCTACAACGAGAAGGTTGGCATCGTGGACATGATCAGCACAAAACTTTCCAACTTCATCGTGAACGACGACAAGGGCATAGGTTACCTCATCAAAATCATCAACACGCTGCCTCCGAAATTCTGGAACGTGGCCGAAGGAAAGGGACTCGTAAACGACATCATCAACAAGTTACCTTTCGAGATGCATCTACCTGGCTACCAGTACTGCGGACCGGGTACCAAACTCGAGAAAAGATTGGAGAGAGGAGACAAGGGTGTGAATCCATTGGACGCCGCATGCAAAGATCACGACATCGCCTACAACACCACGCAGACGGATCTGGATGCACGTCACGAAGCAGACAGAAAGTTAGAGCACGCAGCTTTCGAAAGGTTCGTGAGCAGAGACGCATCGTTGGGTGAACGGGTCGCCGCACTGGGTACCACCATCGCCATGAACACAAAACAAAAATTGGGGTGGGGTATATAAATAACATCTAGTAAAAAAAACAACATGGCTTGCATAACTGATTTGCCCCACGAACTACTATCTAAAATATTCAAAAAGATAGTTAACAGAGATGTTAATAAACTTGTAATCATGGCAAGAACGACACCGGAATTTCGCATCCCTTGTGAAATGGTTCTCAAGGACCATCTTCGGGAGATCAGCGGCCTGAGGTGTGATGATCTCAACATTCTGCTTTCGGCTGCAGGGGAAAAATTAAACGAAAGGTTGGACGAATTGCACGAGGCAAGGCAGGGAAGAAGATGGTACACAGTAGATTGGTACAAGTCTATGCAGGAGACGGAAGATATCATTACGCAAATCATCGCGTTCTCCGAAGCACGAACTTTCTTCCTCTGTTAAAAAAATAATATATATACGCATCAAAAAAACTTGATATATAAATAACGCACATCGTGAAAAATATAATCTTCGGTATATATAAATAACACACATGGTGAAAAAAAACAATTAAATTTCCCTAACACACACACTGAAAATTTCTCTTCTTCCATATGACAACTGAAAAAATAAGTGATCTCCAAGCATTAAAACAAATGCTAAATTTGTCAGTCGAGTATGTAAAAATTCGGGAATTGGAAGTCGACAAATCTTACACGATAACTTCCGGTTCAATCGTTTCTACCCAGTATGGTCCCAAGGTACGCCTGTTGCTCAACACACAATACAGTTTATTTTTACCAGATCGATACGCTAACATGTTATCGGACGAGAAGCTATCTATTTTAATCGAGAACAAAACTCGAATCGTGTACAAGGGGACAAAGGAACTTTTTGGCAAGAAAACGAAGCACGTAATAGAATTTGTGTAGCGACTGCAAGGCCTTGAAAATATATAAATAACATACCGTAAAAAAACTACACAAGAAAAAATCTCAGAATATATATAAATAACATACTGCGAAAATAACACATAGAGCATCAACATGAAGCCCAAGGGTGTCGTGTACCAGATACCATACTCCAATCTGAAAAATCTAGGTGCCCTCGATGGGTTACTCACCAAGAAACAACGCGAGAAGAAACGTTCTTGCTTGTCGAAAGGACATGGAATGAAATTGCTGCTCAGCACACCTCAATTGAGACGCTTGCAGCGTTCGCGGAAACAGCAAAAGATCGGAGGTTTCATATTCAGCATCCCGGCCATCCTAGCAGCATTGGGGGCCGTTGGAAGTTTGGCTGGCGGAAGTGCCGCCATCGCGAAAACCGTCATCGACTCGAAGAAGAACAAAGCGGAATTGGAAGAACAGAAACGTCACAACCTGGCCATGGAGAAGAAAGGGAAGGGCGTGATGAGAAAGTTTAAAAAAAAGAAACAGAAGCACTCACCAACCGAGACATTGAATCTCTAATCGAACCGTTACGAATCAAACACTTCAGAGGAGTTTTCATGTCCGACTCGCTACCTTCAAGCGTTAAAAGAAGAGAATGCGGAGTAGTCAACTTGGACGGTCAAGAAAATCCAGGCACGCATTGGATATGTTACCACAAAAATGATGATAAAGCATTCGTTTTCGATTCTTTCGGAGGTGTTCCACCTACAAATTTAATTCATTATCTGAAGACGAACAAAACCTCTATATACTACAACGACGAACGCATTCAAGATTTCGGAGACGTGAACTGCGGTCATCTCTGCCTCTCCGTGCTCACGTTTCTCTCTAAAATAAATAACCCTACGATCGAGGATTTCCAGAAAGCATTGTGGAACCTCAAACAGCATCACTAGGATGGGCGTGTTCCATCTCACGAGCGAATCTTCAATCTTGAAACTCACGCTGCACGACGACATCGTCTATCCTAAATCCGTGGCTCTGCGTGCATTCTACAGCATGTACCTCATACCTAACGTCACGCAGCACAACAACAAAATTAGCGTAGGAAGCGAACACATCGTCGTCACACCAGGCCAATACAATCTTTCTACTTTGCAAGCTCAATTACCCAAAGGCACGTATCTTTCTCAAAATTCGGTCACGCACAGAGTGGAAATCCTATCCGCAACGGAGACCGTGGACCTGGGCACCATGGGAGAACTTTTAGGTTTCGAGAACGACACCAAACTCGAGGCTGGCATTAAGCACGTAGCAACCAACATTCCTAAATTCTTGGCCATAGAGACTCTGAACGTACACTGTAACGTGGCGGAAGGCATGATCACGAAATCCTCGGACGGATTACTGGGAAGTCACAAGCAGACGGGAATCATCGCCACGTTCAAACCCAGTTCTGAGTTCATGGAACCGATCATCTACACGCCCTCTTCGCCGATCTATTTTCCAGTATGTCGCAACCGCATAGACGACATAGAGTTGGTGGTGACGAACGAGAAAGGAGACGTGGTGGATTTCGCAGGTGCAACAACTACTGCCATCGTGGAGATCAACGTATAATAAATAACCATACATGTAAAATGGAGCAAATCGAAAGTTACGAATTGCAATCTTTCCCTCCCAACCGTCGCACGTTCGCCAATCTTAACGAGGCAAACAGGGAGATCGAATACGACGTTGACGTAGGCGATGGGTTCATTCATCCTCACAGAGCGGACCTCTACCTTCAATTCGACGTGGTGAAGAAAGAAAGCGTAGACACGTTTCCCGCAGCAGCAAACTTGATACTCGTAGACAACTTCGTGCCTCACCTGTTCTCGCAGGTGGAGGTGAGGAAACACAACACCGTCATCGACAGAATAGATTATCCAGGCATCACGTCGACGGCAGTGGGAACGTTGAAATTATCCAAAACGGATGCAGCATACTATCAGGCGGGAGGATTCGAAGCGGGGACCAAAATATCGACAACAAGTCACACAGTGCTCTTTCCCATGCGTCTGCTTCCGGGATTCTTCTCCGATTACAAGGAGATCATGTGGAAGGGAGGACTGAGAGTAACGTTTCGAAGAGCGGCCAACGATAACAACGCAATAATGCGATACACCAACTTGAATGCCGACGGCACGCCGATAGCCAACACTTTACCCGAAGCAGCCAAGTGCATCATCCGGAGCATGGAATTGAGAATGCCGGTGGTGGAATACGAGACAAACTATGCCCTCAAGTACAAAGCGGAGATCTTGAAAAGTCCGCAGGTACCGATTCACTTTCACGGTTACCAGTGCGTGCAGAAGATGGCGACGGGAAGTCACATGGAATTCGACGTGACGACGCAGTTCAACAACATACAGTTCGACATGCCAGATTTCGTCGTAGTGCTTTTTCAGACCGGGAGGGACAAGAATCAGGAAAAAGATTCCAGCAAATTCGACGACTGCAAGATCAAGAACGTTTATCTCAAAAATGGACGCAACGAAGTGTTCCCGCGCGAGAATTACAACCTCGACATAACCAAAAACGATTATCTCAAACTTTACGAAGCGTTTTCGGCTTACAAACGCGTGACCGAGGGAAGTGTGGACATGTACTACACGCCCAGCGAGTTCAAAACACGGAGACCCATGACCGTCATCAACACATCTAAGAGAAAGAAGGTTGTGGTCAACGATCGAACCAACATCAAGGTCGTCTGCGAGTTCCACGATGCCTTGCCCGAGGATACCCTATGCAGTGTCATCCTGATTGCAGAGAAGTCCTTCGCCTACGACGTGAAGAATGAGAGGGTCACAGAGCAGTTTTAACAAGTTTTTATCATCTATTTTCTTGCACAATAAGAAATTTTTAGTGCTAGCACAATCAGTTACAATGGCACAATACGAATTTCACTAGTTCAGATCAGTTACAAATGTCAATTTCATTAGTTATAAGTTACAATATCTTTTTTGCACTATAGCACGAGAGACAATCAGAAAAATTTGCACAAAAAAATTTGTTGTTGTTTTTACACGTGAAAATTAACAATAAAATTTCTTTTTTATCGTTTCAGATGCTGTCGAAACATCAAAAACACATACACACACACTAGAAAAAAAAAGCATGCAACTTTATTTGTAACACGCACATATTCTCCATCTTCATCAAGAAAATATTATAATAAACATAATTATTTTTATCTATATCTCACAATAAAACTCTATATCCAAAAATATCACAACGTTAAATAACACTAGAGTTGTTAGTACACGTTGCATGTATTACGGAGGTCCTCTGTAGGGTTTCATGGAAGTTTGGGGGGGAAAAAAAAACACGTGAAACCCTACAGAGGTGCGGTTATCTAGAGCCGTAGCCGTTAGAACCTTTTTTGGGTTGGGCACCACGCACCCTGGCGGGTTAGGGGCCAGGTATTCTAAAAAACAGCAATTATTATTTTGTTTGTTTGTTTGTTTGCGTCACAATACATACGCGCGCGCGCGCGTGTGTGTGTGTGTGTGTGTGTGTGTGTGTGTGTGTGTGTGTGTGTGTGTGTGTGTGTGTGTGTGTGGGTACATCGTTCCCTCCCCGAGAGAGAGGTTTACGAAGGTCACGATATATATAAACATTTGGGTCCCGGACTTGGAAAATTACGATAAGATGCACTCATCTTTCAAAAGATTAGAGAATGAGAGAATAAGAGGATGAGAAGATGGGAGGAGAGGTTTACGAAGATCACGATATATATAAACATTTGGCCCCGTTGATTCCAGCACTCCAACTTCATCTCTAATGTTGACGACAATATTCTAAAAATAGAGAGAATGAGAGAATGAGAGATTGAGAGATTGAGAGAATAAGAGGATAAGAGAAGAGGTTTACGTAGGTCACAATATATAAACATTTGGTCCCAAACTTGGAAAATTACGATAAAGTGCACTCATCTTTCAAAAAATAAGAGAATGAGAGAATGAGAGAATGAGAGGAGAGGTTTACGTAGGTCACGATATATAAACATTTGGTCCCAGACTTGGAAAATTACGATAAGGTGCACTCATCTTTCAAAAAATAAGAAAATAAGAGAATAAAAAAATAAGAGAATAAAAAAAGATGAGAGGATTAACAGGAGAATAAAAAGAGAATGAGAGAACAATAAGAAAGATGAGAAAGATGAGGAGGATGAGAGAATGAGAGCTCATCTTTCACTCATCACTGCCTTTTTGCCCCCGTGAAACATCGTCAGCGCACTAAATGAGGCGCGGAACAGGAAGAGAAAGTGAGTTTTTCAACTTTTTGTAGTCGTTTGGTCAAGAAATCAAAGTTGCGGTGGGAGTCACAATTTTTATCTACTAAGATATATTACAGGGTGGCTACTCTAGGACCATGATAAAATTCAAGTATATTTCGCGGTTTTCAAGGCGAACTTTCCAAAAATTCAAGCAGATGTTTTCTCTACTTCAACCTTACATATTGCCGCCTCTCAACATCCACACACAAATATCTTAATAATATTAAAGGTCTATGTGATTCCTACATCCAAAAATTATAATTAAATTAAACGGTATACGTAATATAATTAAAATATTTAATTTAAGGTGCTAAGTTTCTATTTACAATCAGAGGCGCAACCACAAATTTTTGTCTGGGCGGGCGGGGAGAAAGTGCCAGGATAAACGTACTACTACTAATAATAATATAGTGTTAATAATATTTTAATTATTATTATTTTGTTTTATTTTACTTCACTTCTTGTGCCAAGAAGCTAATTTGCGAAGATGGGGATGAGTGATATGTGAAATTGATGAATGTGCAATCACAAATAACCATGCTCAAGCCGGGATTCGAACCCGCCGGGACCAACATTGTTGTTGTTGTTGTTAGTGGTAGTAGTAGTAGTAGTATCAAAGACGTTATTATCCTTGTAAATTATGCAAAAAGGAGGTAGAAGTTGGTGCTAAAGCATTTGTATTCGAACAAACTATTTCAACTATTTTTTTAACACGTTCAATTTCATAATGGAAAACAAGCACACAAACTAATTTTGAAAGGCAGAAAATGCTCGATAGATGCATTACAAATATAATTCTTTTTTACATTAACATGTATAACTCTCATGCACGATATGTGTTTCACATATATGCAAGCTGGAGCGACGTGGACACTAAATTGTGTACGTATTCAAAGTTTCTTTAATACATATTATATACAACATATATTATTTAAATACATTACACAACCAATTCATCCATCTCACAATAAACCAACAGGAAAAATTACATAAATTGTCTCTCAAATGTGCACGCTCCCTTTCCTCAAAACAATTGTTCATGCATTAAAAACAAAATCAATTAAGACGAGTGTTATTTCTCTGTCTGATAATTTACAATACAATGAATGCATTGTGGAGAACAATGAAATAATGCGAGCGAAGCGAGGAAAAAAAATTGGATCTAATTTTTTGCAGGCTGAAATCAATGTTGATTTAATAGGGTGCAAATAATTTCACGGGACGCCAATGCATTCTATCTTTTACAACTTTTGTGCCTCCCGATGGTGTAGTGGTAACAGCGTCACCTTGTGATCAAGGGATCCTGGGTTCGCTACCCTGTGGAGGCACATGGCACAGTAGTTCGGATCCCACTTTAAACTGTGGATCCAGTCCTGATTAGCCTTTCTGTGCGTAAAGTGGCTTTAAAACCACAAATCAATAAATCAAATTTACAGCTTTCTTTCTCATTTAGATAGTTCGGCGCCCAGGGCCGACTCCCGGCGCCCCCTAGCTATGGTTAGAAACTTGATAAGACTAAGAAAAGCAGGGGCTGCGAGCGAAGCGAGCAAGAAAATTTTACGCAAATAATTTTTATTTGCATAAAATGTGAATAGGATTCGGATTAATACAAGTTGTAATTTTTCACGTCTACGGAGAAAAGTTCAAGTAGAATTCACGCATAATTCCCGGAGCCAATAATTCACGCGGTGGCCGCGGTGGCTCAGTCGGTAACGCGTCTGACTACCATGCTCAAGGTCCCGGGTTCGATCCCCGGCCGGTTCAAATCCGGGAACTTTTCTAACGGTGAAAGCGGCCCCGGCGCCCACCCAGCGTCGAATAACATGGGTACCTGGGGGAAACCCTGGGGGGTAAAGGCGGTCAGGGGCGTGATGCTGATCACATCACCCCCAGTCACGACCGGATCAAGAAAGTGTGGGGCGTTACCCCCACACCCCCTATACGCCTTCATGGCGTGGTGCTATGCACAGGGGAACACTTTACCTTTTTTTTAATAATTCACGCATAATTCCCGGAATTCAAGGAATTTCCAGTGAGTAGTTACCCTCTATTAGCTCTTGACGAGAAAAATACATTCAAGTTACCAGAAAATGTACACTCTTCATGAACTTTGTTAAAAGTATTTGACTTACCTATGAACGAAACGCAACTGCATAATTTTTACTCTTAAGTAGAAAATTTTTACTCTTCCTACATTCTCATAAGAACATTGTGGTCGTCATGAGATTGATATATTTGTGTTTTTTTCTTTTTGTTCCATTTCGCTTCAATTTTGTGTACTAAATTTTCCACCGTGATACAGTGCAACTTAATGTGACATTACGTAAACCTTACTATTCTGTGGTTACATCTGAATATGCGCCGACTTTCACTCATAGGCACAGTTTGCAGCGAGACGCAACATATACGAGGCGCATTCATTTATTGGTCGATAAGGTCATTTTACTACATATATTTAATTCTATATTTAAATCATAACCTCTTTTGTTAATAAAGAAATGGGCTTGTCCCCTGGTCAACCCCATTTATTTTCAGGGGAGGTGGCATGTCACGAGCCGGCATTAAATGCTATATCAGCAAACACCAGACAAGTCCCCGGTGACGAGAGGTCGCCGGGGGAGTCAGAAGTTAGTGGCCGAGAGAGTCGGATGCTAGTAGCCTAAGTGGTGCGACACGTGGAGTGTGTCCGCGCAAAGGTTGGGCAGTGCCCAAAGTACACACCGTCAATGGACCACACGGCGCCGCGACCAGGCCGACGTACCAGATCAGATACAGTGATGACACTAGTAATTTAAGTATCAGTGTTTAGTAGTTCAAACCCGGCTCAGGCGTGTTCACTTCCTTACCTGTTCGGCCTGTGCATTATAAATAGGTGAAGGACAAAGGAGCATTAATTATTCCCCCTTCTCACGTTTAAACCCCTCTCGGAGCCAAGGAGTTTAGGCCGGCGAACGACCTAACGTAACAGTATTGCCTTCATTAAAGTTCACAAAATATTTACCAGATAATTTTTAGATAAACTAATACTAATCTAATCGGGCAAATAAAAACATATAATATTCAAATTATGTTAACGTTTAATTGTAACAGTTTCAAGGCAGTAAATGTATCTTCATTTAAGACATTATGATTGTCTTACGTACTTTGTATACCATTAAGAACTTCCCTAATCCGCTGTAGACCTGAAAGCATTGAAAGAGCACAATTAGTATCCAAACGAAACTTTAAATTATTCCACAATAATTATTAAATAACACCTTAGGCAAAATACACGAAAACACCGATAAATTGAGACACACGCACAGTTACTGTGTGTATATATAGTTACCAGAAAGGGGTCGTTCGTTAGATCCCCGTTGGAGGCGCTTGCACAGTGTTTCGGATTCCACTTTAAACTGCAAGTCTAGTACTTACAACAAAACTATATGATTAGAATTGAACATTATTTTCCTTTCATACTGTAATGATTCTGGGAGATCATCCTTGAATGATATCATTTGGGAGACCGAGATATGATTGATAAGTCATGTACAAACTATTTTCTTAAAAAAATATGGTGAGGATTCAGCTAAATATCTAAATACATATGCAGTTCTAAATTACATAACCTTCTCCAAATAGGATTGTATTTTTAATTACTCTTATTGTGTTCCTCTTTTAATGTAAGGTACCAAGTTTTACAGTCATATATTATTGTTTTGCATAATTTAACTTTTAGTTTCTTAGATATTATACGAGAAGATAAAAGTTTATGAAGAGAAAAGTAACAATAAGTTGTTGTTTTTTATTTCCTCTATAACATCATTTTCATTTGTTAGTAGGGATCAGTGGAGAAGGTTACATAATTTAGAACTACATAATTTGTATTCATGTCCAGATATTATTACAATGCTTAAATCAAGAAGACTTAGATGGGCAGACCATGTGGCACGAATGGGAGAGGAAAGAGGAGTGTACAGGATTCTTGTTGGGAAACTTGATGGTAAGAGACCTGTAGAAAGGCCAAGACGAAGATGGAGGGACAACATTGAGGTGGAAAAAGAGTATATAGATCTTGCTCAAGATAGGGACAGATGGAAGGCCTGTGTTGCTGAAGCCATGAACCTTCGGGTTTAAGAAGGCTAGAGAGTTAGTTAGTTAGTGATGCATTTTGTTATCAAATAAGCGAGACATGAGAGTGTATTTTTATGTACCTGTTATGCAACTACAAACATTTTATGCCAAAACAAAAATTATGTATTCTCATTACCTTCTTCCAGAACATTGGGTTTCACTGTAAATATTATCCTGAAAAATCCTGGATCTTCTGACGCCAATTCAGTGCCTGGTGTGATGTACACTTTCTTCTCCATCAACCGTCGAAAAAGTTCTGGAACAAAGGCATTGATTCTTAACAAAATCATTTCATCAGAATTGAAGATGCATGTAACCATATGCGGTTTCACTTCAAGGGGTTTGGAAACTGCTAGTTAGAGACGAGATATTTCGTGAATGATAAATTCATGATTACTTTTATTTAAGGAAATTGATTGGAAACATGTTTCCAAAATTGTTTAATATTTCTTAGATTTTCCTTTCGTGAATAAGTCGTGAGGTTTAACAAGTCTGCGTTCTACTCTTTTTTAGCTTTTTGAAAAGAGCTGTTGTCTACCTGCGGTGGTCACCCTCCGGAGGAAAGACCTCATCCTCACCCTCTGAAAACTTGCGAGGGTGTGTGAGGTTGAGGGCGAGGCAGAGTCGTGAGGGCAAAGGCGATATGCGAGGGTAATGAAAAGACAACGCATGAGGGCAAAGGCGATCCGTGAGGGCAAAAGCGATCCGTGAGGGTGAGGAAAAGGCAATCCTCGAGGGTGAGGGAAAGGCAATTCATAAGGGCAAAAGCGATCCGTGAGGGCAAAAGCGATCCGTGAGGCAAAGACCCGTGAGGGTGAGGAAAAGGCATCCGTGAGGGCAAACGCGATCCGCGAGGGCGAGGAAAAGGCAATCCTCGAGGGTGAGGGAAAGGCAATTCATAAGGGCAAAAGCGATCCGTGAGGGCAAAAGCGATCCGTGAGGGCAAAGACTTGTGAGGGTGAAGAAAAGGCAATCCGTGAGGGCAAAGGCGATCCGTGAGGGCAAAGACAATTGAGGATGAGGAAAAGGCGATCCGTGAGGGCAAAGACCCTTGAGGATGAGGAAAAGGCGATCCGTGAGGGCAAAGACCCTTGAGGATGAGGAAAAGGCAATCCATGAGGGCAAAGGCGATCCGTGTGGGCAAAAGCGATCCGTGAGGGTGAGGAAAAGGCAATCCGTGAGGACAAAGGCGATCCGTGCGGGCAAAGACACGTGAGGATGAGGAAAAGGCAATCCATGAGGGCAAAGGCGATCCGTGTGGGCAAAAGCGATCCGTGAGGGTGTGGAAAAGGCAATCCGTGAGGGCGAGGAAAAGGCAATCCGTGAGGGCGAGGAAAAGGCAATCCGTGAGGGCGAGGAAAAGGCAATCCGTGAGGTTGAGGGCACTTGAGCTTGAAAAGCAAGTCGGAGGGTGAAGTCGAAGCCGCGTCGTGAAAGTAAAGGAGTGGGTAATGTTGAGGGTGAGCCATAAGAAAAGGACGTGTGAAAGTGAGGGTGAAAGGTGAGTCATGAGGATATGTGGGGTGTGGGTGAAGGCGATCCGTGAGAGTGAGGGCGAGCTATGAGGTTGAACGAAAATGACCACCTTTGGTCTCTAAAAACTGCCTCAGAGACAGTGGTAATGCATCCTTACCTTTTTAATATGTTGTGTATCTTCTGTGCAGGTTCCCTTACAACCTTGCACTAAAACCTTTCTCCAGGGACTATTTACACAGCTTTCTTAAACCTCAGGTAAGGGTTTTAGATAAGGGGATATTTCCCGAATACACTGATGGGTGCAAAATGGCCATATGGGCCAATGCACCCAAATTTTTAAATTAATTCATTCATTCCTTAATCCTTCCTTCTTAACACACAAAATTGCATTACTTTTTAGGATTAAAATGACATAAAACATCAAACTTTTTAATTTTAGAAACTCCTTCACCATTTACTAAATAAACTTAAGGGAAAATGGTTAAAATATAAACAACTCTAAAATACAATTAAATTTGTAATTAAACGTGTATAGTTAGCTACTTATATTTTTACACGGTTCATCATACGAGCAGAGAAAACTTACCATGCTCTTCGTCTTTCGTCGAGGACTGCATGAACCGTCTGAAATCTGCCCACAAGAAAAAGCCAGCCTTCGAAGGTCGAACTCTGACACCAAGGGATTCCAAAGACGTTCTAGCAGTAGACTCTGCTTTCCTCAATCGTTCTTTATTCGCCGGCAGGAAAACTCCATCTAACCACTCTGGAATTGAAACACGATATTTCAATCTTGAGCATTAAGATATTTGTTTTCAAATGTGCATGGTTTCTTCACGCAAAATAAGTCGATACTAAGGCAACTAGACTAAATGGATAAGTTATGTGAATAAGTCATGTCTAATTACACGAACAAAATTTTATTACCTTCCGATTCAGATTTGTAGACACATAGAAAGCATGGATCACAAATGTTTCTTTCCTTTATTTAGTGATACTGTGGCATTGAACTGTAGTTTTGAACAAGTATATATAGTGTATCCTTGATCAATCTAATACTGAAAGGTAAGCCGATTCTTTGAAGTTGTATGCCACCGCATTCAGGATCATTGTTCCCTACAGCGAGATCACTGGCGTACATAGGGGGGGCTCTGGTGGGACTGCAGCCCCTCCCGAAATTTTGGGGAAATCAGTATAGAACATAAAAAAAAGGTCTAAATGCAAACCCACCCTCAAAATCAGCCCCGGTTACCATTTTTGTCTTCGAGTACAATTTTAATACAGTGAAAAACTCCCAAGAATACAAAATATTTTAATGTGTACCCCCATTCCCCTGGAACGAAGCTATGCACTATCGACCAGTAGTGGCTGGCAGCTAGTATGATGGGTAGTGCCAACGTGATCAAGAAATCGAAAAATTTTCGCTAGCATACATCATAGAAATCTAATGAAAGAGAAAATTTTAATGCAACTTTGTTTACTAAAATTGCAGACAAAAATTCAGAGTTCCTAGAATTGGTTTATTTTACTTCGCATTTGTACTACTTTTGGCTAATCGCGAAGATAAGGAGGAGTGAACACTCACAAAGAACACCCATGCCCAGGATTCGAACTCGTGATCCCTGGCGTTGCAGCATGCTGTGCACGGAGGTCAGCCAAGTTTCTAGGAAATAAATGCGACTATTAAAATTTCGACGCCCGTCACTTTTTTTGTTAATAGAATTAATCTTTAAATCTGGTGTGGTACGGCCAAGTTGTTTAACTTTTGGTTTAGTACTATCGTATAGTAGCTTGGAAAACGGTGTATGTATTAATGCTCTAATCTGACTAATCTTCACTGACTACCCTTCCTTTCACACACCATCGGACACTTTCACCACTTCACTAAAAAGAAAACACTGAACAATTAGAGTCACCGAGTCGAACACGGTATTCTCGCCTTGCTTTGTTTATAATTTGCAACCCCAGCACGGCAGACGGTAAATCAACAATCGGTGTTACTAACAACTGAAATATGATTATCTGCTAAATGAACTGTGGATCTATAATTTTTAAAATTCAACACAAGAAATTAATTATATTTCCAAGTGAAATTCTTATACTGATAGTTTTTCCGTGTGATTTTTTACAAATATTAACGTAAAAAATCTCCTGGTGATGCAAATTCCCTTTGATATTTAGACAATTCTTTTTTACAGGAAATTTCTTCAATATTGTCAACGTCAGTTGCAACACGTGAGTGTCTGTGTGCGTGAGAGCAAGGGATGGATATGTCTTTCCTTAAGGAAGAAATCGATAACAAAAAAGTCTGGGTGGCTCTTGAGACGCATCTATCTAAATGGTTATATAAATTTTGGAAGATATTAACTTTGTTGTTCCCAAGTAGGTAGGAAAGTATCTTTCTCGCGAATTACTTCTCCAACGAGCATTAAAATCGGTCAGGATTAGTCACTTCTCTATGAAGTTTGCAATTATGTCAACACATTGCGAAAGCTCTCGCGTCGTGCCAGCCGAAAATGGGCACGATTAGTTGTCTTATGGCTACCATCTCCTTGCTCGTTCCCTGCAGAGACTTTTCATGCCTCCGCGCATGCCTCTGCGCACAGGCCAGACTATGCTGGCCCAGCAAGTGAGAGAACAGCTGGGGATGCGGCGCAGGAGTTGAGGCGGCCGTAAACTCGAACGCTTACGAGATTCGTATCTCCTTGTTCGTAAATGTATTAATTTATCTATATTTCGGCAAAGCAAGTGCTTTTTCCGAGGGTAGAGCCATGGCATGGCGACCGCCGCTGCTATCCACAATTACAATTCCAGCTCTTCCCCCCCAAAAATCCTACGTACGTCAGTGAGTGAGTACCTAGTGAACAAAGGGGCCTTATTCTTGTTTATCAAATTCTGTTTTTATATTAATATTATTATATATAATTTGTAACAGTGCAATGGCTTGGAGCCTTCACCTATATGTGTCCCCTTTCCCCTGTAATCCTATCTAACAAATGCATAGCGTTGATACTTATTAACGTATGCCCATACATTACCTCTATCTTCTAGTAGATTCGCTGCCATAGTGTGGACGGCTGCTGGCACTCCGAAGTACATGGGGGTCGACCTGCACACCTTGAGAAAACTCTCGTTCCACGTGACTAATGCTCCCACCCGCAAACCAGAGAGGCACATATCCTGTAAAGAAACAACAAAGGTTTATTAAACCTGACGTCTGGTCCCTAAACCATAGGGTCACAAAGCTAACGGGTTATGCCAAATTATTTCACAACAATTTTGCACAAATTCGTATGATTTGTGTGTGCAAAATTGACGACAGATAGAAGTAAACATCAAGTAAACATTGCACATCTCAATGTACATTCATCCGCAATAAAATGGGACAACTAGATCTTCATATTCTCGCTTCAAAACTTGCTATTGATGTTCGATCGTAGCCGTAGTTAGGCAACACACACAACACCTTGCAGCGCAGCAACTAGGAGACCATTTGTTATTGATGATGACTGTATATCACGTGAACGCCAGGAGCTATCCAGAAATTATTGACAGGGGAAGTCTGGCATCCAGCAGTGGTATGAATATCTTTCTCAGTTGCATTAATGCACCACCACACCAATTTTGTGGTAGTGTGGAAGGTAAACATCACGTTTCTGCTTAATTGTACATGATTCTAACATTGTCCTAAGTTCATCAATGCTACAAAATATATTTCTAGTAAATTATTTGAAATAAGTAAGATAGAAAACCATATTACACTTTCTCCAGTCCAGTCTCAATTAATAGAGATTTGTCCTGATTAAAGAAAAGATACGTATTTTACATAACTGACCTTCGATCTATGGAATTCAATAGCTGACACACCAAGATTAGAATGGGATTATTTTCATTACGCAACAATTTCCATGGTAATATAACAACAATTCTTTGTTATTAACTTCAGTATTGACTTCATTGTTTTATTTCTTCGTTAGATAAAAGTATTGAGTTTGCGTTTTAAGTCCACTTTATGCACATATAGGCAAATCGGGACTGGACCTACAGTTTAAAGTGGGATCCGAACCACTATGTGCGTCCACCGGGTATCGAACAAGAGAACCCTTGATTGTTACCACTATGCCATCGTGGAGGCCTAGATATACGTAAGTATAAAGTGTATGGTATCATGCACAGATAGAGCGCAAAATAATGCTGTACAAAGTGAGTACATGATAACTCTCACTTTATATAATATTAGTTATTTTTACGGCAGGTTATGTTAGCAGTTAGCAAACTTTCTGTGTTCACAATGGCCATTGTGTTATTAGGATTCTCTCTCTCTCTCTCCCTCTCTCTCTCTCTCTCTCTCTCTCTCTCTCTATTAAACTGTCTTTATCTCTCCTCTCTCATTATCTTTGTTTCTCCTTTATCTCTGTTTTCTATCTTTCTCTATCTTTTATCTTCCTTTCTTTCTCCCTGCCTTATTCTCTTCCCCTTTTCCCTGTACCCCCTCTTTCTCTGTAAATTCCTAAATTAGAAATATATATATATATATATATATATATATATAACATTTTCATTTATATAAGGTATGCCCAAATGAAAAGGAGACCTTTGCTGTAGTGGCGTTGTATCTAATAGAAGAAGGTAATGCCGATAGATGGGGCGGTGTTTGTCCCAGTTTGCAGGTGTAGCTAACGACTTCGCCTGCTGTTTCCTCAGTTGGCGAGAGTGGTTTTGCGCAGACGGGTGCATTGCGGATTCCTCCAGATCAGTGCAGTGAGCTGGAATCCAATTTCTTCGCACAGAATGCGAGCATGCTTCACAAATTTCTTGCAGGCTTTACTGCAACACGTTACTGAGGCTTAAACAGGCCATGAAAAACAAGCGCAGAGGTAAGCTCTCGAAGGGGATAGTGCTGTTCCAGGACAACGCTAGGCCACATGTGGCCAAAAATACCCTCGGCCTGCTGAGAACATTTCAATGGAAAGTCCTCACACATCCTCCATACAGCCCCGATATTTCCCCATGTGACTCCCATATCTTCGGCCCCTTAAAACAATCACTGAAAGGTCAACGGTTCACCTGTGACAAGGAAGGCAGAACACCGTGGAAAACTGGATCCGTAAGCAACCCAGGAGTTTCTACACTGAAGCCATCCACTCCCTTCCTACGTGCTGGGATCAGTACATCAATATCAATGGCAATTATGTGTAGGTATCATGTTACACATTAATTGTAATTCACTTCCTATGTAATGCAAATATTCTGTAATATAATAATCTTTAGATATAACCGTAGTCTCCTTTTCATTTGGGCATGCCTTATATTACTGTAATTCTGGGGTTGAGCTAGAGTGGGTCAGTGGGTACAGATGCTGTGTGACTTAGAAAGGTAAGCCACAAGATTCGTATTAAGTGGCCGTAATATCACTGCCACCTATAAAACTATTCGAACGTCATCACTCTGTATTCCAGGTAATAGCGTGGTATTTTCTTCTTGTCAGAGATATGATGCAAAGTGAATTGCAATTCTTGAATTTATTCCTCCACAAATTGCATGTAATGAATCTACTGATTATATTCCACTCACTTTACTGAAACTCCAAAGTAGGTGAGTTTTCTCAGGTGCTGGTAGATGTTCCAACCTCAGGATGCTGTGGAAATCACTTTTCTCATCGTACACTGACAGTGCATACAATTCATCCGATATGTAGTGTAGGTCATACCTGAAATAATGAAATATCTACATTAATGACTAGTAGCGTGCCTACGAATTCAGTAAGAGTGATGCAAGGGTATTATGGCTTTTAGTGTTGAAGCTTACAATTTTGATGAAACTTACTTTCTTTTGTTGTTAGTCAGGGTGGCCCAGTTGGTGGCAGGACGTCTGTTTGACATGTAGGAGAACCGGATTTGATTACCGGAGAGGGCGATTTCATGTGGGAAGACTGACTCACTCTCTCTCTCTCTCTCTCTCTCTCTCTCTCTCTCTATATATATATATATATATATATATATATATATATATATATATATATATATATATATATATATATGGGAATCTGATTCAGTAACGGTCCAGATGACAGAAGAACAAGGTCTTGAGATATCTTAAATTGTCTCACTTTAAAATTTTCTGGGACTAGTATGTAGGTTGCAACAATGCATTGAATTTAAATTTAAGTGTGTATTTAGTAGATAGTAGAGTATTTTTGTGACTCCCACCGCAACTTTGATTTCTTGACCAAACGACCACAAAAAGTTAAAAAACTCACTTTCTCTTCCTGTTCCGCGCCCCATTTATTGCGCCGACGACGTTTCGCGGGGGCAAAAAGGCAGTGATGAGTGAAAGATGAGCTCTCGTTCTCTCATCCTCCTCATCTTTCTCATCTTTCTCGTTGTTCTCTCATTCTCTTTTTATTCTCCTCTCATCCTCTTATATTTTTTTTTATTCTCTCATTTTTTTATTCTCTTATTTTCTTATTTTTTGAAAGATGAGTGCACCTTATCGTAATTTTCCAAGTCTGGGACCAAATGTTTATATATCGTGACCTACGTAAACCTCTCCTCTCATTCTCTCATTCTCTCATTCTCTTATTTTTTGAAAGATGAGTGCACTTTATCGTAATTTTCCAAGTTTGGGACCAAATGTTTATATATTGTGACCTACGTAAACCTCTTCTCTTATCCTCTTATTCTCTCAATCTCTCAATCTCTCAATCTCTCAATCTCTCAATCTCTCATTCTCTCATTCTCTCTACCTTTAGAATATTGTCGTCAACATTTTAGAGAGATGAAGTTGGAGTGCTGGAATCAACGGGGCCAAATGTTTATATATATCGTGATCTTCGTAAACCTCTTCTCTCATCCTCTTATTCTCTCAATCTCTCAATCTCTCATTCTCTCATTCTCTCTACCTTTAGAATATTGTCGTCAACATTTTAGAGAGATGAAGTTGGAGTGCTGGAATGAACGGGGCCAAATGTTTATATATATCGTGATCTTCGTAAACCTCTTCTCTCGGGGAGGGAACGATGTACCACACACACACACACACACACACACACACACACACACACACACACACATATACACATATACACATATGCGCGTATGCCTCTTATTATTTTCCGTATTGTAACGCAAACAAACAAACAAAATAATAATTGTTGTTTTTAGGATGCCTGGCCCCTAACCTCGCCAGGGATACATGGTAACGGCGAAATCATCACGAGTTTAGATTTGTACTGCGAATGTTGTCAAAAATTTAATCAATGTTGTTTATTCTTGATGCTAGAATCTTACATAGATTATTCTCTAAAAACGAAAATCGATAATCCTATGCCAAGCCCCCCCAAGGCATTCAGGCAATTTCTAATGTTTGCGTGGATAGCGACGCCCGGTAGAATTTTTCCTGTCCCTGTGGAGAAATTGTGTTTCGTCGCTCAATGTAACATTTTCATCACGAACCAAACTATCCACAGCAACCCCTCCCCGAACCCATTCATCTTGCATCCTTTTTCGCCCGAAGAGATTCTATTTTTTTCAGCTTTCCCACGGTTCTGAATGAAGAATCCATCACATCCCCGATAACAATAGAATCAGAGGGGGATGTGACGGAAGCAAACACAGCAGCATCTTCCGCTTTTTGAGTTTTATACTGGGAATCGTTTGTTTCACACACCACACCCTGACGGGGCGTGGAATAGAGGCCGAGGGGGAAATGATCGACAATACATACATGGGTAGAACTATCAACGTCCCGTTTATTGTTATTTGTCCCCCACAGGATATTGTGCATATCACAAAAGTTTTTGTTGAAAAAATATAGCATGAATAAATCAGTCAACAAGGGTTTTATTTGCTAGGATATTGACCATAGCCCTTATTGTGTTTTCACCAAAGAGAGTCGCGTGGAGTAGGGAGGAGAGAAGGAGAAAAAAAAGAGGAGTTCCTATATAACGTACAAGTTTCTTCTTTTGTACATCATTATCATAGTGAACGTCAATCGTGGCAGTTCAGTATTTTTTAATTTGTTTATCTGGCAGTATACATATATATCATCGTGGAAGTTTTAGTGAGCTACAAGTTTTATTTTGAAGTCTCTCTATCTCTCTTGAAAGGTGAACGTCAATCGTGGCAGTTCAGTATTCTTAATTGTTTGTCTGGCAGTATATATATATATATATCATCGTGGAAGTTTTAGTGAGCTACAAGTTTTTATTTTGAAGTTTCTCTCCATCTCTGTTGAAAGGTAAGTTTTTATTTTCATGATATATTAATATTTTTGTTTTGCGTCTGACATACACATATTCAGAGGAGCCATAAAAAATTGACACACACTTACATGTCCCATATTTTTAACCTCCTACAACAGTGCACACACACATACATACATACATACATACTGTTCGCGTCTAATATATATGTGGAAGGAAAAAATATCTAGCATTTTTCAACTTTTTTTTCCTTCTGTTTCAGTGCGCTTTCCACTACCATCACCACAACCCCCCCAAAAAAATTTCTCTGTATATATATATATAAATAACAGAGAGAAAAAATGGAACCGCAACCAGGTCCCTCCGGTCTTGTCGAGAAAGTGGCATGTTGCAACTGTGGAAAGTTGATTTCTAAACCTAATATTGCTAGGCATTTGAAAAAATGTCGTCTACCAGATCATGATGTCGTAGCCCCGCCGGCAAAGAAATCTCGCACTGATGGGCATGAGGAGGGTGCTTTGAATAAAAGTGCACGCATCATGACTTATAAATCTGGAAGCGATGAAAAGTGTGACTCGAGCATCTTCCTCAACAATGTGAAATCTCTGGTAGTCGATAAATTACGTGATTGCCTCGTCAATGTTGCAATTAAAATTCATCTCGTCTTGACTCTGCTGTATGAGAAAGTTGTCTCGTCCGAGTCAAGCACTTTCAGCTTTTACGTAGGGTGTGAGAGCTTACACGATGACAATAACGAGGATCTTGACGAGATAGTGACACGACTATTTGAGCACTTGACACAAAAACAAGAAGAGTTTGAAGGTAGAGGAAGTGGGTGGACTCTTTGCGGTCGCAGCCACATGTTAGAACTTCGAGTCTGCAATTTCAAACCATTACGCAGCGCTCAAAAAAAAAACAAAAAAACAAAAAAAGCAAAATGCAGTATTGAACATACAAAGTAATGATCAGAAGAGTTTCTTATGGTCTGTCATCGCTGCATTACACCCAGCAAATAATAATGACCCCCAACGTCTGTCCAATTACAGAGGATACGAGGGAAGATACGAGAATATGATGAGAGGAATTTCCTATCCTGTGCCCTTGAATAAGATCAATCAATTTGAAAAAAACTATAGAGAGGAAAAAGGAAAAGATATCAATATTTCTGTGTTTGGGGTTGACGATTGCGACAATATTCGTGTGTTAAGACCTGCGAGAAGCCAGAATAATGTAATTCGACTCTTGCTTGTAGATGGCCGTTACAGTTTGATACGGAATTTCTCAGGATTAGTAGGAAGACAGATCAGCAAGAATCGCGATAAGATTGAAATTTGCGATCGGTGTTTGAGAATTTTTCGCGGGGGTAAGAAGATGAGAGAACAGCACAAGTGTTTTGGCTCCGTGAATGCAGAACCCGAAGATGTCATGCCGGAACCCGGAACCAAGATGAAATTTCAGAAACACCAGGCTCTTCTCCACCATCCCGTCGTCCTTTATGCCGACTTTGAAAGCTTCCAAGTTCCCATGACGTCTTGCAACCCTGATCCCTCTACCTCAAGCACGACCCAAATTTTTCACCACGAGCCTTGCAGTTTCTCCATCTACGGAGAAAAATTGAATGATGTCATCTTGTATTGCGGACCTGATGCGGCAAAACATTTTGTTGAGAAGATAGCGGAATGCGCGAGAGAACTTGCACCCAGCCTGAAAGGCTCTTACGTTTCTCCACCTGCTCTCACAACAGAACAACAACAGAGACATGACGCGGCGACAAGATGCGAGGAGTGTAACCAGGCTTTCACCGCCGAAAATTACAAGGTCGTCCACCATAACCACCAGAATGGATTATTTCTAAGCACCATCTGTAATTCGTGCAATCTCAAAATTAAGGAGTCGCATTTTGTTGCCGTGTTTCTGCACTACACGGAGAAGTACGACACACATCTCTTCGTCAAAGAGCTCCACAACATAACTTCTCGAATCAGCATCATCCCGAGAACGAGCGAGAAATATATTGTGGTGAGAGTGTGGATCCCTCTCCAAGAAGGAGGAAGCGTGGAAGTGCGAATCCTGGACTCTTACAATTTCCTGTCCTCCAGCCTCGCAAGCCTTGCATCTCAACTTGGCGACGAAGATCTTGTGGCCACCAAGCAAAAATGTTTTTCGGGGAGAGATGAGAATTTGAATCTGTTGCGTCGCAAGGGTGTCTACCCCTACGAGTACGTCAACAATTTCGACAAATTTGACGAGACGGAACTTCCACCCCGGGAGGTATTTTATTCTTCTCTCACGGAGGACGTCTGTTCCGAAGAGGACTACGAACACGCTCGTAGTGTGTGGACGGCATTCAATTGCCAAACTTTTCGCGATTATCACGATCTTTATCTGAAATTGGATGTGACACTTCTGATGGATATTTTCGAATCGTTTCGTAAGAGATGCATCGCGATATACAAGTTGGATCCTGCGTATTTCTTCACCACGCCGGGATTGACTTGGGAATCGATGATGAAATACACCAACGTGGAACTGGGCCTCATCGCAGAGAAGGAACAGTATGCTTTCATGGAGAGTGCGATACGGGGTGGCATCGTCCAATGCCCCCGACGCCATGCTCAGGCAAACAATCCTCATACGCCTGGTTACGATGCATCGAAGCCCAACACCTATATTGTCTACTGGGATGTCAACAACCTGTACGGCCACTCCATGTCCCAGTGTCTTCCCATCAGCGACTACGGGTGGATGACCGAAGAGGAACTCTCCTGCGAAGATTTTCTCAACTGGAGCGAAGATAATGAATGGGGCTGTTTCTTGGAAGTGGATCTCGATTATCCCGAAACGCTTCACGAGAAACATCACGGATTGGCCCTGGCCCCCACCAAGGAGAAGCCACCTGGAGGATCGGAGCCAAAACTCATACTAAGCATGGAGAACAAGCGGAATTACGTTCTGCACTACCGACTCCTCCAATTTTACCTGAGTCACGGCTTGCAGTTGAAGAAAGTTCATAGAGGATTGAAGTTCCGACAGAGCAAGTGGCTCGAACCGTACATAGCCGAGAACACGCGCCGCAGAGCGCAATCGACATCGCCTGCAGACAAGGATCTGTACAAACTGTTCAATAACGCCATCTACGGCAAGACGATGGAGAACGTGCGTAATTACATCGACGCAACGTTGGTCACGGACGAAAAGAAATTTGAGAAGATCGTCGCGTCACCCTACTTCAAAAACTTCACTATTTTCGACGAGAATCTAGTATTTGTTGAGAGGAACAAGAAGCAAGTGATGCTCAACAAGCCGATTGCCATAGGTGCCACCGTCCTTGAACTATCAAAATTGCACATGTACCAATCGTACTACGGTCAGTTTCAACCTTTTTATGGAGATAACATCCAAATATGTTACATTGACACGGATAGCTTCATTTTTCTAATCCAAACACCAAGCCTCGAACATGATCTGACTAAGATGAAGCATCTGTTTGATTTTAGCAACTTACCATCAGGCCATCACTTACATTCGGCAGAAAACAAAATGACGATTGGAAAGTTCAAAGATGAAGCGGCTGGTAATTACAGCAGGGAATTTGCGGGGCTTCGTGCCAAAATGTACTGTGTAAAGATTACAGAAGAAAAAGAGATCAAGAAGGCGAAGGGGGTAGGAAAAATAAGTACCAGCAAATTTAGCATGCAAAACTACAAAGAATGCCTTTTTCATGGTAAAAGGCAACTTAGCACCGATCATCGCATTGCAAGTAAATTGCATGATTTGTACACGACGCGCGTAACCAAGGTCGCATTGGATGGCAGAGACAACAAGTTACGCGTTCTCGATTGTCAAATCCACACGCGAGAGTGGGGGCACTACAATAAAAGCGATAAATGTGACGTGTGTTAACCGTAACCCCATAGTCATGAAGTCCGCTGTGTTTTTGAAGAAGAATGGCAGACGGAGGAAGAGAATGAAAGAGGGAGCCCTCGGGCGATGAAAAATAAGAGTTGAATTTAATGAGCCTCGGTTTGAGCGGGCTTAACAACATAATAACAGGTTGCAACTTTTCATCGCCCGAGGGCTCCCTCTTTCATTCTCTTCCTGCGTATGTTTTGAAGAATAGCAAAAAAAGCACGATGTGTTAAATAACTAACAAGAACAATGAATCTCTTTGGTTTTCGCAAACAAAGCAACATGGACACTGCGGCGCCAAATTCCAATAACCTCTTACCTTCCGTGTTATCTAAACTCAGCGGTTTGTTAATCATTCACCTCAACAGCATTTGGACGGAAATAAATAACGATGTGGGCAAGATGTTTTATGTTTTTAATAACAATTTACATTTCTATGAAATTCCGATCGACGGGAAACTTCAAATCACCGTGAATCCGGAAAACGCAGGCGAAATCAAAATTTCTACCGGCAAGAACATTTTTCGAATGAAGCACGACAAGCTACTTTCTAACATGTCGTACGATGTGTCTGCAGGAGATTATCTTTACGTGGAACTCCTAGGAGATTACGACAAACTTATTCCTCTCTTCGTAGAATTACGAATCGTCTATCCTATTATAAATAACCGTTAACCAAAATGCCTAACGACATTTTCGGCAACACTAAGCGTGTAGACCATGCAGAAGAGATTCTCATGCTGGACGTTCGAGTTAAGAAGTTGAGGACCGATTTGATCGCTTTGCAGGAGACCTTAAACAAAAGTTTAGAGTCTGAGATCGCTACGCTCCAAACGCAATGTCTCGATCCCATTCTGAAAATCGATTCCGAACTGAAAACACTGATAAAAAATTATGTTGACGTACCTTCTTACGACAACATTCAAAATATACAGTTGAGCATGGATTCGCTTCAAAATGATTTGGCCAAATTACAGCAATTTCAATCGAAAAATGAAGATTTGGAAAAATTGAAACTCGAAATCGAAGAGCGAACTTCCGCAATAGAAAAAAATTTCTCTGAACTTCAAACCGTCGTGAACGATATTGATATAGAACGCTTGCAGGTCGTTGTTTCTAAATTACAAGAAGAATTCACTGGCACGTTGGAAGAAATCAAATCCAAGTTGCAGACTTTGGAAGATACAATGACGAACCTACCATCGTCGGACGAACTGCAGGTCATCGGTAAAAGCGTCGCGAACATAAAAATTCAACTGGAGGCTTATCAAGATTTCGAACACATTCAAACCACCATCGCTACGCTTCAGGCGTCCTTGGAATTGATCAACGAAGAAATTAAAAATATTCACGCTGAAGCAAGTGTGTTGACGAGCATTCAAGACACGTTGAGCACGGTTCAGCAGAAGATCGAATATTTAGAAAATTTGAACGTCGAAACGAATCTCGCTCATTTTCATCACGTACTGGACAACATACAGGGTGACTTGGAATCGTTACGAACGAGCGTGCCTTCAAGTGAAGATTTGGAAAAATTGAAAACGGCGGTGACGGCACTATCCGATTCGAGTGACATCAAAAATTCATTGAGCGATCTCGAGAGTAAAGTGGCCAATCTCCCCACCTCCAAAGAATTACACGCTTTGAAAAGGAACATATCACGTATGCTGAAACGACTGGAAACGGAAACAGCGAACGTGGAACAGATTCGAGACGAACTTGCTTCGCTGGTGTCGACGCTGCCCACTTCGCAGAGCGTCGCCGACCTTCACACGCAGTTTACAGAGATGCGAATCATCGTGAACGATCTTACCGAGAAGAGCTCGAAATTGAATCAAATCGAGAACCTTCAGAACATTGTCGTCAACATCAGAGATCAAGTTGGAGTGCTGGAATCAACGCAGGAATCAACGCTGGCCTCTTTCGGTGCCAAGTTGCAAGAACTCAACGAAAGCTACAAGCAGTTGAACGTGGAAGTGAAAATCAAACCGTCATTTTCTACCGTAACGGATACCATAGTCGAGCATTTGGTGCCCGTACAAAACACACTGGGTCAGCTTCACAGCAACCTCGTTAGCATCGATACTAAATTCGCTAAACTGCATTCTCTGCAAGCCATCGAAATCAACAGCGTTCCCAATCAACAGAGAATCTCCACCTTCGTCGAAGGTAACAAACTGTACATGCTACATCCTTATCATCCGTACTACAAGTTTCTCCTCGATGGCACGATTCAGATAAACGAATTTTCGTACTGGTCTCACGGCAGAAAAGCTAGCGTTCCCACCATGACTTTGATATCGAATCGTGGTGTCCAGAAAGCAGGAAACATTCCTCTGGCGCGTTGGAACGAAACGCGCAACATATATGAAATACACGAAGACGAAGATCTTACTGTTTTCGACGTGAGTGCCGGCGATAAGCTGATCATTCAAAACACGAGCGAAGTGCCACCCTCTTTGAATCCCATCACGCTTGTGCTTCTTTTGAAACGTAATCTCTAAAAATAATAAAAAATGTCTAGGCAAGCCATCGTCCAAGAATTGCATAAACCTGCACGCCGCAACTACGAACGTTTGGCTGTGGTAACCAAGGGAATCGATGACCTCTGGGAAAGCGACCTCGTCGAAATGAGTAGCGGCAAGTTAAAAAACGTGCATAAATTGAACAATGGCAACAAGTACCTCCTCACCGTCATAGACACATTTTCGAAATTCGCATGGGCTCTACCTTTGAAGGCGAAAACAGGAACGTGCGTCACGGAAGCATTCAAGACAATTTTTCGCGAAAGCGGCGGCAGACGACCTCGGTTTCTGCACACGGACAAAGGGAAGGAATTTTACAATGCCGTATTCCAAAAGTTTATTCGGAAACACAACGTTCATCATTACTCGACCTTCAGTGACGTCAAGGCCAGCATCGTGGAAAGATTCAATCGCACTCTGAAATCGCGCATGTGGTCACGTTTCACGCTTCAGGGAAGCTACAAGTGGGTCACTATTCTCCCGGAACTTGTTAACGACTATAATCACACACGGCACGCAACGATAGGCATGAAGCCAGCTGACGTTACCAGGTCTGACGAGCAACGTTTAATTTCTAGCGTTTACTGTCCAAAGTACATGCCCACGACAAAAAAAGCTAAATACAAAATTGGAGAACAGGTGAGGGTTAGTAAATTGAAGCGAACGTTTGACAGGGGTTTCACACGAAACTGGAGTACTGAACTTTTTACCGTGGTTCGAGTTCTACCCGGGAACCGTCACACGTATATAATAAAAGACAGTGGCGGTGAAATTTTATTGGGGCGCTTCTACGAGGAGGAACTCTCTAAAACTAAATACCCTGACACGTACCTTATCGAAAAAGTTTTGCGCAAGAGAGGCAACAAACTTTTGGTGAAATGGCTGGGACTTCCGGAAACAAGTTGGATCGATTCAAACGAAGTGATTCTATGAGTACGTGGAACGTGGTAAAGCGTCTACCTGATTCGGAAAGTGGAAGGAAGAAAAAAAACGGTGAATTGCTCCCCGACAGCATCCGCTGTCTGATCGTAGGACCTTCGGGGTGTGGAAAAACGACACTGCTCGTGGACAATTTTCTCCTCGCACCAAATTGGTTAGATTGGAAGAACAGGCACCTGTACGTGTTCTCGAAAAGTTTAGAGCAATCCAAATACCAGCAACTGATGAAACTGTACGATGGTCTGGACATTGCAACGTTTGCTTCGGAAATAAAACCACTCGACGATTGTCGTGAAAATTCAGTTGTTGTGTTCGACGATGCCATCCTGGAAAATCAAAATGAAATTCGCAACTTTTTCACGCAAGGTCGTCACAAAGGAATGGATTGCTTCTACCTAGCTCAAACGTTTTCCAAAATTCCAAAACAGTTAGTACGCGACAACGCTAATTTCATATGTTTGTTTCGTCAAGATCACACCAACCTCAAGCATGCGTACGATGACTACGTAGGCGGAGACATGAACTACAATCAATTTTCGGAAGGCTGCTGCTCTACTTGCTGGAACGGTGACGATTTCGGATTCGCTACGATCGACATGACGAGGAAACCCAACGACGGAAAATACAGAAACAAAATCAACGACTTTCTAAACGTTGCAACGTTGTGAGAAACGACATATATAAATAACGTCATGACGAAACGAAAAATCGAAGACGAAAATCTTAAGCTTCGCGATTACCTCGCAAAACGCTTCAAAGGTTGGAAATCCGAAAATCGCGGATTCTACGAAGAGAAGAAACGTCAGGATCAACCTGTGATCGATGCCATCAGTGGTCTAGGTAAAGAAATTAAAAGTGTCACGGAACAAAATAAAAATTTGATTAATGAACTCGTACCGCTCGCAGCTAAAAGTTACGCCGTACCCACGCCCATTTCGAGCATTCCTTCGACGCCGTTCGAACTGAAGGATGCACCGGCACGACGTCGAGCTATTGGTAGCACGTCCTCGTCTTCGGATAAAATTGAGTTGGGGCCTTTGGCACGAGACTACCTGAGTACGGGGAAATTCGACAAGGATGAAGTGTTCGGATTGTATCCCAGTATGGAAACCAGCGAAGGCGGCGGTGTGGTGTGGAAGATTGGGAAATCGAAGGTGACCTTCGAAGGCAACGACATTAAAGTCAATTTAGGCGACAAGGATAGTTGGAACAGGTATCCGGGTACGGTGGGACTGTGGGAACTCGTTGCCAAAAAGCAGCCGAAAGATTACACCGACGAAGATTACCAGAGTTACAAGGAAATTCTAATCATGACGGATGCCTTGTACCAAAACAACGACGCCTCGCAGAATAGGGTGAAATCGAGCAGCGGCGAGAAGTACAGGAATCTCATCAAACCGATTTGGAACCAGGTCAAAACAGGCAGCGGGGTCAAACGCTACAACACGTTACCCAAAGAATTCGTTTGGGTGGACGATGTGAGGAAACTCGTGGACCGATTGTTGGTGATAGCCGGCGAAGAGAATGCAGGCAACCGTAATTTCTACAACGAGAAGGTTGGCATCGTGGACATGATCAGCACGAAACTTTCCAACTTCATCGTGAACGACGACAAGGGCATAGGTTACCTCATCAAAATCATCAACACGCTGCCTCCGAAATTCTGGAACGTGGCCGAAGGAAAGGGACTCGTAAACGACATCATCAACAAGTTACCTTTCGAGATGCATCTACCTGGCTACCAGTACTGCGGACCGGGTACCAAACTCGAGAAAAGATTGGACAGAGGAGACAAGGGTGTGAATCTATTGGACGCCGCATGCAAAGATCACGACATCGCCTACAACACCACGCAGACGGATCTGGATGCACGTCACGAAGCAGACAGAAAGTTAGAGCACGCAGCTTTCGAAAGGTTTGTGAGCAGAGACGCATCGTTGGGTGAACGGGTCGCCGCACTAGGCACCACCATCGCCATGAACACGAAACAAAAATTGGGGTGGGGTATATAAATAACATACAGTAAAAAAACAACATGGATTGCATAACTAATTTGCCACCCGAGCTACTATCTAAAATATTCAAAAAGGTAGTTAACGGAGATGTTAATAAACTTGTAAACATAGCAAGAACAATGCCGGAATTTCGCATCCCTTGTGAAATGGTTCTCAAGGACCTTCTTCGGGAGATCAGCGGCCTGAGGTGCGGTGATCTCGACATTCTGCTTTTGGTTGCAGGGCAAAAATTGGACGATAGGTCGGACGAACTGTACGAGGCGATGCAGGGAAGAAGACAGTATACTGATGATTGGTACAAGTCTATGCAGGAGAGGAAAGATATCACTACGCACATCCTCGCGTTTTCCGAAGCACGAACTTTCTTCCTCTGTTAAAAAATAATAATATATACGTGTCAAAAAAAAAAACTTGATATATAAATAACACACATCGTGAAAAATATAATCTTCGGTATATATAAATAACACACATCGTGAAAAACAATTAAATTTCTCTCTAACACTTTGAAATTTTTCTTTGATATGACGACCGAAAAAATAAGTGAGCTCCAAGCATTAAAACAAATGCTAAATTTGTCATTTGAGTATGTAAAAATTCGGGAATTGGAAGTCGACAAATCTTACACGATAACTTCCGGTTCAATCGTTTCTACCCAGTATGGTCCCAAGGTACGCCTGTTGCTCAACGCACAATACAGTTTATTTTTACCAGATCGATACGCTAACATGTTATCGGACCAGAAGCTATCTATTTTAATCGAGAACAAAACAAAAATCGTGTACAAGGGGACAAAGGAACTTCTTGGCAAGAAAACAAAGCACGTAATAGAATTTGTGTAGCGACTGCGAGGCCTTGAAAATATATAAATAACATACCGTAAAAAACTACACAAGAAAAAATCTCAGAATATATATAAATAACATACTGCGAAAATAACGCATAGAGCATCAACATGAAGCCCAAGGGTGTCGTGTACCAGATACCATACTCCAATCTTAAAAATCTAGGTGCCCTCGATGGGTTACTCACCAAGAAACAACGCGAGAAGAAACGTTCTTGCTTGTCGAAAGGACATGGAATGAAATTGCTGCTCAGCACACCTCAATTGAAAAGATTGCAGCGTTCGCGGAAACAGCAAAAGATCGGAGGTTTCATATTCAGCATCCCGGCCATCCTAGCAGCATTGGGGGCCGTTGGAAGTTTGGCTGGCGGAAGTGCCGCCATCGCGAAAACCGTCATCGACTCGAAGAAGAACAAAGCGGAATTGGAAGAACAGAAACGTCACAACCTGGCCATGGAGAAGAAGGGGAAGGGCGTGATGAGAAAGTTTAAAAAAAAGAAACAGAAGCACTCACCAACCGAGACATTGAATCTCTGATCGAACCGCTACGAATCAAATACTTCAGAGGAGTTTTCATGTCCGACTCGTTACCTTCAAGCGTTAAAAGAAGAGAATGCGGAGTAGTCAACTTGGACGGTCAAGAAAATCCAGGCACGCATTGGATATGTTACCACAAAAACGACAATGATAAAGCATTCGTTTTCGATTCTTTCGGAGGTGTTCCACCTACAAATTTAGTTCATTATCTGAAAACAAACAAAACCTCTATATACTACAACGACGAACGCATTCAAGATTTCGGAGACGTGAACTGCGGTCATCTCTGCCTCTCCGTGCTCGCGTTTCTCTCTAAAATAAATAACCCTACGATCGAGGATTTCCAGAAAGCATTGTGGAACCTCAAACAGCATCACTAGGATGGGCGTGTTCCATCTCACGAGTGAATCTTCAATCTTGAAACTCACACTGCACGACGACATTGTCTATCCTAAATCCGTGGCTCTGCGTGCATTCTACAGCATGTACCTCATACCTAATGTTACGCAGCACAACAACAAAATTAGCGTCGGAAGCGAACACATCGTCGTCACACCAGGCCAATACAATCTTTCCACTTTGCAAGCTCAATTACCCAAAGGCACGTACCTTTCTCAAAATTCGGTCACGCACAGAGTGGAAATCCTATCCGCGACGGAGACTGTGGACCTGGGCACCATAGGAGAACTTTTAGGTTTCGAGAACAACACAAAACTCGAAGCTGGCATCAAGCACGTGGCAACAAACATTCCTAAATTCTTGGCCATAGAGACTCTGAACGTACACTGTAACGTGGCGGAAGGTATGATCACGAAATCTTCGGACGGATTGTTAGGAAGTCACAAGCAGACAGGAATCATAGCCACTTTCAAACCAAGTTCCGAGTTCATGGAACCGATCATCTACACGCCCTCTTCGCCGATCTATTTTCCAGTATGTCGCAACCGCATAGACGACATAGAGTTGGTGGTGACGAACGAGAAAGGAGACGTGGTGGATTTCGCAGGTGCCACTACGACGGCCATCGTGGAGATCAACGTATAATAAATAACACACATAGTGAAATGGAGCAAATCGAAAGTTACGAATTGCAATCTTTCCCTCCCAACCGTCGCACGTTCGCCAATCTGAACGAAGCGAACAGGGAGATCGAATACGACGTTGACGTAGGCGATGGGTTTATTCATCCTCACAGAGCAGACCTCTACCTTCAATTCGACGTGGTGAAGAAAGAAAGCGAAGACGCGTTTCCCGCAGCAGCAAACTTGATACTCGTGGACAACTTCGTGCCTCACCTGTTCTCGCAGGTGGAGGTGAGGAAACATAACACCGTCATCGACAGAATAGATTATCCAGGCATCACGTCGACGGCAGTGGGAACGTTAAAATTATCCAAAACGGACGCAGCGTACTACCAGGCGGGAGGATTCGAAGCAGGGACCAAAATATCGACGAAAAGTCACACGGTGCTCTTTCCCATGCGTCTGCTGCCTGGTTTCTTCTCGGACTACAAGGAGATCATGTGGAAGGGAGGACTGAGAGTCACGTTTCGAAGAGCAGCCAACGACAACGATGCACTGATGCGATACGCTACTTTGGGTCCGGACGGCACCACGCCGATAGCCAACACTCTACCCGAAGCAGCCAAGTGCATCATTCGGAGCATGGAATTGAGAATGCCGGTGGTGGAATACGAAACAAACTACGCCCTCAAGTACAAAGCGGAGATCTTGAAAAGTCCGCAGGTGCCGATTCACTTTCACGGTTACCAGTGCGTGCAGAAGGTAGCATCGGGAAGTCACATGGAATTCGACGTGACGACGCAGTTCAACAACATACAGTTCGACATGCCAGATTTCGTCGTAGTGCTCTTTCAGACCGGGAGGGACAAAAATCAGGAGAAAGATTCCAGCAAATTCGACGACTGCAAGATCAAGAATGTTTATCTCAAAAATGGACGCAACGAAGTGTTCCCGCGCGAGAATTACAACCTCGACGTGACCAAAAACGATTACCTCAAACTTTACGAAGCGTTTTCGGCTTACAAGCGCGTGACCGAGGGAAGTGTGGACATGTACTACACGCCCAGCGAGTTCAAAGCCCGGAGACCCATGACCGTCATCAACACATCTAAGAGAAAGCAGGTTGTGGTCAACGATCGAACCAACATCAAGATCGTCTGCGAGTTCCACGATGCCTTGCCCGAGGATACCCTATGCAGTGTCATCCTGATTGCAGAGAAGTCCTTCGCCTACGACGTGAAGAATGAGAGGGTCACAGAGCAGTTTTAACAAGTTTTTATCATCTATTTTCTTGCACAATAAGAAATTTTTAGTGCTAGCACAATCAGTTACAATGGCACAATACGAATTTCACTAGTTCAGATCAGTTACAAATGTCAATTTCATTAGTTATAAGTTACAATATCTTTTTTGCACTATAGCACGAGAGACAATCAGAAAATTTGCACAAAAAAAATTTGTTGTTGTTTTTACACGTGAAAATTAACAATAAAATTTCTTTTTTTTTTTATCGTTTCAGATGCTGTCGAAACATCAAAAACACATACACACACACTAGAAAAAAAAGCATGCAACTTTATTTGTAACACGCACATATTCTCCATCTTCATCAAGAAAATATTATAATAAACATAATTATTTTTATCTATATCTCACAATAAAACTCTATATCCAAAAATATCACAACATCAAATAACACTAGAGTCGTTAGTACACGTTGCATGCATTACGGAGGTCCTCTGTAGGGTTTCATGGAAGTTTGGGGGGGAAAAAAAAAAACACGTGAAACCCTACAGAGGTGCGGTTATCTAGAGCCGTAGCCGTTAGAACCTTTTTGGGTTGGGCACCACGCACCCTGGCGAGGTTAGGGGCCAGGCATCCTAAAAACAACAATTATTATTTTGTTTGTTTGTTTGCGTTACAATACGGAAAATAATAAGAGGCATACGCGCATATGTGTATATGTGTATATGTGTGTGTGTGTGTGTGTGTGTGTGTGTGTGTGTGTGTGTGTGGTACATCGTTCCCTCCCCGAGAGAAGAGGTTTACGAAGATCACGATATATATAAACATTTGGCCCCGTTCATTCCAGCACTCCAACTTCATCTCTCTAAAATGTTGACGACAATATTCTAAAGGTAGAGAGAATGAGAGAATGAGAGATTGAGAGATTGAGAGAATAAGAGGATGAGAGAAGAGGTTTACGAAGATCACGATATATATAAACATTTGGCCCCGTTGATTCCAGCACTCCAACTTCATCTCTCTAAAATGTTGACGACAATATTCTAAAGGTAGAGAGAATGAGAGAATGAGAGAATGAGAGATTGAGAGATTGAGAGATTGAGAGAATAAGAGGATAAGAGAAGAGGTTTACGTAGGTCACAATATATAAACATTTGGTCCCAAACTTGGAAAATTACGATAAAGTGCACTCATCTTTCAAAAAATAAGAGAATGAGAGAATGAGAGAATGAGAGGAGAGGTTTACGTAGGTCACGATATATAAACATTTGGTCCCAGACTTGGAAAATTACGATAAGGTGCACTCATCTTTCAAAAAATAAGAAAATAAGAGAATAAAAAAATGAGAGAATAAAAAAAAATATAAGAGGATGAGAGGAGAATAAAAAGAGAATGAGAGAACAACGAGAAAGATGAGAAAGATGAGGAGGATGAGAGAACGAGAGCTCATCTTTCACTCATCACTGCCTTTTTGCCCCCGCGAAACGTCGTCGGCGCAATAAATGGGGCGCGGAACAGGAAGAGAAAGTGAGTTTTTTAACTTTTTGTGGTCGTTTGGTCAAGAAATCAAAGTTGCGGTGGGAGTCACAAAAATACTCTACTGTAGATCTAGTCGATGGCGAAACAGCGCTTTGAAGATGAAACAGCTTTTCATTGTAGGGAAAATATGCATTCAAATTTGCATTATGACAAATTTGATGAAGAAATCATTGGAAAACAAATTACTGTATATAAATAAGCATATTTTTGTTCTTATCCTCACACTATTCGGAAATATATTTTAAAAAATCATTACAACTTACTTGGCACACAGCAGCAGCAGGTCTCCCAGGAGCTTCGGAGAGTAGACATCACCCAGAGGATTGTTGGGGTTAACAATCGCCAAACCTTTCACAGTCTTGCCTTTCGACTGCTCTCGAAGAATTGTTGCTTCCACAATTTCGGGAGTTAATTGAAATGTGCTGCCATCTACAATAGGCTTCAAGAAACAACAGTTTTAATTAGTAACATATTTTCAAGGAAGTAGACTACAGTCAATTTTTTACACATCTATTTACATTAACTGGAAACCACATATAATAATGAATTTCTGGCATAATGTGTGCAACAGAAAATAATTATAACAATTGGTGTATTTTCCAATTGGATAGTGACGTTGTTACTTTGTAATCAAAGGGTCTGGATTTGATACCGGTACAGGCACATTGCACAGTGGTTCGGATACAGCTTTAAACTACAGATTCAATTCCGATTAGCCTGTCTGTAGCATAAAGTGGACTTAAAACAAGAATTAGAACAAACTATTGAAGATACCGTAATTGTAGAATCAGAGCCCCTGAGCGCATTTTATGAATCCATCACACATACATACACAGAGAGACCCTAAAAATGTACACACACTTTAACAATAAAAATATTACTCTGAAATCGTAACTACTGTATTTATGCGAGAATTTAATTTACTTTTGTGCCATATATAGAGACAACATTGAACTACACTCTCGCCCTTAATGAAATTTTCATTTAAATTTATTTCAAAGATTTTGCGTAATTTAGGAAGAGCGTGGAGAAAACTTAAAATATGAAAACGGTAACTGTTTATCAGTGGCATAAATATCATGCATAAAGATAGGTAATGATTATAAATTACAGTGTAGTGCACTATAAATATAATTTTAAAAACTGAATATTAACATTGACACGTTCTTTTAGTCAAAAGAACATGATTTAACTAAAAGAGCAAATAATAAGTTCACATGAGAGACTCGAAAGCATTCACGTGATGCCTCTCAGGGTATGGGGTAATATCTCTCTGTTAGTTCGTCAAATAAAAATCAAAGTTAAGTTTTCACTATGAAAAGAAAGTCTATTTCACTTCTTTGCAAACTAAATACTTATATGCCTAACATATAATCCATTTCACTCAAAGAAATTAAACTTCTTATAATTCAACTTGATCACTCTATTCAAAAAACGAGCCCGAACTTTAAAGTCCAGACAAAACACACTCGTAATTGCCATGGCAACAGCTCTTAACAAGATAAGTATATACAGGTTAGTCATTATCCTGTCATTATCAGCGATAGGTAAATTACAGAAATTAAGATTAAAGAACAATAAACATTTGTAAAAGAGAAAAGATAATTAATATTAGTGCAATGGGAAAGGACGTGTCAACATTACATTAATTAGATTAACTATGTAATGGCCGTTATTACTTTAAAAACTGTCACAGTGATTCTTGTGGTAGTTGGATGGCAACGGAAATTGCCGCTCTGAACTGTTTACAGTTTAGTATAGGAGCGACCACAAGGAAAAGAACCTTCAGCGGAAAGTCTCCGCGCACCTCCATCTTCTTCCGTTCAACTCGGGCCAACTTGCTTCTGGTTCCACTATAGAAGCACTAGGCACGGGATAATGTCCAAGTAGCATTTGTATGTCAATCAAGAACCCTTATCATTAGCATTTGGGGATTTTTACATCAAAAACCGCATAATAAAAAATATAATAAAATTACCTGCTCAGTCATTGGAATGGCTACAACGTCGATTTCAAATCTGTCGTTGAAATTCGCAAACACTCTCTTGTAGGCTGGGGAGGGAGTCAGCAACACGTCCCCTGGGTCGAAGAGACCGTATCCCAGGACTTCCATTCCTGCAGCCCCTCCGTTCACTAGTATCACCTGCGAGACCAATAGAAAGTTCACATTTACACAACAATAAAACAAAGGCACGAATAGGGATGCACGAAAACGGAACCGGGGCTCTGGCATACGATGCGATTGCTCCTCCACTGACTGACAATTCCCACAGGAAGCAAAATATCAGACGAATCCAGGGCTGATTCGATGGCTCAGTTGGAGAAATGGCACGGTGTGCAGAGAGACCCATCCTTTGCTTAAAAATTTACATAATCATAATCATTATATCTAATTTAAATTTAAGCCCCAACCAAGACTAAAATAGGTAACAGAAGGACCCACAATTTTAATTAAAGAGCGCTATTTTCGTATCATGTAACTGATACGAACTAGTGGGTACAGGGCCGAATTAAGACGAAATTGGGCCTGATGCTGTCACGTCAAAACCTAACAATGAAATACCGTCGATTTTTTCAGTACAACTAACTTTCAAGGTGAAAAATTTACTACGTCGCACTTATCGAACAATAATAAAGTGGCAACAATCGCCAAGATATTGCAAAAAACTTGGCTAGATTACTAAGTAAACTGTTTAACGTAAAATTGATAGCATTAACTTGAAATCTTCCGTGAACAATAAACACGACGTTATAGTTACGTCACAGCGCAAAGAATAATAGTAACTGTATAATAAGTAACGCTGTGTCTAGGCGTCCGAAATTGGGGCTCCAAATTTCATCCTAAGATTCATTTTCAGGTTAATATAGCAAAAGAAAACTGTTCAGCTTTCGGAAAATTCTCGTCTGTTTTCATCTGAGCCTATTTCAGGAATGGACCTAATGCTGCAGCATCAATAGCACCCACCTTAATCCGTCACCGAGTGGGTAGGGTTCTAATCTGATTTAGAAATGCCAATGTTATTTCGTTTTAACTTTTCAGTGGGAAATATTTTATTATGTAAATTTTACATTATAATTTCTGTGTTAATGGTATTCATGCCTTTCTCTTTTTCAGCCACAATCATTGTACAGTGCGTTCGTTTTGATTCTGTGTCTTCTTCTTCTCTCTCTGTCTGTCTGTCTGTCTGTCTCTCTCTCTCTCTCTCTCTGTCTGTCTCTCTCTCTAGCTGACAGCGCGTGAACATCTTTGAACTCTTATGACACAGGTTAGTACTTGTAATGCAATATAAATATAATTGTCTATATGCTAAAGATATGTGCGTAAATAAGCGAGACGTTACGGGACGGAAATGCCGGCATCTGCGTCATGTCACGCGCTATCTCGGCCCAGAGCCAAAACAAACGCACTGTAGTAGATTACTTGCAATGCTATTCGAGTAGCTTCTTAAGTTGATATTAGGAAATATATTTATCATGTCATTTTTTTCTGGCTTAAACAAATTTGTTGGTTTTGCAGTAAATTTTCTGTTTATTGTAATTTAAACCATTTAAAAAATATCTAGAGTTTATTGTAACTAAGAATATCAGTTAAGCCAGCCCCCATGGTAGAGTGGTTAGCGCATCGCGCTACGATGCCAGGGGCTTCGGGTTCGAATCCTGGCCAGGACATGGATATTTGTGAGTGTCCATTCATCAATTTCATCATAGCTATCATTACTCATCCCCATCTTCACAAATTAGCCAAAAATAGCACAAAAAAGCGAAGTAAAATAAAGCAAATCAATTTAGAAATCAATCAATATCAGTTAAATTTCGTTTGATCTGAAGCAATGTAGGTAGCTATGCCCTACTCTAACCAGTCATTATATAAGCTAGACAATATTTTCTGATAATGCGGGGAACTGCAAAGAGTTGCCCTTGCTCTATTTTATCAGTGTTTCGGATGGGGATGGAAGAAAAAAAACTTTTCAAAGAATAGAGGAAGAACAATATATTGTTAATGAGTTTCAAAAATAAAGAGCTGATGTTTCTTTCTTCTGCTGTTTCCCCCCGGTTTTGGAACCCAGTTGCCGCCACTGCTAGAACTTGTTTTATTACTGCATCCTTTAGGTATCATATAGGCCTACATTTTTTTAAGGTTATAGTTAGTTTAAGTTGCAATACGAAAAATATTAGAATTTTGGGTTACTTAAAGATGAAACCCTTGGCAATCATTTTCTATATATGCGGCATGAAAGAAGTCAGCTTTGTGGAAATGCAGCAATTAGAATTATGACTTTATTATTAAACGCACTAAACTTACGTTATCAGGGTCTACTTTCCTCGCAGCTTTGAAGTAGTGGGAAAAGAAATTTGCAAACTTGCTCCGAACTTCAAGGAAACCCCACATTGGAAAGTAATGGATGTCTCTCTCCGAAGCTTTGAACACATCTTGCCTGTTGAGGCGATCTTTTATCAAGTCGTCGCAAAGGAAGGACTCTGCAGTACCCAGGTTCGCGTAGCCCTGTGAAAGAAGGGAAACTATGAAAATACCTTCGTTTGATCAGGATGTGATACAAATTAAGTAAACTATACGGAAGAAGAAATACAATTTAGAGTATTCAGCAGTCTAATTTTCGACGTTGACGAAACAATATCGATACCTGGAATAAATTACAAACACCAACTTAAAGTAGATATATTCAGAAAAAATTCAAATGACGATTGGATTTCAAGAATATCAAAAAATGATAATTGAGGAATTTTTAAAGCAAAGACTGGAAAGTCGGAACAATAATGAATGTTTCCTGCTGGTCGATCGCGCTGAGTGTTTGATCACGAATTGTGATAACGACATACAATAGTCCTGGAACCATATTTTTGCCAAATTATATTCTAAACTCTAGAACATGCAAATGAGCTTGGTTCCCGTTTACAGTATTATAATTGTTTACATCAAACCAGTGGCGTATGCTGGGTTTAAAACATGGGCTCACTTTTTATCATAACGTTCAAATGGGAGGTTCTTTTTCGTTCTATTTCTTGGATTTTAAGATGATGTGACATTGCGATTAAAATACATACATTACAATTTACTAATAATTATAAAAATATCACTGTTTCATTAATATAAAAACAATAAGGAAAACATTTCAAATATTTCATGTAAAATATAGAGGCCCATATTGTGATATATTTATGTAGGCCTACGTGCGAGAATAAAATATACGCGTATAATAAACTTCTTACCTTGAATATTTAATTTGGACAGGAACTCCATTCTTCTCTTGGCAACCTCTGTGGTAAAATGGTTATTAGCACAGCGCAATATGACGCCAGGGGTCCCGGGCTCAAATCCAGGCATGGACATGGGTATTCTTTGTGAATGACCCTTCATGAATTTCATCGTATCGTCACCCATTCTCATCATCGCGATTAGCTAAAGTGGCAGTAAAGCAACGCAAAATAACAAATCAAATCCATTCTTCTCTTCTTTGCGATGCCAGAGGCCTGCATATCTTAACGATTTGAAGTTTATCCTCATGCAAAAGCAGAGTAAATTGTTTCGGCAATAGTTCGTTAATTATGTCATTCATTTTCGTTCACTACACGACGCAGCACAGATCATTCAAAACATATATACGTAATTCACTCACTCAATACAGTAAGAAACCTAATTTTCTTAAACGCGATTTCCACTCGCAAAATGCCCTTTGTCATCTCCGGCCAGTCAGTCTACCCCAGCCAGTCATAAACAAAGCAGCAGAGGGGTTGAAAACATCGTAAAGCGTTGTTGGTTGAAGGTCAGCAACCTGTGAGTTCTGCATGTGTTCGATGGGACAGTGTTGTTTTGGCCTAGAGGACAAATTTGCTATCACATGCCAGCCACTCTTTTCCCGTTCCTGTAATAGTAGTTTAGTTTCAAAATTTCCCTTACCTGGGAAAATCCCATGCTGGTTAGTGAATTGGCATCACTGTAAGGTTTTACCGCCGTTGTATAACGAAGAGTTCTCTGTCTAAGAAACCATTACAAATACGTCACCGACCGCCTCCAGGCACTGGTGGGGGAAGAATTTAATCGCTGAAGTCTGGTGGTAGTTTTAAAGGAAAGGAGTCCATCTCCATGTATAGAGCGAGCACAAGGAAAACAAACCTTGGATGAAAAATCCCCGCGCAGCCTTTTCTTCCGTTCAGCTCGGGCCATAAGGAAGCATGGTCCACTCTCCCCCTCCTCTCGTCGCTGGAGTACGATGCACAGGAGTCGCGGGTTTTATACTATCATTTTTTCCCCCCGCGGTCGTTGTTTGAGAGTGAAGCATCAGTCACATTTGATAGTCGATTATTTTCTGTATTTAATCTGGGCTTCGGCGATAGCCTAGGTAGCCTAGAATATACGCGCCTGCATCAAACAGTGCAAATGTTGGTTCAATTGGTTCAGTGAGGTGAGGTGTCCAACCGAATGAAACTTCTGGATCCGCCACTGAATACTATGCCACAATATGCACCTTGCAAAAGCTTCAAAACCACAAGAAACTGTGCATCGTGAAATGACACGCTATCAGCGGCCAATGAGTGCACTACCTTTTGTTTGCGAGAATACGCAGGGAGCAGCGGAAATGGCTGTTCCTGCGATTGGTGTGACGTGTGAGAAATACAATCCCAAAAGGACCAATAATGTCGCCTTCTACCTTCATCCTGCTATGACAGCCTATAGCAGGGTGCGGACAAAGCTGGGAAGTATAGTGTCGCTGGTGTAGCAATATTCGAAAAAAAAAACAAAAAAAAACGCCGGCGCCACGATTAATCATCAAGGGGTGCTGAGAGGGTGCGGGAAGAAATGTATGGGGTGCGATGCTGAAAATAAGGAAAACCATGAAACACGCATGCAACCTTTCAATACTGGGGAGTAAGGTGCCAAAACTGGGGGGAGGGGCAAGGACGGTTTAGCATAGTGCGAGGGCAAAAATAGCAAAAAGCGGGGGCAACTGCACCCCTAATCGCCGCCACTGATTAACAAATTACTGACTGAAATGAAATTGTATGTGTGAAATATAACTTTAGATTGACATTCATTTTCCAGGCAGGCTGTGTCCCCTTGCCTTCCCCCTGGACTTACATGATGATACTCCAAGAAAGTAGTCGTACAGTGTAAACATTCAGATACACGTTGGAGTCTTATTGAACAATGTAGTGAAATAAAAAATGAAATTATCCTTGTCTTTATTGGATTGTGCTTTACTGGATATTAGACTCCCCTGATTTTTATCTCCTCGGTTGGGGGAGCTAGCTGTCTTTCAAAAGACCGTTACAGTGAAATTTTTCCAACGCTACGGGGTCCACGTCCACGGACGTTTACCCAGACTATAAAAAAGGCCAGTGGGCTTTAGCAAAAAAACAGTGTTTCCCCATTGATCGACGAAAGAGGAACGTCTCCTCCAGTTTAGTCTCCTTTTCGTGGCTAGACTTAATATAATAATGTAGCATTTGGTGTAAGCCAACCCCTGTTGCTGTCCCAAGTCCCATTTTTTAGAAAAAGCTGAATATGTGGATATTTTCGTATTGAATAATTGATGCCTGAAAGAAAGAGTGAAGGCGTAAGGAAACGCATTTGTTATGAACGGAATATCATTTAAGCTGAGGGTAGGCCCGCAGAGATAGTTATGCTAGCTCTGCGGTAAAGGAAGTGCCGATGGTGTAAGCCATAGGTGCCCAATTATGATGAATTAAGGAAATTGGTTGATTATGTAAATGCACACATGGAAGCAGTATGTAAATATATATATATATATATATATATATATATATATATATATATATATATATATATATATATATAACAACGTATAATAGGGCCTCCCCGATGGCGCAGTGGTAGCGTCGTCGCCTTGTAATCAAGGGGTCCCGGGTTCGATACCCGGAGGAAGCACATAGTGGTTCGGATCCCACTTTAACATGTAGGTCCAGTCCCGATTAGCCTTACTGTGCATAAAGTGGACTTAAAAACACCAAATCAATCAATCAATCAAACAACGTATAATAAACCACTATATCCTACTAGAAATGTTATGATTCCAAGAATTACGGTACTGTCCATTTTAAACCAGTTGTTTATTCACTTGCTGTATATGTGTAAACGAACCAGGGACTAAAAAATATAAATTGTTATGTGAAACCCCCCTTTTGTAATTCCGGTGCAAATATAATCTGCTCGCTTGGCACCCAGGGTGAGGTGATATGAGGGATTAAAGTAGGAAGCAATCAAGAGGGTCGGATTAAAACAAGGGACGGGGGGCAAACTTTCGCACAGGTTACAACTCGCGTTAAATGAAGGCCTCTTGGTGTAAAACATGGGAAGTGATATTTTGTTGATTTCTGAGTTCATTAATAAAAAAGGTTATTAGAAACTATACTGTAGATGAATTGTTTTCATGATGTGTTTACCGATTTCAGAAGGCTTCACCGAGTCCAATCCAAATTGCAAGACATGGCAATTTCACTCTAAAATTGAAGGATTGCACATTTTACTTTGTAACTCCAAAATAACCAAAATGTCACTTACCATGTTTTAAACCAGAGTCCTTCAAATAATTTTCCGAGCACGACTTGGTCAGTGATTTGGTGATACCTTGAAAGCAGCTTAAATTTTTGCTCCAGTGTGAGGAAGATCAAATAGACGGAAAATAAACAGTGTATCAACAATGCAAATGAACAATAAAGAAAAAAAACATAAGTCATATTAATCTGTAGGCAATTATCGAAAACCACAAACAGACCACTTGAAGAATCAGAGGAAGATAAAATTCATAACAACATTGCTGAAGAAAGAAAAAACACGGCCGTTGATCTTTATAGAGGCTGCCGCCAATACAGGAAAGTATGTATATCGGCATCTCTGTCAGTGCTTGCCTGATGCATACAATAAAAACGGTCTTACTTCAGTACCTAACATTCGACGCTCGATATGACGACATGACATAATATGACACTTCAAAACGATTAACCACCAACTTGCCATCGATTGAATGAAATGCACCAGTTAGGTAAGTGCCATCATTTTAGTGTTTCAGTTGAGCGTGGGGGTGCTGAAGGGGGTGCGGAAGAAAATTAAGGGCTGTCAAGCACCCCCTCGCGCCCCCCTGGCGCCGCCTCTGACTCTTACCTGAGGATTTGTCTCCTGGTCATAGAGATCTCGGACACAACGCTGGAAATAGCTATCAAGGAATTCCTCACGCTCCAAAATCTTCTTTGATCGGCGAGAGGTTGACATTGCTGTAAAACAAAGTCAAGAAAACTATTAGAATATAAGAAAACAAGAAAATAATTTAGAGTGAAAATAAGGGTAAATATTAACCGAAGTTAATCAAAACTATTTTAGTCTTCACATTAAATGAAAGTTTGCCAGTTTCCTGCACAACTTTTACTTTGAATTTCAGTGTTATATTCTATATTTAACTTGCTTAATTGTAAAAGTGAATATAATATGACCTTGGCACACTGTCAGTAATAATACGCTATAGTTACTGCCAGAGTTTAGTCGTAGTCATTAATTTGTAAGGGGGGGGTCAACTTTTTGGTATGATTAGGATTGCTATTTCATAAGTAAAAATCCGGGACACTGCTGACTTGAAGCTTATTGGGGAGCGAGGGGGGGACACTTCCTAAAAAGAAACACAAATCTACTTCGAAGTATATCATTGACATAGGCGTGCGCAGACCCTCTGATTTGACGGAGAAGGGGGGGGGGCAAAAGCCTTCATGAAAGTTCAGTCTGTAAAGAAAAAAAAATCATTTAATCTCACTCTTTTAGTTTTATTGCACTGAGGGTGTGTGCGAATATAATATTATATATTATATCCATAATCAATTCATCCTCCCCATAACAAATCAACAGCAAAAATGATATAAATTCCCTCTGGGATGTGCGCGCACCATTTCTTCCCCCATTTCTTCCCTTACCCCTCTGTGCCCCATTGCAGGTGCTCTTGGCTGTCTGGAAGAAATAATGCAAGAAATACGTAAAAACTAATACCATCTTGAGTGTTCTCTTGTCCTGCTACTCTTAGATTCTGCTAGTCTTTCTTTCTTTTACTTAAATGTCCCCCCCCGAATTGATTTCCGTCCACTGTACCCCCTTACCCTGTAGTTGCTTTGAACTTTCATCAGCTTGAAACTACCTCATTTTCTTTGCGAAGTATAATATCGTTTAATAACGGCGATAAGATTCCTCTACTCTAAATTTTTAGGTGAAAGTATAATATAGGGGAATGGACATCTGAAAAGGGGACAAGGATGGCCACACTTCCCCTTAGAAAACGAATGTCAATCTAAAAGTATATATTTCACACGTATAATTTAATTTCGGGAATGCGATAATTTCAAATTCAAGTGGCGTTTTTAGAAGGAGCAACACTATTATCGGGGTAATATGCCCCAAGGAAAAATACCTTTCTTGTCCCTCCGTGCAAAAAATATACGGATGTCCAGGAAACTGGAGAGCTTGCTGATATATTTCTCTTCTACTAGCAAATTGTAAAGTCAGTAAAGTTTCTACAATTAGTGAATACAATTCCACAAGTCAAGCTACTTAGTATTGATACTTTTCTGTTCATCTTGTGTCAAACAACTTGAGAATGTTACGGTGTTTCCCTGGTTTTCATGCACTGCATTCTTAACCAAATTCCTTTAAGAGGACTCGAAGAAAGAAAATGATAACTGATTCGACAGTCCCAATGCAGTTTCTTATCGCAGAAATTCCAAAACTATCACGAAATTGTAGACATTTGGTCTGCAATCCCATCCTGTGTGTGGAATTACTTAATTTCCTTCCCATCCGTATCCCGTCCTATACGTCTCAAATTTAGGAGAATAAGATAATTGCGAAGACATTTCTTTATGAACAAGTTGATAGAACAGGTAATCTGGTAATTTTACTGAACCTAATGGGGGATTTGGACCCGTTGAACCCCCCTTAAACACGCCCATGCCCACACCTCATCCCCAATGGCGTAGTGGTAACGTCGTCGCCTTGTAATCAAGAGGTCCCGGGTTCAATACCGATTAGCCTATTTGTGCATAAAGTGGACTCAAACTTATTAATTCGTTTTAGTGAAATATATATTGATAGAATCTGAATATTAATTTCTGGTTTAACAGTATCTACCTATCACACAACTGAATATTTCGTAATTTCATAAGCTTTATCGACATAATTAAGTATCTTATTGAAAAATGACATCAGTTTATTGATTGATTTCTTGCATTTTAATTCGCATTCCTGAACTTTTAGTTAATCGCGAAGATGAGGATGAGTGGTCGTATGATGAAATTGAAGAAGGGACACTCACAAAGAATGTCTGGGCCATGATTCGTACCTGGGACCCTTGCGGTCGTAGAGCGCTGTGTAAACCAGTCCGCTATGGAGGTCGGCGTCAGTTTGTGTCTATAGTACGTTCTGTTCTTACCTTGTAAGTCCAAAGTAGATAAAATACATCAGAACCGGTCTTTAACGTGTTGAAGGCCACATGTACTTAAATTCCTTTTTCCGTTAACTTTTCTCATTATGTTGACATGGGCATAGTACATAGTGGAAGAAGGCTTCTCACACGCTTTCCTTAAAACGCGCGAATCATTTTGCCCAATTTATCCCCAGAGTACACAGAAATGCACAGAAACAGTGCTTTTATCAGGTACTGTTCCATTGAAAATGTAACTTTTGGAATTTAAATATAAAAGCCTCAACTGAAATTAAAATTAAATTTAAAAAGAATATTGTTATGAATGAATTAATAAAAAAAATTGGGTGCGTCGGCACTTCAGGCCATTCTGCACCCTTCAAAATATTCAGGGAAATATCCCCTTACCTAAAATTCTTACTTAAGAGATTAAAACAAGGGATGTGAAAAGCCCCTTGAGAAAAATTAAAAGTGCAAGGTTTTAAAAAGACCTGCACAAGACAAAAGCAACACATTAAAAGGTCAGAAAAAATAAAAGCTTATTCGTAAATATATGATCATTAGTAGTAGGCCTAAGGTGCAGTTTCGAAGTGTTTAGCAAGATTTGTTGCTTAACTTTTAGCAGTTTAGAAATAGTAAAAATAATAAGTCAAATAAGCGTCCAACGTATTGAGTGCATACGTTGCTCTCCCTTGTTCTCATCTTCAGAGACGCCTCCCCGATAGCGCTGTGGTAGCGTCGTCGTCTTGTAATCAAAGGGTCCCGGGTTCTGATCACATTGTGGTTCTGATCCCACTTTCAACTATAGGCCCAGTCCCGATTAGCCTTACTGTGCATAAAGTGGACTTAGAACATTAAATCAATCAATGAATCATTTTCGGGGAAACGTTAATCTGGCTGGTAACCCGAGAATATTTGTTCGAATCTCGTCGCCAGGAAAGCTAGAATCCCTACTTAATAGTAATAACTAGAAAAATGTAGTATATCTGGAACCCTTTTTAACTATACTCGATTGAAGCAATACATTTTTTTTAAACATAATAATCCGGGTCATCAGAAGATACATTTTCAGTAATTAGAATTATCTGTGTTCCTTTCTCTTACACCAAACAAGTAATATAAATATAAGGGAAATCACAGATAGTTCAATCACGAACAATGGGCGAAAAAAAATTACGTCAAATTGAGTACGTGAGTTTATAGTCATGGTTCAATTTTGATGAAATTCAGAACATAGGATAGCAGTGCGAAACGTGCGAAGCTGTCCACAATCAAGAGTAGCAAGATATGACATCAGATCAATCAGCAAATATCATTATCATTATCATTTCCAGAAGAAAATAAAACGTACCCATCTTTTGGAAGTTACAGTAAAATGTATAATATTCTGCCGTTAAAAATTAACAGTCTGCCTTTTAATTTACGAAGGTATATTGAACTTTGAACATTGAGAGTAAAGTGAACATAACATCGGTAACAGCTTCGAATATTAAAGTAAAGTGAATATAGCATCGGCAACAGTTTCGAATATTAACGTTGTAGATATTGTCTATGGATTGCATTTTGCGTTACTTCAAATTTTAAAAATCAGACAAAAACTGAATAAAGTAAATTTGTAACAGAATTTTAAAAAAATCCTATAACCGTGCGATATAGAGAGGGAAATTTGTCACTCTGCCCTATTCCTAAACACAGACTAGGAGAGAAAATTAAACAGAAACCGCAGCAAAAGAGCACTTCCTGCCATCTAGTGGTCAGTCGAAAAGACAACTAATATATTTCAACATACTAAAGCAACGCGAAGCCAATAACAAGTAATTCTATATCTACATATCAAAGGTATGCCCTTCACTTTGCATTTCAGAATGGTTAGCGTCACCTGAAACGAAGCCAGAGATCTTATGTCCAAATTCTGAATTGGATATTGTGTTTGTTCATTCATGTCAATAATTTATCACTCATTATGATCGTCCCTGATATTTGTATTTTTTCCTCACCTTCTATTGTTTTTCTTCTACTTTTGACTAATCGCGACAGTGAAGATTAATGATGATTAGATGAAATTGATGAAAGGAAATTTACAAATAAAGGAATACCACCGTCACCTAAACCCACATCGGCATTCGAACCCGGAACCTTCGGTAGTGATAATGTCAGTTGACCATACAAAGAAGTCGATGGCTAGGGAGATCATTATTGGAATTCACCTAGAAAGGTGAAAATTAACTATATATATATATATATATATATATATATATATATATATATATATATATATATATAAGCAAGAATACTGGTGTAAATTAACAGTGGCGTGTCTTTTTGGCCCCTTTTTTGTCTAAGGAAAACAGTAATGATAAAAACTGGCTACTAAACATATCAGAACTCCCTATTCAGTTAACCACCCAGAAAATTTCTTCGTCATATCATCTTCAAAATGGATTGCCGTTTCAAATCAGTACCAAAAATTTACAACAGCGAAGAATGCCGGAAGATTTAGTAAGAGTTAGATATTAGCGCAAAAGCTGCTGGTTATGAGTATGACTTCTTTACACCTTGTATTTTACCATCTTTTCATGAATGAGATTGGTAAATTTTTACTCGTGCCAAGCATAAACCAATAAGTGTATATGTACAATGGCTCATTAATGACGTCCAGTTGCTGGATCATGTTGAACTGAATCTGTGTCGTGGCGTTACCTAGCACGATGCACGATAGTCATAATCGACGAACAAATTAAATCTTATTGTGCACATATTTTGACTTGATAAACGAGTTTAAAGTTGCAGAAGTAATGCAGTTTAGGTTTTCAATTGTGGATGAGAGTCCTCAAGATAGAAATTTGGTTTACGTACCTGAAAACTTCAACAACTTTTTCCTCTCAAAGCAGAACGTTTTGCAAGTTTCCCCTTATACGAAACGAAACGCCTCACTAAACCTGTTGCAGTGTTGCCAAGTAGTATAACAAATGTTATTTTCTCACCTTAGAAGCATATTTAAACAGATTATTTCTACTGTAAATAACTCAAGCCAGGTATCTGCTTCAGTTTGAAATTACAGAATTCCTAAAAGGATCTGTACCAGTTTTACATGTAACCATCAGACCTTTATAATAATTAACGCAGAAATTCCATTAATACTCTTCATATTATTTCTTTAGTATAAAATTACATTACCGTGACTGAAGTAGTGAAATTATATGCGTGAAATATTATGTAATTTAAGGTTGGCATTGGTTTTCCAGGGGGCAACGCTCCCCATGTCACTTTCTCCGTACGCCCACATTGTGGACCCTCATGCTTGCAATGGAATATTCAATCCGAGACTCGAACCCTGCACCTTGAGTGGCGTGATCTTTAGTCGATCGGCCACCAAGATGGCTGTCAGTTTGATAAATATGAACCCGGAATTGAACGATGGAATAAAGACTAACTATGAAAACCAGAACGCCGATTACCGTGGTGAAATGGTTTCCACAACGCGCTACGACGCCAGGGGTCCCGGGTTCGAATCTTGGCCTTGGCATGTGTGTTCTTTATGAGTGTATCATCATTTTCATATCGCCATTCATCCTCATCGTCGCGATTAGCCAAAAGTGGCAGAAAAGCTATGCAAATTATTAACATTCAAATCAAATCCAAAACAGAACTTTTTTCGTTAGACAATAACTAAACATCCTCAGTTTTATGCTGTCAAACGGTCAGATCAGTACGGTATGAAGAGATAGAGAGAGATATATTGGATCAGGAGTTCGTTCATAACCAGTAGCAGTTTACTTATCCTTAGTAGACAAGACTTAGCATTAAGAGTCTATATCGCGAGGGCAAAATGTGGATGAAAACTGCCCCCTACCCCCCCCCCCCCCAATCGCCGCCATTATCCATAACATTACATTCCGGAAGCTTAAGGACGATTTTAGAGGGTTGATATGGTAAATTTTACTTTAAAATTACCATAAATCAAACCTTTGCGAAAACTTTCAGGAGATATTTGGAAAATTTGGGTAGCGGTGTTGGGGTTGTGTGGATCTCGTATTATTGCGTTGGATTGAAACCAAGGGCAGTGCGGTAGCATTCAACTTAGTGGCTTAAATTGACATGAATAAGTGATCAATATATCGTCATATGAGAACCGGGGGGGGGGGGAGGGACCTAACTCCAATTTTACAAATTTACAGGAGAGGAAATTATTTTTCGAAATATGTCTGACTCTTAAAAAGAGTTAGTAAATTAGAGGCATGTGCTAAGGATTAGAAGTGGAGATACGTCGATCTGACTTGCAATTAGAGCTCTTCAGAGGAGTTTCTTTAAACAAAACTGAAAACAGCATTTTGGGAGTCCACTGGTTCCATACGACGAAATATAAATATGTGAATTATATATATAAATGATTCAATTTTAAGTGCTTCGCCGCAAGCATGTAAGTGTGTGACATAACTTTTCAAAATCGATACATTTAAAAGTCTCACAAGTAAGTTTACACGGAACAACAACTTCGCACTTAGACAAAGGTTAACGCCCATTCCTGAGAAAGAGTGAGCTTCCAGGAGAGAAAATATCAATCGCTCACTCGCAAACGTACTGCCACGCTACCATTATCAAACAGTTTTGCCAACCCCGAGTTGCTAAACCTCACCTAAAATAAAACAAACTTCTATATTAAAAAAAAAATCAGTTTCATGCAAAGATGGCAAAATATAGCAATTATAACTAAATGGATCCATCTTTAGTCAAAACGTCACTATATGCAGTGGCGAAGATAGCCTTCAAAAGAGGAGCAGCGGAAGGAGAAGGTGCAAGAGACCCAACCAGTGGCGTGCCCAAAGAGTGGTTGGGGGAGGGGGGTCATACGTACCGTGGTCCAGTATTCCTAAGAAAAAGACCGTCAAAGGCAGGAAAAGATGGAAAAATGAGGACTGACTACTAAGAAAAGTACAAGTAACCGCCCCCTTAGAAAAATCTGAGCAGCCGGCCCGTGTGGCGAGTGGATAGCACATCGCGCTACGACGCCAGGGGTTCCGGGTTCGAATCCCGGCCTGGCCATGGATGTTTGTGAATATCAATCAATTTTATCATATCATAACTCATACCGATCTCCGAAAATTAGCCAAATGTGGCACAAAAGCGAAGTAAAATAAAGCAAAGCAAAAACCTGGGCACGCCGCTGCATCCAACCACCCCCTCATTGTTCAAGTGTGTGTTTGTGACAACTATAAGTTGATGGGAGAGTGTGAGGATTTTCCAAATATTAATACGAAAATTGAACCTGCCTAAAATATTAACCTAAGGCCTCTATATACTATTTTGTAACGCATGGTGTATACAGTAGTAGTATTGTTAATAAATATGACGTGGAAGCTAATCTGGGAACTCTTGATTCTTAAACATGACACCAGATGAAGCTAAAAATAATAGGGTTAATTTATAAATTTAATATGCGTGATATCACAAAAGTTTGAGGTATCTATTTTTTATGCTAACTTTCGTCATTCACTCTTTCTTATTGGTCAACAAACGCCAACTGCTCCAATCTACGAGGGGAGAGTGAAAAGATTTGAGCCTCACAGGGAAGGGCTGTTTGAGCTACAGTTTCTCATTAAGATTTCTCTACATAATCACACAATCTCAATAATCACCCGCCCCCCAGATCAATGCACTTATGCATTCTGTGCTGCAATTTGTTTACAGTCATCTGGTTGAATGAAATATCCTGAGTCTCACACCAGTGAATGACCGCCTTCGTCCGTGTGGAAGTGACGTCCTCGAAGTAGATTCTTCATAGCAGGGAAAAGATGAAAATGTGAGGGGGTAGATCGGGGGAATAAGGAGGATGGGGAAGTGCGGTGAAGCCACACTCGACCAAAGCAGCCTGTGCAGTGAGGCCTTTCCGTCAGAGGTACAGAATCACGGCCCTGTCGGCCACTCTCGTCTTTGGCACTTCATTCATTTTCAACCTGACAAAAAATAGAAGAAAACATGTGAATTTCATAAAAGTTCGCACAGAGTGTCCTAAAACTCAAACCTTACATCCTCCAAAATTTTTACTACCTAGCATCACTCCTTCCATGTGAGGCTCAAAACTTTTCACTCTCCCCTCGTATATGGGATCCATGGAAAATTTACATAAATTTTGTCTTCTGCGTGCATTTGTCTACAAAAAAACTATTTTTACTCTTAAGTGTACCACACTTCTGTGATACAAAATTGTCCTGCGACCCAACTTCGAAATGAGTATTTGGTATTCATTATAATTCTATACTTGCGAATTTACAATATATATACTGAGTGCAAATATTACAACATATCTATGTCAACCGCAGTGAACCTACCACGAGGCATATATATATATATATATATATATATATATATATATATATATATAAAGGAATTCGCCCCCTCCCCACTAGAATAAACACCCTCCTCTCCGAAACTCACAGCAAGTGTGAGATGAAGGTACAATAATAAAGTAATGCAGCTAACTTAAATAATTATGTAGGTCAAATGTTTCTACAATAGCTTTTGCAGATCCTCTTTTGTCTTAGATTTCGGTTTTCTCTCCACACTAAATGTTTCTTGAGAAGGAATATATTCCTCAGAGATGATGCCGCAAAACCTAAGCATCAATCTACATAGGCATTAGCATACGTCAAAACTGCCACAGTTGTAAGTAATTCACCACTATTATTCTGTAGGAAAATAAAATTTCAAATATTGATATTGGTATAAAAGCACGCAAGTAAGGAACAATCAAAAGTTGTAACATATACTCACTTTTCTCTTCCCATGATTGTCGTGGATTCTTTTCAATTAGCCTACTAGTTATCAATTTCACTTCTTCTGTTCTCTCGGAAGCGCAATGAAAGCCATTTACTGGTAAGCTGGAATAATGCCGAGATCTGTACGTATATGAAAATATCGCAAAGACAAACCCGATACACGTTATTCGTACTTTTACGCGAACTCGAATAACGAGGCAAAGAAGGCAAAACAATAAATGCACACAGAAAGAAAGAAAGCATCAGGGTACTCACCGTATCCGGTCCACGTCCATCCAGGAATGTCCCTGTGGTGCAATGTTCAGTGGTTCGGTTTTCGGCGGCGTAATTTTACTCGTGGGTTCGTGCCCACCAACTCCCTCGCTGCCGGCCCGCCTGGTCGCTAGGCGAAGCGAACGCAGAGCACCGAAGCCAGCCACTCCCGGCGAATAGCACTTATCGCGCACTAAATAAATCTCTCCCGCTGCTGAAAGGCAAAATGCGCGCACAGATTTTGAGACACTGTACCTGCCTTTTGTACTTACCTTACAATTACGATATTCCGAGATTTCCGTCAAAAGGTCCGTTTGCCAGGAGTAGACTTCACAGTTGCTACGATGATTTCATCTTAGATCTTGAATTATCAAATTGTCATCTTCCGGAACGTTTCTTGCTGGCATTCTGAACAGTTTCATGTGATGGTAAGTCGCGTAGGTGTATCTACTTCAAATTCACTCCTGTCTTTGCACTTCAACTGCGTTTTCAAACTTCCAGTATCACTTTAGGCTAAATTTCCTTTGTTCAAAGCTTAGTCTGGCTTCGTTCGGTATTCAAATTGATTAAACCTGCAAAAAAAGGTCAGGAAATTATGTAAGTTATCAGGTGTTATACATGCATATACATATTTTGGGTCACACTGAAAATAAGGACCGAAGATTGTTAGGAAATGTGCATAGGATGGAGGAGGGCTGAGTGGTGAAGAAAATCTTTAAAGGGCAATTAGAAGTAGTAAGGACACTTGGATGCCCAAGACAGACATGGTATGACAATGTACTTGAAGATATAAAACAAGTTGGAATATGGAACTAGAGAGAGCAACCTTGGGATAGGGAAGCTTAGGGGAAATCTGGCAAAGTCTGTATACTGTCATAAAGAAGTATTTGTACAGTCACGGACACTTCTGGGTTGTAATGATCCCACTGAAAGTCAATACAGCTATCCCAACCCAGAACTGTCCGTGACTGTACCATAAGGAAAACCGTGAAGGCGTGGTAAGTGGATGATTGAAGAAAAAGAAAGTGAGAGTAATCGATCGGGATCTTCTTAAAACATACCATCTCAGCATTCTCCTCCAGTAAAGACCAACGAAAGGCCTCAACCAGGATGACAAACCATTTGATTTGAAAGTCTGACTTCCCGTATCCGAGTCCATTTCTTTAATCACTCTCTCAACGTGATCGTGTTTGCCTTTAGTAACGAGATAAGGACCGGCTTGTTTAATAGAGTTCTTTTCTTTGGAACATTACAGCATAGAGGCTAGAACAGGTTCCAAAAGAACTGAGTTGGCAACAGTGTCATCAAGCAACCACGCTTCCCAGCTTAACAGTTGGACAAAGAAAAGTACATGAAGAGAATTATACGCCATCAGCAACCATGGCAGCAAAATTAGGTTTACACTCATTTCGCTTCTTCAAAGAAAACTCCAACACCTTCTCTCCCGAAGCGTGTTATTTGTGTGTAGTCATTAACGGAAAATTATTACTTGCAAGAGCCAAGGACATAGAATTGTATAAATGGCTTTCTCGATATTTGACCCCCTCTATGATTTGTTGGGAGGTCGATACTGTTCAAAGCGATGCAGAGTGGTGCGTTGACTAACACTGTGACAGTGCTTAAGACCCAAGTGGGAGGAATGTCCATCAAGAAGCACCTCAAGAGGGTGTTCTGTTGCAATGGAAAGCTCTCTAACTGTTGTGCGAACAACCACGTTGAAGGTAAGACAATAACATCACGATCTTAGTATAAACAAATACCAGGCGCCGCAAGCAGTGGAAGGGTACTTGTTTGGTATGAACACCAGGGCTCGAGATGGACCGGAGAAACGTTCCGCTTCGTGATTATCTGGAACTTTCCCGTTCCATCTAGTCAGAAATGGCAAATGACCGTTTCGGTTCGTTTATTATCATTATTATTAGATATGTCACTACCAGGGACGGCATCAGCCTGATATAAGTAAGAGGGCTATAAATTTAGTTTCAAATTATCAGGGGCTAACTAACATGGGCGTAATTTGGGGCCTGGCTTTTGGTAGGGGGCAGAATCAGAAAGTTTTCCACCCCCCCCCCCCACAAAAAGTGTTCATGTGATTTATGTATGAATGTGACGTCGTGAAATCGAGAAAGAATTATACTTCCAAATTCTCCTCACCCTAACCAATGCTGTTGATTGATTGATTGATTGATTTAGTTTATTTTACTTCGCGTTTTGTGCCTCTTGGCTAATTTGCGAAGATGGGGATGAGTGATGAAATTGATGAATGGACATTCACAAACAACCAAGCGCAAGCGGGATTCGAACCCGGGACTCCTGGCATCGTAGCGCGATGTGCTAACCACTCCGCTACAGGGGTCTACTCCACTCGGCCACAGATGAATGGGCGGTGGCATCGGTACGTATCGATCTATACAGTGGTGTTACGTAGACAAGTTCATAAATGCACGCATTTTGAATGTACATTATGGTCAAATTAGAATGCAATTGTATTGATTAAGATCCATTTTTCGAATGTGACCATAGTGAACATTCTTTCGCTAGATCTACGATTGCATCTGTTCGACATCAAGGATGAACAGCCTTTGATGAGGATTAGGCTGCACATCCTGTAGTTTATTGCAACAGTTGTTTTCCTGTTTTGATTCATTCCCAACATGCATTACTATTTGATCGCACATTGTACATTCTTGTATTTAAACTTTAAATAATATACTTCATTGTTTAAAAGGGCAACGCCTTACTTTCAAAGTAAAGAAACTCGTTAATTTTTGCTTTGAGAAGGAAAGAAAACTAACTTGAACGTTACTTTTATAAAAAATGAATTTCCCAATTTTACTATTAAATATGTTGCGATGGAAAAGAAAGGGTTGTGGGAACGGCGGTTTCCAACATATTGGAACACTTTTGTCGTTAATTCCTTTTCTTGTCTGTTTTGGTGACCATATCATTTCAAAATGACACGAATTTTGTTCAGGAAGGTATTCGACTTATCTAATATGTAATTGCAAAGCAAGCTAAAATGTAGTCTTCGGAAACTTAACTCCTTACGGGGGCCGCCCCTCTACGAAAACATTACTTCCTAAGCCTAATGTGCAAATGTATATTTTAGTGAACCAATGTAAGAGCCTTGTCTGTTTTGTCTATTGCTTGATAAAATGGCTGCAACTTTCAAGGGTCAGATAATGGTCATCTCGAAATGTCACAATTTGCGACACGAAGAAAAATTAGAGAGGGGACAACTCAACAGCCTCCTCGATTTCCAATTTATTCTTATCTAATTTCTGGCTGGCAGGAGTCCAATCTGGCATTTATTCAAGCCAGATCATGTTATTACTAATATATCCTATAACCATGGTTGGAAAAATTTGTGTTTTCTAGAAGAAACAAAACAGTTTTTTTTGTTTTAAACATGTTTTAATCAAAAACACAAAACATGTTTTAAACAAAAAAAAGCGTTTAAAACATAATACCAAGATGATTTATTTTGTAAGAATAATGGTTGATAAGGAATCTGTTAATCATCCAAGGAAGGACTGTGTTTCTAGTTATAAAGTAAACACTTCTTAACTTCTTAAAATACGTATTTACGTTACTCTTAAATCTCGCATGTAGGCTGAGAAGGTTCAACTAATTCACGGTTGCCAGGCCCTACTCCATCCCCGTGGTTGCTACTCTGTTTTCCGAAATAACAAAACACATTGGCATTAACAATGTGCTTAAGTGTGGAATAAAACTGTTTCATCCACAAAGTATTTACAACATTTGAAAAGAAAAACAAAAGGTGTGTGTTTTCAACGTGGCCCACAGGCACTCATAACGATATGTTTCTTTGTTAACTGAATATATGTTTTCAGGCACTGAACAGGTTTCTGTGCACAGTAAGGTACGTAAATGACACAGAGATATTAAAAGACATAGTTACCAAGCACACAAGGCACACAGACTATCAAGTATCAAAATATACTTTAAAAATGTTTAAAACACTATGTTTGAAATGTATAAAACATTTGTAAAAAACAAAGTCATATGTTTTAAACGTTTAAAAGAAGTTGTTTCAAACATGCCGACCCGCCTATAACTATGCTAGCTGACATACCAAGTTGCATGCATACGACGATCATGTAAGTTTCTCATCATTTATCTCATCTTAATCCTCGCACTTCCATACAAAGTAGTTTCCTAGAATGGGGAGGGGGCTCCATGGATGCACTTCCCTTAGCGGCTTTGATTTCACACCAGACTGGCGAGAAAGAATTTCCTCCAGACCCCGAACGAAAGGCCATATTTCCAGAGTGTTGTCAGCTCGGGCTGCAAACCACAAACTTCAAGAGAACCTCTCGCGGGCCGGTATAATTTGTGCCAGGACCCGGTACCGGACCGCGGCCCGGCGGTTGAGAAACACTGTACTAGAACCTTTTGTAGGAAAGTGATATCTCCTAATGCATTGACATTGACACGTCCTTTCCCAGAAACTAATATTTATTGTTATTAATTATCTTTTCTCTTGTACAAATTTTTGTTGTTCTTTAATCTTAATTTCTGTAATTTACCTATCACTGATAATGTCAGGATAGTGACTAGCCTGTATATACTTATCTTGTTAAGAGCTGTTGCCATGGCAATTACGAGTGTGTTTTGTCTGGACTTTAAAGCTCGGGCTCGGTTTTTGAATAGAGTGATCAAGTTGAATTATAAGAAGTTTAATCTGTGGTTTAATTTCTTTAAGTGAAATGGATTATATGTTAGGCATATAAGTATTTAGTTTACAAAGAAGTAAAATCGTCTTCCTTTTTCTTAGTGGAAACTTAACTTTGATTTTTATTTGACGAACTAACAGAGATATTACTCCATACCCTGAGAGGCATCACGCGAATGCTTTCGAGTCTTTCATGTGAACTTATTATTTGCTCTTTTAGTTAAATAATGTTCCTTTGACTAAAGAACGTGTCAACATGGGCAGGTATTTTACAAGGGGGATATGATCGTATGAGAGGGCCATTTCTTTAGTAGTAACTGCTCTTTTTGTATATGGGTCAATCCATATGAAGTCATACAACATGGTTACTGGAGCATTTTTAAAAAAGTTTATTTTTTGTGTGGTGTGAGCCTCATATGTTGACAGTTAAGAACCACTGTTATTTTATTTTTACTATCACCGATTTGAAGATGGCGCGCGTCATTTTCTCCATTCGTAAGCATCAGCGGCAACATTTTAATCTCAGCTCTGTTAAGTCCAACGACAATGAGACAAAATCTGTGATGTTAAGCACATTATAGGCTACAATTATATTTCTGTGTAATTTTCTAAATATTATTCCTTCATAATAAATTTTAAGGTCAAAATTGTGTATTTTAATCGCTCAAAATGACATTTTTGGACTTTTTTTTTTTTAGGGGGAAGGCAGTTTGTTTGAGACTTGAATTTTTTTGTGCAAGTACCTGTGTACCAATAGTGTGTGCCAAAATTATTTGAAGCCTGAGACTTTTATCCTTTTGTTTCTACAGAGTCATAAACATGTACTTTTTGTTTAAAAAAATCCAAGTTCAGGGTTAAATATCTCTGGTGGGCAGTTGTTTAAAAATCTGAAATTTGTACACAATACAGTACTCCATGATAAGTAACTTCAGTAAAAATTTTGAGTTTGAGATTCAATTGGTTTAAGAGATACAAAACTCGTGAAAAACTCATTATTTTGCATTAAATATGGTATGCCTAATTTCATTTCTTTTTGATCTTCAGCCGAGAGATCGGGAGAAGCGTGGCGGGCGGCGCTGACGGAGATGCCGACATTTGCGTCCTGTAATGACCGCTTATTTTTATGGACATATGCATACATTCATATAAATATTGCAAAGCGAGCGCTAACCTGTGTTATAATTCATCACATCTGTAATTCATCCAAGTTCTGCCCTTATATACACAAAAAATACGCTTTAGAAACGATGTTAAGAACCACAGATAATCAAACATTTTAATCATAGTTTTGACCAGTAACATCCTGCTTAAGTTTATATCCTTGAAAGAGTTTTGTGTCGATCGTTTGGAGGTTTCGAATGTGCAACACTGTATCAAGATTACGCTGCAGACGAAACCGTTAAAAGTCAATGGTTTTCGTGAGCTTCCTTGCAATCCGAAATCTCCGAGCTCGAGTTTTTTGTTCCATCGTGACTAGATGAAGACAGAGCTGTGAATATAGTGGCGAGCAGATGTAAACCAAGAGCGTGTTAATTTCGTACTGTGCGCAAGAGTGATATTCTTGGTTACTTGCCGTTACTTGTTTGTGTTATTGCAGTGTGCATGTGTGTTGTGTCAGTGAGACGATTGGAATGCCAGCCGCAAGGTTCACGTTAGAACAAAGAATTCTTATGTATGACACTTACGTGAAAACAGACTCGTGTCGAGACGTGTGTAGGCAATATGTACAGAAATTCCTAGGCGTTTCACCTCCACATAGAGATACCGTTAGACATCTTGTCCTTAAATTACAAGAAACTGGATCGTTAAATTTTAAAACACCTAAGCAAAAAAGACTGATTCTAACCGAAGCAAAACTCAATGAAATTGGTGCAGCGTTAGAACGTTCTCCAAACAAACCTCTACGCCGTGAGATGGACGTGTCAAAATCATCAGCACATACAGCTACTAAGCTCCTAAAATTAAAACCGTACCCGTATAACACAGGTTAGTGCTCGTTTTGCAATATTTATATGAATGTATGCATATGTCCATAAAAATAAGCGGGCATTACAGTACGCAAATGTCGGCATCTCCGTCAGCGCCGCCCGCCACGCTTCTCCCGATCTCTCGGCTGAAGATCGAAATGAACGCACGGTATATCTTTATTTGAGCGGACGAGGTTCAGCGTACGCTGTTCTCTCAAAATCGAATGCATTTCGTAAGGCATTAAAGTCCCGTAGAAGAAGGTTCCATGCTTTCTCCTTCTCCTTTTGTGTTGTGCCGTCAGTTCTTTTTTAATATTATTATTTTTTTACACTCCACTACATCCTTGTACATATTGACAAGGTTGATTAGTACATCTCTCAAATTCAGAGAAGTTTGTAGCCCGAATTATTTTCTTTCCTACATGTTGATACTTTAACACATCACATTACATCACATTACTCTATATCAGGTATAGCCTTACAAATTAATCTCGGATCAGTTGAACGGAATCTCCTGAACGTCGTTTTTCGTTGGTGCAATGTATATCTTTAAACCAAGTTCATTTAGAGTGGATTAAAATTGATCTCGTTCATCTGAACTTCGAAATAATCGGCGTTGGTGTACGCGGCCATAAGAAATTCACACGACTTCATCAAAAGGCCACCGTCAGCTGTTCTCGTGCTGAAATTTTTGTGGAAAAATTGCTTAAAAGAGCGGGAAGAACATCCTGGAGCAGAGACGATAGTGTGGAGAGAGAAACGTCACAGAAAACTTATAAAAAAATTTGCATCTCTTGACCCTTACTGCGATAAACCTTATCAAGAGACACTGGAATACAACGACATTATATACGCATTTGAAAATGTAGAGCATCCGGGAACATTTTTTATTAATTTTTTTACTACTTTGCCACTCGAAGTGTGATGTATGCGGAGAGTTCAAGGGCGTAAAGTTACATCCCGGATGCGACCTTTTCAGGGCTGAAACAGATTTCGTGTTATCGGAAGGACATTATATGTTTTTTTCGTAATCTTTCACAAACAGAAGAAGCTGTCTATATAGCAATTCCGTGCTGTACGGTTGTATTTCTCGTGCGTCTTAGTTGCTCGGAAGTTGCGTTGTAGAAATGATGGAATCAACTGAAGCAGTAGTAGCAATGGATGTGCGGAAGAAAGGTGAGGCTTAGCATAATGCATTTTTCGCTTGGTTTGCCAATTTTCAATTACAAGGGAGAATCAATTTCTCCCTGGTTTTCAATAAAATATCGTTTTCCTATTGGCTGTTTATGTTAGGAGTGGGGGAACCACGCCACGTGTTTTTGGCGATGTAAAAACTTCCACGTTGGCATTTTTAATTGTTGGCAACCTGAACTTTAGCTTACTATCGCTAATTAACATTGATCTGTTATATAAATTATCAGTTTTTTTGTGTTATTTGTTATGTTATGAGTTTGTATTATTGTAAGATAGAAAAATCTGTTATGTGTTTCTATGTAGCAGAAGGGTTGCACAAGTTTGCTGAATTTTAGCACAGACCTATTGCTGATCTCCATATATTTTCAACTTTGAGTTAGTGCCTCTATACGTTAAGAAGAATAAATCTTTGGGGTCTACGTGCAGTCGCTTATGAGCCATTGCGGAGGCCTTTCCACCCATCTGCCTGCGAACTGAGGCCATTGTCGAACTTTCTCCTCCATTAGTAAACTTGCTGGTGTGGTAAGCATGCACACAGATATTGAATTTTTATTTGCCGAGAAATTTCTGTAAGTTTTAGGCTGACAGAGGCAAGAAATCACTCCTCTTCGTTGGTGCAAGTGTGTGTAGGAGGCGCCATCTTTAAAACAACAAAAATGGCGTTTTGAAGCTCACTTGATTAGTGTTGCAGCCTTGAGGTCGTTTTGTAAACAACAGTTGATACCTCATGTAAATTTGAGATGTATACAGTCTATCCTACAATTTTCATTGGACTTTTAAGGTTTTTTTTTTTACTCTTGTAATACTTTTATCTGGTAGGAGCAAGGTCGGTCGGATTCATGGTCTTGCCCCGCCAGTGTAAATGCCGCCCATTCCACACTATTTTCAGTGAATTTTTTGTGGATTGTACTTATCTTCCATTACATGTAAAACTACTGTAGATCCAGTAATAGGTTCAAATGCACTTATTTGGGCCTTTGAGGTTCGAGGCCACCTAATAATTTGCCTCGTATGGTTATTATTAGACACCGGATTTTAAAGGGAACTGGTTTTCTTATTTTTCAACAAGTAAATAACAACAATGTTGATAATTATCTTTCACCAACAAGATTATATGCTTTTCCCTTGTTTTTCCTTAGTTATTATATTTTAGAAATGAAGTACCCGCGTTTAACAAAACAGATGGTTTCACAATTATACACTTAAAGAATTCTCACGACTTGATAATCGCTTATTAGATCTACAATTTGATACTTGCAGTGTTCAATATTATTTACACTGTCGTTAAAGTAAGAGAGGACAAGGGTTTATGACATGTGTTGTATACATTTATACAGGTGAACTTTTCAGAACACGCCACTGTCTGTGAGTAAGAATGGTGAAAATTCAACGATTGCATTGAAGTAATGTATTGTAAACGTTCTTTCATGCGTATAATTCAATGATTCCAAAATGGCATTGGGAACATAGAATCACTATTCGTTAATTGGAGACTTCGAGTTGATGACATCGTTCGCCTCAGTACCTATATATAATATATTAATAAATTATATTAATATAATTATATATTAAAATAATATTAATTAAAATATCCAAATTAATTAATATTGTAAAAAGACAGTATGCGAATAGAGAAATAACAGCACGTATTCATTATCTATCTTACGTGTAGTTAAGATCGCCAAAATTTGTATGAAAAAAGTTCCCTTGGAAGGAAATTAATGTAAAATAGATAAAGAATTGTAAGTAAGTGTGTAAAGTGCTCCTCTGTGCTTTGCACCACGTCATGAAGGCATATAGAGGGTGTGGAGTTAGGGCCCCACACTTTCTTGATCACAGCCGAAGGTGGGGGTGATATGATGAGCACCACGCCCCTGGCCGACTTTACCCCCCAGAGTTTCCTCCAGGTATCCACTTTATACAACGCTTGGTGGGCGCCGGAGTTGGAAAAAATCCCGGTTCTGCTCCCTGGGGATCGAACCCGGGTCTCTCGCATGGTAGTCAGACGACCTAACGACTGAGCTACCGCGGCATAGATAAAGAATTGAATAACAAAAAATGGATGTTAGATTGACTAAAAGTAAAGTTCCTGATCAATATTTTATGCATATTGTCATAGGTAGTAGCGTGAATAAACCTTTTTAGGTACTGTCAATTAAAAGCAGACTGATCCCAATATAATCCTTGCCTTCGAAGAAGTTCAGAAGAAATTTAAAAAAACATAGATTACACAATAAATGCTAAACAAGTATATTTTCATTATTTAATTTTAGAACTTGGTTAGTCTTTTAGAACCCCGTCCTAAATACGTCCTTGTTCCCAGTGGGTGCCCAGGCTTATCACACGATTTTCTTTTAGGTTCAGCAAATAGGGAAGGTGGGCTTATTTCAGTCACCTATTGACGTCATCACTTGGTATGATGAAGGGAAGTTAATAAATAGCGAAAAGAAGATTGCCGGCCGGTTCAAATCCGGGAACTTTTCTAACGATGGAAGCGGCCCCGGCACCAACCCAGCGTCGAATGACATGGGTACCTGGGGGAAACCCTGGGGGGTAAAGGCGGTCAGGGGCGTGATGCTGATCACATCACCCCCACTCATGACCGGATCAAGAAAGTGTGGGGCGTTACCCCCACACCCCCTATACGCCTTCATGGCGTCGTGCTAAGCACAGGGGAGCACTTTACTTTTTTACTTTTACTTTTCGATATTTCCTTAATTTAGACATTTCCTTAGAATAATAAAATAATAAATAACAATAGTAACAACAGGAAGCAATTACGCAACGACAAGTAAGGGCGAGGTTTCCGGACCTGAAATTACAAGCATTGAGGATGCTGCTCCATTGAAAATTATAAGTTATATACTTTACTGTGTATTATTATTGAATTCACAGCATCCTCTTGTTTGTAGAGTTCTTGTGTAAAACGTACATATAGCATGATGATGTTCTTTGTAGGAGAAGGTAAAAGAAATGTATACTTTACTATAACTTTTTTTCTGAGTAATTTTCATTGACATTGCCGTGGGAAATATTCGTGACATTTTTTTATTTCAATTTGAAACTTTGTAAAAAAAAATATGAATTTGGTACGGATTTGCTTGCAGAAACTACAATGCACACTATAGATGAAGCTAGTTCATATAGGACGATTTGAAACATGCATTTTTTTTATTATTATTTTGGAAAGCTATAACTCAGGAACAAAAGTAGTTGGACACTTGTAATAAAAGTCCACGCTAAAGTTTATTATCTTCAAAGCATGGTCGCGGGTTTGAATTCCGGTCTGGTTGGACATGGATGTTCTTTGTGAGTGTCCCTTGCTCAATTTCATCACATCATCACTCATCCTCATTTTCGCGATTAGCCAAAAGTGGCAGAAAAGCGAAGTAAAATAAAACAATCAATCTTCAAAGCATGATTATTGCCCCCTAGGATATGTAGTCTAAAAAGTCATTAGGATTAATAATTTAATACAGATTAAATTCCAATAATTCTCATGGCGTCTTCTGCTTCGCTCCAATCCTTTTAGTGTGACTAATTGACCATTTACACGAGGCCAATTGTGAAGACATTCCACTAAGCCAATCCAATGACTACTGGCGCCGAAAACTTTGAAACCATTCTAATTTAGTGGAGTGGCTTGAGACAATGGCTGGTTGCCTCTATTCACACGATGCCAATGTTGAATTAGCTTAGTGGAATGTCTTCACAATTGGCCTCGTGTAAATGGTCCATGAAGGAAGAGACTATTTAAACGTAGAGCTAATCCTACGGGAGACACACGTTTTCTGTTGCACGTGCTTCTCCTTATCAAGTGTGATTCATGCTTTTCTTCTGTCATGTGAGTAACAAAAAAATTGATGTTCGCTGTCAAGAATCCGACAGAGGGTAACCATAAGAGATAACTTTTAGCCCAGAATATTCATGAAGGCGTAGTGGAGGATGGTAAGAATAAATATGTATGTATGTTTGAATTGGGTGGAGTTAATGTTCCAATTAATTAATTAATGTATATAGAGGGGAATCAGCAGTGACGGCGCCAGGAAAAAGTGACGGGGTGGGCGGAAGGGGAGCGAGAAAATATTGTAGGGGGGCAGTTACACTAAACGCCTGAAAACACTACATATATATATAATATACATATATATATATAATACTTATTATTATTATCATTATATTCATGTATGGTATTTTGTGTTTGTCCTTTATTCAGAGTGGACGTTTACTGCCTAAATTTAGTTCTTGATTAAGAGTTTATCTCCCTATGATTCCCATGCACAATTAGTAACAGAACTTACCTTACGTATGTTCCGGTCCACCTCTGTTTATCACTGCAGAAAAATGTCAACTATCGGAAATATAAATCACTTCCAAGTTTCTCAAGCTGCACGTACTCAACTAACAAACAGCACAGTTTAACGAAAACGTTACACTTAATTTGCACTACGTAATTGCATAAATCAAGTTATAAAGTGTAAATGTTAAGAACGTCGAGGCACAATCGGACGATGACTTCCCACTGACTTCAATTTCCAAGCACATGCTCAACAACGCCACCTGTTAATAGCGAAAGGTATTCAAGTAGTCGATTGCTGTAAGGGCGGAAATAAAACAACGAAACTTGTCAAAAGATTCATCTATATCTTGACAAGTGCTGCAGATACACAGATGAAAATTTGTAGATGACAGACCGGCAAAATATTAGTCAAATCACCACGATCTGTTTATTCGTGGAAGACAATGATAAAAATCACGTGACCTATCAAATATCTTAGAAATGATCAGAACTGATACATGCAATAATATCATCATGCACATGCTACAACAATTTCCTACGTTAGCCCGTCCATCTGTCTGTGAATTACAGGCCATAAAATCAGGGCATAATTATTTACGTGTTATGCGACACACGCCAGAACTTATTTAATAAAAACTATGCAATTAATTATAAAAGTCAACATTGCCTGCGATTGATACGTTCTCTTTCCTTGAAGCATTGTGTACTGCATCTTTGTAGATGCGAAAATCTTTAGCTATTGATGCCGAACTTGTTTTGATCTACTTTAAAGTTCATCTTTTCACATAAACGAAGGATTGGCATTTGGCATGTCACGATACATCACACGCTGAAGGTCCGTGGGGAGTAGTTAGCACATATTACAATGTCAGGGGTCCCGGGTTCGAGCCCGGCCTGGACATGGGTGTTCTTCATGAGTATCCCTTCATCAATTTCATCATATCATCAGTAATCCTCACCGTCGCGCTCGCGATTAACCAAAAGTGGCAGAAAACAAAGTTAACGAGAGTCACACACACATAAATGTAATACAACAAAATTAATTTTTGAGCCAAGTTGTTTTTTAAGCAGGAAAAGTGATAACATGTAGAATATTTATCCCTTTTAGAAAAGATTTAAATAACCATACTCTTTAAAGTTAAAACCCTTAGTATTAATTTTTCATTAACGTTGTTGGGTTGGGGGGGATCAGTGCATAGGCCGAACTGGTACGTTTTTAACGGAAGTTAGGGTGCTGAAAAAGCATTTTGAATGCCAAAATTGCAGGAAAATGTGGCAAAATACTCGTAAATATGACTTTTTTAAAAGGAAAAAGTCCAAAGAGGGGTTATGACCATCCCCTAACACCTCTTTCCAGTTTGTATTTGTTTTAGTTAGCATCTCAGTTCCATCTATTTAATTGCTACAGTGAGAACTGATCCACTATAATGCGAATCGTGTTTAATTTTTTACGTGAACTTCCATAGGAATGAGGCATTTCCATACGCGGATACAGCAGTGGCTGCTGCTCCTTAGCAAAGTTGCACAACCACAACCGCCACAACATATTTCTGGACTTACTTTGATAATTACTGAACTTATTTTCTAGAGAATATTAGTTCCATAATGTAATCATAAGGGCAATTTCTGTTGTTGTGTGTACTCTGCTTCTGCCACAAGAGAGCATTGGAGGCCTCCCTATCCTTTTACGCGCGTATCGGACGCTATATCTGCTTTCATGGGCCTGGTGATTGCACGCCGGTTACAGCCTCGTCCAGATGGTACAGAGTTGCCAACCTCAGAACTACAGCGCCCATTCAGAACGTTGAAATACGTATGTCAAAGGGGCCATATTCTTGTCTTGTGGACAGTACATTTGCATTTAACGTTTTACACAACATGAGAGCGCTAAGTACTAACAGCCCGCTCCGTGGAGGGGTGGGCAGCGTCAAACACTGCAATGCCAAAGCTCCAAACTTCGAACCTTGATCAAGACATGGATGTATGTTTTTCCACTGCAACCACCAACGTTCCGAACAAATAACCGCCAATGGGATACATATAAATAAAATTTGGGTTTCGGTCTAAGTTACAACTTCCATTCAAATAGCCAAATTATTTCGTCTCTATTGAAACAACACAGTAATATCAGTGGCGAAACAACAGGGGGGAGGGGCATTGCCCCCAACGGAAGTCAGTTCTGGGGGGGCAAACATTGACGGCCAAGTGTACCTGCAGGGGGCAATTACCGCCCACAACTTCGAATTTTATGCAAATAAAAACACCAAATGTAAAATTTTCTTGCTTGCTTCGCTCGCAATGCCTTCTTTTCCTGGTCTTATCAAGTTCAGGACCGTAGTTAGGGGGCGGCGGGAGTCGGCCCATGGACGCCGATCGATCTAAATTAAAATAAGTTGTAAAATTGATTGATTGATTTGTGGTTTGAAGTCCACTTTACCCAAAGAAAGGCTAATCGGGACTGGACCTACAGTTTAAAGTGGTATCCGAAACACTGTGCCATGTGCCTCCACCGGGTATCGAACCGGTGACCCCTTCATCACAACGCGACAATGTTACCACTACACTATTGTCTTTTGTATTTCTAGTTACACTTATTTTTGGATCCAACTAATTCCTATGTATTTTTTTCTTTTTTCATTTTTTTCATCTGTGTATTATTTTACATTTAGCTTACTGCTCCATAGGCAGTTTATCTCATCTTATATGTATTATCATATTGACAAGGGTTAGGTGGCAGAGCAGCAGTGACGTGCGGTGACGTCGACACTTGGGGTAGCAATCAGTGGCGTGCTCAAGGGGGGGGCTTGGTGTGGCTCATACCCTTTCCCCCCTTTAGGGCCCAGTATTCCTAAAAATAGAACGTCAATAACAGGAAAAGATTGCAAAATGATGAATGAATACTAAAAAAAGTACACACAACCCCCACCCCCATTTGAAAATAAAAATTATTTGATTTGACTACTAAGCGATAGATCCTGGGTTCGAATCTCGGCTTGGCCATGGGTATTCTTTGAGTGTGTCCCTTCATCAATTATATTGTATTATCTTTGCGATTAGCCAAAAGTGGCGGAAAAGCGAATTAAAATAAATAAAATCAAAGCAGTCAATCAATGATTTGACTTGATTTTTGTTACTTAGCGTCGCATTTTCCTCACATTTGGTTAATTGCGAAGGTGATACGATAAATTAATGAAGGGACAAACACATAGAACACCCATGCCCAGGTCGGGCTTCGAACACGGAACTTCTGGTGTCGTAGCGCGCTGTGATAACCACTCCCCCACTGTTGGTTGATTTGGTGTTTTAAGTCCACTTTATGCACAGAAACAAAACAGGTAGCAAAACACACTTTTTTGTAGTTTCTTCAATAATATTCATTTGGCTTCTTGAGTTCTGAGATACATTTTTCATTTCAAATTATTTCATTATTCACTGTAGAGTACAACACAGGAACAAGAATGCACGCTCATCACGGGTTCGAATCCCGGACTGGATTGTTCAAGGTCCCTTCATTAATTTCATCACATCATCCTCATTTTTGCGATAACCAAATGTGGCAGAAAAGCGAAGTAAAATAAACCAAACCAACAACAATATGAATGTGCGTTCTCTTGCCCTAATAAATACATCCGTTGGAGGCCAAGAGATTAGTATATTTGAAAAAAACACTACTAAAACGAGAGCGAGAGAGAGACTGAGCCAATATTTGTAATTTAATCAAAATACAATATATTCCATATTTGAAAAAATAAAATAAAGAAAGAAAGAAAGAAAGCAAAACATTATTGTCTGCACATAACACGTTCCCATTTCATAAATAATAAAACTACATCCCATATTATACATACATATTGTACAACGTGTAAAAAGTTGTGTAAATACAGAGAACATAAGTACTGCAGAAAATTTTACCCTGAGTTCTTTAGAGGATTTACAAAGGAATCGAAGGGAATCCAATCCCCTATCTGTCCTATAGGTGATAGACTGAGGGACCTAAAAGCACGGGCTTTCAACCATTAAGCGGGGGGCAAGGGGACAAGGGAGGTAGAGGCAGAAATCTTCCCTTTTCCTTAGGAAACCCGTTTCTACCTGGAACTGCTAAGGCGGAAGAAGAGCGAGCTAGGCCAGTGTTGTCCGCAGATCACACCGAGGGACAAGAAGCGCGTGAAAAAGAAAGTGTTGCATATGAACTGTGGCTTTAACAAGACAATAAATATTGTGATTTGAAAGTAATTAGAGATGTGAGATTGATTAATCTATCTCTGCTAGACTAGCTACTCCTCAGTGCACGTCACTGCAGAGCAGCCTTTGGCTGAACCTTCCAGCGTAATAAAGAAAATTTATTTTTATTAACTTTAAACTCACTCCCACTGGTACAACTTCTTTACCATTAATTATACAACAATTTCTAAAATTCTTTGAGAAATTCTCTTAAGGTATCAATTCCAATATGAAAGCAAAACCTTATGAACAGTAATAAGATATTCCTATGTGGCATAGACCTCTTTTTTACTTTGATTATTAATAAGAAGCAACAACTCATTTATTCTGATTTATTTTTCCATTCCAGAAGACAATCCTGTGTACAGCAAGTTGTATCTTATCCCTCTCGGAGCATCAGTCACATTCCTTGTCGGTTTTATAACTACGTAAGTAAATATCAATGTGTTGGCACATGCGTGTGTGGTTGTGTATAATTATTCAATTTTATCATCTTGGTATGTTTATTTCTTATGAATTGTTCATTAATAAAGCTGTCTTTTCAATTTCTTCAGATTTCTAATGTAGGTTAGAGACTCCGACATTCAAATACTTAGGAAACGATTTATAGTCTAAATAATACCCATAATAATTAATTTTTTGAAGAGCTGATATTGTTCTAATAACCTCTCAAATGCAACATGGGCATCATTGGTAATTTTGTGCTTATTATATTACCTGAAGATCAGTAAAGATCTGAATTCTGAATCATTTATAGAGTATACTCTGTCTTGAGTATCTCTGGAGCAAGAAAATTAAAATAAGTCTCTATGCAAGTAGTGATGCAAGATGGTTCCACCAATGATCTTGTGAGAGGGAATGGGATTGCGTGAAGGAGGGAAAGTGACTACAGTTACCAGTCTTCACAGCAGCGTTTACTGCTTCGCTCTACCCACTTAATTTCCACCCTTCTCTGCCACTATGCACGGCTTTGCTCCAGAAATAAGCAAGACAGAGTATAAGTTATTTGAGCACTCTTAAAAGAAAAATATTTAACATTATCTACCATCTCATGTTCTCAATTTGTTTTAGGTACCTCATCTCAACATATCTCGGACATGTTCCATATTTCTTTCCATATATTAGTGACACAGGAACTACTCCACCAGAGAGTTCCATATTTACAATATGCACAACTATCGGCAGCTTATTACGTGAGTACTTTTATGTAGTTTATAAGATACAGTGATAATTTTATAACTAGATAAAATAGTTAAGCCCTGCAACAGGTTTTAAGTTTGCAGCAACTTTTTGCCTCTGTAGACCCATACGTACACGCAGAATATATTTCCGCTGCAATACTGCAGATTTTCTCACCGTCTGTGATATCAACAGCTTGGCGGTTGAGGCAAGACTGGCATGGGAGATTCTGAGCACCTTTCTCGCGCGGATTAATACATAAAACCTGCTGCAAACTTAACCTGTCACAGGGCTTAGTTACCCATTCTTAGGACATAAACCATAAGTGGCGATTTCTCAAGGCAGAAAAAAGTAAATATTATCCAACTATTTTTCTCAATGGGTGTCATATATACAGTATATAGCATATTTCTGTGCTTGAGAACAATTCAAAATTTTGTTTCTTGGGAGCCCATCTGAGCAGTTAGAACTTACTTGACTTTTGGCCACATCTGAAGGGATGATATTTTTCTCACTCTCCAATCATCATCATCGACAGTGTTGAAATTGCAGAAAATCTCAGAGCATCCTATTGTTAAACTTGAGATCTCTATCTCTTTCAAAAGCAAGGATATTGACAGAAATTCTTCTATGGAGAGGATGCCAAGAATCCCTTATCTTAAAAATACACACTGATTCATTTGTATTTCTTTTGACTCAAGGTACACAAAAAAGGAAGTTTTTCGATTACGAGGTTTCTTTCATTATTTTCTTGTAGTTTACAGTTATTACAAGCATAAGAAAACAGTTTTTCTTTGTGTGTTCTCCTGAAACGTCACAAAGAAAAACTGTTTTCTTATGCTTGTAATAACCGTAAACTACAAGAAAATAATTCTATAATGCAAGCAATGCGTACATACAAGAAAAACTATTATTCATCTATTATGAGGTTTCTTTCATTGGACCATATTAATACACATGCAGCACCATTTATAGAAATGCCCATGTCTGGGGGAGAGTAGAATTCAGTGCCTCCCCCCCCCCCACCTTCACAATGCTCCCTTCTCAGCAACAGTATTAATTTAATAGGACACCAATACTTTCAAGTGTAAATTTTTTACCTCCCCAATGGTATAGTGGTAACATCACCAACTTATAATCCAGTCTCGATTAGCCTCTCTGTGCACAAATTGAACTTCAATGTTTGCTTTGCAAGGGGAGCAAGCAAGAAAATTGCATTAAATTTCTTTGTGAGCCATTCATTTTATGTGCAATTTAGTACAAAAACAATTGCCAATTTAGAAATATGTCTGGGAAAAAAAAGGGTATCCCTAGTATTGCCAAATGCCAACCCTCTCTACAAAGGAAAATAGACCATTGCCATCTTTTCAACAAATACAGCAGCTATATTGTATCAGATGTATTACAAAGATTGACTGTAAAATGTGAATACATATTGTAGCAAATCTCAAAACAAATTGTTGTTAGCAGAATGATAATAGCAATAGCGAAAATTCTGCTTCTGGGTCATTCCACGTCAAATCATCCAGGCCATGTCACCCACCATCCCCGATTTTGATGAAATTCGGTATACTTATACAACTTTTGATGCTGATTACAAAAATGACAACTTTTTTGAGTTTGGTCAAGGGGTTCAGAAATTACGAGTTTTTAAAAATCTCCGTGTACGCCACATGCGGCTCCACTTTGAATGACACACATTAGGTTATAAATTATAGTGTCTTCTCTCAGGTTTGCCGTAGAAACTTCAAGTTTCTTTTCTTTTGCTCAGGATAGAGTAAGCTTTCATTTAAATAAGGTTTCAGATCAGTGTATCAATAATCATGTATTTTATGTATAGTTTCATGTATTATTTTAGTAAAATAAATGACTAACTTCAAGAGCGAATTTCGTGCAATGCCCCCCCTTCAATTTCCCCCAAATTTTATATACAGGTAGCTCAGAGTGGGTACTAATGTTTGATGGAAAAATTGGGATGGGCGGTTCAGAGACAGGGTGATAAAAAAATAATTTGCATTAAAAGTTAATCTTATTAAAAATGCTTATGTATTTAGCACAAAGTCTGAAGTATAATATGTTTTGAGGTGTAATATTCAAAATTTCTGTTCACTATGTGTGAAGGTAAGCATAGGCGTAACCTGGCGGGGGCAAAGGGAATCATTTCCCCCTCCAAAATTTATAGATTAATTAAAATAATAATTGCAGTGGAACCCAGATTTCAAGTTCCTCAATTTTATATTTTTCTGTATTTTACATTCAATCTTAGTGGTCCCAACATAGCAAATTGCTAAGAAATTTTCCTAGGTTTTACATTTTTTCGCATTCAAGATTTTTTCAGCTTGGTCCCCTGAACAACGTAAAATCGAGGTTCCACTGTATCTAAGTTAGTTTCAACTGTCTTCAATTTTTTGAAAAATTATAATCCTCATCATTAGCATTCTCAAGTTTAGCAAATTTTCTTCGAGAACATTCTTCGTTTTGTGCATTTTATCTCAATATGGAATTATTTTTTTACTACTCTTCACGGAGATACGTAATATGAAGTAAGAAATAATAATACACATTTGTGCTGATTGAAGTTTTTCCAAATGGACCTTTTCTTGCCACATACCACAGAAAATCTCCTTGTGATGGGGTGGTTGGAACACTTAGAAGACTTGTATAGACATGAACAGTATCAAGTAACAAGTGCAGCAATGAAGTACCAATTCCATAGAAATAGTATTAGAGGCATAAATTTCTTATTAATCACGTAAGGTGAAATGACAACAACCCGCAGTACAATGTGTCAGCGATTGCATAGTACTATACAACAGCACCAGGAAGATTAAGAATGCACTGTTTTGAACTTAGTCTACAGGCTATTTGCAGTGTTCGGTAAGTTACTTTTTACAAGTAACCGAGTTTCAGTTACTCATTTAAAAAGTAACTCAGTTACAGTTACTGGTACTTTGAAAGTAACTGTGAGTTACTTTACAGTTACTGTGAAAGAAACTTACAGTTAATGATCATTGATTTGTGTAAAAATTACAAATTGCGTTTCTAGTACATACTATGTCTTCATATACTTACATTACTACTGCAAATAAATGATGAAACACAGTTAACTTTGCTTGAACGATTTTAATTAAGAAATCATTTGAATACTGACCACGGTATTTTGAATATGGTGTCATTGATTCCACTTCCACCTATTTCTTTCTCCTACATTCCAAGTTCAACAAGTTCCAAAGATCCACTACTTCGATGATGACTTTTTTCTAGCTCGACAGTCCACCTAAAACACCGAAGTTTTCACATACAAGTAGATATGAATTGAAGTAAAGCGTGGATGAAGTTAGCATGCAACAAAGCATAGCTTCCTTGACAGGCCAGCAATTCCAAGAAAATCCTTTTACGTAGCTTCCAGAGAAGGTACAGATATATTTTTTTTACAGTTGGGAACAGAAAATGTGAACGGCACAATTTATAGTGCATGAAATTTTTGCAATGCATATAATACAATCGAGTAAGTATTTTCGGTACTATCTTCATGGGCATAACTTGGGAACTATCTTTGGGTTGACAGAATCATAAAGTTTTCCGTCCCATTAAAATAGTGTCAAAGATTATTTGCTAAATACATTTGAAAAATCACAATAATTACTCTTTTTTTGTTTGTTCCTCAAGTGCCAGGAGGTTCACAAAATATATTTAACTTGTAGGTTTTAATTAATCTATAAATTTTGGATAGGGCAAATGATTCCCTTTGCCCCCGCCAGGTTACGCCTATTCTTACCTTCACACATAGTGAACAGAAATTGTGAATATTATACCTCAAAACATATTATACTTCAGACTTTGTGCTAAATACATAAGCATTTATAATAAGATTAACTTTTAATGCAAATTATTTTTTTATCACCCTGTCTCTGAACCGCCCATCCCAATTTTTCCATCAAACATTAGTACCCACTCTGAGCTACCTGTATATAAAATTTGGGGGAAATTGAAGGGGGGGCATTGCACGAAATTCGCTCTTGAAGTTAGTCATTTATTTGACTAAAAAAATACATGAAACTATACATAAAATACATGATTATTGATACACTGATCTGAAACCTTATTTAAATGAAAGCTTACTCTATCCTGAGCAAAAGAAAAGAAACTTGAAGTTTCTACGGCAAACCTGAGAGAAGATACAATAATTTATAACCTAATGTGTGTCATTCAAAGTGGAGCCGCATGTGGCGTACACGGAGATTTTTAAAAACTCGTAATTTCTGAACCCCTTGACCAATCTCAAAAAAGTTGTCATTTTTGTAATCAGCATGAAAAGTTGTATAAGTATACCGAATTTCATCAAAATCGGAGATGGTGGGTGACATTTTCACAAAATTCTGGATGATTTGACATGGAATGACCCTTCTGCCTAATTTCATGTTGCCAACTGTCAGTACAAGTTTACACATGTAAACTAATGTCAAAACCTTGTTTTAAACCTTATTTAGAAACATTTTTTATACATAGCGAATAGTTTAACAGTGAAGAGGTTTTCTGGGATATCAACCAGGTGATTTCCAGATAGGTTTCCGAGCTTTCGTCACTCTCATCTTCAGGAATTGAAGTAATGAAGATGAGAGTGACGTTAGCTCTCGAAAGCTTGGAATCCTATCCGGAAATAACCTGGTTGATATCCCGGAAAACCTCTTCATCATTCGCCACCAGGAAAGTTTCAAGAATTATTGTCTAATAGCTTTTGTCAGAACTTGTAGTTATCACATTGTTAACTTGTGTGATGGTAGCTAATATAATTTGGAAATACAAAATATATTTTTCTTTCCAGTTGCAATATTTGGTTACATAAGGTATTATCAAATTAAAGAATATTGTAAAAACCAACCAGCAGACACAAACAAGCTTCTGAGGCTAAACAAGATAGGAGCAGTATGTGCTATCTTATCGTGTTCTGGAATATTCATCGCAGGCAGTGTTCAGGTCACAACAGACTTTGCAGTACATTCAATTGGAGCTCTTTTCGCTTTTGGAGTTGGTGCGGTTTATCACTGGACTCAAGTAAGTAGACAATTGGTATAATATTAGTGGTGTAAGTGCATGCATGTGTGTATGTCCAAAAGAAAAACTTCTGCTTGTGCATATTTGACTTCTATTTAAAATCCATTCACTACATGTTTCTTTAATAATAATAATAATAATAATAATAATAATATAATTTTTATTAGAGTGGGCATGTTTCAGTCTCGGGGGCTGCCCTTACAACAGACCCTTGTCTGGGTGATTATAACAATGCAAAAATAATATAATATATTGATTACGTGTAAAAATAATGGATATGGATTGAACATTAAAATATAAATTTAATAAAATAAAGGAAAATGTATTATATGTATAAATAATGGACATAGATAACCAGCAGCGCCGACTTGTCAAAATTATTGGGGGGGCTCTGATCACTGAAATAAATGAATGAATGACTCACTCCCTCCCTTTTTTAAAAATAAAAATTACGTCTTCGTATAGCAATTTTTAAGCAGCTATCATATTCCTCATGCAAAAGAAATGTAACATGAAAAAAGTTTAGAAATTGTTTCAAAGTCTTTTTATGTCTTTTGTGCCTGGTCATTTGTTTTTTAGATAACAATTAATATTTTTATTGAAAAGTATGTATTTACATTAAGAGGTCAACTTAACAGTTTTATGCCAGCCTCGGTAGACGAGCATGTTGGGTGGTTGTCTCAACTCGCATTGATTCGGAGGTCTCGGGTATCGTACATACGCGTATCAATATTGCCAGAAAGTCGTGTTTACGACCTCAAATTGTTCAGAATTCACTAAACAAACAACATACTGGTATAATTGTCATATCAACTCGTTATTTTGAAACTCTTTTTAGTAAAAATGTTACCAATACTAATAATTATATACTTTTTGCTGTTTCCGGTCATAGCCCCTCCAAAGTTGATGGTTTAGAGGTCTCAGCCCCCCAAAAGTTGATGGTATAGAAATTTTCAAATGTGTATTTAAAGTTACGTTCATGTGGCACAATTCAGAGTAAACTTTACAAGAGAAGCAAAATAATACATTAGATCTTCTTAAGCAAAATTATTTGGGGACTCTGCCATCACATCGTTAACATTGGGGGGGCTCGAGCCCCCCTCCAAGCCCCATGGAGTCGGCACCTATGTAGATAACTAATGTTAGTCACTTTCATTTTTAGTATACGTATGACACGAGCAACAATGAAACAATAATAGCAATAATAATAATAAAGTGTAAAAGGAATAAAATAATGAAGTTTAGAATGTTAATAGCTATAAGAGGTTATATGCACGCAGTTGTTAATTGTTAATTGTAACACGTCTGACTACCATGCTCAAGGTCCCGGGTTTGATCCCCGGCCGGTTCAAATCCGGGAACTTTCCTAACGTTGGAAGCGGCCCCGGCACGCACCCAGCATCGAATGACATGGGTACCTGGGGGAAACCCTGGGGGGTAAAGGTGGTCAGGGGCATAATGCTGATCACATCACCCCCACTCATGACCGGATCAAGAAAGTGTGGGGCCTTACCCCCACACCCCCTATACGCTTTCATGGCATGGTGCTAAGCACAGGGGAGCACTTTTTCTTTTTACTTTTGGATATATTTATAACTGAAAAGTTGCTTGGGATTAAGTGCTTAACTGCCTTGCTAGTAGATGATTTTTAAGCCTCTTTTCAAATAGCTTATGGCATTGAACGGATGTTGGAGAGGTTGGAAGGGAATTCCATTCTTTGGTGGCACTTACGGTATAGTACGAATATTCATTGTAGCTAAAACATTCATCTGTGGGACTAAGTACAAATATAACTTTAAAATTTATGGTAAATGATTTTTTTAATCTTACAATTTCTAAATAAACTACAGTTATATTGTTTTATAATATGCATTCAATGTCTCGAAAGGTGTCTGAACATTGAACATTCATAGCATGTATTTAAACAATGGCCTCCATATATGGAACATTTCTACTGGGTCGTTCTTCATGGAAAATATAGAAAATGCACAAATCTGTTGTTAAGTTGTGTAGGCTGCACAAAGAAATGTCCAAAATGCAAGCCAAGATACATTCAGTGGCGAAGCGTCCTATGAGGCCGGGCCTACCCACGCCATTACTCTTTTAAATGTGTATTTACTTATTTCGTCAAAACATATGTAATGCAATGGAAAAGTTTGGAATTTTCATTTATGATAATTACAAAAAGATTCTAACCCTGTCCAGTCAGTATACGAACTTTCCACGGAGTGAGGCACATTTGCTGGGGCCTCTTCTCTTCACATTCCGTCCTACGGTCGTATATGCGGGAAGCCTAATCTTACGAGTACTGTACGTATGCTTATAACGTGCTCCTGAGGCCGGCCTCGCGGTGTTACCCACTAGGACGAACAGCATATCAGCAACACTGCATTTCCGCCAGGGTTGGAAATTTGTGGTGTACCGGCATTTTTTATAAACATTAGCCTGTGTTCGTGCAGAGATATTTCTATTTCATTGTACATTCTCCATATTTTGTACGAAACTTAGGTTTTCCTTCCTTTCATCGACAAGTGTAAGTGAAATTGAAAATTACGGAGTACTGTAGTTCTGACTTCGTTTTCTGGTCAGAGTGCTGATGGTCTTGTCGATTCACCCAACACCGTAGCGTAAACAGAAAGTCCAAAGAACTTATATTTGTAAAGTAAGTCTTCATACCAAATTACGTAAATTAAAATGATAGTTACGCCTTATATTTACAAAGTAGTTTTACTTTCACTGGGAATAGAATAATTTATTTTTATCGTGAACGGGGATTCCCCTCTCGTTCACCCTCTGGGAAAACTTGCCTCCTGCTCACGACGCTAGAAGGGAGCTTGGCGCTTGGCTCGGAGCGCGAGGTTCGTGGCGGTAGAGCTTTCTTTGTGATTGGTGTCGTGTGCAGCGATCAGATTTATGCAAGAAGTGCTGGACTGAAATGCAAGAACAATCGAGTTCTTAATTGAGTGAAGAAGTAATCATCGGTAAGGTAGGACCCACTTTTGGTCTGTCATGTTTCCTTCTTATAACAATCATTTCTAAAATGTTTTCAAGTATATTTTCCTTTGCAAGTAGCAGTGGCAAGTGACAGCAAAATATTTTAAAAATTTCAAAGTTGTTGAAACGTTATTTAATGCGTTAACACTGTCGTTGAATAAATATTACAAGCAGATATTTTTTTATGCAGCCGACACAAGCGAAGAGGTAGGCAGTTTCGTTTACCCTGAAGGGATAACAAGAGCAGAGGGCGGCCAAATAAAGTACAATACAAGGGAAGACTTTTTTTGGGTTTAGGACAAAGAGGGTTATGGGGTTATTGCGCGGGCCATGTCTGTTTCAGGTCTGGCGGAACATGCCAGTGTTGTCACATTGGATTGGCAGAAAAGAGCTAAATTGCGCCTAAAATTGGGATTCTATTCTCTCAAGCAACTACAATTATTATAACCTGTTTATATGTTACATAGTAACCTGTCGTGTTGCCGGGTCCCAAACAAGGATCCTATGTTCTGTTATCACGTAAGGGTGTCTACTAACACAAGGGGTAGAACAAACTAGGATGCGAAGTATACACACTGAATGAGAGAGGTCACCTTTACTTATGTTTTTTTCTTCAAAGCCCCGTAGTCGTCATCCTAACACGTTACGAAGCCAGGTGACCTAATTGTGGTCATGTCAATGTTTCCTGGTCATCTTTAATTCATTCTCCATACATTCTCATCGTCACGATTAGCATAGATCTGAACAAATGAGACGAAAATATTCAAAATTTAAATTATGTTTACTTGCACATACAGGTGTCAGAAATTCATTTATCTAGAAAGCCAAGACTGGAATTAACTACAACCATTCCTTTAGTTAGACAACAGATAACAATGGTGTTTTCCTCGGTGCGAGGAAGTCTTGCTACAAAAACTAAGTTGGCAGCAATAGAACATACCAAACTGACAGTCGCTGAAAGTGCGGAATTCTGTCGTCTGCTCACGGCACAAACGTCAGACTGACCCGAAAATTATGGGGTTCTTCTAGCCCTTTTCACCTCAATTGCAAAATAAATAAATAAATTTAGAAAAAAGTGATGAAGAATTGACAACAGGGCTCGAGCACTATTCGTTGGATTTTCGCGATGTCTCATGATTGGTAGTTCTTTCTGGAGTTGCGTGCATAAATCAGGGGTTCAAAAAATACAAACAAATAAAAAAAACAGAAGTGAACAAAAATCTAGATCGATGACATCTGGTGGGTGGGGGAGAACGTCTAAGACATAATTATCGTGCTGATGGCCGGTAACAACACTTTTGAAAACGTCACGCCACTGGCAAGTAAAGAAGCGGTCTGGAGAGACATTGAACCACTCTCGATGACATAGCCCCCCCCCCTCCCTTTCTTTTTACAGATTTAAGCAACTAATGGAAATTATCGCACTTCTGTGCCTACCCTGCTAGGAACTCTACGCTTCGCCACTGGATACATTAAACTAAAATATTAGGACCAGGGTCTGAAGTGGAAAATATTAGCTGGAGGGATGTTTGGTCAAGCCTTCGGGTTAGCTTCTGAGGGAATTTTGCCATGGTTTAACATAGTGATAATGAGACTATTGGGGGGATGTTTTGCAAAAATTTTGTTATCTAGGGGAGAATACCCCCTCAGTTCAGGCACTGACTAGGACCCTTGTTTAGCAACAGAAACTTGAAATAAGTTCTGTGGATTAATCTGTAAAAAGATGCCAAAAATAGAGTGAGGATCAGCTAAGGGACTTTCTCAATGAGCAATTGTACAATATGTCTGGGAACTCCTTGTACCCCTACATTATTTCTATACAGGGTGTTTCCGAGACCTTGAATCAAACTGACAGGGTGGATGGAGACTGACCGAAGTATCAATATGAGATAAGAAACATCAGATCGCAAATGCATCATTAAAAAATTATTAGCCTGTAACAGTGGAATGAGACAACTGAAAGATGCAGCTTGTAGATTTAATATGGACATTACTAAAGTGTATCGTAGCACCTCTACAATGAAAACAAAACAAACAGTTGTTCAAAATGGCGGACCCCAACAGGTATGACAGCTTCGCAAGCAGCTCTGTCGCATCCGCTCTAACAGTCATTCTGACGATATAACAGGCAGCAAAGATTCTTGCTAGGAGGAAATTCAAGGGGTGTCCCTCGCAGCTTGCCTCCCAATCATCAGCCATTACTGCCAGGCAGTGCATCATCCACCCTGTCAGTTTGATTCAAGATCACGGGAACATCCTTTAGTTGATATTTTAAAGGGATGAAATTAAATTGCTTCATGTGGCTACACAGTATGCAACATAATTGCCCAGGAACAATTTCCTAAGTAATGTTTCGAGGTAGCACATATGCATGAGTGACCTTAATCACTAGTGATGATTTCATGAAGGCAATGTTGTCAGTTGCTAATAAAATCCTTGATAATCTAGTATGTCACTTAATGTTGGTTTGGTATACAACTACATGTTAGAAACAGTTAAAATCTCTCTTGTATGGCATCCAGTGCGTATATTGAATTGGCTGAAATGGGATATTTTTCAGTTGAGATCATTTTCGTCAGTGAAGCTATAAAGGTATATTTCACTTGCCCAATTATCTATCCAGAGTATGTAATTTTTTGAGCCCATAAACTTGCCATCAACCTCTCAACAGAAACACAAAGCGTCACCCATTTTAATGCACACACTAACACTGTATGCCAAATAAGAACTGTTTTTTAATACAGGGCATTTCAAAATGATCTGAACAATAAAAAAACATGTTCCATGAACAATACCACATAATCACCGATCGAAAATCCAGTGAAATATATTCAAATACATCAAGTTTTTTTTGGAATGGTCCCAGTAGTTCTAAACTCTGCCACCAGGTGGCAGGCTGAATTGTAAAATGGCTGCCAGTGGTGGGGAGAAAGTATTTTGCAAGAGTAGGTAGGTAGTGTGTGACGTCAGTTTCGTACACGATTTCGCAAAGATCCACCACCAAAGAACTCCATTAGATCCCTCGCATTAGCGCAGCGGTACAAATTATTGATGAGAACATTCTGAAACATGTCTGGATGGAGTTTGATTACCATATTGACATGTGTAGAGTGCAGAGTAATGAAGGGTGCTCACATTGAGCATTTGTGAGTTAACTTCGCGATAACCATTGGCACTTATAATTGGACAGTTATATTACATATGAATGAAGTTGTATCTTATTTTGACCATGTATGAATAAAATATAACAAGTTGAAATCGTTCACATAATTTTGAAACATGGTGAATGTAGGTGTATACCAAACAAACATTAATAAGTATTTTTATTAGCAATTGATAACATTGTTTTCATGAAGCTATCACTAGTGGATGAATCAGGTCTTCAATATTTGGTTTGATTTGATTTAGTTTATTACACTTAACTTTTCTGGCATTTTTGGCTTATCACTAAGATAATTGATTGATTGACTTGCTTTATTTTTACTTTTGGCTAATTTGCAAAGATGGGAATGAGTGATGATATGATGAAATTGATGAATGGACACACACACACACATCCATGCCCAGGCCAGGATTCGCACCCAGGAACCCTGGCATCGGAGCACAATGTGCTAACCACTCTGCCACGGGGGCCGGCAGATAAGATGAGAATGAGTGCTAATATGATGAAAATGATGAAGGGCCACTCGATTGCAAAGATAAATAAATAGCTTCAGTTCCATGATAAGAGGGCTGGCAGAGTTTGTCAAGGAATTTTTGCATTTCTATGCTACTTGGATGCTGTTAAAGTAGGATTACTTTGATAAATATTCCCTACTTCCAGGTTTGGTTATGGGTAGTTGCACAGCCCAGGATTCGAACCTGCTATCGGGTCTTCAATAATGTTTTCTTTTTTTATGTAACTCACTAGGCATTTAAAATATTCAAATTCTATGGGAAAATGTAACAGTATTATACAAAACCATTCTTCTAACACCTTGTCTTAAGATTTATGTTCAATCTAAGTTTAAGGTGCAAGACTTCTTGTATACTCTGAGATTCGTGTCTGAGTATTATTAACTTTTAACATCACTCCTGACTTCTCCAAATATTTTACGTTTCATGAGTTATCATTTGCTCTTCTAGCATTGACACCTCTCACTGAAATCACTCACTCTTTCAGCACTTATCTAATTATGTGACTAATTTCATACACCATCCAAGTCTTCAATAAAATAGTGCAATGTAACAGTGAGCTTTCTGTATTCCATTGTTGATCCTGCATGTAGCTATAGCTAAGTTTGTCTGCTGAATCAACACTATTATGCATTCTCTTTTCTCCAGACAGCCGCTTCCTGGTATATGAGAGGACCAATTGTGAGCCTAACAACAGTCAAGGTCCGATTTGTCACATGTGTTCTCAACACAATAGTTTTCTTCATAGCCCTATTTGCTCTAGCAAAAGCTGAAATGGAGTTTAAAGGTTAGTACAGCAAGAAAAAAGTATAGAGTTTGAGTTTTTTCTTTAAGTCCACATATAGGATAATTGGGACTGGACCTATAGTTTAAAGTGGGATCTCCACTGGGACCAACTAAACGAACTTAAGATTGTGCATAAATAAACTTGTTTAATCTAGTGAAGAACTTTTGAAGCATTTTCCTATTTTTATTACAAGGAATGTTCAATACGTTAAAACATTTTAAAGAATCCTGCAAACTAAAAAATATTTTGTTTTAAATCTTGCAGACATCAAGAGCCACAGGACCTGAAAGTGGCTAACTTAATAAAGAATGTCTCCTTCTTAAAGCTGCACCACATATTAATCCCTGTAAATAAAATTAATGAAAGTAATTATGCCCAAGATATTCTAAAAATACTTGCCTGCATCTTGATGTTGAAACTAGGGATGGCCAAATCTGGATAAAATTTTATCCGGACATTGGATAATTTACTAGATATTTAAAAATCTGGATACACAGATTATCTGAATTATCCACATATCCAAATTATCTTAATATTCAGATATCCAGATTATACATTGCATCCGAAATAGATATTGGATAATTTGAAATCCAGATATCCCGGATATTATTGATTGATTGAGTTGGTGTTTTAAAAAGTACACTTTATGCACAGTAAGGCTAATCGGGACTGGACCTACAGTTTAAAGTGGGATCCGAACAACTATATGCCTCCACTGGGTATTGAACTCTGGACTTCTTGATTACTAGGTTAAGACTGCACCCTCGGGGAGGCCCTCGAAACTATGGTATTAGGCAGAAGGAAAATTTACTCGGAAGAATGCTGATTTTGTTTCTATGAGATAACAAACCTCTATTCTGCACACTTTGCTCTCAATTTGTAAAACTGACCTGGTAAACAGTGCTTTGAATAAAAAAATTGTTGTCTAAATGCTGTTTTGTTGTAGCTCCACTTTCCGTTGGAGATGAGTTGATGAAAACATGTTTTTTACATGCTAATACATCACATTCCAAAGCGACGTATCTGGCTGTCGTGTGAATTATCAAAATTAATAAAATGTTTGTGCAAATCTTGTTCCGTATTCTAAATTCACATGCATCAAACTTCAATGAACTCCCCTGAAAAGTTAGTCCATATGGCCACACGACAGCACAGTATTAAGCTGTCAATACAAAATTTTTATGCCACTAAAATAATATAATTTTTACAGGAACCTCAAGACCCAAATGGGGCCCTGAAGATGGAGGCTGGGAATTCCATGTTACAAGTACAATCACGGAATGGATCATAGCAGTGCTAATCACTTTCTTCATGCTGACCTTCGTTCCAGAATTTAGGAAATTAAGGATGACAAAACCACAGGTACATCATTATTGTTTATTTAGATATTTAGTGATTATAGAAATGACATTCCTTTTAAGAAAAGGCAGCTGGAGCATGGTGCTGACATCACCACCTCCAAAATGACCAAGCACAAATATGTGTCTCGGAGGGGGGGCTACCCCCATGTCCCCTAAATGTGCCTTCATGGCATGGTGTTATTTGCATGGGGAATTTTACTTTCTTACTATAAAGTCATGATGTGGTACTGAAGTTGCCAAGTGTCTTGGGAGGGGCATTTAAGTGGTTAGTTTGCTTGCCCCCCCAAAAAAAAAATTGTAAGAAAACATAAGTTCCAAAAACAAGACACCTTAAACCATGGCGTCACCAGTACCCAAAGTGAGGAGGGATGCACGGGGTGGTATGTATGGTATTACATAACAAAAACCACCACTATTAAGGAACACAAACAGGCATATCAATGCCCTGACTGGGAGTCAAACATGGGACCTTCAGTGTCATTAACCTTCATGATTTGACTACATGGCCACCATGATGGCTTTTTCTTCTATCACTGCTGTATACAAGAAGTTAACCCTTTATGGACGATGTATGGGCATAGCTCATCGTACAACTACTGTCCAATAAGATGGGCAATGAGCACAGCCTGCTGCTCACTATAAAATTTTATTGTGAATGAACGATAGGCTATAATCCTACTATCTCTCTTCTGCACGTGTTGTAACCACCCCTTTCAAATTTCAACTGTTAGATGTCACATTCTCTTCGTTGCTGTATTTTAATTTGTACTCGAACTGAATAATGTTGCACTGTGTTTATACTCTTGACACTGAATAATTTATGTGCACATTGTGGAAATTTTTACGAGAATTCTGCTTCGCATTTCACATTTAGTGAAAATTTCAATGTCAAGAAGTTTTTTGGTTATTTGTAATTAATAATTTCTATATTTTGTATTGAAATATGTTTTTCATAACTTTTATTACAATGTTTAATTTCTTTACTTTCAAAAAATTGTAACAGAAAAAATAATGTGAGAAAATGTATATACCAATGTAACATTATATCTGTGGTTGGTTGATTGATTGATATGCTTTATTTTACTTCACTTTTTGTGCTACTTTTGGCTAATTTGCGAAGATTGGGATGAGTGATGATATGATGAAATTGATGAATAGACATTCACAAACATCCATGCCTATGCCAGGATTTGAACCTGGGACCCCTGTGCTAACCACTCTGCCACGGGGGCTGGCTATATATCTGTAGAAATAATGTGTTATAGATTTCAGAAAATTTTGTTAACACTTAGCAGCATATTTTCTATGATTTTCTGATAAACAGCAAAACACCGGTCTCCTTGGAAAAACTATTTTTAGGTTCATCCAAGAAGGGTTTAAGCAGCGCAGCACATAAATGACAATTACATATTCGTAATGTGACTAGGACATTGTAACATTCCTAAAATATCACCAAGATGTGTGTTGTATAGAAACTGTACACTGTACTATCATACAATTAGACATAATTAAAGGTTGGCTGATTTCTCTTGTTCTTCCAGGTCATCACAGTTTGAATGCTTTGGGACAAATAGTGAATCTCAATTCAATCAAGTGGCTACACATAACTGTGCAAGAGAGTCTGGCTTCTTGATTACAATCCCTGTTGTACAAAGGCATGCAAAGGGAACTAGCTTACTTGCATTTAATCAAGAGTATGTGTGCATGCAGCCAATTTGTTACAAGTAATTCCAATTGGCATGTAAAGGAGTAGAAGAGAAATACGGAAAATTACTCAGAAACAGGTTACCTGAAACATGTTTAGCAAAAAATATGCTTGTATATATTGATACATGGTACAATTATCAAATTCAACACACACAAATTTGTACTTTGAAAAGCTTTACCTTTCACTTTACATACTGATGGATAAATGAGTGTAACAGCTATTCATCTCAATAGTTGCTCTGATATATGCTACATACCTCGTTTCCTGTAACATTATATGCATGATATTTCAAGAATGATAGCCTTGATCTAAATGTAATTAGTTTTGTTGTTACTGTATTTATTTTCAATGTTTCAGGTATTGAGAGTATATTTACTTACTTGATAATATTTTGTTTGACAACTGTGTATGTATGTATGTATGTGAGAATGAACTTCAGACATTTTATTAATATACAACTCAAGATATTTATATGTAAAATTGATTATAATGCAAATTGAAGTTTCCATGTGTGTTGTGGATTTATTTGCATGTTGTAAATAAAATGTAGAATTCTGCACAGAACTGTAAAACAATTATTACCTTAATTTATGTATTGTTTTCTTAGTTTGTAATTTTATCATTGTAATATGTAGCACCATTCTGGTAAAAATATGAAACTGGTTGAATGTATGGTGCATAGACATGGTTGCATATGACTTTTCTACAAATGTTTGCCAACTAAAAACATTGGTTAGGCAGCAGTGGAACATAACCTTTTGTAGCAGTGTAAACATACTGATGTCAAGTTAAGAAAATAAGAAAAAAATATCTTGTGATTTATCATATTGGATTTCACTAGCTTCTATCCAAAATTCAGTTTTTGTATATACATTTACAGAAAGATTTATATGTATAGTTCCGACAACCTATACAATGTCATAAATATGCCACTATATTTGTATGTACAACCACCAAATATTCTTTCACAATGCATGGATGAACTGCACTCTGACACAGGTTAATATTTTCTCCTTGGTGGCAGGATCATGAAGTGCATCTTTAATGTAAATATACTTATTGTAGAAAAGTACAATGTAAAAAATACCCTTCAAAAATCAAATAAATTACCAAAACAAACTTTATCTGTTTTACGAGCAAAGCTAATAGGAGAAAAGTGTGTTTTCTTGTAATTTTATGGTAAAAAAACAAAAAAAAGGTAAAACAACTTATTTTTACTGAGACAAGTGAAGGGTATGTTTGTACAGACTTACTTTCATTTTACACTTTACACAATCATATGACGACAAATAGCAATAAAAAATTCTGTAGAAACCCACTGTATCTCAAGTTACACAATCTTAAATAATAACTGTAAATTTCCCACAGAGAAAGTAATAGGAATTGTCAAAAAGAATGTTCAATAATAAATCCTGTTTGCTAGTTTGAAATCAGGATAGGATAATGTTTTCAATACTCTTCAAATGAAGCTATGTAGATATTCCTTTCAAAATTTTCACATTTATATATCGGAATTGGGGATAACTGCATTATCTGAATAAAAAAAAGGTACTACCTGAATGATCAATATGCAAATGGTAGATGGCAAAGTGATATTTTAATTTAACAATAATTAAAAGTGATTATCAAATAATCTAATATGGGGATTTGTTGGGTGTCTAATTTCAAAAGTCTTTCATTTCAATTTCATCGAATGGTATATTGTCTAAAAATAAAGATTATTATAAAAATCATTTAAATGCAGATGCACTTAAAATAAATGTTTAAAAGTTAACAACTATTGTTTAGTTTGCGGTCATGTTCTTAATATTATTTCTTTCCTTATTTTGTTATTTTATGTCTGTTTTGTGTAGGGTTACCAGACGTCCGGTTTTTCCCGGACATGTCCTGCATTTTAGCCTTATGTCCGGCATCTGGGAGGAATTTGAAAAATATCATAAATGTCCTACATTTTGAGTGTTGCATAATATTAATTAGGAAAATACCTAACAGAAAAATATCATACAGTTACAAGTCTATGGACTGCGCTTCCAAACTCAATAGTGAAATTTATTTTGATTCAGTCATTGCACAAAAAAAAGAAAAGAAAAGAGTTTGTCCTGCTATTAAACAAATGGCAAAACCGAAGCAATTAATGAACAAAGTTTTGGGACCACTTTCTGATAATGTCACCGTTCAATGCCTGAGCAGAATTTCTTGCATTAGGGTTTATACTGATGGAACAAGGTTTTGCCATTCTTATTCAATATAATTTGATTGTAAAGCAGGGGTATTCAGGGTGTCTAGCAGTCAAGAAAGTCATGGAAGTCAAGACATCAGCAAGTAGGTCAAGAAAGTCACTAAAAAACTCAACAAATTATTCTTGTTGTCAAGAATTCTTGCTATCATAATGACTGATTGGTTGATTTAGTTTATTTTACTTCACTTTTTCTGTCTCTCTGGCTAATCGCAAAGATGAGGATGAATGGTTTTACGATAAGATGGATAAACATGTAGGGACAACCGATACAAGCCCCACATAAGATTATACTGGCTGCGAGTCCAGATGGCAAAGCCTCGCTTGCTACCAAACACAGTTCAGGATACATTAATACGAGAAAGCAGATCTAATCCTCTTCTTAAATTCAGCTTCAGGTTTTATCTTAACTGGCTCTTTGGTAGGGATTTTCATTAAATAAATATTTAATTTCTTAATTCCTAATTTCCAACTTTACCTAAGTAGGGGTCGAATAAATAAAAGTTAAGAAAAACGGAAAAAAGTTCTAGAAAAGTCAAGAATTCTGGATGTGTTATTTTGGTAGACACCCTGTTATTGATCTAAAAACTACACAAGATGAAACATCTGGAACCATTTTAAATTACAGTAATTGCTGAATATTTGTTTGCCATTACAGGTCATAATTCAAATGTTGAGAGAGAGAGTTCTTCCATTACAATCAACACAACAGACTCACGAGAGAAATTATTTTTTTCATAAAGTCTGTAAAATGTTTGGTACTGGTCCCTACAATTTCAAAGAGCTCGACTGTCCACTCTAATATAAATATAGTTTGACTAAACATGAAATTTTGATACTTCTCTGAGAAGTATCACTTAAATCATGTATTGATTAGTATGATTGCAAGTTTTGAAATTTTGCATTTAAAAATTCATTAAGCATTCATTTTTTCAAAACTAAAAAGTGTCATTTTACAACTACTTTCTAACGTGTTCTATAGAAATACGTATTATTTATTGAGAATCTTGTGTGTCCTACATTTCCCTTACAGCGATCTGGTAACCCTAGTTTTGTGCCACTTTTGGCTAATCGTGATGATCAGTATGAGTGATGACTAGATGAAATTGATGAAGGTGCACTCACAAACAACTTCCATGCTCAGGCTGGGTCTTTGGCGTTGAGTTTGAAAATGAACCACTTAACGAATTTTGCTAACAAGCTGGTGATTCCTTTAATATTCTAATCTACCGACTCAAGTTTGACAACGATTTGACTATGGAAAGTCAATATGCTGCACTAGATTTGCATTATACAGGGTGTTACTAAAGTTAGGTTCCAACGCTTAGGAGGTGATTCTACAAGTGAAAATAAACACAAACATTCATGTGACGAAATGCCGAAAATTGCACCCTTTCGGAGTTATTGAAGTGGGAAAAAGTGGGAAAATTATGTTTACAAGGAAATAATGGCACAACGGCCAACCATATGACCACGGCGAAGGGCGTTCCACAAAGAAATGCGGCATGCTCTATTAAAAAAAGCACATGGCAGATGTGTGAAGTTGATGCACAAGGGATTTCCCAAAGGAAGCGAATGGGTCTGTTGAAGTCATGGGGGTAGGGAAGGGTTTCGCGAGATGTGTTATCCACGGAAAGTGATATGTGGAGACTGACAACTACGAAGAAAGCGAATATCTGTTGTGGACATCACCATTACGTAGAAAAACAAAGATGGTTGCATGTGTGTCGACATGTTCACTGTGTGCAGAGTGGAGGTGCTGAGGGAACCACATCACAGACGATGTTCAAACTGTCTGCCATTAACTTCCACACAGAGATGACAACGACGAATCAACAATTGTCTAGTGCGAGCAAACAACCCCACAGTGTCTGCTATCGTCGCTGCGGCGACATTAATGCGTGCAACGAGATCCTCAGCCGACACGACAGGTGTTTCATGTACAAGGCGTTTCATCTCTCCCCATTGAAAGAAGTCCAGGGGAGTGATGTCCGGCGATCTTGCTGGCCACAGCACAGGCCAACCCTTAAAAATACACCGATTGTGGAACAAGCCATTGAAGAAGTGACGCACATTTTGGTCGTCGAAATGTGGTGGTGCACCATCGTTTGGAACCATAGTCCTTGCCTTAGTGCCAAGCGCACGTCCTCCGACAGTTCAGGCAAAACATCACGAAGAAATGCATGAAATGTACCACCACACAGGAGAACAGGGAAAATGTACGACCCAATCAAATGGCCATGCGTAGGGAGACAAATTTATGGTAAATAAAAACTGAGGAGAGCGGTAAATAAAATGTTAGATCAGCGGTATATACCAGCAGTGAAAAAAAAAAAATTGGCACACACTTTTTCATCATGAGAGGGAACAACATACAAAAGAGCTATAAATTGATAAACTACTTCATTTTTATATACTGTACACATACACAAATACTTCGAGATTTCAACTGTAATTGCCAGTAGCAGCGATTGGGTGGGGCAAGGATAGTTTACTTTTCTTGCTAGACAAGGCTTAGTATTTAGAGGCCATAGTGCTGGGGCAAAGAAAGTGGGACCCCCCCCCCCCCCAAATCACTGCCACTGGTAATTGCACTGAAAAAAAAGAAGAATTTCACTTAACCACAGTTCTAAGTATCGCTGTGCATATATGTATATATATTTTTGCTCACTCTTCCACATTCACCTGTGAGTGGATGAAATATTTGCGATTCATAAGAAAGTTGTTTGCATAGACTTCGAATACAAAAGGTAAAACCCTACTTCATTTTCAGGGGGAATGTGAACCACCCCAGCAACGCCAGTTTGCAGGTGATGTCTGCTCAGCTGTTGACGGCGTGAGATGGGTCTCCCTTTTCGCACAACGTGTGGACAACCTTGTGTTCTGACGTCTGACGAGAAATGCCTACGTTGTTAGGATTGCTTCTTTCTTTTCGCATAAATATACTGTAAATGAATTATTTATGCTATTATGATAAGAGAACTAAACCTAACAACTTAGGCATCTAGCCTAACAGTAAAAGTATTCTCCGGTGACGTCAGAACGCAACGTTGTCCTTGCATTGTGCGATAAGGGAGACCTGCGTTGAACTGGAAGTTCCAAGGTTTGTTTACGTTTTGGACTATGGAAGTTGAGTAGACATTCTGGGGGAAGAAAGGAATGCAGCTTGACAGGGAGCGAAGTTTTCGAACTGAGATTATGTGCATGGGAAATCCCAATTTGCAGTGTCTTCCTGATGTGATCGAAGATAACACGTTCTTCAGCTGCAAGTGGTAGGAAACTTTAGGCAATCGTTTCATTACAAATCGACAGTTTGCACGCACAACCTCGATTGCCAGTTTTTGCGTGTTTTCTAATTAATTTGATGATATTTCACGGTTATTTCGCGAAAAAGCATTCATTTCGTGCAAAAGCACACATTTCGCATTACTTCGCGAATAAAACTCGTGCATATTTCATCATTGGGGATGTAGTTACGTGCAGAATGTTCAAAATTGCATCTTTTTTTCACATTTCGCGATTTCGCCCATCGCAAAAATTCAATGTCCCTCGTCATGCGCTATCCCACACCACACACACCGCAAACCTGTGCTGATGGTGTGAGACGAAAATTGCAGGGGGATTTGCAAAATCCCAAACGTAACTATTTTAACTATTGAGCACGCCCGCTTTGGTGAACATTGCTTCTTCTGTCCACAACAACCTGTTCACAAAATTCGGGATAGTTTCCATGTGATGCAAAAAACATTGACAAAACACCATACGTGGGTCAAAGTCCTGAGGTAAGATGTCTCGTACCTTTTGGAGTTTGAAAGGGTCCATCCCCTCTTCGGATAGGATGCATCTCGCTAAACCCTTCCCTACCCCCATGACTTCAACAGACCCATTTGCTTCCTTTGCGCATCAACTTCACACATCTGCCATGTGCTTTTTTTAATAGAGCATGCCGCATTTCTTTGTGGAACGCCCTTCGCCGTGGTCATATGGTTGGCCGTTGTGCCACTATTTCCTTGTAAACATAATTTTCACACTTTTTCCCACTTCAATAACTCCGAAAGGGTGCCATTTTCGGCATTTCGTCACATGAATGTTTGTGTTTATTTTCACTTGTAGAATCACCTCCTAAGCGTTGGAAACTAACTTTAGTAACACCCTGTATATTTACACTATTGCACAGCAAGACACTACTGACTCAAAACCAGATGAAAAATCAGACATTGTGAAAGGTTGCAGAAAAGGAAATGAAATGTGCTAAAACAGTTTACTGTAACATAAAATATTATTTTTATCCATGACACACACTGGGCAATGAAGAAAGCTGCTTGGCAGACCTTGACCCTTAGAGGGCTGTTACACCATAGAGTTTAGTTTTAGTTCTAAATATGAATTATTATTGTTGTTTTAAGTCCACTTTATGCACAGAAAAACTAATCTGGATTGGACCTACAGTTTAAAGTGAGATCTGAACCACTGTGCCATGTGCCTCCACCAGGTATTGAACCCAGGACTCCTTGATTACAAGATGACAATGTTACTACTACGCCATTGGGGAGACCACTTCTACATATATATCTAAGATCGTAACATGAATCAGAATAACAAATTACAAATGCAACTTTAACTTAAATTTAAATCCAGAACATCAAACAATATACCACACAGGTTGGTTTCATTCAATTTTGCCAAATAAAATCTCTTCTATTTCCTTTATCCAAGAATTTTGAAATATGAGTATTAAAAAATAGCATTATATTTCTGTAGCTGCAAGTTTGCACTTGCTGTCAGAGTTAGAAATGTCAACAATTATGAATTTCAGAACCCGAGAGGTTCAGTTTAATTAAAAACAGAGGGGGAAATGAGTTGAACAATTAACTCACTACATTATTTTAAAAAATGCACTTTCAATTTCAATATGAAGAACAAATTTATTAACAGCTTGCTACAAATATCACAGTTGTGCTAAATATATATTCATAAAATACTAACAATGTACACATACAGATATATACATATTTAATAACAAGTGGCCTTAGCTAATCAACTTTAATTTAAATTTCATTATTTTCCCACTCAATAGAAAATTCAGGTATAATGTATAAAGATAGCATTCAGCTTGAACCTTGTCTGTTTGCTGACAGCAATATCTTCCTTTGGCTGAAGCTGCTAAAAGGGGCCACTTTATTTGATCACGTATAGTTCACACACATATCTCAACCTTGAAATATAAGAAAATAATCAGACCTTTGACTTTTAAGTCCATTAGAAATTGCATCACAAATTACTTCAAAAGTTCTGCAGTCTTAGCTTACGTAAATCAGGAGTTGGCTACTTCGCTCGGTTGGTCTTGTTCCTCCTGCGCAGTTTTAAGATCTAGCACCACCTTTACACAAGCTCCTGACATTTTGCTTCCGAAATGGCCTGCCCAGAACTGGGTATCCATGCCTCCATGATAGAACTGCACATACCTCACACCAGGACCATAATCGTGGAATACATGACTAATCTACATAGAAGAAAAATACAACTGATCATCAAATCTATAAAAAACAGTGGAGTATCCAGAAAATTTGACCTGGTTCACCACAATAATATTTAATGAATACCTCCTCCATCTATACAAGTTAGACATAATAGAAATAAAATACCAATGCAGGCATGCAAGTTAAATAAAAACCGGAGTCCAACAACTTTAATTACTTGACAATTTTGATATTTTTCATAAAATTTTCCCTTTCAATGAACATTGGACCTGGATTCCCTTCACCAAGAGAAAATTCCCTTCATATAGCTACACCGTCTCTGCCTGGCACAGCACGAAAAGAAGACAGGAACAACCAGTTTCCTCCTGCAAATGCAGTTTCCAGCAGTGAAACTGAGCACATAGGGCAAGCAGGCACATAGCCAGGAGAAGGGCTAAGGGAGCTGAAGCCCCCTTCCCCGAAATCCCACAAATATCTATTTTAAATAGTGTATAGTGGTAATTAATTTTACTTCCTTTTCAGGATTAAACATCTTACATGATAATTTGTAATATAGTTAGAAACTCATCTTCAAGGCTTCTAGCCCTCCCTGATATCCAGACATTAAAGGAAAAAGTATGTGATAAAAGTTGCTTTCAATACATCTACATTATATTTTCCGACATGAGAATTGCATCACGATCATTGATAACTAACAGATGAAAGAGCAACCAGTGGAGCTAACTTTTATGAAACTCCCTCCACATACTCTTTGACTCTTGGCCCATGATTTACATCAATTAACTCTAGTAGTCTATGGACACCGTCGTCAGCATCATTATCATGTTTAGAGTGGATGGATGAAGGCTGTAACACCAAGGGGACTTTGAGCATTACTTGGGAGTAATAACTCAGCAATTCGTAGACAACTCACTTATATTTCTTCTATAGTTTATTTCTCTAAGTTCACAAATAAGCCACATGTGTGTCTTTTATATTTATGTGAAGTTCTGCTTTGGTAAAGACTGCATAATGGATTCTTCAATGTTGTGAAGTTCACGCCATGGTGGATGTATTTCCAAGTATGAGAAATTTGTATACAAGTCTCACGAGTTATCTAGATTTCTGGGTTAGCAAATATGACTGACTTTGTCTAATAAAGGTGAGTCATGTGATAGTAATGCAACTGACATTTAATTGTGAAAATAAATTGTCAAGTAAGTCCAGACAAGACCTTAGGTGTTTCATAAAATGAATGTTGGGTTGTTCTATTTTTTTCCAATTATAAATTTTGCATTAAATGTCATTCAATTTTAGTTATTTTGTAATTTGGGATAATAAACTACTATCATTTAGATAATCTAACTATTAATATTGACTTTTCCACTGCACAAATTCTATTATCATTAAGAATGACTGAGTTTTACATACATCAATTAAAAAATATAATATTGAAAAGAAAAACACTTTATACATATGTTCATGTATGGTTCGATCCATATGAAGTGGTACAAAATGGTTGCTTGACCATTTTTAAAAAGGTTTACTTTTTGTGTGGTGTGAGCCTCACATGTTCACAGTTCAGAACCACTGTTATTTTATTTTTACTATCACCGATTTGAAGATAACGGGCATTTTTTTTATCATGGCGTGCATAATTTTCTTCCATCCGTAAGCATCAGCGGCAACATTTTTATCTCAGCTCAGGGATGTCTTACAACAATGAGACAAAATCTGTGATGTTAAGCACATTATAAGCTACAATTATATTTGTGTGTAATTTCTAAATACTATTCCTTCATAAGAAATTTTAAGGTCAAAATTGTGTATTTTAATCGTGCAAAATGACATTTTTGGACATTTTTTTAGCGGGAAGGCAGTTCGTTTGACACTTGAATTTTTTGTGCAAGTACCTACGTACCAATAGAGTATGTCAAAATTATTTGAAGCTTGAGACTAATATTTTTTTTTCTACAGGGTCATAAACATGTACTTTTTGTTAAAAAAATTAAAAGTTCAGGGTTAAATATCTCTGGTGGGCAGTTGTTTAAAAATCTGAAAATTGTACACAATACAGTATTCCATGATAAGTAACTTCAGTAAAAATTTTGAGTTTGATATTCAATTGGTTAGAGATACAAATCTCGTGAAAAATTCAATGATTTGCATTAAATATGGTATGCCTAATTTAATTTCTTATTAACATTTTGTGTTAAAATTCTGCAAACTGTAATTTGGAATGTCAATCAACAACATTACAATCCTGAAATGGCTCTGCAATAAAGTATATATACTAGGGCATGCTGAAAAGTAAAGCTTCCTACGTTTTTATTTTTTTGGTTACCTTGTAAATGCATTTTGGATTTTGAGTAACCATACATTCCACTAAAAAGACTTTCTCGTTTCTCCATTGAAGGTTTCAAACTTCTATTGCCAGGGCGTGCTGAACTATAGCAAGGAAAATGGCAGCATGTAACCAAGAAATGTCGGTTGAGCACCGGAAGTTCCGTGCCGTGATCGAGTATCTAACCACAGAAAATGTGCTACAAATTGATATTCATCTGAGACTCAAGGCATTTTATAGGGATGAATGCGTAGACATGAGTACTGTGCGATCTTGGGCTTTTCATGCTCATAAAAAAACAAAAACAAACAAAAAAAAAAAAAAAACAGCTGAAGAACTCTCAGTCCTCCTCCGTAGCCGAGCGGGTTAAGGCGTTCACTCATCTTTAGATCGTTCGCTGCGGGATGGCGTAGGTTCGAATCCGGCTCTGGTCGGAATTTATTCGGCCTACGTATAGGGCCGGTGGCAACCCACCATTTATTTATTTTTGAAGAACTCTCAGCGTATGTGAGAGAATGCGTACTACAACTGATGGAGGTCATCGGAATCGTGTTCAAAGCTTCAAATAATTTTGACACACACTATTACACACTATTGGTACACAGGTACACCACACAAAAATATTCAAGTGTCAAACGAACTGTCTTCCCCCTTTAAAAAAAAGTCTAAAAGTGTCCAAAAATGTCATTTTGCACGATTAAAATACACAATTTTGACCTTAAAATTTATTATAAAGGAATCATATTTAGAAAATTTCACACAAATATAATTGTAGCCTATAATGTGCTTAACATCACAGATTTTGTCTCATTGTCGTAGGACTTACCAGAGCCGAGATAAAAAAGTTGCCACTGATGCTTACGAATGGAGAATATGACGCGTGCCATGATAAAAAAATGCCTGCCATCTTCAAATCGGTGATAGTAAAAATAAAATAACAGCGGTTTTGAACTGTCAACATATGAGGCTCACACCATACAAAAAATAAATGTTTTTAAAAATGGTCAAGCAAGCATGTTGTACCACTTCATATGGATTGACCCGTATGTGAATCTACCCATGGGTAAAAAAACAACCATTTGCTTCAAGAAGCCACTTAAAGGCACATAAAAATGTTAATAGTATTATTGCTTTCGAATTCACTTGCTTTTCTCCTTCTTTAGGTTAATCATAACGATGAAGGTGAATGAAGAAAGATCAAAAAGCACGAACATGGCAATGAAATCCTGAGATGTACAATTAATGTGTTACTGAGGTGTCAGTGTTGGATTTCAAGTTCATTTCATTGAGCATGGGAATTTTGGAAATATTATTATTCATGGCAAGAAATGATTGATTCATTGAATTGAAAATTCTTGGTGTGTCAACACTTAGGCTATACTGCACCCATCACATTAAACAGAGCCCAGCCCCTTATCATTAACTAAAATACATGTGTCTCAGGATTAAAGTATTCTTACTTGGGTCAAAACCCGAGGCCATAAGGGGCACTCAGCACATATATGGACAAAACACAGCCCAACAGAGAATTATACTGGCCATAGATCCAGACACCAGAGCCTCGTTAGTCTGCAAAATGCAGGCCAGGGTGTACTATGTGGAAGTGAGGCCGACATTTGGGTGTACTATGTGGAAGGGTCACCCCCTTAGACCCCTCATGCTAATAAATGGCCAAGTGTGTATCTCTCTTGAAAATTCAAAGGGCCAAAAAGAACAATTACAACTTTTCTCTTTTTTTATGTTCAGCACACATTTTATGAAAATAGCCTACCTTATGCCAGTCCTTCCCTTCCCACTGCTTAATAGAAGCTCGATGATCATAATCAACGATGGGCTCTTTTGTAGCACTTAATAAAGTGACTTTAAAATCGTATACACATCCACAGTCAAAGCGACCAGCATACCTACAACAAGAACATACAAAAGTATTTCAGTTCCAGAAACTGTAACAAAAATTCGAACAAGTTTTCTCGGGTTACCAGTCAGGTTAAATCAGCATTAGCGTCCAACGTTTTGAGGGCATACATTGCTCTCATCTTTAGGTAATGTTGAATATGGACAAGGGTGAGCTTAAATATGTGTGTGTTAAGAGGCGGAGCTTAGAGCTTGTTTTGTGACAGGTTCACTCTGAATCGCTCTTGCACCAGGATACAGAATGAACCAATGACAAGACAGGGCCTATTAACACACACACACATTTAATCTCACCCTTGTCTTCAATCAATATTCTGTGTATGCACTCGAAATGTTGGACGCTAATGCCAATTTAACCTGGCTGGTAACCAGAGAGCACTTGAAGTAAGTCTTGGAGCTTTCCTGGCAACGAATGATGAAAATATTCTCTCGGGCTATCGGCCATGCGAGGTCTGGAAACCTTGGAATCTTCTCCACAACTCACCAGGTCGATAGCCCAAGAGAATCTTTTCAACTCGGAGCACTTGTTTGAATCACATCTCCAGAGAAGCTACAATTCCTACTTTATAACAAAAATGTTACATGCAAAGTTTAGTTTAATTAATAATTACATGCTGTTGTACCCATGCAACGGAATCATGCTTGGCACAGAAAAAAAATTGTATTTCTTTGTATTTTAGCCACTTTACTACCACTTTTAGCTAATGATGATAAGGTTAAATTGTGATTTGACATTCACAAATGAATGACAATACCCTGACCAGGCCTCTAAAATGGTATTCTCAGTAGCAATATCATGAGTCGACTGCTCTATGGACTTGGCCACCAATGTGGATACACTTGGCACAGTGGAAAAATGAAGATGATATAGTCATGTGTCCAGGTTCTTGATTAAAGTGATCAGGAAATGACAGAATATATGGATGTAGTATGATCTAGTTGACGATTCAATAATGGTACTACAATAATTATATTTGTGTTTGTTTGTGTATGTATCTTTACAAAGCTTTGTAATGAGTTTGTCACCAGGATATGTTCATATTTTCATTTCAAGTACATCCACAATAACATACCTACCAATCTCTGTTTCATAAGCATCAGAAGCAGCAGTAGCAGTGGTGTATTCTGAAAATTTGACCTGGTTTACTTAAACAGTTCTTATTTATGGTATATATTTATTATATACTAATTAGATATAATAGAAATAAAACACCCATACGAGCATGCAAGTAAAATAAAAACAGAAGTCCCATAACTTCAAACTTTCTGGCAATTTCTATGTGTGAAAAAAGTTAGTTTACCAGCAGTAAACCAGGTAAGATGGGAGAATACGCCACTGGAAATAATGTTAAAAGAAGCTGAAGAAACTGACTTGCTTACAAGAAGGAGCCAAAGCAGGAATGAACATCAATTGCAAGACGACGAAATGAATGCGAATCAACATTTACACAGATCCACATTGGAAATTCCAAATTAACAGAGAACATATTGAACCTGTATCAGTTTCAGTATATTGGCAGTGTCATATCGATTTGATTGATTTGGTGTTTTTTTAAGTCCACTTTATGCACGGTAAGGCTAATCGGGACTGGACCTACAGTTTAAAGTGGGATCCGAACCACTATGTGCCTCCACCAGGTATTGAACCCAGAACCCCTTGATTACAAGGAGACGACGCTACCACTGCACCATCGGGGAGGCCCTATGCAGTACGGTGTCAAGAACTGCATCAAGAAACAAATGCTACCTTCGTACAGTTGTATGGAAGGCTTGTGAAATCTCACTTAGAAACAAACTCAGATCTTCCTCTGTGGCTGCAAAACCTGGAAAGTGACTACCGAGATCTCCATAAGCCTCAAGTCTTTCTTAATTGCTGCCTCAGAAGAATTCTGCAAATATACTGCCTCACATCCTGCAACAAACTCAAGAGGAACCCATTGCTGTGCAAATACGACAAAGAAAATTGAGCCAAGACAGGTCCTAGACTGAGTAAGAAGAATCTGGTGAGAAAGAAGCTCTCAGAGAAACCCACAAGCCAATATAGTGTGACCAGAAACAAAATAACCTTCAGCAAAAATTCTTCATGCACCTTCCCCTTCATCCCTTAAACTTCTGCCATAAGGAAGAAAGCTCCATTCTACCCTTCCCTTCCACATGGTAGTATGGTGCACAGGAGTCGCTGGCCTGCGCAGGTTATTTTGTGTGTGAATCCACTATGGGCAACAAGGAAAAGACATGGATTAGCTGGACTGACCGATCACCTCACACACTCTCTCTCACTCCTTATAAAAATTGTATTTTATTCAGTGTTGACTCAGGATCATGAGGACAATTAAGGAGCTACTTTTCCACTGGCCACATGTCACATAAAATGCTCCTTGGCAGACTTGGCTGTAGAGCTGTTGCAACACAGAGTTTAGTTTAGTACTTAACTACGACTCCACACTCCTCTAACTGACAAAAATAAATATAATGCTTAAAAGATGCTGTCAGCCTCCATGAATGAAAAAATATCGCAGTATTTCAAAACTTGTTATGATTGAATTCCAAGTAAACCAGAAGATTTCAGACCGAAGTGACACCATAAAGGAAGTTATGCCCCATACTGATCACCTCTCCCACCCTTCACCCCAAGGGCACTTGCCACTCATCCAACCTCATCTATACCCTGATCTTCAAAATCTGCGGCAACTTGAACCTTAGGATCAATAACCATCGCTCCTCCGCCCAAAACTCCGATTTCACAGTTGCTATCCACACCAACAGCCATAACACCACCTTCAACAACTGTTTCCATGTTGCTATAATCCATCTTTTACTCCCCCCCCCCCCCTCAGACACATCTTTCTGCAGGCGATGGGAAAGGGCCTATATATCAGGCATGCACGCCACTATACTTCCCGGACTTAACCTAGCCAACCAATAACCCTTTCCCTTCTTCCCCGAAACCACCCACCCTACGCAGTAAACACTGGTGAGAGTACCATACATTTGTTTCCTATCGTCCAACTTTCTCTGGCAACATTGGACCAACGCTACAGTTAGTATTCTGTGGTCCTATTCTTCGTTAATCTGTGAACCTCTTTCTTCTCCAATTAAAATGTGACCTGGCTCACGAAATATCAACGTTTTTCTTTTCGTGTGGTAAGTGTTTACTGTCTCCTTCATCATTTGTATTTATCCGCCCATCTGGCACCTTTTCTCATCCTATTCCTATGTTTTATATATATAACAATCAAAGAAGGGGAAAGGAAACACTCACCAGACAGTGGAAAAATTATAATTTTCGCAGTCTAACGCTGCATGTTCGGTGTAAGAAAAAGACTGAACTGGAAGTTGGAGATCTGGTAGAGTTGCCAGGTCTCGATCATAGAAGAAATAGTGTGTTGAACAGAAAAAACACTGTTCCATCACCAGGCTCATCGAAACTGTGAGTAGGAGGGCAGGGTAGGGTTGGGTGGGGTGGGGTGGGAGGGATAGGTTGCGGAAGGGTGGGGGGCAGTTACTGGGTGGCCTTGTTCATGCCAGGGGGAATGGTTGCGCTCATGGCTGATATATAAGCCCTTATAGGAGCCCTTATACTGTCCTGTATTGAAGAAGAGCAGACCTCATCAAAAGAAGAAGTTTATCTGTAGATAACAAATAGGACATTTTGGAAGATAGATGTCGATATACCCTCAAAGAAAGATATATATATGTATAAATATATAGACAGCTTAAATATGATTACGTGTATCAGACAAATGTAATTTAAGGATACAAGAATATACGGTGTATTGTACTCTCAGTAGTGAGTTAAATAAGTCGTTTCCTTTCATTCTTTAAGGTTATTATTCAGTTTTAGTTGCCCTGAGTATCTCATGTTTTACCCTGGCCTAAGTCGGACTGGTGCTACTCTTGGGACGTGGCGCACTTCCCCTGGGAGACTTGAACCTGTATGCATCCCGTAGCTGGAGCCTAAATCTTGCACCTTGAACTGCACGACCACAGGACTACAGACCCCAAATTTGGTGTAAGAACACAAAATACTACTGTATAAAATATGAATTACAAAAACTGTACGCAATTTTTTTTTTCAAGTGTCAGTGTTGTCATCCTCCAAAAATTCAAAAATTTTGCATACACTGTGTATGAGGAATAGAGACAGACATCATTTGATGCAGTTTCATATTCGCATATTCATGCTTTCCAACTGTGTAACTGTTCATTCATATACTTACCAATCCGAAATTTCAATACGTGGTTGCATTTCATCCATAACTTTATGACAGATCCCCGCCGAATAAAGCTGAATTATTTGTTCCTTAAAACATGCTTGGTATGATGTGGCAAAGCACACTGTCAAGTTGTCAAACACAGGATCTAGCGGCAATGGATCAGAACCTACTGGGGGATCCTCAACAACCCATCGAGCACCTCCATTTGCCAACAAAGTCCAACAATTCAGATTGTCTGCAATATGCAAGAATTAAGAGAAAGGTCACTACTATCCTATTATATCTAGAAGTTAAAATTTATGAATCTCTTAAGATCATCTACTAAACTAATGCAAAATCCACTTGAGGGCCAAGGCTGGGTTTTCTTTGGGTGATATGTGATCAGTGTATCAAGTTCCACTGCCTCTATTTTCCCATTTTCTAGACTGGTTTAAGAACAAGAGACGTTGGTAAGTATTGCGTATTTAAATAATTTCTAACTAATAGTGTGTGAAGAAATATATCATGTGCAATATAAAGAAAAGTTATATTAAACAATGAACAGCCACAGTGGCCTAGTCAGTAGGGTTTCTGACTGACACGTGGGACACAAGAGTTCAACTCCGAGGCTGGGTGATCTAAGGTCAGAATTTTTCCGGTCTTGTCCCTGCATAAAGCAGCTCTGGGGCACACCCAGCCTCAAATCAAGTTATGGGCAGCTGAACAGTACAGTATTATTGTCATAATGGGCAGCTTTATGTAGTCGTGAAATTTGCAACATCTACGGAATAGCTTGTGCAGGGTTTATGATGGATTATGGTGTAAAATATTTGTCAAATGTTTAATATAGGTTCTCTATGATCTTGAAGTAAACAATGTAAGAATGTGTTCTAGTATTATGAAGCCCAGTCTACATTACTCAACTTCTGGGAAAGAAAGATCTGGTAGCAAGTTATTGATCAATTTGGTTTATTTACTTTGCTTTTCTGCCACTTTTTGGCTAATCGCAAAGATGAGTGACGATATGATGAAACTGATGAACCCAAGTAACCACAACCGTTGGGCCAACATTAGTTTTTACGTGGGAAAAGTTGGCTTTAAATTCGTTGGCAAATTGACGTTTGTCTTGCGTTGGGCCAACATTTGCCCAACCATGGAAAAGTGAGTCAAAATCAGTTTTAAAAACAACTTTCTCATGCTAAAAAAATAAGCAAACTCAAAAAGTTTTTGTGCTACCACTTGAAAACAAATATACCATGTGACTGAGGAAGTGCTGTGTATTTTTTTCATAAATAATTTGTACTATTGTTTACATTTGGCCTCAATAAATTATGTATATATTAGAATAAAAGGACACGAATGTGGGATCCTCCGCCTCCACTCACCACTCGTTCTTTATTCACCCTCTCACTGTCTTCTTTCTTCTTTGCTTACGATCTTCTTTCTTCAAAAAACTGAGTGCAGTTTTTGACGTTCGTGTCCTGGTAAGAAGGGATATTACTTAAGGAGTGGGTTAGAAGGATTCCACTGTTGTCTCCTCTTGAAATATGATTGAGAATAGAATAAGACGAGTATAAGTGAAACTTGAGTCTTGGTACCTTTATGAAAACCAAGACGAATGAACTTTCATGTTGGTTCTTCATAAGTTTCTTGAGTATATGTAATATAATAAGAGAAAGTATATATAAAATACAATTAGATGATAAACAAACATAAGCAAAAAGATATGTATATACTCTATGTGACCAGAATTATCCAGACACCCACCTGAAAATAAAGTACAAGTTTGGGCAACCCTCCATCGTGGAACACTGGCAGTCAATACAGTGTTGGCCCACCCTTAGCCTTGATGACAGCGTTCACTCTTCACAGGCATACTTTCAATCAGGTGCCGGAAGGTTTCCTGAGGAATGGCAGCCCATTCCTCGTAGAGCGCCAAATTAAGAAGAGGTACTGATGTGGATCGGTGTGATCTAGCACGAAGTCGGCATTCCAAAACACCCCAGAGATGTTCTATGGGTTTCAAATCAGGACTCTGCGCAGGCCAGTCCGTTAGTGGGACGTTGTTGTCGTCAAACCACTCCCCCACACGCCCTGCAGTATGGACGGGTGCTCGGTCATGTTGAAGGACACAATGGTCATCCCCGAACTGGTCTTCGATGGTAGGCAGCATGAAAGCTGTTAAATTGTCAACGTAAGCTTGTGCCGTGACATTGCTATGTAAAGCAACAAGGGGGCCAAGCCCCCTCTAGGAGAAACATGACCACACTGTAACCCCGCCACCTCCGAATTTCACTGTCGGCACTATACAGGCTGGTACATGTCGTTCACCAGGCATTCGCCACATCCACACCCTACCATCGGATCGCCACATTGTGTACTGTGATTCATCACTCCACACAACGGTTTTCCACTATTTTATGATCCAGTTTCGACACTCCTTGCAACACACGAGGCGGCGTTTGGCATTTGTCTGTGTGATGTTTGACTTATGGGCAGCTGCTCGGCCATGGAAACCAAGTTGCCGCATCTTGCACAAAACAGTAATAGTGCTTGGAGTACATCCTGATGTAGTTCGAAATTCCTGTGTGATGGTGGCAATGGATGATTGACGATAATGCTGTACGACCCCTATTCAACACTCGATGGTCTCTGGAGGTCAACATGGGAGGTTGGTCTGCACGCTTTTGAGTTGTACACATCCCTTTACTATAACATTGGAAACAGTGGACAGTGGAATGTTCAGGAGGGTGGAAATCTCACACACAGACTTCCTACACAAGTGGCACCCAACCAACTGACCATGTTGAAAGTCTGTGAGTTCCTCAGACCATCTCATACTGCTGTCTCACACTGTCTGTAGACTACTGAGTTCACTGACTATGTGTTCCATGCTGTAGATGGCAGTACTGTGTCGCCCTCTATGGTAAACAAACGTTTTGCGGTGTGTCCGGATACTTTTAATCACATAGAGTATGCATGTATATAATACATTTATGTAGGAATAAAACAATAGGTTATATGGGTACTGGGGTGATGAACTATCCAGTATAATTAGGTGTTCTGTATTTGGTATCACCTTCTTTCTTCAGCCTGGAGGTGTCTGTGGAAATCTCTGACAATTTGGATTCATTCCATTCCAGTTGGTCTCTTTCTGAGTGCAGTTATGTAGTATCTTCTTCTATTTATAGAAGTAGGTCCATCCTCATAGAACTTGATATTACCATCAGGATCCTCCTCTTCTGAGTCCAAAGATTCAGCGTCAGTCCTCTCATGTCTTCTTGTAGATCTTCTTAGTTCTCTCTGTCACTGGTTTCCCAGGATTTGGTTGGCTATTTCCGGGCACCCTTCTTGAGGTTCTGTATTCAAGCTCTTCATTGCTTGAAATTATTTCAGCCAACTTATTTACTATACAAAATATTGTTCGATCAGTCATTGTTAGATGCAATACATCCTGTTAAAGATTAGCCCTCAATTTCCTGATCCGGGTATCCTGGAATTTTGTGCAATGAAATCAAGGCATGTTCAGGTGTATCTAATGTCTTGCAAGTTGGACACTGGTGCCAAGACCAAATCTCTTTAAATAACTTCTGTAAGGACCATGCCCCGTAATGTAGTGTGTTAGTCCCTTTGTGGGTTTTATATAAGATTTGTATGATCGGACTTGGACCTCTGGTATGTATTCCTTGGTGTGTTGAGATCCCTGATGTTCTCTCCACTCTGCATACCAGGCATATATATATATATATATATTAGAACACAAACCTATCCATTCTTTATTTAGTTTTCAGTACGTTGGTCCAACGTAAAAACCACACGTTGGCGCAACGTAAAAACCACACGTTAGCACAACGTAAAAACCACACGTTGGCCCAATGTTGGAACCATGGCCAAAATTACCATTGCCCAATGGTATGTTCTTACGTTTCGCCAATGTTGGGCCAACCACTTTTGTTTACTTGGGAAGTGACACTCACAAAGAGCACCCATGCCCAGAATGGGATTTGAACCCAGGATCCCTGACATTGTAGCATGCTGTGCTAACAACTCCACCATGGAGGTTGGAGTGGTAGCATATTAATATACTGAAATAAAGTTCTCACTTTTCCAGGAAACCAGTTCTTATGTATGTATTTTCTTTTCAGTATATAAATAGTTCTTTAGATGCATAAACGGAAACAATTCTTGAGCCCTGTACTAGTGTGTCACTGTAATTAAATCTCTGTACCTAAATGAACATAATATCACAATTAATAAAATTTATTTAAAAATGTGAAATATGTGAATTTTATTAGATCTGGCAAGTGTTGCCATTTTCTTCCTTCTTTTCCTTTCAAATTTTACATATTGGTAGTTTGCATAAAGAAAAATAATATATTTGAAGAACAAACCCATTCACTTGTCTCTGACAAACCTATGCCAAACATTACCAGGGTTGGTACAATTTTTTGATCATGAAATTCCCTGACAATTCCAATTTTTCCAGACATGTTTATCATCATGATTCTTGCTTTTGAACCTTGTGTTTTTTCAATTAAATATACAATCCGTTAATTATTATGAATATTCTTTCACGACTTTTTTGTTTTAGCAAATTTCATTCTACACACACAAGAACACATGAAAATTCAAAGAGTAAAATGTAAAATTACAATCAGCATCAAATGTATTGGGTGCTACAATCACTTGCATCTAGCCTTCAGGCTAAGTTAACAGGGGTACATTATTTCACCATAACAGATCTCCACAATATAAAAACAACAGAAAAAGTTCATAAACCATACACAATTTTTCATTTTCTTGCAGATTTATAGTCGTAGAAAATGCTACTTTTTTGCTTCCATTTATAAGTACACAGCATCTGGAGAAATTTTTGTTGCATATAGGAACTCTATAGGAAATGCCAACAAAACTAAGATCTATAAAATAATCGACGATAACCGCATCTTCACCAACCTTTCCGATAATTATGATCATATTGTCAATGTACTTTAGTTATCAATCAGATATCTGGACTGCAAGTTTTACTTTGATATTCTTTCTAATATCTAGTATTATAGAAGTGAAAATTTATTACAGACCCATAATTTTGCACAAGGCTGAGGATCATAAGAACGAAAGAAGCAATTTTCTAAACTGAATCTTTTTTGGGAGTGGAAACACAAGAACCAAATCCAGAAGTGCAAGTGAACTGCTTGTTCATTTTGCAACATTTTCTCTTGCATACTCCAAAATGCACGTAAATTCCAGATGATCCACACAATTCCCTGACAAGCCAAATTCTCTGACATATCCCTGTTTTCCAGGTTTTCCAGATGCGTAGCAACCCTGATTACATTACACTATTAAATCTTACAGCTTAATTTGAAGGAAATTAAGGGATGATTTTTTTTTTAATATTTAAATTTATAATGTTAGCACTAAGGAATGTCTACACTTCTCTTAATATGGAAACATAACAAACAAATCTTAGTTGATTAAAGGAACAAATATTATGTTCTTAATCAAGAACAAATAAAAAAATACACCAAAGAACTAAACTCAATATAGAAGCTGATGTCCTTAACAAGAACAAAGTAAAACAGATCTAGTATTAAAATCACTACGCCATTTACAAGAGCTAACACTGTGAAATAACAAACAGATGGACATGACACAAGACAGAACGCAAAATCAACAGAGGCACTGGCTGTGGATCTAAGGTCACACTTGTCACTTGGAAAAGAACCTTTGCAAACACACACATCATCATCACACAAGAAGCGTTAACGAGTCACAGGATGTGGATAGTCATTCTATAACCAGCATGAATCATAAGAAAGGGTTTAGAAGGAACACAACATACTATGAGACATAAAAAGTATGTGGACCACTTCAAGAGGCAATCTGCTGCCAGACACCTCTCAAATATAACTCTATCTCTATAATCCAACCATGAAAATAAAGATCTAGTGAAAAGGAAGGGCTCTGATGACAATGACAGACAAAACAAAGTGCACAACTATGAAGAGATACGGTAAATAAAAACCACATAAGTTTTGAGTAAAATATTCAATAGAACCCCAATTTTCATTCCCGAAATTCACATTTTCCCAAATTTTAAGCTTTTTTACACCTTCATCCTCTGAAAGAGTATAAAATCAGGGTTCTACTGTGTTCACAAATGAACAGTACTTCCTTGCATAATGGCAGTGGTGTGGCATGACTTTTTCAAAAGTGTTACATCAGACGATATCATCTGCACCCTACCCCCCCCCCCCCACCAAAAAAAAAAGCCTTTGGTCTGGATTTTTTTTTTCAATCTGCTCAATGTTTTAGTTACAATCACTCCTAGAAAGAACTACCACTCATGAGAGAGTTACCGCGAAAATCCAGTGAATAATGGTCGAGCCTTGCCAACCATCTCTGTTTCCTTGCAAAGAGGTGGAAAGAGGTAGAAGATACACATATTTCTGGGGTCCAATTCACGTTTCTACGATGAGCAGATGACAGAACTCCCCTCCTCCAGTGGTGGAAGGGAATCCAGATGTACATACTACCGTTGCCAACTTAGTTTTTGGAGCAAGGTTTGTCCAAATCACGAATCGCATCAAGTACTTATCTTTTCGTTTATTACGTAAACGGCCTCAGTTGTAGTTAAATTCAACTTTGGCTTTTCAGTCTAGCTCTTGTTGCTTCAGAGAAATAGTATCCCCGTTTTAAGTGCGATTTAGATCTTTTCTGGAAATCCAATGTGACAACACTTGCTGATCCGGTAGCCTGCAGCGGTAACTGGGCCCCTAAACAGGCATATGAATAACCCCCTAGCCTCTACGTCTTTCCCTGAATCCTTTGCATTAGCACCCTTTCCTCTTCTCAACACCATATATCTGGATGTTCAGGAGCAAGGAGAAATTGAGGTACTATGCCTCAATGACAGAGTCATGGGGAAACGTTAGGAAGAATGACCAGCCAAGATTTGAACTTACGATCTCCCAAATGTGAGTCCATCACCTTGAGAGAAGTTGGCGTACTGCTGGTCAATACAATCACCACAGAAAATCTGCATCAACAAAGCACATTTTGTGATTGTAGCATGTTATAGGTGGTTAGTTACGTGTGTGCCATAAATGTTGAGAATGCAAAAAACTGTTATAGAAACAGCATACGTTTGGTGCGGTATTCACACTAATAGTCCTGGAAAAACATATCAAAACAGCTTGTAATTACAGAGTCTCATGTATTGCAATCAGGGGCGGCCGGTCATAAGGACGATACGGACGCCGCACTGCCGTGTGCAACCGCAAGTGAACAAACATTACATTAACATTTATATGTTAGCTTTTACATTGTCTGAATTGCAAATATTCCATTGCTTATAGATCATTGGTTAGTCGGTTCTGTATTCATTCTTCCGCGACAATTGCAAAGTTTGCACGCCACCGTGCGGGGGAATACGGAATTTCGAGAGAAATCTGGCAGGGCGCCGTCCTCCCACTTTACGAGACGTAGAGCATTCTCAGGTGCGGTCGCGAGGGGTAAAAGGCGAGGGATCTGAGGGAATAACACGCGCGGGATCTCTGGCTGGGAGGACGGAGAGTTTGTCGTCCGAAACCCACCCCCTAGGCAAAACTGGCCCTCTCTCCGGAGAACGGTAAACAATGAAGAGTTGCCAGAAGCAATGAAATTAACGTAAGAAAGAAAATTACCAACCGTTGAAAAAAATTATTCTGTATTCCATAATCTTATTCATTTATGACAAGAGTAGAGCAATAAATAACGCAATTTCCAACGAGGAAAGAAAATGTCGCTAACTGAAAAAGTACAGACTCTTGCATGATTTTTGTTATTTATCGTCGCTTTTTGCTACTTTTCGGTAATCACGACGATGAGGATGAGTGATGGTATAATGAAACTCACAAAGACCACACATATCCATGCCGGGATTCGAACCCAGGAGCCCTGGCTTTGTAAGGTGGTATGCTAGCCACGGAAGTCGGCTATAGATTCTTGTTACACGCAAAATTATCGTGTAGCTATATGCGTTGTATTTTTTCTGAATTTAGTGAAAAGTACATTTGCATTACAATGATGTGGAGTACATCATGTAGATTTAAATATATGTTTTGATTAGCACGTTTGAAAAAATTCCTGATAATGTGACAAAGTTTTCAAATTTCTTTTCAAGGCGGATGTTAAATAAATTAAGAACTCATCATCTAAACTCACCAAGAGTCACTACAGGAACCTGTAAACTACAAAAAGTTGGCAAAAAAGTCTGGCAACCCCGAAGCAATAAAACGACTCTTCGTTTTCCATGGAAAAGTGAAGTGAAGCTTTTTCGGTTGTTTGCATTTGTCGCGATGAACAGAGTGGAGAAATTGTTGGTGCGAAGTTTTTCTACCAGAAGCGAAGTTTGGATGAAAAAATAAACAAAAAATCTAGTCCGAATTTGAATCTAGAACAAGTGTCAAAGAAGGGAGGTCGTGAGTTCACTCGCAAATTTCGCGTTGAAGGACAGAAGGATGAATTTCAGTTACAAGCATGTCTGAAGATTTCTGGTAAGTTTGAAGTTTTTACTTTAGAGCTTCTGGTAAAGCAGATATCACCTTTCCAGCGAGATATTTATTTTGGTGCCCTATTTCACATATCAATTAGTCATGTTGGACACGAGACATTTTCTGTGTAACTTTTTACTAGAAATTTTCACGATCAATGCACGTAAATATTCGTCATTGTGCTTATCAAGTTGTGTAAAAATTAATATCCCTTCTTCTGAATTTTCCCCTCTGTTAAACGACTAAATCTGTTAGAATTCTATTTCTTCTTCCATCTTCTTCGCATTACTGTTAAATAATTATTAATTTAAAACGTGTAAAACATGATATTCGGTAAACAAGAACGTGTCAATTTCTTATCACGTTGGCTGTTATACGAAATTCATCATTTAAACTCGCATTACTAGTAGAGCAAATTTGTGCCGGCCCCCGTGGCGGAGTGGTTAGCACATCGCGCTACGACACCGGCCAGGGATCCCGTGTTCGAATCCCGGCCTGGGCATGGATTTTGTGAGTGTCCATTCATCAATTTCATCATATCACTCATCCCCATCTTCGCAAATTAGCCAAATGTGGCACAAAAGGCGAAGTAAAATAAAGCAAATCAATAGAGCAATTTTGTGAGCTATCGCCCCTCCACTTTGGATCACCATGAGCCGCCACTGATTGCAATCCTACTGCTTAACCTTTAGTACGCCGCACGGGTCTGACGAAAGTAAGCCCAGTGTCACTGAGGCTTTTTAGCACGAAATTTAAATTTTTATACTCAATGGAGAAAAATCGTAATAACTCTGGGACTATGAGACCAATCTACTTCGGATAACTTTTGTTTTGCAGCTAGAACATCAGTGCATGCAACAGTGTAAAATTTGGAAGACCCACCCGTGGGAGGGGGGGGGTTTACGGGTGGGGGTCGCACCCCCGAATGTCAATGAAAAAACATAAAAATGTGGAGTTTGCCTCCCCCCTCCCTTCTCCAGCTATTTTGGGGGGAAAAACCAAACTTTTTCCTTTTTTTCAACGAATGGACCTTTCGCAACAGAATGAAACTTGTTTCATGTTTGTGGGTGCAATACAATTTGAATAATGAGCCAAAATGTAAATCTGTTTTTTTTTTTACAAAAATAGCCAATTTGCATATTACTCATAAAATTGTTATCACTCTGACACTATGGGACCAATCTACTTCAGATAACTTTTGTTTTTCAGCTAGAACATCAGCGCATGCAACCATGTAAAATTTGGAAGCCCCAATCGCGGGGGGCGAATCCCCCGAATGTCAATGAAAAAAACATAAAAATGTAGAGTTTGCTCCCTCTTGCCCTGCTATTTTAGTAAAAAAAAAACGAACGTTTGCCTTTTTTTCAACAAATGGACCTTTCGCTACAGAATGAAACTTATTTCATGTTTGTGGGTGCAATACAATTTCAATAATGAGCCAAAATCTAAAACTCTGTTTTTTACGAAAAATAGCCAATTTTAGCCAATTTGCATATTACTCATTCTGGTGAGACCTCTCCTAAAAGTGCAGGGGAAGCCTTTTCAATCCAGCTTTGTTTTGTCCATGCTTCTTCCTAGCTTCCAGCTGCATTCCATTTATAGCATAGAGGTGACAGAAATCTGACCCGCCCCCTCCCCCACCCACTTTAGTAGGACCTCCTGTTGCAAGCAAGCTCCAAAAATTCAAGAACAAAGACGATGACCTTGTGCCTTATCTCTGGTGAGTCATAGCATCTAAGCTTGAACCAAAACAGCATCATAAATACCAAGCATTTATTGCTTCTCTGTCAACTCAGGACTGGAACACCTGACATGGGCATGTTGGAAGGGGGAAGTTTGGAAAACACGATTGCAAAATATGTTCGGAAAGGACTGTCATGTTCCCACCATAATATACAAATATAAGTTTGGTAAAACCCTCGATAATTGTATCTAAAGCTGCATGGTGCATATCTGCACCAAATTACGACAAGGCACTTATTTTTTTCATCCCATGTCTGGGACAACTTTCAACTAAAGGTTAAAGATACACAATTTTAACACCTCTTCCACAAACTGAATATTGTATTTCGCCGCATAAACACTGCAGATTTTATGCCAAATTTATTTTGAAATTAGAAAAAATTTGGGGTGTGGCCATTATGTGAAGATTTTTTAAAAAATAAAAAAAATGTGTTATTGCGTGACCACAAGGAAAAAGCCTTGGACAAAAAGTCGCCGCGCAGCTTTCCCTTCTTCCCTTCAGCTCGGGCCATAAGGAAGCATGGTTCACTCTCCCCCTCACCTCCACACGGGAGTACGGAGCACAGGAATCGCGGGTCTGCGCAGGTTTCTCTGCTTGTGGTTCCACTATAGTATTACCGGTACTTCAAAATAATTTATTACTAGACTGTCTTTGGTGTAAGATTAGGATGCATGCAAAACTTGTGAATATACATTAAAATTCAATAGTCCACATCAACTCACATCATTTCTTCATGACAGTTTAACGAACATTTTTATGGTTTGAAAAAAAAAGTTAACACATTAGTTGTTACTGATATGTGCATTATAGTTGAAATATTACAATTGAGCAAATTTACTACAGTGTTGCAAAGTACGGACATAACAGAATTTAATCTTCTGTGTCCGAAGATTCTGTGCCACTATCATAAGTTTAGTTATCTGACGTGCCAAAGCAATGATTATGTGATGACATCAGTGGCGTAGCATGGACATTTCAGGTGGGAATGCCAAGTCCGAAGGAAGCGTCGACCCTTTCTTGCTTAATAATTTACTTATGGTATTAGTCGCCACAGGTATTATTTGCCTGAAGTAAGCTGGGTTTTCAATAAAACATCATCCATGCATGTTTTAGCTAGAAAATTAGATGCCTCACTATGCCACAAATGTTTTGAACTCTGGTGTTTTATACCATTTTTTATATCTTTCTGCATGATGCAAGTCATTAAAAACCTACCTGAATCACAAGCGCCTGTGCACCACAGTAGACGTCATTGTTGTGGATGATCCAACTACTGATTGATTTGGTTTATTTTACTTCGCTTTTCTACCACTTTTGGTTAATTGCGAATATGAATATGAGTGATGATATTGATAAAGGGACACTGACAAAGAACACCCTTGCTCACGCCAGGATTCGAACCAGGGACCTCTGTCCTCTTGGCACACTGTGCAAAGCACTCTGACACGGAGGTGGGTGGATGATCCAAATATCGTACACTCTACTGATGTAACAGTGCCGATTAGTAATTCGCACCACTGTTTATTACATATTGAGAATGCTGATAAACATTTTAAAATAATTTTGTCCAGAGACAATTTGATGTTAAGAGTTTTCAAATGAATGGTAAACATTTTCATTGACACAATATTAACCAGTTAGATAATAACGATAAAATAATAACAATAAAAAAATAATAGTTTTGCAGGTTAAGTGGTAGAGCAGCCACAGGTTGAATTTCTACCACAAGGACTTCACCAACTTATTTGACAAAAACTGTGTTGATCTTTTAGTTTCTAATGCATATCGCTGTTCGTGCGATAAATTATACAATGCAATGGTCATTAAGAAGCGGTATATTTGAGATTGGTCAAATTACGTCAGTCAATATTGCGTATTGTGGCATCACATAGCATGAGTTGCATGAGCGCGAAGAACCAGGTAGGAATTCTACCGCTGTCGTCTGCTTCAGAAGGCAGGAAGGGTCACATGAACCAATCACGGTACACCTCTGCTGCTCCGTACGCTGGCGTATGACAGAGCATTTACGCGTGTGCTGTAGACACCAAACCTACTCGGCGTCCGGCCAGGAAAGGCATTGAAAAAAGATGCTAGAACGAGTGTTGAGAGTGGAGCGTTGCAAGCGGATCGTGAAAAATAGCTATTATAATGCCATGAAGGTCAAACATATATGGAATTAGTCAAGTTTTACTTTATATTCACAGCATTTGCGCATTTTTGAAATTTTAAATCTGGGAATGCTGGGCGTACGGGCGTACTATAACGCTACGCCACTGGATGACATATATTATAAAACAATTTTTGGACTGAAAAAACAGGGTGTTAATATTATGTGGTGAATTACGGTGTGCCTGTTACTGTACTCCAACCATGGCACCTATGATATCTAATCAAAGAAAAAACTTTATTCCACATTGCCACAGTTATCTCAGGATACATCCAACACCATACCCTGAAACCTATTCTCCCTGTCTCATGCAACAAGCAAAAATGGTACTCACCAATCAGATACCTCTATGCATGTTGGAATATCATCCATGATTTTGCTGCTGAAGCCCTGATGTTTAAGGCTTATAATCTGCTCTTTTGAGCAAGAATGATATGATGTTGCAAAACACATGGTGTGGCCACAAAAATCAGCATCATCTGGTAAGGGATCAGAACCACTGGGAGGGTTTTCAACAATTAGCTCATCTCCACCATTGCTTCTAATTATCCAATGTTTCAAACCCTCTAAAAATAAAAACACAAAAATAAATGGCACGACCTAATATTCATCCTATCCCTTGAATGATAAACAGAAGCAAAAGTAGTTTACAAATACCCAACTAGAACGAAAGGTAATGTTCATCAAAATAGGGGATAAAGAAATTAAATGCACTTCATGAACGATCAAGTAATTTTATCCATTTAAATGACATCTAGTATGTATGATAACCCGTGTCAAACTTGGGAATTTAAGTCCCCTTAACTAAAGTCCACAGAACCAATCCATTGGCAGCGAAGAAGCAAAACAGTCATTGAAATCACAATATACCTAAATGTTTCAAAGACACACAACTTCAATGCTTGATCACAATTAAATGCATTGGTGGATTTCATGCCGAGAGGCACAGAGGTTCATGACACTATTACGTTCAGACTCCCATCCACTGCATATCCTGTTGTCAGCAATACTTTATCTGCTCTTTAACTTATGTTAACACAAACCATAAATATCCCTCTATCTTGAATGATAATGTAAGTGCAGTGAGCATATTCTTCTTTCCTGCACAAAAGAAGCTATTTTTTTTTGCTGTCAATTTTTTTGTATTACACAGAAATTGTAATAAGCCAGAACAATTGTACGACAAGCAATAAGCAGCCTGTAATAAGCCAGAACAATTGTACGACAAGCAATAAGCAGCCATGTAAATATCTTTACAATGAAATGCCCAATTACTTACCTTGCCCACAGTGATTCTCGATTAGATTCTTCCCAAACGGGTCTTTTACACAGATCCAATAATACACATACCATGGCAGTTTCTTCTTTGGACAGAACTTCAAGCTTCTGTAATTCCCTCTATCAACTTTGAGTTTCAAAACATCACTTTCTATAACTTGGCACCATGTCTTGCACACACGACGACATGACTTAACTATTGTGTTTGCATCTACAAAACTTAAGATATTTATCAAAACATCTTCTGGAACGTAATGGCCTTTAAGCACGTATCCATTCCTTACATCAAAGACTTCTGGTTCCATTGTATGCTCAGACTTTGATCCACCTAGGCCCATCATCTGAAACAGAGTACAATAAAAGCATAAAATGGACAGAATTGAAATTTGGGATCAACTTTGGAGGGGGTACAATAAAAAAGTTTTATAACCCATAAAAATAGCTTCCAGGACTATTTTGATAAATGACTGTTACATTTACAAAATCATAAAAATGACTTACTACCTTGCTCTTCAGATCTCAGGAGGTTGATAAAAGTGTCATTTAATTTTAATTTTAATGAACGGGTCATTCTATGTCAAATCAACCAAAAATAATACGGTTTTGGAATCCATGCTCTCAGATTTTGATGAATCTTGTCACATTTAATTCTTCCATGGAGGTGAGAAACCACTTTTTTTTTGTCTCAAACTTGGCTGGCTTCATTTTTAGAGCCCCTCAAACTTTCAGTGATCCCTTATTCTTCCATTCCCACAGCCTTCAAGTGGGTCTTGCACTGTCTTGGAAAAATAATTTCATTTTCCTTATAAATTATTCAATCTCTTTGAAACTTCACAACAATGTTAACCAAACCATAAGGATTCCAGAAAAAAATATGTCAACATATCACATTTATATTCTAGTACACTAATAAATTAATAAAATATTATTACCTGATGTATTTTGGAACAAAAACATGGTTTACTAAAATTTGAATTATTGTTGAAAGGGAAAGGTTCAACACCAACAGAAATATTTTTATAATGAACTTAGATATATGATCTAACTTACCCATAAATAAAATTGATGGCTTTTTCATTCCTTCTGAAAATATGACTTATTTCTGAAAAAAAATAATTAAAATGGCTACCGGATTTAAAATTTTTAAAATGAACTCAAAATCTAAGAATCTAGCTTCAAAATATCATCGAAGCAAATTTTTAGAGCATAAAATTTTAAATAATGGTTACATACAGTTACTCAAAAAAGTATTCAACTAAGCACAGTCCTCACATGAAACCATGTACAACAGTCAGAAATGGAACTGAGATGGAAGTGCATGTGCACAAAAGTTTAGTGCATACTATTGAAGTACAAATTACACAGAAGAGAAACACCTTTGGTAGTTAAACAGAAGGATTACAGAAGAACAATATGAGTAATTTGAGCTCAAAAAAGTATTCAACTGTATTACTTGTTAGATACAATATTGTGTGTGTATGACATCCATAATACCTGGTTGGGCACCCTTTCCTACAGATGATCTCCTGCAAACATTTGTGGGACTGATTTCACCAAGATTTGTTTGTTGGGTAATCTGCCTCCATTTGTCCAACAAAACGTACTTGAGGTTGGAAATGTGGTGTTTTTGGACTCTTTCTTCGAGAATATGCCAGACATTCTCAGTAGGATTAATGCCCGCCGATTGGGGATGTGTTTGCATCCAGCTTGGGGTGTTGTACAATAACCCGAGCTTGGTCTTGTGGACTGAATGTTTTGGGTCATTATCCTGGGTGAAGATGTAGTCACCTTCAAAATGTTGGTGTAACGTGTATGGTTCATTCTACCATCAATGAAACACAAATCCCAAACACCATTGGCACTCATACAGCTCCACACCATTGCTGATCCCTTACCGTGGCTTATTGTAGATGTGAGAGTTTTCTGATCTACTTCACAGTTCTTTTGTTACCACAAAATCACGCACCCATCTGAGTTCCATAGGCCAAAATTAAATTACACATACATTGCATTACAAAAAATAATTACAAATGGGCCCTATGGGCACGTGATTGCGTGGCAATAAAACAACTCAGAACTAGATAATAGAAATACTGTGGGGGATTGGATATTGTGTGGAGCTGTATGAGTACCAATGGTGTTTGGGATTTGTGTTTCATTGATGGTACAATGTATCATACACGTTACATCAACAATTTGAATGTGCATATATCCAATTCAGGGAACATTATGAAGCTTATTGGTGACTACATCTTCACCCAGGATAATGAAACGAAACTTTCAGTCCTCAAGACCAAGCTCTGGTTATTGTACAACGCCCCACGCTGGATGATGCAAACACATTCCCAATTGTCCGACATTAATCCTACCGAGAATGTCTAGCATATTCTGGAAGAAAGAGTCGAAAACATCACATTGCCAACAAATGTTGAACATCTGGAAGGTGTTTTCTGTCATGTGGGATTGCGTCATAGTGGAAATTCATTATTTTTGTTGAAAATTAATTCTCCGACGCACAATAGCCTTCGGCGCTTACACCTTCGTAGGTTATCGAACGTCGTGCTTGTGTTTTGTCGATTTTCATTGGGGATGCAGTGTTTCCAACCACACCATTGTTTTCCGAAAAGATGAAGAGTCGTGGATGCATGCTGAAATTCATACCGGGTGTGGAAAACCATTGACGGATAGCCCCAAAAACCTTTGATGGATAGCCCCAAAAACCATGACGAATAGCCCCAAAAACCATGACGGATAGCCCCATGAACCATTTCTGGAAAGGTTAGGTTAGGCAAGCATAGTTAAAATTTTGTTCGTAAAACAATGGGCAAAATGTAAAAAAAAAAAAATTCAATTTGTTAGTATTTTTTTGGCTTCAAAGGTTGGAAACCCTGAATGCCGAATGAAAATCGACAAAACACAAGCACGACGTGCGATGATCTATGAAGGTGTACGTGCCATATTGTGTCTTAGGCAAGCGAAAAAACTAAAAGAAAGAAGTACTCGTAATGTGAAAAATTGAAACTACTTTCATTAAAAAAAACGTGAATACACCTTAAAGAATGTTCCGCGAAGCAGATACGTAAGTACGAATGTTAAAAATGACGAAACAGAGAAGTTACATGTATTTGTGGATAGTAAATTTTACCGCACAGGTAACACTTTGAACTGGTCAAAACTGATTTCTTCATTTTTACAGAAGAAATTACTTACACTAATCACTTTCTGTAGCATTGTTGAAGTTCCCGAATGTATTTTCTGTCATCGTTTCATCTTTTTTAGCGATAATTCATGTTTATATGTATAAAAATATCACAACTGCCATTCCTTCTTCCTTCTATGTACTTCCTCTACTGCCACTGTTTCCAACCACCCCGTGTGTTTTCAAGATGACGTGACCCCAAATTTTAGCTATGCTTGCCTAACCTAATCTAACCTAACCTTACCGTGAATGTTTGTGGAGCTACCCGTGCATGGTTCAACGACCCCAAATTTTAACTATGCTTGCCTAACCTAACCTTACCGTGAATGGTTTGTGGGGCTATCCGTCAATGGTTATACAACCCCAAATTTTAGGTATTAGCATAATTTCAAACATGGGAAAAAATAGAAAATTAATAACACGGAAGTAGGTATTTTTTGGTTTAGAAGGTTGAAAACATTGTATACCCACTCCAAATCAACAAAAGACAGGCACGAAGCGCGATGATCCAGAATGCTCGCGCCATATTGTGTCTCACGGAAGCGAAAAAAAAGGAACAACAATAATTACTCATAATATGAAAAATTGAAATTATTTTCGTGAGAAATTCATAGGAAAATCCCTCCCGCTGGTTTGCAACACTGTGCAGTAGAATCGCTGTCGCGCTCTTCTATTTACTAATGAATATTTTTTTTTGAGTCACTGTAGATGGAAGGAATAAGGGATCACTGAACCTTTGAGGAGCTATAAAAACTAAACCAGTCAAGTTTGAGACAAAAAAAAAAATGGTTTCTCACCTCCATGGAAGGATTAAATGTGCCAAGTTTCATCAAAATCCGAGAGCATATGTACCATGGTCTGGTTTAACTGACATGGAATGACCCGAACCTGAAAAGTTTGGGTGCTCAAGGGCCCCCTTGCCATCGCCAAGCTACAGGGAAAATTGCTGTACCCATCCGATTGCCCACCCAATCAAATTCAATAAGTGCATATACTTGGAGATAGCTATATGTATGATTCGATAAATAAGTGTATTCTGGTGTTCATAACATGTTTATTTTACTTGTGAATATTATCTATGCTAGAAATGTTCACATATTATCAACCCATAAAAAGCCAAATTTGTCATTAGAAAGTGAAAGTAATTACTAGAGCTATTGAAACAAAAACTGATGAAATTAATACTTTCATGATTAAAAGCAGCTAGTAGGCTTAGGAAGCTCAAAATTTATGCAGGGTATGATCAAGATTATATCAGAATTTAGGTTGAACTTGGAGGCAGTGTTGCCAGGTCTACTGATTTGCAGGAGATTTCCTGATTTTCAGCACGATCTACTGATCTCCTGACAAGTTTCAGGAAAATGGGGAAATCTCCTGATTTCTTGCTTCCTTAAATATTTATAATGAACAAATGGAGCGATTTTACAATACCGGGAATTTCTCCATTTTGTTTGAAATTCGGCATACTCACTAAATTAGGGCTCAATCACAAATCTGAAGTTAAAATTTGGCGCTCACGTGTCAAACTTGCAAAATAAGAGGGTCAGTCATCGCAACCGACAATGCACAATTGTTCATTATTTATCGCAAGATTTTCCGTTTCGAATACTTAAAGAACGAAATATATATATTCCTGAAATTACTACGACCCTAAAATTTAACTATGTTTCCTAACCTAACCTAACCACGCGCCAATGGTTCGTGTGGCTAGCGCCAATGGTCCGTGGGGCTAGCCATAATTCAGGAATTTCTATACGTGAGCGCCAAATTTTAAGTGCAGAATCGTGATTAGGAGACCCAAATTAGTAAGTATCCGAAATTTCATACAAATTAAAGAAATTCCCTGTATTGTCTTACATTTATACTGCCCACCCTAATCTATAGCCTGACAAGTTAAGTCCCGATATGCGCAGATCCCTGCGGAGCACTTCCTATTACGTCATCCTCCCCACCACTCTTCTATTCACTGGTCTGGCGTTGAGAGTACCAGTGGTGCCAACTCAGCAAAATTAAGCTAAAACAAATATGACGATTTTCATGGTACAGTGGCTCTCAGCGACAGACAAACCTGCAAACGAAACTGAAATCGATGCGGAGAATAGAGTGAAAGCATTGTGAACAATAAACAAAAGGAAATTGTACTTAAAAATTCAAAGTGTACCTTATGTGAAACAGTATGCGATTGACACGAAATTTAGAAACGCGGGGCACACCATAATATGACTTCCGCCTTACCACGCAGACTTAAATCCTATTGAACTTGTGTGGGGGGGGAAATCAAGGGTAAGGCAAGGGAATTCATTTCGGATTCACTGGACGCAAAGAAAGATTTGCTGGGAAAATTATTTAGTGAATATTCTGAACAGAAATGGATTAAATGTTGTGAACACGTGAAAAAAATTGAAGATTCTTACTTTGAAAGAGATGGACTTATGGACGAGCGTGTAGATGAACTGATAATTAGACTTGGTGAAGCCGATTCAGACACGGACACAGATTCATCGGTAGACACAGACTCGAATGAGTGGGAGAGTGAAACTGAAGAAGGAGAACAGGAAAACATTTAGAAGGTGAGCTCAGTTCTATCGTTTATATATTTTTTATTTTTCTATCATTTTATTTGTTACATTTCTTATGCTGGTAAGAAATATCCCTAATATAACTTAATTCATTTAAGGTTTAAAGGGAAAATATCAAAATGTATTTAGAATTTAGCATAATCAATAGGTAGTGTAGGTGAGGGGATACTAATTCATGTCTGTCACATTCAAATTTCGTTGAAAATTCTCAGACGATTCTTCTCCCTCCAGGTTTGCAACACTGCGAACGAACGTCGCCGCAGACAATGGGGTGAGGAAATGTGATGAGAGGTGCGCAAACAATGGATTGCAGCGTGTTGTTTTTAAACTTGTCAAGTTATATCAATAAGGAGCTTCTGCCCACCCGGTCGAAAATTTCTGGCACCTCCCCTAATATTATTCATGTTTTATCTTTTGACGGAAACAAAATCATTTATTAAATGTGGTCTAAATGAAAATTGCCTATGTACGGATGGAATCATTTCAACTTCCTGTTTTCATTACAGTCATTACAATATAGTATTTATCAACCGGCAACACCAGCAGCAAATTTACGGCAAGTCAATAGAACGCAATAAACCATTAAAAACAAATTTTAAATGCATACCTATCAGATGCTAGATAGCAACCAAGAAGAGTGTTAATGTTAACAAAAAGTCACTCTTTCTTACGCTCACTTCTGTCATAGAGATTATGTATTTTGCTTCTTTGCACAACCATGACACATAACACACACTACTTCAGTTAATTCCTTCAGAAGTTGAAACCTGACTCATGTTACGCACAAGAAAGTGCATCTAGCTGTTGATTACAATACAAAATGAATCGTGATTTTCTAATATAATAACAGAGGCAATGTCAATAGTACAATTACTCTAAATGTAAAAATAATTAATAATAGATGTGAGTGTCACATATTCGTAAGATTACATTATTCTCACACATTCAGCTTTGGCCCAACGAGATAGAGTACATAGAGTGCCGAAAGGAGGCTTCTACCATGATCGAATATCTTTGGCTCGTAGTGAGGTTTTTCCTTTACCAGTTCACAGCTCAACTTCCTCATCAACTCAGCTTTTATTGGTAAATAAAAATATCCCCCAAGCACAGAGCATATGTTTACAGACTCTTTGGCGGCACTTCTACTTCTCATCTTATGAACAATGCGGTCGAACATGGTGGTACAATATCACACAAATAGCATTCACATTTCCAATATATCACACACATAACTAAACACCACTAATAATCTCAAAACATACCATACTCAGTCACAATGAAACAACGAAGATGCAGAGAGAGAGAGAGAGAGAGAGAGAGAGTCTACAGTTTCAGTGAGATGTGACAAACTGAGGGCTTTTCCCACCGATGAACAGTAAGGGAACGGTGAAGGCTTTTCACAAATCTCATTAAGCCGTAAAAACCGACGGAAAAATTTGAATCGCAGCAAGTGCAAAATATTGTTTCACAGCAAAAACCGGGCATATTTACCAGTATTTTCTTAAGATGGTATGTATTCTCTACATTTCTAGCTGGTAGCAGGTCAAATATGAGTGAAACAGCCCCAAAATTCAAGACGATTGGTAGCAGGGACGTCGTTAGGGGGGAGGGGGGGCACGCGAGGGCACTGACCCCGGCAAACTTCCACGTGGCCCTGGGAAACTGTTCTGTATTTGCTGGAAATTTTACTTTGATGACAAATATTGCAAAATAATTCTTCAGTAAATTTTGCTTGCAGTTTGAAACACTTCTTCAATTTTCAGTAGCACGAACCCAACCAAGTCATTTCTTTCCTATTTCCCCTGTTTCTTGCTTGTTGAACACAAAAGGATGTATTGGGAGGGGATGCAGTTAATGGTTTCGTGGTCCGCCCCGGTCAGGGAAGTCTGAGACCTATTGAAAATGCACTTTTCCTCCCTGTTGCATACCAGACCCAGGATCCCCCCAAAACCCGCACTTTCTCTTCATCTGGCCCTGCACTGGCACCATGGGCGCCGAAAGGACGACACAAACAGGAAGATTTAGCTACGGGTAGTTAGAACTTTCTGCGTTAATTATTTTATGGTTCAGAAAATATATCCCGATGCGTTTCAATTTACAAGAACAGAATTCTATTGCTTCTTTCCCTTTTCGGTGTGGGAATGAATGACATAGCGGTTCTTCTCACCATGCACTCAACCCTCCTGCTAATGACCCTGCAAAGGAGGGGAAAGGCCACTTTCTGAAAATTCGGAGAAACATCGAAGCGGTCGGTTCATCTGTTGATTTGGTGGACAGTTGATATCTGTCAGATAGTTTGAAGTAGGATTTGTGGTCCGAGCGGTGGTTAACTTCTGTAAACGCAAGAAGATAGCATCATCACCAAGTGTTTGTGATCTCGTTTTCCTACATCGCAAGCAAAATGTCGAATGAGAAGCTGCCAGATTGTCTTCCTATGGAAACAATGGATCAGGATCGACTGATCTACCAAATATCCAACATATTGGCATTCTAAAAGAGAGTCTGACTACCACACATCCTTGGTTCGACTCGCAGGGTGGTTGATCTCGTATATAATGAAAAATAAACCACGTAACAATTAAGGAAGGAAACTAGGTATGTAGCAATTGTTTTTACAGCCGTCTGCATGCTCTATAAGTATTAAGTTACAAAATTTGTATATCTTTCTGACTTTCTGTGATTTTTCTTCATTTAGCCTCCACCTGCAAATGTGGAAGCTGGTGCTGCTTAGGTGGCAAGGTTGGCTAGACATACAAATATAATTAATACCTAATCATACAGCGAATAATACTTATAATATTTTTGGTCTAGGAATTAATTCGTGCGCCTGGACAAGAGATAGCGTAACGAGCGTATCGTCCCACAGTTCCGTGTATCCACACATGCGTTGAAAACTCCTGTCAGCGCGCATCGTTCGTAGTATAGGGCAGTTGATTGACGCGTCAACAACAGCATTTTGTAGTCAACTGAACATGGCGCAGTTCGTGCCAGATAAAGTGTTTTTGCGGGGTGTTCTGCTTCATTACTTTAACATGCAGAAAAGTGCTACCGAAAGTCATCGTATTTTGGTGGAAGTGTATGGTGACCATGCGCTAGCTGAGCGAACGTGTCAGAAGTGGTTGCACGGTTTAGAAGTGGTGATTTCAGCCTGGAAGACCAAGAGCGACCTGGACAGCCAAAAAAAATTTGAAGACTAAGAATTGAGAGCATTGCTCGATCAGGATTCGTGTCAAACGCAGGAAGAACTTGCAGAAGCATTAGGCGTTGATCAAACAACAGTTTCCAAACGCCTCAAAGCCATGGGAATGATTCAAAAGATGTCACATTGGGTTCCACATGAATTGAAAGACAGAGACGTTAAAAGACGAAAAACCATTTGCGAATTGCTGCTTCAAAGACAGAAAAGAAAGGGGTTTTTGCATCGCATTGTTACTGGCGATGAGAAGTGGATCCATTACGAGAACCCGAAACGAAAAAAGGCCTGGGTGAAGCCAGGTGAACCAGGTCCATCACAACCGAAACGAGATATTCACTGTGCAAAGGTTATGCTGTGCATATGGTGGGATATGAAAGGTGTGGTGTACTATGAGCTGCTTCAACCGGGTGAAACTATTAATGGAGAACGTTATCGACGACAATTAATTCGTTTGAAGCAAGCTCTGGCCAGGAAACGACCAGAATGGGAGAACAGACATGATAAACTTATTTTTCAACATGATAACGCTCGCCCACATGTCGCAAAACCGGTCAAAACCTATTTAGAAAATGTCGGATGGGAAGTTTTACCCCACCCGCCGTATTCACCAGATGTTGCTCCTTGGGACTACTACTTGTTCGATTGCATGAATAACGATTTGATTGGACAGCGGTTCACTTCTTCAGAAGATATCGAAAAATGGGTCTCTGACTGGATCGCTTCAAAGGATGAGGACTTCTTTCGCCACGGAATCCGTAACTTGCCTGACAGATGGGCGAAAGTGGTGGCTCGCGATGGACAATATTTTTCTTAAGGTATTTATGTATTTTGTGTTTGAACTACAGCTTCAATGTGTGCGTAACAACCGCACGAATTCCTAGACCTAAATATAATCATGAGTTATGGAGAAGCAAATTACTTATCAAGCATTTTCTGTTTCTATTTGTTGTGCAGTGGTTAACAAAGTGCATTACGATGCCAGGGGTCCTGGTTCGAATCCCGGACTGGGCGCGTGTGTTCTTTATGATGGTCCTCTCATCAATTTCACATCACTCACTTTCATCTTCATCTTCACGATTAACCAAAAAGTGTCAGAACAGCGAAGTAAAATAAACCAAATCAATCATTTATATATTTTTATATTACGCCACTTTTCTACTTCTTGGGTTAAATGCAGTGATGTGCGTCTACGCGTAAACAACGATTGTCTACATTCTACGTGTAGACAATGTAGACTATGTAAACTATGTAATCTACGTAATCAACGTAGACAACATGGGGCTCGGCGTTCTCCGTGCAAGGCACGCGCATCGTTCTAGAAGCAGCAACCAGCATCAGCAGGTGGGCATAGAGAGCGTGAAGTATTCCACTGTCCAGAAATTATAGTTTTAAGTATTTATTTACGTTCAACCAATTAACTACGTATTAATTGAACTGCAAAATGAACTTGTCGCGACATACAAAAAAAAAAAAAATGCGATGCCCGTAGAATGACAACATTTGTTTTACTTCTATTTCCACCATTTCACACGTGAAAAAATCTACTTTAGAGACACATGCACTTTCCTATGCAGTAATAAGACAAAAAAATATTTTTAGCCTTCCCTTTTGTCAGTGTAAAAAATAATGTAAGTTTTCACTATGGCTGTCATTTGTTTTTCTTCCGGTAGTCCCTTTTCCCTTCGTTAGTTAAAATTCGATAACTTTGATTCGTCGGATGGTCTTAAGTAGGTTATAGGCCCAGACTATCGACATGTTTGAAGAAAAAAATACTTTCTTTTTCAAACACCACTGGGATTTCTTTCTTCCCTGTTGTTTGCATTGTCTACAGTAGACTGTGTAAACTATAAGTCAATGTAATCTTCGTGTAAATTACGCGTAGACAACACATGTAGACGTAAACTTATAGTCTACGGCACATCACTGGTTAAATGCGACGATGAGGATGAATGATGAGCCAAAGGAATGGAGATGGGACAGACATGATACAACCATACCTGTCCAATGTCCGAACCTTGGACCTCTGGTTTCGTATGGTGTTATACTCACGTCAATGAAATTCTTAGGAAGAAAAACTGTAAAAGTAGGGTGAAAAGAAGCAAAGTTGTACGATGCTTAAAAAGCCATCTTTAGTTCATCTAAAACCTTCCAATTATCGAGTTCGTGTTTTAAGTCCACTGTATGCACAGTAAGTCTAATCGGGGATCCGAACCACTATGTGCCTCCACCGGGTATCGAACCCGGGACCCCTTGATTACAAGGTTGCGACGCTACCACTGCGTCATCGAGAAGGCCGAGAAAAACTTACAATTAGTCAGTAAAATTAATATTGAGGGACAAGGCCTGTGAAGAGTTCTTTCATTCGGTTGCACGTGGTCATCACATCGAGTCCCATAGTTTCGAGAGCAGAATTTGCTTCCATATCGCTTTCGAGTATTTCCCAAATTGTGCTCACGATGTTGGAACAGCACAGAAATTTTGGAACTAATACAAGGAGGCACGTACCCAGGGAAGGGGCTCGGGGGCTGCAGCCCTTTCCCGAATCGTACAAATATCTCATTTTAATAATGTGTAGTAGTAATTAAATTTACTTCATTAACAGGATTAAACATCTTGTATATGGTAAGTTGCAATATACCAAGAAATTCATCTTCAGCGCATTTACTCCTCCTCCAACCTTTCCGTCTTTAGATGGAGGCTGCCGATAAGGGATAAGCCCCTTCCGAAATCATTTCTGGCTACCGACCTGACAACCAGGGATCGAACCTTGAACCTTTCGATTGATTGATTAATTGAACTGGTGTTGTTTTAAGTCCACTTTATGCACAGTAAGGCTAATCGGGAGTGAACCTACAGTTTAAAGTGAGATCCGAAGAACTATGTGCCTCCATCGGAAATCGAATCCGGGAAGGTTGTTGAACCTGCCGAACCAAAGACGAGAGCGTAATTACTTGAACGTGTGGAAACTTTGTTTTATCCAGTGCCAGCATATATTCAGTTTTCCACACACAAATAAGATTAATTTTAAGAAATTAGACGTGTGCATATAATTTCTTATCGTCATCATTTCCCTAGTGAACAATCAGATGCCATAGAAGACTCGGGGCTGCCCTTGAACTAAGAGATACCGGACTCGATTCCGGTATGAACTGTATACATGAGATGCCTAGCTTGAACTCATTACGCACACATTTCATATTTGCACTGTTGTCAATACTTGTAAACCTGGTTCCAGCACTTTATATATAAAACCACGGAAAAGGATTTTACCTACTTCTCAATTTTCTTCCAGCAAATTTACAAATCTAAAGACTAATAACATTGTTCTTGATGTATAAGCCATTAAGTTAAGCAGTTCATTCTGCATTTAGTTTCCCGAATAATGGCTGTGGATTTCGCGAGAGTATATCCGTAGACTGTCGGGGGCTACAGAAGAAAATGATGTTCCTTTCCAATTTGTTGATTGATTGAGTTGGTGTTTTAAGTTCACTTTATACACAGTAAGGCTAATACTACTCAGACCAAATTTACAATGATAATAATAGGGTATCTAATCCTAGTTTAATACACCACCTTTATAGAATTAATAAAAATAAAGAACAAATTATATTAAAAATTTCACCTAATAAATAAAATATAAACAACCAAAAAATCAATTATTACTACAATTAAGCCAACAACTCTCCACTTGTGTCACCGGGTATCGAACCCGGAACCCCTTGATTAAAAAGGCAAGGGATAGAAACATTTAGAGGGTCCTTGATGGCAGGGTGTTGAAGACTGGTGGAGGGGAAGATCTTAATTCACACACACACACACACCATCACACACACACACACACACACACACACACACACACACACACACACACACACACACACACACACACACACACACACACACACCAAAAAAATACATGTCCATTGTGAACATTTGATGCAGTTGAGATACAAAACAACTTTTTTCTCTTTTAAATCATAGGTGCCCTCATATTTCATTATCAGGAATTCGTGTTTATTTTGAAGGCATTCACTCTGAATGACGCGTATGTTTGGAATGCTGTGGTTTTCTCTATGCTGCATGGAAATAACAATTCAAATTATTATTATTATAATTATTATTATTAGTAGTAGTAGTAGCAGTAATATTGTCGCAGATCTTTGACTATGATAAATTGGAAACCCTGCATGCTCCAAGGAGCTTTGATAAGGCACCTGAATTGCCTCGAGTTGAACCAGGAAATGGGCGATATTTAATCCTCAAGTCCAATCTGCAATACGAATGCCATAAGAAGTTGGTGTGTGGATTTGGTCAGCATGAAGTTGCTGGTTGATGATAAGTGAATGTTTGTTTTTCGTTATCTTCCGTTCCTTTTCTACCTCTGGATGTTGAATGGCGAATAGATTAATTTATTGAACTGATAAGCATGAAATGGCCAATCCCGTGGCTAATTGGTTAGCGCACGCGCTTCTAAGTCGGGAGGTAGAACCTGGACCAGAAAATATGGATGTGTCATTCATTGTTTTCATTCCACTTCCATCTATCACATTTTTAATCTTTATCATCGCGATTAACCGAGAGTGGTAGAACAGTGACTTGAAATGACAGAAAAAGAACCTGCGGTGTCGGTTTCCGAGTTTGAAGCATTGTTGTTTCTTCAGTCAATAGCGACAATAGACTGTGACAGGGATATGAAATGCTTCTTATTTTATAAGCAATAGCAACACGAAAAGGGCGACAGATATTCCTCGTATTTCCGATTTTCCCTGAAACTAATTTCCCGTCTGTGGTGATAATTAATTCTATTTAGTGTGCGAAAAATGTTTGAAATCAATTTGTGCTAATCTATGCAGATGTAACTGATTAAAGAGAGCCTCCACGATGGCGCAGTCAAAACGTCGCCTCATTGCAATCAACGAGTTCAAGGTTCGATGCCCGGTGGAGGCACATAATGGTTCGGATTCTTTAAACTGTAGTTTTCGTCCCGATTTGCCTTATGTATGCACAAAGTGGATTTGAAATAATTACTTCTTCAAAATTTGTGGTAGTAAGTTACTGATCGTAAGTTGCATTGTTGAAGGATCTCCGGATAATAGACGTGTTGAAAGGAGCTTCTAATTTTCAAATAGATTTTTGTCGTTTTTATGCCACTTTTGAGAAATCACGACGATGAAGATGAGTGATGATATGATAGATAGACAAACAAAAAACAATGCCCAGACCGGTATTCGAACCCGGAATCTCTGTCGTCGTACTGCGCTGTGCTAACCACACCTCCACGGAAATCGAAAATTTTCACATACAGTAGAAACTTACACATTTTCCTTACATATTTGGTTTACCTACTGCACCTCCTACCACTCTCTCTTATCATGAATATGAATATTACCTCTTCATTTCAAGTTTAGCTTATTTACAGCTGCCACTGGGTAGTGAATGAGTATTGTATGTATATTTTCGTTTCCTGTTAAGGCACAAAATCCATCACTCAGATTTAACATTTAAAAAATGTAAGTCCTGTTTAGTTTGATCATTATGAATTCGCGTAAATCAGGAAACATTTTGCGTTGTTTCGAGATTATCAATTAGGATACAATTTAGATATAATGAGAAAATGAAACTTGCATGTCACAATTGCCATATCCAACTGATCTCGGTATGTATAATAAAAATAGTGTCTTGCACGTCACACTTCAATTGTATGCTAGAATTGTTTCTCTGTTATGAACGAGATGTTCTTCCCCCTAGCGCCCGTCAAACAGAAAGAGGATTGTCCCCGAAGAACTAATTTTTGATCAAATCAAGTGTTCAGAAACAGCTATTACGCATGAATATAAGATAAAATGCTCCTTAGGAATTACATATAATTATAAGCTAACTCGTGTTCGAGAGTTAGAACAATGTGACTAAACTTCCCTGCTCTCGCTTCGGAGTTCGAGTCCTGGTCTCGACATGGAGTTCTATCTCTGTAGTGTTTCTTTATCAATTATATCTAATTATCATCCATCCTCATAGTTTATAATCGTGTCATGGTAAAAGCAGAGCAAAATAAGAACAAAAAATAATGTAAGATTACTGCAATATCAGAACTACGTTGGAAAGAGAAAACGTGAACAAAAAATCATTCTCAAACAGACATTTGGGGAGAACTGTGTGTAGACAGACATGCTCCCGAAAGTTGCCAATCGACATGTAGCATGACCTTCGGTACTGAAGTTGTGCGTTGAGAAAACTTTGCTTGAGGCTCCTCATGCGTCTTATCACGAATGCCTCGGTGTGCGCAGCATTGCCAACTTATTTTCGGCTGTGCAATTTTTTTTCCTACCATTACATTTACGGCCGGGTGTGCGACCTATCACAAGTCTACAGAAACTCAATTACGTAAGTACTTTCTCCTGTAAATTTGAAGAAATCCGTTTCCCGGCTTTGAAAATTTTACCATTTCTAACCCAGTTCATTAAATCTTATGATAAGGTTTACATGCATTTTAGGACCCGGTGGAGGCACACATGGCACAGTGGTTCGGATCCCACTCTAAACCTTAGGTCCAGTCCCGATTAGCCTTAATGTGCATAAAGTGGACTTAAAACATCAACTCAAACTCAAACATGCATTTTAGAAACAATATACAGCCCCCACACACAAAAGGCTATCGAACTAAACTTGACCAAATTTCTATTGCCAAGTTCAAACTTAGCCATCTAACCTACAAGTTTCTTATGAACATTTAATACATGTACAATATCAGCACTATACCATGAAAACTTGAGTGGAATACAGCCTGCTGTTGTCTCGGCTAGGTGAGGTTGATCAGTTGCAAAATGGAGCCCTTCTTTAATACACAAGGCTGCATACTTTTCCACAGGAAATTTTAGACGACTGGGCGAGGATGATTTTTAATTGTGTGTGTTCCATAGTTAAGAAATGGTATTCCATATGTTTTCAATTACTTTAAGGGGGATAGAAACATCCCTGGCAGGGATAAAAATAATTTTGTTATGCCGAGGATAAAATGTTTTGTGAGGGGGAAATCCAAGGCATGCGCCCCCTCGTTAATCCGCACACTGAGTATAAACGTATAAAAGCTACGTATTCCTTTAAAATTTTTGCTATTCATCTATGCTAGAATGGTGTTTTTATGTAAGCCAATGAAAGCAGAAGTCAATCTTTACTAAATAAATCTTAATGTTGCTGCTAATAGAACATGAAATTATGTATGCTGGGCATAAACAGCCACCTGTAAAGCTGTAAGTCCAATAAAATATTGTTGAGTTGTTGTTAACATGAAATTATCATCGTCCAATGATGCAGTAGGATGCAGTACATTATAGAAAGTGTGGTAAGTAAATTGTCATAAATTATTAATAGAAAACTTTTCAAATTGAATTCCTGTATTATTATGTTAAAAAATCAGTTGAGATTGGAGGACAATTAAACTATGATTTTCAAAAGTCTGCTATTGTAGAAGGCAGCCTTCATGTATATAGATGTAAACATAAACATATACTGTAATATATTAATATTAATAGCACAATCGTATTAAAATTAAAATATATTACAAGTAGACTTATTTTAGAATATTAATGTTCCTTCTCTTTTCATGAACTTATATCCTCTCCTTTAATATCAAAGAATCTAAATGTTAAAATATAGAAAACAATAATTATGCATAGTTTTATATGGATGCGAAACGAGCCGACTTCCGTGCCGGAGTGGTTAGCACATCGCACTAACAACACAAGGGGTCCCGGATTCGGATTATGGCCTTGTCATAGGTGCTCTTTGTGTGTGTGGCAGCATCAATTTCATCCCATCATCACTCATCCTCATCTTCGCGATCAGAAGTGTCACAAAGACGGAGTAAAATAAAGTAAATTAATATGTCAATAAATCAATATGAAACGTAGCCCCTTGCACTGAAAGGGACAGAAATTAAGATGTTCTGAATATAAAAATGTTTAAGAAAATATTTATACGTAAAGAGATAAATGAAGAGGTGAGGGGAAATGGTTACATAATACTGACATGCCTAACCTATATTCATCCCCTGGTATTATTAGAATAATTACATCACGAAGACTTGGGTTGCAGACCATGGATAGAAACGTTTAGAGGGTCCTTGATGGCAGGATGTTGAAGACTGGTGGAGGTGGAGATCTTAATTCACACACACACACACACCCCCACACACACACACACACACACACACACACACACACACACACACACGTGTATATATTTACATATTAATTATTATATGATATACATATATGTTATTGCATACAGAAGTAAATTACTATATATATATTAAATATATGAACAAAGGAATCCATTTGTTACTTGTAGCTATGTATTAATATATCAGATATCTATAAAGTGGCAAAGCTAATTCCATTACCAACTGGTAAAAAATGTCAAAAAATTGCAAAATAGTTGAGATTGTTTTACTATGTTTTCGTTTAATTTTGCTTTTTATTAATATAAATAAATTAGATATCATATTTGAAGTTAAAGCTAATTGTTTATCTTCGTTCTTACAATAAAGACTCCCCATCCTGGCGAGAGTGTTTGTTTGACTGTTTGGCGCTGGTTTTTATTTACTATCTAAGAGCCATGCACTGTAGTTAAAAAAAATGAAATATTTGTTGTATTTCTTTGTTTGAAGGCTGACATGGAGAGAAGGTTGAAAGAAGCGAGAGATAGACTTGTGGTCGTTGAGTTCTATGCTCCTGAGTGCAGTCCGTGCAAAATTATAGGACCAGAAGTGGTTGTAAGTGTGTTACTTTAAATAAAACGATTACTCCAAATTAATGGTTGCAACCGAAACGTTATATCTGAAACAGTACCATTCTGGAATTCTCCCCAAATGATCAATAATTATTATGTATGTAGCAGTGTGTGCGAAAATGGAGAAATTTGAAATCGAGGGGTCAATTGCAGCTCTGTGAAAACTAAACTAATCCCATCTTGAGTATCCTTTTGACCTGCTACTCTTAGATTCTGCTAGTCTTTACTTCCATGTTTGCCCCCTAAAATTGATTTCTGTCCAAGGATGGGGGCCAATGCCCCCTGTTGTTGCGCCACTGCACCCTCTTTCCCGTAGTTGCTTTGAATTCTCATTGGCTTGAAAATACTTCATTTAGAGAAACCCAAGTAAATGCATCCTCCAGGCATCTAGGCAATTCAATGTGCCTCCAACAACAATGCATGGAGTTCTGCACAAGCGGCTTCGGTTGTATCCGTATTAAGTGCAGATTGTGCAACAATTGAAGTCAGATGATAAGCCGCGTCGCAAAGAATTTGGTATGGAAACCCCGCTCGAATTTATTTCACCTTTTCCTCCGACACACGACGGCGAGCTCCACCAGATTGTTTTAGCACACTGCCGGTTGTTAGAAACTTACTAAACCGCAGCCTAATTGATTTAGCATCAGGTGCAACTCCTCCGTACACTCCAGGGGGTTCTCGTTCGGCGGCGCAGATCGTATGCGCAGTTGTCCGTGAATGCATGACGTCATCATCGAAACACTCGGCACAGAAAAGGCTGGTTCCTTATGCAAATATTGAGATATTTGACAACGAATATCTTCAAAAATATAGTAGCAGTGGAAAAGTTACAACTTTTACTGTTAAGATTCATCCTTTCTAATCGATTTATCACAAAGTTGATTCAAATGTGTAAAATGGTTTTCAAGAAATCGTGTTACGAAGGAACCCCTGTTTTGCTCTCTCCAGGCTTCCAATGTAAGGGAGTGTTAACTTAAGCGCGTTGAATTTATTTTTGCTCTATGTTTTGTTCTTGTCAACTGAAATCATGCCTAAATGCTATGGGATGCTGTGAAAACTATTATCAGAAAACTAACGGAATAAATCTAAAATATCACAGCTTGACTGAAAAAAAATGCGGGATTGCCCATTTTTGTGAAAAAGGCATTGTGCGAGATCTAAAAGCAGAACTTTTTAATATTGTATATAAATGTAATGGTGTAATAAACGTGACTGCTTCGCAGGCACGTTTCCAAGGAGGGGCTTAGGGGGCTCGAGCCCCCCAAAAGTTTTCGGTTTTCACTAGATAAAATGAGATTTTTTGTTTCTTGTGGTGTCAAATAAAATAATGTGACGTTAATTTAAGGAGTAATTATCGAGGCAAGACTGAGAATATTCCATAACCCTGTTATTGGTAACAGCTCGTATCCAAGGTGGGAATCAGGGGGCTCAAACCCCCCTTTAGAAAATTTTCAGTTTACGCTAGATTAAATTAGGTTTTTGGTTTCTTGAATAATACGTATGGTGATAATTTGAGAGATAATTATCTAGGCAAGACGGAGAATGTTCTATAAGCCTGTTATTGTTAATAGCGCGTATCCAAGGTAAAGATCAGGTGGCTCGAGGCCCCCTCCCCCGCTCCCCAAGGAAATTTTTCAGTTTACACTGATGAAATTAGGTTTTTGACTTCTTCAATAGTGACGATAATTTAAGGAGATAAATCATTATTGAGGCAAGACGGAGAATGTTCTATAACCCCGTTATTGTTTATACGGCGTATCCAAGGTGGGGATCATAACTCGTGCCCCCCCCCCACCAGGAATTTTTTCAGTTTACACTAGATAAAATTAGGTTGTTGTCTTCTTGAATAATGTGAGGATAATTTTAGGAGAGAAATACTTATCAAGGCTAGACGGAGAATGTTCTATAATCCTGCTGTTGATAATATTGCACGTAAACTTTTCTTACGCTTTCGGTGTTGTCGTAGCGAACTTGAACTCTATGTAGAGACCTGTCAGCATTTCCAAGCTGCACAACAAAGGTAGCGCCACACGTAGGGCGATTCGGATTCATTGTAATTTTTTAATCTCTGGAAAGCGCGAGAGGGAACGTTCTTGAACAAGAGAAGGAGTCGAACTACTGGCAATATTTACGAACCGTTTTATCTGCGGAACGTTCTAGAATATAATGAGGATATTAATACGCGGCTTCAATTTCACGGTTGATCTGTACAACAGAATAGGTTGAGACTTCAGAGGTAAGTGTGACAATTCATACAGTCGATTAGTGATCAGTCAGTGTCCATTGGTTGCTTTATAAGTTCTAGTGATTCGAAAATGAAATGGACTAAATACCGTAAAGTAACGAAGTCTACTACTAGTTCCAGTTCGGTCCCAAAGATAAAGACATTGACGACAGCTGAACTTCGAGTAGTGCTACGAGTAGTTCGGGTCGAAAGACGAAGAGATCGAAGGTCTCTCTCTCTAAAGTGAATATTTCGGCAGTATCTGGCTGGGCATTGGAGCTACACAGATCAACGAAAATCAAAGTTTTGAGTGATGATTTGGTTGTGCCAGGACCAAATTTTGAGTATGTAGTCCGATAATTTCATGGCATAAAAAAAATACTTTTGTTTAAGGCTACTGGGTTCGACACACACTCAACAGACAATTTTGAACACTTGCGAGTGCTTAGGCCTGAATATGAACAATTTGGTGGGTTTCGGCTTTTATAAGAGCTGCAAACATGGGAGGACAAGACACATTAGTGGTGTTCAGGCTCGAATGAGAGAGAAATATTCGTGAACTGTCTGCGTCCAGTTCCCAGCACACAGTTTGAATCTCGCGTTGTCGAGTGGATTGTGCATTCCGTGCATGTGTAACACCTTGGTAAAAATACTTCTGGTACATAGATGTTTTGATGCCTGATGAGAAGAAATGGACAAACACACATACTGAGATGGTTCCGACACACAATGTTAATGCATGGAAACAGAGGAGTTGAGTGGTAGAAAATGTCCCGATTTCACGTTCTGATTAAAATGACAGCCTTAAACAGTGGCGACGATTTAGGAGATAGTTGCTCCCCATTCTTTTGCCTCCACACTATCACACTATGTCCTCTTAATGCTTGTCTCCTTGTCCACCCCCCCCCCCACACATTTTGGAACCCAATTGCCACCACTGGCCTTAAACATACAATTGTGATACCCCTTATAAAAATGGTGATCAGCCTCCCCCCCGAAAGGAATCCCTGGATACGTGCCTGCTGCTTCCCGTAAAATATCACTGCACTCTCCACGTTTCTCTTCTGTCTTTTCTTTGGCGCCGTCAATAGCTTCAACACGTTGTTATATATATATATATATATATATATATATATATATATATATATATATATATATATATATATATATATATATATATATATATATATATATATATATATATATATTTGTCACATATTTGTTTTAATTAGTATTCTGCTCGTTCCGCCACCTGAACATAGCAGCTAGGGCTCAAAGGGCAGTGCAGTTACACCGGAAGAAGGCTCGGAAATGTCAGGCTTCAGAAGTTAACTCATCCAAATTAAATGTGCTCTCTCTAAATTTAAATCATAGTTCACAAATAATTTTATTAAATGTTTTAAAAGTATCTGTTTTATTTAATAGTGTATTAATTGGTGCATTCTTCTCCAGCATAGCAATAGGCAGTGCCCACACTACAGGGGGGAGGCAGTAACGCCCCCTATTCTCGTTCGACAATTTCTCTCTCTCTCTCTCTCTTATCGCTCCCAGTAAAACGACAAAAATAAGTAAATGAATGAATGCTCTTTTAGACAAAATATGCATTTTTGTGTCGTATGTAACGGAATAATAAACATGATTGCCCCGGGAAAATATGATTTACCCCTCCATCTTTACTATTGCGCCGTCACTAGCTACAACATATTTTGATTCCTATTGTTCCCACATATTTATTTTAATTTTAGTATTGTGAATCATATTCCACTGTGTTACCTCACGTAGCCACCCCCCCCCACACACACACACACACGCGCGCGTACGATGTCAGTTGTAAGTTTTAGACTAAGCTTGTCAAATGTCCACTTATATCTTTGTATTCTTGAGCTATTTTTAAAAAAAATATTTCGCCCCTTCTTCTGGACTATTTCATAGCAATGTTTTCCCACTGGAAGCCCCTTTGCAGATCGAGATCCGGGGCTATAGCCTTCCCCTACCACCGTCCCCTCCAAATACTCTCTTGGCCTCATGAAAGAAAAATATATGCATTTATACGAAATATTAATTTGACTTGGCAGTTCTTTTTTCGAACAGGAATAAGTTTTAAATTTTAATAACTTATAAATTTACACTACCAATTTTGAGTAAAGGTTTTGCGTAACCCTAAAAGTACATTTAGAGACTGCAAGGTCAACTCTCGACATTTCAGATATATTAATAATTTTAATCACAACATCTTGTATAATTATTTTTTACTTCAATAACCTCCTCGCAAATGTTTATCGCATATTAAAACATATATGCCATTTTCTGTTTATTTCCTTGTAATGCTGACCTCCGTGGCGAAGTGGTTAGCACAACGCTTTACGATGCCAAGGGCCCCCAGGTTCGAATCCCCGCCCGGGCATGGGTCTACTTTCCTTTCTTCAATTTCATCATATCATCACGCATCCTCATCTTTGCGATTAGGTGACAGATAAGCGAAGTAAAATAAACTAAGTCTATTAATCAATTATTTTTAAAACTCTTTCATTCTTCTTTAGCATGCAACGTTTTTGTTAAAATTATATTACAATTTGTAAAATGACGAAATTCTTAAGGAGAACACGCAACTTTCTTTGTACCGCATCGGTCAGAAAGTTTCAGGAATATGGACTTTCAAAATACATTTTTAAACATGTACTTTGCCCCCTTTTAAAAGTAGCGCGTTTTCAATTATGTTACTAATCATTAAAAGGATGCCTCCATACCATCTTGGAGGATGACAATTAATATTTCCCCTATCCTAAAAGTAATAATATACTTTCGCTCTCTGAATCTCCCATATAAATGCTAGGTGCCGCCTGCTTCAGCCGAGCTCACTGCTTCTCCGGTGACGTCACGCGTTCGTGCAAGATCGGCAATCTTCGGATGGCTTTACCTAATCTCTATGTACCTTGCGTACACTCGTCTGAAATTTCGTTGCGTTGCAATCACAGATTTTGTCTCAGCATACCACACCACTGCCTGCGCGCGTTGTTGAACAGTCGCCATTTCTATTTATGCGACCGTGGCGCTGCGTAGTGAGCAAACGGACAACTTCAAGTCATGAAAACAAAACTTGAAGATCTGGCCTTTCATTTGGTGTTACAGTTATTTCACAATTCATCGTACTTCGTTCACAGTAATTTATTGAAATTAGGGAGATTTGAACGGAACACCCGGTAGTTTAATAACTCCGATAAGATTCCTCTATCCTAAATTTCTAGGTGAAAATCTAATAATATAAGGGCATGGACGTCTGGAAGGGGGGGCAAGGATGGCCACATCTCCCCTTAGAAACCGAATGTCAACCTAAAAGTACATTTTCACAAGTATAATTTGATTTCAGTCATAATAATTAACATTAATTATTATAATGGGGATGCAGGCATCCGATAATTTCAAATTCAAGAAGTGTTTTTTAAGCGGGAAACACTATCCTCGTGGTAGTATGCCCCATGGAGAAATACTTTGCTTGTCCCTCAGTGGAAAAAATCTGCGGACGCCCATGGTTAGGGGGGGCATTGACCCCCCCCCCCTCTCGTGCGAACGCCTATGCCACCCATGCATGGTCACACTCCTGGATTTACGTATTTATTATCAGGAAATATCATGTTGCAAGTTCTTAGTTAATATCCGATTGCCACTTCTAGTTTACCCCTAAATTTACTGCAAGTAATAGTTATATGCTTCACAGATCTCATCAGTGACGTGGGATATCAATATTGCATATAGTATTTTATGTGTAATATCTTATAGACATTCACCTTAATCGATACTTCTATTGATTGATTGTTTTAGTATATTTTACTTCGCGTTTTGTGCCTCTTGGCTAATTTGCGAAGATGGGGATGAGTGATGAAATGATGAAATTGATGAATGGACATTCACAAACAACCAAGCCCGACCGGGATTCGAACCCGGGACCCTTGGCTTCGCAGCGCGATGTGTTAACTACTCGGCCACAGGGTCCGGCACGATACTTCTAGTCACGATATCGAGTCTGAGTTTCAGTTTTTGTTTTAAGTCCACTTTATGCACAGGTTGGCTAATCGGGACAGGTTAAAGTGGTATCCCAACCACTATGTGCCTCCACCGGGTATCTAACCCGGGACCACTTGATTACAAAGCGACGACGTTACCACTACGCCATCGGGGAGGTCCAGTCACAACATCATATCACCAGGCACGTAGCCACGGGGAGGGGGAGGGCTCGAAGGGGGCTGAAGGCTCCCCCAGAAATTCTATAAATATCTAACTTAAATATAGTGGTAATTCATTTTACTTTCTTAACAGAATAAAACATCTTGTATAATAAGTTGTAATGTACAGAGAAATTCATCCTCAGGCCTTTTACCCCCTTTTTTCGCCTATAGAAGAGGGCTTGTGATTAGGTATGAGCCTCCTCCCGCCGTTCCCCTCCGAAATAAAATTCTGGCTACGGGCTTGCACAGCACTATAGAAACACGTGGTAAAGTTTCCCTTTTAAGTTCACCTTATGCGCAAATAGCCTAATAAGGACTGGGCATACATACTCTTTACCTCCGGTGCTAGAGTCGTTTTCACGTTCAGAAGACACAACGGCGCTTATGGAGAAACCGCACAGTGTTGCCAATACAGCGCTAGCTCATGTCGCCGGGAATTGATGACCTTCCTTCACAATGAAGGTGTTACATATTTTGAATATATAATGATAATTATATGTAATTATTAATATTAATATTATACTGTGAACGTTACAGTTACCCTTTTTACTATGATCCATTGCGATCACTACACACGCGAGTGTAATGCACGAATATGACACTTCAGAAATCACTTAAAAAAGTAAAAATCACTGAGAGCTCACACAACTGAAAACACTTTTTCGGGAGAGGGAAAAAGTCTAAACAGACCAAAGTAGATCTCTCACTCAAGTAAGGGGAACCTGGCACATGGGTTAAATTCAAGTTGCAACCCAAACAAACAAATGAGTTATGGCCCACGTGAACTGATAAGACGTGAATGACTCAAGCAAGGCATGTCATATTTCTATCTTGAAGCCCCATATTTTGTCACGTGTTGGAAAGCCTTTCAAAGGTTAATATGGTGTCTATGAATTTATGTGTACGTTGGAAACTGAAAGGTGATCTTCATTTCAGTATTAATGTCGACAGTAATGTAAACGAAAACAACGTGTATTTGCGACAGCACTAATGTTGCTCACAACAGCAGCATTGGAAATAATTGTCAATTATTAAATTTAAGTAATTTCAATTCTATTATAACAAACTGCATGAAGTTCATATTTTTACTGAATGGAAATAAAATGACAACTCGAAAACTTGGTGGTGATAGCCGGAATGCTGCGGTGAGTCGGCTCAAGATGGCCAGACAACGTCTCCTTACTTCGCGCGCGGTTCGGGTTAAAAAGAAACTCCAAATGCATGGAGGTAATATTTCTGGGAACCTTTGAGTGGTTATTGTAACGTATTGGCTGCGTACAAAAAAAGGAACAATAAAGCCTTATGGGAAGCGTGAAGAAATAGGTCCGGGATCAATTAATGTACGCGCTATAAAGTAAGCAACAGCCAACAGTTACAAGTAACAAATTGTTGAGGTCATTGGACAGCGCTTTAACACCGCCACCTCAGTCTCAATAGAGAACCAATGACAAGGCTATGCCTAAGAATAAAGAAAATATAATTCTCGGTACTGGTCCCACCTTTAAATCAAGCAAAATAAGTAGTAGGCAATGGCATTCACAAAATATCGTGGAATATTTCACTCAGGTTTGACAATTTTCACAAATATCCTGCAATACAAAAATGCACACTAGCTACTCATAAGGAAACTACAAAGTCCATACTACCCGATGAAATTCTTAACTTCCTTTTTTACCAATACCAACTTCGCAGCTTCACTTTCTTATGAGGAAGGTTCGTTAACAAAACGTATGTAACAATATTCAGTTTTAAGACTTGAGTCAAGAATTTATTAGATTCAATTCTGAACAAGAAACAATCAATATCTCAATTCTCAACAATGCGAGAAAACATTTTATCATAAACAAATCCAATTTAATTGCATTTAGAAAATCTCTCAAGGCGAAACTTTAACAAACCCTTCTTACAACCTTTTCCTCCGTCATTTGACGTATCAAGAATATGCGCTACTATTTCGACGTTAACAACAACATAAATTACAATCTGGATTAAATTCCTTCCTTTGTACCCAATTATAAAATCTACTTGGACACCAAAACAAGCATTTTTCAATTAATTAACAAATGGCTTACTTAGGTCTGTTATCCTTTTGCCACAATAATCCACACAACTTTTCCCTTTTTTTACATTTGATGCTCCCATCAATCTAATTTAATGTTGTGCCACCCTAACATTGATTATTCCAACATTTAAAGGTTCGCGACGACGAACAGGAAATGTTATTCGTACGCCTCGCAAAATTTCAATCTTACACGAACGTTGCAAGTCTCATCATTTTTTATTCTTGTATCTCAAAATATCCAACTAGAAATGTCCCATTAATTCGCCCACACGCATTAATTGCAATTGAGAATAATTTAAACTTTCATCCTCCGTTCTTCCTTCGTTTACGTTTTTTAAGTTCTGACTCAATCGTAATAAACCAACGGGATTCAAATCCACTTTCGCGACTTGGACTTCGCAGAACTAAGAGAACGTATCGACACTGTACATACCTCCATTTATCACTTCCAAAAATGTTCCAACCTCCAGTTCACGCTGCAAAGGGGCGGTCAGTAAAACAGAACTCTGTCTTCCTTCGCTTTCTGGTATCTGGATATTGGGGTAACATCTGGTAACATCCATCAAATCGGTCCCTCGGATATGGCTCAGGATACGGGTGCACGTTGCGGGAAAAACTGACGAAATCTAACTGGCCCTCGTTAGACTTCTCACTCCAATCAAATGCAACTTCCTTGCAAGCGTATGAGATCCGTCCCAAAAGGTACTTCTATCTCGCGTTGACGTGTGGAACTTTATAGAGAGCAACAATAACGAAATGTGCAATCGCTATCAGAATAAAGTTAAAGTCTCGCCCGCGAGACGACTTGCACACTTAAACCAGCAACATGCTCTCTGCCCTTTTCCCCTCGTCATGCCAAGTCACGCTGACAACTTTCGCGTAGGTCTCCCAAGTCGGAAACTGAGTACTGCCCTTTTTTTTTTTTTGTCAGCTCGAGAAGCGAGCGCGGAGAGAGAGGTCAATGGAGACCTCTAGCGGGGGCTAATATAATCAAGAAAGAACAGCGAGACGCAAGGCGTACGAAGAATGAGGAATTGTGACGTTATTCCACGCGGAATTATTACGTAGTACTTTTTTTTACGCAAAGCGTAGGAAAAACGTCACAAACTCCCCCACGTAGCAGAAGAAAAATATATGCCAAGTATATAACAATTAGAATATGCAAAATTTAAGTAAAGGGCACAAAAATTATAGCAACAATCAATAACACCTGCTGGGAGCATCATATCTACAGCAATACAAGTAATAGTCTATATAAAAGAACCGTAAATATGTGACTAGAGAGAAACAGGCATCAATAAATATATATCCATAAACACACACAAACAATATGTGTAAGACTAGAATATGATAATATCTTGACTAGACATAAATTAGGAAACAAATTACACACACCAATTAATGTACATAGTAATATGATATCGTGATAACCATGAAAATGAAGCATGAAAAGATCGATTGCAATCGAGATGACTCCATGAGATAATATGTTAATATGACAAATTTAATTACCCACGGACAATGGGTATAAACATAATGTCGAAGAAAAAAAAGGGGGGGAACATTTATATGAATTCAAACACTAATGTGATCATAGTGACAGTAAGACACAGATACATAAGAGATGTCCAAATAACATTGTGTGGTGAAAGAATTCTGAAAAATAATATCAGAAACGACGCACTATCCAATGAACAGTTCTAAATAATAACTTTTTGGTTTCACTTATTTTTGGATGGATTTGATGCACAAAACGTTGATTTCCAGGGTGGCACACTCAACACACAAGTTCCCTCGGAAAACATGAAAATAAACAAAAAAAGAGAAGAATTAGAAGAGAAGAAGAAATGGAAGATAAAAAAAGGAATAGGAAAGGGGCGAGGAAACCTAAGGGAGGGGAATAAAAATTTAGAATTAGGAGCATCAATTACATATTGAATTATTTAAAGATTCAGTGAAACATCCAGCATATACATATATATATCAAAATAGCGCAAGAAATGATATACTGTAACACATTATTGTCAAAAAGGTGATGATTCAACTTGAAATGAAATGAGAGGCAAAAAGGCGCAAATATAATACACACACACAAAAAAAAAAATATATATATATATATATAACATTAAGCATGTGAATATAGTACTCATTGAAAAACTAGTACACATCAATTAAGTTTTACATAATAAATACCTCTTCAATAATTCTCATAATTGCAATACCAAAATACACAATGAAAAGTTCAAACCTGAGTCAATACCAACAAGAATCTGCATTATCTGCGAGGAACAGGAGCGTGAGATGCAGAACGAGTAGTAGGAGGGCGACGTCGACAGTGAGAATCAGAATGTCCTGATTGACGACAAAAATGGCAATAAAAGGATTGGAAAGAACGTGAAGAATGTTGTAAATTCTGAACTCGGGTGGCAGGGTACAAAAGTGAAGCCATGTGAGAGTCTGATAACTCCACTTCTGATGAAGCTTCCTCTCGGAGATAATATGGTTTAATATGGGAAATGTGGACCTTCCGGAGGAAAACTTCAGTTTCCGGATCCACCAAGAGAACCGTTACGGGGCCCAAAACCTTAAAAACCTTAGCAGGACCTGCCCAACGTTGCTGGAGTTTCGCAGTAACCTTGTGGAAGGCGTTACTCTGGGGAAAGGTTTTATAGAGGACTAAATCTCCCACCTTAAATGAGGAAGGTTGTCTGTTAGGATCATATCTATTACGTCGTTTCACCCATGCCTTCTGCAAATGACGGTAGGCTTGTGCCCAACATTTAGCACGATCTGCGGAAGGAGGACCAGCCAATTCCGAATCGGATTTAAATTCCCAAAAGAAGTTCATAGGGCCATCGATGTCTCTTCCAAACAAAATCTGCGCTGGGGTGGTTTGTATACTATCCTGTACCGCAGTATTGAATGCGAAGGCAATTGCATTCAAATGGACATCCCATTTAGTGTGATCGTCAGAATGATATGCAATCAGGGAGGCCTTGATATTACGAATAAAACGTTCTGCGAGTGAAGGATTAGGATAGTAGGCGCTGGTATAGATGTGTTTGATTCGAGACTCAAATAAAAAGGAATTGAAATAGCGAGATCGAAAATATGATGCATTGTCAGACACCAATTCACATGGCGCTCCGAACACCAGAAACAAAGACCGAAGTTTTTCTACTATGTGGTTGGATGTGGGACCCCGAAGAGGATAAAGGGAAACCCACTTAGAAAATGCATCAACAACCACCAATATATAAGTATGCCCTTTTGATGAACGTACCAAAGGACCAACAAGGTCAATGTACAGTCGCCGCCAAGGGTGTTTAATGATTTCTGATGACAAAAAACCAGGAGGTTTACGTATAGCCAATTTGGCTTTTTGACACGTATCACAAGATTTAATATATGTCTTGATATCCTGTTTACACGATGGCCACCAAAATATATTCATTATTTTCTTGGTAGATTTTTGAACACCCAAGTGGGAACCGCCCACGGGGGTATCATGATAGTAACGGCAAATAAGATGTTGTAGGGTATGAGGAACGACTACTAATGAAGATTTTGAACGTGGAGGTTGCCAGACAAGTAAGTCGTTATAAAGAGCATAATGTTTATAGGATTGACCCGTTTGTAGTTTCTGAATGATTGGAAATAAAACTGAGTCTTTGTGCTGAAGGTCAAGGATATCAGAATTACTAAAAGGGATAATTTGAAATTTGGGTGCAGCACAAGCAAGAGAAGTGATGGGTTGAGGAGAAACCTGGAATTCATCAGGGGAATGCATTCGTGATAAGCAATCCGCAACCGGATTCAAACGGGAAGCAATGTGCTCAACAGAGTAAGAAAAGCGTGACAAGTAAAGCAACCAACGACCAAACTTGCCGTATTGCTCAGGATGACGTAATAGCCATGAAAGTGCTTGGTTGTCTGTCTGAAGAATGAAATGCTTCTCGGTTAAATATGTTTCAAACTTTTTGAACCCGTAAACAATGGCACAGCATTCAGCCTCATATATAGATTGGCGACGTTCTAGGTCTGTCCGTTTTCGAGAGGCGAAAGCAATAGGACGTAAAGACCCATCTGGCATACGTTGGTTCAGGGTAGCGCCAAGAGCCAATCCCGAAGCATCGCATTGCAGAACAAATTCCCGTGAAAAATCGGGCAAGGCTAAAACCGTATGTTTGAGAAAAACCTTTTTGAGATTATCAAATTGTTGTTGATCTTCGTCAGACCACGTGAAGGGAAGACCCTTTTTCTTTTTATCAGTTAGGAAGGAGGTAAGGTCGGAATAGGATGGAATAAAACGCGAATAATATCCCAATAGTCCCAAAACACGTTGAACAGCTTTAACATTTCTAGGGGCGGGCATATCTTGAATGGCAGAAATACGGTCGGGGTCTAGAACAAGTTGCCCCTCACGTAAAATATATCCTAAGTATTTAACTTCGGTTTGCATCCATTTAGATTTTACGGGGTTTACAGTAAGTCCAGCGTCACGAAAGGCTTGCAAAACCAATTTGAGATGAATCAAATGAGTCTTTTCATCTGGGCTAAAGATCAAAACATCGTCAGCATATGTCACAAGAAATTTGAATTTAAAGGGTCCCAAAATTTTGTCCAACGCACGAGTCAGTAATTGTGTGCCAAGATTAATACCAAAAGGAACCCTGGTATACCGGTATTGACCGAATGAGGTGACAAAGGCCGTTAAGTCCTTGCTAGGTTCATCTAGCCTTAGTTGATGGAAACTTTGGCAAAGATCTAAGCAAGAAAATACTTTAGCAGCTTGTAAGTGTTGGAAAATCAAATCTATGCGGCTTTGTGGGAAATTGTCATAAGCAATAAGACGATTAAGATGCTTGTAACTGCAGACAAGGCGATGACCGCCGTCCTTCTTATCAACAAGGAAACACGGGGATGCGTAAGGAGAGGCGCATTCCTCTATGATATCCTGGTCCAACAACACCTGGATTTGTTGGCGTAAAATGTTTGTTTGGGTAGGGTTTAACTGAAATGGTTTAGAGCGAAAAGGAACATTCGTGATTAAGGGAATTGAAACGGGTTCCAGTGTACAAGTACCCACACGTTCTGTCACCACATCATTATATTCCCGTAATAAACTGGTAATATTGGTCGACGAGTTATTAGGTGGAGAGCAATCAACTTTGTCAACTAGACGTACCTGATCTTGTTTTCGAACCGGAGGTGTAGAAGGGGCGAACGGAATGGAGTCCGTAGAATAAGGAAATGAAACCACTAAATGATCAAAGGAAATAGTACCCTTTGAATGGGAAAAGAAATCAGAGCCTAGAATGACGGGAAACGGTAAAGTTTCGGAAATCCAAAAAGTCCACTTCCAGGACAAGCCCTGTAATTTCAACGTCAAAATCACACGTGAATTAAGGTGGATAGACTGATTATTAACAGAGTGCAACGTACGTACATCATCTTGAAGAGTAGGTGGTATGGGCCGTAAGGTAGCTAAAAATCCCCTCGCAATTAATGACACCGAGCTGCCAGAGTCGACTAAAAGACGACTCGGTGTAGAATTTAAGGTGGCATGTATGATAGGCATAACCTTGTCGATAATTGTCAAAGGGTGTTCTATATGGGGTGTAGTTGTAACTTCTGACGACAAATGTCGTTCTCTGTCAACAGGAAGAGGTTCAATGTGCGATAAATTAGAATTTTGCTGTGAAACAACCTTAAAGGGTAAATCTTCAGAGATCTCTACATTAGGCAAAGAAGAGGAAGAGGAAGAAGGGACAGGTAAGATTGGGAATGATTGAGGAAGACGAGAATCAATAGAATATAACGTACATTCTTCCTGTTGTTGTTCAATGCGACGTAACTCCAAGGGCCATATCTCCCTAGATAAACAAATAAAATTAGCGATAGAAGTCGGTCGATCAAAGCCCATTAAATGCAAACGTGTGCTCTCTTGTAAATTCAGTAACGTAAATTCCAATAGACCAGATTCAGACCAGTTGGTGGGTAACACATGATAAGCCTCGTAAATGTCATTCAAATAAGTGGAGAGGAATTCCCCACTTCGCTGAGGACGAAGAAGTTTATCTAATAACCCTTGCATCGTGGAATAAGGGACGAAGCGATACCATATGACACGTATAAACATAGGCCAGGGGAATTTCTCGTGAAGAGAATCATACCAAGTATCCCGAAGGAGTCCTTGCGTGGATGTAAATGCCATCAGCAGTAAAGATTCCAAATCAATGAGGTTTAGTTTGAAAATTTTATGGAGGTTCAACAAAAAATAAAACAACTTGTCAGGATCTGAACCGTCCGTCGGTTGTAATACCCGTAAAAAATCAACAACGGTTGTGTATCTAATGTAATTTGTAATATATGAATAATCGGGAGGCAACAAAAGTTCTCTGGGTGTGTGTAAGTTTGGGGTCTGTAAAAAAGGTGAAGGTTGTATATTAACCGGGGGGAAGGGAAAAGAGGTCGACCCAACCCGAGGCAAATGGCCTTGAAAGGGAAGCGACATTATATTTGTTCCTCGATGAGGAAATCCAAAAGGTGTCAAAAAATATAGCCAAAACAAAAAGGGGACTAACAATATCCAAAATACAAGGTAAGTGCAATAATGCAACATCAAGATATACTGTAAAATATTGAAAATCAATAAACGAAAGTTCTTATGTATGAATCTGTACAAAAAAAAATTTCAAAAGAACGTCTCAAAAAAAAGGGGGGGGTAAATCTATCGTCCGGAAAAAAAAGAAGGGGGGGGCTCCAAAATTAACAAAAAAAAATTGTTAAGCACCAAAAATGTATGGCAACAAGGGAATTTAGGGCACAAGAAAAAGGTATAAACAGAATGTTGGTATCACCAATACTACCAAAAATAGTAGTGTGAGAAAGGGAAAAAAATTTTTGTGATATGTCTTTTATATAAATTAATAAACCTTGCTCTGATACCAGGAACTTTGTAACGTATTGGCTGCGTACAAAAAAAGGAACAATAAAGCCTTATGGGAAGCGTGAAGAAATAGGTCCGGGATCAATTAATGTACGCGCTATAAAGTAAGCAACAGCCAACAGTTACAAGTAACAAATTGTTGAGGTCATTGGACAGCGCTTTAACACCGCCACCTCAGTCTCAATAGAGAACCAATGACAAGGCTATGCCTAAGAATAAAGAAAATATAATTCTCGGTACTGGTCCCACCTTTAAATCAAGCAAAATAAGTAGTAGGCAATGGCATTCACAAAATATCGTGGAATATTTCACTCAGGTTTGACAATTTTCACAAATATCCTGCAATACAAAAATGCACACTAGCTACTCATAAGGAAACTACAAAGTCCATACTACCCGATGAAATTCTTAACTTCCTTTTTTACCAATACCAACTTCGCAGCTTCACTTTCTTATGAGGAAGGTTCGTTAACAAAACGTATGTAACAATATTCAGTTTTAAGACTTGAGTCAAGAATTTATTAGATTCAATTCTGAACAAGAAACAATCAATATCTCAATTCTCAACAATGCGAGAAAACATTTTATCATAAACAAATCCAATTTAATTGCATTTAGAAAATCTCTCAAGGCGAAACTTTAACAAACCCTTCTTACAACCTTTTCCTCCGTCATTTGACGTATCAAGAATATGCGCTACTATTTCGACGTTAACAACAACATAAATTACAATCTGGATTAAATTCCTTCCTTTGTACCCAATTATAAAATCTACTTGGACACCAAAACAAGCATTTTTCAATTAATTAACAAATGGCTTACTTAGGTCTGTTATCCTTTTGCCACAATAATCCACACAACTTTTCCCTTTTTTTACATTTGATGCTCCCATCAATCTAATTTAATGTTGTGCCACCCTAACATTGATTATTCCAACATTTAAAGGTTCGCGACGACGAACAGGAAATGTTATTCGTACGCCTCGCAAAATTTCAATCTTACACGAACGTTGCAAGTCTCATCATTTTTTATTCTTGTATCTCAAAATATCCAACTAGAAATGTCCCATTAATTCGCCCACACGCATTAATTGCAATTGAGAATAATTTAAACTTTCATCCTCCGTTCTTCCTTCGTTTACGTTTTTTAAGTTCTGACTCAATCGTAATAAACCAACGGGATTCAAATCCACTTTCGCGACTTGGACTTCGCAGAACTAAGAGAACGTATCGACACTGTACATACCTCCATTTATCACTTCCAAAAATGTTCCAACCTCCAGTTCACGCTGCAAAGGGGCGGTCAGTAAAACAGAACTCTGTCTTCCTTCGCTTTCTGGTATCTGGATATTGGGGTAACATCTGGTAACATCCATCAAATCGGTCCCTCGGATATGGCTCAGGATACGGGTGCACGTTGCGGGAAAAACTGACGAAATCTAACTGGCCCTCGTTAGACTTCTCACTCCAATCAAATGCAACTTCCTTGCAAGCGTATGAGATCCGTCCCAAAAGGTACTTCTATCTCGCGTTGACGTGTGGAACTTTATAGAGAGCAACAATAACGAAATGTGCAATCGATATCAGAATAAAGTTAAAGTCTCGCCCGCGAGACGACTTGCACACTTAAACCAGCAACATGCTCTCTGCCCTTTTCCCCTCGTCATGCCAAGTCACGCTGACAACTTTCGCGTAGGTCTCCCAAGTCGGAAACTGAGTACTGCCCTTTTTTTTTTTTTGTCAGCTCGAGAAGCGAGCGCGGAGGGAGAGGTCAATGGAGACCTCTAGCGGGGGCTAATATAATCAAGAAAGAACAGCGAGACGCAAGGCGTACGAAGATTGAGGAATTGTGACGTTATTCCACGCGGAATTATTACGTAGTACTTTTTTTTACGCAAAGCGTAGGAAAAACGTCACATTATAAAAAATAATTTCATTATTTTCTCCACAACTTTGTCGCTGGAAGTTTTTACTTGGAATTACAGAACAAAAAATGGCCAGCGACGACATTTTCTACTACACGAATATAAAAAATCTCCACATACTTTATTTGAATATTTTTTAATGCGAATATGCTTTAAAGTATTGATAAATTCTGAGTACCACCATCACCTATGACAATTAAAAAACAGTGTCAATTTTTTTTAATAATGAATGCTTCAATTTTACGGCATGTTTCAACGTTAGGAATGAAAACAATGTAAAAATTGTGTTTTCACGGAAAATTTGCGTTTTTAATTTATCTAAAATTATGTAAGCAAGTTACCAGTTTTTTGTGTTCACCATCGTATTCTCTACAAAATTTCCTGCAAAACTGCAGGTACCGATTTTACTTAAGCTAAATTTATAAATCCAGAAATTTCACAACAGCGCGCTCGTATTTTCCATAAGAAAAGCATTGCCCATAAGAGCCCATTGTGTCTTCTGAACGTGAAAACGACTCTAGTCTTTGCGCAAGTAGTGCAGTGTTGCCACATGAAGGGAAATTTCCCAGGGAAATTCAGACTGAAGTTTTAGCCAAAAGGGAAAAAAAAGGGAAAAAGGGAATTTCGATTAAAAATATCACAATTTCAGGGAAATTTTAAGACTTCTGACTACATCATTAAAGTTTATGTCAAATTCAAGTTTCACATTCACATTTTTATATTTTTCTGATCCTTCTTATTTCTGCTCCCTAGAATATAAGTCTGTATCTATTTATATTTCTCTTAAGTTTATTGTACGTCACTTTTCTGTATCTTCGGATAATATAACGATGAGAATTAACAACTGACCATGATTTAAACCTTGGACATCTGGCCAGAAAGCGATGAAGCTTACATGTATGTGAAAAATTTGTGTAACATTTTTTATTCGTACAATCATGGACCAACGGAAATTTTACTACTACTATCACTGCTAATAATAATTATTATTATTATATTTGTTTAGGTGAAAAAATTGTCAAAAAAGGGAAATTTTGCCCCTTGGGAAGGGAAATTGTGCTCTCAGATTGTGGCAACACTGAAGTAGTGACGCGAGACGGCTCCGCCAATGAACATGTGAAAGGGAACGGGACTGCGTGGAGGGGGAACGACTGTAGTTGACCAGCTTTCGCCGCAGCGTGTACTGCTTCACTCTATCCCCCCCCCCCCTTTTCGTCTGCCGCCATGCACGGCCTTGCTCCGCATATTCCGGGGACAGAGTATATTCTAAAGTGAGATTCGAATCGATATTTATCTTCGGAAATCGGTCCTGTGACGCTTTCCAAGGGTGAAGTTTATGCTATAGCAATATATTCAAGAAGAATGCAATACTAAATCCACATTTTTCTATTCTTTCTCCTTGTCAGAAAATTTCGGAAATGAACGACGATGTCATTTTTCTGAAGGTGGACATAGATGAATTTGAGGATATAGCTGACAATTTTGAAGTTATGGCAGTGCCTTTTTATATTTTCATGAGGCAGGGTAAAAAGGTATTTCCTTGTTTCCTAGACTTCTGTTTTCTAAACAGACATTTTTTGGCGTAGCAATAGGATTGAGGCGACGCCGATGCCGATGTATTGGTATCGACCGATAACAGTAGAATCAGTATCGGAAGATATCGTTTGGAATTTATTTACCGACACCAGCCGATACTTTCCCAACGTTTTGGTCTTTCACGGGGTCCGCAAAGATGCCGTGCGACACTCTTGGGGAGTTTTGGAAATTATTCAAAATTCTAACTTTCATTTTATTTTGCACCGGTTTTGAGTCAAAAACTGTATTTTGTGATTACATAAAACATTAATATTCTGGTGTAATTCTTGAATATGTTAATGCAAAATTCTTGGTAAATGTATGCATGTAAGCAGAGTAGAAAACTTACGCACTAATATTGATAAAAAAATTTAACAATTTTTAATTGTTACAATTTTCAAATATCGGTATCGGTGGGAATCGGTAAGAGTATCGCTATCGGAATCGGTTCAAAGTGATATCGGCTCAGCTCAAGGGCGGCCGCAGGATTTTTTCTCAGGGGGGCGGAGTCACAGAAACTTTAATTATTATTATTATTATTATTTTTAGTATTATTGCTATTATTACTAGTAGTTGTATTTACAATATTATAAACTCAACTTATAAGTGTAGAAAGGAAGAGGCTATTTGATTGAACAATCCGATTTGCTTACACTTGAAACAAAGCCAAGAGGGGCCTATACCCCAATTTTTCAGGTGTGATATGCTCTGATTTTTAAGAAATTCTGAATTTCTAGTGTAGAAAAGACGAGGGCTCAACAGATAGATTTGCCCATACTTAAGATAATGGCAAGAGGGGCCTATACCCCAATTCTTCAGGTGTGGAGGTTCGGGTTTAAGTCCTCATAAAATGTGAAGCCTCCCCTGATGGCAAAATGATAATATTGTTGTCTTGTAAACAAGGGGCTCTGGGTTCGAGTCCTGATAAAATATTTAAGATTGAAATACATGTGGCAAAATAATATCTCTACAAGTGAGATTTTGAGAATAATTACTGCTAGTTGATAGCCCCCAGATCTGAAAACCTCCTCCCTCCTCTGCTCAGACAGATTCGGCCATGTGTGTAAAAGCTATATCTGTGTGATTGTTGTTTATAAACTTGCCAAAAATATGGCTTTTTTTGTATGAAAACATGCAATTCTGAATACAATTCTGGTTTTGTCTTGTTCTGTTAATATAAACACAAGTGAGACTTACAGAATATTTATTGCACAGTTCAAAATCCAATTTTGAATTGTATTTAGTTGATATAGAGATGAGGTTTTAAACCTGGTGAAGTGTGTTGTACATCAGCATAATAGAGCAAAACTATCACCAAAACCTAGTTACTGCTGTTGTTTGGGTATAAAAGCACCAGCTCAGCCACTAACTGCTGAACCCAACTGATATTTTTTATTAAGCATAGAATTTTGATTTGAACCCCAAGAAATTTTATATAATAAACAACAACAACAAAAATGCCAAAACAAAAATATTGCAATCAGTGTAATAAAAATATATCTAGTTCTAATTGGGCTAGGCATTGCCGTATTTGTGACCGTAAGAAATGCAGAAAAACCACAAACATGTGTCCAAGATGCCATAAAATATTAAGCAAGGCATATTACAAATGGCATAAGTGTAATTCTTATGCACAGTCATCAATATTGCCCCCACAACCATCCACATCTGGTCTGAAAAGAAAGCATGAAGCACCTGTTAATGCTGGACCTGCAAAGCAGCCACGCTATGCACCACCTATCCATAGCAGTTTTAATGGCCAATTAAGAGATTATCGGTTTGTATCAGAGCCAAGATGTGGCATTAACAATTTTTTGAACAGTAAAAAACCTGATGTGCAGGCAATTCTTAATGCACAAAATGGGTCTTATAAGCTCTCCTTCAAATTGTTTACACAATATAAGAAACCAAATGGCACAAAATTTACACAGCCCCACATAACAGAAACTGTACCTGTATATTCAAATGCAAATTCAGACACAATAATAAGCAGTTTAATAGATCAATTGAATATTAAACACTCTGAATTTGCAGCAAAAGAGTCTGGATGGAGCCTATGCGGCTCTCCACACAAGTTATATGTTAATATTTCTGAATTCAGCCCATTACAAGGATCTACATATCTGCCATTACCTGATAATATTAAAAACAGAAGAGCTGTGGTTAATATTGAAAATACCGACCAGAAATGCTTTTTGTGGTGTATTTTAGCTGCTTTGTTTCCAGTTTTAAGAAATCCTGAGAGAATAACTTATTATAAACAACATGAACACAAATTTGATGATGCAATGAAGAGTTTAGAATATCCAATGTCTGTTCAGAATATTGATAAATTTGAAAAAAAGGCCAGGCATATCAATGGCAAACAATTATCTATTAATGTATTTATTTGTTCCACTGGTCGTGATAATTGCTTGATAGAACCTCTCAGAATCAGTACAATTGATGATGATTCTGCTATTCCGATTGATCTGCTCTTAATTGAAGGGGATGGCACATATCATTACACTCTGATACATAATCTTGAAGCTTTAGTGAGAACACAACTAGACAAATCTAATACAATATTTAAGTTGTGCAGAAGATGCTTAACTGTATTTGATGGTCAAAAAATGGTGAATAGGGTTCGGGAAGTAAATGCAGAAATTGCAAAAAACAAGTTAATTGAGCATCTGAAATATTGTGGCAACCATAAACCTGTTCATATGGTGATGCCAATGCCAAGTGAAAATTGCAAATTCAAAAAGTTTGAAGCCTTGTTGGAACACCCAGCATATATTGTCTGTGATTTTGAATCAAATCTCAAACCTCTTGCATTCTGCAATCCAGATCCTGAAGAATCTTCAATTACACCATACCAGCTACATGAACCTTCCAGCTTTTATTATGTGGTTGTACAGGATGGTGTAGCTAGTAAAAAAGATTCATACATGGGGCCAGATGCCATCAAAATATTTGCACATAGAATAGAAAATGAGTGCCGTGACATAGCATCTAACATTTTATTAAAATCAAAACCCATGTTGCCTTTAACAGAGAAACAGATTGAAGATTTCAACAATGCAGAAAAATGCCCGGTATGTGATTCTGAATTTTCAGATACAAATATCAAGGTAAAACACCATTCTCATACAGATGGTAAATTCTTAATGGCCCTATGTAATAGCTGTAATATTAAGATCAAGAGACCAAAATTTGTCCCCATATTTTGCCATGGAGCATCCAATTATGATTTTCATCATCTGATCAGGTACGAGGGGTTTGACAAGCAGAATTTAAATATTTTAGCTGAAAATGATGAAAAATATATTGCTATTAGCAAAATAATTAAAGTTAATGGTGTTCCTATTCACATAAGATTTCTTGATTCTTACAGAATTTTATCTGCTAGCCTGGCTACACTGGCCACTCAATTATCTGATGATCAATTCAAAATCACACGTGCCTTGTTTCCAAATCAGGATCTGAAATTAATTAGGCGGAAGGGTGTATATCCATATGATTATGTTACAGATTTTTCTAAATTTGATGAGTGTTCCCTGCCACCACAAGAAGAGTTTTACAGCAAAATCAGAGGATCTGGAATCACTGATGAAGATTATCACCATGCCCAATTGATGTGGAACAATTTAAAATGCAAGACATTTGGTGATTATCACATGGCATATTTAAAACTTGATGTGACCCTCTTAGCTGATATATTGCAGGCATTCAGAAAATCTTCCATGCAAAATTATAAACTGGACCCAGTGTATTTTTACAGTGCCCCGGGCCTAGCATGGGCTGCAATGTTTTTAAACACCAAAAAGCCATTGGATCTGATCCAAGATCAAAATATGTATCTGTTTATGGAGCAAGGTATAAGAGGAGGGATGGTGCAATGTTCTCAGAGATATGCCAGAGCAAATAACAAATATATGCCTGATTATGATCCAGAATTGCCATCAAATTATATAGTGTATGTAGATGCAAACAGCCTCTATGGTCATGCCATGATGCAAAAACTGCCATATGCAGGGCTTGAATGGGTCGAAGATTTCAATATTGAGGATCTTCAGGGTTTTGATGATAGTGACTGTGGCCTAATCTTAGAGGTTGATCTGATATTTCCAGATCATTTACGCAACAAATTTTCTGATCTGCCCCCAATTCCCGAGGTTCAGTGCTCACCTGGCTCTAAACAGAAGAAGCTCATGATGACACTGGAGCCAAAACAGGGTTATGTCACATATTACAAAAACCTCCAGTTCCTGATGAAACATGGTGTCCAAGTGACCAAAGTTGGAAAAGTTTTGAGGTTCAGGCACTCAGAATGGTTGAAACCATATATTAATACAAACACGGAGCTTCGAACATCTGCAAAGAGCCAATTTGATAAATCTTTGTTTAAATTGATGGTCAATTCTGTATATGGCAAAACAATTGAAAATGTCAGAAAACATACCGATGTTAAAATAATTACTGACCCCAGCCTGAGCAAAAAATTGGTTGCAAAGCCTAATTTCAATTATAGAAGAATTTATGATGAAAATATGGCACTTTTCAACATGAAAAAAACAAAGATTAAGTTTGATAAACCTATTTATGTAGGGGCTGCAATATTGGAATTGTCCAAATTACATATGTTAAAGCTCTATTATGATGTGTTGAAACCTTTTTATGGTGATAATATAAAATTGATGTACATGGACACGGATAGTTTTATTCTTGATATTAAAACAGAAGATGTTTATAAAGATATGACCCAGCCTGAATTGTTTAAATACTTTGATACCAGTGAATTGCCAGGCCATCTGAATATTCAACCCCACAACAAAAAGGTGCCTGGCAAGTTAAAAGATGAGACACTTGGTGATGTTATTGTGGCATTTGCTGGGTTAAGTGCCAAGATGTACAGTTTTAAAACATGTAGTGGTTTTGCTGCTAAAAAGGCCAAGGGTATTGGCAAAGTAGCTGTGGAAAAAGAGCTTGAATTTGAAGATTATAAAAATTGCCTCAAATCATGTAGCACCACCAGAACATCAGAATCCAGAATTCAGAGTGTGGATCACTTATTGACTTCAAATGTTGTAAGAAAAGTGGCTCTGGACCCACATGATGATAAGAGATGCATTTTATCATGTGGCATACATACTCTACCATGGGGGCATTGTGATTTGAAAAGTGGGAATCAATGCCCAATTACAGAGCATGATTTGAAATAAATAAACATGCCTATGAACTTATTTGGGTTCAAAAAACGGGCTGTTATGGAGCTGCCAACACCACAACCCTCTCCTGATATGGTGTCTAAACTGAGTGGCTTGTTAATTATTCATCTGAACAGCATATTTACAGATGTTGATGATGAAACAGGCAAAATATTGTACATATTTAACAATAATTTAAATCATTACCAATTACCTGTAGGTGGGCAATTGCAATTTATTACAACCCCTGAGGGTGATGTTAAAATTTCAGTAGGGAAAAATATTTATAGAATTAAGCACTCAAACATGGTTTCTGGCACTGTTTATACTGTTTCTGCTGGTGACTGCTTATATATTGAGGTCCCTGGATCTTATGATAAGCTTATACCCTTTTTTATAGAATTAAGAATCAGATACTCTATAATAAATAACTACTAAACAAAATGCCTAATGATATTTTTGGCCATACAAGACATGAAGATCACAGTGATGAGATTCTGATGCTTGATGTCAGAGTCAAGAAATTAAGAAGTGATTTACAAGCTTTACAAACCACACTCAATGCCAGTCTTCAATTAGAAATTACAAATTTGCAATCACAATGCATGGACCCTCTTCTTAAAATTGATTCTGAACTCAAATTATTGCTTCAGAAATATACTGATTTGGCCACATTAGATAATTTTCAAAGTTTGGAAGAAGCTGTTGCAGCTCTTCAAGCCAAATTTAAGACCCAGGCCACCAATTCTGAGCAATTGAAACAACAATTGGAAGAGCAAATAAATAATGTCCAGGCACAGCTCCAAACAATTGTCAAAAGCATAAAATCACAAGAAGATTTTGATCTTGTGATTTCCACTCTAAAGGAACAGATTCAGTCACTCCAAATACCTAATCTGGACCCTCTGAACAATGCCATAGCCGAGGTTAAAGAAAAAATTGAGACACTTGAAAATTTTATGAACAATTTGCCATCTTCTGATGCTTTGAATGCAATAACTCGGAGTGTTGCAAATATTAAGCTGCAACTTGAAACATATGAAGATTTTGGAAAAATTCAAAGTTCCATAACCCATCTTGAAGGTACAATAGCAGCAGTGCAAAGTGATTTGGCAAATGTACTTGAATCCCGATTGCCTGGGATTGTAGATACCCTTGTTAGTGTCCAGCAACAAATCACAAAGCTTGAAAACCTCAACACTGAATCTGAACTGTCTCATTTTCATCACTTGATAGATGATATCCAAACAAAACTTGAAATTTTACAACAATCCACACCCTCTCAGGCAGATATAGCCCTGCTCCAAAATGCTATGCAAAATGTGGCTGATGCTTCTGAATTACACAATGTAAAATTGGCACTTGAATTTTTGCAAAATACAGTATCAAATCTGCCCACATCACAGGAACTTAAAAATATTAAGAGGGCAGTGAATAGGATATTGAAATCAGAAGATATCAAGAATATCCAAGCAGAGATCAAACATCTCACCCAGACAGTGGCCACTCTACCAACCAATCAACATATTAATGAACTGCATGCCCTGTTTGAGGATATCAGAAGACAGGTCCATGATCTTACAGCTCAAAATTCAAAATTGGCAGTTGTTGAAAATTTGCAACAAATTGTAGCTAATATCAAGCAACAGCTAGGGACCATGGAATCCAATCAAGCAAATGCTCTGTCTGTTTTTGCCACCCAGCTTCAAGAAATTGTGCAACAATACAAGAAACTTGTTGTGGACATAAAAATAAAGCCAGGCCATGATGATGTTGTTAGAACTATCAATGAGCACCTTGAATCTGTAACAAGCAGATTGCTCACAGCAGAAAAGGAAATAACAGGCATAATCGAGAATCCAAAACATTCAGTAATTCTTGAATTGTACAGCATCCCCAACAAAGAATATGATTCTCCATTTACACCAGGTGGCAAAATATATATGCTGTCCCCTGCACAATTTTATTACCAGTTTTTTGTTGGGGGCACATTGAGACCAATCAAGATCAAATATTGGCTACAGCCACAGGCACACCACTACCCTACCTTATCAATAACAAATGCTGATAACAAAGTAAAAATCACCCGTGTAGAATTGGAGGATTTTACAGACCCCAATACATTAGAAACAGCCTATGTTGAAGATGATGGCTCTTTGGAATTTAAAATACATATTGGAGACAAATTATATTTAGAAAATCCTGCAGTATCAGCTGCTGAACACCCCATAGTTGCAATATTCTTGTTTACATATTATGTCTAGACAAATTATTGTTGATGAATTACACAGACAGGCCCGACATAATTTTAAGAGACTCCCAGTAGTCACAAAGGGCATAGATGATTTATGGCAGAGCGACTTGATTGAAATGGCAAGTGGGCAGTTGAAAAACTTAGACAAAATCAACAAGGGCTACAAGTATCTACTCACTATCATAGATACATTTTCAAAATTTGCCTGGGCTGTGCCACTCAAATCCAAGACTGGAAAATGTGTTACAGAAGCTTTTAGAACAATCATCAATCAGAGTGGAAGATCCCCGCGCTATTTGCAAACAGATAATGGCAAAGAATTTTATAATTCAGTGTTTCAACAATTTATTAAAAGCCAGGCAATAAAACATTATTCGAGTTACAGTGATCTCAAAGCCTCAATTGTAGAGAGATTCAACAGAACCTTAAAAAATCTTATGTATAAACAATTTACACTGCAGGGTAATTATAAATGGATTAATATTCTTCCAGAACTTCTACAAAAATATAACAATTCTGTCCATTCCACAATCAACATGAAACCCTCTGAAGTAACTTCATCTGATGAGCAAAAATTGATCAGCACTGTTTATTATCCTAGATATCAGCCAACAACAAGAAAGGCCAAATACAAGATTGGTGATCAAGTAAGAATCAGCAAATATAAGCACTTATTCAAGAGAGGCTTTACAAGAAACTGGAGCACTGAATTATTTACAGTGGTTCAGGTTAAACCCGGGACCCTTAACACATATATAATAAAGGATCACCGAGGAGAAATTCTCAAAGGCAGGTTTTATGAACAAGAGCTCAGCAAAACTAAACAGCCTGACACATATCTCATAGAAAAAATTATCCGCAGAAAAGGCAACAAGTTACTTGTCAAATGGCTAGGACTCCCAGAACACAGCTGGATCGATGCAAACAAAATAATAATATGAGCACCTGGGATGTTATAAAGAGGCTGCCAGAACCTGAACAACAGAATAAGAGAAATGGCAAATTGTTACCTGATAATATTAGGTGTCTTATTGTTGGGCCATCTGCTTGTGGTAAAACTACACTAATGGTTGATAATTTTTTATTGGCACCCAACTGGTTAGACTGGAAAAACAGGCACTTGTATATTTTTTCTAAGAGCTTGGAACAATTAAAATATCAGCAGCTAATGAAGCTATATGATAGATTGGATATTGCCACTTTTGAACCAGATGTTAAGCCACTTCATGACTGTCTCGATAATTCTGTTGTTGTGTTTGATGATATTATATTGGATAATCAAAACAAGGTTAGAAATTTCTTTACACAGGGCCGGCACAAAAACATTGATTGCTTCTACCTGGCACAGACTTTTTCAAAAATACCCAAGCAACTGATCCGGGACAACAGCAATTTTATATGTGTGTTTCATCAGGATCATACCAACCTCAAACACATACATGATGAATATGTAGGTGGGGACCTGAGCTACAATGATTTTTCTAAGTTTTGCAGCAGGTGCTGGAACCAGGACAGTTATGGGTTTGTCACAATTGATATGACAAGAACACCCAACAGTGGCAAATACAGAAATAAAATCAACAATTTTCTAGACATTGAAACATAAATAAATAACCATGAAAAGGCCAATTATTGATGATCTTAAGTTAAGAGATTATCTTGTAAAAAGATTTAAGGGATGGAAATCAGAGAACCGAGGAATTTATGAAAAACACAAACAAACAGAACAGCCTGTAATTGATGCTATTAATAATTTAGGTAAGAATATCAAAACTGTTACAGAGCAAAATCAAAATTTGATCACAGAGCTTGTACCTGTAGCTGCAAGAAACATATTAGATTATCCATTCACCCCACTTTCAAGTATTCATACACCTAGTCCTATTGCTCCTAGAAGAATTGAAGCTACTCAGGATCCTATTGAATTGGGTCTTCTTGCTCAAAAATATTTAACCACACCTAAAGACAATAAAGATGAGGTGTTTGGCTTATATGCTGACACAGAGCTTGATGGCAGCATCATACATAGAATTGGCAATTTCAGAGTAACATTTATGGGAGATGATATAATTGTATATTCAGAATCTCGTCTTGGAGAAAAAGGTGCTTTTGTTAAGTACTCCGGAACACCTGGATTGTGGGAATTGATGACTAGGAAAAGGCCTGGCAGCTATACAGATCAGGATTATGAGGATTACAAAGAAATATTAATAAAATCAGATGCTCTATACCAGAACAATGATCCCACACAAAAAAGAGTCAAGTCGAGCAGTGGGGCAAAATACAATAATTTAATCAAGCCCATATGGTCTCAAATCAAGACTGGCAGTGGAATCAAACAATACAACACCCTGCCTAAAGAATTTGTGTGGGTTGATGATGTCAGGAAACTTGTAGATAGGTTATTGGTGATAGCTGGGGAGGAAAATGCTGGGAACCACAATTTTTACAATGAAAAGGTTGGAATTATGGACATGATAAGCACCAAATTGTCTAATTTTATAGTGAATGACACTAAGGGGATTGGATATCTTATAAAAATTATTAATACTCTACCACCTAAATTTTGGAATATTTCTGAGGGTCGGGGCCTTGTTAATGACATTATAAACAAACTGCCATTTGAATTACATATTCCAGGCTATCAGTATTGTGGTCCAGGCACAAAATTGGACCATAGATTAAACAGAGGTGATCCTGGTGTTAATCCCTTAGATGCTGCTTGTAGAGACCATGACATAGCATATAACACACATTCTGATCTTGACAAGAGACATGTTGCAGACAAGAAATTAGAAGAGGCTGCATTTGGTAGATTTGTAAGCAAAGATGCTTCTTTGAGTGAAAAAATAGCAGCATTGGGAACCACCATAGCTATGAGCACCAAACAAAAATTGGGGTGGGGGTTGTGAATATGTATATAATAAACCTACAATGAAGGCCAAGGGTGTTATGTATCAAATACCTTATGCAGGTCTCAAATCTCTTAAAACTATTGACAGTCTTTTAACTAAAAAGCAGCGCAAGAAAAAAAATTCTTGTATTGCCAAGGGCCATGGTATGAAATTGTTGCTTAGTACCCCTCAATTAAAAAAATTACAGCAATCAAGAAAAAAATCACATGTAGGGGGATTTATATTTACCATCCCTGCCATCTTAGCTGCTCTCGGGGCTGTTGGGAGCTTGGCTGGGGGATCAGCCGCCATAGCAAAAACAGTAATAGATGCCAAGAAAAATAGGGCAGAATTAGATGAGCAGAGGCGCCATAACCTGGCTATTGAGAAACAAGGCAAAGGTGTTAAAAAAGCCATGAATAAGTTTAAAAAAAACAAGAGCCGCTTACAAACCAAGATATTGAAGCTTTAATCAAGCCACTGGGCATCAAACATTTTAGAGGTGTGTACATGTCTGATTCTTTACCAGAACAACCACTCAACAAAGAGTGTGGCATTGTTAATTTGGATGAGTACAAAAATCAGGGCACTCACTGGATCTGCTATCTTAAATATTTAAAAGATGAGGCATTTGTGTTTGATTCATTTGGAGGTGTTCCACCTGAAAATTTAATAAAATATCTAAATTCAGCTAATCTTTATTACAATAATGCCCGTGTTCAAAATTTCAAAGATGTTAATTGCGGACATTTGTGTTTATCTGTTCTTAGATATATGTCTCAAATAAATAAACCATCAATTGAAGATTTTCAAAAAGCCTTGTGGTATTTAAAACATCATGGGGGTATTCCATCTCACCAGCCAAAATTCAATATTGAAACTCAAATTACATGATGACATAGTGTATCCCAAAACAATAGCTCTCAGAGCATTTTATGGCATGTACTTAATCCCTAATATTACACACCACAACAACAAAATTGCAGTAGGGGATGAAAAAATTGTCATCACTCCAGGGCAATATAATCTGTCCACTCTAAATGCTCAATTACCCAGAGGTATAGTATTAACTCAAAATTCTGTCACTCACAGAGTAGAAATTGTATCTGCCACAGAAACAGTGGATCTGGGTACCATAGGAGAGCTGTTAGGCTTTGAGAACAACACAAAACTTGAACCAGGCATCAAACACACTGCTATGAATATACCTAAATTCTTGGCCATAGAGACTCTGAATATTCACTGTAATGTGGCTGAGGGTATGATCACCAAATCAAATGGCATAGGCACTCACAAACAAACTGGCATCATTGCAACATTCAAACCTAATTCTGAATTTATGGAGCCGATCATCTACAATCCATCACCAACATTATATTTTCCTGTGTGTCATAACAGAATAGATTATATTGAATTGATGGTCACTAATGAAAAAGAAGAATTAGTTGATTTTGCTGGAGCCACAACAACTGCAATCATAGAGATTAATATTTAAATAAAAATACATACAAGAAGAAAATGGAAAATATTGAGAGTTATGAGCTACAATCATTCCCCCCAAACAGGAGGACATTTGCAAATTTAAATCAACCCAACACAGAGATTGAGGTTGATCTTGATGTAGGGGATGGATTTATACACCCCCACAGAGCAGATCTATACATCAAATTTGATGTTGTAAAGCTCGATGGAACAAATTATCCGGCAAATTCAAATATAAGACTTGTAGACAATTTTGTGCCTCATCTGTTCTCTGAAATTGAGATCAGAAAGCATGGCGTTGTTATAAACAGAGTGGATTATCCCGGCATTACCTCCACAGCTTTGGCCACATTAAAATTATCCAAAACCGAGGCTTCATACTACAAAATCGGTGGATTTGAGGCTGGTGATAAGATATTATCTAAAAACCACACAGTGCTGTTCCCTATGCGCCTATTGCCAGGATTCTTCTCAGATTACAAAGAAATTATGTGGAAGGGTGGGTTAAGAATTACATTTAGAAGAGCTGCAAATGATAATAATGCCTTGATGAGGTACAGTGCAATAAACTCTACAGGGGAAGCTCTGCCTAATACCCTACCTGATGAGGGCAAATGCATTATTCAGACTATGGAGTTAAGAATCCCTGTTGTTGAATACGAGGCCAGTTATGCTCTTAAATACAAAGCAGATATAATAAAAAATCCACAGATTCCTCTGCAATTTTATACATATCAATGTGTACAGAAGCCCGCATCTGGTACATATTATGAGTTTGATGCTACAAATTCATTCTCCAGCATACAATACGACATGCCTGATTTTGTAGTGGTACTGTTTCAAACTGGGAGACACAACAATCAGGAAAAAAATTCAAGTAAATTTGATAACTGCAACATCAAGAACATTTATCTTAAAAATGGCAGAAATGAGGTATTTCCTAGAGAAAATTATAACTTAGACATGTCCAAGGATGATTTCCTCAAATTATATGAGGCATTTTCGGCTTTCAAAAGGGTCACTACAGGCAATACTGACATGTATTACACACCAGATGAATTCAAAACACAGAGACCCATGTTTGTAATCAATGCTTCAAAAAGGAAACAAGTTGTGGTGAATGACAGAACAAATATTAAAATTATCTGTGAATTTCATGAGGCATTACCTGATGACACCATATGTAGTGTTATTCTCATAGGTGAAAAATCATATGTTTATGATGTAAGAAATGAGAGGGTCACAGAGCAATTCTAGAAGATATTTGCTCTATTATCCTGTTGTACAACACACAAACCTCAACTGTTTATCAGCTAGCAGTTAATATCTTATGTGTGGGCAGTTGTATATATTTCAATCTTATACAGAACTCAAACCCAAAGCCCCTGATTACAATGCCACAATATTAACACGTCTCCAAATAGAATATGCCCACATTTTACTGGGTTCTGAAGACCTTGATACAGACAAAATTGGATTTTGTTTCTGTCATAATATTTTCCAAGTCTTTGCCTAGGCTTATATTATCAGAATAGAATTGCTTTCAGCATGAAGAGGGGCAGTTCATTGCCACTGTGTGAAAATATGTATTTTTTATCTCAATAATCTTTGTTACACTTTTACATGTTGCAGACATGTTACACTTTTTCCCTGTCGCACAGAAAGATTAATGGCCCCTTCAGTGAATCGCACAGAAAAATCATTAATGCTCCCCATCTAGCCGTGTAGATTTTATCTCTTGCGTGCCGGCAAGGCATGGAGGCAATTAATTATGCCTACCCGCTCTTCTTCTATTGTATTGAGCGAGTGGTTATAAAACATGAGAAAATAAGAAAATTGAGAAATTCAGTTTTTGTACAATATATTGTTGTAAAACATTTTTTACCAGGGTTTCAGATCTGGGGGCTATCAACTAGCAGTAATTATTCTCAAAATCTCACTTGTAGAGATATTATTTTGCCACATGTATTTCAATCTTAAATATTTTATCAGGACTCGAACCCAGAGCCCCTTGTTTACAAGACAACAATATTATCATTTTGCCATCAGGGGAGGCTTCACATTTTATGAGGACTTAAACCCGAACCTCCACACCTGAAGAATTGGGGTATAGGCCCCTCTTGCCATTATCTTAAGTATGGGCAAATCTATCTGTTGAGCCCTCGTCTTTTCTACACTAGAAATTCAGAATTTCTTAAAAATCAGAGCATATCACACCTGAAAAATTGGGGTATAGGCCCCTCTTGGCTTTGTTTCAAGTGTAAGCAAATCGGATTGTTCAATCAAATAGCCTCTTCCTTTCTACACTTATAAGTTGAGTTTATAATATTGTAAATACAACTACTATTACTGCTATTATTGTTTTTATTTTTGTTGTTATAATTATAATAATAATAATATTTTTTTAAAATTACATACATTTGTAATTTCCATATTCTGTATATCTATATACAATTTGCATAACTATACTTAATATTAGTTCATGTAGGACAAAAAGCGGCTTTAGTTATATCCTGTATACTCCTTCGAACTACATTTAATTGCTACCTCTAAATATTTTTACAAAAAAACATGTGTGTTTATTTATTTCTTTTTTAAGGTAGCTGGATTTTGTGGATCGAGCGCGGAGGATTTTATGAAGAAGCTTCAGGAGGTCAAGAAAGGTATTCAAGTGGCCACGTCAACTGCTTCCGCTAAATAGATGAAGATGATTTTGTTTTCACAATTATACTTGGAATTTAAGACTGCGGGAACCAAAATAAAAGGTTTAGTAACGAATTATTCAATTTAATTTCAACCTAGATACTAAGTTAACACTAAGTTGTAAATTTTCCATTGAATCAGTTGTTGTAATGTTTATTTTGAATGCAGAAGCGATTCAGAATCAGTATTGCATTCTAAAATGACAGGCATATGGAGTCGCCTTGCACTGGTAATCGGTCCTTGTACTCTCTCATCACAAACTGTAAACTGGTAAGCAGTGGCGTGACCAAAGGAGGTTGGAGAGGGATATAAACCCCTCCCCTTTGACCCAGTATTCCTAAAAAAGAGATCGTCAAAGGTAGGAAAAGATGGCAATATGAGGGCTAACTACAAAAAATTATGTATGTAATCCTTCCCTTTTGAAAATCCTGGGCACGCCACTGCTGGTAAGGTATAAGTAAATACAATACAAACAAAATTATATAGAATTTGTGTCGTTTCAATCTCTAGATTGAAAGTTTCATCTCATATTTTTCACATTCTTCATACGAAACTTGTAGATAGTCGCTTCAGTTGTACAAAAAAATAATAATATATATATAATAATAACCCCATATGTATGTCACATAAGTATGTTATGTTCTGTGAAATAGTCGCATAATTAGCTGAGCGTATTGTTCCGCAACACTCCACCCTTACCGGGCCGCTTCTGGTAGGAAAAACCCAAATAAACAACTAAATAGGCTCGTTAGTCCTGGGTTCCCATCCCGTTCCTCACCAGAGCGCTCGGAACCAAAGAATCAATCACAGGCAAGAACTTACTGAAATTAATGTTGCAGGGTGATTTCTGAAAACTCGCAGAAATGGGCTTTATACATTTATTTACAATTTAACAAAACAAGGCTCGGATTCTTCCAATAATTCTCTAAGTTACATTATTTACATTCCTCTAACGTGAGTCCCACGGCAGAACTGCCAAGTGGAAAGCTGAGCATCGGCAGAACTGCCTCGGGATGCTTTTTCTCAAGGGAGGCCACTGGAGCCCGAAGATCGCTCTCCCTTCTGCTATCCAGTTCAAAAACACACTCTCCTGTCCTCTGACACAGGCCATATTTATACTTCCTCCCGCGTCGCATGGGGGAGGGCTGAAAGTTCAAACCTTATTGGCTCTTATAAGCTACACAGAACCATGGAAGAAACCCAAGCATACAGAATCATACACAATCACAAAAAAGAAACAAAAAAAAAATACTGTTTGTAACAGTATTATACTCCCCTCACCGAAAAAAAAAAGGGTTACCCCAGGTAAGTCTGTAAGTCCAATGTCCTGGTGAGGTTTGCCTGAAAGAAAGAAAAACACGAACACCGTCCACTTCACTTCACTTCACTGACTTTACACTTTCCGGAATAAGTCTCTCCGAATGTTCCTCACTGCATCCTGTGATCTCTGGAACCGGTGACATCCTAATTCATCGTCGTGAAGTCCATTTCCAGGTGTGGGCTGTTTGACATCCATGGCAAGGACGTCCTCTTCCAGGCGGCTTCCTTCTTGTGAGGTTCTGGGATCGAACCTCTTCCCATCTACTCCTAGGGTAGGAGTAATATCCAGCACGTGGATTCGCGCTACTTCTCTGTTTAATTACTACAGAAAGTGCAAACACTCGCGAGTAAATATGTGCCTCCGAATAAAAATAAACTTTTAACTAATGGAGATTTCACTTAGAACTGTCCCTTTAAATAAACTCTTTTCTTAGGGATGCGGCAAAGGAGAAAAGACTGGTTTGTTATGGTCTACCCAGCTGTTTCCCCCGAAACTCCATGGGGTGTCTCTGGGTCAGCTGACCGTTCTTCCCGGCGCCTTTCGTTTCCACCAGAAACCGTACGTCACGCTTCGGGCATCTTTTCACCTGGTTGTTTACTGCTAATGCGATCAAATCCAAAGTTTCTGACCATTTTCTGTGTTCCCTGCAAAACTTGGCTATCGCACTCTTTACTGTCTTAGTTGCTGCTTCTGCGAGATCTGCTTGTGGACTGTATGGAGTAATGTAAACGGGTTTGCAGTTGATAGTCTTGAGTACTTGACGAAACAAGCGGCTACGAAACACACTTTGATTGTCACTGGTAAACATCGATGGAAAACCGTAAAGATGACAATATTTCAGTAATGCATTGGAAATGGTCCTAGCCGTCAGTGTTGTCAAAGGTGACAAAAATATGTGTCTCGTGAAAGAATCTTCAATGAGAAATACGTAGCGATAACGCCCCCTAGAACTGGTCGGAAATGGTCCAAACAAATCTCCGTACAATTTCGCCCCTGGACGTGGCTGATTGCGACTTCTCATGAATCCCATCTTTTTACAAGAATCTGGATTGTATCTCAAACAGGTGAGGCATGATCTGCAGTAATCTCTAACATCAGAGTAAACATTTTTCCACGTAAACTGTTCCAAAATCTTGAACAGTGTCTTAGCTGCTCCTGGATGTGCGGCGTGAACTTCGTCATGGGATATTCGCAGCACTTCCGGTTTCAACGAATCCGGTGTCGAAATCTTTTGCTGCTGTCCAAACACGGGAAACATCCCCGTCCCTTCTTCTATGTTTCTGTAGAGAATCCCATCTTCATCCAGGTAAGAAGTGCTCAGATGAAAATCGAAAACTTTCCTGTTCAATTTCTCATCCAATTGAACTTCCTTTCCCTTAAGGCACGCAATTAACAAAGACAAATATGGGTCCTTCTGTTGCTCTCTTGCCCATAATCGCTTATCTTCCAAGTCTATATTGCCGGTTGTTATTTCATTTACTTCCAACTTCTTTGCATTAGGTTCTATTGCTGATTGAGTGCAATTGTTGATTTCGCCCCGAGGCACAGGTGTTACATCACCAAGGAGTTAAACAGAATCGGTGTCAGGGTTGTCTCTCAAAAGACGCTTGAAGAAAACAGAGCAATACAATTCTTCATCTTCGCTGTTCCGTCCATCATCCTCCGAAGTAGCTAGTGCCATTACATCTTCCTTAATGTCCACTAAGGTTACTTTCTCTTGTTCCGTTTCCCGCGCAGCCGAAGTACCGGGACTCGAACCAGAGTCCTCTCTTACCAGGCAAGTAGGCTTCTTTCTCTTCCTTTTTTCCTGGAACTTTCTGAATTTCTCATTCACATCCTTCAGGACGCTAATCGGAATATGATTTTTTTCCTTTCCTCGCCGATAACCCTTTCTTTTCCCTGACTTTTTCGGTTCTGGGAGTTTGCAACACTTCTTTGTCGCGGTTCTCTTCTACGTGAATGACAGTGGAAGACAGGAGGTTACTAGTTTTCTTCTCTTTCTTCCCAATTGTATCAAAGGGAATAATATCGTCCCTTTCATTCAGAAAAGCCCAACCGTTCAACGCGGGTGCAATTAAAATCTTCGCCCTGGCCATAAAACTTCTACCGGCGATCAGGTCATTCTGGGGATTCTCCAAAACAAAGAATTTCTCTCGGACCCGTTGACCATAGAAAGTTACATTGAAAAAGACGTGTCCCACAGTTGTTGTTTTCCCTTCAGCTAACTGCACATTCAGTTTGCTATGACGTAATTTCGCCCCCTTTCCTTCCAATTTCCGAAATAAAGACAAACTCATGCAGGATATATTAGCCCCGGTATCCATATACATAGGGATCTGAATTCCATTTATTTCTCCAAAAACGAAAGGTTCCTGAATTTTACTATTTGACATCTTTACTGTCGAACTACAGGCGCGTCTCACTGCCACGCCCTGTCCATGACGTTCTTTTGACTCTGAAACATTATCTTTCCTTGCAGCTTTGTGGAAACTCGTCAGATGTGCAGTTGATTGACAAACGTAACACTTGCGTTCTTTGCCAGACATTCTTGGGTGGTCAGTAGTCGCTTTTTTCTCCCTCGAAACAGCAGGGGGTTCCTTCCCTAACCTAGAATATTTCCCAGGGTCGAGCACACGTAGCAGATCCTTCCCCGCGGCGCTACTCGGCCCTCTAACGGCTACCATTCCCTCGGACTGAGGAGGTGTGGCGCCTCTCAAGGCAAAGTTAATGATTTCTTGTTCTGTTTCATACTGACGAAACGTAGCGTTTTCCAACATCTCTCCCTGTAGCTTCAAAGCATACTCGTGAAGCTCTTTCATGCTGTTGAAATTCTGACATCTTAATCTCTCACGATACACAGGGTTACATTTACGCCGAATAAAATTAACCTTCTCTTCGACTGAAGCGGTGGATTTTGCCCTCTCGAACCATCTATCTATCTTGCGAATATAGACTGCCAATGACTCGCTCTTTAGCTGAAAGCGAGAATCCAAGAATCGCTCTAATTCCCGTTCGTGATCCAAACCATGAAAATTCTTGAGCAACAAATCCCTGAATTGCACATATCCTTCAAACGGGCTTGCAAAATGAAAGAATTCCTTCGCCTCTCCTTTCAACGCTAACGGAAGATGATAAAGCAATAATTCCTCTTCATTTATGCCCAAAAGATCCCTGTATGCATCCAGTTCATCCAAAAAACTATAAACTTCCATCCCTTTTGTTTCCCCATTAAAAGTCGGTAACTGTACTCTAATGTCGTCTGGAAGAATCCTCGGCCTGTTTGTTACCCTTGCATTATTTTCTGTACCCATTGTTGGCGTCGAAATAGTTTCCCCATAGTCGCATAATTAGCTGAGCGTATTGTTCCGCAACACTCCACCCTTACCGGGCCGCTTCTGGTAGGAAAAACCCAAATAAACAACTAAATAGGCTCGTTAGTCCTGGGTTCCCATCCCGTTCCTCACCAGAGCGCTCGGAACCAAAGAATCAATCACAGGCAAGAACTTACTGAAATTAATGTTGCAGGGTGATTTCTGAAAACTCGCAGAAATGGGCTTTATACATTTATTTACAATTTAACAAAACAAGGCTCGGATTCTTCCAATAATTCTCTAAGTTACATTATTTACATTCCTCTAACGTGAGTCCCACGGCAGAACTGCCAAGTGGAAAGCTGAGCATCGGCAGAACTGCCTCGGGATGCTTTTTTCTCAAGGGAGGCCACTGGAGCCCGAAGATCGCTCTCCCTTCTGCTATCCAGTTCAAAAACACACTCTCCTGTCCTCTGACACAGGCCATATTTATACTTCCTCCCGCGTCGCATGGGGGAGGGCTGAAAGTTCAAACCTTATTGGCTCTTATAAGCTACACAGAACCATGGAAGAAACCCAAGCATACAGAATCATACACAATCACAAAAAAGAAACAAAAAAAAAAAAAAAATACTGTTTGTAACAGTATTGATTGGTCGGCTCTAGGGGTGTGCGGGATCCCGAAAAGTCGGGACCGGGATCGGGAAAAAAAATTCCCGTCCCCATCCCGACTTTTCGGGATCCCGAACAGTCGGGGAAATACCGTATTGTCATTTTGAAAGTGTCTGGAACTTATCGCGAATTGTTTGTTTTTATTCCAGAAATGCAAAAACAATTACTTAAGTTGAAAATGACGTGTAGAATTCGAGATTTTCTGAGCTTCGGGAAATTTCGAACATTTCCCGTCCCGAAAATTTCCCGACTTTGTCGGGAAATGGCGAATTTTTCCTTCCCGAAAGTCGAGATTAAAAGAACTTCCCGTCACGATCCCGTCCCGACCAAAAACGTTCTGTCCCGCACACCCCTAGTCGGCTCACAACCTTGCAATCAAAAGTTTAAAAGACAATTTGATCTTGATGCTCTGTTAGTCTACTTGGGATTGAACCTGGAGATTAAAGTGAGATCCGAACAACTTAACAATGTGCGCTACTGGGGATCGAATCTATGACCCCTTGATAGCAAGGCAAAAGCGTTAGCACTGCTCCATCGGGGAGGACCATCAAAAGTTACAGGTTTGAGTCTTTGCCTGTCCTTTTATCAATATATTCTTATCACCTCTTACCCTCATTGTCTCGTTTAAACTAAAATAACATTAAAAGGAAGTTAAATAACAAAATTCTACTGTTGGATCGAGTATCTAAAGTGACAGTAAACTCGATCAACATAGCATTTTCACTACACTGTGCTTTTATTGGATTAATTTTACAAATGTCAATCATCTTCATCATCTTTGTCTTCATCATCATCGTCATTTTCTTCAGAACTTTCCGTTTCATTGTCAGCCACTTCTGAAGAGATACGAAGCAGTCCTACGAACATGTCTTCTACACGAACACAGCTTCCATTGTTGGGCATAGGTTTTATGCCAAGAAGTAACGGAAATATTTGATAGTCGTCAATTATTCGAATCGGAGGATGTGAATGTCCTTTCTTAAAATCTGTAAATAAACATGGATATTTGTTGTAACAAAGTTAGACTTTTCTTATGGTAAAAGGATTACGGCCCGTTTCGCCTCATCCCATTTCACCTTATTGCGTTTTCACTTCCCCCAATACAATTTGAAATGATTTATGTGACACAAACTTTCTAAGGCGAAACGGGGCATCCCATTTCGCCTTACACACAAAACATTTCCCACCAGGGAATATTATCGACATGAAGGGTCATTATTATTACCTAACCTAACCTAACCTAACCTACAATTTGTTCGTAAAAATAATCGTCCGTACACGTACCTGTACACCTTTGGAACAGGTGTCAGTGACTCCTCTAGCACACGTTTCTTCATCTTATCCAGAAGTGTTCTACCTGCGATCGTTCCTGGAGTAGAATCGTGTTCGTGTGTTCCACATGTAGATAGTACTTCTTCCCCCGACAGGACAATGGGATCCAAGGTAGGCAACATCACAAGCTCTGCGCTCCCATTATGAATTACCCTTCAAGTCGATAATATTCTCAGGTGGGAAATTTTTTGTGTGTAAGGCGAAATGGGATGGCCCGTTTCGCCTTAGAAAGTTCGTGCCACATAAATCATTTGAAATTGTATTGGGAGAGGTGAAAACGCAATGAGGCGAAATGGGATAAGCCGAAACGGGAGGACACTGGTAAAAGTAATTAAAACCTGACCATACACTATAAGAAGTTGCCGTTGTACAGGGTTGAAAGAAGATGGTGTTTTTTTTTTTTGTTTTTTCTTTAAGAAACAAATTAAACATTCATATTTTAACTATGTTTATATGTTTCAAACAGTGTTTTAAGTACATGTTTAAAACAAAACAGATATCAAGAAAATCTATTTTCTAGCGAAAATGGTTGTTAAAGAATAGTTACTGCCATGAGATGAAGATTATCCATATTTACAAGATTAAGTTTGTCTCTTAGGAATATTCAGTTAGGAAGAGCGAAACGTTTTTAAAAAGTTTTGTTGTGTAGTGTACATGTTCTTTTTTAGGAGAAAGGTTTATTTACGATTAAAAATGGTAAGTTCGGGTATTTTTTCAAGGGGTATCACATAAAATTTAGAGACCAGTTACAATTAGGACGACACCCACGCCAAGACCAGGAGGATGCCGGTGAATCTCAACATACCACTGAGGTTTCACACACGTCTTCGAATTGGAACCGTACTTACTTGGTCCAATTCCAAATAATATGGCTCTCATATCTCTGTTACAATACATCATATTGTTTTAAGTTCGCTTTACGCACAGATAGGGCAGTCGGAACTTATTCTGCAGTTGAAGGAGGGAATGAGAATTGCCCCGTCGACAGTCAAATGCGAAACTGTTTCATTCAAAGTGCATAGCGTCATCCTCTATTAGGGCCCCTTGTGTTGTTCTACGCATTTTTTCATTATTTCAAACGTCATTTAATTTAGATTACTAATCAGATAAACATAAATAGTAGCCATATGTATCTCTTGCGTTCATCAGTTCATCTATTATTATTATTATTGTTATTATTATTTTACTTTACATTTCCTGTAAATGTTACGTACAAATTGCTTTAATTCATGTTTTCATCCCAGCTACGTAATAATTGATTGAAAATTTTAGCGAGATTTAACATTTAAAATCGATGCAGTGCATTTTGAATTATATAAATGGTTATGTATGGTCGGAACGTTACAAGCTTTGCAATTTTTGTGAGAATGCTTGTCTTTGTAAGTTTGTCTCTTTAAGTCGCCTTTCTGCCACTTTTGGCTAATCACAACGACGAGGGTGTGATGGTTAGGTGAAACTGCCGAAAGGACGCTCACACAGAACACTCACGACCAGACCAGGATTCGAACCCGTCCACCGAGTCCATGTGAGGATGGCGGTGAATCTCAACATACCACTGAGATTTCACACACGTCTTCGAATTGGAACCGTACTTACTTGGTCCAATTCCAAAAAATATGGCTCTCATATCGCTGTTACTCGACATCCAACCATGGTTCCCCTTCAAAGGAGGGTACTTGTCGGTACTAGGGATTTGCAAGGGAGGTCTAAAGGCTGCTATATGATAGCCTGGAAGAGAAGAAAGTGATATATACATTACTATAGAAGTAATAATTGCTTGATTGAGTGATTTGCTTTAATTTACTTCGCTTTTTGTGCCACTTTTGGCCAAGTTGCGAAGATGGGGATGAGTGATGACATGATGAAATTAATGAATGGACACTCACAAACATCCATGCTCAGGCCGGGATTCGAACCCGGGACCCCTGGCGCCGTAGGGCGATGTGCTAACCACTCCGCCACGGGGGCCGGCAAAAGTAATAATAATAAGACAATCTACGTTAAGATCGTTTCGCTAAATATAAAAATTCACTTGTTTTGTATTTCCCTAAATGTTGAATAGAATGCGTAACTCTAGTGAAACAAGTCAGTTCATAATATTTATGTGAGTTTTTGCGTCGCACAGAGAGAAAATGTGATATTTCACGTTTTTATTTTTTTCCTTTAGTTTATGCTTGTTGGCTGTGTAAGGATATCTGAAAAAATCTCTGTTATTTTATATTAGATTATTGTAGAAATAAATATTGGTGTTTATTCCTATTTATTGCATTTTTGTTCCAACCATTTGTAAAGCATACATACGAGTACATGCATTATTTTACTTCTTATGTTTTTGGCTGCGCAATACTAGCTACTCCATAGTTCCAGAGGGGTTTTGCGCACCCCTTGCTTTCAGGTCCGAACCCCCGTGAGCACCCTCAATAAAAATAATATAATAAATTAAGCATGAAAGTTTATTGTAATGCACATTTATAATAAAGCTTCCCATTTCCGGTGGCGATAAAGATGTCGAAAGTGTAACATGGTGTAAGTTTAGTCGCAATTAGCAGTCAATATTTTGGTTATACACTATTATGGCACATATAATACGAGGTTGGATAGATATTAACAATACAATTTTATTGTGTGTGAGCCATACATCTACTGCACAGTTATCAAAGATGCAAAAACAATATTATAAACGTAAGTGTAATTTTTCACTACAAAAGATTGTACTACTTGTAATAATAATGATAATAATATGAGTCACTATGTATGAAGATAAATAAATATACAAACGACGGTGTTTTATCGATTATATAAATGAACGTACCCCTCATAGTAAGTTAGGCCTACACCCCATACGCGCCCCTGGATTCCATTTTGGCTAACGTCGAAGCCTTGTAATCAAGGGGTCCTGGTTCGATACCTGTTGGAGGCACGAACCCACTTTATGCTGCAAGTCCAGTCCCGATTAGCCTATCTGTGCACAAAATGGACTTAAAACCGAAACTCTGGCACCGTATAGTATGTAAGAGTATGTGGCATAGAATTGTGACATATTGGCGTGGTTAACATACCGTCTTCGGCCACGACCAAAAGATCAGGGGTCAGGTCACCGCCTCTGAAGTGAAAATTGTAAGGAACACCATCTCTTGGGTACACAACCAATCCCTCTACATCCAATAAGGCTTTGTGCATCTACAATTAATAATAATAATGACGGTAGAAACAAGCATCAAAGTATAATTTATTGAGAATTTGATAAGTAGTTAAATTGGATTAATTTCATGGAAAACTTATGATCACGAGTTAAAATAATAAAAATACTAATTTGACTCTCAAATACAATCTCTCTTTTGAAAGTCCAGCAATACTGTTTGTAAAATGTAAAAGATAAATGCTCTTATTAAAAACTTTGCATTTGAAAAACACTGTTGAACAGTTTTCGTCTCATTCATAAGCTATCCAAGAGCACAGATCAACTCAACTAACCAGTACCACAATGTGGTAGACTGACTCTTCGGTTGTTTCAATTCACACGGTTAAGTCTTAAAATTAATCTTGTAATTTAATCCAATAAAACATGTATCACTATTGACTTATCGTTTATGTAAATGCTTGATAAGTATAGTAGTGTAACAGATGGATCCACAAACCACCATTACAACGAGTCATTTAGGTAATCTTTGCTTCATTAAACGCCAGAGCTCTTTGACATTGGTAGATACCAACTGGAAACCCTTTTCACCATACAGATGTCACGGTATAACAGTGTTTCTGCGAATCAGAGGGATGAGCAAACAGATAAGTCCAGACCATTGGCTAAAGAGGAGTGCCTAAACCATAAAAGCTGAACTATTGCACAAATGATAAACACAACGTGTTCAAGGATCTCTAGAAAGAGAGATGTGGTGAATCATGTGGTAACTAAATAAGGATAATTGCCCAAGAACCAAACATGGGATACTCTGATAACCCAACACGGGCAAACATGAGAAAGTGGACTTAGACATAAAGAGCCACTGGGATTGAATGACTTTGGGAAGGTCAGAGACAGGATGACACTTTGCTATAAGAACCTCCCAATGTAGGAAACAGCATGCCTGTCCAGAAAAATAGCTGCCCGTCACAGGACTGCGCTGGCTGTGTCTCAGAGCTTAGGTAAAGCACTTCATACTTGCTAAGATGATCTTACATAATCTCTAACTTCTAACAGTTACTCCTAGGATCGTTTAGCTAATTTAGAACTTAAAATATTATTTGTCTATGTATTCAATGTATGAAAATATGAACCAAGTGTCTCTATGCTTGAGAATCTTGGCGATTTGAACTACGCAACTCATGTAATGTCTCTCAACCCCCAGATAATTACAGGGGGACATCACAGTATTATTACCTTCTTTGCTTGCTCAGGTGACTTGGCATGAATGCCCGCTATACCACCGAATCCTACGACCTTCTCAATGTCATTGACATCTAATACTTCCGAGAGATCAAGATCAATCACTGACGACTCTGGTCCCACGCTGCTCAATCCATGATCGGATAGTATGATAACGTTTACCTTTAGAGAGTATCAAAAGAGAGAGTTCAATTACTCCATAAACAGTAGAAAAATAATTTTGTTCCATCTTGGTTAGACTTAGCTACTAGCAGTAACAGTGATTGGGTGCCAAAACTGGAGGGGCAAGAACAGTTTAGTTTCCGTTGGTAGATGAGGCTTAGCATTAAGAGGGCATAGTGCGGAGACAAAAAGTAGGGGGCATTGCTTACTAGTCATTATAATCTTAAAACTAAAACCAGCTCGTATGTAACATTTAAGATGATCTGCTGATTTCCCTGCTGTAGTTATTACTTACAAGAGCGTTTGAATTTCTGGAAGTAACATATTACTCATGCAAATAATAAAAATTCAAATATATTTTACGTGGGCAGAATTGATTTATCTTTGATATTAAAAACAATATATAATGTATTTATTTTATATTTATTTTTCAAAAATACAAATTTTGGTTTTGGTCATAATTTGGAATGCTTTTACTGATTAGAACTTAGAAGTTTTTTCACATATACTTCTTCTATTTAAAATTTAGTTCTCGTAATCCTAATACAGTATGCGTCAAAATATACAGTACTGAAATGAAAAGATGAACAAAAGTAGAAGACATGTTACAATATAGTGACTGGTCTATATACAACCCAAATAACAATCGTGCTTTTGGGTTGCATAACTATCAGGAAACCTACGGTTAGGTTAGGTTAGGTTAGGGCATGTGGAGTGGACGATTGTCATTTGGGTTGCATATAGACCAGTCACCTTTTTCAAACTCGGTTCACCTTCACGACCGCTTCCGTCTGAGCGGAAATAATGCTCAACTATGAATACTTTTCCCTCCGTCGAGAGACCCATTTCCAACAACCTTCTTTTTCTCTGAAGACATTAGAAATATATCAAATTTTTTGCAAGGATCAAGGAAGATTGAAGATACCAATCATTGCAGTTAAACTGAAACGCTTTGAATTGTATTTACCTTTGTCAGCGAAAGCATAAACATAGATAGATTTATTTCGTCCATGAATAACTTGTTTGTATTTACATGCTGTGATATTGGATATGTCAGTTTGTGTTTACAATATAATAATACACTAATAGCATAACTAAGGTTACCCTAAAAAAGAATTCTTAGAGTAAACTGTACCTTTTTCTGTAGACCTGCTCTCGTTAAATTTTGCAGAAGTTCCATCAAAATTTTGTTTAAGTGATCCAATGCAATTTCCATTTCCTCTGAATCGGGTCCCTGGAAGTGGCCAACTGTGTCTATGTAGTCCCAGTAGCTCTGCAGAGATAAAGGATCTACAAAAAATTACACACACTGACACACACGACGCAATATACATAAAGCTATAAATTTAGGCATCTGAATGTTATTTTATACATCACTACTGTTCCTTCTCTGGTTAGTGTTTTTGGATAAGGACCAATCAAATGTGAATTATAATTAACTTTTATGAGAATTGTTCATAACATAATTGTATTTGCCTATTATGAATGATAATGAACACCTGTGTTTATAATTGCACATTCATATCAAATGTGCTGTATTTGAGAGAAAAATTGCTCAGTATAAAGTGTGCATATAAAAGAAAGACCCTTCCATGTAGACTACATAAAACATTCAGATATTAATCTGAATTAATGTTTTTTCTATAAAATTAAGTATCAACACAATCGATTCTGCGCAATGTCAGAACTCAAAATCCACTCAAATATATGTAAGGTCCATAAAGTAAAAATCACAGTAGTATATGTACTGGACCAATAATTGCAGCATATTCTTCAATGATGTAATGTAATTATATACATTTTGCGAAGATTACTTCAACTTCCTAACGTAAAAACCTTTTGTGTGCATCTTTATTCATTTGTAGGTTATCAAGTGTTAAATATCTCCTAGAATTCTTCCCTCTATATTTTTGTAATACCTGTTCCGTAAATTATAAACAAATAAAGACACATGCATACATACCTAGGTACATGCATACTATGTGCGTATGTTGTATGGTGTGTGTGTGTGGGGGGGGGGTTGTAGAGTGTCGCCGTTCTGCTCCAAAATATAACTCGAAACCGTGAAACTTAACATCTAGAATCAGATATAACAAGAATCTACTTACAACAACGAAATCTGATCCATTTTCAAGTTGCTTAATGTTTGAATACAAACTTTCCCTGTACGCTTTGGATTGTACGTTCGTATTGAGATAATTCTTTTGCTTGCAGAATTCTGGTACTTCCCCATTGGTTTCGTGTACTGTACATCTGTTAAAACGAAAGTTGACTAAGTGTCTAATGATGATGATGATTATAATAATAATATATTGTTTATATATAGGGTCTGTAGTAAAGAAAACTATGAAAATAATCACTAAAAATATACTTTTATTCATCAAACCAGGCTTGAGAATCTTGTAGAGGTCAGAGAGGGCTTCTTGCGGTACGATATTCCCGTCTGCACTTTTCAGTTCGAGGCCAGTAAGGTTCTCAGCAGGAGTGGGGGAACCGCTTGCGTTGAGAGGTGGAAAATACTGCTCCCCTCCCCGTTTCACGGAACCAGCTCCTGTTCTGCCATCATTACAATGCCACACTGCTCTGTTCCGCACGAATCAGGAGAGGTTTCCCACGGCCCGAACGCGACCGACGAAGCCTCCTGTCCCGCTCACTCACTCCTTTCCACTGCTGTACCGCTGCAATCCACAAGCGCATGCACTGTGTGGAGCAGGCGATGAAAACAAGTTCTCTTGGGTAAGTGAAGACTCGATAGGGCTCGAGCAAGGAACGCGTGAGAGGGAAAGGGATTGCATGGAGAAGAAAACGCGAACGAGCTACCAGCCGTACCACTGAGCACTGCACGTCGTTTCCTTGCAATCAAGGGGTTCCGGGTTCGATACCCGGTGGAGGCACATTGCACAGTGGTTCGGATTCCACTTTAAACTGTAGGTCCAGTCCCGATTAGCCTATGTGTGCATAAAGTGGACTAAAACATCAATTCAAATAAAAAAAATTCAAATCACTGCGCACTGCTTCGCTCCGCCCACAATGGTTATCTCGTTTTCTACCGTTATGCGCAGCGTCGTTCCACAGATTGCTGTAAAGTGGGGATGAATCTCAAGAAAACCCAGTTTAACCTGCGTAACGTTCATTAGAACAATTTGATCACTAAAACATAATTTCGAGTCACGTACATAAATCTTGTCAATGGTGCGGAAGATTCCAGAAATTACATGTGGAGGGGCGGGAGGGGATGGCCCTAGGTTTGCTTATGCTTTCTTATAGCCCTATACTTTGTTATATCTTTTTGCATTTGGCGTTCTTCTCTATTCAAAAACGAGGGTGAGGGGGAAGTATGACCCCCCTAATATCTCATCTGGACACGTTACTGAATCTAGATGACTAAAGTTGTAAATACAACTAAAAGAAAAGGTTTCCTGTGCAAAGAAAACACCAAACAAGTTTATACTAATTATTTAATTAGTTGGTTTATTTCTATGAGCTCCTACCTTGATAAGTTCATCATAGCCACACTTAAACCTTCTCTAGATGCTGTTGTCCAAATGGGTTCAATGTTGTACCAGAAAATGGATTCTATCGCCATTTGGAAATTGCTTAGGTCGTAGCCCATTTTGGTCGTCTTGTTGTAAACATAATTGTCCAATATGCCGTGAGATTCTGGATAAACGCCTGAAATAAATGTGAATTGGTAATTGTATTCATTATGCCTGTTATACAGCATGCGGGGTAAAGGGTGGGGGAGAGTAAACATTTTCAGATTTCTACATTACGATCTCACAACAGAAGTCGATTATTTAATTTTGAAAAATATATATTTGCTTGTGATCATGTTTTTGGGAAAGATTTTACATGACAATAGTACAAATACAAAATGAAAATTTTAAAGTCAGCAAGTAATGATAACTATAATATTTTTTATTCCAGTACATTTGCGGGGCTAAAGCCCAATTGCACTCCAAAAATACACACACACTTGCATAGAAGTCCTGGTGGAGCCTGAATTTTCCTCAGAAATTTCTACGTAAAATTTTACTTTTTGGGAAAATTAAAAAATTGAAAACATTAGTACTTTACATAAATCTTGTCGACCAAGTTTTAAAGCATCCAATAAATTGTTCTTTAAACATGACATTGAACACAGTTTAAATATATATTTTATCGAATCTCAAATAATATGCTGCTTTATTTTTATTACACAAATCAGCTGATGCGGATAAAGACAAACAACAAATAAATGCACATAAAATAACACACTGTCGAATTCAGAGAATTTAATACATTCCATAAACGCAATTTATTGTGTGCTAACGTTTTTAATCGTAACTATTCTTTGTGACACATTTATCAGATCGATGAATATTGGAAAATTATTATTTTCAAAATTACCTGTTATAATCGACAGCCAAGAGGGGAACGACGTGGAAGGAAACAGTGGTTCTACATATTTCACTTTCACTCCGTTCTCTTCGATAATATTGAAAGCCGACGTGTTTTCCATCTGATCGAAATAATCCCAACGGAAACTGAAGAAAAAGGAACAGCAGAAAATAGTGAATTAATTATTCATTGTAGAACGAAAAAAATTAGAGGTTTTGGATAACTTTATTTTATAAACCTAAAAGCAAAATAAACAAACCTCTACCTTACACACCTTAATGGTCAGTAATGGGCTTGTTACGACACTCGTATGGTGTAACTAATAAATATTACATGCTGGTTTATTAAAACGTAAATATTCCTTTCTCATAACTACCAACGTAAATTTGGTTGTTTTTGAGCACCTTTTCCCGTGGTAACTTTGTTATCCATGGCATATGAAACTGAATTTTATAACAGGTGCCCCTCATAGTCTTCACGCTGTAAATATCAAATTTTACCAGGTTTCCCATTCGAAATACCGCGGCTCAAAGTTTGAAGGAAAAAAATTAAAGACGAGCATTTCCAACGAGCTATAACTTAAAGAGAAAAAAACCATTTACAGAGCTCAAATATTTTCTGCTTAAAATTTGGATGTATATCTTCCATCTAAAAATAATTATAGCTCTGATATTACGTTCCTTCTCTGCTAAAATAAACCCTAAACTTTGAGTTTTGTAGAAAAGTGAATATTAGTTTTGGAGCAAATTTCACGTACAGGGCATAAAATGAAGCTTGAAATGTACTGAAAACAATGTTTCTATGAATTTTCTTAGCCGAGTTACCTAATTTATCACAACTGTCTGCAAAGGCCAGAAACAAAAATAGCCGCCATTTTTAAACAAAACCAAATAAAAAAAATGCCTGTTTTGAGCTACCGTTACATAGGGTACAACAAAAAAATATTTTTTTATGGTCAAGCAGCATTAGGAGTATTTTTACAACACACAAGAAGTTGAATACATACCCGTCTATCATTAGGAGGAGAAGAGGATAGTGTGTTTTTCTCGGGAGGTAACAGTACTTTCCCTTCGGTAGCGAATCAGTGTAGTGTCCAATGAAAGCGACAATGCCGAAGTACCACCACATTCTCAGAAGCTGCAGAATAGACATGAAAGGATGAATGCAATAGAATCCTTTGTGCGTAATTTTTAAAGACTATTGAAACTATAAACGATTAAGTTGTTGTCAATATTCGATTAGTTATTCTTTGAGCACCAGATGACATCCAAGAGTTCCCCTCTAGACTTACACATTTACTATGTCCACGCACACATACAGACACACACAGTTTGAGTTTTAAGTCCACTTTATGTACAGATAGGCTAATCGGGACTGGACCTTCAGTTTAAAGTGGGACGAGAACCATTATGCGCCTCCAATGAGTATCGAACATGGATTCGCCTTGTAATCAATACCCGATGGAGGCACATAGTGGTTCGGATCCCACTTTAAACTGTAGGTCCAGACCCGATTAGCCTTACTGTGCATAAAGTGGACTTAAAACACCAAATCAATCAATCTACAGGCGTAGATTGTTAACCACAGTGTTTGTAGCTACAATTTCCCGTGTTCGAATCTCGGCATGGACATAGGTGTTCCTTGCGAGTGTCCCTTCATCAACATTATCATTACTTCACTGATACACATCTTCGTGATTAGCCAGAAGTGCAGAAAAGCGAAGTAAAATAAACAAAATCAATCAATCAATCAAAGCTATACAGTTTCCACCAGAGTGTAGTGTAACTGATCTGCCAATTTTACACTGCTTTTGAACGAGCAAACACAACCTAAGGCTTCCCATATATTTCGCCACTGTTCACTTACGTTCGCGAGAGATCGCATCTGAATGGTGAGCTGCAATGGAATGGTATTAAGAACATCTTCCCCCTTGTCACCAACTAGAGATCTCTTCCACATCTTAGAACGAGAACCTTCCTTTGCGTGAAACAATAACAATAAAACTGCTCCTGTTTTTATCACACACATAAAATTTTATATGTACAGTGTATGCACCATGTGTTCAGATGAAATCACCGCCTACAAATCGTCTGTTTGTATGGGATGACTAATTTTTTGCATAAGGCTGGCCGGCATTAAACCTGATAATAGCATTAGCATTTTTTCTATAATTTCCATTGTAGATGACCGTAAGTTGACACGATACAAAGAAGTTAAATTGAACTGTGTAATATGTTACACATCATACCAGAGGTCGAAGGAGGCCGAAACACACCTGCTTTAATAAATATTATTATTATTACTAGACGACGTTCATACTTTCGGTGTTCCCTGCCGTATCACGGCATGCTACGACCCTAGGAGTCCCGGGTTCAAATCCCGGCCCGAGCACGCGGTGTCGTGTCGTTTGCGCCGAGTTGCACCGAGGTTTCTTATCGGTTCATTTCCGCCGTGACATATGTCAAGACCATCCTTGGCTGGTTTTCCCACAATCCAGAGTGTCATCACCGCCGCGCGCACGTGTGTTTATGGGAACATGGTGCATAGTGCATAAAGTGGACTTAAAACATAAAATCAAACGTGTGTTTATGACGATGCACAGCTGTGTTTACACTGAAATCTTAAACCTATCCAGAGTGTCAAATATGACTTTTCTTTACTTATTTCAAAAGACGTTACACAGGATTACTTTTATCAATTTTATTCCACAACAGAAAATACATAAATCAGCATCAGCCTATTAACTATTAATCATTTATCGTTAATCGTAAAAAAAAAACATTGTAAATACAGTATTGAAAAAAATATTGTAAGTATTCTACAAGTACTACGTAAATGTACACTTTGGAAGCAACATAAATGTGCCAGTCTATTACACTTAATTATTATACACTGCATAAAATTGTCAGAAACATTATAAATACAGTGTAATGTTTTGCAAACACTATATACGTAATAGCTATGTATATATAAACACAATATTTCGATACACTTGCACAACAACAATACAAACGTTATTTGAATTCTTGTAGGTATGCAAATGCTCGAAGGCATTCCACGCGTTGTTTCTATCATTTTCATATTCTCAGCCATCTTATCGTCTCTCTCAAGTCTCAGTTTTACATAAATACTAAATTCCCAGTGTATATCCCTCATATATACTTTCACCTTACATTCATTTACCAATCACCTTCCTTTTCAATCAAAGATAAACACAGCTGGAGCTGGGCAACGTCCTAAACACACATGCGTGCGGCGGTAATGACACTCCGGATTGTGGGAAAACCCACCAAGGAAGGTCTTGGCATATGTTGCGGCGGAAATGAACCGATAAGAAGCCTCGGTCCAAGCGACACGGACTCCTTCCCCGCATCTTCTTTCCATTGACCATCCCTTAGGATACAGTTTCTTCTCATCCAGTGACCCAATCAATTTATTTTTCTCTTCATGATTATAGGACTTCTGTATTTTGCTAAATAACCGTTACATTTGCAAGATGTAGGGTACTTGATACTTGTTAGGAATGGTTGAGTGTATTGAGGGTAGGGTAATCACCAGGCACCGGATTTCATAGAGATTTGGGTATCCCGAGCGATTTCTTCAAGCCCCTTAATTGTCTCTGTTCTTAACCTAGAAGAGTACTCGTGCCTAATATTTTCAGAGCAATTTCCGTCTTGTCATAATCTGATAAATATAAGGAATGGTACGGTCAAAGTTCTTTACGTGTAACATAGTAGTGTATTGGGGTTGATTGTGTAACGAGTGCACTCACGGTCCCCGAAATGACGTGTCATTCATACCCCGGCACGGGCCCAAACGTCGTTTTGTGTACGGGGAACCGGTCGTGACTCTTACGGTCCAGGTTTTTAAGTTCGGTACTGAGACGGTCGTTTATTGTCGTACTATTGCGAGGCGTAGATAAATACCCAAATATTGCACTGTTTGGTTTACCTTAGATATGTAGATTCGAACATTCATAACACACTAATAGCATAATACCTGAAAAACATCAAATAACAACACTGACGAACGGTAGAATGTGAATATATATTGTAACAACAAAAAAATATTGCAATCAACAACTGTTTACATTGCCTCCTCAATCTCTCACTCATTCTCTCTCTCTCTCTCTCTCTCTCTCTCATTCACACATGTGAGGTATTTTTACATGTGAAGTATAGATACAAATCATGGATCTCATTAACATATCATTTCTTTTTAGTTTTAAACCTTTATGTGAATTTAGGTTATTTGTCTGCCAGCTCCTGTGCTCTTTTAACTTAATGTATGTGCCAGCCCTCGGAAAGCGGTTATCTAAAACAATTGGGTCGGGGTGGTTAAATCTTTCGTTCGAATGAAAGTATGCATCCAGTCGTAAGCACGATATTTAACAAGTTGCTCTCTACCCTTTTTTAACCCGAAGGCTCATGGCTGCAGCAACACAGGACTTCCATCTTTTCCTATCTTGAGCAAGATCTATATACTCTTTTCCATCCCTACCGATTTCCCTTAGGTCCATCTCAACGTTGTCCCTCCATCTTCGTCTTGGCCTTCCTACTGGTCTCTTACCATCAGGATTTTCCAACAAGAATCCTGTAAACTCCTCTGTCCTCTCCCATTCGTGCCACATGGCCTGCCCACCTAAGTCTTCTTGATTTAATTATTCTAATAATATCTGGACATGAATACAAATTATGTAGTTCTAAATTATGTAACCTTCTCCACTCACCTGTATCCTCATCCCTTTTAGGTCCAAAGATTTTCCTAAGGATCTTATTTTCAAATACTCTCAATTTATGTTCCTCTTTCAATGTAAGGGACCAAGTTTCACATCCATATAATACTACAGGCAAAATTACTGTTTTGTATATTTTAACTTTTAGTTTCTTAGATATTAAACGAGAAGACAAAAGTTTATGAAGAGAGAAGTAACATGCATCCTGAATTAAGCCTACTTTTTATTTCCTCTTTAATATAATTTTCATTTGTTAATATTACTCCTAAGTATTTGAATTTGGAAACTGGTTCAAACGAGTTGTTATCAATAATTAGATTTTGATTATTACCTAACACTTGGTTTCGGCCTGTAAGCATATATTTTAGTTTTCTCTTTGTTAACTTCCAAACCTATCTCTTTAGCAGTTTTGAAAAATATTTTAGCATTATTCTTAATTGTATTCACATCATCCCGCAGTAAGTCTACGTCATCTGCATATGCTAACAACTGAGTCATACCATTTAATTTTAGTCCTTCTTTAGTTTCTTTTACCTTCCTATCAGCATATTCTAAGGCAAAATTAAAGAGCAATGGAGATAATGCATCTCCTTGTTTTAACCCATCATGAATTGTAAATTTGTCAGACATATTAATACCCACACGAATTTTACTTTCTGTTTCACTGGTGCATATTTTTATCATACTAACAAGCTTCTTGGTTATTCCAAACTCTACTAATATATTATATAATTTATCTCTTTTGACTGAATCATATGCTTTTTTGAAATCAATGAATAGCTGATGGACATTTTGATTATATTCCCACTTTTTTTCAAGTGTCTGTCTGATGTGAAAAAAATTGATCTGTAGTTGATCTGTTACGTTTAAATCCACATTGATAATCACCTATAATTTCAATAGCATATGGGGTTAGTCTTGTTAAAAGAATGTTAGACAATATTTTGTATGTTGTTGAGAGTAGAGAAATTCCACGGTAATAATTGCAGTTCATTTTATCACATTTTTTAAACACAGGAACAATTATGGATTCTTTCCAGTGTTGAGGGATTGCTTCTTTATTCCATATTAAACAAATTTATTTATGAATTTCCACCATATTTAATTAACTCAGCTGGTATTAAATCAATGCCAGGTGCTTTGTTATTCTTTAGCCTTTTAATAGCATCTTTAACTTCAGTCAAGTTAGGTTCTCGAACTAAAGGTTCTGCTGTGTGTACTTCATTTACTTCTGATTTATCTCCTACATGGACATTTAAAAGGTCATTAAAGTAGTTCTTCCATCTATTTAGAATATCGCTGGGATCAGCTAGAAAATCACCGTCTTTATCTTTTATCAAGTTTACTTTAGGTTGCCACCCCTTTCTAAACTCATTTACACCTTTATATAAATCTCTGATATTCATGAAGACTTTCTTTACCAATCGTGGGTTTAAATGTCTCTTCTTTGCCAATCTGTGCATTACAGTCACCTAACAGAATTTTCATATCATACTGAGAAAATTTATCAAAGACCTGTTCTAACGCTGTATAAAAATCATCTTTAGTATTATCATCTTTATCTTCCGTTGGTGCATGTACGTTTATTAAAATAATTTTACACCATCTACCCTGTAAAACTGCATATGATATCCTATCATTAATAAATTCTACTGTTTTAAGAGTCGAGACACTTCTATCCTGTTCCAAAATTATGATTTTCAGTACCACCATAGAAAAAAGTATAATTTTTAGTTTTACAATTCCCTTCTCCTGGCCACCTAACTTCCTGGACAGCTACTACATCTAATTCATACCTAACTATCTCATTAACTGTACACTGAAATGCCCCAGGCCGGTAAAGGCTCAGAACATTCCAGGTGCCTAATTTAATATCTTTATTCCTAATGTAGATCTTATCCTTAATCCAGGGACCTCCCAAAGTAGTCCCCACCCGGAGATCCGAACGGGAGACTATTTGACCTCCGGAATATTTTACACAAATACACCAATCAATCGTCGGCGCGAGCAAAAATTACATAAAAAACCACTATGCAATAAATAATACTACTTCACGCGCACGACCTTGCAATATAAATTACGCTTTCCACAATTAAAAAGGACTCATCAGTCAACTATTGACAAATTAAATGGCGCGACGGGGCGGTCGGTTACACAAAAATGGAGCACACTTTCACAATTTACACTAAAAATTCAAGTAATGGAATGGAGCTTTTAACTCTGAATGCGAACAATTAAAATAGAACATCTGAACATGAAATGACCCTTTTTTTTATAACAATACCAACAATTATCAGACACGGAAGTTAGGTTCGGGGTTCCTGAGTCACTTTGCAAATAAGTGAGACTTCGGCGTTAACAGTACGGTGTTGATACTAACAATTCACGTTTACATGGACGTACACCATCTGAAGAATACTCTACCGGACTCTGCTACATCGTGTGGTCATTCATCTTTCCTGGATGCGGGACTTGCACGCGGTTCCTTTGCGGCGAAATTGTTCTCCGAGGTCGATTGCGACGAAGGATTATTGCGACGATGTTGGGCACCATTCACTTCCTTAGAACTTCGGGTGTTCCTCTCGTCACTAGCGTCGGGTGTACGTGGTCACGCGCCGGTCCGGAATCTCTCTAGTGTCGGGCATCAATTGGACGTCGATCTGAAATCATCTCTCTCTCTGGTAACGGACTTCGATTGGATGTCGATCAGGAGTCGTCCTTCTCTCTCTCTCTCTCTCTCTCTCTCTCTCTCTCTCTCTCTCTCTCTCTCTCTCTCTCTCTCTCTCTGGTAACGAGCTTCGATTGGAACGTCGAACTGGAAACGTCCTTCGGGCTTTAGGCAGTGGTTGCATTTGGCGTCGTCTTTGGCGCTGGCTGGCTGGCTTCACCGGATGATGGCGATGCATTGTTGCAGGCGTCAGGGAAGGCGACGGCCTCCCTTCTCTATCTCCTTTAGCCTTCCATTATTATTTAGTCCACACTTTGCAAAACCAAATCGCCGCGTAATGCTTCACCAAAGAAAGCGCACACTGGTAACTCTCTATCTGCAATTCGCTCACGATACGTAAGAAAACAAAGTCCACGGTTTTGATTTTGTTTATTTGATTTAGTTTATTTTACTTCGCGTTTTGTGCCTCTTGGCTAATTTGCGAAGATGGGGATGAGTCATGAAATGATGAAATTGATGAATGGACATTCACAAACAACCAAGCCCGACCGGGATTCGAACCCGGGACCCTTGGCGTCGCAGCGCGATGTGCTAACCACTCGGCCACAGGGTTGTGCAAAGTCCACGGAGACAAAACAATAGTCACGCGAGAGTGTAGCGCGGAGATGCTCTCTCCATGAAATCCGGGTTAAAACTGTGTCTGGACTCGTAGTACTGTTGATTTTATATCACTTTCAAATTTGTCTGTTGAGAAGCACGATAAAGTGGCTTGGCTTGGGTTTCTGAGGAGATGGAAATGACCTCTGTCCATTGTCTTGAAACGCCGTCACCAGGCGCGTCCTCAAGTCTTGCAGACTTGGGCTCCAGCTGATTTTCCTGGTCATCCGTGAAAATTGGGTTCGCCCACCCTCTGCGACTCCTAGCCCGGTCCCGACGAAAATAATCCATCCTTTTCTCCGTGACGCCCCGTGTTGGTGCAAATATGTCATGTTCTAGGCCGGAATGACAGTTCGGCTGTCACTCAGGAAAAACCCGTCTCCCAACTCCCGACGACTGGCTCGGATCCAAATTTATTCACAAAATAAATCAAACCTCACACTTTTATATTTGAACATTAAATGAATCACTAAACAAAAATAATTTATATCGAACTGCGTTTCATATGTCACTGGATACCGTGACATCTGGGTGTATTTGACTTTGCTTTTCTGCCACTTTTGGCTAATTGCCAAGTATAAGTGATGATATGATAACATTGATGAAGGGACACACACCTATCGCCATGTCTAAGCCTGGACTCGAACGCGGAAGCCCTGGCGTTGTAATGTGCTGTGCTAACCACTCCGCCACGTAGGTCGGCTACTTCCGTTGTGTTTGACATTGAGCAAGAATGCATCGGTTCAATTTATCTAAGCTATTACATACATTCTACTCTCACAACGATAATTAAAATTGTTTGTAACATTTGTAATCTCTTTATTGCTATATTGTTTTTTTTTCTACTGGTAATGCAGACTTTTGCTTTATAACGTTATTCTACACTTACTCATCTCCGTGCCCTTGATGTAGTTTAGCCGCTGTTTTAATGTTTCAATTGAATGGTAAACACCAGTGGCAGCGATTAGGTGCGGGCGTGGGGGGCAGTTGCTCCGCCCACTTTTTGCCACTATGGCCTCTTAATGTTAAGCTTTGTCTACAAAGGAAAGCAAACTGACTTGCCCTCCTCCCAGCCCAGTTTTGGCATCCAATCGCCGCTACTGGTAAACACTGAAGCAAAGTATAAATGTAATGCTATTTGTTTTCTTTATGGAGTTTGCGTTTTTATTTTAAATCCACTATATGCACAGATAGGCTAATCGGGACTTTACCTAAAGTGTAAAATAGAATTCGAACCACTACATGCCTCGGGTATCGAGGAGACGACGTTACCACTCCGTCATCGAGGAGGCTTTTCTTTCTGGATAATCTGCTGATTTGACATAAGGATAAAGACAGAAAAATGCAAGATCATTGTTATTATAACATCCATTTTAATTCTTACAAAAGTCATACAAAGCACTCACTTTTCTGGTATTGTCGATTCAACGATCCTTAGCAGAAGGGTTCCAGTTCGTGGAAAACAAGAGATTCAGCGCTCTTGAAAGAACCCAGGATCCGACAGAGAAAGGCTTGTTGGCGAAAGAGAAGAATCCTTGATTTCCAGTAGCCATGGGGTTGCCTACAGAGTTCTGAGTTTCGGACGACGATTCCGGTGGGTTGGGATAGAAAACCTGGGGTTGAAAGTTGCTCTGGATGTTGTTGGTTTGGAGGAATTGGGGAAACGGGTTGAAGTGAGATCCATCCGGTTGGTAAACCGGTTTCATAGCATTCGATCCTGAACCAATATCTCCAGAAGGTTGGAACATTGGATGTTCGTTGTATTGTGCTTCATTATTCATCGATGAATGCGGTGGCATCAACATTGCTGTGCACCCGGATGGCATCTGGTGTCCTTGCGCTTGCGTTATCTTTTCCCTGGCTTGCTTTATATACGTCAGTGCTGCCACCAACCGGTTTAAACCTGTGAATATAATAGTTGCAGTTACTTCGACCCAAAAGTAACTTTGTTAGTTACTTATTTAAGGAAGTATCCCAGTTACTACGCTACTTTATTCTAGACAAGAACCCCGGTGGTCTAGTGGGTAGGGCGTCTGACTGCCACGCGGGAAATCCGAGGTGGAATTCTTCCGGCCTTGTCCCCCCCACATCAATCGGCTCTGGGGCTCGGTGACCGGAGCGTAGTGCTGATCACATCATCTTCAAAGTTGCTGATTGATTGATTTGCTTTATTTTACTTCGCTTTTTGTGCCACTTTTAGCTATTTGCGAAGATGGGGATGAGTGATGATATGATGAAAATGATGAATGGACACTCACAAACATCCATGCCCAGACCAGGATTCGAACCCGGGAACCCTGGCGTCGTAGCGCGATGTGCTAACTACTCCGCCACGGGGGCCAGCTCCAAAATGGCCGAGATCGATAGAATACCCACACATCCCTCTATATATGACCCATGGCATGGTGCAAAGTGCACGTGGAACTTTATACTTTTACCTTATTCTAGACAAGATTACCTCGTGTAAGTTATACGGCTTCTGCGATGGCGCAGTGGTGCCCTGAAATCAAGGGGTCCCGGGTTCGATATCTTGTGAAGGCACATAGTGGTTTGGATCCCACTTTAAACTGTAGGTCCAGTCCCGATTAGCCTTTCTGTGCATAAAGTGGACTTAAAACAACAATTCAATCTCAATCAATCGTGTAAGGTATTTCATGCAGGAAATGTAAGCGGGTTTGTTTTTAACTGATGACCATAAAGAAATTAACATTAGTTTTCATTCATTTATAATTAACATCGTATTGTTCAAATATAAAAAATATAGAGGCAATAGAGTTCAAAGTAAATCTCTATAGTTGAAAATGAAGATTAATATATATATAATTTTTTAAAATTAATATTGAACAAAGAAATTGTGGAAAATCTGTCATGACTGTTGAAGACTGTAGCCTATATTCTTATGCCCGAGGTACTCCAAAATAAATACACTTGAGCACATGCGGTGGTGATTTTGGAGATAAATTTATGAATATTTCTTGTCTTTATCAGCACAATAAAACTTTGTAAATAAATTATTCATTTCCTTCATATTCAGAAGTGTTTCACCAAACAAATTTGCGGGGCAAATCGTAACCGCATTTAATTCAGTTATTATATGAAGTGTATTTTTATCACTTGTTGAACATGAGAACTGCAGTAGCAAAATACTATTTACTTTGATATAACGTTTCGAAAAATAATATCATTCTTGTAAATAAATACAAAAAAGCAACTTACCTTCTATCAAAACCTCTGGTTCACTTACAATTGTAATTCTAAACCAGCCGTAATTCGAGAAGAAGGTGGAACCTTTGTTCAAGAGAACTCCATACTCCTTAAATTTGTTGAACATGCCTGAAATTATGAATCAACAATTAGTGTTGTTACAATTTTTTATAACCATTTAAATATAATATAGTTTATTACATGAATACACGCTTCTTGACGATGTTCATGTCCATTTAGTAAAAGACTAACAGCTAAATAAAGATGATTATGATTGAATGTGGGCTATATATTATTCGTATATGTTGTCTTCATTCCAATTATTATTGGTAGCTATCATAATCTATGTTATGAGGTACACCAGGAAATAATCACCAACTCTTAGATGCAGCGTTACGTTATATTACGTTATAAAATTTAAACCAGGTTTCTAATCCATTTAAATTTAGACTTCTTTCATATATTTTAAAGAAAATAATAACTAATGAAAATAAGCTTACAAATAGAGAAACTGCATTTTGTGAACTTACACATCTCGCATGTCGTGTTCCTCTGTAACATTATTTCCCTGATTTTTGTAAACTCAAGCTGTTGAGACTCTTGAGTTTGCCTCATAGAATCTTGAGTTTCCCTAATTTTTGTAAACTCGAGCTTTTGAGTTTCCCTAATTTTTGTAAATTCCATCTGTTGTGACTCGCTGATTTTTCTTAACTCTGCCAGCAGATCAAACATTTGAAAAGGAACATTACTTTGACCCGTTGACGTCTCTGCCAACACAGAAGGACGAATGTCAATTTCTTGAACATTTTCTTGACTTCTTTTCCATTGCACAAAAGCTTCAATACTGAACGGATCATAAGATGGATCACAATCTCTACAGAAATAATTTTCATTTAACTGGTATAATTCCCAATGCTTATCAGACAAACCCAAACATTGTAAATGATACCAATGGCCACAATTTTCACAAGCTACCAACCTTTCCTTATCGGGATCTTTGCAGCACTTCACCATATTCATGGCACCATTCTTATTTTGTGATTCATCAGAATCGTCACCACAATTGATAGATCTAGCTGTAAGACTTGTTTTGGATCTCAGATTATAAGGATTACTTGATGCGTACATAATAGAAATTTATGTACAAACTAGATTCACGAAAACAATGGTGTAAGTTAACACGCAAAACACATCACTCAAGATCGTGCTGATAACGTTCCACAATACTGGACCACCAATTATACTGTGACATTCACAAGTCAATCATTTGCACGATTACATTTAGTTCATAAATATTTGAAACTAAAACGCGAAGGTGAAGATACAACTTCTATAGGTCTATATATTAGTGAAATAACTAAGCAATATGCAGTTCACTATTACCTATATTTCCATTTTTGTCAGACACACTACCACATAATGACTATTGATTCTCGTTGCTATAGCAACGTTAGAATTCCAAATATCTCGTTTATACAGCGTAGAGTGCAATGAATAACATAAAACATAATGAACGTTGTACAAAGTAATAATTATACATTTTTTAAACGTTAATATAAAGTGATTTTTATAATATTAAATTAATAATTTCAATAAACATATAATTATATTGTGCGGATTCACAGGACCGTCACAATTTAAACCAGGTTTCTAATCCATTTAAATTTAGACTTCTTTCATATATTTTAAAGAAAATAATAACTAATGAAAATAAGCTTACAAATAGAGAAACTGCATTTTGTGAACTTACACATCTCGCATGTCGTGTTCCTCTGTAACATTATTTCGCCAAAGTCCGCCCACAGAAAAAAGCCTGCAGACGCTGGTTTGACATGTACGTCGAAAGGCTCCAAAGCTTTCCGTGTGAGCGTTGCTGCGGTTCTTAACATCTGCAGGGACCGGGGGATGTAAACATCTTGCACCCAATCTGAAATGGAAACATTTCCAAAGAATTTATCTCTAGGTACCTAATTAGAGGTCTGTGATCTGAACAATACGTGCATTTATTTTCAATCATGAGCTCAAAAGGTTTACACTCATGTGTAAATGAAACAAAAATATACTGAAGGATATTTGCACGTGTTTACTTAATATAGCTACAGAACAGAGAAGTAAACACTAAAAGCACCCAGACTATTAAGTTTTAATTGGTAGAGTATGTAAAGTTTACGGTAACTTCTAACAGTGTAGCACGTGGCGTGTTAATCAAACTTACATACTTACCATAGTCATTGAGAATTGTCAGAGCTAGCTTAGTCATTAAGCGAGGGACGGCTGTAAACTGGGCATCTCTTCGAAGACGATTCTGAAGTTCTCTATGATAGGTGACGAGGATTCCAATCCTGAACCCTGCTAACCCCAGTGCCTGAAATAAAGTGTTCTCTTTAATCTTGGGATGAGAAAGATATGAATATGGGGTGAAATTTCTAGAATCCAACTTTGGACTATTAACGATAAAATAATGCTATCGTGATTTTCTTGCCATCAAGGTTTTGTTTATAAGCTTGAACTTACAGAAGAGCCAAGCGAGACCAGCTGGAGGTAGACCAGCAAGGCTGATTTAAGAAGATATAACGGCGATAATGTGTGAGACAACAATATAATTAAATGAATCAATCAAAAACATTGTTATTATTTGTGCTTTCATTTTGCGGGGCCCCTGGTTCGATACCAGGTGTTGTTCGGATCCGACTTTAAACAGTAGATGCAATCCCGATTAGCCTATCTGCGCATAAAGTGTATTTAAAACAAAAACTCGAACTCCAACTCATTCATCTTGCATTTGTTCAGGGAATTCCTTCATAGCCGCAAATCCGATAATGTTCAAATTCAAATTAACTGTCAGACTGTACTATTTTAATAATAAAGTATCATAAATATTGTAGTAACGTATAATAGTGTCATACAATTTAAGAAAAGAAGATCAATATTATTAGAAAATAAAAAGGTACCTTGCTCAATCCCCACACAACATGCGTCTTTTCAGGATCCGGAATTTCAACAATACTGAGTACACTTTCGAATTTCACAGATTCGTCGTAGACGGACATGGAGAACACCTCGTCGGAGATAAAGTGCATGTCGTACCTGAAAATGAAACCAAATTTGCTGCTAAAAAGACCTTGTCATTAATCTGAATATCTAATATTTACTTCTAGCTCGGATCCTATGGCTTCATCCATCTTCTTGCAGTTTTCATATTACAATTACAATGCTCAGATTGTATATTTGATAACGTATCTCATGATGTACAGTATTAACAATTGGTGCAATCTATCTGGGTGTATATTATCATGTCCGGATTTGTGGGACTTCGGGGGGTACAACCCATAAAATGAAAACAATTAGATATTTTTTTTAAGGTGGTAAAGTATTTTTTCAAAAGAATATATAATTAACCACATGACATAACGTGGTCTAAAAGTTATAACTGAAAATGTATATAGAGCAGCTCCACGATGATGTTAGCCACAGGCCTTCACATATACATATCTGGGCTTGCATGTTGCAGTGTGTTCTCAGTACCTCAGGGGGTGCGTCAAGTGTGGACAAGAGTGCCCATAATGAATACGTTGGTAAACCTTACGAAACCCGAATCTGGTTATGGAGCTCACTCATTTAATCCCTAAATCATGGAGGTCTCAACTTAAAATTTTCAAATTTAGCGCATTTTCAATGCAATGCTTGAATTAGCAGAATTTTTATTTATGCATAGTTATCCTTGTTTGATTCACACATTAACAATGTTTCCTTTGAAAACGTGGCCAGTCTAAATCTTTGACAGTCATCCAGTGAGCCACCCCATATCGGAGCGTCTGGCTTTTCCACTACTCTACTTCCTTTCCCAAGACAGGACTTTATAGGTTTTTTGGTATAAGATATTTTATCTCTTCGGAAACAACTATTCTCGGTTCACTAGTCAGGTTAAATCGGTGTTAGCGTACAACTTTAATAGTTAAAGTACGGTTTTGCAATTTATGTAAAGGAAGAAGTAAAACATTTATTAAAGTAAATAAATTGATTTTATTTGTTTCACTAACCTTAAACCAATTCAAATTGAATTCTCATGTAGGTGGCCTCCCCGATGGCGTAGTGGTAACGTCGTCGCCTTGTAATCGTCGCCGGGTTCGATACCCGGTGAAGGCACATGGCACAGTGGTTCGGATCCCACTTTAAACTGTAGGTCCAGTCCCGATTAGCCTTCCTGTGCATAAAGTGGACTTAAAACAACAAATCAATCAATCAATCAATTCTCATGTCTCGTCCATCAACTTACCTTTTACACAGTTGCATTAAATCCAGAATGGTTTCTCTGGAATACACGTCACCAAGTGGATTGTTGGGATTGGTAAGGATAAGCCCTTTCACGCGCTTCCCAAAGCTTCTCAATGCCAATATCCTCTGCTCCACTTCGCCGGCTGTGAGTCTATATTCCTGCGAGGTAAAAATATGCCAAAAAAGGTTGAGAAACCACAGTTCAATGATATCTGTTTTGTAAGAAATAGGCTATTTGTACTCACCGGCAATACAAATGAGACACCTAGATAGGAAACGTTCGCTTCCGCTCAATGAGTTATATGTGTTGCATACCTCTACGGCGAGAAGTGGATTTTAATAGCAAATTTTCAATGGCAACGTGTACCACCGCCGTAGAGTTATGCAACACACATAACGCCTTGCAGGGAAGTAAGTATTTCAGGATCTATGAGTCCCATTTTTATTGCCGGTCACTGTACATATGGTTTAGACCTCTAATAGTACCTAGGGGCAAAGACGGGCGGAGCGTGGTGCTGATCAAATCACCTGCGTACGACAGGGGGGGCTCATGGGGCTATAGCCCTTTCAGAAATGTTGAGAAAATCAAATCTTTCAAACAAAAGCAACAGGGTGCGAAATCCTGGGGGGACAAGGGGAATTCTTCCCCCCACCAACAGTCTTGGCTTCAAAAAGTAATATGTTTGCGAGTGTTGCATACTTTCTCTCTCATTCAAGAGACCATTAACAGAACTTACACCAATAACAAATGTTATATTGATATAATATATTCATACCAAAGGTAAAATAACAATGCAAGACAAATATAATTATGAAATCTAATTGATTTATACTGATAGAAAACAAAAACTAAACAAAAAAAAAAGATTATAAAAATATTTAAACAATTTTGCCATTATTGACATCCTTAACCAGTCAGTAAAGGAATTAGTTTGCTACTTTTTAAATATCTGATATATATAAAAGTATATGTATATTCTTAATAATAATAATAATAATAATAATAATAATAATAATAATAATAATAATAATAATAATAATAATGTATTTTAAATCATAATTTATATATTTATTATTATAAATATGTATTATATGTATAAATATTTATATATTTGTATGTATGTATATATATATATATATATATATATATATATATATATATATATATATATATATATATCTGTGTGTGTGTGTGTGTGTGTGTAGATTAAGATCTCCCTTCCCCCCCAACAATTTTCATTGATTTCGCACCCTGAGTAAGGAACTCGAGCCAGTGGTAAATGCAAACTCGCCTTAAATTAACTTCCGATTACCGTTCTCGTCTGCAAAAAGCTTTTAAAACGAAGGTTAAAGGTGATAATTGTGAAATATTTTATATTTCATTCATTTTTACAATTCCAGCTTTTTCCGAAAAACAAAATCCTGCGTACGTTAGTGCCTGCACAAATTTCCGAGATCGTGAATATGTGGAGCCATACCTCCTCATTCCCCCTTATGCCTTCCTGCAAAGTGTAGGTTTACATTAGTGACGGCTATTACCTTGAATCAACGAACATTTAGGTTTGATTCTCAATGTGTTTTCACTTTCAACAATCAAAAATTCATCTATTTTCTAAAAAATATCGTCTAAATGGAGCCACTGTGAAGGCCGAAGTACATTCAAATAAATCAATTTTTCACTTACCCTGGCTTTTAGGGGCACTGCTTGTACATCTATCCCTGTGTTATTCATGACGTACTTCGGTATCCCTGGAAACACTGGAGTTGGTACAAGAACAACGTCACCGGGATGGAACAAGTTCTTGGCAATGGAATTCAAAACCGACGCAGCGCCATTTAATACGAACACCTGTAAAAGTTTGATTCAAAACATTGTCAAACGAAAAGGAAAAGAAACAACGAAATCTTCGGAGACAAGCTCTTCGTAATAACTACTGTTACAAACAACATGCAAATTTTAGACACGTTAGTTTATTTAACTCGTTACACACAAGCGCATATCTGTAACGGATATCCCTTACACAAAATATTTTTTACCCAGGAAAAGGATTCCTGATTATGTTGTGAGAGCCAGAAGTAGATAGTGACCATGTGTTTACCAAAAAAATTAATTCTGTTAAGAGTATCAGAGCTATGCCCTGTCCCAGCTAACTGTGGAGCTAGGCTGCGCATAGCGTCAGAGAAGCGAGGGAAATCTATTGGCCAGAGCGAAGCGGTAGACCCTGATGGGAAGGCTGGTAACTTCAGTCGCTTTCCCCCACTCCACGCAATTCCATTCCTCTCACGTGTTCATTGGTGGAGCTGTCTCGCGTCACTACTTGCGCAGAGACTTGCTTTCGTTTGCCTGCTCCACAGTTAGCTGGGACGGAGTATAGTATACATTTTACAAACATCTCAACAAGCCATTAAGAATCCAAAATAGGGCTTAGAATGCGTTTATGGAAAATACACTATATACATTTTTCATAGAAATATCGTGCAAGGGCTACAAACTTACATTGTCCGGGTCTATTGGTTGTGGAGAATTCATATGTTTGGTCAGAAAATCAGCTATGATTGCTTTCTGACCATAATCGCCTGTGAAATCAAAGTAATGCAGGTCTTCGTGTGTTATCCTCACTTTGTCGGCTTCGTCATTCAACTTTTTCAGTACCAGTTCCTCCCCTAAGTGAGTGTCTGCTTCGTCAAACCTTATGAGCTCCTAGAAAAGGCGAAACTTATTAGACAAGGCTTAATAGCGAGTATATTACAGTTAGCATAGTCAACTAAATAACCCGTACACGTTAGAAATATTTATCCTTTTGTCGTTGGTTACCTTGAACTCGCTTACCCCACGACAGAGAAAATAGCCTATAGTGGAACCACGAGCAAAACAACCTGCGCAGACCCGCGATTCCTGTGCACCGTACCCCCGCGAGTAGGGGAGGGGGAGAGTGGACCATGCTTCCTTATGGCCCGAGGTGGAGGGAAGAAGGGAAAGCTGCGCGGGGACTTTTCGTCCCAAGGTTTTTTTTTTCCTTGTGGTCGATCTTATACTATAGAGCGTATCAACCTTAAAAGTCAGTATGGGTTAAATGGAGCGCGGCGTTGCCAGAGCAACAAACGGAGTCTCATCGAGTCGCTGTTAATCGCTAATGATTGCGACAAATTTACTTCCTTAATATCGTATAGGAAATCATCAAAATCGATGTATTTGATGCATTTTGGGGAAAGAAACGATAGGTACCTCAAGATTTGCATGTAAATGTTTATATTTCGACGTAACTATTTACCATTTTACATTTGCATTATATGTGTAATACACCAAATGTTTCTCGCTAACCAACTTTTTCGTGTTACGGTCATATGATTTATACAAAATATCCAATGTATATATATAACTCCCCTCGTAAGCAAATTAATTCACTCAAGCGAAGAATATCATATCTACAAACATCATAGATCCAGTAGAAAAAAAACTGGCGAAGTTGTTCAAGTGGTTTGATATTTATGGCTTTTGAAGTATTTACTAGAAAAAAATTAAGCGTTTTGCAAAATTGCATAATTATGAAAAATTCAGATCACATGAATTTATGACAGGTTATATAATGCCGTCAGTAAATAGAGCATAAAAAACTCTACAGGATAATGATTTCACTGTTTGAAATTTTTTACTTTTACATTTTGTAAATTTTGTAACATCTCGCAACGTAGCGGTGGTAGAGAAGGGCAGAGATATTGGCAAAACTCATGTATTAGAGAGAGAGGGAAGTACTCCATTTACTTCCATACTGACTTTTAAGGTTGAGACACTTTATAGACGTTTCGGTCCCAAAAAATTTCTCTGCAATGAGGTCGATACATCCACTCAGGGTGACTATTCCCTCCTTGACCAATTCAACGTTACAGAAAGAATTCAGCGTTATACGCGTATATACGTATAAGAGAAATCTTCCAAATCTCATTAACCAACTTTCCACCAGTAACATTTCACCGGCAAAACCCTAGCACCACACTGGCGATTTTCCTGATGCGTTGTGACCTCCACTTCGCCAGAATGTCCGTGTCGAACAAGACCGAACACGACAGCGTAAAACCTCCACCGAAACCGGATCCATTGTGACTGTACGGTAATGAACTGTTCGGTGCAATGCAACTTGTCACTTGCTTCCCGATAACCCGTCACAATCAAACAAGTTTTACGTTGGACTCACTGTTATCTTGTTCAACCAGTTCCCTAGTGGATAGTAGTGTTGCCATCCGCAATGGAATTTTATTCTTTAATGGATGATTTATTTAGCGCCACTTCAACTTTACTCCTTAGGTTGATAGCGACAAGGAAGGCTGGAGGGCGACGAGAGAAATGGAACAAACGTAAATGATTTTTGAAAGGTATTATCTCCGCATTTGCTGACTGACGGGAAACAAACTCTCTCGCAACGGCCGACCTTGAGACAGACTTCACGTCTGTCCAGATTGACCACACTAATGTAGAGTTTGCTCAGATGCACCTGCATTTATCGGAGCACGTGCGCTCTCGAACGCTAAGCTACTTTCAATACTTCTATGAGAAACTACGTATTTTGTGTTTTGGACTTTTTCGCTGTTCAAAATTAAAAATGTCAATGAAAATCAACACTTACCAAATTATTCTGATGAGGTCGGCCTGAAGAACCTAGAAGCATAAATTCTAATAGGTTCTATTGGGTTCCGCTGCAGGACCGGAACCTTTCTTCTCGCACAATTTAAATTCGGTACAAGTTGCGTTTTATTCGATTTAAAAAAAGTTCCTGGACCGTATTTAAATCGATCTGGAAAAAAAAGATTCCTGGACTGAATTGAAATACTTTACAGATAAAAAGGTTCTTTACGGTTTTCTCTCCTGGACTTTTTTTTTAAATTCCTGAACCTATAACAACCCTGCCTACAAGATCCATTAGATCCAATAGGTAAAAACAAATTTAAACCTAATTTTATATTTGTCAACAAGCCTAGATATAAACAAACTAATACTCTTTATGATTATGCCATAATTGATGTATTAATATTTAATTTCAAGGGCACATATTAATTAATGAGCAAATTTTAAAAATTAGAGAGGTAATGACGAGTAAAGTCGTTTGGATCGGGGCACCGACTTTTAAAAAAAAATAATTTACAAGGTCGCGATCGACGAATGTTGAGAAAAGAGAACCACTGTTCTAAATCAAGTTAACTAATACAAACCTGAGATTTGATTGCTGGTAAACTGAACACGATCCCTGCAAACAAACATATCAGTGGAAGCATCTTGAAGACTTGGGAGATGATAACACCGATCAATGAATGTTATGATTGCAGCTGCTAAACTCAGATTCTAACTTCGTGGTGCAAGCGTTTATATATATTTTTATAAGCTAATGATGGCTTTCATCAGCAAGTAAAAGTGTTACAATACCTACTATGAGCTTAACTTCCTGACATTTAACAACTTGGATTATAATATATGAGGTCCACTTACGCTCATCCAATTTAATCCCTTGCATTTCACTTCTCTCCAAACTTTATATCAGACAATATTGTGACAAAATACTTTGATTTATAACAAGACATTTTTATATATTCGGGTAGAGCCGTTATCTGTATTTGATTTAATTTGGTAACTTCTCTAAATTTGGACTAGTTAATGATTTTTTCTTAATGGAGGTAGCATGTTTTACGGCCTACGTACAAAAATGAGAATAGTTCCGACACAAAATAGCTGATTTGAATGATGTATAGCTCCATAACTTCTGAACTTACACTGCCTACAGCTGTAGCACGTTCTTATCAGTGTTGCCATTTAATAGGGAATTTTCCAAGGTTATTAGAATTATATAAGGTTGGGTTGTAAGCTTGTTTACTCAAAATGCATGCGATCTGATGACAAATCGTGGGATCAAATGTTGCATTATCCACATATCAAGAAAGAGCACAAAGTGAAAACTTGAAATGGAGATCAGAAATGCTTATATCTTGATATTCCAGTTCCTTTATACTTCGTAATTACTAAAATTCTTTAGAGGTTTTCACTTCAAGGGGCTTGAAATTGCTGATTTTCAGATTGAAATGCAAGTTTTGTAATGTGTAATCCAAGGCCACGCTTCAGCATTACAGATGTGCAGAATTAATATTTTGTGCCGTTGTTTTAAGCAATTTGTGTCACACATTAAACAAAATAACGTGCCAAGGCAAGTTTCGTAACTAAAAAAACAAAAAGCCTGCAAACTATTAAATCAGTATATTTTGATTCCTAGTTCAAGCCTAAAATCACGTATGTATTCTATTTATAACTGGCACGTATTGTGGCAAATTAGACGAATGGTATTGTTTTTGCTTTACAATCTGAAGGTTGTGGTTTCAAATCATGCAGTGTGTTTTTTTTTTGTTTTTTTTTTATATATATTTGCAGTTTGCTGCCTTGTTACTTTAATTCTATTTCATAACATGATATTAATTGAAACATCGTATGATTCAATTAATCCGAAAAATTTTAATGCATGTATATTTTAGTGAGAATTGGTAGAAATAATTTATGAATAATTTTCATCATTATTAGTACAGTGCATTCTAATATGCTCAATATTTATTGAATCTAGAAAAAATATAATATTACGTAATTGTGAAATTAAACCCCATTATTCCTAAAAAAATAATGATTTTTTTACTTATTTATAATGTTTTTACTTATTTTCTGTTGTCCCACAAGAGCGTTTAATTTATTTCTTTATGTAAGACTATCAAAATTGTGATTCATCTGCCAGATTAAATTATGAAAGTTAATGTGACGATTTTACAAAATTCAAGCAGCATATTCCATATCAACGATTCATAACCAGATTTTACATGGAGGAAGAGTTGTATAATTTGTACTTATACATACATGGTTTTGTTAATTTGAAAATGCTTAAGTTATAATACTACTACCTTTTGATGTTGCTGACGGTCGTAGGTCCAAAGATACAAACAACAAACTTTTCGTATTATTCATTTCAAAAGTATTTGTCTCCTTTGTGACCAGTGCAAGAGTAAAGATGCTAGTAGCATAGGCGTAGCTAGAACTTTATATTTGGGTGTGCACAAAGAAATAAAATGAGGTCTTGTACCTTTTTAATAGCATATTTTGCAACACAATCACTTGGCTCTTTAACTGCACTTATGTTAGTAAAGGAATATATATACACTAAATGACAGTGTTGAAAATTTCTGAGTATATGTAGTAGGAAAAATCAAATTGCATAGAAATTACACACACACAAAATGTTCATAAATGTTACAAACAAATACATCAAAATACACGTCATCTATAACAAGAGACGTCTGTCAAAAGGTACAATGTTCTTAAACTCATGAATAACTTCATTTACATCAATAGACTAAGCTTTTTCCTGTTCCACAAATAGCAAGAGCAGGGCTTCCAATCTATCCTGCTTCTGAGTTGCTCTTAATTTAGTTTTAACTTTGTTTAAGCTTGGAGAAAGCTCTCTTTCACACGTGCAGTTTGTGACAGGAATAGAAGAAAAGCGCTGTAGTACAGAGTAGAATGCAGTAAATATCTTCTTTCTCCAATGACATCAAAATATCGAAAAACTATACACACTCGTTTCATCTGCGATAATGCACACGTTTGTACCAAGTAATGACATTTTCAACTTCTTACAAACTGCCGCTTATTTTCTCTCTTATTGAACTATCTGTCTTTAATTCTCTTTGATAAAGCAGCCCATTAGGGTGTGCCTAGGCACACCCGGCTCACCCCGTGGCTACGCCTATGGCTAGTAGCAATGTAAAACATGCAAGAATGTGTATAGTTTACATTTCAATGCAGAAGTCTATATGCGGAATCCACTAGCATACGCAGGATTCTTTCGGAAGGGATGGAATTGTAAAGGTCTAGGGGGCAGGATACACAAAAAAATATTTCATTTTAAAAGTTGTTAGAAAATGGTGTTATGTGTCAATTTAAGGGGAGTTTGCATTTATGATTTGGGTTTCTCTCCAGTTCTTTAGTACTACTTTTACTTAAAAATTTTGATTTTCTCAAAATTTCGGAGTGGGCTGTAGTCCCATCAGTTCCCTCTGTTCACCAGCGGCGGAATTTAAAGGTTCTAGCGCCTACAATTATTTTAAAATCGAATGCAGGATAAAGAAACGCCTTCCTTAATTGATTGATTGAATTGGCGTTTTAAGTCCACTTTGTGTACAGTAGGGTCAAGTGCCCGTATTTCGGATAGGTTCCTAATTTCGGATACCAAGAAATTTCCACCTTAGAACAGCAGCGCCGAAGTGCAGATAGTGCCAACTAACACGCTATTTCGTCCCCCAAATTCACCCTTGTGCGTGACCTTGAGCAAAGTTTCTTTAGTATGTGGCTGACATTTCTGACTTTTCCGGAGTTTTGATGTAATATTTCACAATCCAAACTTAAGGCCTCCAACTAGAAGGTTAGTATTTACTCACTTCTGTCTAAATTTTATTTAATCTTGGGAAATTCAGCAAACATTATTACGTAGTTTCAGTCACATTATTTCAGAGGGGGAACGCACAGAAATTCACTGGAAATTTTCAAATCGTCTTTTACACTTTCAGCGGCAAAAACATGGAATGAACTTCCGCCCTCCATTACCTCCCTCCCCAGTCCTAACAAATTTAAGAATAACCTAAAGAACTTTCTGTTAGATGAACAATATCTCTGTTCAAGCTCCCACGAGTAACACTACACAATACAGTTTAGATTACATACGAGCCTCGCCAATCCAATCCAATCCTTGACAAATCTACAACTATATTGTAATATTTACGTATGCGTTGTTCTATCGTATCTCACAAAACTACCATAATCATGTACATCAATCTCAACATCCGTGCGTGAATGTCCTGCTCAGAAATGTTTAGTATGTGTGTTTTAATGTGTGTGTGTGTGCGTGAATGTGTTTTTTTTTCTCTCTCTTTTTTTTTACGTGTTGTCTTGATTTTTTTTTTTAAAAAAAATCTCATCTTTGTTCTTTTCTTGTAACCATTTTTTATTGTATTTTCTTCTCTTTTTTATGATTTTGTTTATGTACACTAGGTAAATGTCAAACGGGGTTAGGTGGGAGAACAGCCACAGGCTGAACCTCGCCCTTTAATAAAGAAAATTTGAATTGAATTGAATTGAATATTGAATATGCGACTGGGTTTAATAATTCCGGATGCTACACGGGTACCTAATTTCGACTATCCGAAATTGTGCACCCTTTCCAAATACTCATTAGTAATCCTATCCGAAATTAGGAAATACCCTATCCGACATTAGGCAACCTTTTTGTCAGACTAAAAATATGCATACAATTCTTTGTTTCATAAAATATACCAAGTATTTCTTATAAATGTTAATATAACTTTCAGAAACATTAATAAATATATTTTTAATGTTTATCAACACATTTATGGCTTATTTTGTTTACATTTAGGTACTGAAAATCTAATTTGAAATTAAGTATCCGAAATATGGGCACTTGACCCTAAGGCTAATCGGGACTGGACCTACAGTTTAAAGTGAGATCCGACCCACTATGTGCATCCACCGCTTATACGCACAAAATCTCCATCGGCCTACATGTATATAGGTTTTATAGCTTTTTGAACACTTATTGATAAAGTTAATAGCTTTAAGTTATGGGGGGAAAATGGGTGATAATTTAAAGAATCACTTAAGGCTGGACCATTTGTCGACACCAACAAAGGCGCTTTCGAAATGTCTTATCCTTTTAAAAACCGATATACCCTATGATATCAAAAAATCTGAGAAATTATGTCTGCTTTGAATGAATTCCTTCCAGAGCATTCACGTGAGGCTTCGTGTGGTTTACTTTCGTTGTTGTCTAGATATTTGCAATAGTGTCGTGAGTATGTAAGCCTATTAAAGTGTTGCGAATATCTAGACCAGTGGTTCCCAAAGTGTTCCCTGGGGGGCCGCGAAATGTTCCAATATTTTCACTGAAATTATATAATTGTCCCAAATATGTACTTATTTAGTACTTTATACATGTAAAACGTTTCTGAATTTGAAATATGTGCTAACTTGGCGTTGCAAGTGTTATATAAGCCTACTTTATGACACGGGCGCTGCGGTGAAATTTTAAAACACTAAGGGTGCCATGAAACTAAAAAGTTTGGGAACACCTGATCTAGACAACAGCGAAATCAAACCACACGAAAATTCAAGGCCCAGCCAAACCTTAACGACACATGTTCATATCAACTTTCACAATTGTCGTTTTCTTTATTGCAAGTCAAAAATGGAGTATGGGCTGTGTAGGATCATAGAAATATCTGCAAAAAAAAATTATAAGTAATTGAAGTGTTTTTCTCTGCGTTTTGTATGACGAGTCTATTCGCTAATTGAAGACTAAAATTGGTAAACGCTGTAAGTGCCACAATAATTCGAACACCGTTCTCCACGTTAAACTGTGAAATGTGGCATGCTTTATAATGTGGTAAACGTGAAATGTGGCTGGTAGCCTAAATGTAGTTCTAAGGGCGTGTAAAGAGGTCACTGTGAACGTTCTTACGGGCTGATGTGCTGAACGATGCGATTTCCCAACACTTTCGCTTTTGGCACTAACAACGTTTACCACTTTTAGTCCTCACTTATTATCAAGACAATAGTGCATGAAATACATTTTAAATAAAGCATATAAATGAACCTAGTCACTTCCCAGTTGATTCCGTAAATTTGAATAACACCTTCTTCCCCTTTTTAGGTTTGTTTTTATTCGATAGATTAATCAGTATTCGACTTCTAACTTAAATTAGGATATGAACCTCTGAAACGAATACAGGACACCTTGAATCAAAGGTAATAACTATCTAAGCCATCGAAACTTTTCATTCGAATACAAGTTATTCATTTGGATTAACGCCTTAAAAGCAACTACTGTATATTAGCTTCCGAGTAAGTCATGCCCAACAATAAAATTCAGAACAGGTGGAAAAATAAAAAGCATTTCGTACAGTTATTGATCTTTTTGAATACCTCTTGAATGCAAATTTGCTTAGATGTAACATATTAACAAATATTATACCTAAATAAGAAATGTCGTTTCGTATAAGCCTTACATTATTTAATTTAAGATTTCAATGTACAAGTATTACACCTACAGTAATCTTTTTTAAGAGCTAAAAATACATTGAAATCTACCATGTTAGAAATACAAATCTTCAAAGATTTGAGTAAGAGATCAGACAGGGAAGAACAGAATATTTTTATTAAATGTGCGTATTCTCACCCGACCCAAAGAAGGAACAGTTTTTTTCAAATTATCTGTCTGACATTCATCCTATAAACCATTTGTCAGTATGTTTATAATCCTCCAGCAACATTAATTCCATGACGAGTCTTTAAAAATGTATCAAGTTTGGTGAAAATATTACTTCATTCTATTAACATGAGGTATGTGCATGAACTCTTTGCTATTAGCTTGTTTCTAGTATGTGTTCTTTATATGTGCATACTGCAACACTGTTCTTTCACATATTGTAGGTAAGTTCACAAACATGTAGAAATGCATGCTTGAATGCAAAAGCGTGGTCCTACATTTCGTATCAGATAATTGTATGGTGTTAGAAACAACAAAAGTGTGGATTTTTTATGAAGTAGAGTGCACAACGGATCAGGCATTGTGCATTTCTCTTCTGTATGTGGTCAATTAATCTATACATGCTGTAAAATACGACGCTTTCCCACAAAATGCATTACTACAAATATTCACAATTTTCAGTGTCAAATACCAAGCAAATGAATCACGCAAAAGAAAATTTGTCATATTTCAACTTCGATTTCAAAGTTCGTTACAAACACTTAACACAGAATGAACTTTTTCATTCATGAATCTTCGTTTAAGCAGAGCATTACACACTTCTCGTATGTGAGATTTCAAGATTTGCTCCCACGTTACGTCACACGCTAGGGAAAAATCAAAGGAAGTACTCCTTAGCTACCGACCGGGATTGGAATTTCCTTCAATCCTTCAACGCCGGCAGATTGTGCTTTAATATCTCTATGAGGGAAACGGGGAAATTTTATAGAAACAGCTGAAGATACGAAATAAAACGAAGTCTTATTTTTTAGAAGAAAATACAAAACGAAAACTAAAAATGCAGATATGAATACAAATTTCTGTAGATATTAATATTTGTTTTGTTTCTGCATGTTGTTAACATGTGTGTTTCAGGAGCAATTAATTGATTATTAACAGACCGAAATTTAAATACGTATTTTTTTTTTATCCATCCGGAGATTTTTTTTATCCATCCGGAGGTGGACATCCAATTCTGTATCAACACTTATTGCTGATTCTTCTGATATCCAGTTTCACTGTTTTGGTCTTTATCTATTTGCGTGAGCTTGACCGATCAAAGAGGAATCGGGAAATGTGGTGACAAGATCAAGAATTCGAATTCATAATTTAAACCAGAAATATATTATTTACATGATAAGTTATGAAATCTATAAATTAGCTTTTTATTTTACTTTCTCGTAAAACCTATATACGCCTTATTTGAAGAAAAAATCTTGATCTATGAAAGAAAATATTGCAGTTTGAGACACACACACACATATATACTTTTGATTTGATATTTGTTATTTAGTGTTGCTTCTCTGCCACTTATGCCTAATCGCAACGACGAGGATGAGTGAAGATATGATGAAATTGATTAAGGGTCATACATGAAGAACACACGTGTCCAGGGGTGTCCACAGGGGGGGTTTATGACGCGCGTGCGTCATGGGGATTTTTTGGGGGGACAAAATTTTATATCAATTCTATATATCTTCACACAAAAATGGGGGGATCATATTGTTTGATTGACTTGTTATTGCTTTTAGTTTTGATTATTATGCACAGTTTTTCTACTTACCTGTGGGTGATCGTGGCGATAGGGTTGAAATGAAACACCATCTCTTATGGCTTTAGAATCGGCTTGGATATGGAGGGGGTACGTGGTATTCGCATTAATACAAGGTTAGTCGAGCAGACAAACTGTGCGGAATAAGGTTGACTAACAATGGCAGTGAGCCTAAAGTACGAGGGTCACTATTTACATTTTGAGCCTAACAATGAAAAAACATGAATTTGGCATTGAAAACTGCTTTATTGTTTTTCGAAGTATTCTCCTTTATGGTCAATACACTCTTGCATTCGTTCGAACCATTTGTCAAATCAGTTTTTCCAATCTTCTTGAGACACCTCCATAATATGGTTTTTGAACGCATCAACGGCGTCTTCCGCCGACGAAAATCGTTGTCCATGCAATTTATTCGGGAACAAGAAGAAGTCATTGGGTGCCAAATCAGGACTGTACGGCGGATGACCCATCAATTCGATTTTTTGACTGATCATAAAGTCGGTTGTTAGACGAGACGTGTGACAGCTGGCATTGTCTTGATGAAGAATGATCCGACGGCGTTTGTTTGTTTTCTGTATTTGACCGAAGACCTCTGGCAAACAAATTGTTGTGTACCATTCAGAGTTGACCGTTCTACGTCCCTCTAAAGGCACAGTTGCCACATGACCAGTTTTCCCGAAAAAAAAAGGCGACCATTTGTTTCGATGTTCTTCGAGCGCGAACAACTTTTCTTGGATTGGGTTCATCTTGAAACACCCATACAGTCGACTGCTGTTTACGTTCCGGCTCATATGCATATATCCATGATTCGTCACCTGTTACAATCTTATATACGTCTTTTGAAGCACCACGATTGTATTTATTGAGCATTTGTTTGCACCAATTGACGCGAGCGTCTTTTTGAGTTTTTCTCAAATTGTGTGGGATCCAACGAGAACATACCTTTCTCACAGCTAAATGATCATGTAATATTTTATATATGCTGGTGGAACTAATGCCTATGGTTGCCTCAATCTCACAGTATGTCACATGACGATCTTGCAGTATTAGGTTTTGCACAGCATCAATGTTTTCTTGAACAACAACTGATTTTGGACGACCTTCGCGAATCTCGTCGGTGAGCGAATGACGGCCACGACTAAATTCGTTATACCAGCGTTTCACAGTGGCAAAGGATGGGGCTTCATCGCCAAATGTGGAAGTAAGTTGATCGATGCACTCTTGTCTTGATAATCCACGTCGAAAATCGTAAAAAATCATCGCACGAAAATGTTCACGAGTTAATTCCATTTTATTGTTGTCGCGCAATCTCCAAGGCAACATAAACAACACAAATGAAGCTATTGACAAAACATTTGAAGTACGTTATGGTCAATAATGCCAGACGATTCCGTGCAAACGTCAAATCGCGCCTAACTTCAATCAGTGTTGCCAAGGCTCAAAATATAAATAGTGACCCTCGTATCTAAACATATATTGCTTAAATATGTCTGTATTATACAGTGACGCAACCACAGGGGAGCAGGGGGTCATTGTACCCAAACCTTCGGCGGAAGTCAATTCTAGGGTAGCAAAGGGGGATAAACATTGACGGCCAAGGGCACCTGCAGGGGGGGCACAGTGGAGCAATTACTCCTTCGATTTCAAATTTTATGCAAATAAAAATACATTTTGTAAAATTTTCTTGCTTGCTTCGCTCGCATTATCTGTTTTTTTCGTTTTCGTCGAGTTCAGAGCTGTAGCTAAGGGCGGTGGGAGTCGGCCATGGTCGCCGAATGATCTAAAAAGAATGTAGAAGAGAGAGTGTCATTGCGTCCAGTGAAATTATTTGCGCCGTATTAAATCAATATTGTTTTCAATTGTAAAAATTGAATCAAAAAATGTTCTTGCTTACTTCGCTCGCATTCTACTTCTTTTCTGTAATGTAATATATTTAAATAATATGTGTTGTATATTTATATTGAATAAGCTTTGAATACGTACACAATTTAGTGTTAGCTTGTTGCATACGTATTTTCTATTTCACTCCATGTGGCATATGTGTAAAACATGTGTTGTACTACATGAAAGTTACACATGTACAGTGGCGGCGATTGGGTCCCAAGGTGCCAAAACTGGGGGCAAAGACAGTACATTTCCCTTCGTAGATAAGATTTAGCATAGTGCGGGGGCAAAAATGGCGAAAACTGGGGGCAACTGCCCCCTAATCGCCGCCACTGCACATGTATCTTCGGAATGCATTTATCATTCATTTTCTGCCATTCAAAAATACAGTTTGTGTGCTTGATTTCCATTATTAGCTAATGTGAAATTGACGGTGTTGAAAAAAATATTTCAAATAGTTTGTTCCAAACAAATGCTTTAGCTAACTAACTAACTCTCTAGCCTTCTTAAACCCGAAGGTTCATGGCTGCAGCAACACAGGCCTTCCATCTGTCCCTATCTTGAGCAAGGTCTATATACTTTTTTCCATCCCTACCGATTTCCCTTAGGTCCATCTCGACGTTGTCCATCCATCTTCGTCTTGGCCTTCCTACTGGTCTCTTACCATCAGGTTTCCCAACAAGAATCCTGTGAACTCCTCTTTCCTCTCCCATTCGTGCCACATGGCCTGCCCACCTAAGTCTTCTTGATTTAATTATTCTAATAATATCTGGACATGAATACAAATTATGTAGTTCTAAATTATGTAACCTTCTCCACTCACCTGTCTCTTCATCCCTTTTAGGTCCAAAGATTTTTCTAAGGATCCTATTTTCAAATGTTCTCAATTTATGTTCCTCTTTCAATGTAAGGGACCAAGTTTCACACCCATATAATACTACAGGCAAAATTACCGTTTTGTATATTTTAACTTTTAGTTTCTTAGATATTAAACGAGAAGACAAAAGTTTATGAAGAGAGAAGTAACATGCATTTCCTGAATTAAGCCTACTTTTTATTTCCTCTTTAATATAATTTTCATTTGTTAATATTACTCCTAAGTATTTGAATTTGGAAACTGGTTCAAACGAGTTGTTATCAATAATTAGATTTTGATTATTACCTAACACTTGGTTTCGGCCTGTAACCATATATTTAGTTTTCTCTTTGTTAACTTCCAAACCTATCTCTTTAGCAGTTTTGAAAAATATTTTAGCATTATTCTTAATTGTATTCACATCATCCCCCAGTAAGTCTACATCATCTGCATATGCTAACAACTGAGTCACACCATTTAATTTTAGTCCTTCTTTAGTTTCTTTTACCTTCCTAACAGCATATTCTAAGGCAAAATTAAAGAGCAATGGAGATAATGCATCTCCTTGTTTTAACCCATCATGAATTGTAAATTTGTCAGACATATTAATACCCACACGAATTTTACTTTCTGTTTCACTGGTGCATATTTTTATCATACTAACAAGCTTCTTAGGTATTCCAAACTCTACTAATATATTATATAATTTCTCTCTTTTGACAGAATCATATGCTTTTTTGAAATCAATGAATAGCTGATGGACATTTTGATTATATTCCCACTTTTTTTCAAGTGTCTGTCTGATGTGAAAAATTTGATCTGTAGTTGATCTGTTACGTTTAAATCCACATTGATAATCACCTATAATTTCATTAGCATATGGGGTTAGTCGTGTTAAAATAATGTTAGATAATATTTTATATGTTGTTGAGAGTAGAGAAATTCCACGGTAATTATTGCAGTTCATTTTATCACCTTTTTTAAACACAGGAACAATTATGGATTCTTTCCACTGTTGAGGGATTTCTTCTTTATTCCATATTAAACAAATTAATTTATGAATTTGACATATTAATGAATTTCCACCATATTTAATTAACTCAGCTGGTATTAAATCAATGCCAGGTGCTTTGTTATTCTTTAGCCTTTTAATAGCATCTTTAACTTCAGTCAAGTTAGGTTCTGGAACTAAAGGTTCTGCTGTGTGCACTTCATTCACTTCTGATTTATCTCCTACATGGACATTTAAAAGGTCATTAAAGTAGTTCTTCCATCTATTTAGAATATCGCTTGGGTCAGCAAGAAAATCACCGTCTTTATCTTTTATCAAGTTTACTTTAGGTTGCCACCCCTTTCTAAACTCATTTACACCTTTATATAAATCTCTGATATTTTTATTTTTGCTGTTTGTTTCAATTTCGTTAGTTTTGCTTTTCAAGTAATCTCTTTTTTTACTTCTAAACGTGCGGTTAACTTCTCGCTTTATTCTATTATAATTGTTTAGATTTGTATCATCAGAGTTATTTAACCACCTAAGTCTAGCCTGATTTCTTATTTCTATTAGATTATGACATTCATTATCAAACCATGGCTTACTTTTTCTCGGTTTATGGTATCCTATACTTTCTTTAGCTGCTGATTCTATTGCATTACGTATGTGCTCCCAATTCTTATTTACGTCTGTTTCATTTATATTCTCATCATCATTTAAATCCTGCAAAACATCAAATCTATTTGACAGTTTAATTTGGTAATCTTTCTTAATTCTTTCATCAGTAAACTTTCCTGTATCAAATTTTAGAACTTTTAGATTTTGTTGCTTATGATTTATCACTGAGAGTCTTTCTCTTAATTTAGCAATTACTAAATAATGGTCACTGGCGCAGTCAGCACCTCTATGTGTACGAACGTCAATTATACTAGTATGCCTTCTCTTATCAATGAGAATATGATCTATCTGATTATGAGTTTTACCATCTGGAGAAGACCAGGTATATTTATGGATATCTTTATGTTTAAAAGTGGTACTTTTCACAATTAAATTCTTTGAGGTTGCAAAAGTAATCAATCTTATACCATTATCATTACTTAATTCATGAAGACTTTCTTTACCAATTGTGGGTTTAAATGTCTCTTCTTTGCCAATCTGTGCATTACAGTCACCTAACAGAATTTTCATATCATACTGAGAAAATTTATCAAAGACCTGTTCTAAGTCTGTATAAAAATCATCTTTAGTATTATCATCTTTATCTTCCGTTTGTGCATGTATGTTTATTAAAATAATTTTACACCACCTACCCTGTAAAACTGCATATGATATCCTATCATTAATAAATTCTACTGTTTTAAGAGCCGAGATAATTCTATTATTTATGAAAAAGCCTGTTCCAACAGACTTTTACACCCTTTTTGCGTAATTTACGAGGAGAATGACGTCTTTGATACTACTACTACTACTACTACTACTACTGGTAGTAGTAGTAGTAATAATAATAATAAAAAAGCCATTATTAATATTATTATTATTGGTACGTTTATCCAGGTACTTCCCCCCACCAGACAAACATCTTTCGTTGCACCTCTGGTAGGCTATTATATTTTTCCGCAAATTCTATGTGACAAAAATAATTTGAGTAATTAAATCGGCATAAACGGGGGGTGTTCTACCTTTTGGGGGGAGTACGTCATGGGTCTTGGGGGGATGGACACCCCTGCACGTGTCCAGGCAGTGATTCGAACCCGGGTCCTTACCACTCCGGCATGGAGGTCGGCCTATATATACGATACATATATTGGTTATTATACTGTGCTGATTACATCTGTAGCAAATAATATTTCCATTAAATATGTTTCCAAAATTGACTGAACATCCTGTGCAGTTTCCCAAGAAAGCAACAGCATTGAGATTTGCCATGTTTTCTCTGAATGTATCAAATAATGCGATTTATTTACATTTTTTTATGACTTCGGAGGACCTTGACTTCACACTACCTCCTCTGGGCATACCTTTGAAAAGGGGGAAACATGGTACATGCTAAGAAGCAGTTATACCTAGGAGTGTGTGGGACAGAATTTTTTCGTCGGGATGGAATTTTTTTTAATCCCGACATTCGGGACGGGATAAATTCGTCGGACGGGAAATGTTCGAAATTTCCGAAAGCTCTGAAAATCTCGAATTCTACGCGTCATTTTCAACATAAGTGATTGTTTTTGCATTTCTGGAATAAAAACAAACAATTTTCGATAAGTTCCAGACACTTGCAATGCAGGAAACGTCGAGAATTAGCAACTTTTTAAAATGACCATTCGGTATTTCCCCGACTGCTCGGGATTCCGAAAAGTCGGGAAGTAGCATCATGGCAACACTGTTTCTTAGCGTTGGGGAGACATTGCATACTATGAAATCGTTTACGTAGCAGTTTTCTTTCACTCCCTTTCGGTTTGGTGACGTAAATAAATTATATACTGCAGCAAAAATACACTCTATGAACTTTCTAACCACCACACATGTACACACAGGAAGCGTTGTAATGACTGATTAGCTGGATTCGTCACAAGTTTCTTTCCTCGCCCAAAGAGCTAGATTTCAGGCAGTATTTCATTTGGAAGCGAAAAGGTGCGGCTGTCAACAACAGAAATCAAACTTATCTCGATTAATTAGTTGACGTTATATTGCTTATGTGGGAAGATGCTGGGACATAAATTGGAAATCTTCCGTGCTGGCATTCGATCTGTTTAATGTTCAAATGGAACCTGTTTTTAACTAGGGAGCTTTCTCGTGTTTTCAAATCGACGTACAGCTTGAAGACATGATAAAACTGTTGTTTATGTTCATGCAAGTAACTGAAAGCGACGCTACACTTCCCTCACCGAAGTGCACGAGTGAAAAAGTAGATATATACTTGAAAGGATGATGTGTAACTTATAAGGAAAATATCTTGGATATAACCGATTTAGATTTATTTTACTTCGCTTTCCTGAACTTTTTTCCTGAACTTTTGGCCAATCGAGAAAATGAGGATACTAATAGTGATGAAATTGATGAAGGGACACTCACAAAGAACACCCATGCCCAGGCCGGGATTCGAACCCAGAACCGGGAAAATTTATTGAAAAACTGAAATATTTTTCTTATGACTACACTTCCAAATCAAAATAGTTAAACACAAATATGTCAATTAGTATAAAATGTAATGCAGATAGCCATCATGCTCTTGGAACATTTTGTATAAAGTGATTCTAAATCCTTGTATTGATATGAGAAGGAAGACTTTAACCTACAACAAGGAGATAGTGGAGATTTAAAGTTTTTCTATTCAACAAATCTCTTTATGCTGTGAGGCTAGGCATTCCAGGATAAGCGAACATTATTCTTATCAAACAACTGACAGACTCAATAATATTTCTTGAAAGTACATAAATGTGTGCGTTCTTACACGAGTCAACATCTACAATACTAAAACCTATAACATGTCCACTTTCTGAAGCATACTTGTCTGAAAATAGATGTTCTAACATCCCTGCATCCTAGGTTGAAATATTCCTGTCCCTCTTTCCAAAATGCCAGAGATCAGGAATGTGTGGGGTCTTACACCTCACATCCCCCAAATGTGGCATGGTGCAGTATGTACAGGGGAGAATATTTACTTTTTACTTTGTTTTATGGGTAAATGTCTGTTATATCGGAGACACTTTTCTTCAAATTTACATGAGAAACTACTTACGGAAATGAGTTTCTGTTGCATTTATCAAACTTTGTGGAGGTATTTTGTCACTATGGAATGCTGCACAACGGAAAATAAACACTTTTGATGTAATAAAGTAGCCTTTTGTGCAGAGCGACAACATTATGCCATTGTTTCCATTATGAACCTGCAGATGGCGCGAGTATCGAAAGTCACTCGGTCTCGCGAGAGGAAGAAGTGTTTCCAAACGTGCCTTTTTTTTACCAGCATTTTTTAAATTTTTTTAACTATGCTTACCTAACCTAACCCAACCTAACCTTGCCGGAAATGGTTCGTGGGGCTAACGTGACTGGTTTTTGGGGCTATCGGGAATGGTTTTTGGAGCTATCCGTCAATGGTTTGTGATGACATAATGAACACGAAAGTAGGTATTTTTCGGTTAAGAAGTTTGCAACACTGCATGCCCACTCCAAATCGACAAAACACAAGCACGACGCGTGATGATCCACAGCTGTGCGCGAAATATTCTATGTTCCGCAACGGAAGAAAGGACCCAAAAGAATTACTCGTAATGTGAAAAATCGAAGTTATTTTCGTGTAAAAAGCATAATGGCACCTTGAAATAGGTTCCGCAATACACAATTGGTAAGTACGAACCATTTGAAACTGAAAATATGCGTTAGAAAAGTGTCTCCGATATAACAGACATTTACCGTTTTATGTAATCTTCACATGATCTTATGATCAGTGTCACAAATCATAGCTACAATTTCACGCTTCCTTTTGTTCCTCATTTATGATCATCATTGCGAAAAACTTAGAAAGTTTGTCGAAGTTTATTTCTTGTGAATTATATGTTCAGATGGACTACTTGATACCAGTGCCGGCTGGCAGCTAGTATGATGGGTAGTGCCAACATGATCAAGAAATCGAAAAATTTTCGCTAGCATATGTCATAGAAATCTAATGAAAGAGGTAATTTTAATGCAACTTTGTTTACTAAAATTGCAGACAAAAATTCAGAGTTCCTAGGATTGGTTTATTTTACTTCGCATTTGTACTACTTTTGGCTAATCGCGAAGATAAGGATGAGTGAACACTCACAAAGAACACCGATGCCCAGGCCGAGATTCGAACCCGCAATCCCTGGCGTCGTAGCATGCTGTGCGGAGGTCGACCAGAGTTTCTAGGATATAAATGAGACTATTAAAATTTCGACGCCTGTCACTTTTACCATTTCTTTTATATTTTCAAATAGAATTGATGTTTAAATCTGGCATGGGACAGCCAAGTTGTTTAACTTTAATTTAATATCGTATAGTACCTTGGAAAATGCTCTAATCTGACTCATCTTTACTAACTACCCTTCCTTTCACACACCATCGGACACTTTCACTTCACTAAAAAGAAAAACACTGAACAATTATAGACACCGAGTCGATCACGGTATTCTCGCCTTGCTTTGTTTATAATTTGCAACCCCAGCATGGCAGACGGTACATCAACGATCGGTGTTACTAACAACTGAAATATGATTATCTTCTAAATGAACTGTAGATCTACAATTTTTAGAATTCATTAAAGTAAAAAATCCCATGGTGATGTGAATTCCCTTCGATATTTAGGCAATTCTTTTGTACAGTAAATGTCTTCAATGTTGTCAACGTCAGTTGCAACACGTGAGTGTCTGTGTGCGTGAGAGCAAGGGATATATCTTTTCTTGAGGAAGAAATCGATAACAAAAAAGTCTGGATGGCTCTTTAGACGCATCTATCTAAATGGTTATATAAATTTGGGGAAGATATTACGTTCGTTCTAGCCAAGTATGCAGGAAAGTATCTTTCTCGCGAATTACTTCTCCAACGAGTATTACAAATTGGTCAGGATTAGTCACTTCTCTGTGAAGTTTGCAACTGTCAAGTTTGTCTTATGGCTGCCACTGGGCTACCACCCCCACCTCCTTGCTCGTTAACTGCGGATACTTTTCATGCCTCTGCACTTAGGCCAGACTATGCTGGCCCAGAGCAAGTGAGAGAACAGCTGGGGATGCGGCGCAGGAATTGAGGCGGCCGTAAGCCTGAACGCTTACGAGGTTCAAATCTCGTTCGTAAATGTATTAATTTAACTATATTTTGGCAAAGCAAGTGCTATTTCTTTTTCTGAGTGTAGAGCCATGGCACGGTGGCTCTCCCCTTAGAGCCGCCGCTGCTTGATACTGTATGTGCAGTTTAAAATGGGATACGAACCACTGTGCAATGTGGGATAGGAGGTCATATTGGGTGGCAAGGTCATTGATGAATAGGAGTAAGAGAGGTCGCAGAACACTACCCTGTGGAACTCCTAAGAGGACAGGAAGAAAGATACATTTATTGGAAGAACAACACGTAGCTGGTGAATTATAAGGTAATCTGTAAGCAGGGATAGAAATATGCCATGCGGGTCAATCCATATGAAGTCATACAACATGGTTGCTTGACCATTTTTAAAAAAAGTTTTATTTTTTGTGTGGTGTGAGCCTCATATATTGACAGTTCAGAACCACTGTTACTTTATTTCTACCATCGCCGATTTGAAGATGGCGGGCATTCTTTTATCTTGGCGCGCGTCATTTTCTCCATTTGTAAGCATGGAGTGGCAACTTTTTTATCTCAGCTCTGGTAAGTCCTACGACAATCAGACAAAATCTGTGATGTTAAGCACATTATAGGCTACAAATATATTTGTGTGTAATTTTCTAAATATTATTCCTTCATAATAAATTTTGAGGTCAAAATTGTGTATTTTAATCGCGCAGTAACATATTTGGACATTTTAGGGGGAAGGACAGTTTGTTTGACACTTGAATTTTTCTTGTGCAAGTACCTGTGTACCAATAATGTGTGTCAAAATTATTTGAAGCTTGAGACTTTAATCCTTTTTTTCTACAGGGTTGTAAACATGTACTTTTTGTTAAAAAAAAATCCAAGTTCAGGGTTAAATATGGGCAGTTGTTTAAAAATCTGAAATTTGTACAGAATACAGTACTCCATGATAAGTAACTTCAGTAAAAATTTTGAGTTTGAGATTCAATGGACATTTCCACTTTGACATGAAAAACGTTTTAAATCCATTCATTTTACAGATAATGACACAAACAAGAGATGTGCAAAATATCTCGGCGATATTTGTTTCGGTTCTCGAGAAACACGCCTTCAAACACCGCTGAAATTCACCTACTACGTCACGGATTTGAAAACGTCCTCTCCACAGACAGGAGGTCCTCTGACGTCATCTCTTAGAAATGCCTGCAGGCGGGGCTTCTGCTCGTACCGTCAACTTAGCATGAGCCGCGGAAGCGACAGAAAATTCACTTGTTACTGTGTAAAACAAGTATCTTACAACTTCCAGTACAAAAATCTGTGCTCCATTTCTTGGAGATGCATTATGCCCTAGCAGTATAGTAGTATTTACTATAAATCAGCCACTCGGTAGAGGGTTTTTCCTTTAGGGTGACAAAGCAAACCTTGTAACAGTCAATGGCTGAACACGCGAACAGCCTTGTTCATTGCGAATACATAGGTTAGTTCTGACTGGCAAGAACTTAATGTTATAGGAATGCCTTTTCTGGAATTACAATTATTTTCGTCATAATATTTTCTTCACAAATTTTAAGATAACACTTTTAGAACACACTGGTTTACACGCCAATTTCTGCAATATAAGAGGTGATACGGTATAAAAAGGTACGGTGAGTTTTTAAATTTCCTGCAGTAAATGATAGTTTTCTTCAGTTAATATATATTGCAAATTTTTGTATTTAGCCTACTTTTACGTCGCTTTTCCGTTCACTTTGTTTAACCGCAACGATGAGAACGCATGGTTAATTTATTATGTATCATCTCTAACATCACATTTCTTCCCACTTTTGGCTAATCGCTACAATGAAGATGAATAACTACAAGCAGTATTCGAAGTCGGGGTGCAGGAGTACACCCCCCCCCACCCCCCACACACACACTACCACCAACTGCACAATCTAAGTATCACCCAACCTGCCACGATAAGAGACGAACTTTTTCTTCTGTCCCATCTCATTTCGAAATCATTCACTTGTCCCATCTCCTTGTATGAGACGAGACGGAACATGCCTCGTCTCGTGAACAACACTAACATAACATTAACAATAGAAGCATCCCCCCTAGCTGTCCCCAAAGTCTCGAGCAAACATCCTCCCTTGTAACAATTTCCAGTTCAATGAAATGTCACTCACAAGGACACAGTCATGCCCAGGTCGAGTCAAACCTGGAACATGCAACTTCCTCAGATAAATCATGAATTTTGTGTATAATAATTACAACGCAAGTTCATTCCTGGTAATTCTGAATCTGCAGTTTGGTTTGCATATATAAGCAGGATAATATTTAGTTTTCGAGAGCTGTACCGTCGAAACGAGGAGCCAAAAAAAAATTAAGAAAGGTTGTTTTTTTTTGTATTTATAATGATAAGCCATTGCATACGTTGTTAATTCTATATTTTTCTAGACTTGAGACGAGAACGAGAATTGCCCTCCCAAACCGAGATGGATGTTTATAAATTGAGACGAGACTGTCAATGAGACATTTACAAATAAACACGAGACAGACATTTACAACTCTCAACGAGAACGAGACCAAGGCTGCCATGTCTCGTCTCGATAGGATCCTTAGTGGTGAAGTTGTGCACCAACCAATTAATGCATTCGGGGTAAGGAGATGAGGCAGCTTTTTTCGCAGTACAAAATTCAAAATAATTATATCGTACCATTTCAGTATGGGATATTGTTATACACATGGGCGTATAAGTGAAAATCCAGGACACTGCTAGCCGGAAGCTTGTTGGGGAGCAAGGGGGGGGGGGGTACTGGACCCGACAAAGTTGTGTGTATATAGTCACACTACTTATTAGTATTGATACTTTTCTGTTCATCTTGTGTCACTACGTTTTTAAGAACCAAATTTCTTTAATATGATTCGAGGGGGGAAAAATAACGGATTTGACCGTCTCAATGTAGTTTCTTATCGCAGAAATTCCGAAACTATCAGGAAATTGCAGATATTGGTTTGCAGTATCATCTGGTGTGTGGAATTACGAAATTTCCTTCCCATCCGTATCCCGTCCTATATGTCTCTAATTTAAGAGAATGAATAAGTCCGAAGGAATTTTTTATGAACAAGCAGATAGAACAAGGAAATTGGTAATTTTAGTGAACCAAAAAAAAGAGGGGGGTCGGACCCGTTGAATCCCCCTTAAATACGCCCATGGTTATACACATTATTTCCTTGTAATAATTATACATAAACTAAGTATAGATATGTACTGTGCAACTAATGTAATCTTCTCAGTGTATTTTCTCTTATCTGCACAAAAATATTTGATCATAATTTGCGCAACAGAAATGGAACACTAACTGAAATTGCTTTATGGAAAAGAAAGTTAAATAGGCTTTATAAATAAAGTGAAGAATGTGAAAATTCCTATTTTGCACTACATAGGTTACGGTAAATATCGATAAATATAAGTTTAAAAAAATATTTTTGAGTGTCTGGTCAGCAACCAATTTTGTAAGCAATATTTTTCGCATGGCCTGAGAACACACAAGCAGCTGAACCCTTTTATTTATCTTGCAAGTGAGCAGCAGGGATATTTCATGGAAGAATGATCATTACAAAGCATAGCTTTCCTTTCTCCTATCGCTCCTTCTTCCATTATTTAAATCGGTACAGATTTGTAAAACTGCTGCACGTGTTCGCTTACCGTGGGCTACCCATCCGGAACTGGACGCTCGAAGCAGACGACAAACGAGCTCTCCCTAAGGAGTGACGTAGTAACATGGCGGCGGCGTGTTTTCAGCGCAACGCTAGCCTCGCAACTTTGGAAGTCTCGTTTCTGCCTTAAACTGGACGCAGAGAAACGCGAGAACTTGCAGGGGTCATTTTTCCAGGTGTAATTTTTAAAATTGTTGTAAAAAAAATTGAGTGGAAATGTCTATTGGTTTAAGAGATACAAAACTCGTGAAAAATTCAATATTTTGCATTAAATATGGTATGCCTAATTTCATTTCTTGTTAACATTTTGTGTTAAAATTCTGCAAACTGTAATTTGGAATGTCAATCAACATTACAATCCTGAAATGGCTCTGCAATAAAGTATATATACGAGGGCGTGCTTAAAAGTAAAGCTTCCTATGTTTTTATTTTTTTTGTTACCTTGTAAATGCATTTTGGATTTTGAGTAACCATACATTGCACTTATAAGACTTTCTTGCTTCTCCATTGAAGGTCTCAAACTTCTATCGCCAGGGGTGCTGAACTATAGCGAAGAAAATGGCAGCATGTAACCATGCAATGTCGGTGGAGCACCTGAAGTAGCGTGCCGTGATCGAGTTTCTAACCGCAGAAAATGTGCTACAAATTGACATTCATCTGAGACTGAGGGAATTTTATGGGAATGAATGCGTCGACATCAGTACTGTGGATCTTTGGCTTTTCATGATCATAAAGAAAACCCCAGCTGAACACGATTCCGATGACCTCCATCAGTTTCAGTACGTGGCCTTCCACTCCATTCTCTCACATACGTTGAGAGTTCTTCAGCTGAGGTTTTCTTTATGATACATAATGAGCAGTGATCAGAACGCTACATTTTAAAAGTAGTTTCGCTACAGCTACTCTTCCAAAATGTAGCTTTGCTACAGCTACAGCTACATTGACCAAAAAGTAGCTCGCTACGCTACTCCTGTTCGCTACTCGCTACTTCGCTACTTTTTGCGCTACTTCTGCATAAAAAAAATGAAAACAACCATAAGGGTATTAAAAAAATTCCCTACTACTGGTAAATAGATTCTGTTATTTTTTATCATGATTCCAGTTTTTCGATAATTTTGATAGCAGTGTTACTTCAGTTACTTATTTTTACTATAGTTTTTGAGAATACCATATCTATGCAAGTGGCATATCAATTCAAATTTGATATATGAATATTGCAATTAGGGTGTTACCCAAATTAATTATTACAACTATACACAAATAACATTTCGTAGGATTACGTATTTATGTTCACATCAACATATTTTTCTTGAGAATAAATATTTCATTTTTATAGACTGATATGAAGTCAGTATTTTGAATGAAAAGTACCTAGAGCCCTTTGACTACAAAAGGGCACCAGGTTCGATACCCAGCGGAGGCACATAGTGGTAAGGATCAAGTCTTGATCAGCTTATCTATGCATAAAATGGACTCATAACAAAAACTAAGAAAGACGCCAAGTTGGGAGGATGGGATCCTCCTGCTCCTCCATTCCCCACACTGCTTGCTCATCATTCATTATTCTTCCTCGTCTCACAATTAGCCGAAAGTGGCAGAAAACGACTATAGATAAGATAATATTTTAATAAACCATTCATCCTCATTGTCAATTTGCCGGGACCTGTTGCATGAAGGGGCGGCTGACGGTCTGACGGTAAACGACTGAAATAACCTCCCTGTATGAAATGTAAGAAGGAACTAAATAACATATACTATGTGCAAATAATTATGTATGGAGCGGAGACTTGGACAATGACATAGAGAGACAAAGGAAAGATGCAGGCAGTGGAGATTAAATTTTTGAGGAAGACTAGAAGGGATAGAATATGAAATGAGGAGATCCAACAGACAATGGGTGTAGTGAAGCTTCAGGACAGAATAGATCAGGCATAGGTGAGATGGTTCGGACACATGAAGAGGATGAATGCAGAAAGACTAGCAGTAAGAGCTTACAACAAACAAGGAGTGGGAATAAGGCCAAGGGGGAAACCAAGATGTCGGCGGAAAGAGCAGATAGCGGAGAGTGTTAGGAGAAGAGGACAAGACTGGAACACCTTGGAAAGAGAGGAGTGGTGAAAGACCAGGTAAAAATGGAGAGGCTTGACTTCTATGCCAACCCAGCCAGAGGAAGGAAACAGCGAAGGATGATGATGTCATGATTAGCAAAAGTTACAGAAAAGTGACGCAAAAGTAGGAGAAATACATAAATTTGAAAACTATGTATATTAACTAAAGAAAATTGTCGTTTCTGCAGGAAACACAATTTTTGAAGAAACTGTCGTGTAAACCTGAGTGTTCTAAACGTATCGTAATTTTAAAATTTGTGAACAAATACTATCGCGAAAATAATTGTAATTCCAGAAACTCTATCATTCTTGTAACAATAATTTCTTGCTGGTGAGATCCTATATACTGACGATGATCAATGCTGTTAACGTACTGAGCCATTTATTGCTGGCGCTATTCCCTTGTCAGTGCAGTGGAAAATCCATCGCTCGTTTTTGCACTGCAACTTGTGTCTTACACAGCAATTAATGACATTTTGGTGTCTCTTACACCATGAATATCCACAGGATTTGTTCGGGGGGTGACGCAAACGAGGCACTTTTTCCCAGTGGTGCAGCAAATGAGGCATGTTTCTCCCCAAAATAGCGATGCAGCTAAAAAAACGTAGCTGTTAGCAGGAACATATTCATATATGTCAGTTAGTTATCTGGATATTTGAATTATTCAGATACTAATTAAATCAATTACGCAGATATCTATAATCTACAACCTAGATAATCTGCATCTCCATGTAATAGACTGTCTTTATGAACCCCCTGCAAAATTAAGGGTTATTGTCGATTTTTCCGACGCTGTTTCCACATTCAAAATTCACCTCAAAATGCTGAGAAAAAATGTAGCTATAGCGAAATTTTCACTACAACTATAGGAATTTTGTAGCTTCGCTACCGCTACAACTACAATTTTCAAAATGCAGCATCGCTACAGCTACAGCTACAAATTTTGTAGCTAGCTACAGTAGCGACGGTACAAGTAGCTCGCTACTTCTGACCACTGAGAATGAGTGGTATTATAACTTTGTAAGCCTCAAATATTAATGTTAAAAATAAACAAAAATGAATCTGAGAATTTAATAATAGAAGTGAAGAGTTTCCACTTACTTTTATTGTTGTTTCTGGTAAATATTTGTTCTTTAAACACAATATTTACACTATTTGTTCAAGTGAAAAATAAGGATGATGGATGTGATGTTGGGATGGTCAGAATTATTTAGATTTTTCATTTCTATTTTTTCTACTTTTTTTATTTTCCTTTTTTCTCTTCCTTGCTGATTTTTCTCTATTTTCTTCTATTTATTTAGTTTATAGATGTAAACATGTGTTATATTAAACATTTCTTGTTCGACAATATATTTTATGGAATATATAAAATTATTTATTATATATTCTTTTCCTGTGATATTTTCTAAAAAAGGTGCAATCCTGGATTGCGGACTCATAACACTATTGAATTTTAGGAATTTTCTATTCACTTTGGTTATGTAGTGGCCATAGCAACTTGCCAGAGAGTTGTGTATAAAATTTACATTCTCCTCCTTCAATCAAGCTAATGGAAAGATGATTTCAAAATTTTTCTTTTCATGAGCACCGATTATATTATAACAATAATAATAATAATGACACACTACAATAAATAGTTTTCCTGTGATCATTTTGGACGTCATTGAACATTTGAAAGTCCCCCAGCAGTGCAGGTTACAAATATAAAATTGTCTCAACTGCCACAATTTAAATAAATTTCATGCATTTGTTGCACATAAAGTTTCAACTACTTTTAATTCAGGTAAATAATATATCACATATTTTATACAAAAGTTTATTTACATTTCTTATTCAAAATAAGTCCTTATATTCACAGAATGTATACATTTCTTACTTCATCTTCTTAATTCTTATCAGGTGGTTCCGCAGGGCAATCTGTGGGAAGCAAACAGAGGCATTTAACATTTCTTCCAAGACACTTACAATAAAAAGGCATTATATTTATCCTGCTCACACACAAAAATATACTTAAGTTTTATGCAAGGGAAGACAAAATATGTAAAATGCATTATTTGGGACATGCAAATTTTGTTTTTGATGGATACAGGAAGTGTGAATTACACACTGTAATGTTGATGTTGTCATGAAACGATTCAAATTAAAGCGTAAAATGCGAAACAAATTCAAACATGAAATGAATTGATTTACCAACATAACATTTCCAATTGGAAGTTTCCAGTGATTTGTGCAAAAACCATGAAACGTGGATTAATTCTGTTGCAAAAATTTAGGATGGAAGTACAGTGAAATCTCGATTTTACATTCTCAGGGGACCAAGAACAACTTGAAGTGTAGGAAAATTTAAAATCCAAGAACATAAAATAGAGGTTCCAATGTATTGAATTCTTCACACAGGAATAAACTTAATAATACCCCAATAGTACCTTCAAAAATGAAAATGAATATATTTTATAGCAATGCCCTTTATTGTTACAGTAAGTTCCATGTGTTTTTAACACATATAGCTATTTCGATTAATTTAAATTGCTAAGTATATATGATGGCAGGAATCAATAAAGATTGTTTTTAAATTTTGATTTACAGCCTCATTAAAAATACAGAATATTTTTCTTCTCTCACTGTACCTAAAAATAACTACCCAGACATTTCCTTTAGTATTATACGAGCTATTTTGAGCCTTCTATCCACTTGAAGCATAGATTTTTCTGCATACAGTACTACAGTAGCAGATATTATGACGCCAGATAATCTTATGGGTTCTATTTCCATGCATGCCACATACGTGAACACCAGGAATGTGCAATTAGAATGGATATATTTAACTGCGTAATAAGTATAGTTTTTTAATTAAATTTGTTAATTTATTTTGCATTCTTCTCTTCTATACCTCCACAATTAAATAGAGTTCAATATGTGATGTGTAGATTACAGTTGTTCAATTCTAGTCCTGATTAATTTTGGTGCACATCAAGTGAACTTAAATAAAATCTACTTCTCTTAATCTGCAATCTATAAAATTGGACTAAGATTACGGCATAAAAAAATGTTTTTTCACATACGATATTCAGAGAGAGCTTTCAACACTGAAATTTGAGACTATCTGCAATTGTTTTGGGAAGCCCTTCACCAAGGATATTACGTTTCAAACATACTGTGTACTAGAGTGCTGCATCGAGGCATTTCTGCTCGATTGTCTAATAGTTCGCATGGATGACGCTAGATGGCTTACGGAATGGACAGTTTCTTCGCTCTAGCAAATAACGCTCGAACATTCAAACGATCGATATATGCTCGAAGCCCAGTAGTTCACGTGTAACCATAATTTTTCTGTAGTAGTGGACCTTCAAATATGGATCGTGAAGTGAAAAATGCAGTGAAATTGAAACTGATGTGAAAGATGCAGTGAAATTGAAACTGAAGTGAAAGATGCAGTGAAATTGAAACTGAAGTGAAAGATGCAGTGAAATTGAAACTGAAGTGAAAGATTCAGTGAAATTGAAACTGAAGTGAATGACGCAGTGAAATTGAAACTGAAGTGAACATAGTCATTATCTCCATGTTAAAATGTAATTTAGTCCATCTTACCAATAGATAGCATATTAAAATGAATAGATGATTATGGGCTGAAACCACCAGGATGAATTTTTACACATATATTTGTACAATTATTGTCCCATGAATATATTCTATATATTCGAGCGTATAACGCTCGAGCGTGGGAGATTCGATTGAATATTTTCGAGCGAAAGTGGTCCAATGCAGTACTCTACTGTGTACCCTGAACAAAATGTCACAGTACAAAGGGGACACGCATTACAAATGCATTCAGATGCTGTTTATATTCTTGTATAAAAACAGCACAGACTGGCCATAAAACAGTACTCATTGACCTAGAAATTAGTCATCAGTTTCCACGTAAGCAATGCAATCTAAGGATAAGAGACTGTACAAACAAGTGTTTTGAGAACCTACTTGTTTATCTCTAAAAGACCTCTTCATCTTGCCCCTGGCCTTGTGCCTAACCATCATGAAGTTCTTGTTCTTCCTCTTCTCCTGGTTTGTTTTGCTAGCATGTGGGTTCACTCTCTTGATCTTATACCCAAATTTTTTCCTATCTTCAGGATCTTTCTGAAAGGGACAAAGAATGCAAAATTAGATCCTCTATGACATCAATCAATGTAATACAATAATCAATCATGTTGTTAGATACATTTAATACTGAGAGCCTCTTAGAAGAAACGTTCAGGATTACAAATTTATTTGTAAATTGGTTACAACTTGATATTCCATACATATTATCCAATATTACTCTAAAGGTTCAGCATTATGCACTCATAACTAACTGCTCTGCTATTTCTACTACTTCTCATTTTAGAAAAAAATAGATATCTTAACTTTCTTTCAGTACAATACTACCATTATTGGATGGTAAATAATTTATATCAATGTAATTATTTTATTATATTAACTTGTGTCTTTGTATATTTTATTGTAATGTAATCTTTAATTATCTTTTTCATTTTCCTTCTTATGTGCAAGTTTGAATGGTAAATAATGTACATAATTAATAGCACTTGTTATGTTGCATTATTCAATGTTGCAAAGAAAAAAAATACAAGAAAGCAGCATTTTCGACCCCAACACCATTTCTGCCCTGCTGTACAAACAAATATTCTTCATGGATCCAAGTGATATTACATATACATTTCCATGAAAGATGAAAGGCTTTGAAGATCTACCTGCTTTCCACCTGCTACAGCCATGTATGGGTGGGTTATTCTAAGAATTTCTCAAATAACCCTCAATGACCTTGAAGGTGCACCTAACAAAATGACCAAGCTAGACAGAATTTCCACCTACTTTTCAAAAAGTTAATTATTACCTGCACAATATATCCAAACATTGTTTTAACAGCTCTTTGACAGGTGGATGCTTGTGATTTGATAATTTACTTTCAGGTTTTTGATTGATTGAGTTGGTGTTTTAAGTCACATTATGCACAGTAAGGCTAATCAGGACTGGACCTACAGTTTAAACTGGGATCCGAACTACTATGTGCCTCCACCGGGTATCGAACTTGGGACTGCTTGATTCCAAGGTAGTGACGCTACTACTGCACCATCGGGATTTTCAGGTTTAGCTAACACAATGCAACATTCTTATAATACAAAAATTGTGAATTTACTTACCTCAACAGTTTTTCTATTCTCTTGCGTATCACGGCGACCCCTCTTGTAAATGTTTTCAATAGCTGCCAATGACACCAATTCATTGCTGCAATAAGGGGAAGAAAAGGAACTAGTTTATAGTTGAAACAGATTTGTGCTTGCTGGAAGAGGTTTTGGTATTCACTTTTAAAAAACACAATTAGGAAAAGAAGAAAATTTAAATTTTACACAAAAATTTCTATTTGGAGAACTGCTGCAATAAACTGGTCAACAACAACAAAAAATCTAGTACTGTGTCTTACAACCACAGACAGAATTGTGTTGATCAATAGTTTGTCACAAAAAAGTTTAATTGTTTATCTAATAAACAATTATTAATAAGTACCATGGTCTATCAGGACACCAGGTAAACATTTTTTTATTGACCTGTCTGTCTGATCACCCTACTGTTGCAAATATTTTTTTTCTTCCACCACGTTATAAAAAGGGTCAACCGGGACAGGTGAAATTTAAAACAAAATACATTGAAGCAGTTTGGTATTACCTACGTGAAGATTCATGTTTCCGCGTTTGAAAAACTATCCAATTGTGCAACACAGAAACACAAAACTTTGTGTACGTAAAATACATGGAGTCTGGTGGATTTTATTTTTTATATTTTCTAGGTTTTTTCAGAAAGCAATATTATCTTAGAGTGGTCTTTTGAGGTACGTAAATTCAAATAACTAGGTTGCATAGCCCATTGCTAAACCAGTAGCATACTTATGAATCATTGGCAACACTACTTGTTTTTCATTGTACAATACATTTTAATTATTTGTTTATTAATTTTCAACAATACTTATCACGAGTGCAGGTGCATATTTTTTCTATTCACTTTGGTATAATGTGTGGACTGCAGGGACTCACTGAAAAGAGATTTCTTGAGCAAACAACCCATTCTCTTTTACATCAACTGCTATAAAATGCATACCAACATCCAATACTTGTATTGCAATGTCATTCAAATATGCCATATCTTCATACGAGGGTTGGGTCATAACTCATGGCAACTTTTTTTTTTTTTTTGTGCAAAAATGCAGGAGATGAACAAAAATTTGAAATATACAAATGGAAGAGGATGCTTTATGGAACTGAACAATGTATGACTAAAGCAGGTCATGTGTACCAGGTGTTAGCAGGGCAATGAAAATAAAAATTTTGTTGTACATGTGTGTATTAGTCACAAGGCTACATTGTCAGTACAGAAACAAAAAAGGCTCATACAAAGGGTCCTACGAACACTCAAAGTAGTCCCCCAGAGCATCCACAACATGCTGCCAACGATGTGGGAGACTGTCTCTGACTGAGAGGAAATTGCCATCCCTGTGAAACATGAGAAATCCCAACACACACCTGATGAGGCGGATGGTATGCAACGCCTACCACATGTGGGAAACTGTGGAAATGTGTTGTGGACACTTTGGGAGACTACATTAGAGGGTTCATAGAGCACTTTCTGTGCACCTCTTTTATTTTTGTACTGCCAATGCAGCATTGTGACAAATACATACATGTAGAAAGAAACTTTTTTTTAATGTTTTTTGTTGGCACTTCCCTACTAACCCCTGGTACACATGACCTGATTTGTTCATACATTGTTCAATCCCATAAAGCATCCTCTTCCATTTGTATATTTCGAACTTTTGCGCCGGTCCTGCATTATCATGGAAAAAATAGTTGCCATGACTTATACCCAAGCGCTTGTGTATATATACAAAAAGACAGAACTGAAATATCATATGTAGTTTCAGAGAAACAATGTGTTAATTACATACTGGTAAGGTGCGGATTACTCACAATTAAATATAAACTTTAAGCTAAAAGATTAAAAAATCGGCAACTTACGTGTGTGAGTATGAGATATTTTTCGTACTACGTTTCGGAGGTTACACTACCTCCTTCTTCAGGTTGAAACGTTGTTATTCAGACACCTGACATGGTGCCTCGTCGTGAAAGTGAAGGTTAAGGATTTAGGTTAAAAAGTTGCTTGAAGGACACTTTCTAAAAAAGAGTATAAATTACACATCTAAAACCGCGCAATGCTATAAAAACAAAAGAACATCTAAGGCTGAAGTCGGAGAACTGCCGACCAATGCACAGGGTAGGCGAATGCACAGTGTCAGCCCGTACCTGGGGAAAAGGAACTTCCCCTCCTCAAACCTTCCAAACTGGGGCTCGGGAGTCACCAATCCAAGGAGAAGTCTCCTTGGATTGGTGACTCCCGAGCCCCAGTTTGGAAGGTTTGAGGAGGGGAAGTTCCTTTTCCCCAGGTACGGGCTGACACTGTGCATTCGCCTACCCTGTGCATTGGTCGGCAGTTCTCCGACTTCAGCCTTAGATGTTCTTTTGTTTTTATAGCATTGCGCGGTTTTAGATGTGTAATTTATACTCTTTTTTAGAAAGTGTCCTTCAAGCAACTTTTTAACCTAAATCCTTAACCTTCACTTTCACGACGAGGCACCATGTCAGGTGTCTGAATAACAACGTTTCAACCTGAAGAAGGAGGTAGTGTAACCTCCGAAACGTAGTACGAAAAATATCTCATACTCACACACGTAAGTTGCCGATTTTTTAATCTTTTAGCTTAAAGTTTATAATGTGTTAATTGCTGTTATGTGGCACGATTACACATATGGACCAGCCATCTAAACAAGTTTACAGCCAGTGGTTGATATATGGATCGGCCATCCACTGGATGCTAAACATTAACAAAAGGAACAGTACCTGCGTTGGTTCTCCTCTTCTTCGTCTTCCTCATCATCAGACGGCGCTTTCCTCTTCTTTGCGCTGCCCTTTTTTAGAGCGAATACCTGCTTCCCAGTCTGTGCAGCATCTATTCTTTTGAAGTCTTCATCGCTAAATATTTTAGTCAAACTCACTTCTGTGGCGTCAATTACTTTTTTCTCTGGTAGAGCCTTGGAGCCTTTTGTGTCACCTGCTTCTGTCTCACAGAATTCGTTCTTATCATCCTGTAAAAAAAAGTAAGCCCGATAAGGTCACATAACATTTTTTGACATCAAGCTTGTATTGCTGATACAGATTTTGATTGTATCAGTATCGGATGGAATTTATTTACCAATACCTGTCAATACTTTTTCTGCATTTTCATCTCTTGTTGGGTCCGCAAAAATGACACACGACATTTTTAGCAGTCTAATTATCCTGAAAATTATACAAAATTTGAAATTTTCATTCATTTTGTGCCAGCACTGTGGGAAAAAATAAATTTTGTATTTACATTCCAGATATTTTAATATTGTGATGGGGCATTTCATTATCACGGATGGGACACGTGGACTACATTTTTGATATTAAAGTAACTATTCTACTGATAGTTAAGAAACATTTTTCTTGCGGTTTCTGTGCAACGAAATATGAAACTTAACGCTGTTGATTAAATGTAACTACCCTTAAAATACTTTCCCAGATTTGTAGCTACAAGTGAACAATTTTGTGTCACGAGTGGGACAGACGAAACGCTGCCTCTTCACTTCATAAGAAATTTATTTTAATTTCTGTGAATTATTAAATGATGAAAAATAAATTATTTAAGACAAAGGAAGAAGGTAATTGACTTAATATTCTAGTAGAGTTGTAACAGTAGGAGAAATTAATTGTTTTTTGGTGTCACGGGTGGGACACAATAGAAAACAAAAGTAAATCAAAAAATTAAAATAAACGAACAATATGAAAAATACCTTTAACTTAATTATGTATAATACTTGAATTCTTATGACAATAACAATTTTAGATTGTTCAGTCATAATATAGGATAAAGTTACAGTATTGCATTTAATTTTAAAAATTGAGGTTCAGGGGTTCACATGGATGTAATTCTTGAATATTTTAAAGCAAGTTGACACACATAATTGGAATGGAATTCTGACACAATAACATTAATAAAAATTTTGAACAACTTTTAATTGTTAAAATTTTCAAGTATCAGTAAGAATCGGTAAGGGTATCAGTATTGGTACAAAGTGGTATCAGCTAAGCCCTAGTATACATTGAAAAAAGCACAACAAACAATTACACATTTTTTAAAAATATATTTATCGATTGCAACACTCATTTTGCAAAATCAAATTTCCTTACTTTTCCATATACTTAAAAATTACTTTCCGTACCCCCCCTATATGATTTATTACGAAATTTTCCTAAAATAGAAACCAGTTGGAAAGAAAAAGTGAAATGTGTTTTCACCTCATAACCATGGTGCATGAAGGGACAGGATGCAGAAACAGACAGACAAACAGAGAGGGGGGGAGCAGAGGAAGAGGGGGAGGGAGGAAAAAGGGGGAAAGAATGAATGTGTTGAATATGTGTATGAAATAGCAAGTGTGTCACAATTTTCATAATACAACCAGAAGAATGTCATCAATATAAATTTTCAATTATAGTAAAGCAAAAACCTACTCCACCTACATCATTGCATTCTTCAGCTTCATCTTCCCTGTTGTCTTCTTCAGAAGCAGCATCACTGTTGCCAAGTTCTTCTCCATCACTGCCTCCAACACCATCATCATTATCACCTTCATCTTCAGATTGTGAAATATCCTCCCACTCCCCACTGCTGTCACTTTCAGCTCCATCATTTTTCTGTAAGAGAAAAATGCATTGGTGTCAATAATTTAATTTCTAAATTCTACAAAGTTCATTTTAGGTTTGGTCACAGGAAATAGCAGTGAAAAACTCGAACACAAGATAACTTTTGTACAAGGGTTGATCAAATGAAAAGGTACAAAACGACACTGTCGGTGTAAATTAATACTTTATTCAAAGTACCCTCCATAGGCCTGAGCACATTGATCCCATTGATGAACGAGCCGAATGATTCCTTTTTCCCAGAATTCCTTTGGCCGTGACGCGACCCAGTCCTTCACAGCATCCTTGAGTTCATCGTCCGAGGTGAAGCACTTTCCTTTGAGATGCTTTTTCAGGGGACCAAACACATGGAAGTCACAGGGGGATAAGTCCAGACTGTAGGGTGGATGGTCTAGCTGCTCCCACTTGAACCTGGCCAGTTCCACGTGTTTGACCCTGGTCTCGGGTCATCAAGCAAACTCTCACGGCCTGCACGAAAACGGGCACTCCATTTCCTCACTGATTTGCCAGACACACAGTCTTCCCTGTAAACGTTCACCATCCGGCGATGAATATCGGCTGGTTTAATACCTTCCGCTGTCAGAAAACGGATAACGCCTCGCTGCTCCTCAACAGTCGAATTTGCCAATGTTAACGCCATCCTGTCTGAACACGCACTGCCGCGTCACTTGGACGGCGCTCTGTATCGGAGCCTCTGCTCTCTCCTGCACATGCGCATTCCCCTGCATGCTCCGATGCTGCGTGGCGACTCCAATCACACCCCTACATATCACGCTACGTTCTCCCATCGCGGCATCGGTATTATATAAACGATTCCGTTGTTACGACGTTTTGTACCTTTTCATTTGATCAACCCTTGTACCTTCAAGTAAAAAATAAAAACAATACATATTTTATTTTAATTGAAATGTGCATTCTATTTCTGTTCATTAGTCGGAAGTTATGAGTCTGCTTAGCACAATTATAGTGCCCGGCAAAAAAATAATTGCTACATCTTAAAAATACGAACAATGTACCGCACGTTCATTTACATGAAGACTATTTTGTGGCCTGAAATAAGAACAAATAATCAATTTAGAGAGAAATGTCTCTCGTAGTTTCCTGTCCCATTTTGTTGTTTAGAGTAGTGCTTCTCAACCTCTTTGAGATTGGAGCCTGGCAAATTCTTGTTTTAGAAGCTGATGCTATGATCTTAAGAATTTTACTCCTAAACACCTCTTTATTTTTTTAACTTTACACAATAATTAATATGTGCCCTTGAAATTCAATATTAGTAAATAAATTATGGCATAATCATAAAAAGTAATAGTTTGATTATGTTCAGACTTATTGACAAATATAAAATTAGGTTTATATTAGTTGTCAGCCACTAGATCTAATAAAATATTTTGGTCTCATCAGGGCAACATCATTAAATGAATTTGGTAAATGCTGATTTTCCATGCCATGTGGCATTCTGGAACACTGAAAAATCAAAGGAATCAGAATATTTCCACTACAAAATATGTTCCAATGAAAACTGTTACGCAAACTAAAATAACAAATTTCAGGAGAACCTCTGGAGGTCCAGTATAATTAATGCCGGGGTTCGGTGGTTGAGAAACGTTGGTTTAGAGAACTCATCATGTTTTATGCTGACATTTTTGACATTCTGGATCACTATGCAATGATCAAGTATCAGCAATGATGGAAATCAATAGCATTACAATTGGTACTCATATCGGTTTAGAGTGGAATCTACTTTTGACAGAAGTGTATATTTATTCTACAAAAACTGATGAATTCTGCAGGACTTCAATCACATTAAATGCTTTAAATATTTAAGTCACATGATTACTTGGGAATGTGCAAGTTATACAGAGGTTGTTCAGCGTATATTTGGCCAAACGCGATTCCTCCCCCCTGCACTCAGAATGAACTCACCCAACCTTGGTCAGGCATGTTTGTCAGTGTAGTGTGTGAGCTGTAAAAGAGTGGTTGTGTTTTCTCACTGGGCTAAAAATCCCGCCCAAACTGAGCCGCTTTTTGGGAGGAGTGCGTTGTATAACTTTCCAAGTGTTTGAGTTTTCTCGCTTGGCCGAAAATGCTGCCAAAACAGTTGCTTTTGGGAAGGTTATGTTGTAGCCTTTTATGACGCAAAGTTCAGTGTGTCAATGATCAGGAAGTAGTGTAAGAGCAAGAATTGTGATGTTAGTTTGACTTTATTCAAGAATGTGATCGGCAAGTATAAGGATTGCATGGCCCCAGCGTTCGGTTCTCCAACAAAGGGGACGAGAACACGTCCGTGCACACAAGCCACCACCAGTATGCAGGCGAAACTTCGCAGAATGGGCATGCAAGAGAATCCACCGACCCAAAGACAGATGGAAAATCATCTAAATATGTCTTTGGAAACTGTTAACTGCACCTTGCACCTTTTGTTTTATTCGTTGAATTTTGGTTTAAATTTGCTTACATGCCTGCACAGTGTCTTTAAGAAGGAGAATGCTCTCAATTTTAACCTTGTGCCCGACATCTTTTAAGTGGTCCTATAAAACCAAACTGGGCAGAGTAAGATCTGGGTTCCTTGGAGACCATTTCATTCATCTTTGGCATACAGTCAAATATGCACAAAACTGTCCCTCTCCCACACGTAATGAGGAGAGGGACCATCCTGTTGAAAACTCCTATGTGTCCAGACTTACAGGACACCCTGTATACCATATTAAAGGAATTGCAATAAAACGAAACTGAGTATTCAAACCAACTGTACTTAGCTTACCATTCTATCTTCGTTTTCACCATCCTTGACAAGAACCTCTGCTCCTGGGATATAAGATTTAGCATCTATCTCTCCATACTTCTTTTGCTCCAGCTCAATACTTGCTACAGTTGGCCTACCCTGTATTGAAGAAGAATACACATAAATGAAGTCCATTTCATACATTAATGTTACATGTACAAAATCAAAATTTCTTCTCCCTAATAAAAATTCCATTTCAGAAATACCGTTGATCACAATCTAAAAATGACTCACTGGATAATTATGATTTACTATGATTAGATCATTCAATAGGAAAGAAGAATATAACAAAATAATTTTATGTATAGAAAAATCTAATATCCATACCATTATGTCAACATATTTAACATTGTTTCATTAATTACATGAACACATTAAAAACATGGCTCCCTTGTTGCATATATGCTGCTCTTCTTTTCAGTTATTCTAGCCTAACTGGGACTTTTAGTTTCATTAAGTGGAATGTGATCGCAACTGGTTAATCATCACAATTAGTGCCCAAGTGTATTCTATCTCCACTAGACAACTTCCTTCTCAGGTCAATCAATATTGTTGGGAAGAATTACGTCTCGCCGATATCTCTGTTTATGTACACTTTATTTAAGCCTACATCACCTACTCCGTATATACATCTCTCCATTACAACAACTGCTCCTAGTTGCCTTTTGCCCCATCACAGAGAACTGCACTTATCAGGACTTCAATCTACGAGCGCACTATTTAGCATAACCTGTCCCCGCAGTTTATCACACAGAGGTCCCTACACGTACGACGTTAACTCTCTGTGTATCTGTAAGCATCCACCTGGCTCAGTAAAAAAAAACTGCCTCATCCATCGGGCCTTGTATTGGAGTATTTGAGAGAGCCGGCAACTGTCTTGAGTATCTGACAGAGGCCGGAACAAGTTGGAACCCAGTATTTATACCTCCGACGGAACCCGGTATTTATACCTCCGACAAACAGCCTGCCCCCAACCACCAGGGCAAGGCCCTATTGTTACCTTTCAAACACAAAAGCCCTTGAGGGAAAACAACCGTTGGCTTCCCTGGCTACTGGGCAAAAGCAACCTAGACCAGAGCATTTACAAAGAAATAAATTTCCATTTTCCAGCTGCGTGCATAAAACCCTGTAGCGCATTTTTTTCATCCTTAACGTACTTCTAAAATTCCGCTACATAGCTTGTAATGAAGTATCTCAAAGCACCTAGTTCTTTAGCTCAGTCACTAGATGTCTCTGTTTACCTTGCCTGTTATTTGACAGTTTCCCTTGTTGACCTTCTTGCATAAGTAGCATTAAAAGTGTGACGTAAATTTGTGACAAGGTTTATTTTTCAACCATAATCGAAACGTTTGATTCAAAGTATTGTTGTTGAGCCAAAAATATTGCGAATAAATAATGAGAGGCAATCTAAATCGCAATTGAGTATGCAAGTTCAATTCATGTAAATATAAGAAACCATAGTCTTTTTTTTAAAGAATTGAAAATTGAACATGCATTTAAACTGTTAGTTGTTTGTTCCTTTTTTTTTTGTAAAAGCCAAAGATTTATAATTATGAGTAAGTGCACAAGGTACACGTTTGTTATTGTTGATGAAGCACTCTGTGCTATCTGTTCATTGTTTCTCAAAGAAGATTAAGACTTTGTTACGTGCCGATTAAATGATTGAAATTTCTTAAAATTGTCAATGAGCAATTGTAACATATAATTCAGACTTGTGAATAATAAAGCGGCCTTTTGTTATGAAATATTGTTCGTGATTGAAGATCGATTAGTTATAGAAGAAATCCCTTAGCAACTGTGAAGTTAAGACAAAATTACTGGTATAAGAATTTGTATCACCAATCTTTGACAATCTTGCGTGGCCATATACCGAAGGAACGCACATGCCCTTTGTAGGTCTTGAAATATCGACTGAAAGTTGGCGTTTGCGTCACTTCGTGCAACAGTTGTTCACGTTAAATAATTTAATTAACTAGTTGATTACTTCTAAGGTGTGGCACCGTGTCCATGCGAACCCATTTGGTTATACGAACACAAGAGTACTAATTTACAAAAATGATGAACATCTGTGTGTATACTGGATCTGTTTCCAATTGAAGAAAACGTTCCGAGAGCAACCGAACATTAGTAATTCGACAAATATCTACGTGCAACCGATTGTAAAGTCGACCCCTGTTGATTTGGTTCGCATATTTAACATATCCGTTCTGTGACTTAAGGAAGACAATAATTTGTGATTAGTCTAGCTGGGTTTTAAAGTGCTTTAACATCTTGTGCCCCTTAACACGCTTTCCTTCCAATCATCCCCGAGTTAAACCTGCACTCAACCTGCCTGGACGTTACAAACCACACAGCAATATTCAATTACGTATTAAAAATGGTAATGGAAAAAGAAATTTTGGAAAACAAATGACAAAAATAAATTCAAAGTAGATACTATAACATAATTTCAAAACCGGCTCTTCTATGTGGTAGTGAATGTTGGACTCTTCGTCAACATGACTAAACTAGAATAAATTGTTCAGAAAAACAAATTTTATTTCTTACAACTTTCAAGCATCAATATCGGAATTAGTGAGAATTGGTAAGGGTATAGATATTGGTTCAAAGTGGTATAGTGATACAGCAATTCTGAACAACTTTAAGTTGTTAAAATATTCAAATATCAGTATAGGTAGGAGCCGTTAAATTATCGGCACTGTTCTCTGCATCGGTTCAACTCTACAAAATACCCTGACAATGAAACTAATCGTTAGCCACCAAAATAGATTACATACAAGAAAAAATCCATACCCTGTTCTTTTTGTGCAAAATTTTTGGATTCGTAATTCTATACAACTGAATGAGTGAGCGGGCTGCCATTACTACGCTTCGATCCTTGTAGTGCCTGTACATAGCAAGGTCACTCATTATATCCTCATTCATTACTAGGGGACATCTGTTACAAATTTCACGTACTGCATTCAAGCTGCAAGATAATCACAATAGAAACATAAGTACAGAATAAATTCAAGTAAATCACTAGTAATGGTCTACTCTAATGTACTGCAACCCTGATTCTTTTACCTCTATTATTACTAGAAATTAGGTTTTATTACCAAAATTCTTTTAAATTTGAAAAGCGAAATGTAGGAAGTGGAAAAATGTTTAATCTGGGAATGTAAAATCAGATTCTACTGTAGTGTTATAATATCCAAAGTAGAAACCGTAAGAAGATCTGGAATGAAAAAAATATTTCTTTTGAACACATGCAGAAGTACTAATGTAGCCTATTATTATTATTTTCGCAACAAAATTTAAATCTCTTAAAGGAATCAGAAAATTGGAACATAAATTAAAATTAAAAATTGGGAAAGAAGTAATACAAAGTACTACCTACCAAAGCAATGAAAAACAAAAATTTGCCAGAAAACAGTAATGAGGAAATTCAGGAATATGCATACATATTTTTCTAGTTGTTGAAATGATGATACAGATCTAAAAAGGTGATTGGACATTGCTAACAGAAATCAGAACATGTACATTGTGTTTCCTTCAAATCTTCAGACATACCTGGGTCCTTTCATAGTGACAGAAAGGGATTCTAACAAAATATTAAAAACAATTCAAGTTCTCTGGACAGGTGGTTACAGTATCTCCCATATAATTTAAGCAGTTTCGAACAGTTTGTTTAAATTTTTACCATCAGCTCACTGACTGACAACTGTAGAAGATGGATTATGAAAAATCTAGAATGTTATATATAAATGTCTTTGTGTCGATATTCAATTGTTTGGTTCATTATTTGTCAGGTATGGAGTTGTGTCTAGTTGTACGATTTGAAGTCATGGATTGTTGCTTTATATAAAATTGGATCTGCATGCATTATTATATGACCATGGTTGGTAATATAGCAAGTTCGCAACTATGTGTGGCAAACAAGGACAGATTCTGGAACTATTCAATGTGGAAAAAGGTAACACTGTTTCATTTTTGGAACAATTTAAACAGATGTGTGTTGCTAACAGTAGCGTAGCGTTATAGTACGCCTGTATGCCCGGCGTTCCAAGATTTAAAATTTCAAAAATGCTTAAATGCTGTGATTATAAAGTAAAACGTGACTAATTTCATATATGTTTGACCTTCATGGCATTAATAGCTATTTTTCGCGATCCGCTTGCAACGCTCCACTCTCAACACTCGTTCTAGCATCTCTTTTCAATACCTTTCCCGGCCGGACGCCGAGCAGGTTCGGCGTACAGGACTCCTATATTCCTTGCTGCCTTTATGGAGGGAAAGCTTCCATTTCTACAGCACGCGCGTAAATGGGCTCTCTTACGCCAGCGTACGAGAGGTCTACCGTGATTGGTTCATGTGACCCTTCCTGCCTTCTGAAGCAGACGACAGCGGCAGAATTGCTGAAGAGTAATATTGGAGATAAATAAGCACAATATTGTGTTAATGTCTAGTCAACATTATAACAGTACAGGAAGGGGAAACACTAAAAAAATAATTTATTTTTAATCTACACGAGAAATATGTGTATTCCATCTTACCCTATAGCCATGGCATCTCCTGAATTCCTCTCCGTTATGAAATTGTTAAGTAATGTTCTCACAATTGGTTCTAAACTCTGGAATATAATGTACAAACATATTATTCTAACATGTTTAAATTACAAACAAAGAGCAGATGATTTTAATCAGGTAATAAAAGTTTGAATTATTTTACTTGTGTGATAAATTCATCAATTCAAGTGTGTTTCTAATGAGCAAAACAAAAACAAGTTTATTCCATGATGAACAACATACTTCTCACTGATTCTTTTTAAAGTCCACTTTATGCTCAGATAGACTAATCAGCACTTCCTTCAAAGAGAGATCCAAACCTTTATGCCATGTGTCCCAACTGCAGATCAAACCTAGATCCCCAGGTTTCAATACTTTCCTCAAATCAGGGAAGTACACCAAATTAACGACGAAATAAATTCTACTCAATCTTTTACTTCATTGTTCATAAGATGACTACTGTACAGCATGTCCACAAAAACATTCCGTGATTATAAACGACCACAAAATTTTAATTATGTATATTATGAAATTTATACCGATACCACTCAAAATAACAGCTCAAAGAATTTTAGCGGATGTGTAATTGTTGGTGTTAACTACAACAATAGATGGCATAACAATAAAGAAAAAGAAAAAAAAATATTTCGTTCAGCGTGCCTTCTGACGGACCTTCAGACATGCGGCACCTACTGACAAGACGATTCTGAGATGGTACAGAGATTTTGTAGAGCAAGGTTGGCCATTCAGGGAGACCATCTGCCAATGTGGAAATTGTGGATAAGGTGCGGGAGACATTTGTACGTAGTCCTATGAAGTCTGTGCGTAGAGCTAGCCTGCAGTTAAACATCCCTAAATTCTCAGTGTCCAAAATCCTACGTACTCGTTTGAAGTCTCATCTCTACAAACTGCAGTTACTGCAAAAGTTGAAACCTGAGGACAGTGAAAATAGCCTTGATTTCTGTGAACATTTATTAACACTTCTAAAAACAATGTCATTTACAACAACACATTAGATTTTTCTTTTTTTCCTTCTTTTATTGTTATACCATCTATTGTTGTAGTTAACGCCAACAATTACACATCAGTTAAAATTCTTTAAGATATTTTTTCGAATGGTATAGGTATAAATCTCGTAATATACATAATTAAAATTTTGTGGTCGTTTATAATCATGGAATGTTTTTGTGGACACGCTGTATTATGATTTTAAAAAGGTGGCATTTCATGTTATCTGTCGACAACATATAAAACAAGGTAAAATCCAACACATGCATTGCTATATCTTCAGATTTTTCAGACCAATCTCGATCTCTCTTCAGGAATGGAAGAAAAGAATGTGTGGTGGAAGGGTAAAAATGTGTATAAACTATATTAATCATGCTTGAACCCTTCAACAACAAATCTTTCCTCCCATTCTTGAAGAAAGATTGAGGTCAGTATGAAAAGTCTGAAGACAAACCAGGATATTTGTTTTGATGTATTACAATACTTACATCAGGTGGAACAAGCTCATGGGCTGACTGAGCTACAAACTGCAGTATCCTGGTAACCTCTGAAAAAAATTAAAAAAATATTCATAATTGGGACAAGAGAGACACGGTAGTAAATAAATATGGAGAAACTAGTAGTCTCACTTTATCTGCGAAACTGTTTTTTTTCTTCATTGTTCTATTAATTTCAGTGGCCACTGCCACCATCCTTGTTGGAACTTGTTGTACTGTTGCTTAGTGTGCTTCTATTGTTCGTAGTTCTCCGGCTGCCGATAGGTGCACTGCTGCAAAAGAAGAGATACTCCACACTCCAAAACTGCAATGCATTCGATATGGAAGGTACGTGAACGACACACTAGTCATATACAAAAAGGCAGAAGAGCTCAACCTTCTAGTGAAAAAAACTAAATAGCATCCACCCCAGGCTGAACTTTACCGTGGAACAAGAGAAACATGGTAAGATCAACTTCCTGGACCTCACCATCAGCCGCACACTTAGCAAATTCATAACCACTGTCTACACAGTACATACACACTCTATCTAGAAATCATCCCAAACAAAAAGCTAATGTGTGGCTGAACTTTTATCAAAGAGCCTTCTCCTATTGTGGCACAGATCTATGAAAAGAGATAGCCACCATCACTGAAATAACCCTGAAACATGACTACACAGAAGCACAACTTTCCACTTGGTGCAGTAAAGTGGAAATATAGGTCAGGCACCCTACCCAACCACAATCAACCTCCAACGGCAAGTATAAGTGGTTTGCCTTCCCCTACCATCCCACCACATTTGACTGCATATCCAAAGCCCTTCTTCCCTATGACATTAAAGTAGCACACAAACCGAAAATAGCTGATAAACTAAACAAACACAAATGGTACTTCCTCTCCCCCCTTGATAACCCAGGTGTATATGGTGCAGAGGGCCAGTGCAAGGCACATTACATCAGCAGGTTCATCAGATCTGTCAATGAAAGAGTCCAACACGTAACAGATGCAAAAAAAAAGCCCAACCCACTATTGGTCTTGCTAAACACATCAAATACAATAGCCATAAAATCGAAAAGGTACAAGTCAAGCACACCGCCCAAACACTTGTATACACCAAAATCAAGGAAACACATGGCATAATGCACTTCTCACATGAGCTGAACATCGATAGCGGACAGGCACACCACACATGAATTCAGCTACTACAAAAGTTAGTGCCGGGAAATAGAAGACGACACGGACACAGAAGCACAGTTAACAACAGTGCATCTAGCGGCAGCCAGAGATCTACGAACAATAGAAGCATACCAAGCAACAGTGCAACAAGTTCCAACGAGGATAGTGGCAGTGGCCACTGAAATTGATAGAACAAAGAAGAAAAAAAGAGTTTTGAGGATAAAGTGAGTACTAGTTTCTCCGTATTTAAATAAATTATATTGTGTTTAACCCTCATTTAATATGACTTTCAGTTTTCAAGGGATTTTAATTAAACTGTACAAAACTGCACAAAAAACGGTAAGTAATTTGTCCATTTTTAACTTTTCATCCAGACTCTACACATAAGATACCTTAAGACGGCACACACACATTAGTGGCACAACAGCTTTTATCATCATGTGTGATGAGATGCACAAGCATCATAGGCTCAGAGGCACCCACAAATCCCTCCAGCATTGGACCAACAATCTCAAGGCTGCAAAATTGCTTGATGATGTCAGTGAAGAAATATTCTGATTGCTGTAAAACTAGTATTCGACTACATTTCTCATAGGGATGGGTCGATATGAAAGTTTGGCCGATACCAATAGTCATAACTGATATTCTACTGATCCGTTATAAAATTCCAAATGGTCCTTCAAAAAACCTGAATAGTTCATTGACCTCCTTAATAAATGTTGTTTCCAGGTGTCTGCAGTGCAAAAGTTGCATATTTAAACATTTGATTTTTTATAAAGTAGGGTATGGAGATTATCCATAAAAAATATAACAAAATGTCAGGATTTTGCACTAAATTATAAGATATTTATAGATATATAGGATTGGTAAAATAATGGTAATCTTATGAATAAACCGATACACCAATATGCTTATATCGGCCAATACCAATAGAGTACCGATTAATTGGTTCCACCCTAATTAATCACATGAGTGAGGTGAAGTGACATGTCTTCAAAATCTTCTTCAGCTCAGAGACATGAAACACACAAGGTGACGAATCAGGACAGGTCAAGTGTCTCCAAATGGAAACATTGCAAGGTGACTAGAATTCATGACTGATATCCATTAATTCATGATCCATCTTTGTTGCCATTGTTGTCAGTGTTACAACAGCTGTATATATTTCATTTGAAGGCGCCTTAAATTTTACATACATTACTTATATGTAATGAGGAGCCGCGATGGTCTAGTTGGTAGGGCGTATATGACTACCACGTGGGAGACCCAGGTTCGATTCCCGAGGTGGGTGATCTAAGGTCAGCTTGTCCCCGCATAAAGTGGCTCAGGGGCTCACCCAGCCTCAAATCAATGGGTACCTGGGGGCAACCCTGGGGGGTAAAAGTGGCTGGAGCATGGTGCTGACAACCACCTCCAAAATGCCGAGATCAAGAATGTGTGAGGCTCTACCCACACAACCCCTAAATGTGCCTTCATGGCACAGTGCTACATGCATTGGGAATTTTACCTTCACCTTACTTACATGTAATGAATTTGGACTAGGAAAATAGTTTTCATGTAAAAGACAATGGTTTGACTAATTTATCAAATACCAGGTGGTCAGAATTAAAGTTACCCAACTCAGAGCCCTCTGTAGCCTGTTTGAGGCATCGTAGAACTCTGAAATTTAGTGAATCCACTATGGAGACCATGGGGAAGAGGATGGCGATAAAAAAAAAAAGTAGTTCAATTTTCCACCAACAGGTTGAAATGTGGCACTGTACTTCCATGATGGGTTGTTTTAATGATGTAAACTGCTCCAATTAGTTATGCATTTGCCTTTACCTTGCAATCTTGCAATAAATGAGAGATTATTTTCTCGCAACTTCCAGCCACTAACAAATGTCTTTCTAATTAATAACTCAGCTAAATCACTTAACGTGATTATTTGTACAACCCATCATGGAAGTACAGTGCCACATTTCAACCTGGTGGCGGAAAATTGAACTATTTTTTTTATCACCATCCTCTTCCCCATGGTCTGCATAGCGAATTCACCAAATTTCAGAGTTCTACGATGCCACAGGCTACAGAGGGCTACGAGTTGGGTTAATTCTGGCCACCCTGTACATCAATGTTAAAAATCCCACAACACACACATTAATAAATTCCCACAAACATTGGTCACGTTTCTTGTTACATTTATCACCAATTACAACTGTTTAGAACATTCACAAACAAAAGTTCACACAAAATATAATTCCACCATCAAAAATTCCCAAAATTCAAGGAATTCTAAGTTAGTACACATTCTAATTGATGTATCCACTTACCTCTCTGGTGAGGTTGTAAAAATCTCTGCACATATGGGTAGAAATTGAAGAGCAGCAGATCATGTATGCCAATGAGCCTTGATATAATATCCAAAGTCATGAGCTTGACTTCAAATCTCTCGTTGGATTTTTCCAATTGTTTCAGCAGCCTCTCAGCAAATCCTAGGAAATTGAAATCATTTGAGATGCATAATTTAAAGCTTAATAAGTTATCTAACAATGATATAAAAAAAGGAAAAACACCTATACCAGGTGGCTACAAATGAAGTTGCCCTACTCAGAGTCCTCTGGAGCCCGTTTCATGAAACAGATTGCGCTGAAACATGGTTTAGAGGCTATGGAGAGTTCGGGGAAGCAAATAATGCTGATAAGAAAAAGAAGTTCATATTTTCGAGAGAGAGAGAGATAGAGATAGAGATAGAGATAGAGATAGATAGAGAGAGAGAGAGAGAGAGAGGGGGGGGGGGGGAATGAAGAAAAAGTGATGCTGAATTAAATTTCCCCTACCCATAGCCCCCTGGAGCTCGGTCAAAGCAACAGATTGAAATGTGACGCTGAAGTAACAACCACCAGTAATTTGAGTTTATGCTGGTACAGGAGTGTTCAAAATGCTACCTGTCAATGTGGATGCCTCTTTGTAAGTGTTAAAGCAGTGTGATCAATGGTAAGTTAACAATGTAATTCTTAATATCAAAGGGATATTAAAATGAAGAAATATCTATATTGACAGAAATAGATCGTATAGTGATGAGTATCTCCACCTTTCACCAAGGAAGCCCGGGTTTGATTTCAGTGTTGGAACAATTAATAGCCCTGTGTAGTATTTTGACCATTCTCTCTGTTGACCAAAGGTTTAGATCTAATTAGGGATGGGCCAATATCGATAAAGTACCGATATTGATAACCAATATCCTACCGATCCGATATAACATTAGAAATGGTCCTTGAAGAACCTGAAAGGTTCATTGCACTCCTTAATAAATGTGTGTTTCAAGGCGACTGCAGTGCAAAAGAAGTTGCATATTTAGACATTTACTTCTTTAGAAAGTAGGGCATGGTGATTATCCATAAAAATTACAATAAAATGGCAGAATTTTGCACTAAATTATCAGATATTTATCAATATATCGGATCGGTAAAATAATCTGTAATTTTACCGACATGCCTATATCGGCCCATACCGATAGAGTACTGATTAATCGGTCCCATCCCAACTTCTAATAATTATCAACATATGGCATTGCCTTAGTGTTACGTCATTCAAACAGTTGGGGTTTGAGTGTAAGGCATTCTTATCAGACAAATACTCCCTGACATCCTACAATATAGCTAGTTTAAGTGAGTTACCCTGATAACTTTATTGTAGTAGTAGAAGTATTTATAGGTTCCCATGTTGGATAAATATTTCATAATATAAGACTTAGTACAAAAACAAAAGAATACTGAAACTACCTTGAGGCAAATACCTTACAGCCGGCCCCCATGGCGGAGTGGTTATCACATCGCACTACGACGCCATGGTTACCGGGTTAGAATCCCAGCCTGGGCATGGATGTTTGTGTGTGTCCATTCATCAATTTCATCATCTCTCATATCATCACTCATCCCCATTTTCGCAAATTAGCCAAAAGTGGCACAAAAGGAAAAGTAAAATTAAGGAAATCAATCAAAGTAAATAGCCTGCAGTGTTGATGCCACTAACACAAGTTTTAAATATTAAAGAAACTTACCTTGAGGATCATTTACAAGATGAAGAGCAGAAAAATTAAATTTTGGTGCCTCTGATTTCTTCTTTTTGTTTTTCTGAAACAAGAGAAGGTTTAAGTTAGTTTTTGCAGCAAGTCTTCAACTAACAATATATTCTGAGAAAAAGAACCATGAAAACATAGCTAGACCACTATGAATTCTCTAGGGAAAAAAAAAATGCTTAACTTGACCATGAACATAATTATCACCCCAAACAGATTTAAAAGATGCATTAGAATACCATGCTTAACAAAAATGTAATTTTCAGTCTTTGCTTATGCTTTCAAATCTAAATATATTCTTGAAAGCAGCCAATTTGCACTTTACAAGATCTCTTGGATCAAGTTGATCTATAAAGTTAATTTTGTTGTGGTTGAATAATCTGAAAAAAAATGCAATTTTGACAAATAACAGATTTGTGTAACAGGATGTCTACAGTTTTGTTTCACTACCTGTCTGGTAGCTTCATCAGGAACCGTAAGTTTATTAGAATGAATTACCTCTACCATGTAGTCAGCAAACGGATTTCTTTAGATAAAAGGGTATCTACAATTTTGTAAAAACAAAATTCCCCGAGTTTTCCAGACCAAGTCATTAGGGCAATTCATGTACAGTGGAACCACGATTTTACGCTTTTCAGGGGGCCAAGCTGAAAAAATTTAAAATGGAGGAAAATGTAAAATCGGGGAAAATTTTATAGCAATTTGCTCAATTGGGACCATGAATATTAAATGTATAATGCGTAGAGACACATATTTTTGGTAATAAAAAAACAAAATTTTGGTACAAAAACTGAGTCGATTTCGGGTTCAAAAGCGGTAAATAAAATAAAATTTCGGTGTTACAGTGTTGAATAATCACATCAAAAGTGCTATATAAAATGACATTTTGGTTTTAAAATTGTGAATATACTCCTAAATTTGATTTAAAAACTGCACTTATTACACAAAATAAACCTACCCCTTTTAATAGCACATTTATGTAGTTACCAGAGTATTAAGTTTATTCCTGTGTAATATATTTTCAGCAGAATTGATCAATTTTCTGTGAATTGCATAACTCACAGGATACTTCAGACTTCAGAAAGTGTCGTGTATATAAACTGTAAATTTCATGTTTAAGAGTATATTTCGCATTTTGGAGTTCATTTCGTGAGAAAACAGGGTAGAAAACTACACCTCACAACTTTCAGAAACATGAAAAATGAACATTACTGCATGTTATTTCATATTTCGTGTTTTCGTCAAAAACGAAATTTGCATGCTTCTAATAATGCAGGAAAATGTAAAACTGAGGAACGTTAAATCGGGGTTCCACTGTATTTAAGCACGTGTGTAAGAAGACTTAGAATCGCACTTAACGAAGTTTCTATAATATTCACTTCACACGTTAAAAGTAATAATGAAACGGGAAGGTGAGCTTTTATATACTGGCTAATGATAGACAAAGAATTCTATCTTTATAAAAAATTGAAACAATTATAGTATAAATAATACATAATTATAGTAAAAGTTAGTAATATATGTAATCCTAACACCTACCCTACACACATAAAAAATTGCAACTAGAAAGTGGTAAATGCAAATAGCTATTTACTGTAGTAGATTTCTCCTTGAAAATAGTTCCAAACATGGCCTCTATCCTAGCGTACGTCTACTGTTAACCCATCCGCTTACCATTTAAATGCCAATTTTTTTGCCATGAAATACCATTTAAATTTGGCTATCTCCCGTGAAGGTTGCACAGCAAGACAAGATGTCAAATATTGTTTAAACTATCCAAGCAATTTACGTGAAAATTTTATATATTGAAGTGGAAGTATAGTAATAAGTATGCACATATGCAGTTTACTTGAAAGATAATTAGAAACTCACCTAATAAATTTGATCACACACATCGTTGCATTCCATTTCCATTCCTCAACCTTTTATATTTTTCCTGCCACAGCCACCTCTTCCTCACTTTCACTACATTCTTCAATTTCACTAACATAAAATGAACCCCCGTGTTCATCTCCCCTTCCAAAATCCACATTTTCCTTTTCATCGCTATCGAAAAGCAACTTTTCAATCGCAGAATCATCTACAACATTCTTATGCAACATGTTTGCAAGACGTAACAAATGAAGGTTTGTTTACATGAGAAATTACTGAACAAAACACGCTTGAAATGGTATGAAAAACTTAGCAGCACAAACATACACGTCATAGATTTGAAAGATCATACAACCTCTGCCATCTATTGAATGAAAAAGGAACTACATGATGAAAATCGGGAACCCGTCGATTCGACGACTAGGTAAGCGGATGGGTTAACTACTGGTAATAATCAGTATATTAAAGTGAAGTATGGTTTGTCCACAACAAATTTAAAATTCCTTGCTTGTTCAAAAACTAGCTTTTAATGAACTTCTAAAAGACGTTGACTTTTACAGAAACACAGTAAATTTCCCTGGCACTTCCATTACTTTTCCATAAAAAGTAAATTATGAGTTTCGCTTATATTTTGTTTCTGGTGAAAGAAATAAAATGATATCCAGTTTTGGTTCTGAGTAGTTTTCTGCCATTTCATACAACATGTAATGTAGTTAATTAGCGCATTCATGAAACAAGTCAAACTTTCCTTTTGTCTTAATTGGTTTCAAAATTCAAATCTAGTGTCAAAATCAAGGATGTGTGTCTAATTTTTATTTCTAGTATTTCTTTCCCATTTTGAAAACTAAAGATTTACAAAAATACAGCAATCTAGAGCGTAAGAAAAAAGCAATCTCGAGTTAAAAATGTAGGCTTGTGGAGTCGATGAGTTTGATAAAAAAAAACAACTCAACAGTGAATATCAAACTCATGACAAACTTTGATGTATGATTGTAATGCAATTGTATGGTCTGTGCTTGTACACACACATTAACTGTTTTTAGTGACAAAATTCGGGTCTGTTAGTGCAGATAACCAAGATTTTATGTAACTGAAATATCACTTTTTTCATTTCACCAACAAAATCGCTATTCCAAAATCACCCTAATCGCATACCACAAGCCACAGAATGAAAAATTATGACCCCCCTTTATAATTTATGTCAACTCCCCACCCCCTTCTCAAAATTTGGCATTCTGAAAAAAAAAGTTGCTCGAACTCCAAGCAATTAATTAATTTCTAGAATTTCCCGTGAGAAATAAAGTAGCAAACAAAAGCAATAAGAACATCCTAATGGACAAGGTTTTAACTAAGATTGAATAGAGACAATCACAAATTATAAAGTCACTCACCTTAACCTGAGTTTTTGCCCTCTTTAATAACCTTTCTCTTTTTCTTGTTTTCCTGTTGACCTTGTTTGCCATTAAGATTTCCTTTGCTGCTTCTTCCTACAAAAACAAAATAATATATAAATATAACTACTCTCCCACAATATTCAAATGATGGATTAATTTGTGTGTTTGGTGAACGACGCCACGGCTTCTAGTATGTTGTTTAAGACATGCATTTCTGTCAATTTTAAGTGATTATAATTTTCTGCCTTTTTTTCCATTAATTAACTCTCACTATAGAAGGAAGAGCAATACTTCATCAGTATTGACCTGCACTTTAACCCTTGCCAGGTAACATAAATTAAATAAGATTGCTCAGTTAAACGAGGCCGAGTTACGACCGGATCCATACACATGTCGAGAGAAAGAGAGAGTTTCAAGATGTTCTTCTGCATTGTCCTGAATTTCATATTCTCCGTAGTCATCATCAAAGTCATCCTCTTCTTTCAAAAATTTGACCCACAAAGTAGCGAATTCATGATCGGTCACCTTTTGAATGGCATTTTGTGTAAGTATAGAACAACATTTTTGTACAAGTGGAAAGTATAGCCTGACAAGTTAAGTCCCGATATGTGCAGATCGTTGCGGAGCACTTCCTATTACGTCATCCTCCCCACCACTCTTCTACTCACTTGTCTGGCGTTGAGAGTACCAGTGGTGCCAACTCAGCAAAATTAAGCTAAAAGAAATATAACAAACAATTTTCACTGTTTAGCATGACGGTGCACGCAGGCTCCTATTATATCAGTGGTTCATTTAATTTGGCCTTTGAAAATGCGTGCGGCGTGCCGATCGTAAACTGTAGTATTACGCACATGCGTTAAGGTTTATAACGAAGAGAAACTACAGGGCGAATTACTTCATTTTCTGAATGCGACATCGAGCAATGGGCAGGTTTTTTTTTTTTTTTTTTTTTTTTTTTTTTTTTTTTAACCAAGTGGGGTGGTGGTTCATTTGTTTATCGTGCAACAATCACTACGAGAAGGCAATCTGATAACACGCTTGCCTGTGTTATTTTCTAAAGCATTGAAATGTTCATGCTCTTTAACTCTTGGCTGCAAGATTCTTACTTTGAAAGAGATTCACTTATGGACGAGCGTGTAGATGAACTGATAATTAGACTTGGTGAAGCCGATTCAGACACGGACACAGATTCATCGGTAGACACAGACTCGGATGAGTGGGAGAGTGAAACTGAAAAAGGAGAACTGGAAAACATTTAGAAGGTGAGCTCAGTTCTATCGTTTATATATTTTTCATTTTTCTATCGTTTTATTTCATACATTTCTTATGCTGGTAAGAAATATCCCTAATATAACTTAATTCATTTAAGGTTTAAAGGCAAAATATCAAAATGTATTTAGAATTTAGCGTAATCAATAGGTAGTGTAGGTGACGGGATACTAATTCATGCCTTTCACGTTCAAATTTCGTTGAAAATTCTCAGATGATTCTCTCCCTCCAGGTTGCAACACTGCGACAATGCCTGTCGCCACAGACAATGGAGTGGGGAAATGTGATGTGAGGTGCGCAAAGAATGGATTGCAGCGTCTTGTTTTTAAACTTGTCAAGTTATAACAGAGGTGATAGACCACTCGAGAAGGTCGATTGGCACCAACGATGTTCTTTTCAACAACTGACTGTACCTACTAATAAAGCTCATTAAAGAGGAAGATTACATACATGCTTGAAAATTTTTGCAGGAATACCAACATAACAACAATGAGAAAATTACTATGGGGTTGTGCACCAACCCTGTTACCATCGAAGAGTTAACCTGCAATATAAATGGCCATTCTTAACAGTGCACAACAGATGTCTTTCCTCTCTGTGAGGAAAAGCCCAAAATCTGAAAATCTAAAATAAAGTACATGCTGTAACACTTTCAAGTTAAATTTTATCACCAACACTCTTTTATGTTATTACAGGTAAAGTACTTACATCTGAACTGTCATCAGATTTGTCTTCAGGCTCATCTGAACCTTGGAAGAATTTCAGTGCTGCAACCATCACCTGAAACAAAAAATATAATACAGTACTTATGTCAACTTTGCAAGAAGGTGGATTGATTTAAATAACGATTTAAATCAGGTGATTTTTTAAAAAAAAGAAATCACTTTTTTATATATATATATATCACTTTAAAGAAACAATTTATAGAATACTGTACATAAGGATTGTGTAGATATCAGAATCACTTTTGGCGGAAGTACATTAATCTCGTAATCATTTAATGGTGTTTATTAAGCTCTAAGAAAGGAAACAAAATACATGTGCTGATGGGGTGAAGCTCATATGAAAGGAAATGTAAACTGTAACACACCTAAATTTATCTTGATTTAAAATTCAATAAACTTTTGGCAAAAATAGCACACTTTGTGTAGAAATACCATACAAAGTACTAATCATGTTAAACCATTAAAAGTGTCATTATCATTAAACTGTAAAAAAAAATGGCAGCTGATATGCAAACTATCATTACAAAAATGTGAAAATTCAGCTACAAAGACTATAAATAATATTTTGTTATAATTATATAGTGCATCCAAAAGTTTTATTTTCATTGGAAGAAAAGTTACTGAAATTATTATAGTTTAATTAACACGCTCAACAAACATTTCCATAGTAGGTTTATATGTACAGTATCAGAAACAGAAAAGAAGTATATGTATTTACATATATTCCTTACTTGATTTATCAAACTGTTCAAATATTTTACAGAGTCGTTTACCAGGAAAAGCCTTTCTACAAAACACATGTATGGTGCCGAAAACAATACTAGCAATTTTAAGCATGTTTTTAAAAAAAAATTAAATAAAAAAATCCAATTTAAGTAAGAAATATCAATGATTTCTTTAATAAAAATCATGACTTTTATCCACCCTGCTTTGCAACACTGGCAGTTAGACAATTTTTCATATACAAATGGTTTTTAGCCATGGCATATACAGTGTGATTTTATTAGTAGTCCAATAATGAGAAAGACCAGTGCTCAACAATGAACATACATGTAATTCAACAGCCACGCTTATTTCATTTTTGAAGGGAATGTGAAAGAACACACTGTAATATTAAATTTTTCATGTTTTGGAAAGATGTGAGGTGCATTTTTCTACCATGTTTCATCATGAAATGATGCAAAATGAAATGCAAAATTAACTTTTAAAATGGCAACACTATCTGCAGTCTGAATTACTTGTGAGTTACGAAAATCATGGAAAATTGATGAATTTTGCTGTAAATATTTGATTGATTGATTGATTTAGTGTTTTAAGTCCACTTTATGCACAGTAAGGCTAATCGGGACTGGACCTACAGTTTAAAGTGGGATCCGAACCACTATGTGCCTCCATCGGGTATCGAACCCGGGACCCCTTGATTACAAGGCAACGACGATACCACTGCGCCATCGGGGAGGCCCACTGTAAATATCTGATTGATTCTGTTCATTTTACTTCGCTTTTCTGCCACTTTTGGTAAATCACAAAGATGAGAATGAGTGATGATAATTAACATTGCATGGTAATGTAGAACCATTGTCACAAACATTCAAAGAACTACATGCCTGGCTGACTGTATAAAATAAAAGAATCTTACAGCATGCAGATTTTAAAGAAATATTTCTTACCTTTGTTACTTTAGAAAAACATGCTGTAGCAAGTATATTGACTGTTTTGGCATCATTCCATATATTCTTCTTATAAAGTTCAATCATAATGTCCTGAAAAAAGATAAAAATAAATACAGAATTACTTACAAATAGCATGTTACTTGTTTGGATTTTAAGAGAAACTGTATGAATATTTTTTTTCTAATCTTTACATGACATCAGTTATTTAGCAAGAAATCACATTTATGTTGCCTACCATCATGCAATTTTCCTATAGTTGCATATAAAATACAGGCACATTTAATCAAAGTTTGGAACAAAACATAATTCTTGCCATTAAGCTTTTTAAACAATTTAAAACAATAATAACAACGCGTGGTGCAACAGTCCATGATGGGCAGGACCTATCTACTGCTTACTTCACTCATCCAACCTATTACTAGGTAACGTGTGCAGAAGCATTGGGGGATGCAGCGATGACAATGCAAAATACCGTAATAAAAATATTGCTTTTAAAATATTTTAGAGAAGAATACAAAATAAATCAGAATATTCGCATATTTGAGCGAAATTAGTCAAGTAACACCATTAAACAGCTAGAAATATGCAAGAGATTCGCTAAGTTTAGCACATCGAAAGGAGGGCCCAGTTCTACACCCCCTCCCCCCATGCCCAACTGTCCCGCTGCATTTCCGTTCAGTGGAATGGTGTCAGGTGGCAGCTCATCGCAGCAGGTCTGCGAATCCAAGGTCCTTCGACCTCTTTTCCCCCGTTTTTTAAGGTCTGGTCATAAGAGACCCTTTTTTTTTTCAGCCTCCTTGTTTACAATCACGGCAGGGTTTCTGTGACATCAAGATGAAACTTCTCAGAATGTCCAGCACTGTAAAGCATGCAACGCTCTTGTTTTTTGAGAGAGAAAAAAACATATTGAAGAGCAACGCAATGCAACTTACACAGAATAATGGTGCATAGAAAAAAATATAAGTAAGCAAAAGCATAAATTTTCCCACTGTTAGTGCTAGAATGAACTGAAAAAAAGCAATTCTGGATCCATTCTATTTTCGTCATAGTATTTCTTCTTTTAATTTTTTTTGGATCCTGCGGTTCAAATATCGATTTCTGGGGGAAAAAAATGTTCTTGGTTTACAAAACACGAAATACTTCCTGCTATTTTGGGTTTACTATGCTTACAACTGACAAGATTCATCAAGAATTTTGTTCTCGAGGTGATAGACATACTTACTCAAACAGAACCTTTTCCCTAACATACTGTATCTTACTTTACCCCAGGGATGACCAAAAACATCAGGATTCCGGAAAATCTAAAAATCTCGATTCAAAAATTCTACTACCTGGATTTCGGAAGCAATCCGAATTTCAGAGAGAAAAGTTTAACAATTTTTCCATTTTTTTTTCTTTCCATCTCTACTTCACACGTCATTACCAATGTAGGAATGCCCCCTTCCTTCCCAGGTTGAAAGATTGACCCTGACGTTTGGCAAGTCTTGCGACGACTACGTAAAAATGTCACGCTTCGCCACTGGACGTGTGGTCAACACAACGAACCCCCAGTCACTGTTGTAGGTTTTCATGACTGGGTTACACTACTAATTCATAGCTCCCCAATTACCTCACAATGGTGGGTAACCACTGGTCCCATACAAACAAGACCACTGTTTTTATTAACCTATAAAAGGCAGAAATCTTGGGAGAAAAGTTCTTCCCCCAGGAGACTCAAACCTGCATGCATCCCGAACCAGTAGCCCAAAGCATGAAGTCTTACACCACATGGCCACAGTGTAATAAGACTTAAAATATTGGATTGGTATTTCACACCATGTGTCATCAGCATAATAAAAATGAGATAAAATCCACAACAGTTATCTTCCTTTGTCCTCCTACTTTTTTAACCACAGTCCTTCTTCAGGGGGTGGAAGGAAAGAAAGAGCCATGGAAGGGTTGAAGCACAGGGTGCCTCCATGAATGCTCAACTTCCACACGAGGCACTTGCTACCTGGATGTTACGAAGTATTCTCCAGCCAGTGACTGCACGTGCTACCTGCGGTTAACAAAGTCCTCTGCTAGTAACAAGGCAGCACAGTTTTTATACAAAGAGATAGTTTCCATTCTAAGGTCATTAATGTTTACATAATTGTAAATACTGACGATAACATTTTTAGTAGTTATAAACATAAATTAATACAAATAGTTCTCCTTGTTAACTTTCGTAACCCTCCCGTCAAGTATGAGGTGAAGTGTGAAAAGCAATGATCATGAGATGATTGTCAATTGTTATCAGCTATTGCCCCTGCTACTCAATTCTGCATCCAGGAAATGCCATAAAACGTGCATTCCTTGAGGCACCCATAGTTGAAGTCATTAAAAATGATTTAAAAGTATAAAAACTTGATGTTTTGATCATGACCTTGCAATGATTAGCCATTCCTTCCAGCTACTTTCCCCTGGAGATTGATCTGAAAATTCGGAGGACAATTAAGGTACAGGTTGTGATATTTATCTCACTTTTAACAGTGTAAAAGAGTGTAATAACTGAGACAAAAAGTTTATCTTTTCCTCAGATATGGGACCAGACTGTACAATCAATGTACCTCTACCAGGAACATTAAAAACAAAGACCGTGTTACAGAAATAAATGAAAATCTTCAACTTACCACTGACATCTTTGATGCTCTCGCATTACTATCCTTCACCATGCTAAACATGAAATTCTGCAAGGTCTGCAAAAAAGTTTGAAACAGTATTAGTGAAAAACGTCAGCTGCATTATACGCAACAATGTATTTAACCGAATCTGTTTACAGCTTGATTGTTTAAGAGATTTCATGAAAATAGAGACACAGAATGAAGTTACAATACTTATGATCTAAAAATACCACAATCAGTAAATTTATATAGACATAATAAAACATTAAATAATTCATATTTAACATTGACAAATGTAACATTGTTCTGCTGTACACGAATAACACACAAATTGTGAAATTTAAGTTCTATACAGGGTGTCTCAAAAGTATTAGGCCAAACTAACACAGGTGAAAGTACACAATAATAGAAGCAAAAAAGTCTCAGTAAACATGGATCTGCAAACGAGCTGTTTTCGAGATAATCGCGAATGTATGATTACAAGCCACCACAGACTTCATTGTTTGTAAATGTCATCCTATTTGGTAAAATGCTAAAAATGTGTGTGAATGTTCTATTTGATTGCAACAGCAACTCTCGAAAATGTTATGTATGAATACAACGCCACCTCTCAGAAATGTTCTGTTTTGGAAACAAACAGCAAACCTTGGAAAGAGCAAGGAGTAAGGCACATGGTGTTTACAAAATGCAATCAATGACAGCTTGTAACCACACATTCGCACAGATTATTAGCATTTTACTAACTAGGATGACGTTTACAAAACAATGAAGTCAGTGGGGGGTTGTAATCACACATTCATGATTATCTCAAAAACAGCTCGTTTGCAGACCCATGTTTACTGAGACTTTTTTGCTTATATTATCGTGTACTTTCTTTCACCTGTGTCAGTTTGCACTATTACTTATGAGCCACCCTGTATATATATTTCTTTCCACATCTCTCTCAGTTTATTCATGCCGTGTATGCATATGGATAACTGTTTCTCTTCCACTTAGAAATATCTGAGGAGAGGGATAAAACTAATTTTATAACCTTAATATTCACAATATTGGAAATGTCGCTACTAGAGTCGTTTTCACGTTCAGAAGACACAACGGCACTTATGGAGAAACCGCACAGTGTTGCCAATACAGCGCTAGCTCATGTCGTCGGGAAATGATGACCTTCCTTCACAATGAAGGTGTTACATATTTTGTATATATAATGATAATTATATGTAATTATTAATATTAATATTATACTGTGAACGTTACAGTTACCCTTTTTACTATGATCCATTGCGATCACTACACACGCGAGTGTAATGCACAAATATGACACTTCAGAAATCACTTAAAAAAGTAAAAATCACTGAGAGCTCACACAACTGAAAACACTTTTTCGGGAGAGGGAAAAAGTCTAAACAGACCAAAGCAGATCTCTCACTCAAGTAAGGGGAACCTGGCACATGGGTTAGATTAAGTTGCAACCCAAACAAACAAATGAGTTATGGCCCACGTGAACTGATAAGACGTGAATGACTCAAGCAAGGCATGTCATATTTCTATCTTGAAGCCCCATATTTTGTCACGTTGTAACGTATTAGTTGGAAAGCCTTTCAAGGGTTAATATGGTGTCTATGAATTTATGTGTACGTTGGAAACTGAAAGGTGATCTTCATTTCAGTATTAATGTCGACAGTAATGTAAACGAAAACAAAGTGTATTTGCGACAGAACTAATGTTGATCACAACAGCAGCATTGGAAATAATTGTCAATTATTAAATTTAAGTAATTTCAATTCTATTATAACAAACAGCATGAAGTTCATATTTTTACTGAATGGAAATAAAATAACTCGAAAACTTGGTGGTGATTAGCCGGAATGCTAAGGTGAGTTAGGTCAAGATGGCCAGACAACGTCTCCTTACTTCGCGCGCGGTTCGGGTTAAAAAGAAACTCCAAATGCATGGAAGTAATACTTCTGGGAACCTTTGAGTGGTTATAAAAAATAGTATTATTTTCTCCACAACTTTGTCGCTGGAAGTTTTTACTTGGAATTACAGAACAAAAAATGGCCAGCGACGACATTTGCTACTGCACGAATATAAAAAATCTCCACATACTATATTTGAATATTTTTTAATGCAAATATGCTTTAAAGTATTGATAAATTCTGAGTACCACCGTCACCTATGACAATTAAAAAACAGTGTCAATTTTTTTCATAATGAAAGCTTCAATTTTACGGCATGTTTCAACGTTAGGAATTAAAACAATGTAAAAATTGTGTTTTCACAGAAAATTTGCATTTTTAATTTATCTAAAATTATGTAAGCAAGTTACCAGTTTTTTTGTGTTCACCATCGTATTCTCTACAAAATTTCCTGCAAAACTGCAGGTACCGATTTTACTTAAGTTAAATTTGTAAATCCAGAAATTTGACAACAGCGCGCTCGTATTTCCCATAAGAAAAGCATTGCCCATAAGAGCCCATTGTGTCTTCTGAACGTGAAAACGACTCTAGATAATAATATATATAAAAAAATGATTGCACTTAGATATTAGAATCATTTAAAATATATATATTTGTCAGTACAATGGGATTGGTAAATTTCATGTGGCTTCACATTACTATTTTTGCCATACCTGATTGTTTCCTATTTCCTTCTCATTTTTTACATATACAGCTTAGTATTGCTCTAACACTGACTAATTTACATTGTATAAAGATAACTTACTGTATTCATGCGGACATTTTTTGTCTTGATATTAATGTTCTTGATATCTGTAATAATGTGCAGCTCGAGGGATTTTCTTAGTGTTTTATCTTGGCAACGTAAAAGCTGAAAGAACAGTGACAGTAAAGTTGTTGGAGGCAACATATTCTTGTTCCTCATCAGAATGAGTGCTCGGCAGAAAGTCTGGAAGAAAAAAAAGGAGCCAACAAGTATTAGTGGATTATACATTGTAATGAGAACTGGTCAAGTTCTTTAACATAAAGTATTTAAACAATATTATCTTCCATTTCTTTTCACTCATTTATACAGAAATATACAATAATGGCACTTGACATACTGAAACTTACGGGGTGCACGGTGTCACATTTTAAAAGCACGAAGTACCGTATTTGCCAGCGTACTTTTCTCCTTTAAAAATAGGTCTGAAAAACAGAGTGTGTCTTATTTGGCAACACTCAGTTTTCATTACCTTAATTCACATCATCAGGAAGAGGTCTACCATTTTACAAGTTCATGAATGGGTCAAAGCTTCATGGGATGCTGTAAAAACTAAGACAGCGTGGCATTGGTAATGGACTGAATGGTACGGAGGCCATTGTTTTACGAGGACTCAAGAAGAAGTAGTGTCAAGTGACTCTTCATCTGGCTCTCACGATGAACATCTGCATTTTGACGAAGATGATTAAAATGCATTCTTTCCTACTTACATTAGGTAAGTTATTTGTTGAAAGTAGACATACAGATTACTTTACATTTGAAATACAGTAAATTGATTGTAATATTCAGTGATAAAGCTTTTTTGTCAAAAATGTGCACAAAAGAGAGAGGTGGTGGCAAATATGGTATGCTGTGTACTTTCAACTTAATGGATTTAACTTGTATTTAAGCATTCAAGATGCTTTTTGCAGGTTCATACAGCTTTTTCTCTTCCAGTCCTAGTTTCATGTTCAGATACAAAAGGCAGGACACAACAATACATATATGTTTCTGAATGCACCAGATATAAGGACAGCTTTCACAGGTATTGTCAAGGGCACTTGCAGTGGAAGGGCCAGAGGAGGCACTTTTCAATTTTCCATGAATTCCATAACTTGCAGGATAATTCAGAATTCAGAACGTGTCCCATCAGTAAATAAATTCTAAATTTCATGTTTAAGAGTATAATTTGAATTTTTCAGTTCATTTCGCATCGTTTCTTGACAAAACATGGAAGGAAAATGCACCTTACACCTTTCAGAAACAAGGAAAATGAACACTGCTTCACATTTTGTGTTACCATCAAAAACGAAATATGCATGCCTCTACTGGTACCTTTCCAAAGTCTTGGATCTCTCGTGGAGTAGGCAAAAATGGCACATGACACTTTCACGAAGTCTAAAATTCCTGGAAATTGAGCAAAATTCAAAATGATCCTAATTTTGCAACAACACTGTGGAGAGAAATGGACTTTGATTCCATTATTTTCTCACTGAAATTATGAATATTTTAATGCAAAACTTTGGTAGACTGCAATATTATAGAATTATTTTCCTGTAGTTTACGGTTATTACAAGCATAAGAAAACAGTTTTTCTTTGTGACGTTTCAGGAGAACACACGCTCCTTTCATCAGACATTTATTTTCATTTTGACTAAAGATACAGTTATAACAATGGTTAGTATTTTTTAAACAAAAAGAATTCATTATATAATGGATGTTGTCAATGTTACATTGTTGTAATATAGCAACTTAACTGTGAAAAGAAGCAGTCTGTTTTATTTTTATTTCAGATTTTTTTAAAATTATGAATCCCAAATATCATCAGGTAATTCAAATTCATCATTGTTTTCACAAAGTCTCTTGATGTTTTCTGTTACATTAAATTTTAAAGATGGTGGCTTACTCCATTTGTGAAAAAGAAAACTCCATACTGTATCTATGTTACCATTTTCATTATTTAATTTATTCCAGTGTTCTTTTGCAATGAACGAAGCTTCCCAGACATTCAACTCTGTGTTTCCCATTAATCTTTTTAAAACCCTTCTCTTTTTAATCAAATGCTTCTCATCGATGATATGAGTTGACAAACCTGTTCTTGGGTTTAGATTTATAATGTCCAAATCGTGTTCGTGCCATCTTATTACCATTTTCCTTGTTGTTTGTCCCACATAATCCTTTGAACATGAACAACTTATATTATATATTCCTGTGGTTTCCACATCTGGTAGGGAGTTTCTCATTTTGAATTCATTAAATGTACATTCCAAACTTCTTGGTGATTTAAAAACAATTTTGAAATTAAAACTTCTAAACATTTTTGCAATTTTATGTGAGAATCCCTTGTGGAATGGAATGCACACAAATTTCTTTTCAACAGATTTTTCATCTTTGTCTGTATTTCTCTTTTCCTTTAGTTTTCTTGCGACTTGTTTTTTGATTTGGTTTATTCTGTTAGTGTGAAAGCCATTTTCTTTTGCTATATTAAAAAGCCTTTCTTCTTCATTTTTGATATCCTCATTATTAGAACATAGTCTTTGTGCTCTCAGGAAAAAAATTAAAAATATGTTATCCATTGTTATACGTGAATGTTCTGAATTGGCATGGATGTATTTTTCCCCCACTAATTTTTTTTCTATGGACTGATGTTTGAATTGTTGAGTCAGTTGTCTTAATTTGCAGATCAAGGAAAGAAATTACATTGTTATTCATGGGTTCGCAAGTGAATTTTATGCGACGATGTGATTCATTTAACAATTTAAATACGTCCATGATGGTGTTCTCAATAATAATAACCGTAAACTACAGGAAAATAATTCTATAATGCAAGCAATGCGTACATACAAGAAAAACTGCAATATTATAGTTTTAATTGAAAAGTTACATCCCAAAATTTATAGATGAAAGACTCCAAATAGTTGCAATTTTCAAGAATTAGTATTGGTTGGGAATCAGAAAGAGTATCAGCAGTTTTATTGGTTGAGTACTACACAGGGTTAAAAAAAAATATGATAAAAATCCATTAGTGTAAGCCTGTATTTGTAAAATTTTCAGTAACTTGGTGTTTTGATGCCAATTTTTTTTTTCCAAAGTGAGGTGCGACCACTGTGTCAAGTTTATTCACAAAAAAAAATGTTGGTATTAGCATTACTTAAAGATAATTTACTAAACTGTCTTTGGTGTAAGATTAGGATGTATGGAATACTCATGAATATATGAGGTGTGTCCGGAAAGAAAGGTTACAGTCGGTATAGGACAAAAGATGATGTTTTAGTGTGTACGTTGGAAACACTGGCTTTGACCTTCATCCTTCCGCTTTCGTCTCGCGGCCATTGATCATTGTTGCCTGGAGAGTCTAGTTCGAGTAACACGTACTGACAATGGGTGTGTCGGTTCAGAATCCCACAAAATGTGAAGTGCGCTCCATCATACATTTTCTCCATGTAAAAGGCGAGTGCCCAGCGGATATCCACAAAGCAATTGTTCTCGTGTATGGAAACATAATGAGTCGCCAACATGTAACGAAGTGGTGTTGTAAATTCGCTGCAGGCAGGACCAACGTTCATGACAAACACAAGAGTGGTAGGCCATCTGTTCTCACCGATGAACTTCTGCATCACATTGAGGAAACAATTCGTGCAAATTGGCATCTCACAGTAAGACAATTGCACGAAATCATTCCGGAAGTGTCTAAGACAACACTTTTGGACCATCCGCCATACATCCCGGACATTCCACCCAGCGACTTCCACTTGTTTCTTCACCTTAAGAAATATCTTGCAAGTCAACACTTCCAGGACAAGAAAGAGTTCACGAACAAAGTTGAAATGTTGTTCCAGCAGCAGGCGACAGAATTCTATGACTGTGGAATAAAGAACTAGACTTAACAAGTGTTTGGACAATGCCGGAAATTATGTGGGAAAATAACTCATGTTGTGGACGTGTTGTCAAAATTTTTTTTGTAAAATGTATAGCCCTTTCTCTCTGGGCACGCCTTGTAGCACAAAATTTCTTCATGACAGTTTAGCGAACAATTTCCGGTCCGAATAAAAAGTTAACACTTTAGTTGTTATTGATTTGTGCATTATAATCAAAATATTATGCTTCAGATGGGACGATTGTTATGTTATAAACCAATTCTGGGACTGAAAGGAACAGGGTGTGATGATTATACAGTGGTGACAATTATGTGATGAAATACAGTAGTTAACATGTGCATTCTATCTGGAACTAAAGAAAAGAAACTATTAAACATACCGATCTCATCTCAGACTCCAATATGGTATGATGCATTTCTAGGATATTAATTAAATCTTGAGGGTAAGTAGCCAGCTCTTGAGGATAGCAATGTGCCACCTGAAAAGACAAAATAACACTTTGTATAGAGTAAAGGTCTTGGTTTTTCCTACGACATGACAGCAATACCAGAGCATAATTTAACTCGTTTAATCTACATAGAAAGAACATACTACTGGGTGGGCCACCATTAAGTAACCTTGCTCCACAGAACTGCATATTATTGTTTATTGTTCATTTAAACAGAGACCATTTCTAGGACCTCTTATTACAAGTGAGTTCGTTACAAAACCTTTAGAAAAAAATGATTATTGCAATTACACTAATAATGGTTAATAATAAAGTAGTAGTTATGCATCATCCTGTTGCTTGTTTCATTCTGAGCTACTTTTTCATGGCCTCTCTGTACCAATGAATTACGATGATGACTACTCATAACTACAGCTGTCAGCCCATGAAATTCAGTGACATATCATGAAAATCTGACCCAGTTTGCCGCAATAGTCTAATAATAAATAAAAAAAAAATAGTTCTGAATTTTGTATACCTGCTTGTAATTAAATATGTCTCAATTATTCTTCTAAATGACAAAATAAATTTGTAACAGACATTTGTAACTCTTTTTACCCGTGAAGATTAAAATAAATAGATCCTCCAAATTCACATTACAAAGCCAAAATTATGCCTAAACATTCATAAAGAAATAACATAATGACAAAAAGTTATGCATTCAATTACAGACTAGCCGGCACGGTGACCTAGCACAACACGTGGTTGACTTTTGATTTTGCCCCCAAAGTTTGCAGTTTTGTATCCCAACCTGTCCTTTGCAAGTATTCCTTCATCAATTTTATACAGTCATCAAACATTCTCATTGTGATTAGCCAAAAGTGGCAGAAAAGCAACACTAAATAACAAAGGTACAATTACAGACTATTTATAGACATAATGGACTGAGTAAATTATTTGCAATTTTGCCAACACACTGTCTGCTATGTCTATATTGACCAATATAAATAGAGTAGAAATTTTATGTCCCAACATTCATGTATATATTTTACACATGTGTGAAATTCCCAAAAGAATGCTAAATTGAATAAGAAAACGAGGTATGTAAACAAAACAGATTAATATAATATGAAAGTACCACTCACCTGGGCCAGAAACATTACTGCAGTATCCAAATTCTTATGATACTGGTTGGGTCTGAGCTTAAAAAGCTGCAAGTTTGACTTGTAATAGCGGTATTGCTGCAGGAACTGAAAATAATGTGAATTCATTCAAATCATGTCCAAAATATAAGAAGTGAATTTTAAATAACTCTCATTTCTAACCAAAGGTGAGGGATGTAAGAACCTTGTACTTTAGCATGATTAACAAAATCAGTGTCATCAACATTACAATCTGATGTTGTACACTCAATAACAAAAGAAACAGTAGGCAAATGGTCTGTTTTGGGGTGTAAGGGGTACCTTCCACGTAGGCACCCAAAAGTCAACCTCACTTCCACATTGTGCACCCTGGACTAATGACTAACGAGACTCTGGAGACTGGCACTATGGCCAGTATAATTTTGTGTGTGTTGTCCTGTTTTTTTGTCCTTGTGTGTGCTGAGTGCCTGTTTACAGCCTCAGCTTTTAACAGAAGTCAGAACATTTTAAGATTTTTAGTTATGCAACGTTAGAGTTGTTATTTGTAATGGTAAGGGGCTGGTCCCCGTATAATGTGACGGGAGCAAAATAGCCTAAGTGCTGACGCTCCCAAAATTTTAAATTCGAATTAAAATTCAAATGGTCTGTTTTGCACAACGTGATGATTGTGAATTAAAATAAAAATGTCAATACCTATTTCAAATCAACAGAATTCCATTCCTTAAAACATCACAGGATGTAGATTTAAAAACGGTAATGAGAATAGCAATGGACAATTTGTATACTATTATATTTGCTGTTGACTGTACAAGCATACATCATACATGCAAACGATATTTTTCAACTTCCATAAATAACAGTTTAGATCACTGATTTCTTAAAATCCTCTGAAATATAATTTTGTAACACAACATTTAATTTGAACAGACAAGACTAAATAATTAGAAATGTCAAAATTCTGTGAAAACATCAACATAGTGATTTCTGAGTAATAAAAAGAATCGGCATGAAACAGAAACAGAACAGGGTAACAGTACTTTATACATCCAACCATATAAGATTTGTATGAAAATTGCAGTTCTACATTATATACTGCAGTTCTACATTATACACACACACACACACATACAGCATAAAGTTTTAAAGTTATATTTTGGAAGCCAACATTTCTACTTGATATAAGTTGTAAAGAAAAATACAATTTACCAGATATCATTATGTTCTATGAAGAAGTATATGGTAATAGTACGAAAATACTGTGCAAGGTGTAATATTTAGGAACAAGCAATCCACTGATTTACTTGGTTATTTCATGTCTATTTTCTGCCAATGACAACAAAGACGAGACAATCACAAACACACATGGACAAGACACAAACTCCACACAGGATTATGATGGCTCTGGTACACATGCCAGAGCCTTGTTAGCCTGCAAACATGCAGTCCGGGTGGAAGAGAGATCAACACATGAAAGTTGAAATTCCACCAGAATGTCACTGATCGGAAAAATTATTTTAAGTATTACATTATCTTTGTTTCTTTCACTGTAAATTATTTCCTAACACCTACAAAGTTTCATTAAATTGCATGACACCTATATTTTGAATGTTTGTTCTTTGGGTAATGTAATGAGTTACTACAAGAACTGCATAAAAACTCGTCAACTAACTTTAATGATACAATTACTAAAACCCCAAAATAAGAAGTGAATAGTAAGTACACCTCTGATTGTAATGGTAGAGAATGATAATTTGTCTTGTAGTTTACAGTTCTTGCAAGCACATAAACACCGTTTCTGATACAATGTTTCAGGAGAACACACACTGATGATGATGGCTGATGAAGGAAGTGTGAGTTCTCCCAAAATGTTACATAAAAAATTGTGTTTATGCACTTGTAAGAAGCGTAAACTGCATGAGAAATAATTCTGTAATTCGTACATGGAAGAAAATTATTATTGTGGTTAGCACAATATTAGCCCTGTCTAGTTCGCTGCATTTTTTGACTCGCTTTGACTCTCTTTGCACCAAAGTGTCTAGTTGGTTGCACGGTGCAACACAGAGTTGTCTAGTTTGTTGATTTGGAGTCAAGTAGTGTATTTGGTGTCTGCACTACCTTCCGGACATGTGTATTTGTGGTGTATGGCCACATGGTGCGTGCTAACTAATCAAATGACCGTTTAAAGCAGCAGACAGGCATTTGTTGAATCTTCTGAACAATAACACCACTTTCCGTCTAGTTGGTTGAACGTAATTTCCTTGCACCACACTGACACGGGATACACCTGCACTGCACCGAGGTTAAAAAGTGCAGCCAACTAGACGGGGCTATTTAATATTATGATGACATAAAATTGAATATAGGTGCTAAAATACAATTATTAGGACATTTACTAGTAAGAATATGTATCACTTACCTCATCTTTGTAGGACGATGGATCTCTCTTTATAAGATTCTGCAGCTGAGGAAGATTCAATGGCAGCTGGTTGTTATGTCCATAAACCATTGTGTTTTCTTGTTGTTTCTTTTAATGCAATGTACTGCAATACAAAGTATATAATTAAACACTACTCACCATTAGTAGTTTATTAGAATACATGGGTTGGAGATTTAATAGTGGCAACTATTTATTTAAAAATGATACAAAAGAGATACTTCTCTGAAACTTTTACAGCCCTTCACCAACATTGTGTACAACCATTGCCAGCGATGTGGAAGTCATGGTATACCTGTAGCAGCGCCCGTTCTGTTGATGATTCGAATGGAGCGGTCTATTGCCTGAAGAATCTCTGGAACAGTTTGGAAGTGAATGTCCTTCATCTTGGGGATTAAATCAAAGTCATAGGGGCTTAACTCTAGGAAGTATGGGGCAACTTACCAGCCCCATCGAGTTAACAAATCAGCCACAGGTTGCGCTACATGCACCCCAGCATTGTCCTACAAAATGATGGAAGGATTCAGCAGAAAGTGTTGCCTATTCGTTTGCAAAGCAGGTCGCAGGAAATGTAGATTCCCTGCATGTCTCACGAACACCTTGATGACATTGTCATGCTGTATGGCCGTGGGCACATTTAATCTTTATCCAACTCTGCTGTTGCTGCTTCAAAAACATTGTTGCGACTACACAACTTTAGATAACCCACTCCAACGATACTCTATTCCTCTTATCACTGCACATGTACCCAGTATTGGAAGAGTCCATTTACTGGGACGTAGGATAGATATCAAACTAACGTGTGGTGTAACCGAGAAACATCAGTTCCATTTCATTGTGTATATACAGCAGTGTTGCCACTATGAAATCTCCCAACCCACGTATTATATACGTAGTTTCCCTACAAAAAGGTACATAATATACAGTGCCTTTTATGGTAGAGGTGTCTGTGGAGCAGCGGCTAGTACGGCGGGAAGAGGGATCACCACAGCTGTACGCTGACCTTGGCATTGTACGCGTCAGTGCTTCAGTATTCAGATAACTGGTGTCCAGTTTACATGTGTTTGTGAAGTGTTAACAAGTGTTTTAGATTGTCTTGTTTTAGTTTACGCATTACTGGTCATTTTCTGCAGTCTAATAATGCCACGATATCCGTACAATTTGAAACAAAGCATTTTTATGTACGACTCTTACGTCATTGCAAATTCTTGTAAGGAAGTTAGAATATGTTCTGCAGCAGAATTCCCAGACGTTCCTGTATCACACAGAGACAGTGTTCGGATACTTGTGAACAAATTTAGGGAATCAGGGTCTGTTCTTGACAAGAAGCAAAGGGTAAAACAGTGAGTGCTTAATGACGATAAACTATGTTTGAAGTAGTATCAAAAATCCCTCCAGTGCCTTGCACAAGAAACAGACATATAATGATGTCTGCATGGCGAGCTACCAAGCTTTTAAACTTGAAGCCTTACATTAGAAGAATTGAAAGAAAATATCAGGAGAGAAATTTAAGCAATTTCGGAAGAGGAACTGATATGTGTTAGTGAAAATTTCCTAAAAAGATGTCGTAAGTGTGTGGGTGCAGGAGGACATCATTTCCAACACCTTTTGTAACAAGGTACGTGCTCATTTTAATTGTAACTGTCAATGTAATTGTACTAGATTAATTAATTACATAGCTAGCGATTTCGATTACATGGAAGTTGCATCCAGTTTGCTGGCAGACGTGATCCCACTTCCCGCCACGCTAGCCTCTGCTCCACGGATGCCTCGACCATAAAAGACACTGTATATTATGACAATATATTGCCTCATTTCTATCAGGTTGTTCAGCACATTGTTGACTGACAATTCTTTTTTTTTTCTTCAAGATTATCATCACTTGCAATATTGTTATAATAAAAAAATATACAAATTCTACATGAACCCTGATATAAGTCTTGCTGGTCTCGCCTGGGTTGCCATTTCACTCGTTTTTTTTTTTAAAAAAAACCAACCCAGGTATATGCATGTATACAATAATTCTAATGGAATGACACTATTCTCCTTTACAGTAAACACATCCAGAGAAATTGCCTTATGATTTAGTTAATATTTTTATTCTTTTTTCCATGTTTATGCCTCATAAATTACTATTAAAAATGATTTATCTGTTGTTCTGTATCATGTTACCATATATTAACATGTGTGTAACATTTTTTTTTGTGTGTGGAATAAAAAATTAAATAAATATTTCGGTAAATGTCTGTTATATCGGAGACACATTAAAATTGGATGTTTTGTGTTTCGGATGGTTTGTACTTACCAATTGTGTACTGCCATTATGCTTTATTCACAAAAATAACTTCGATTTTTCACATTACGAGTAATCCTTTTGGTTCCTTTCTTCCGTTGCAGAACATACAATATGGCGTGCACAGCTGTGGATCATTGCACATCGTGCTTGTGTTTTGTCGATTTCTATTGGGTATGCAGTGCTTCCAACCTTCTTAACTGAAAAATACCTACTTTCGTGTTCATTATGTCATCACAAACCATTGACCGATAGCCCCAAAGAACATTCACAATAGTCCCACAAACCATTGACAGATAGCCCCAAAAACCATTCACAGTAGCCCCACGAACCATTGACGGATAGCCCCAAAAACCATTCACGATTGCCCCATGAACCATTGACAGATAGCCCCAAAACACTGGTGAGACCGCGTGACTTTCGATGCTCGCGCCATCTGCAGATACATAATGGAAACAACGGCATAATGTTGTCGCTTTGCACAAACTGCAAGTTGATTATAACAAAAGTGCTTATTTCTTGTTGTGCAGCATTCTACGGCGAGAAAATACCTCCACGAACTTTCAAAATGCTACAAAAACTCATTTCCGTAAGTAGTTTCTTCTGTAAAAATGAAGAAATGTGTCTCTAACATAACAGACATTTACCAATATTTCACTTAGTATGCAGTGTTAATTGGACGTTATACATTCTCCCGTGCCTTTAACTATTCTTCTTCTAACACTACATTTCTAGAGGCACACACCATCAGGTAAACAATTTATTTTTGCCGATGGTGGGGATCAAACCCATGACAGAGCTGTAATTGTTAGTACAAATCCAGTGTGCTAACCAGGGTCCCATGTGAGAAAGCGCTTCACAGTGTTCAAGTCTTTGTTAAGAGACAATCGGCAGTCACTTTGCTTTGACAATCTACACATGCTGTTCATAGTGTATTGCAAGGCAGGATTGGTGATATGAATACATAAGTTTGTCAGTTATAATTAAAAATGTTATGAGCAGTCTCTGGAGTTTTTAGGGTATGGTTGCATTTTATAGAATATTTTCTGGCATGAGTTTACTATAAGGGACCACTCTCCAATTTCTATAAAATTTTGCCTACTTACTAATTTCGGTGTCCTGATGACGTATCTGTAGTTCATATTTGGCGGTCACTTGTTAAAATTGTACATTTACGTGTAGAACTTGTAAAATAACCTTGCGATTTACCACATTCATTGTCCATACACAGCAATTCGGACCCATCTTTCTTTCGCAATTCGTTAATGCTCTTCCTTTACGCACAACAATCTTGTTACCTTGAATATTGACGTCAGACGAGGAATGCCTACGAGGTTAGGTTAGGTTCCATTAGCATAAATACAAAGAAAAATTAATATTTTCGCAAAGAGACGCGTTACCTTGTATTGTCTAACATGAAAAAGCTCTCTCCCGTGACGTCAGAACACAATGTTGCTACAGTGTTGTGCGATAAGTGACACCCATTCGAGGAAAATGGCATGTTCCGTGGAGCTGCTGTTCTTATGGTAGGGTTACGTTACGTTAAGAAAACATAGTTTAATTCGTTTTTTTATCGATTGGCAGAATATGGGCTGCTTAGGAGGAACGTGGTTCATAATTTTTTGGTAACGTTTTGTATCTAGTAATCGGGAAAAGTAAGTTTTAAAGTGCGGAATTTTTTTTTTTTCTTTAAAAAAAACAGAACAACGTGTTCAGGTTGGGCAGTATTGAAATCGTAGCAGCGAAGGAAAAGGTATATTCCTGCACAAATCTAGTGAAAGCAAAAAATGCCTGTGTTGTTAGGTAGCTAGGTTTAGTTCACTTAGCCTAAATAATAATTAGTCATTGTATTTATGCTAATGAAACCTAACCTAACAGGCCTAACCTAACCTTGTAGGCATTCCTCGAAGAAATAATGAAAGAAACTGTGCGTAAACAATATGGACACGAACGAATGGAGAAATGCATTGCTTTTAGTAGCAGGAAAAACATTTTTCATTGTATTTATGCTATTTTAACCCAACCTAACAGGCCTAACATAACCTTGTAAGCATTCCTCGTCTGAAATAATGAAAGAAACTGTGCGTCTGTGGGTGGAATCCGGAGCGACAAATCAACTCGAATTCCGCGAAACGAAGTGTCTCACTTATCGCACAACACTTGAGTGAGTAAACAATATGGATGCGAACAAATGGAGAAATGCATTGCTTTTAGTAGCAGGAAAAACATTTATTAAAATTTCGGTAACCACCAAACGTCTCTAATTCCCTTATTTTCGTATTTTTCACATTGATACTTACATATTCTGCATTCGTAACGATTCTTCTATTTCGCGTTTCGTTTTTTTGCACGCAAATAATCTCAATTTTCGAAATATCGAGTATTTTTATTTTGTTCGTTTTCGCTTGCGTTACACGCAATATGGCGGAGAAATCTTGACTAGCGTAGTCCATGATCAGTGGTTATGCAGTGTTGCAACCTTCTTCATAGAAAAATACCTACTTTCGTGTTACTGATTTTGTATTTTATTCCAGGTTCGAAAACTCCACGAACCATGCACGGATAGACCCACAAACCATTCATAAATATTAGCCCCACGAACCATGCACGGCAAGGTTAGGTTAGGTTCTGTTAGGTTAGGAAACATAGTTAAATTTGTTTTTCAAAATTAATTTTTTTTTCGGGTTCGAAAACCCCACGAACCATTCATAAATAGCCCCACAAACCATTCACGGATAGCCCCACGAACCATTCACGGATAGCCCCACGAACCATTGATGGATAGCCCCACAAACCATTCATAAATAGCCCCACGAACCATTCACGGATAGCCCCACGAACAATTCACGGATAACCCCACAAACCATTCATAAATAGCCCCACGAACCATGCACGGCAAGGTTAGGTTAGGTTCTGTTAGGTTAGGAAAGGTAGTTAAATTTGTTTTTCAAAATTAGAATTTTTTTTACGAACCATTCACGGATAGCCCCACGAACTATTCATATATAGCCCCACAAACCATTCATAAATAGCCCCACAAACCATTCATAAATAGCCCCACGAACCATTCACGGATAGCCATACGAACCATTCATAAATAGCCCCACGAACCATTCATAAATAGCCTTAGAGATACTGGGCGAAAGGGGGGGGGGGGTTATAACCCCCATCAACCTCACATTGAGCACGCCACTGATCCTGTGCACGTCATGTTGTCGCAAGTTCGTAATCAGAAATGATGAACAGTAACTCACGTTTATTTACGTTCTAGAACTGTTACACAGTTACAAAACCGCACATTTGGAAACACTGACCGGTTGTGACGTCATGAAACGCTCGCAAATATTTGGTTCACGTAGTAGACGGACATCAAGGGAACAGCTTTCGTGCATCGGAGTGACATTAATGTCGAAAATTACATGATTTATCTGCAAAAAAAATTCAAAGAGGTGAAAACAAACTTCCAAGACCTTCCTAAAGTATAAATAAACCCATTTCGGTAAGTACTGTCTCCTGTAAAATTAAAGAAATACGTTTTGGGGATACGAAAATTTTACCAAACATTTTTTACGGGCAATAATATAATAGTAATCGTAAAAGGAACACCAGAAAATGGAAGTAGAAGGTACGTACTTTCAGGGGATATAAACTTCGTTCGTCTATTTAGAGGGAAAAAGCAGCCCATGTTCTGCAGTGAGACCCGGTATTGTAAACTCGTTCCTATTTTCGGCTCGGGTACCCTTTTCTACACCCTCGATTTTTCGCACATTTCAAATATTCTCGTTACGAAAATTAGTTCTTCATAAGAAACGATGTTTCTAAATAGCGCGGAAAGTAATTTTTTTTAGATCTACGTGCTAGGAAACTTACGTTTTTCAATATTTAGATTCCTTATGTAACGTCGAAACGGTTTTGGAGGGATTTGATCATGGCGCATCTTGGATTCATGTCACAGGCGCACGTCTGAACATTTTCTTTTTCTTCTTATCTTTGACTTGTGCAATGGGATAATTTGCAATTTTTTCGTGTTATGAATGACTTGTGCAATGGGATAATTTGCGATTTCAATATATTATTTATGTAATTTATTGGCGGATTGGATATTTGAGACATTGCAATTGTTTTGTGCGACTTTAGACATTGGAATTGATTTGTGTGACATTGAATTAAGACAAAAGGACTAAATATGAGATTGACACACGTTCAACGGATGAAGGACATAGAGGACTTTGTTCGACGAGACATTGTAATTGACTTACAGGGAACCTAGCCCCACGAACCATTGACGCTAGCCCCACGAACCATTGGCCCTAGCCCCACGAACCATTGGCGCTAGCCCCACGAACCATTGACGCTAGCCCCACGAACCATTGGCGCTAGCCCCACGAACCATTGGCGCTAGCCCCACGAACCATTGGCGCTAGCCCCACGAACCATTGGCGCTAGCCCCACGAACCATTGGCGCTAGCCCCACGAACCATTGACGCTAGCCCCACGAACCATTGGCGCTAGGCCCACGAACCATTGGCGCTAGGCCCACGAACCATTGGCACGTGGATAGGTTAGTTCAGTTAGGTTGAGATCGATAGTTAAAATTTGGTGTCGTCTTAGTATCACGATCTAGAAATTGGAAATAATTGCGAACCATTTCAAACGACAAAATTTTAACTTTAAACGGCTGTACAGTCGTAAATACTTCTTTCCACGCTCCAATTTTTTTTATTCACAAATAGGATCAAATAATGTTCATAATGAAAAAGAAAAAAATTCAAAATTCGAGGGTGTAGAATAGGGTACCCGACCCCTATTTTCTTGTATTTTATTGTGCATTAAAATACAAGCCCTAGTAATTTTAATGCAAAGACCACTAAACCTTACACATGTGTGTATATTGGAAGGGGATGGAAAAAACTATCTGCACAATCCTTGTACTAATTTACAATAGGAAATGAAGGCAGCATTTTCTGTATTTGCACTTAAGTGAAACATTGATTCAGCTTACAAAATAATTGTTAATGACAGCATAAAGGCAACCTTTATAAATCTAACAAACTGCACAAATGTGGCCAAATACAGATGTGAAAGTTTCTTCATAACATGTGGCACGCTACGTACGTTACATCATCGAATTTACTGCACTGTGTAGAACTTAATATTGATAGTTAATGCCAATAAATTCTATTTCTTTACCTATTTGTGTTATATAGCAAATTGGAAATAACAACAAACACGTTGTTCTCTTCGGAAACCGGAAACGAAATAAACTTCTGCTCACAGGCTACTCAAACGGGGGCAAGAAACAGAAATTAGGTGTCTCCAGAAATGCTCAACGTTGGAGCAAAGCGAGGTATCAAAACCATTGGAAGCAGTTGCTATCTGGATGTTGCGAGGTAGCAATTGCTACGTACAGAGTAGTTATAGTTTTATATTTGGTTCTCTTAGAAGAAGGACGAGGAAAAATGGTTGTAGCAGCAATACCGACCATAGTTATAAGGGTAAAAATGAGATGGCTTCTGTTCGAAGTCATCAGCTTTAACATGTGAAAAGCATGGATTGCAAGTTGACTGTCAATTGTCATCACTCAGCCGTAACTTTCTGGTATTCAACTTTGTATCCATAACATATGAACCTAGAAATCATCTCGCTTTGCTCCAACGTTGAGCGTATCTGGAGGCGCCTACACCACAGACTAATACCTGTTTTGTGCGCAATATTTCCCTATTTTGCGTTTACCTGTTTTGTTTACAATTCTGCAAGAGGAATTAATCATTTAACTGCCTGAATGAGCTATGGCACTACCTCTATTTCCAAGTTTAAGTCCTAAAATTACTGATCCATTATGGTTCAGCGTAGACAGACCGTGTGATGACGAATGTGAAATTCTGCAATTGGAACAGGAACACCAGACATGGGTATGCAATGAGAACCCCCACATTAGGCGGGAATTGTGTGCGAGATATATTTTTACGGAGTGACTATTTTCACAAGGTGGTGAAGCTAGCTTTTGAGCTATTTTCATCAGATTTTAAACTGCATGTGCATGATCTGCAATCTGGCCTGGCGTGCTACATGAATGTATATTCCTTACTTGTGATGTGTATGAAGCTTACGTTGGTGTGCATTTATTTTCGTGAAGGAGACAAGTACTTCTTTTCTGCACATTATGGAGAGGTGTTCTGATGTAAACTAGTTTTGCAAATATATCACATGACATAAATACGAAGGAGTATTACCTTCCTAAATGCTTTTATTGTTAGGTTAGGCAGGTCAGGTTTATGGTTTTTAGCCTTAAAATTAGGCATACAATACCGGACCACTCTCCAATTTCTATAAAATTTCGCCTACTTACTAATTTCGGTGTCCTGATGACGTATCTGTAATTTATATTTGGCGGTCACTTGTTAAAATTGTACATTTACCAGTGGCGAAGCTCCTATGAGGCTTTTGAGGCTTAGCCTACCCAAAAAAATGTTGAAATTAAAATGTTCTTGTACCCTGTAACAATCAAAGTTCGTTAAAACGAATTAAACTATGTAATCCGAACGTTTGGTTCCGCCGATCCTTCCATATATCTCGTCAGGCAGGCCAGAAAGAGAGAGTGCTTTCGGGCCGAACTGTGAGGCTTTTCGTCAAAAGCCTCACGTTTAAAAGGCAGCTACAGCGTGAGCTCTGTGTAGGTGGGAGGGGAAGGTAAGGACTGCCGATTCGCTGGGTAAAAGTGGCTAGCCTCAGAACCAACCTGTCGTGCTTCTAGTCTTCTTGTGCAAAGTGCGTCGTTCATGCGCTGCATTGTTGAATGTTAATTTACTTCAAGTACATGCACGCGTGTGTGTCACATAGTGTATTTATGTTATAAAAATATAATACTGTGAAATTGTGTTGGAAACTCTAAGATGATTTGCAGTAAAATAAATGTAAGTGAACAAGACTTCGTGGCTCTCAGATGCTTAACCTACGAAATCTTGGACACACTGACTGTACAACTGGAAATACGTTTTGGAGATTTTGAAAAGATAAAATTTGTGGAATTGGTAGACCAAAATAGCTTTGGGGAATATAAACTACATTTTCCTGTGATGAAATTAAGTAACCTTCTGTCCACACATTCATTTTTCAACAAAGAACGATTAGAAAATGATTTAAAGAATATCTATGCTGATGAAGAAAAGCATTTACCTCCTGCAGACCTTCTAAAATTCATAGTTAGCAATGATCTTCAAACAATCTACAAAGAAGTAACACAACTTATCAAGTTGGTCTTGACATTCCCAGCTTCCTCCGAAAGAAGTATGAGCACCTTCAAGAGAGTAAAAAAAATTATCTCCGTAATTCAATGCAAAATAAAAGATTTAAGTTCTCTCAGTACAATAGCCATTAAAAAAAACTGGTTAAAGAACTTTCTATTGATCAAGGCTTCAAGGAAAGAGTAATTGATACTTTTTCGACCAACAAGAATCGACGCATGAACCTGTTGTATATAAAAAAATATAAGCAGATTTTTCAGCCTACCCAGTATTTACACCTTAGCTTCGCCACTGACATTTACGTGTAGAACTTGTATAATAACCTTGTGATTTACCACGGTGATTGTCCGGGTACTAGTTTACTATCCTTCGGACACATTTAATTTATAATAACTTCTTAGCAGTAAATTCAGCAACACTGCCAATGAATATAATAAAATAAGACAAAAGGGTAAATTACTCGTATCGGACAAACGGCTGAAATTTGCTAGTTCATTTAATTTGAATATTCGTACTTACGTATTCTGCATTGAGAAACATTGCTGAAGGTGGCATTTCGCTTATTTCACGGAAATAAGCTCTATTTGCGAGATATCGAGTAAGTTTTCTTCTTTTCTTTTTGCCTTCGGTAGCATGCAAAATGGCGGTCACAGTGTCACTACCGTACTCTGCATGCAGTGTTTCCACCCCACTGCACCCAAAAATACCTAAGTAGCCCCACAAACCATCAACACATAGCCTCACAAACAATTCATACATAGCCCTCGAACCATTTCCGGTAAGATTAGGTTAGGTTAGGTAGGGTCACTTTTAGGTTACAATAGTTAAAAATTGGTTTAGAAAAAATATGCGTAGTCCCACAGACCATTTGTGGAAACTTACCTTCTTCAGTTACAAAAACACGTGTTTGGAAACGCTGACTGGGATTACGTCATCACACACAGGCTAAATGGATGCAAGAGCTTCCGTGCATTGGTCACACATTTATGTCGAAAAATAGATGATTTACTGGCAAAATGCAATGAACGATCCGAGTGTTATGCTATGATTCAGGAAATTATATTGCTAGTGAAAATAGTCCTTTACAACTACTTTAATGACCTTTTAAATGTCCATGTAGGAGATAAATCAGAAGTGAATGAAGTACACACAGCAGAACCTTTAGTTCCAGAACCTAACTTGACTGAAGTTAAAGAAGCTATTAAAAGGCTAAAGAATAACAAAACACCTGGCATTGATTTAATACCAGCTGAGTTAATTAAATATGGTGGAAATTCATTAATATGTCAAATTCATAAATTAATTTGTTTAATATGGAATAAAGAAGAAATCTCTCAACAGTGGAAAGAATCCATAATTGTTCCTGTGTTTAAAAAAGGTGATAAAATGAACTGAAATAATTACCGTGGAATTTCTCTACTCTCGACAACATATATAATATTATCTAACATTCTTTTAACAAGACTAACCCCATATGCTAATGAAATTATAGGTGATTATCAATGTGGATTTAAACGCAACAGATCAACTACAGATCAAATTTTTCACATCAGACAGACACTTGAAAAAAAGTGGGAATATAATCAAAATGTCCATCAGCTATTCATTGATTTAAAAAAAGCATATGATTCGGCCAAAAGAGATAAATTATATAATATATTAGTAGAGTTTGGAATACCTAAGAAGCTTGTTAGTATGACAAAAATATGCACCAGTGAAACAGAAAGTAAAATTCGTGTGGGTATTAATATGTCTGACAAATTTACAATTCATGATGGGTTAAAACAAGGAGATGCATTATCTCCATTGCTCTTTAATGAAGGTAAAATAAACTAAAGAAGGACTAAAATTAAATGGTGTGACTCAGTTGTTAGCATATGCAGATGATGTAGACTTACTGGGGGATGATGTGAATACAATTAAGAATAATGCTAAAATATTTTTAAAAACTGCTAAAGAGATAGGTTTGGAAGTTAACAAAGAGAAAACTAAATATTTGCTTACAGGCCGAAACCAAGTGTTAGGTAATAATCAAAATCTAATTATTGATAACAACTCGTTTGAACCAGTTTCCAAATTCAAATACTTAGGAGTAATATTAACAAATGAAATTTATATTAAAGAAGAAATAAAAAGTAGGCTTAATTCAGGAAATGCATGTTGCTTCTCTCTTCATAAACTTTTGTCTTCTCGTTTAATATCTAAGAAACTAAAAGTTAAAATATACAAAACAGTAATTTTGCCTGTAGTATTATATGGGTCTGAAACTTGGTCCCTTACATTGAAAGAGGAACACAAATTGAGAGTATTTGAAAATAAGATCCTTAGGAAAATATTTGGACCTAAAAGGGATGAGGAGACAGGTGAGTGGAGAAGGATACATAATTTGGAAGTACATAATTTGTATTCATGTCCAGATATTATTAGAATAATTAAATCTAGAAGACTTAGGTGGGCAGGCCATGTGGCACAAATGGGAGAGGAAAGAGGAGTTTACAGGATTCTTATTGGGAAACCTGATGGTAAGAGACCTGTAGGAAGGCCAAGACGAAGATGGAGGGACAACGTTGAGATGGACCTAAGGGAAATATGTAGGGATGGAAAAGAGTATAAAGAACTTGCTCAAGATAGGGAAAGATGGAAGGCCTGTGTTGCTGCACCCATGAACCTTCGGGTTTAAGAAGGCTAAAGAGTGAGTTAGTTAGTGAAAATAGTCCTACATGCTGTTCTCACCACCTGGTGAAAATAGCCGCAGCCATATTTTTATGTTTTATTTTTGGTAACAATGTAGTATGGGCACAGCATATTTCTTCATATTAAAAGTTTAGTATCCCCGAAACGGCTGGAATTACTTTATTTTCTTCTTTTTCACATTGATACTTACGTATTCTGCATTCCTAAGGATTCTTGAAGGTACCTTTTTGATTTTTTCACGCAAATAATCTCAATTTTCGACATATAGAGTAATTCTTGTTTGTTCGTTTTTGCTTGCGTTACACACAATGAGGCCGAGAAGTCTTGGCTAGCGTTGTCCATGATCAGTGGTTATGCAGTGTTGCAACCTTCTTCATCGAAAAATACCTACTTTCGTGTTACTAATTTTGTATTTTTTTCCAGGTTTGAAAACCCAACGAACCATGCATGTAGCCCCACAAACCATACACGGCAAGGTTAGGTTCGGTTAGGTTAGGCAAACATAGTTAAAATTGTCATGTTCTTGGAAAACATCGGTGTGGTTGAAGCACACAACATATGATTCACGTAGTGCAGGGCATGAAATTTCAAGTTTGAAATCAGTCGCCGGACTAAAATCTTTGGTTGCCACTATTTTATATTGATAAATAATAAAAATATGAGCAATTATTAAATATTAATGTTTGTGTAGCGCTGTCGTTCTGCACTGAAGTACCACTTATCAATCGCAGCTGCTGGGTCAAACTCTGACAGGGAGGATGGTGGGGGGGGGGGGGTCCGTTTACGGAAACTCTGAGCAAATCATCCAGTGTCTCAGTCTTCAGAGAGTTCCTGTAAGTAGTGTTGAGTCTGTTGTGACAGCTGAAACCTCCCTCACATGAGGCTGTGCTCACTGGTAGAACAGCACAAAATGTCAAAATCTGGAGCAAGTTGGGGAATCTTGCTGAACACTCTGCACTGTGGATCTTCTCCAGCGTCTGATTCAAATCTGGAGAAGGAAAGAAAAGTTTGTATTCTGTCCACTCTGCTGACAGAACATCCATTTTCTCATTATAAAGGATCGGGTTAAAGTATATGTAGATCTTCTTTATTTCTTCTATCCCAAACTGAAGATTATTTTCTTTGGGAGGCCAACCCAAGGTGTCGAAAACATGCAGAGATGCAATCGCATCTGTTGACATAGACGGCAATGTTTCTGTGATGTACACCTTCGCATTGTTAATTAAGTTTCCTCTAACAGTCTGAAACTCTTGCACATCCCTGATCTTCCCTGAAATGGATACATGGTCCAAGAAATCTTGTTCGCTTGGTCCAACATTAGATTCCAGGTCAGCCAAAACTGAAATACAGTGTTCAATTCTTATTTTCAGAGATGAAATCAAAAGATTCTTATTTTGTAGTGCCACGCTTAAAGGGTTCAATTTCCCGTAGAAATACAAAAGGAAGTACAGAAGCTTAACAAATTTAAATTGCTTCAAACTTTCCAGCAAATCCTTAGCTTTAGCGCCATCATTGTCTTTTCTATGGGCCACCTGTTCAAGATGGGTCACAACAGCTTTGCATGAATGCAAGAGAGCTCTTTTTGCACGTTCTTTGCTGGCTAACCACCTAATAGTGTGGATATCACTCAGTTTTAGAATTTCTTCTATAACTTCTGCCGTTTCTCTCAAGAGGTGAAGTCTTGAGGCGTGTTTGACACACATTTGAAACAACAAAATTTTAGTTGCCAGCCCAAAACTTTTGGTCGCCAATGGCGACCTGGCGACCGGAAATTTCGTGCCCTGACGTAGTGGAAGGACATAGAGGCAACAGCTTTCGTGCATTGGAGAGACATTAATCTTCAAAAATACATGATTTACCAGCGAAATAAATTAAGCAATGGGAAAAAACATTTCCACGGCCTTTCAAAAGTGTACGGAAAGTCAGTTCGGTAAGTACTTTCTCCTGTAGAATTGAAGAAATACTAAAATTTTACCTTCTTCATTTTTACAGAAGAACCTACTTACGGAAATGAATTTCTATACCATTTTGAAAGTTTGTGGAGGTATTTTGTTTCGTTGTGGAATCTATTTGACCGGGAATTCTTGTGTTTTTGAAGGAAAATATCTCTCCGACTCACAATAGATGTTGTTTTTATTTGCTTCCTCTGTGTGTACCAGATGTTGTGTATGTTTGATGATGTAACACCCTGTCAGTGTTTCCAACCACACCGTTGTTTTCGTTGCCAACCTAACCTTACCGGAAATGATTCGTGGGGCTACTAGCCCTAAAAAACATTCACTGATAGCCCCACGAATCATTTCTGGTAAGGTTAGGAAAGCATAGTTTAAAATAAAAATCCGTGCATAATGTACAATTTACACACGTGACGAATACGAAAGTAGGTATTTTTCGGTGAAGAAGGTTGGAAACACTGCATACCAACTGATGTAGCACAATGCGACTCAAGTTGAGCCTGCCATATTATGTGTTACGCAAGCGAAAAAAGGAAGAACAATAATTACTGTTAATGTGAAAAATTGAAATTATTTTCGTGAGAAAATCAAAATGCAATCTTGAGAATCTTTCACAATGCAAAATGTGTAAGTACGAATGTTAAAAATGAGGAAATAAACGAGTGAGAGGTGTTGTGCCCATATGAGGGTCATTATTTATATTTTGAGCCTTGGCAACACTGATTGAAGTTAGGCGCGATTTGACGTTTGCACGGAATCGTCTGGCATTATTGACCATAACGTACTTCAAATGTTTTGTCAATAGCTTCATTTGTGTTGTTTATGTTGCCTTGGAGATTGCTCGACAACAATAAAATGGAATTAACTCGTGAACATTTTCGTGCGATGATTTTTTATGATTTTCCACGTGGACTATCAAGACAAGAGTGCATCGATCAACTTACTTCCACATTTGGCGATGAAGCCCCATCCTTTGCCACTGTGAAACGCTGGTATAACGAATTTAATCGTGGCCGCCATTCGCTCACCGACGAGATTCGCGAAGGTCGTCCAAAATCAGTTGTTGTTCAAGAAAACATTGATGCAGTGCAAAACCTAATACTGCAAGATCGTCATGTGACATACTGTGAGATTGAGGCAACCATAGGCATTAGTTCCACCAGCATATATAAAATATTACATGATCATTTAGCTGTAAGAAAGGTATGTTCTCGTTGGATCCCACACAATTTGACAAAAACTCAAAAAGACGCTCGCGTCAATTGGTGCAAACAAATGCTCAATAAATACAATCGTGGTGCTTCAAAAGACGTATATAAGATTGTAACAGGTGACGAATCATGGATATATGCATATGAGCCGGAAAGTAAACAGCAGTCGACTGTATGGGTGTTTCAAGATGAACCCAATCCAACAAAAGTTGTACGTGCTCGAAGCACATCGAAATAAATGGTCGCCTGTTTTTTCGGGAAAACTGGTCATGTTGCAACTGTACCTTTAGAGGAACGTAGAACGGTCAACTCTGAATGGTACACAACAATTTGTTTGCTAGAGGTCTTCGGTCAAATACGGAAAACAAACAAATGCCGTCGGATCATTCTTCATCGAGACATTGCCAGCTGTCACACATCTCGTCTAAGAACCGACTTTATGAACAGTCAAAAAATCGAATTGATGGGTCATCCGTCGTACAGTCCTGATTTGGCACCCAATGACTTCTTCTTGTTCCCGAATGTCAAGAATAAATTGCGTGGACAACGATTTTCGTCGGCGGAAGACGCCGTTGATGCGTTCAAAAACCATATTATGGAGGTGTCTCAAGAAGATTGGTAAAACTGCTTTGACAAATGGTTCGAACGAATGCAAAAGTGTATTGACCATAAAGGAGAATACTTCGAAAAACAATAAAGCAGTTTTCAATGCCAGATTCCTGTTTTTTCATTGTTAGGCTCAAAATATAAATAGTGACCCTCGTACTACATTGTTACCTAATTTTTTTCATTCATCGTATCGTCTTGATTTTTTTTTTCAGTTGCCCAAGATCTGTTTTTAGGAACATGTAGTATTTTGTGTCAGGATAATGGTTTCAAATGTTTAATAATTTTTTGCAAGTTTTGTAGGGGTATTAGAAAGTGCTTTAGATTAGTGGGAACAATTGTGGAAATAAGTTTGAAACTTGGAGGAACTAATCAGTTGTTGAAAGCTTGGCCCAAGTTCCTTTTGTTTTATTCCGATTTCATCATGCTACGAATTCAATTTTAACATTGTTCGATTTCGATTTATGTCTGTTAACACATACTGCAGAGTTTTAGCGATTACTTAACATTTTGTTCAATATATGCTTTCGTAGTTAGGGCAGGCCATGTGTGGTTCTCTTAGCATTAAAACGAGAAGTCCCTAAGTGCATTCTACTATTCTCACTAGTCTGATACTTACAGTCGTTTGTCAAAGGAAAATACATTGTCATGGAAAGTGTGCATGCGTAAGGTAATTTTTAAGTTTTTTTCTTTCAAAATAAGTAAAATTCTACGATAATTAGTCTTCCTGCTAGGAGAGTTTGAAAAAAATCATAAAACAATCTGAACTGTTACCGAAAGCTTCACTAAGCATTATTGACCATAAATAAATCTTGTTGAATTGATGAACAAATTCCTCCAGCAAAATTTGAAAGTTCTGCCCTCCTACCTTCATGATACCAACCACTTCCTTCAGAAAACCAATGCCCTTCCACTATTGCCTGCAGATAACATCCTTTCACTTCCTTCTACGTCAATATCCTTCACACCCATGACCTTCACTCCACCAAATTCTACCTCAGCAGCAGACCAAAACCCCATAATCCCACACACACAACCTTGTCCTCACTCACATGCAGCAACTTCACCTTTGAGGAAAATTTCTCCAGATCTGAGGCACAAGAATGGCCTCATCCTATGCCAACTTCATGGGCAGACTCGAACAAGAGTTCCTGGAGGCCCAAACCTTAAAACCACTTCTGTGGCTCATTTTTATCAATGACATTTTCATGCTCTGGGCATAGACATGTGGAGAACTGGCCCTATCCACTTTGCTAGACTAACTCAACCATTTCATTTCTATGAAGTTCACCTGGAACCATTCCATCAATCCAATCACCTTCCCACATGCAGATGTGCATATTGACGAAGTAATTTGAAAACACCAATCTACGTCAAACCCACCAACCACATGCAGCACTTAGGGAGAATTCACACCGAAGAAACACGTGACATGCAACATGCGACATGCAACACGAAACATGTGTCACTTGGAAGCTAACACTCAGTAATCAATGCAACCTTTCAAACCGAAGAGACATGGCAAGATGCACGTGTTGCTTACGTGCCTCTCGTACTGTGCCGTTTTCTCAATACCGTGCATCGTGTTGCTTCAGTTTGTTGTTCGCACATGCGCAGCGAATGCTTCTTTCCAACAAGCTGTATTTAGACTCTAGAAGAGAGCCCAACCGGCATTATGTTTGATCCTCTTATTTGTTGATATAATAAAGTATCGATATGTACAATGTTTTAAGATTTAAACACAACGTTCATTTCGCTTTATCAAGTTTTTTGATGCAGTTATCTATCGGTTGTAATTTGCCTTCAACATCGTGAAAAGAGGCCGTGTTTTGGCCATTTACCTGACTGCTTTTATTTGAAAAAGTCAGCTTATGGAGGCACTTTAGTCCAAAATATATTTGTCTACATGGTAAAGTACTCTAGTGCTTGTTTTTCAACCACCGGACCGCGACCCGATACCGTGCCCTCATATCAACTATACTGAGCTGTGAAATGTACTGCTGAAACTGGTTGACAACTATCATAATCCCAATATCATATTTGAGTTGTGAGTTTTCGTTTTTTAAGTCCATTTTATGCACAAATAGACTAATCAGAATTGGATCTGCCCGGTTATCGAACCCGGGATCACTTAATTACAAGGAGACGACGTTACCACTTTGTCTTCCATATTTTTATATTTGTAAACAATCTTACACACGTAATCAAACTATTATTACTCTTATGATTATGCTAGCATTTATTTATAAATATTTAATTTCATAGGTACATGTTAATTCATGCATAAAATCTTCAATACTGTAAAGATTTACGAGGAAAATTCTTCTGCTAAGGGCATTGACTTAAAAATAATGCAGTGACATTGTTTCACGAAGGTTGAGAACCATTTCTCTAGTGTTTAGGTATTCGCTTTATTCAGGCTGAAAATTCTGGCGTATTCAGTTTGAGGTCAGTGCATATTATTTCTCAGTTTTCTCGTGCACAACATTCCTCTCCCAAGTTTCAATAACTTACACAAATTTTACAACGCAATTTACATGTAACAATGTCTCTTGTTACGTTATTTTTGGGTGACTAATAAACTGATTAATGCAATTATATCGGTACCATCATGCAAACTGAGCAAAGAAACCAGTGTCGCTTGCCACGTGCATCTTGTCTCTTCGGTGTGAAACACTTGTGTCGCGTGTTGCATGTTGCATGTCGTGTGTTTCTTCGGTGTGAATTCTCCCTTACACTTCTCCAGTTCTCACCCCCCTCCCCTCTCCTGACAGAACTACAACCTCCGCCTACACCAAGCCTTGGTCAACTGTGGTTATTCTTGTACCCTGGTCACAAAACAAATATCCTGAGCTGCCTCACACACCCCAGCAAGAAACCTGGTCTCCAACCTCTTGTACACCCAACGGCAAAGAAACAGTAGGCGAATTGTCCACCACTATTTTCACACACAGTGTGATGACAGTGAACTGAAATAATGACGTCAATAAGCAGAGGGTGATGCCTGCTTTGAACCAATATAGTTTCATTCCTTAAAACAACACAGGATGTAGAATAAGAAAGTAATGAAAATAGTGGTGGACAATTTGGCCTACCATTATCTTTGCTGTTGGCTGTACTTGTCATCCAGCATTACCCTCACATGAACAATATCAGACACACCCTCCATTTTTTCCTCACAGTGATCCTGATGCCAGAAACATATTTCCTACAAGCCCTTGGTAGTTTTTGAAAGCCCCTTCTACCTCCCAACACATGCTGGTCCACAATGCCCCTTCACCCCACAAACAACCCCTTTTTACCAAGGTGCAAAACCTGCGCCATTTTCCTCACTTCCCATACCCTCCACCCCAATGGAACCTCCCATGCCTCCAATGTCATATCATTGCCTGCAACATTTGTGATATATTTTGCCTGTGGGAACCATCCTTCAACCTCGGGATCAAGAATCACAATATCCCTTTCAAGGACTGCCTCCAGATGATGATCATCCACCGCTTACCCCAATCTACTTTCACATCAGGATGAAAAGGATGGGAGAGGGCCTACACATCAGCCATGACTACAACTACACCATCTGGCTTGAATAAGACCATTCAGTAACTTTCCCAAGGAACCCCACCTCCAATCCCAACCCTTCCCTTTCCTTACATTGTGCCCCAACCCCTGACACCACACACTATGGCGCAGAGCTTCTGACAAGTCTGGTAAGAGAATCACGATTTCCTGTACTCAATTATATCTTTGATCTGGACCTGTCAACTTTGCCAATGGATGCTGGAACATTTTATCATAGTCTTATGAACACAACAATAATAATAATAAACCAACTTGAAGAGTACCAGAGCCTTTATTTCCAGAAAATAAAATACAAGGTTTTTTCGTAAATAAGTGGACTTTACTCAGTGTAATTCCAAAAGTGGTTTTCATTTGGTATATTTTCCATGCTTGTTGAGACATCAATCCCACAGATACTAAAAAGTGTTTTCTAAAAAATAATAAAAAACTGTTTACTTATGATATGCGAGTATATCTCGTTATTGTAAGCAACGTTTCGGAGGTCTTACCACCCCTTTTTTCAGGCTACTTTCTTAGCACAAGTGAGTACTGCTGATACCATCATGGGTGACTGAGGAGAGGTATATGTTTCTGCAGGTAGATTATGGATATGGAAAGTTTTTATCAAGGCATGGGCAAGTCTTTTAGCAATTTTTATTCCAAATGAAACTTTTTATCCTATTCCTTGTTTTACATAATTGACATGGGATGCAGTACTGACTTGTGCCAAGAAAGTAGCCTGAAGAAGGGGGGCTGTAAGACTCCCAACACGTTGCTTACAACGAGATATACTCGCAGAGTGAGTAATTTGCATGTGTGCAAATATGAACCCACAGCCTGTCAGTTATTTTTCTGTTGAACTGTTCAGGCTGGCTGTGAAGCCAGGAAGAAAATGCAATTTGCATGTCTGACGCAAAGTGCTTCCACTTGTGGATCCTCTCCATTGGGCCAAACATGTGAATCCCAAGTCAATAAGCTGGGACTGTGCAGAGGGTGGGATAGCACATCCCAGCCAAATTGTCAGATTTTTGTCAAGGTGTGAGCTACTGTATGTGACCTTCATCCGTCACCTGGATCGAACGGCCTGGAAGTGGCAGATCTGCTGCACTGCTTCTCTCTTCTTGGAATGTCTTCCACCAATTAAACACTGCCGTATACGGCAAAGCTTCATCCCCGTACACCACATTTAACCGGCTAACAATCTCTGCTGGCTGCACACCTTCAGCACACAGGAACTAAAACACACTGTTGCGCATATCTGGAAGAATCCCTCCCTGCATTCATTCACGTTTGAGGGTCAAAGGTCTACCTGTGAATAAAACAGTAACATGCGCAATAGACAAATATATCAATAAACACAATCGGATTTTCCTTATTTCTACGTACACTGAAACCACAGGTCCAGTACACATATTTACATGTACTCTTACATGTATATATTGACTTGGTCTGCCCGAAGTGCCTAAATATGGAACTAGAACTGGAAAAGAATTGACTCTATGAACCTGTTAATGCACCTCAAACAACATGATTTTTATTTTAATAAATCTATTTTTTGATTTTTTTGAAAAACATACTTAAAATTGTTTGTAATTTTTTTGTCACAATACATATCATTGTCGAAGCGTGACATTTTTACGTTGTAATAGGAAGACTTGCCAAACGTCAGAGTCAATCTTTCACCTGAGAGGGGGAGGGATGTTTCTCCAGGATAAACGCTAAGGTCATGTGTTATGTTGCCCGATTCATATTCTAGTATCAGAGTGATAATAATATCTCACGGTTCTGTAAGCACATGTCCACAGTATCTCAACAAAACGAAAAATCCTGAGTTTGTTTACCATTCATTTCCGTCCGATGAGAAGTTCCAAAAATTGGGAGAGCAAATCCTATCGAAAATACAAAATTTCAGGTAACCCGAAAAATGATTAAATTGTTGAACCTCTTTCCCAAAAATTTGTATTGCCTTTGAAATCCAGGTCGTAAAGTTTCAAAATCGAGATTTTAAATTTTCCAGAATCCTGATAATTTTGGCCATTCCTAGTGAGGAGGTAGCATGTGGTAGGAAAAGGTTGTGTCTGAATAAGTATATCTGTCACCTCGAGAATAAAAATCTTGATCAGTTTTGTTTGTAAGCGTAGTAAACACAAAGGAACAGGAAGTACTTCATGTTTTGTAAAACAAGAACATGTTTTTCAAAATCTATATTTGAACAGTAGGATCCAAAAAATTAAAAGGAGAAATAATGTGAAGGAAATACAATGGATCTGGAACTGCTGTTTCTCCAGTTCTTTCCAGCAGTAATTGTTGGTATATTTATGCTTTTCCTTATATTTTTTCTATACACCATTACTTTCATGTATTTGTGTAAGCTGTGTTGCGATGCTCTTCAATATGTGTCAATATTCTATAAACAAATTTCCATATTTAAAGGTTTTAATTAAAGATGTAAGTGCCCGCTGTAATTCCGGAATCCTATAGTTATTCTAACCTAAATAAATTTATTCCTGTATCCAGATCCCCAATTATAATTGGAAATAACAACAGATCTTTTCTCTCTACTGGGAGTACTATTTATAGTGATACCAGTAATAAGAAAATATTAATTGAGTAATTGTGACATTCCCATTATTTCTGCAACAATGCAAACATAGCGTTCCTTCAATAGTAATGTATACTTACTTCTCTGGAGGCCTGTGTAATGTTCATCACTCCTCATTTGCGTGTCAAAATTTTTTTGGTCCAAACCCCATTTCTTGGATCTATGTATTTGCTCTGGCCTTCAAGAATGTAATCCAAACATTATTCATCCTTTCTGATTTACCTACTAGAGTAGAAAGTTGATTAAATGTTGTCTATCGGCTGAACACCTCTCTTTCGTTTATTTCATCACTTTTTACATTCGTAATTACCTATTGTGCATTGCGAAATGTTCTTTAAGGTGAAATATTGCTTTTCTGACGTTTTGTGACGAAAATAATGTCAATAATAACCCCATGAACCATACACGGATAGCCCCACGATCCATTCACGGCAAAGTTAGGTTCGGTTAGGTTAGGCAAACATAGTGGTCATAGTAATATCGTCAAAAACACATGATTTACCGCTCCAGCAGATTCTACGATGACAGAAAATATCTCCACGAAGTATCCAAATGCTAGAAAAACTCGTTCCAGTAAGTACTTTCTTGTGTAAAAATGAAGAAATCCGTTCGTCCGATTGACAACTTTTACCGAAAGTTGATCTTTAAAAAATGAAAATTGAAATATAGATCAGTATTGTTTACTATGTATGTTGTAGCACATAGTTGTCTAATTTTGCTTTCACTAAATCAAAATAGTAGAGTGTAATTACTATATTTTTTTCTTCCTTACAGTTGAACAACATTGCCCAAAAGAATAGTGAATTATCGCCAATTGGGAAAACAGCCTCTGAGGTAATAACAATATATTGTAAAATGTATTTCCTTTATCTAGAAATATGATTTCACCATTTTCAGTGTACAAAGCCAGGGGAAAGCTACACAGAATAGGAGACCTGTTTTATCATTCTTCTATTTGTCTTGGAATTTAAATTTTTCTAACTGTTCACATAGCTGCATTCATCTTATCTTCATTGCCTGAATATCTTTAATTTGTTCAATGGTTCAACCATAACTTGACTTGTGGACATAGCATGTACAGTGCCACCAGTGCCTTAGGGCATTTCTAAAGAAGTAATGAATTTGTTTGGAAGGCAACTCACTTTATTTTCAGTGATTCACAATTAACTTTTAATATTTGATTATGTCTTTGTGTTGAGACAGTTTTCTCTTGCAGTAAAAGTACAAGATGTAAATTTAAAAGATTGTAACAATTTAAATAAATGTTAATATCCTTAATTGAATGATATCCATAGTTTTCAGCTTCATCGCAAATGTTGTACAGTGGGATCCATGAGTATTACCGTGCAAATTGTCCATCACCATGTTCGTGCATTTTATTTGACCCAATAAAATCTTCAAGAATTAAAAGAAAACTCAAAATAAGCTGTCGACAACTTCTTAGCCAGCATACAGAAAAGTCCATCGGTTAAAAACACATAGGATGTAAGAGAAAAATTAATGAAAATAGTCATGGACAATTTGCACGGTAATACAAATGGATCCCACTGTACCAGTATATAGATTATTGTATTCATGTTCTTAATTGTTCAAGAGTAAGGGTAAGTTTTATCATTCATGCTAACAATAATGCCAAGATTTTAATTGGGGTAACATCATAAAAACTAAGTTACAAATCTCGGCAACAAATTGCAAGGAAAAGCTATTAAAATGCTATGTAGAGAGAGATGGAAAAGAGGTTTTTTTTGTGTTTTTTTTTAAATTTCACGTGTGTGGTTTTGTGTGAGTAATGGAATGATTGTACAAAATTTCATTAAAGCATGGTATTATCTCTTGGCTCAACATGTCTTCCACATATTACACCTTCAAACTGGCTAACTAGGCTATGGTACCTGGTTCTTTTACGTGTGAGAGAGTTTGGCTGAAATGCTGCTGCCAAGTTTCATCACTGGTTTAATAAAATATGAAATAAAGAGAAACAGATAAAGTGTACACCTTGGAGATAGGGGATCTTACCGGCTGTGCAGAGGAATAAAAACAATGACACCTCTTGCTTAAACCTGAAAAAAATCACTCTGAAAGCCTTAAGTAACAAACATGTTCATTGTGCTATAGTTTTCATGTCTAATTTTCTTCTGTAGTTATTTTCAAATATCACAAAATAGTTTTTGAAAATGCCATCAATTGAAAACTTTTATTTTTTTAAAGTTGAACAACTTTTATGTTCAGTTGTATTTAAATTTTAACCACTGTACCTGTTTTTTTTGTTTTTTTTTAAAATTCAAAGATTAGATATGCCTAGATTAGATTAGTCTAGACTACTCTTCTTCATTGCTTACCTCTATAACTCCAAACAAATATCATTCCTATTTTTAAATCTGGAAATGCTAACGATACTACATGTTATAGGCCCATTTCTCTCCTTTCCACACGGGCCTCCCCCATGGCACAGTGGTAGCGTCATTGCCTTGTAATCAAGGGGTCCCGGACTGTAGGTCCAGTCCCGATTAGCCTTACTGTGCATAAAGTGGACTTATAACACCAACTCAAACCAACTCTCCTTTCCACACTTGCTATTGTCTGTGAAAAAATTCTGAAAAAAAAGACTTCTGAAATTCACATCCCCTTACATTAACCCAGCACAACATGGCTTTCTTCCAAATTCTTCATGCCTTACCAATCTGTCTTGTATGCAATCCTGTGCCATAAACACAATTACTAATCATAATCAGTTAGATGTTGTTTACTTTGATCTGTCCAAAGCTTTTGATTCAGTGGGCCACCACCATTTACTGCATAAATTATCTAACAGATTTAACATCACTGGAAACACGTTAAAATTAGTGAAAGACTATCTAAGAAATAGACAACAACACGTTATACTTCCTGGAACTCATTCTAACTGGCTTCTTGTTATATCTGGTGTGCGGCAAGGAAGCGTTCTTGGCCCTCTGTTATTTGTATTATATCTGGATGATCTCACAGACCTCTTTAATTCCCCCATCTCAAGCACAATTCTATGTTTGCCGATGATTGCAAGATTATGAGAGAAATAAAACCGCCATCAGACATGCAAATTCTCCAAAGTGACATTAACAGATTCTCTGAATGGTGTAAGTGATGGAAACTGTCCACAAACCCTTCTAAATGCTCATACATAACAATTTCATTGAAACAAAACATTCTTGAAGGCAATTATACACTCACTGACCTCCCTGTAGCAAAAGAAGCACAACACCGAGATGTAGGTATCCTCATAGATTCAAAACTAAATTTCGATAATCACATATCAACCATCACAAAAAAGGCAATGTGTATGCTAGGCCTACTTTACAGATTCACCGAAATCAATAACCCGAAAGCACTTTCCATTTACTTCAAGATATTTGTGTCCCCCATTCTAGAATATTGTTCACCAATCTGGAACATGGCTGCCCATTCTCATACCTCCAAGATAGACAGCGTTCTCAGCTTTTTCCTCTCCATCGTTCGATATAAAGTGCCTGCCCTAAGAGATCTGCTTGTAAAACTGCATATTAATATTCCAGAAACTCGTAGATACATTGCATATATGAAATTGCTATATAACATTATAAATGAAAACTTAAGATGCAGCATCCCACTCCACGAACTCTCACTCAGAGTGCCTAGACATAAAACACGGAGCAAGGAAACTTTCCACACTACAACTCCCAGGCTCTCACTCATACAACGATCACTATTCCATAGGCTACTGAATCAGTTCAATATAATCTCAAACGAAATAGATATATTCACTTCATATTTATTTTTATTAGCAACATAGAAAAAATTGTACATAAGTAATGCTTTTGTGAAACTGATCTTTTTACCTTGGTACTTTTTTTTGGCTTGTTTTATTTTTGTTTATTTTATGTTATCCGTTCTTTTGTTTTTAATCTTAGTCTATTGTTTTATTGTTGTTTCTTTCTGGTTTAAAATGGCTTCTGCTGTACTGGAAATTTCAATAAATAAATAAATAAAATAAATAAAGTAATCCTCCTAAAGTTTCTTTCATATATGTACGCTGGCCACTTCTCCCAATACTCATAATTGACCCTGAGTAGATCACAGCTCACAGAGGAATACATAAGTGCATCAGTGGCCGATAAATGGCCTTATCTCGTTAGGACTTCATCATTATTTTTTAATTGTCATCTGCTAAGTATATGGTTAGTTTTTATGTTATCCCCAGAGGTGCTTAATTATTTTAGACCCTGCTTTCATTTGCCAATGGACAGCATAGACACATTAACCTACCCCTAAACATGGAGACAAAACTACTCTTCGAAATATTGGAATTAAAAACAGGTGTTGTGGTTATAATCCAATAGAGTTCAACATAAATCAAAAACTACAATTGGGGTGTAATGGGTGACCTTCCACGCAGTACACCCAAATGTCAACCTCACTTCCACGCAGTACACCCTGGACTGCATTTTACAGACTAAAGAGGCTCTGGCGACTGGCCCTATGGCCAGTATAATTTTGTATGTGTTGTCCTGTTTTTTGTCCTTGTGTGTGCTGAGTGCCTTTTTACAGCCTCAGCTTTTAACGAAATCAGAAAATTTTATTGTTTTAGTGACACGACACTGAGTTTATTCTATATTAGTTAAGGTAAGGGGCTGGACCCTGTATAATGTGATGGGTGCAAAATAGCCTAAGTGCTGATGTACCCAAAATTTAAAATTCAAATTAAAAAAAAATAATTGAAATTTTAGTATGTAATTAACCTTAGACACCACCATATGTGTGGCTTTTGACTGTGTGAATATTCTGAGCAAATGATACATTATAAATATTTTCAGCATAATGAAGATGAGGATGATGACGAGGAAGAGGATGACAATGATGACGATGACAGTGATAGTCACGACGATGAAGATGACGAAGAACTAGATATGGAAATGACGTACGAGCGTGACTCTCCTGTTGATGTAAGTAAATGATAATATTTGAATTTATTTTACAGCTTTTGTTATTGTATGTATTAAGAAAATAAAGTCTGTGTGAAGTGTACATTTATTGTACATTTTATATGAGAATTTTGTAATTGTTTTTAGTCTGGAATTGAAACGTGTACATTTGACACTTCCTTCTTTCTTATTTTTACTTGAAATATTCATCGTGAACAAGCAAACTTGAGTTTCTACGCTGATCTATTTTGTATCAGGAAAACATGTACAAGTCATAACTAACATTTGGTTTGTCAGTAGCAATGGCATGTCAAGGATTTTTTAAAGGAGGGGGTTACATTGACTTTTTTTAGGAATACTGAGCCGAATAGGTGATTCTGACCCACCAACCCTTTTGGGTAATGCCACTGGTCAATGAGAAACAAGCTCAAATCTAGTGAATGATAAGATTGTTCTTGTTGTACTTTCTAACCAGATCATCCTCCGAGTTCAACACTGACTGTGAATCATAGTAAGCATTTTGCTGTATTTGTGGGAAACATCTTGAGTCGAATGTGACTCCTCATCAGGGAACGGATTTATATGTAAATACATATTTATGTATGAAGCTGAAATCAGTTATATTTTGTATTATCATTGCGCGTCATGGCATGTAGACTCGAAAAATTCTGTTTTTATTTTCCATATTTGTACATATATTAGGTTTTGGCTCATATTTTAGTTATTTTTACTTATTATTTCCATATTTCAGAACATTTCTCAACATACACTCCATATTCGAGCAATAACTACATATCCTAGTGTGACCGAAAGAATTGGATGAATTTCCTGCGAATAACTGACAAAGTCCAAAGCAACGTTCAACAAACTAAAGTTTACAACCTTTTTTATTCCCTTCAAACTGAACGATGTTCTTTTCAATTTTACACCTCCCAACGGTTTGCTTTTTCTCTTGTAAAACACTTGAAATTCCTGTGTATTTACAATTGTTGTCAACAATAGAGAATGAGGGCTCAAGCATCGGCTCCTGGTTGTTACAAACGTTATTTTGGCAATGTTGGAAGAGAGCCTGAAGTCGAGCAGCCCATTGGTAACTGCACCCTCGCTACTAGGTGCGTGCCCGACAGCACTGCCAGAAGCAACGATTTTGTGGCACACGTACAGGATTCACTTCTGGTTTTTCTTCAAGACGGTCACGGTAATAGTTACTACAATGCTGAGACTGTATTTTATGTATTTTGTGAAGTGTCTTATATTATTAAAAAATATATATTTTTTTACAATTTTAAGTCCATATTTAACTCCATAGTTTGGTGAATATAACTAAATATGTATTTACATATTTAGCACATTTTTACTACATACAAATCCGATCCCTGCTCATCATGAACACTTGGTCCAGTAAAATTACTGCTTCTGTGTGGATGTGTGTTATATTATGTCTCTTTACTGCCACTCTTGGCTAATTGTAAGATTAAGTGAGAAACTGTCTGCTTGCACAATCAGTTGACCTTTTTTTTATTTTATATATATATGCTCAGATTCCCGTATAAGTTCACTTACACCCACATTTCATCAGAACACAAGTGGTTTTCTATTTACTCCCCCTTCCCACGTTACTTAAGATGAAAATAGGAATAAGTTGTTTTAGTATGTTCTAAAGTGATGTCTGCTTAAGAAGTAGCTTATCGGTATATTTGAGAAAATTTAATACAACTTTGCCAACAATATTTCCGTGACTGTGATCTATGGAAATTTCTCAACATTGTCGTTTAGTGTTGCTTTTATAAACACCCCTATGCATCTTTTAAATATCAGTTGTAACTTGAGGCACGTGAGATAACTTCTTATTTATGTACATTACTTTGTAAGAAATTTAAGAATTGTTATGTGTGAAAACTAATTTGAATTCCCTTTAAATTTTGGTGACATTGTACCACCAATACATTTGGTGTGTATTTGGTGTAGGCACAGTTTATATGTAAGTGTTTCATTCCATGAAAACTTAAACATTAGTTGGTGTTTGTACTCATTAATTAAATGTCACATGTGTTTATGTTCCATTGCATTTCTTGAAACAAGGTTCTGATGCTGTATCAGCAGTCAGTATAACTCTCTGTGAATGTTCATGTTCCGTGTCTTTATTATTGTCGCTTCATCTTTTTCTCATTATCATTAGATTATCATTAAGGCTGTACGAATACCACTTTGAATCAATACAAATAGTCTCACTAATTCGCACCGATACCTATACTTCAAAATTGTAAAAGTTGTTTAAAATATTCATTAATATTTGTGTGTGTGTATTCCATTCTAATTACATGGATCAATTTACCAAAAATTTTACTTTAAAATATTAAAGATTCACATAAGAATATTAAATTACGTGTTACGTTATAACAAAATGCAATTTTTTCACACAAAACTAGTGCAAAATTAAAGGAAACTTCGAATTTTGCTCAATTTCCAGGACAATTAGACTGCGAAAGTGCCTAATTACAGAAGCCTGCAAAATAATTATTTTGTTTTGCAGTGTAAGAGTAAATAAGTGTTCTTATCTAATGTTGGTGTGCTGAATTCAAATTTGTATACTGTTTTCTCTTATCACATAAGGATTTTTTTGGTGACATGAACTATTTATGGACTTACTGACTTTTCATTAATATTCAACATCAACCACACTGTCAAGTGCCTGAAATACTGGCAATACAGGACAAAATTTTAATAAAACAAATGTGTATCTTGAAAATAAATTGTAGAGCCTTGAAATAATTTGAAATACAACTCAGGCAAATTAAATTATCTTCTTCATCACTTTGTTTCAATTGTTCGTTGTGTTGATTTGCATTTGTGGTCTTGACGATTCTCCCTTATGAAACTCCATCAGTAGTCAGCCATCATGGAGACATCCCACCAACCCTGATCTAGCATTTCCATCTCCTTATTGTCCTGTCCTGATGGAATCTCTCTCTCCCCGTTCTTCACGTAGCGGTCCTAAGTTTACGAGGAAGTAATCAAGGTGTCAGTGCAGAAAATGCAACTTCAAACTCATGTTACAGCCGAGCGTCTGCAGCTTTTGAAGCAGGGTTTTCACAATCTCTCTGTGCCAGCCATGCCTTCCATGCTAGAAGCTCCAAGTCAATCATGGTATTTCTGAATGCAGAATCTTTTAGTCTGTGGATCTTCAAATATGCCCCTTTAATCTTTACCTGGAACAACATGAATTTTTGAACAAGGAGTCCTGCACCATGATCATGCTGTGTCTGAGATTTCGACCTGTGTATGGGACTGGTGACCACCCACCATTGTGAATAAATTGGGGAGAAACGAAGGAGTAGCATAACCCCGTCATGGAAATCTAGAACGACGACTGGGGGTTCGTCATGTTGACCACCCCATGTCACCCCAAAATTGGTTGAATTGTCTTAAACCTCGTCAGGCTTGTTGCACCACGGGTTATTATTTTTATTGGAAACAAAAACTAGTTTAGTTCAAGGCTTTGATGAGGCTTTATTATCCCTACATTAATGTGTAAATGAGGTAAATCGTTCTGTTGGTTAATTAATGGGAACTTGGCTACATTTTGTGTCCCCAGCACTATAGATCCATCACTGCATTTGAAACTCTTGTCATGAGGCAGTGTCGCTAGGTTAAGTCATGGTGAAGCCTGTAGTTCGCATATTTTCCAAGGTTTCAGAAAGCTTGGTGGTACTATAAGTCTTCCCTTTCTGGCCAATCGGAAACTGCCAAGTGTTTGTCTTTGCCTGTTCTGTCCCATTCACACATAAAGCATTATAATTTAGTGTTACCTCCTTGCGGTCCCAATAAAATCCCACAGGTGTTCAGATCTAACTTAATTTAATTCTTTTGTCAAGTGGTTTGCACATTGACGTTTGGCGTGACTCTCGCCAGTTCGATCCCCAGTAGAGGCTTCAGGAGCACATATCTTCATTTCTGGTGTCATTTAATCAATTCACAAACAAATGCATTAGAGACGCCACATTTTGAAATGTTCATGCATTTAAAATATCATTCTATTAGTGTTACAAGCAGTGCTTCTATTACTATTACCGCTACTTCATGAATAATAAAATGTGGAATTGTGCCCAAATTAGTAATATATATCTGACAAAAGAGCACTTGATTTGACTTATATCACATTAAATATTTCGTGCTACAAAATCTTTGCAGGCTTGTGTTATCATTCATCCTCATGGTCTCAATTAGCTAGAGGTGGCAGGGAAGCAATGCAAATGCAATATGCCATTTTTCCCCTGGAAAATAGAGTCCCAAGAGTTAGTGTACTTGCCTAGGTCTGTGCTGAGAGTTGGATTATTGTGGAAGATCTAAAGATTCCTTAATAACACAGTGGAGCTGGCTGTGACATGTGTAATAAATTAATTCCTTTGATAAATTGAGAGAGTGGTGGCTGGTGGTCTGTACACTTAGCCTCACCTCCACTAGGGAGCGGAATTTTAGGAGGTAAAAAACTGAACAATATTTATTTTTATGTTCTAAAAACAGTGGAAATATGTGGCTAAAAGTAAAAAATATTGCCATTCAAAATTCTGTCAAACAAATAGATACTGGTATTCAACAGTGACAGCAGAAAGTTAGTTGCTTGTTGCATTCTGTTGATTGCAATCAATAAAACACATTTTCAAATTGTCCATTAAAAATGTATGTCGATTATCTCTGAACAATGAATTGTATTCTAAAAACAATGTTTCCCCATTACACATAATAGTCAGACATGCATATTTGAAGATGAGATGAAAATGAGAGAGGAACAGTATGGATTTAGAAGAGGCACATCAACAGTAGATCCAGGCGTGGGTCCATGGCGAGAGCGATAGCCAAGCTTTTGTATACATTATTATGCCTAATACTTTTGAAGACTCTAATATTCTGCCTTTTATCATCAATTTTAACACGCTCGAGGACACATTTTTTAAAAAAAGATTCCATTAATGTCCATCAGAATTAGAACTAGTTTAAATTTGGATCCGAACCACTGTGCAATATGCCTCAAAAAGGTGATCGAACTTGAGAGAACAGATTATTCACTTTACTGCTGGTCGTATCGTTCAGTCTACCGTGCCAATGGGAGGAATTATAATAACAGCATACAATAATAACCACCTATTCTAGCGTGGATCCCTATTTTAGCAAAACAATACTCCAATCTTTTGGTTCATCTTTATAGTACTATACCTCGCTTGCATAAAACAGTGCAAGTGTAGATTAGAATTGTTTTTCGGTGAGGAACCCGACTTACTTTGCCCCTCCCAACTGTAACTTCTGGATCCACCGCTGAGTAGATCTGATATTCAACATAAGGCAATTACAGGAAAGGCACTACGAGTATGGAAATGATTTGATTATGGCATTCCTAGATATAGAAAAGGCATACGATAGCATGGACAGAACAAAGATTTGGAAGGCTCTAAGAGAGAGAGGAGTCAAGGAAGAGATAGCATGTAGAGTGCAGAGCACATACAAGGCCAACCAGAGGTGTGTGAAGACACCAGTGGGAAGAACAGAGTGGTTCAGTATAAGTAATGCACTAAAACAGGGAAGTGCTCTTTTCCCCCACTGCTCTTCATAATTACAATGGATGCAGTTAACGAAGAAGTGGGGAAGAAGATAAAGAGATGAAGGCCCTGTTGTTCGCTGATGACTTAGTAATATGGGGAAACAGGGATGAAGAAGTACAGACACAGCTTGATAGTTCGAATGAGGAAATCAGAAGAGCAGGAATAAAATTCAGTGCAGAAATGAGCAAGGTGCTAATAACAACAAGAAACGGAGCCAGAAATGAACCAAGAAAAGATGGACACTGAAGATTTGAGGGTAGTGGGGAGCTTCCAATATGTAGGAAGCATAATTGAGGGAAGGTGGAAGAATAGATGAGGAGGTATACAGAAGAGGGCAAATGGGTGGTGGACTATATGAAAGTGTTCGAAGGTTAATATGGAACAGGGATGTGCCTATGAAATGCAAGAAGGTAATATATAACAAATACTATGCACCAATAATTGCATATGGAGCAGAGTAACCTGCACATTTGGCTATTATTTTGGTGTCAGCAAATAAAACCATGTGTCCCTCTGTAATACTGTGTTCTGCAAGTCCTGATTTTTCAGGTTGGAAAAATCTGATGTTCGTTGCGTTGTTGTTCAATGATTCATCCTGTTTGGCCTATGTATGGTGTCCCACACTCGCAAGGAATATGGTATACTCCTGGAATCCGTAGCTTCAGGTTATCCTTGACTGAGCGGAGAAGGGCCTTGGTCTTGAGTGGTGGTCTGTGGATGGTCTTTACTCCGTGTCTTGCAAGATTTCTACTTAATTTCCCAGAAGTGTGCCCAATGAAAGGTAAAACGTTTTGTAGTGGTAAGTTCTCCTGCGTTGGTGCTAGCAGGTGGGCTGTGTGGTGAAGGGACCAAACCCCCCATCTTCGGCTGGTCCAGTTGGTGAAGAAACGACCCTTGTAAGGACCACACTGTTGTCCAGTGTTGGTTTTCACTGAGATGTCATGGCCTTCTTGATTGCCCTGTTGATGTCACTGATGTAGTATCCATTCTGTTGTAGCGTGGTCCTAAGATGGTCGAGTTCTGAATGTAGGTTATCCTCATCCGAAATGGTTACTGTTTTGTGGGCTAGTGTGTTGAGAACCGCAAGATGCTCAGCTTTGTGGTGGAAGCTATGGGCATTAATGTAGAGGTCGGTGTGCGTGGGCTTTCTGTATACACCATACCCGAGTGTTCCATCTTGTTTGCGGCAGATTAGGATGTCCAGGAAAGGGAGGCAGCCATCTTCTTCTATCTCCATGGTAAACTTGATGTTTGAATGGCTGTTGTTGAGGAATTCAAGGAAAGTATGTAATGTCTGTCATCCATGTGGCCAAACGACGAATGTGTCATTCACATATCTGTAGAAGCAGGAAGTCCTTCAGGGCTTCGTGTTCAAAATGCTGCATGTAGAAATTTGCTATGGCCGGTGGAAGTGGTGAACACAAGGCCACTTCGTCGGTTTGTTTGGTCATAATAATTCTCATTGTAAAGGAAATATGTTGAAGTGAGCATGTGGCGAAATAAGTCTACTATGGCCGGTGGAAAGTGGCTCCACAGAAGATCTAAGGTGTCTTTCACCGGAACTCTTGTGAACAAGGAAACAACGTCGAAGCTGATGAGGATGTTGTTTTCGGAAACCTTGGGATTCTTCAGTTCCTGGACGAATTCAGTTGAGTTTTTGACATGATGTGAACATTGTCCGACTAGAGGTTGAAGTAGGGATGTGAGGTATTTGGCAAGGCGGTAGGTAGGACTGGCTATAGAACTTAAAATGGGTCTCAAGGGGATCCCTGCTTTGTGTATTTATGGTAGGCCATATAATCTGGGAGGCTGGCTGCCATGGGCTTTCAGGTGTTTGCTGATGTCTTCAGTTAAGCTGGATTTCTTGACAAGGCTGTTTGTTTTCAGCTCCATTGATGCAGTGGGGTCCCTGGTTAGTTCTCTGTACGCGTGGTCACTTAGCCCACAGATCGGTAACCATTTCGGACGAGGATAACCTTCATTCAGAACTCCATTTTAGGACCACACTACAACAGAATGGATACTACATCAGTGACATTAACAGGGCAATCAAGAAGGCCATGACATCTCAGCTGAAACCAACACTGGAACAGTGTGGTCCTTACAAGGGTCGTTTCTTCACCAACTGGACCAGCCGAAGATGGGGGGTTTGGTCCCTTCACCACACAGCCCACCTGCTAGCACCAACGCAGGAGAACTTACCACTACAAAACGTTTTACCTTTCATTGGGCACACTTCTGGGAAATTAAGTAGAAATCTTGCAAGACACGGAGTAAAGACCATCCACAGACCACCACTCAAGACCAAGGCCCTTCTCCGCTCAGTCAAGGATACCCTGAAGCTACGGATTCCAGGAGTATACCGTATTCCTTGCGAGTGTGGGACACCATACATAGGCCAAACAGGATGAATCATTGAACAACAACGCAACGCACATCAGATTTTTCCAACCTGAAAAATCAGGACTTGCAGAACACAGTATTACAGAGGGACACAGGGTTTTATTTGCTGACACCAAAGTAATAGCCAAATGTTCAGGTTACTGGGACCGACGAGTAAAAGAAGCCATAGCCATATCAAGGGAAAGCACCAATCTCAACAGGGACGGGAGACTCCAGCTCAGTCATGCCTGGAACCAACTCCTAAGTAAATCACGACACCAGCCAATGAGAACACCAGGTACCAGAGAGAGCCAATAAGAAGACAGAATCCAAATTCTGCACTATAATTGTCAGATATTTAACCCCACACTGGCCTCCATTTCTATATTCCCTGATGATGAGAGCAATGTATGCGCTCGAAATGTTGGAAGGTAACTCCAATCTAACCTGTTTGGTAACCCAAGAAGACCTGTTCTAATCACGTTGCCAGGAAAGCTACAATTCCTATTTACAAACTATGCATTTTCACAAAGAATTCGGAAACCTTATTTTGTCTGAAATGTGTAAAATATGTACATTTTATGTTCCTTTCATAGAAATATTTGTTTTATGTGCTAAAGGTAAAATTATGAATATTTTTTAGAAATAAAGGCATCCATTGGTCGGCACTCCTACTGAGTATGGCTGACTTCTGAAGCAACAAGGAAAATAACTAGCCATAAATACTGTTACACACTATTTTGTGAATAAGTTTAATTTGGTTTCAGACTTTAAAATTTTCTTTTAGTATGTTACACTTACATATATTACGTACAATTAGCACCAATCAATTTTCAAAATGTACACTTTTTGCCCTCACCCAGGCTCGAAGTGTGTCTGGCCAGATATCTATTGCAGCACAGATGATGTCGATCGGATAGTCCACCACTGCTGCCATCAAAGAGGGCTTTTATCTTTCAATTATAGGTTGCCTCTTCTTGCAGACAGTCCCCTCTAACACTGGCTACAGTTTGTAGTCCAGGGTATTGAGATCAGGGCTATAAGATGGCCAATCAGCAGTGGAGATGAAATCAAGTACACTGGTCTCCAGTCACTCGCGTCATCCTTGCCTTGTGAGCTGGGGTGTAATCTTTCTGGAACCTCCAGGTTTATTGTGAAACATTGTTTGGATCAACGGCTTCATGAGAGGGTCCAGGACACTTTCCACATTCAAATTCTTTCAAATTCTTTATTTGCGTGGGCGAGGTTCAGCCTGAGGCTGTTCTGCCACCTAACCCGTGTCATCGATTACATTTAAATTTACATTTCTTATGTTATTACAGTATTAATACAGTGTACAATAAACTGTATGATTTAGTTACAAAATCTAGTTACATAAACGTTCGCATGGGTTTTTCACAAAAATGAGTCTTGGTGGAACTCTCATAGCTCACTCTCACCAAACGATGACTGAGGATGGCTGGTGGCATCTCTGAACTTTGGAAACTCTCTCACGAACTTGTCAAGAGCTTGAAGCATACACCATTTTATTTTGGTAGTTAAAACTTTCTTCAAAGATGAACACTTTCTTACCAGTGAAGAGAATCCTGCGATGCAAATTGGCACCGTACCGCTGCAGGAGTCTTCTCGATTTCAGTATCCTCTACTTCTTCAAGTGTAGCATCAGGAAATGTCCAGTATTCCACCAGTAAACTCCAAGTCCAAGGTCTTCATTAAACACCCTGGACATTGATTGTTGTGAAATGTTCAGCTTATGTGCCATTATCGCCTGCTTCCGGATGGGATTTCGGCGGACATGAGCCACCACTGCTTTAACAGTTGCCGCTGTTCATACACTGAGACATCGACCAACTCTTGCGCGATCTTTCATGCTACCAGTCTCGGTGAATATCTGGATTGTCCGATACACAAACCTTTTGCTGATCTTCAGGATTTTTAGGGGCTAGAAAATCTTAGTGGGTGACTTTCCAACCACATGCAGAGCAATTATGGCTACTCTGTTTATATATTTGCCCCACTCCGTACTAAGGACAAGAAGATAAACGCTTGCTCTTTCACACTTGAACACACAATGATCAGGAGTGAGTTTCATCGCAAGCATGGTTCATGAGCCTGACTACCATATGTACAGTCCAAGCCGAAAGTTTGTAACAGTATTTATGGCAAGACTAGGTATGCTATTAGCTAAAAATCTGCTCCCTAGTTGAAGTTGAAAAGAAATCGGTCAAAATATTTCAAAGTCAAAACACCGCCCAGGCAAAATAAAAAAAATACAGCATCAGGTCTAATATATTATCCTGTATATAATGTGCTGTTTTGCCAACACGTCATGCATGTCAAAGGGAATGTATTTTTGCTTTCTTTTTTCTCCTGAACCATGCAATTTTTAAGAGCTTCCTGAGCATAAATTATGCAATAAATGTGTCATTGCTTAATATACCTTCTGTCAAAAGAGTACTGGGAATTTGTAATTTAAAGGCCTGCGCTAATGTTTTTTTAAAAATATTTTTTTCCGTAAGTTGGTAGCACTGTACTTAATTACTATGCCAAACATGAGCACGATCTGTCAACCAGTTTGTTTACAGCAGCTGGTTGAATCAGTCCACTTAAGTAGTGCATCCGATTTTTACAATGAACGAAATTATTGAACAAAGAGTTTGCCTTAAATGTTGTGTTGCAAACGGAATTTTGTGTGCTGACTCGCTAAAAATGTTAGAAAAGACTTATGGTGAATCAGTTTTATCAAAAACACGGGCTTACGAGTGGTACAAGCGTTCAAGGAGGGCCGAGAGATCATCAAAGACACGCCTCGTTCTGGACGACCTTCGACCTCTTCAACCAATGAAAACATCGAAAAAGTGAAGGAAATTGTGCTCGATAATCGCCATTCCAGCTTAAGAGAGATAGTTAGTGACCTTAACATCTCTCACAAGTCTGTTCGTTCGATTTTGGTGGATATTTTGGGCATGAGACGCATCGCCGCACGGCTTGTTCCAAAAAAGCTGAATTTTCTTCAAAAACAGTACTGCGAGCAGGTCTCTTTAGACATGCTGGATCATGCCAATTCTGATCCCACATTCATGGAACGCATCATAACTGGTGACGAGACATGGGTCTACGAGTTTGACATGCAAACAAGTCAACAGTCATCAGAATGGAGGACAAAAGACGAGCCGAAACCGAAAAAAACCACATCATAGTCGCTCAAAAGTCAAGGTGATGCTCATTGTTATCTTCGATATTCATGGTTTGGTGCATCATGAATTCGTTCCAGAGAGACAGACGATGAATAAAGAATACTATGTGGCTGTATTGAAGCGATTGCGTGAGAAAATCCGTCAGAAACGACCAGATTTGTGGAATAACAATTCGTGAATTTTACACGACTATAATGCACCATCACATAGAGCAACAGTTGTGACCGAATTTAAGGCCAAAAACACAATAAATACCATCGATCAACCACCATATTCACCAGATCTGGCCCCATGTGACTTCTTTATGTTCCCAAAACTAAAAATGCCACTCCGGGGTACCAGTTTTGACTCTATTGAAGCCATAAAGCAAAATTCCTGGAAGGAACTGAAGGTCATACCAGAAAGCACCTATAAAAAGTGTTTCCAAGACTGGAAAAAACGCTGGCATGTGTGTGTTGCATGAAATGGGGCCTATTTTCAAGGTCATAAAATAAATATTGATGAATAAATGAAAATTGTGCGTTGTACTTAAAAATTCCCGGTACTTTTTTTGACATAATATAAATTACAAAATATCTTTGAAACATGAGGTTGTGGAGTGTAGAAAAAAAAGTAAAGTGCTCCCCTGTGCTGTGCACCATGCCAGGAAGGCGTATAGGGGTGTGGGGTTAAGGGCCCACACTTTCTTGATCACGGCCAAAGGTGGGGATGATGTGATCAGCACCATGCCCGTGGCTGTCTTTACCCTCAGAGTTTCCTCCAGGTACCACTTTATACGATGCTGGGTGGGCACCGGAGCTGCTTGAACAGGTGGAAAAAATCCAGATTCTCCCCTGCTGGGGATTAAACCTGGGTCTCTCGCATGGTAGTCAGATGCCCTAATGACTGAGCTACTGCGGATATGCAAAAGAAATTTAAAAAGTAAAAGTAAGTGACAGGCAGCTCTTGAATTTAATGGTGAGTTATTGTTTTTGGTTTAGGAAGAAAAAAAATATGAAAAACTTGGTTGCTTATTTCACAGCACATCCGTTTATGCAAGAGACATGAACTTAAGTTTATAGCACTCCATTCCCTTCTTGCACTGATTGTAGAACTCTGTAGCTACAACTCTGGTGCGTATACGTGTGCTGATTGTGTGGCCAAATGTTAAAATTCACTTATATTTTGCAACTGGCATTGTTTCACAGCTTCTATTCAAGTATTTGTAATATATTTAATTGTTTGTAGTTTAAACAATTCCATTCTTGACATCTTTCGAGGTTAGTGGTACACCTTTTGGAGCCCAAGGCCATTTTCACATGTAACCCCCTTGATGCCCAAGCAGATTTTGAGCAAAATGCAGAGTTTCAATTAAATGAGTGTAGATCGGAGGCTAATTGCCCTAGAGAGATGAGTGATATACCGTTGTACGCGGAATGAACCAGAGATTCAGACTATATAAAATTTAAGCAAATTCGGCATGTATATGGCGGTGGGGAGGGGGCTAACTCTCAAAATTCCAAAATTTCGGGGAAAAAATGGAGTTCCCCCTCTCCCACCCCAAGAAAAAATACATGACAGTGTCGACATGCACATGGAAATGATCGCTGACATGTAAGGAACACACAAATATTTGCATTATCATCATATGACCAAAGTAACGTGAGTTATACCCCCAAAAAGGAATGGTCAGCACGCCACTGGTTCAAGCTTCAAAATGCAGTGGTACCTTGAAATAGCTTTAGCTCAGAGACTATTTGCCCTGGAGATATGAACGATATACCGTTGTACGCAGAATGAAACACAGATTCAGACGATACATAATTTATGCACATTCGGCGTACATGTGGAGTTGGAAAGGGGGGAAATCCCCTGAAAAATATATTTTTTTAAAGAAAATAAGGAGTTTCTCCCCCGCCCCCGAAAAAAAGGATATGAAAAGTTCAAAATGCACATAGAAATTATCGCTGGCATGTAAGAAACAGAAAAATATTTTCATTTTTGTCATATGACCAATATTACGCGAGTTGTCCCCCTAAAACGAAAGGCTTGTATGCCACTGTCTCAAGCTTTGGAATTGAGCGAACTGCAGAGTTACATTGAAATGACTATAGCTCAGAAACTAAATGCCCTAGAGATATGAAAGATATACCGTTGTACGCAGAATGAATCACAGATTCAGACGATATATAATTTATGCACATTTGGCGTACATATGGAGGGGAAAGGGGGGAAATCCCCTGTTGCAACTTGTGGACACTTGTGCTAAAAGAACAAAGGTTTCCTTCAGCATGCTTCGAAATTCCATTCTCACAACACAGATTCAACAACCAGTCTTCCCCCTCCCCCACCCCCTGCTTGCGCCCTTACGGAAAACTTTCATTTTGACATCTGATACTGATAAACAAGTTTCCTTCGAATGCAATTAACAGACGCGAGTTAAAAAAAAAAAAAAAAAAAAAAAAAAGCATTGCTTTAGAACAACAAAGCCTGTTTTCCTTTGTCGGCAAAAAGTTGACCTTGAAAAGAGACTCAAAAGAGAAGTCCCTTTTCCCACATTTTCACCTCCATTTTCATGAAGAAAAAAAAGGTGCAAGAAACATTTCTGTTAAATACATGTGTTACGAACAATATATTAAAAAAAAATCGAAATTCTAGCCAAAAATAGAAAAGTTATAACGTAAAAACTACGACCTTGACACAGCATCTCGACCGAGACGCTTGGGACCGTGAGGGTTACATTTGGGTATCTCGATCAAGATGCTTGGGCAACTGAAGGTTAAACCTGGGTCTCTCGCATGGTAGTCAGATGCCCTAATGACTGCGGATGTGCAAAAGAAATGTAAAAAGTAAAAGTAAGTGACAGGCAGCTCTTGAATTTAATGGTGAGTTATTATTTTTGATTTAGGAAGAAAAAAAATATGAAAAACTTGGTTGCTTATTTCGCAGCACATCCGTTTATACAAGAGACATGAACTTAAGTTTATAGCACTCCATTCCCTTCTTGCACTGATTGTAGAACTCTGTAGCTACAACTATGGTGTGTATACGTTTGCTGATTGTGTGGCCAAATGTTAAAATTCACTTATATTTTGCAACTGGCATTGTTTCACAGCTTCTATTCAAGTATTTGTAATATATTTAATTGTTTGTAGTTTAAACAATTCCATTCTTGACATCTTTTGAGGTTAGTGTTATTTTCTCAAGGCTGAACTCTTCTGTAGTGCTAAACACATCCATTAATCGAGGTACATAAATTTGGTAATTATATTTCCATAGTGTCAAATTATCAGCAAATCTTTTTAATCTATTTAACAATCTCCCATGTTTAGAGCAGGCATACTATTACCACATTATGTAGGGTTCAAACAGGATGGTTAGCAACACTAGCGTGAAACAAAACTGTGGCTTCTCACACTGAATAACCATGGTAACACTGTTAAATCTTGTTTCCATGTTAATAAAACAATCAAATGCTGACAAAAACAAAATTTATTGTAGACAAAATTATACACTAAATTTTCAAAAATTATTGTGAATCTTTGTCTGAAGACCCTGTTAGAGGGTGGAAACGTTTCGTTTTAGTGTATAATTTTTTCTACAATAAATTTTGCCTTGATCAGCAATTGATTGTTTTATGAATAACCATGTTCAATTTCGCCACTACAGTGCTTGACTCACTCTTAGGTTTCGTTGTTGCTTCTTCGTAGATGACTGCCCAGTTGGTGAATCTAAAGTTCCAAGTTTGCTTCTCAGTGATTGTAACCGATCAAGCTTGTCACTGTTTTTGCATGCATTATTTTGTGTATACATTACAAATAAAATAACTGATATGTTGCAAGTAGACAATTGGGTTGGAATAAAATCTGTCCTGGGGCTTAGGAGCTAAATGCAGTCAGAGCCTGGTGCTGATTACAACAAATCCACTATGGTTACAATACCCATGGGGTAGCTTTACCTTTTACAAGGACACTGTGCAGAGCTTTAAGATGATGCATTTTAAGTTCTCGATCCAGTGCCTTGGCTAATCTCTCAGCCAGATTTCACACTGAAGCAATACACAACACATGTTGCTTTGGAACGAGTCAATAAACAGCAATGTTTCGCAACGTAGCAGCATGATACTGCACAAGCAGACGCGAGGCGTTCGGTCATCTGGAGATGCAGCGATGACCAAGCAAAATAATAAAAGTATTGCATTTTATATATTTTAGAGAAGCAGTATAAATAATAAGTCAGAATACTCGCATAATTGTGCGAAATAAGCCAAGCGACAGCATGAAACAGCTCGAAATATGCAAGAGATTCGCTAATCGTAGCGCATCGAAATGATGCCCCAGTACTACCCCTTGTGCTGAACCCTCCCGCCAAGTTTCCTATTGAAGGCAATGGTCTTCGTTGGCCCAGCTCATCGCAGAATGGTGCGAATCTCTCTGGTCTCTGCTGGTGCCGAGAACAGCTGAACACTTCCGAACAGGCAGACAGGTCCAACGACCTGTACTTTGCCCCCATCCTTGAAGGTCTGGGTCATAACAGGCCCTTTTTTAAGCCCCCATCCCCATGCTTACAACCACGGCAGGGTTTGTCTCGAGTCATCAAGATTCTTCCGAGTGTCCAGTGGCATGCTCAAGGAGGGGTGGTGAGGATCATAATTCTGCTTAGGCTCAATATTCTTTGAAAGAAGAAAGAAAAGGCAGGAAAAGATGGCAAAATGAGGACTTCAGGGATGTCTACACATAAACCCCCACCTGCCCTCTTCGAAAATCCTGGGCACACCACTCGAATGTCTGCTATTTCCACTTGTTAAGAGGAAATAGCACACATTGAACGATATGAATCTGCTTTTCATTATCAAAACAACAATTGGTGGCAAACCATAAAGGTCCTTCTTACCTTTAAACGCGACAATTGAGGTGTTTGCATTTCAGTTTCCATCATATTTAATAATTCTCATCCTATGGGATATAATTATGTGTCTTTTGTAGTTGTAAGGTCTGTGGTATGAGCTTTTACATTGAATTGGCAGTGACCTTGGTGTTTGTCACAGAGAAATATTGTCCCCCTTTCCCCTCTCCCTTGAAAGATCGACCCTGATGTTTGGCAAATCTTGCGATGACTACGTAAAAATGTCACGCTTCGCCACTGTGCACAAGCCTGCGTTCGATTGGTGAAATCTTCAAGCGCCACATCTCACTTGTTGCTTCAGTGTGAAATCTCCCTTAAGTAGCTTTATTTAGTAATATTTTGCATGTTTTACAAGTTATGCCTGTCAATTCATTTTGTTTCTTGTTTCAGACATTCCACTGAAAGTGACCTTTTCGTGACAAAGCAGTTGAGAACACAAGTTTGTTTTGCTGGTCCACTATTAGTGAAGGAAACATGTTTGACTTCCCTTGAAGAGTTTTGGATGCCCTTGAGTAATTTCACTAAATATAGTGCCAGTTCCCACAGCAAACATAAATTTGATCTGTGCATCAACATTGTGTGATTTCTGTAAAAAGGACAAAAAAAAAGTTGCTCATATTTACAATAATTATGTGTGTGTGTGATATTTTACAATTGACAATGCCAGTAATGCACTGAAAACTAATGCAAGTAATTTTCATTATGCTGTAAATAAGTCAATAAATTATTTCTTTAAGAATGGTTTATTATTAGAAAACTGATTTGTAATCACATTTTGTTTCTTAAATATATATTCAAAATAAGGATAATCTTAAATTTATATTGAAAATAAAGACAATATACAGGGTGTCACATATTTTATCTACCAACTTCAAATTTCAACGGAAAGATGGTGAGTGTTTGTAGTAACATTACGAAATAAAAATATACTGATGGGCATTTAATACAGTGTATAATGTAGACAATGCAGACATCATTGCACCTTGAAAATAACATCCTGCATGGATGAACTGTTCGAGGCGATGCGGGAAGGCTTTCATGATGTGCGCACCTCAACATGTCCTGTGGAGTAGCGTATATTTTACGGAGACTTATAGTTCACAACATTACCCATGGCTCTCCACTGTCATACCTACCTCAGAATGCTGTGTGTGTCTGAAACAGGTGCATGGCTATCTTGATTGTTCTGCCGCAGTGCCCAGTGCCTGTTTGGATGAAGACTTCCACCACCGCAATCCACGTCTGCACTGGCCAACGCTCCAGGGTATACTAATTGCCTAATCTCCCAACTCTCGACTGATGTAGATATGCCACACATGCATTCTGGCAGGGTTGCCAACTCAAATTGGTAGATACAATACACACCACCCGGTATAATTCCAGCATGTAGCACATTGTAAAATGCAATGTTATGTGATAGATGTTTATGCATTAGCAACATGAAGAAAGAGACTGTGTTGAAAGAGAAACATTGTTTTTGGCTCATTCCCAAGTGTTGCGTGTCACCCGTCACTTCAGTGTGAATTCTCCCCGAGAGTAATTTGCTTTAAATGCATATCGTTGTTTATTATTTTTCTTTGCTTTTCATGCTAATTAGTTTATGTATCACATGTGTGGTATCCCACTCCACCCGCTCCTTAAGACTTTTTTAAAGTTTAGCTGAGAAACTCTACCCTCCCGCACCCTTATCCAAATTTCATGGCAGGAAGGGCACCATGACCACGTACCCATCTGATCCAATTGTAAGCACGTTTAGTCGCACTTTTGGATTGCCAGGAACCCACAACTTTGAATGTTCCCATCCCCGCCCCATTAATGCAAGACCCATCCCTGACCCTCTACGCTTAGGAGTTACGAGAAGAAAAGTGTACCCTCCCCCGCCCTTAACCAAAGATATTTCCTGGCGCAACAAGACACCGTGGTCACTACCAATCTCGACCAGCATCTCGCGCATTGCGCTCGACAGTTCTGGTTGCCAGAAACCCACATTTTTTGTCCCAATCCCAGTCCCTTAGTGCAAAACCCTTCCCTGTCCCCCTACGCTTTTGTGAAGTTTACTCCAGCAAACTACGCCCTCCCGCTCCTCCTGATGCACAAGTAGTATTTGACTAATTGTCCTTATTTATTTTCATTAATTTTTCTTTTGCATCCTACTTATGTGTTTTGAAGAAATAGATTTTACATACACCAATGGAGAGGTTGAGAACTGCTTGTTTCACGTTTCGTTTCAATTTTTGAAACTCTCATTGCGTAAAACAAAAAGAATAAACCTGGTGATTGAAAGTTTGCTTAGTAATACTTATGCATCCCACTTATGGGACAATTTGACACCACATTGTGAAGAACTGCATGTAGTGGTACAGGAAGAAAGCTCTAGATACCAGACTGGAAAGATGGACCTTATAACATGGATCAACTTGAAGTCCAATGTTTCAAAGCCGGGGCATACTATCATGGCTGTGAGCATACCTTCATATTTCCACTTGTAACAACTATTTTGAAGATTGAGAGAGATGACAATTTTTAAGTTTACTAGGAAGGATATAACTACATATTCCACTCCACAAGTGAGAACAAATAATTTCTTCATAAATATAAAAACAATAAGAAGCTCCGCCATGCTTCTATCCCCCTGGTTATGCGCAAACGAAGCCGTATCATTTCATCTGTATCTAGAGTTCTGTGTACAGGAAAACCATCTTTAACCCATAGGCAGTGGTCGGAAGTAGTGTCGCTACTGTAGCGAAGCTACAAAATTCCTGTAGTTGTAGCGAAAATTTCGCAACAGCGTCAAAAGAGAAATTCTACAATAACTCTTACTTTTGCAGGAAGTTCATAAAGACAAAATATTGTTAACTGACATATGAATATATTCCGCTAACAGCTACGTTTTTTTTTAGCTGCAAATGCCTCATTTGCGCCACACCCGGAACAAATCGTGTGGATATCCATTGTGTAAGGGACAGCAAAATGTCATTAATTATTGTGTAAAACACATATTGCAGAGCAAATACGAGCGATCCATTTTCCATTGCAATTACAAAGCACTAGTGCCAGGAATCAATGAATCAGAACATTAACACCATTTATAATTGTCAGTATATAGGATCTCACCAGGAAGATATTAACGATAGACATACACTTTCTGGAATTCCAATTATTGTAGTCACAATATGTGTTCACAAATTTTAAAATTACAACACGTAAGTTTTGTCAATATATTTTATGGTATTGTAAGAAGTTAGTACGAGTTATTGACTTTCCTGCAATAATGACGATAAGAAACTACAATTTTCTTTAGTTAAAAATAACTATACAGTTTCCAAAATTATGTATTTTTCCTACTTTTACGTCGCTTTTCTGTAACTTTTGCTAATCATAACAATAAGGATGAATGGTGTATTTAGTAATTCTCTTATCTATCGTCACTTTCTGCTTCTTTTGGCTAATTGTGAGAAGGATGACTGATGATGAGCAGGGTGCAAAATGGAGGAGGATGATGATCTCATCATCCAAACTAGGTGTCTTTCCTAGTTTTTGAGTCCACTTTATGCACAAATAAGCTAATCCAGAATATCTCCGAACCACTATGTCCCTCTGCCAGGTATCGAACCTGGGGCCATTGTTTACAAGGTGACAAAATTTCCATTGTGTCTTCAGGAAACATTCCCAACAGGATTGCTCCACCTGTTACTAATTTATACCATAGAAGCATCCCCAAGCAATATAGAAGTAACAACACCCCCCCCCCCTCCCAAATAACATTCCAGATAAGGGCTAAGAAGATAAAATTAATAAATATCCCATTTTTATGTTATTCTCCATTTGCACAAGATGTTATAGTTAATTTTGACACACAATAAATTCCAATTAATTTTTGAAAAGTTGTCGGTGACAGAAATAGTTTGATATGACTTAATGAGAACACGCACACGTGTAAGACTTTGTTTCATTAATCTTCCAGGTGGGCAGCAGGAATATTTAATAAGAAAGCATAGTTTACCCTCCAATTATTGCTCCTTCTTCCATTATTTCATTATTTAAATCTGCACAGATGGCAAAACTTCCCCTCTCCATAAGCATAGTAAAATGAACTCTCGGAGAGCAGACAACAAAGCAGCAAAAAAACAGTGACGTATCAACATGGTGAATCGTGTTTTGAGTGCCCCACTGGCTTCTTAAAATTGTTGCATATCAACTTTTAGTGGAAATGTCAGTTATAGAAGAATTATTTTATCTTAGTGATGGATATCGGTCATAATTATCTAGATATTCAGAAACTGTGGTTATCCATCTTGTTCACGACAATTATCATCCTTGAAAGAGGATGTGAGATTTGAGTGAGAGATATATATTTTTGATTCAAAATACTGCCTCATATCAGTCAATTAAAAAATGAAATTTTATTTTCAAGAAAAATATGTTAATACGTACATAAACATAAATAATCATACCAAATTTTACTTGTGTATAGTTGTAATTAATTTTGGTAACACTAACACCCTAATTGCAATACTCATACATCAAATTTGAATTGATGTGCCACTTAAAACAGGTACGTTATTATCAAACACTGTAGTAAAAATAAGTAACTGAAGTAACACTGCTATTAAAATTATCAAATAATGGGAATCATAACAATAAAAAACAGAATCTATTTTCCAATAAGTACAACCATCATACTAGGAGCTTCTTTTGAATATCCATGGCTGTTTTAAGTTTTTTATGCAGAAGTAGCGTGTAGCGTAGCAAGCTACTTTTTGGTAAATGTAGCTGTAGCGAAGCTACATTTTGGAAGATTAGCTGTAGCTATAGCGAAGCTACTTTTAAAATGTATCGTTCTGATCACTGCCCATAGTTATATGCTTTGTCATACATTGCCACATTAGTTTTTCTGTGTTATTGTGTGAAATTTACGATATATCGATATTGCATCGATTCTTGATGCCTAATGTTGACATATTTTCTTTTGCAGCAATTTGGTTACTGGAAAATCGCAAATATGTGATTATTTCACTTTAAATGACTATGCATTGTTTATTATTTGCTTTCCTTTGCATGGCAACATTCAACAATCAAAAACAAACTTCCCCAATAATACTGATATGGCGACCTTTGATTTTTTAAATATTGAACTAATTGTTGCATTCCTTCTTCATTATGAAAAAGAAAGGCTGTATACTGATATATTTCCAAGAGTAAAAAATAATTTGGAGATAATTGGGGTGTTGACCAGAATTTAAAAAGTAAGCAAGAAATAAGTATGTCCTTGTGGAGGGTGGACTAATGGTACATGCACGGTCTTGTTTTTTTCTCCTAACCAGTGCTATAACAGCCAGACCGTCATTGAACTCTTAGGGAGATAGACCCACGCTTCAGGCGACACATCATCGCTTCGAAGATTCCAATGAACATAATGAACACAAAAAAAGAGTTCAGTGCCCCCACAATGGCGTAGTACATTGCACAGTGGTTCAGATCCCACTTTAAACTGTAGGTCCAGTCCCGATTAGTCTTTATGTGCATAAAGTGGACTTAAAACAACAATTCAAACAAAAATAGTTCAGTTCCTACTAAGACTTCAGAAACCTTCATAGTGCATACACGGTACCCAAGTAACTCGCCTTACACAAGGAAACTTTTCCGATAGGTCTTGCTGCCAACCAAGGACGTATTACGGGGGGTCCAGATTTATCAAGTACTAAAATTAGATAATGAAAAATATAAAGTACGAAAATTGAATAATTAAAATATACTCGTTTAGCATTTGTTGTATAATTTCCTCCTCAACTTATTTGAAGACAACGATTATATTGGGATCATACGGCTTTGAAGAACAGGAAGGACGTATTTAGGAGGGGTCCGGACCCCCCGAAAGACTTACCAAGTACTAAAATTAAATAATGAAAATATTAGCATTTTTTTTTGCATAATCAATGGTTATTAATTTTCTCTGAACTTTTATTAATCAGAAACTTTCTTTTCTCCAACTACATGTGACATCATTTTTGTTATTCGATCAATATTCAATTATTCATCTATATGACATTATTTTCATTGCCAGAGCACTTGTTTTTATGTAAATTCTTCCGATCTTAACTAAAGGTAAGCTTCGTAATGAATATGCGCTGTTATATCTCTATTTTTATAGCTAGTGTATTTTTACCTAATCGCGTAATAATAATATAATATTAATGTATGTATTGTAATTAGTATTAATTTGATTTAATATAATAATTTAATTTAAACATTATTATATTTATTCCTGAGACACTTGGTTCGGACCCCCATTACAGCATGTTATAATTTACTCTCTTGCTTATATTGCATTTGTGAATTACCAGTTGGTATAATGTCAGTGGCGGCGATTGGGTTCCAAAACCGGGGGGTGGGGGGCAAAGACAGTATCTTTCCCTTTGTGGATAAGGTTTAGCATAGTGGGAGGCAACTGCCCTCCCCCTAATCGCCGCCGCTGTAATACTGTTAATTTATTAATACTGCTAATAACACTAAAATTGGAAGACCTTGGGAAAGAAAACTACTTTGAAGACCACACTACTCACATTGAGCAATAATGTCTTCCGTATCTGTTTCTACCTGTCTACTCAAAAACACTCCAAAATGCCTCATTTAATGCATTACCTGACTTGTCTCCGATCGTTTTGCACAAGCTCTTGAATTATCGTCATTTGCAGCCACATGTTCGCATATTTCTGAGGCCGAAACTGACTAACTGGTGACCTCCACAATATGTTCCCAATTAAGTGAAACCAGAAGTATTTGACCCTAATAACCTGACTGGTTACGCAGTAAGTAAGTTTAACACGAGGGGTATCCGGCGTATACCGTGGTATAGCATCGACTGCAGCCCTGCGAGTCATTATTCTCTTAAATGACTATGCGTTGTTTATTATTTGCTTTCCTTTGCACAGCAACGTTCAACAAAGAGTCAAAAACATAAACTTCCTCAATAATACTGATATGGTTACCTTTGCTTTTTAAAAATAGAACCAATTGTTGCATTAATGCTTTATTATGAAAAGGAAAGGCTGTATACTGATATACTTCAAGATTAAAGAATAAGTTGAGATAAGTGGGTAACGCCTTAAGCGTCATGACAGTTCCCACCGTCAAGTAAATGATCTGTCTGCTCAACAAGCAAGAATCTTGCTCAGCGAGCATCGCTGAGATACTCGACGCGCTCCTGAACGTTGCTTGAGCGCTAGATGTGAATTAAGCCTACCAGGTGTCTAGTGTAGTCAGGATGTAGAGGGCATCGTGTACAGTCAACGGCAAATATAATGGTAAGCAAATTGTCCACCGCTATTTGCATTACTTTTTTTATTCTACATCCTATGTTCTTTAAGGAATGAAACTATTTTGGTTCGAAGTAGGCATTGTTCTCTGCTTACTGACGTATTTGTTTCAATTTATTGTCATTACATTGTGTAATTCAGACCGAATGAAAAAGATGGTGGACCATTCGCCTACTGTTTCATGTGTACATAATGAATGTGCAAATCTGGGCTGGCTGCTGTTCCATCATCCATTCTGGCGAACTGATAACAGGTGGCGAGGATCCCCACTCGGCTCTCCAAAAGAGGTGCAAGATTTCTCGCCAAAAAATAGGTTAGAACCCAAGCCCGCAGCGTTTGCATGATCTATTCTAGCGTCCTGATAGCAGATACTAACCACCTCGCCAAAAGATGTGGATCTCGTGAAATGTCGAGAAGGTCGTGAAATGATGATATAGAATCGACCAGTTTATACTACCAAAGGCTAAAGAAAATTTATTTCATGCAAAAAATAAAAAGAAAAGTAACAGTTTTGAAAACAGATAAAATTACTAATTTTAAAAAGTTACTTTCCAGTTACTGTTACTCAAAAAAGTTACAAGTAATTTGTTACTTCCAGGAACTACATTCTCTAAACAGTAAACATTGAAGCAAGGATTATTTTTTTTGCGATTTTACGAAGCATGTTCTTCTTTTCAACATTTTCCCACTTCTCTTTCCTCATGTTCATTTCTAAATTTTTTATCGAATCTCTGTTATTGTACGTAAGTCAAGAAAGCGAAAACACGGTCTGTAATCAGAAAAAAACATGTTCTCTTCTCCCAAGAAAGAAGAAGAAGAGGACATTCTCAAATCACTATTACACTGTGGGAGCATTGCAGAGAGGTCGATAGTCAGCCGAGATAAAAGGGACAAATCGTGAATTGGTGTTGTATATCAGCTTATCTGACCGAGATATTTACCAAGTTATAGGTCCTCGTTGCTAAAATACAGGGAAGTTCGTTTACAAGCGAAAGGTGAATCGTGATTATAAGTTCGAAGATGGCGCTACGGCAGTGTTGAGGGGAGGGAGGAGTCATTGACTGATAAATCTTGAAAGCAGAGAACAGGTGGCTTGACAGCACGATAATTTTAAGTGACAGGTAAGCAGGTACTGCAGAAGGTTAAGCCAATGATATTAAACTTTGCCGGATCATCACTATGTGCACTCATACGATAGGCATTTCTTTTCGTGAGGAGTGGCTTTGTTGTGCTTTCTGTGTCATACTGCAGTCAGTCATGGGCGTAATTTGGGACCTATGTCTGGGAGAAGGGGGGCAGAATCGAACTTGGTGCTTAAATTTCGGGGGCAAAAAAAAATGTTACAGTTGCAAAATCATAAAAAAATACTCTTCATTAGTTTGCTTCTCAGGTCGCAGGTTGTTAACAAAAGTAATTTTAACAAACCTGGCGCCAAGTTACGTCTATGCAGCTAGTTCACTCATATTCAAAATGACATTTGAGTTGCAGAATTCAAAGCAAGGATTCGGTTGAGAAGTAGTACATGACCAGTTTTCAGTAAAGAATTTCCCCCTGTAAATTAACCTTTAAATTCCTAAATATGTTGGCCACTGTGTACAGTGCAAACCACAGGGTGACGCAAAAAGTTCCTTAACACCTCCCCCCCCCCCCCAAGATAAAGGAAAAGAGTTTTGCTGTGTACATTTGATCGTGATAAAAACAGGTTAGGCCCAGGGGAAGCCACATTTGTGCCAAGCGGACGTCCGCCATATTGAATTCAACTAAAAAAATGTAAATGGGAAGGAGGTGATCAGGCTAGAATTGCACGAGAGGGCTTTTGACGCCCTGTATATCCCCACGAGTGACTGCAGTATATACTGTATATAAGTGAGGAGGCAGAAGGGGTCGCAAATATTTGCTGGGAGGACAGTCACATTTAGAATACACCTACATACCATGCAAGAAAATATATATATTTGGGCTAAAGGCACATTAATTTATCCAGTTTTTCTTGTTTTCTGGAGGTGCTAGAGGAAGAACTGCTTGACCAGGAAAACATTCACTCTTCATCCCCCCCCCCTCACCACCACCACTGAAGGCCAGGTCCGTAGCTAGAATTGATCTCCAGGTGGGGGGGGGGGGGGGGTCACGGGTTATCAGGGGACTTTGTAGACCAAGTCCATTTTCGAAAGTTTTAACAGTATTAAATGAAGGTAAATTACGTGTGTGTGTGTGAGGGAGGGGGTCATCAAGTTAATGTAAAACATAAAATTTAGAAATATCATGCAAATACTACAGTTTTTGTATATCTTCTAAATCATCTCTTGAAGTGTTGACTTCTACTGACATCATCCCTTACACACGTTCCATACTACTTTTGATGATACAGATATTTATATCATACAAGAAAAAATACGCAATATTCAATCATAGTGCCTACAGTACATTCCACCCCTGCCCGAAGCACTAAAACTCCCCCTCGTTCCAAAAAATTGGGAGCTGTTGACCTTTGACCCAGATGTGGAAGGGGCAACGAAGGCACATAAAAATAATTTTTAAAAGAGAACTTTCTAAAGTCTAAAGAATCTTCCCTAGACTTCGGCTCATAAACAAGATGAATGAATGTAATAGCTGCTGTCTACATTTTCACTGCCAACAATTATGCGAAAAATAGTTTTACCTAATGACCTAATGTCAAGGGGCTGAAGGCAGTGCCAGCACCCCCTAACTACGGGCCAGCTGACGCCCCCAATCATCCCTACCGCAATAATTCAAAGCTTACGGCGTCTTTGTTCAAAATTTTTTAGAACTTCTTTTCACAGTATTTTCGTATACTCTTGATCTAACCCACAAGAAGTTTATAACTAATTGCTCAAAATCAGCGACGATACCACCTTTGCCTCCCCCTACAAACAAGAACATGAAAACCCGAAAAAAGTGCATATTTTTGTGCAGTATTTAGAGGCATATTAAATGACCTCCTCACAAAGTATCCTACGCACTGTGCCGTCCTTTTTTGGGGGCGATGTCAATGCTCTCGATTAAAAAATTGTTCCATTGTATCCTTTCAGCTGTGTTTAAAAGAACTTCTTTCGCTATGTTAATAAAATATAGTTTTTGGGGAAACTTTTGGGTTGAAGTGAAAGTTCCGCACCCAGTCTAAATGTTATGACCCCTCCCCCACCCCCTCCCCTTCTCTCTCGCTGCTCACGACACTTTCCATCAACTTCATCAAGGTCGGAAAGGTCCTCATCCATCGTTCTACTTTCTGGAAGAGAATCCGGCGCAGTCGCGGCTTCCTTTGCTCCAGCGAGAAGGTGGTGGTGCCCCATTGACTCAGTCATCACGACCTTAGATGATCTATGGTATATGCATGAACACTTTCAATGCCATTTTCCTCCCTTTCCTGGTTCCATATTTAACACGATTTCGGTTGGATTTCGTGCGAGGAGAAATTTCCGAATCCCCTTGGAACAGGTAACGGTTCACATCTACCCCCCCCCCCCCACTCCCCAAAAAGTTCTCCAAACTTGTAATTGGAACGATCCCAAGATAAGAAACAACGGGCCTTTGCTTAGCAGTGTTGCTAAGTAATGCCTAAGTAAAAAAAAACTTTTGTAGAAAATCACATCTTACTTTTGCCACTTTTGGCAGTGAGGAAGCAAAGGAGGAACACTGAGGACAGGGGTTTATGTAGAATTTTCCATCGAAGGAGGGACACGAAGATATTTTAGGGGTGTAACATGAATTCGGTGATAAAATGGGAATAAAAGTCTTGTAGAAAAAGTTTAGATGGCGTGGACCCTCCTCACTACCCGAGGTTTTGAACCCTCTTCTTTGTGTTCCAACATTTCCAGTAAAACCCATATTAATATCTGATAATAGCAGTTAAAATCAGAGTTGTTAAAAGGTCCATGAACCTGTAAATGCTAATGGGTTCAGTAACAGGGCTGGAACCTTTTTTCTCGGTTCTTTACGGTCCAGAACCCATTTACGCTTGCTCATTTTCTCTCCTGGACCGGAATTGAATTTATTTAAAATTCCTGAACCTTTAACAACTCTGGTTAAAATAGCCCTATACTTACATTATTTTGCTATCGTATTGAATATATATATATCAAGTGCATCAAAAATGCATCCATTATATTGAAAACAAAAATTTTACTAGCTGGTGGGATACTATACACCTGCATCACCCCTCATTTTGAGCACTGTCCTTTCCTAAAACGCTAGAAATGAAACAATAATGGCGTAAGAATTACAGTTTCGAATATACTTCATTGTAATAATAATGATCAGTGTTTTTTTTCTGACGGTACGCCGTACCAGCATCTTTTTTCAGATGAGAAGTGAGTGTCTGTGCGTTTAACTACATGAGTGCAGGATCGTTTATGAACATTTCAGTTAGATATATTGACATCATGCTTGCATGTCATCATAAGAAACAGAAGTTAGAAATAAAGAGAAATTACAGAAGCGATAGTGAATAAGGGAAAGACAGAGAATCAAATAGTCCAGAGAGATAGGGAGAAGCAAAAGAGAGCAAGCGAAAGAGGGCAAGAAATTGAGAACTGAGAGAGAAAGAAATATAGAAGCCAGGAAGAGAGAGAAGAGATTCAAAAAGGAAGAAATAGAAAGCGAGTGAGGGATAGAGAGCAAGAGAGAATGTGAAAGAAATCGAGAAACAAGTTAGAGAAAGAAAGGAAAGCGAAATTAAAATATATAAGAAAAATAATACGAAAAGAAAAGAGAAATGAAAAAACAAGCACAGAGAGAGAGAGAGAGATGGAAGAGGAGTAACAGAAGACCGATAGAGAGAAAGAATAAAGAAGAAACTGGCAGAAAATTAGAGAAATGGTCAAGAAGAGAGGGATGTCAGAAGCTAAAATGACGATATAAGGAAAGAAGGAGAACATAGCTTAGCTATAAATAAAAGGGAGGGTGGAAGGAGAAGTACGATTTTTCTTATTACAAGGGGGGGGGGCAAGCGCTCTTACCATGAACACAGTAACTAACTAAGCTAAAGTGTATCGGAACTTTTCTTCCCAGAAAAGAAGTACTGATAATAATTATTATTAATCAAGCATGTGCGTCCGGCCTATTAGGCTGTTCTTACAACCAACCCTTGTTAATAGGGAAGTGAGAGGGAGAAAGATATAGGAGCAATAAAAAAGTAACAATAATACAAACACAGAATGAAGCTACAACGCTTTAAATGATTGAAATAAAGGAGTATGTGAATTATTAAATAATAATAAAACATAATAAAAAGGTGATATGACCTTTGAGAAGTATGTTTGAGATTTCTTTTGAAACTGTTATAAAAACTAAGGTGACCAAACGTCCGGATAAGCCGGGATAGTCCTTTTTTTTTAGTCTCTGTCCCGATTTTTGGAACGTAAAACGGGCGCCAAAATGCCTCTTTTTGTGTTAGTGACAATGACTTATCGGCATAAAATTACTGCAACGATATACATTCTGTACTATTACTATGAACTATGGCATAGTAACATTCAGTCATTCAAATCTGACTATAGCGAGGGACTCCCCGATGGGGCAGTGGTAGCGTCATTGCCTTGTAATCAAGGGGTCCCGGGATCGAACCCGGTGGAGGCACATAGTGTTTCGGATCCCACTTTAAACTGTAGGTCCAGTCCCGATTAGCCTTACTGTGCATAAAGTGGACTTAAAACACCAAATCAATCAATCTGACTATAGCGCAGTTTATATTAGATGTGTGCAACGTGCGGTATGTGAGAACATAAGAAGTTTTTGATGTGCCGACTTTGGCGCTTTGCAAGCTAGTAAGAAGAAACAGTTTTTGTATTATGACGAAACAGTTTTTATGTTTGTTGGTTTAAAAATCTGGTCACTTTATTATGAGAGTATAATTTAGCAAATAGAAGCGATGTTTGAGGAGGAAGTTATCATCCTTGCGCTTTCCTCTGTCATAAAGGTCTTGTTAGAGCTGGTTTTCTAATTAGTTCCTTTGTATTGGCTCCAAAATTCCGAACGTGCCCTAACGCAACTCCATTTCCACTGCGCGACTCAATTAAACTGTTTTAAACAATTGAAAGTCGCTTAGTCACTGTTGCATGATTGATACAGTGGCTGAGTGTGGTAAGTGGTTGTCGAAGAGCGTGCGGGGAGCCCACATAGGAGGAGGCACACACACACACACGCACACATACGCATGACACGCACGAATATTACGTTCCTTGCCTCGACCCCGATTAGCAAGTTCAAGAAACTCGTGTTCTGGTCGAAATCTGTTTCAACGTAAGATATGACTGATCTGTCCTTATCGTACAGTGGGATCCATGAGTAGTATCGTGCAAATTGTCCATCACCATGTTTGTGCACTTTATTTGACCCAATAAGAGCTTCAAGAATTTAAAGAAAGCTCAAAACAAGCTGTTGACAACTTCTGCACCAGCATACATAAAAATCCATCCCTTAAAAACACACAAGATGTAAGAGAAAAATTAATGAAAATAATCATGGACAATTTGCACGGTAATACTCATGGATCCCACTGTACATACTCAAGGTACGCACGGTGCATAATCTGATAAGTCAATCTGTCCATGTTGGAAAACGTCAGAAAATGGCACTTCTGGTTCTGGACAATTTGCATATTACATATTAACTACTTACAATATTTACTTAATTACTACCAACTTGAAATAATTACCGAATTAAAGTAAATACTTGTTGTTTTTTTAATTTTATGTATCAAATGTACATTTTCATTCAGTCTGTTCTCCACAATGCGATCGATGGTCATGAATTGAAATACAAGCTAAAATTACTTTACTCTGCAACTTCTTCAGACAAGCAGATATCTGCGTGATTATTATTACTAAGCCACATATTTTGCAAAGTCAATACATTTGTGACAATTGTACTTCACTGTTACGAGAAAAATTCAGCCCTTTATCGAGGGTTCGTAGCCTCTAAGCAAGGCGCCAAACATAAACTCTTGAAGAAAAGGTTTTTTGCCATAAAGACGTCTATGTGCTACTAAAGTTTGTGCAGTGACACACTATAGTTGTTACCGCATTTTGGTCAACGTTTCAGTGATGTTAAAGTGGGTTGATCAAGATGTGTTCTAGAACAAGATATTTAATAGGACAAATTTTGCAAAATACGATAACAATTCTTGAAACAAAAGATCAGTATCTACCAACAGTGGAACGTTTAAAGCTCGTAAAAGGTATTTGTGTGAAGAAATGATTGTACTGTTTTTACATTAGTTAGTGTTAATAGTAATAACAATTATGTGCAAAACTGGGATATGTGCATTTTCTTCTACTTTGTACTTTGCACATGAATATAATTTTCAACATCAGTGTGTTTTTCTTCTCATCTTGCAGATGTTATCGGTGCACTGAAGCACCAAGACAGACATGTTTTGGCAACATTGTTTACGTTATTGAATCAAATCACCAAGAAGGCATCGTTTGTGGTGTGGTGCTCTGCTTTGACCTATTTTCGGGCCGAAACAGCTGCTCTTTCTCTTAAAGGAAGAAGGATAAACGTCGCAAGGAATGAAACGAAATGTGTGAATTCGCTTCGATATCGAACAAGAAAAATGTTTTGTAAGAGCTGGTTTTAAGGCGAGCATTCCTGCTTTCCTTTCAACGATGCACATTGACAGGTACGTACAGTACGTTTCTGCTTCCTTACCTTGGAACATTTTTAAATATCGTAGTACGTATAAGGTATTCGTTGAAATGTTTTTAACATAAGCTTAAAGTACATTGAGACTGTTTCTTTCAGGTATTCAAAACATGAACTTTATATGAGATATCAATGATTAAATAGAACCATGAAAAGACAATTGCATCGATTCTTTTTAAAAGTACTCTCTTCTCGTTGGCCATTTCGTAGTGAAGGTGGTGGTTTGTTGACTGAAGTTGTCTAATGCTGTGTGGTTATAATATTTTCAGAAAATACTAGGTTGGTTCCCACTAATATAAGTTCTTGATATAAATGTTTCTAATTTAAATTACAATGATTAGCAGAGCAGATAAGGTACATTGAAACATTCATGGATACTTAGTAAACATAATTTCTTTGCTAATGATCAGAATCAACATGGCGGCGGAACGAAGGGGCCCCGAGCCTCCCATATGACGTCACGCGCTCGTGCATGATCGGCAATTTTTGGATGGCGCTACCTTATATATTAAGTTACCTTGGGTACTACCTACACCTTGAATAAATATGAAATACCCCGCCCCCTATGAAAACACTTACCTGGATCGGAAAGGCTAGTATGGCATTATAGACTGCACTGGAGTAACTAGAGCGGTTAGAAATACGGAAATGCAAGATATGAATCGATGAGAATGTTTCGGGCAAGCCTAGGTATGCATTAACCCCTTTGAAAGCAAACGACACACTAACATTATTATTCCCTCCTTCTCCCTGACACTAGCCGACTGATCGACTTAGGGAGAGATTCCCTGCGAACTTTTCTTATGAATCCACGGAGTTGTATATTTAGAAGAGTTAAATTTAAACTGTAATTTATTATCAAATTAATGACACATATTTTTGCCATGTCTTACATTGCTCAATTACCATGTATAAAAGCATATAGAATAACGATAAACTCTAGCTTTACAGATCTCCTCGTGTGGGTGTAGGGTTGGCCAATTTGCCCAGGTTTTTCGAAAAATACCAACCCGGTTGGGTTTTTAGTTATTTAAGCTTGGTTTTATTGGTGTTTTTTCAAGTCAAGTATAAAAATCTATATTTTAAAAATACATGATATGCATTTTTCCTGATAGTAGTGTATCTAACCATTCAATTTGTATTGTTTTAGTTGACTGAATCGAAAACTATTTAATATTTTTTATTAATAAAAAATATATTATTACTACCCAAAATGAAAGTTTTTCACATTTCTGTCAGCATAAATAAAAAAAAATGGTAATGAAGGTTTCACACCTTTCTTTAACTAAATTAACTATAGGCTACTAGTCTGTTCCAAAATAATTGACCACAACAGTTTGATTCTGCGCTTCCTGGATGGTGAAATAGTTAACGCTGTTGCTTTGTGATCAGTTTCCAGGGTTGGATTCACTGAGGAGGCATATTTCGGCGATGTATCCAACTTAAAACTGGATGCACAGTTCCAATTAGCCTATCTGCATACAGACTGGATTTTATTTTTACAACGGGCAGGGGGAGGGGGTGATCTAATGAAATTTAAAATATAGCTAGAATGTTTGAACTTATAAAGAAAGATTATGAACATAGTTATTTGCTTATTTTATAACAATTTTCTACACCTCTAGGTTAATCACGCTGATGAGATTAATACTGGTTAGATGAAGTTTGGGCACACACATATCTATGTTACCCAGGATCTTTGGCATCATAGCATGCTCAGACAACTACCAGATAACAGAGGGTGGCACAAAATATGTTATAATGCAACCTTTTTTTATTTACACTTTTTCGTTTCGCAATTAAGCACTTTGGAAATCTTGCGATCGCTGTCTTCCTGTAGGTGGAATTTCCTCGGCCTCCCATTATGTTATCAATCAGGTTTGCTATGGTTTCCAAGGCGTGTCTTAGAGAGCAATGCCTAACTATAGGCGTCCGGAAGGAGGGGGGCAGGGGGACACGCCTTATCTGGAAACTGAACGTCAGCCAAAAATAATGTATTTCACACATAAAATTTCCTTTCAGTCACAGTCATTTATGCTATTTATTAGAAGGACGTTGCAGGAACACGATAACTTCAAGCCGAATGAGTGATATTTTAGGTGAACATATGCCTGGTTTGACTCCTCTGGAAATTGCCTTCCTTGTCCCTTCCTGGGGAAAAAATCCTGCTGACGTCCATGCGTCTAAGTGTGTAAAAATGAATAAAAATGAATCAGAAACAGTAATTACAATGTGCTGCTTACGCCTAATCTGACCTGCCTAACCTATCCACGTATGCACATAATACCTTAAATAAGCAAAACTTAACCTGCCTAGCCTATTTGCATGCTTATTTATGCTGTTATATGCCTACGTGGGTAGATTAGGCAGGTCAGGTTTGGTGCTGTCTCCCACGTTGCTGAGGCTGTCGCTAGCCGCTCCTTAAAATTCACATTTTACTTCCAGTTTATGCAACCAGATGGTGCACCTGATCGACGATCAAAGCCTGAAGCGCTTAATTGATCTGTATGATCTGTGACTTTCAACAGATGCTACCTTGAGCTAAGACCTTTGGTCTCCCCCCCACAAACAGCTTTGTATTTAACCATGACAAGAAGCGAGCCTCGGGCTTCGAAAAACCAGGTTGCCACTTCAATGGCATTTAGAGCGGAATAAGAAACGTCACATTAGATTACTCGCTAGTTAAATACCATTTGCTTTCTTCTGATTGTAAGAGGGGATAAGGAGGGTTCCAATCTTTTTCTTCACCCCCATCCTTCTCTGTTTATGTGCAATTTTGTCAACTTAAGAGCGATGAATGACAAGAGAAAGTAAAATTTCTTGCACGCTCCTAGCCGTGGGAAACTTCCATTTTGCTGCGTCACTCCAATTGACACTGCCATCCTTAGGCAGCCTTAAAGGTTTGAAAGTCGTAGCTGATTTGATTCGTCTCTTTATCGCGGCAGCAACTTCCATAGATCCATTTTTTTTTACGTGACTGTTTCAAGTTTGAAATCGTGTGTCTTTATCTTTGATATATCGAACAACAGTTATCCATTTGCGTAGGAATGATATTGAGACGAGACAACAGACTCGGCAGACTTTTGGTTTCGTCTCGAATTGTAAATGCTTGTCTCGGTCTCGGCCTCGTCTCGAAATATATACCATAAACAACATATACAAAGTGTCATCCGACAAATTTTCACAATAGAATCACACACCTTAGAAGCTACCAACACACAAAAAAATAGAATTTTATCCTGACAGTATGCAACCACGTAAACTAACTGATTGACATTAAATCCTATGAGCAACAAATGTGACTTAATCTATAAATCATCGGGTAGATATCACATCATATTGGTATGTCTGAGGAAGTAAAATAGTAAAGGAAATTTAGTTTAGGTAAATTTTTCAAATATGATACCAAAATCTGGAACGACATCGATTATTGTCTTAATTTTTAATTACATATTTATATTTAATCTGCTATAATTATAATATTCTTCTTCTCATAATACTATCCGTAGAAATCTAGTTTATTAATGGTATAAATGGCAAAATAATCCTTTCTTACAGTTAGGTTTCGAATTTCTGGTCTACAGTTGTTTTATGTTGTACTTCCTGCAAAATTTCACGACGAGAGTAAAATTTGTCAATTTCATATTCTTTTATTTTGAATATTACCGGGTTCAAGGGGTTGGGCCAGGGAGAAAATGTCCTATTGCACTACGGTTTAATACGTCTTCACTGGAAGTGCTCACATCGGTTACGGAATACTGCGTTCTGAACAGTGATTATGTGTAGAAATGTAGATCAAGCATGTCGAAGTCACAACATTTACCACTCTTATTGCAAACTGACGTGTACACCTAGGAAAAACATTTTGTTATTCATTATCTGGCTCATTTCTAAGTAAAACTCTAAAATTTGTGTATATTTTGCTGTGCACTGTTCCAAACTGCCTCGATATTTACACTCCATTTCGCTCCTAGTGCGTTCAACTTAGTCACCAATTTGAAAATTTAGGCACCAAATTATACCTCAATTAAAAAAGAAAAATTATCAATCCATGAAAGGCCTGAACATTATTTTTCACTTTGGTAATGATTACAAATTATAAAAATACATTTGAAAATAGCATTTGAAGTTCATAAAAATAAGAAGTGCAATGTCATTTCGTTGTCAATTGTTTTTGGATATGCCTGGTCGTTAAATGTAAACCATTTTAATAGCTACGTACCAGCACTTAATCGCAATCTTTCAGTGTTCAGCAAGTACAAATTGTTTTGCAAAAATGTGTTTCCAATGTTGTTATAACTGGGCTTTCAAATGTATAAATCCTGGCCTGACTCATAAAAGAAACCTGTGCAATGTTCTGTATTTCTTCTACAAATTATTTGCAGTTTATTAATGAAATATCTCTTATCAGCCAACGATAACATTCAGCGGAGTACATTCCATGAGTTTCACGATTATCAGCTGTTCTGGCATTGTTTGCAGTGATAGTATTTGAAAGAAAGAAATGTTAGTTGATTGCACCATCAATAAGTATGCATTACTGCTCGCGAGATCTAAACTTGCAAGTAGACATTGAACCGAGACGATACGAGACTCGGCACAGTCTCGTCTCGTCTCTTGAACAAGAAAGTCTGTCTCGCCCTCGATCTCGTCTCTATACCTGAACTTCAGTCTCGTTCTCGTCTTCTCAAGAAGACAATCTCAAACTGGTCTCGAGCCTAGAAATAATATTTTCACACGACGTTTTCAGATATAGTACCGAGACTACTGTATTTCACACTGCAACTGTAACAAATGTAACGAAAACCAAACAAGATTCACAGGAATAAATTACATGTACAGTTCTAGCTAGATCGGGGGCCGAAGAATGATGCGAATTACATCACCGCCGCTATGATCGGGATCGAGAATGTGTATGGCACCACGTACGAGTATGTGCCTTCATGCCAGGGTGCAATGAATGCTGTAGAGTTTGACCTTTTTACCGATTGGAAATGGATTAGGGAATTCCCTGGGCACCTCTCCCCCTTTCAGTTCGAACACTGAGGATTCAGTTCTGATTTAGTTGTTGTTTTAATACGAGAATTTCGTGTTTGCCAGTTATTTAAATATTGCCATCTCGGTGGCTGAGCACTTTGAATGGTCCACTCACGGTCTTGATACGGAAGATTCCCGGTTCGATGAGTTTGTGAGTATCCCTTCATCAGTTTTATAAAAGCATCATTCATTCTTATCGTCTCAATTAACCTGCAGAAAAGCGACATAAAATAAGAATAAAGCCAAAAAATTACACAAATTAAACCTTGAGAAGTATCTGCTGTCCAAACGATAGCTTTTAGTTTTACTTTCTTGTAATGAACTTGCCGAGCAGAATGGCATAACATTTGTAATACTTAGGTTTGTTTTGATAATTTAATAATTCCATAATTGTAATAATTATTTTCAGAAAATGTTGCATGTAAACTCTCGACAGCAATATGATTTTGATGGGAAAGGTCAAAACACACGTTCACACTGAATTGTATAAAATTGCATAGACAATTACAGATGAAGAATATAGGGATTAAGTTAAGTCCCTTTCCTTAGAATATTCTGAATAAATAATCTAATCAAATCATAACATGCAGGTGCTCTACAGAGTATACTAGAACAATTATAATCGAAGAATTCAACAACAGACGCGACATTTCAAAATCCATAAATTAAGCGAATGTAAAATAACCAAATTCAATCAAATCAAAATCTGTAATCACTGGTAGATTCATCTGACGTTTTCAAGATATCAGAATTCCAGAAGTAATACTTAACCTCTTCCTTCAAGATGTTCCGTTTGTACATTTGGTAATGTGTATGATTAAAGGACTGTTCACATTTTTCCAAAAAAAAATTACAAGAATAATGAAGTAAAGAGCCAGGCATTGGCGCCGCCAGAAATGTTTGCAGGAGCGGTCAGGCTATTGATAAAACTTGACTAGTATAAATAATAATAATAATATGATTATGATTGTTATTAATATAATAATAAATAATATAAACTAATAAAAATAAACCAATTTTTTTTCCAAATTTATTATCTATTATTTATTTCTATTATAAAACATATTATATATTCTTGCGGAGATTTTCCTACTCAATCCACCACACGAGTGATTATCCAGCACAGTTGTTTTTCGTTATGTGTTTACAATTCATAGAATTAGTGTACTGAAATGCATATTTATTCTATTTTGTTATTATCTTTTACACTACTCGCCCAAGAAAGAACTTCAAAGATTATGGTGAAGTTTACTCCTAAATTTATGTTATTTAACCCCTCACATATAACTATTTTTTTGGTATTTTGACAATTGGGGGAGTAATTTATTCTGTGGATTAAATAGCACAATATGAAAACATAACCTGCTTTTATACTCAATTTTGTTATTCTGTTAAAATATTAACTAACGGAACTTAATTTCTGTTATTAACAAAAAATAACAAACTTCCTGCTCTTTGTAACTTGAAATTAATAATGCAGGTTGAAACCCCTCCCCCTCCTCCCGACGCCCATGAGCTAGAGTGCAATATGATGAATTTGTCTTTCATTTTATCTCATGTGAAAATCGTATGTATAAAGATGTACACTGAGCTCAGTTTTCCAGTTCAACGACATTATATTCTTGTTATCGCAGCAACAACATAGAACATCTTGTCTCCGAGTACGTTTCCATTTGCTTCAAGCTCGTAAATTCCATGCAATTTTTGTTGCATCCTTATGCGCTCTACATAGTTTCTTATTTTGCCAAAACGATGGCCGCCTCATACAAACAATCGTCCAAATGTTTCTTGTACGTACAATGCCTGTCTTGTCTGCAAGCGAGGGAACAATGAGACGTTTGTTCTCGTATCTCTACAAGTTATAATCGTTGACAATGTTGTCAAATAGCTATATATATATATATATATTTATACTATTGGTCATTTCTTAAAATCTTGGGTCATTTTTTTTTATTTGTAACACCATTAAGCCTTGTTTCCATTATATAAAAAACTCAATATGTTTTATTATAAAACATAAAATATACGTAACGTTTCAACCTTCTAGCAAGGTCTTCTTCAGACTCTGTACCAAGTACAAATGTCACATTTGCCACATTTGTACTTGGTGCAGAGTCTGAAGAAGACCTTGCTAGAAGGTTGAAACGTTACGTGTAGTTTATGTTTTATAATAAAATAAATTACTGCCTTGGTCAGCATATTGAGTTTTTTTATTTGGCATATTTTAGCAATTTTTAGGTTATTAAATGTCTTGCTCTAGTGATAAGTGCCTAACTTGAAGACAAAAAAACATTCTACACAATGATCTACGTTCGTTTGTTTGAGTTTGGTTTCAAGTCCACTTTATGTACAGATAGGCTAATTGGGACTGGACCTACAGTTTAAACTGGGATCCGAACCAATGTGCAATGTGCCTCCACCAGGTATGGGTATCTAAGTTTGTCAAAAGTCACAGAATACTATTTGATTGCAGAAACAGAAAAGAGAGTGATTGGGGGGGCAAGGGGGCACTTGCCCCCTCCTCCACTTTTCGCCACTTTTGCCCTCGCACTATGCTAAACCTTATCTAAAAAGGCAAATATACTGTCTTTGCCCCTTTTGGCACCTTGCCCCCCCTCCAGGTTTTGGAACCCAATCGCCGCCACTGGAGAGTGCAATATCTGAGTATTCCAGCAAACAAAAGTGGGAGGAGGACTACCTTTCAAGATATAGCCGCATGACCACCATGAAATCCGCCATATTGAATTCAGGCCAAGTGTTTCAAATGGAAAGGGAGTGAAATAATATATCAAGTAGATAGTTGTTTTTCCCCCCCTCAGAAATTCATTTCTGCAATCAGATTTTCCATTTGTGATGTGCTACAAAAGTTTTTAACACATCATTTAAAAAAGTTGGAACTGACATCACTCATTATGCGAAATGACGGACGCCATCGCGAATCCTTCTTTCATTTCATGAATAGCTAACCATACGCGAAAGAAAAATAAAATCGTATTTGCATTTTATTGGCACCACCATTGAATGCGTACCGTGCAACCACGTGACTCCGACAAGATTGTCCATAAAGCAATTACTGCACGTGAGGGGGAACCACCACGTAGGTGATTGCTCTTCATGCCGACGAGTCATGATCCTTCATTCGCACCCAATGTGTCACACCATTGAGATGAATATAGAATTTGCATGTTGTGGATGGTAGTTCACGTTAGATGATTTTGGGTGAGGGTTTGGCTCAGGGGTAGAAAAATACAGGTCGCCATGCCGCCTTAAAAATTTTCACTTGGCGCATGAATTTCAAAATTCTGTTCGACAGGGTGAGGCAGTCACACGGGAAGATTAAAAAAAATCACGAAAAATAGATTATTATATAAATACTATTTATTTTTTAAACATGAATGTACTGTACATGAGTGGAAATTACTAGTGTACCTGAAAAATGTTCATTTTTTAATATGGTGTCAGTAAGATGGCATCCTTAGTTTTGCACACATTGTAGGAGTCTCAGAGTAAATCCGCCCATGGCGTTGCGTAGCATCTCCAACAGAATTCTGTGGATCTCTTGCCGAATTCGATCCTTCAAATCATCCCTGGTTGTCCTTCAATACTTTGGATTTGAGGTAACCCCAAAGAAAAATTCAGGAGCCGCCAAGTCGGTTGAACGGGCAGGTCATGGAATATCGCCGAATGTGCTGATGAGACGACCAGGAAATGCGAGTCAAAGCACATCCATAGACACTGGCAGTATATAGTATTATAAATAATAAATGATAATAAATAAATAAATGGGTAGTCTTGAAATTCTGTAAAGCCTTGTCTCGTATCTTAGCGTAACGAGCTACGAAGCTAGAGGTCCCATGCTCGAACACTGATTATTGTGGCTTGTAATCAAGGGGTCCCTGGTTCGATACCCGGTGGAAGCACATTGCACAGTTATCTGGATTCCACTTTAAACTGCATGTGAGTAGGTCCAGTCCCGATTAGCCTATCTGTGCATAAAGTCGACTTAAAAGAACAATTCAAAGTCATCAGCTCACAGTTCATCCTCATCGTCGCTATTAACTCAAGAGATAAAAGAGCGACGTAAAATAGTTAAAATAGAAAAAGAGCCGCTATAGGTTTTCGTGAGATAAATGTTCGCTCCATGGGACGTTCTGATAGTTCATACATATACAATGTCTACAGCGAAGATCAAAGAACAAACATGATCTACTGTCTATGCTTATGAACATGTAAGAAAAATGAGACATTCATCAGAAATTTTTAAAAAAAATTACATAGATTGCTTGCTTGATTTGGTTAATTTTACTTTGCATTTCTGCCACTTTTGGCTAATCGCGAAGATAAGGATGAGTGGAGATGATATGAAATTGATGAAGGAACACTCACAAAGATCTCTCATACCCAGGACGGGATTCGAACCCAGGACCCCTGGCATACAGAAATTAAGTTGAAGTCTGTGCATCATTCAGTCATTATCTATATTGTTTATACTTTAGATGCCCAAGCCCTTTTTCAGCACGATCTTTCAAATTTTGTATGTCTCTAAATAATATTTTATCCTAGGATACTAATGGCTGATACCTCAGATTTCTAGTTTGTATTGTATTGGATTTTTGTTATTTGGCGCCGCTTTTCTGGCACTTTTGGCTAATCGGGACGGTGAGGATGAGATTAAAATAATGAAAAGAATATCCATGCCCTGACCGAGATTCGAACCCGGGAACTTTATGGCGAGATCGGAAATTGACCACTACATACGCTCGCCAACCGAACCGCGTTATGTTCAGATTCAATCAGACTGTAATGTTTTGCTAGAAAGAAGTACATAGGCTTGTTTGTTGGGGTCCGGTGTCCCATTCTACACCCTCGATTTCGGAAGTTTTTTTATTTTTATTAAGATTATATGATGCTAATTATGAAGAACAAAAAATTTGTTGAGTCCAAATTTCCCACCGATTCCGGGCTCCGCCCCTGGGGTAATTGACCAACCCCCCCTACCGCTACCGCGGCCCCGCCTTTATCTATAGAGTCCCTTTTAAAGGCATGTTAGAAATTAGCCGTAGTTCCCTGCCCCCAACGCTATTTCTCACTGTTTTCCACATTGACACATGAAGATACCAAAAATTAAGACTAAAATTAAACCTAAGAAGGTAACTTACCTCTTTTTACCAAGGCCAGGCACTGAATTGTGGGTCGAAGTTAAATTTCAAAATCCAAAAATGAAGTAACTCCTATGTTGAAAGTCCTTGTTGTCCTTTTCCACAGAATATCGCCCTCCACTCCCGTCCCATCATAAAAATAAGAAGTCGCAAATTATCCCATCCCACAAGTCATTTAGAAAATACAACCCTCCTCTTTTCGGCCTGCAGTTGCCAAAAAGAAATAATTAATTCCAATTTCTGAAGTCGCATAAATGAAATCCAATGTCTGAAATTTCCAACCCGCCAATATATCACACAAACAACATATCGCAATCGGAAATGTTCCCATTGCACAAGTCAGTCATAAGAAGATAAAGAAAAAAAAGACGTGCTCCTGTGACATGAATCCATGATCCGAAATCTTCAGACTTGCGCCTGTGACATGAATCCATCATCCGCCATCATAGAAGCCCTGAAAAACCTCTTTGACGTTACGCAAGGAATTTTAATTTTAAGAAAAACGTAAGTTTCGTAGCACGTAGATCTAAAAAAGTACCTTCCGCGCTATTTACAAACACTGTTGGTTATGAGGAACTAAATATTTTCACGAAAATATTTCAAATGTGCGGAAAATCGAGGGTGTAGAATGATACCCTGGCTGGTAAAGGTTTGTCTCTCATCAAATAATTAAGCATTTGCTTCCCCTCGAGACCGAGAACAACTCGAGGAGATATCGAGGAACTGCCAGGCCTCGAAAGTTAGGTTTTTGATTCATTGTTCACACGAAACGATAATTGCCACTGGGAACCACCAGGTGCATCTAACTCTTCGCTGATTCAATTAACGTTACAGAGATCTATGACACTCAGCAATTTGTTTATATTTCCTTGTACCATACCTTATCGGTCAAGCTGATAATCGGATTTTCACCTCGAATATCTTGATGTGATTTCAATCTATTCGCGGATGATGCCGGCGGCATGCCAATGGCCTCTGTCTCGCAATTGTTGCGCAACAATGTTGATTTCTGTGCGGCAAGCATTTTCTTTCCGAAGTCTCTAGTTCAAGTTCTTAATGTTACGTCCCGATTGAGAATTCCCACAGTTGTTGTACTGAACCTTTTCAAGTTTGCTTTTCTATATTTAGTTTTTTCTTTCTTTCATGGTGTGAAGTAACTGTATTTTGGCATACAAGACAACTAGGCGAAATATTTGGTAGATTGATCTGTTTTTCTGCCACAAGGGTTGAAAAATACAGAGCGCCCAGTCGCCATGCCGCCTGAAAATTTTCACCTGGTGCCAGAATTTTCAAATCCATTTCTATTTTTTTTTCAATAATTCGTGTTAACTTATGGAAATTTTCATTACATTTTTTTAAAAATAAGTACAGTATATATTTTGTATCACATGTATCATTAAATCAGAATAATAAACATGCTTAGTAGTGTAATCAACCCGGTTCTGCGCCCGAAAATGAGGCTCGGTGAGGCTTGCCTTAATGGATTTCTCTCGTAAGGCATGAGCCTCATTTTCTCGCAGTGTTGCCAGCTCACCCCAAGAATATTTCACCATGTGATATTTTACAGGCGAAGCTAACCTACAAATGGGAGTTGGCAACACTGGCAACATCAATTGCGGTTTAATATTGCCAACTCACCTCAAGAATATTTCACCATGTGATATTTTACAGACGAAACTAACTTACAGAGTAGTGGGGGAAAGAGAGTTCACCAACCGAAAATGGGGCTCGGTGGGGCTCGCAGTGTTGCCAACTCCTCACTCGAAAAAATCACCAAGGTTTTTGTTTTTGGGTATAACCTAACCTCAAGCAAGGAGCTGGCAACGCTTGAGGCTTTCTCGCAGTGTTGCCAACTCACCCCAAGAATATTTCACCATGTGATATTTTACAAGCGAAGCTAACCTACGAATGGGAGTTGGCAACACGGATTAGTGGAGGTGCACGGGTTCACCAGCATCAATTGGCGATCAGTGTTGCCAACTCACCTCAAGAATATTTCACCATGTGATATTTGACAGGCGAAGCTAACCTACGAATAAGAGTTAACAATACTGATTAGTGTAATCAGCTCAGTTGAGCACCATCAATTGGCGATTAGTGTTGCCAACTCACCCCAAGAATATTTCACCATGTGATATTTTACAAACGAAACTAACCTACAAATGGGAGTTGCCAACACTGACTAGTGGAGGTGCACGGGTTCACCAGCATCAATTGGCGATCAGTGTTGCCAACTCACCCCAAGAATATTTCACCACATGTTATTTTGCAGGCGAAGCTAACCTACAAATGGGAGTTGGCAACACTGGCAACATCAATTGCGGTTCAGTGTTGCCAACTCACCTCAAGAATATTTCACCATGTGATATTTTACAGGCGAAGCTAACCTACAAATAGAAGTTGACAACACTGGTAACATCAATTGCGGTTCAATGTTGCTAACTCACCTGAAGAATATTTCACCATGTGATATTTTACAGGCGAAGCTAACCTACAAATAGAAGTTGACAACACTGGTAACATCAATTGCGGTTCAATGTTGCCAACTTACCTGAAGAATATTTCATCATGTGATATTTTACAGGCGAAGCTAACCTACAAATGGGAGTTGGCAACACTGACTAATAGAAGTGGCCAGGGTTGCGTCCGAATCAGCAGCAGATGTCACCTAGAGCGCTGTTCCATCCGGGACTCAGCCAATCTCTGTTGTCCGAATTTGCGGTAGACGTGGAGTCGGAGGGAAGAGCAGAGAGGTGCGACAGATGCACGCTTGAACTCGCTGTGACGCTGCGCTTGGCAGCCATATTCTAACTTTCACTTTGTACAGACAACATTTACTGATTAGAGGATGTAAAACTCTATATTTTAATATTTTATCGATAATGAATGCAGAAAACGTAAATGATGAAATAGCGTGTTATATTTTTAATGTGAGTAGTTAGGTGGAAATCATTGTCATGTTTGTTTGCGCCCCAGAGCGCGGTGGGTGAAGTTCGGGCTGACACCTGGCGGGAAAAGTGACAGCCGTACTACAAGGGGACATGCAGATTCGGACAACTTGGACGCGACTTCGAGTGCACGCGAGAGCAACGGGAGAGAACAGGATGGAGCGCTTGCCAATCCGGACACGGCTTTTGTAAACCTCTCTCGGGAACGATGTGCCACACACGCGCGCGCTGGCGCCTCTTATTATTTGTGCAAGAAAAAGATGTTAAACCTGTTAAAACTGCTCTGTGACCCTCTCGTTCTTCACGTCGTAGGCGAAAGACTTCTCTGCAATCAGGATGACGCTGCACACGGTATCATCGGGCAGCGCGTCGTGGAACTCGCAGACGACCTTGATGTTGGTGCGATCGTTGACCACCACCTGCTTCCTCTTCGTCGTGTTGATGACGAACATCGGCCTGCGGATTTTGAATTCGCTGGGCGTGTAGTACATGTCCACGTTTCCCTCGGTCACGCGCTTGTAAGCCGTGTAAGCTTCGTAAAGTTTGAGGTAATCGTTTTTGATCATGTCGAGGTTGTAATTCTCGCGCGGGAACACTTCGTTGCGTCCATTCTTGAGATAAACGTTCTTGATCTTGCAGTCGTCGAACTTGCTGGAATCTTTTTCCTGGTTGTTATCGCGACCGGTCTGAAAGAGCACTACGACGAAATCTGGCATGTCGAACTGTATGTTGTTGAACTGCGTCGTCACGTCGAATTCCATGTGACTTCCCAACGCCAACTTCTGCACGCACTGGTAACCGTGAAAGTGAATCGGCACCTGCGGACTCTTCAAGATCTCCGCTTTGTACTTGAGGGCGTAGTTTGTTTCGTATTCCACGATTGGCATTCTCAATTCCATGCTCCGTATGACGCACTTGGCTGCTTCGGGTAATGTGTTGGCTATCGGCGTGCCGTCGGCGTTCAAGTTGGTGTATCGCATCAGTGCGTTGTTGTCGTTGGCCGCTCTTCGAAACGTGACGCGCAATCCTCCCTTCCACACGATCTCCTTGTAGTCCGAGAAGAATCCCGGCAGCAGACGCATGGGAAAGAGCACTGTGTGACTTCTAGTCGATATTTTGGTTCCCGCTTCAAATCCTCCCGCCTGGTAGTATGCTGCATCCGTTTTGGATAATTTCAATGTTCCCACTGCCGTTGACGTGATGCCTGGATAATCTATTCTGTCGATGACGGTGTTGTGTTTTCTTACCTCCACCTGCGAGAACAGGTGAGGCACGAAGTTGTCCACGAGTTTCAAATTTGCATTGGGCGGAAACGCGTCTCCGCTTTCCTTTTTCACCACGTCGAATTGAAGGTAGAGGTCCGCTCTGTGAGGATGAACAAACCCGTCGCCTACGTCCACATCGTATTCGATCTCCCTGTTTGCTTCGTTGAGATTAGCGAACGTGCGACGGTTCGGAGGGAAAGATTGCAATTCGTAACTTTCGATTTGCTCCATTTTCACTATGTGTGTTATTTATTATATGTTGATCTCCACGATGGCAGTGGTTGTTGCACCTGCGAAATCCACCACGTCTCCTTTCTCGTTTGTCACCACCAACTCTATGTCGTCTATGCGGTTGCGACATACTGGAAAATAGATCGGCGAAGAGGGTGTGTAGATGATCGGTTCCATGAATTCGGAACTGGGTTTGAACGTGGCTATGATTCCCGTCTGCTTGTGACTTCCTAACAGTCCGTCCGAGGATTTCGTGATCATGCCTTCCACCACGTTACAGTGAACGTTCAGAGTCTCTATGGCTAGAAATTTAGGAATATTGACTGCTGTGTGCTTGATGCCAGCTTCGAGTTTTGTGTTGTTCTCGAAACCTAAAAGTTCTCCTATGGTGCCCAGGTCTACGGTCTCCATCGCCGATACGATTTCCACTCTGTGCGTGACCGAATTTTGAGAAAGGTACGTGCCTTTGGGTAACTGAGCTTGCAAAGTGGAAAGATTGTATTGGCCTGGCGTGACGACGATGTGTTCGCTTCCGACGCTAATTTTGTTGTTGTGCTGCGTGACGTTAGGTATGAGGTACATGCTGTAGAATGCACGCAGAGCTACGGATTTAGGATAGACGATGTCATCGTGCAGCGTGAGTTTCAAGATCGAAGATTCGCTTGTGAGATGGAACACGCCCATCGTGTTTCAGGTTCCACAATGCTTTTTGAAAATGTTCCACCGACGGGTTATTTATTTTAGACATGTATGCGAGAACAGAAAGGCATAGGTGGCCGCAGTTAACATCGGTGAAACCCTGGATGCGTTTGTCATTGTAGTAGAGGTTGGCAACACTGAGATACTTCACCAACCTGGCAGGCGGTGTGCCACCGAACGAATCGAAAACAAATGCATTGTTATCGTTAATTTTAAGGTAGCATATCCAATGTGTACCAGGATTTTTGTAACTGTCCAGGTTGACCACGCCATACTCCTTTTTCTTCACAGCAGAGGGTAGAGAATCGGACATGAAAACACCCCTGAAGTTTTTTATTCCCAACAGTTCGATTAGAGATTCAATATCGAAGTTGGACAGGGCTTCTTCTTTTTTTTATATTTTTTCAAAGCATCGAGGTTGCTTTTTTGCTTTTTGGTTATACCTTTCCCTTTCTTCTCCATGGCCAGGTTGTGACGTTTCTGTTCTTCCAACTCGGCTTTGTTCTTCTTCGAGTCGATGACGGTTTTCGCGATGGCGGCGCTTCCGCCGGCCAAACTTCCAACAGCCCCCAATGCTGCCAGGATGGCTGGGATGCTGAATATGAAACCTCCGATTTTTTGCTGTTTCCGCGAACGCTGCAAGCGTCTCAATTGAGGTGTGCTGAGAAGTAATTTCATTCCGTGTCCTTTCATCAAGCAAGAACGTTTCTTCTCGCGTTGTTTTTTGGTGAGTAAACCATCGAGGGTACCTAGATTTTTCAGATTGGAGTAAGGTATCTGGTACACGACACCCTTAGGCTTCATGTTGATGCTCTATATGTTATCTTCACGGTATGTTATTTATATATATGTTTTGAGATTTTTTTTGTGTAATTTTTTTCGGTATGTTATTTATATATAAATGTTCTGAGATTTTTTTGTTCCGTGTAATTTTTTTTTCAAGGATATACTTCGCGCAGAGCCGTTACACAAATTCTATTACGTGCTTTGTTTTCTTACCAAGAAGTTCCTTTGTACCCTTGTACACGATTTGAGTTTTGTTCTCGATTAAAATAGCTAGCTTCTCGTCGGATAACATGTTAGCGTATCGATCTGGTAAAAATAGACTGTATTGTGCGTTGAGCAACAGACGCGCCTTGGGACCATACTGGGTAGAAACAATTGAACCGGAAGTTATCGTGTAAGGTTTGTCCACTTCCAATTCCTGAATTTTTACATACTCTACTGACAAATTTAGCATTTGTTTTAATGCTTGGAGGTCACTTATTTTTTCAGTCGTCATATTGAAGAGAAATTTTCAGTGTGTGTATTAGAGAAATTTAATTTTTTTCACAATGTGTGTTATTTATATACACTGAAGATTATTTTTTTTTCACGATGTATGTTATTTTATATATATTTTTTTCACGAGATTTTTGTATCGAAGATTTTTTTTGTCTGTGTTAGAGGAAGAAAGTTTGTGCTTCGGAAAATGCGATAATGTGCGTGATGATATCTTCCGTCTCTTGTTTCGACTTATGCCAATCATCTGTGAATCGTCTTCTCCCCAGCCTCGCCTCGTGCAGTTCATCTAACCTATTGTTTAATTTTTCCCCTGCGGACGAAAAAAGAGTGTCGAGATCGCCGCACCTCATGCCGCTAATTTCCCGAAGATAATCCTTGACAGCCATTTCACAAGGGATGCGAAATTCCGGCGTTGATCTTGCTATGATCAAAAGTTTTCTTATATCCTCACAATCTCCGTTTACTGCATGTTTGAATATTTTATACAGCAGTTCGTGTGGCAAGTCGGTTATACCAGACATGATGTTTTTTTTTTACTGTATGTTATTTATATACCCCACCCAAGTTTTTGTTTTGTGTTCATGGCGATGGTGGTGCCCAGTGCTGCAACTCTTTCTCCCAGCGAAGCGTCTCTGCTGACGAATCTTTCGAAAGCTGCGTGCTCTAACTTTCTGTCTGCTTCGTGACGTGCATCCAGATCGGTGCGAGTGGTGTTGTAGGCAATGTCGTGATCTTTGCATGCGGCGTCCAACGGATTCACACCCTTGTCTCCTCTCTCCAATCTTTTCTCGAGTTTGGTACCCGGTCCGCAGTACTGGTAGCCGGGTAAATGCATCTCGAAAGGTAACTTGTTGATGATGTCGTTCACAAGTCCCTTTCCTTCGGCCACGTTCCAGAATCTCGGAGGCAGCGTGTTGATAATTTTAATGAGGTAACCTATGCCCTTGTCGTCGTTCACGATGAAGTTGGAAAGTTTGGCGCTGATCATGTCTACGATGCCAACCTTCTCGTTGTAGAAATTACGATTGCCTGCATTCTCCTCTCCTGCAATAACCAACAACCTGTCTATGAGCTTGCGCACGTCGTCTACCCACACAAACTCTTTAGGCAGGGTGTTGTAGAGTTTGACGCCGCTGCCTGTTTTCACCTGGTTCCATATCGGCTTGATGAGATTTCTGTACTTCTCGCCGCTGCTGGATTTGACCCTATTCTGCGAGGCGTCGTTGTTTTGGTACAAGGCATCCGTCATGATCAAAATTTCCTTGTAACTCTGGTAATCTTCGTCGGTGTAATCTTTCGGCTGCTTTTTGGCAACGAGTTCCCACAGTCCCACCGTACCCGGGTACCTGTTCCAACTATCCTTCTCGCCTAAATTAACTTTAATGTCGTTGCCTTCGAAGGTCACCTTCGATTTTCCAATCTTCCAAACCACACCGCCGCCTTCGTTGCTCTCCATGCTCGGATACAATCCGAACACTTCATCCTTGTCGAATTTCCCCGTGCTCAGGTAGTCTCGTGCCAAAGGTCCCAACTCGATCTTATCCAAAGACGACGACGTGCTACCTATGGCTCGACGTTGTGCCGGTACGTCCCTTAGTTCGAACGGCGTCGAAGGAATGCTCGAAATGGGCGTGGGTACGGTGTAACTTTTAGCTGCAAGTGGTACGAGTTCGTTGATCAAATTTTTATTTTGTTCCGTGACGCCTTTAATTTCTTTACCTAGATCGCTGATGGCGTCGATCACAGGTTGATCTTGACGTTTCTTCTCTTCGTAGAATCCGCGATTCTCGGATTTCCAACCTTTGAAACGTTTCGCGAGGTAATCGCGAAGCTTGAGATTTTCGTCTTCGATTTTTCGTTTCGTCATATCGTTATTTATACACGTCGTTTCTCACAACGTTGCAACGTTTAGAAAGTCGTTGATTTTGTTTCTGTATTTTCCGTCGTTGGGTTTTCTCGTCATGTCGATCGTCGCGAATCCGAAATCGTCACTGTTCCAACAGTGGGAGCAGCAGCGTTCCGAAAATTGATTGTAGTTCATGTCTCCGCCTACGTAGTCATCGTATGCGTGCTTGAGGTTGGTGTGATCTTGACGAAACAAACATATGAAATTAGCATTGTCGCGTACTAACTGTTTTGGAATTTTGGAAAACGTTTGAGCTAGGAAGAAGCAATCTATTCCTTTGTGACGACCTTGCGTGAAAAAATTGCGAATTTCATTTTGATTTTCCAGGATGACATCGTCGAACACAACGACTGAATTTTCACGACAATCGTCGAGTGGCTTTATTTCCGAAGCGAACGTTGCAATGTCCAGACCATCGTACAGTTTTATCAGTTGCTTGTATTTCGCTTGTTCGAGACTTTTCGAAAATACGTAGAGGTGCCTGTTCTTCCAATCTAACCAATTCGGTGCAAGGAGAAAATTGTCCACGAGCAGTGTTGTTTTCCCACACCCCGAAGGACCTACGATCAGACAGCGGATGCTGTCGGGAAGCAACTCGCCGTTCCTTTTTTTTCGATTTTCCGAATCAGGTAGACGTTTCACGACATTCCACGCACTCATAGAATCACTTCGTTTGAATCGATCCAACTCGTGTCCGGAAGTCCCAGCCATTTCACCAAAAGTTTGTCGCCTCTCTTACGCAAAACTTTTTCGATAAGGTACGTGTCGGGGTATTTAGTTTTAGAGAGTTCCTCCTCGTAGAAGCGCCCCAATAAAATTTCACCGCCACTGTCCTTTATTATATACGTGTGACGGTTTCCGGGTAGAACTCGAACCACGGTAAAAAGTTCCGTGCTCCAGTTTCGTGTGAAACCCCTGTCGAACGTTCGCTTCAATTTACTGACCCTCACCTCGTCTCCAATTTTGTATTTAGGTTTTTTTGTCGTGGGCGTGTACTTTGGACAGTAAATGCTGGAAATTAATCGCTGCTCGTCGGACTTGGTAACGTCAGCTGGCTTCATGCCTATCGTTCTGTGTACCGTGTGATTATAGGTATCGACGAGTTCCGGCAGAATATCGACCCACTTGTAGCTTCCCTGAAGCGTGAAGCGTGACCACATGCGCGATTTCAGAGTGCGATTAAATCTTTCCACGATGCTGGCTTTGATGTGACTGAAAGTCGAATAATGTCGAATGCCATGTTTTTGAATAAACTTTTGGAATACGGCATTGTAAAATTCTTTACCGTTGTCTGTTTGCAAAAACCGTGGTCGTCTGCCGCCGCTTTCGCGAAAAATTGTCTTGAATGCTTCCGTGACGCACATCCCCGTTTTCGCCTTCAAAGGTAGAGCCCATGCGAATTTCGAAAATGTGTCTATGACTGTGAGGAGGTACTTGTTGCCCCTGTTCAATTTATGTACGTTTTTTAGATTGCCGCTGCTCATCTCCACGAGGTCACTTTGCCAGAGGTCATCGATGCCCTTGGTTACCACCGCCAAACGTTCGTAGTTGCGGCGTGCAGGTTTATGCAATTCTTGGACGATGGCTTGCCTAGACATTTTTTTAGAGATTACGTTTGAAGAGAAGCACCAGCGTGATGGGATTCAAAGAGGGTGGCACTTCGCTCGTGTTTTGAACGATCAACTTATCGCCGGCACTCACGTCAAAAACGGTAAGATCTTCGTCTTCGTGTATTTCATATACGTTGCGCGTTTCGTTCCAACGTGCCAGAGGAATGTTTCCTGCTTTCTGGACACCACGATTCGATATCAAGGTCATGGTGGGAACGCTAGCTTTTCTGCCGTGAGACCAGTACGAAAATTCATTTATCTGAATCGTGCCATCGAGGAGAAACTTGTAGTACGGATGATAAGGATGCAACATGTACAGTTTGTTACCTTCGACGAACGTGGAGATTCTCTGTTGATTGGGTACGCTGTTGATTTCGATGGCTTGCAGAGAATGCAGTTTAGCGAATTTAGTATCGACGCTAACGAGGTTGCTGTGAAGCTGTCCCAGTGTATTTTGTACGGGCAACAAATGTTCGACGATGGTATCCGTTACTGTAGAAAACGACGGTTTGATTTTCACTTCCACGTTCAACTGCTTGTAGTTTTCGTTGAGTTCTTGTAACTTGGTACCGAAAGAGGCCAGCGTCGATTCCTGCGTGGATTCCAGCACACCAACTTGATCCCTGATGTTGACGACGATACTCTGAAGGTTCTCGACTTGATTCAATTTCGAACTTTTCTCGGTAAGATCGTTCACGATGCTTCGCATCTCGGTAAACTGCGTGTGAAGGTCGGCGACGCTCTGCGAAGTGGGCAGCGTCGACACCAGCGAAGCAAGTTCGTCTCGAATCTGTTCCACGTTCGCCGTTTCCGTTTCCAGTCGTTTCAGCATACGTGATATGTTCCTTTTCAAAGCGTGCAATTCTTTGGAGGTGGGGAGATTGGCAACCCTACTCTCGAGATCGCTCAACGAACTTTTGATGTCGCTCGAATCGGATAGTGCCGTCACCGCCGTTTTCAATTTTTCCAAATCTTCGCTCGAAGGTACGCTCGTCCGTAACGATTCCAAGTCACCCTGTATGTTGTCCAGCACGTGATGAAAATGAGCAAGGTTCGATTCGACGTTCAAATTTTCTAAATATTCGATCTTCTGCTGAACCGTGCTCAACGTGTCTTGAATGCTCGTTAACGCGTTCGCTTCAGCGTGAATATTTTTAATTTCTTCGTTGATCAACTCCAGAGACGCCTGAAGCGTAGCGATGGTGGTTTGAATGTGTTCGAAATCTTGATAAGCCTCCAATTGAATTTTTATGTTCGCGACGCTTTTGCCGATGACCTGCAGTTCGTCTGACGATGGTAGGTTCGTCATGGTATCTTCCAAAGTCTGTAACTTGGATTTAATTTCTTCCAACGTGCTGGTGAATTCTTCTTGTAATTTGGAAACGACGACGTGCAAGCGTTCTACATCGATATCCTTCACGACGGTTTGAAGTTCAGAGAAATTCTTTTCGATTGCGGAAGTTCGTTCTTCGATTTCGAGTTTCAATTTTTCCAAATCTTCATTTTTCGATTGAAATTGCTGTAATTTGGCCAAATCATTTTGAAGCGAATCCACGCTCAACTGTATATTTTGAACGCTGTCGTAAGAAGGTACGTCGACATAATTTTTTATGAGCGTTTTCAGTTCGGAATCGATTTTCAGAATAGGGTCGAGACATTGCGTTTGGAGCGTAGCGATCTCGGACTCTAAACTTTTGTTTAAGGTCTCCTGCAAAGCGATCAAATCGCTCCTCAACTTTTTAATTCGGACGTCCAACATGAGAATCTCTTCTGCGTGGTCTACACGCTTGGTGTTGCCGAAAATATCGTTAGGCATTTTGGTTAACGGTTATTTATAATAGGATAGACGATTCGTAATTCTACAAAGAGAGGAACGAGTTTGTCGTAATCTCCCAGGAGTTCCACGTATAAACAATCTCCTGCGGAAACATCGTACGTAATGTTAGAAAGCATCTTGTGCTTGATTCGAAAAATGTTTTTGCCGGTAGATATTTTGATTTCGCCTACGTTTTTCGGATTCACGGCGATTTGAAGTTTTCCATCGATCGGAATTTCGTAGAAATGTAAATTGTTGTTGAAGATGTAAAACATCTTGCCCACATCGTCATCCAATTTCGTCCAAATGCTGTTAAGGTGAACAATCAGTAGACCGTTGAGTTTAGTTAACATGGAAGGTAGAAATTCATGATCTGTCGTCGCGCGGTGTACAGTCTCCATGTTGGTTTGTTTTCGGAAACCAAAAAGATTCATAGGTATGCTGGTTATTTAAGAATACGGTCAAAGTTTTTTTGTAATAACAGTCAGTGTTTTTTTTGTAATAACTAACAAAATGATTTTTTTTGTTTTTTTTATGAATCTTCTGTTGAAGATGGGCATATGTTGCAGGTTTTGCTTTCTGCTAAACGATAGTGTCCCCAAGGCAATGTGTGGATTCCACACTCGAGGACGCACCTCTTGTCGTCGTTGGGATCCAGGGCAATCTTCCTCACCTTGTTGGTGGTCAACACATGGTCGACGCTCTGGATGCGCTGTTCTGCTCTTAGAACCGACGACCTGGTTTTGAGGCAATCCACGAAGTCCTCGAATGTGAGATGCTCCCGAACCACCTGTCTGCCGACACCCTTGGCCTTTTTGGTAACGCTGCCCTCGGCTTTGATGGTATAGGCCTTGGCGCGAAGACCTGCAAACTCGAGAATCACGTCTCCGTCCTTCTCATCTTTGAGTTTGCCAGGCTCTTTTTTGTTGCGGGCCAGGATGCCGTACTGGTTCGGCTGGGGATAGCCCGAGGTGTCGAAGAGGTTAACCAAAGATGGAACTGTGGCTATATCCCCGTATGCGTCGGCTGTGCGAACGTGGTACACCAAGCTGTCCGTGTCCGTGTAGAGAAGCGAGATGTTGTGGCCGTAGTGTGGACGTAATATATCGTAGTACGTCTCGAACATGTGGAGCTTGCTCAGATCCAGAACAGTGGCTCCAACGTAGATGGGCTTGGTGAGCCTCACCTCACCTTGCTTCATGTGAATCAGAGCCAGCTGCTCGTTGTAGATTGTTCGAGACTTGAACAATGGACTTGCGACAAGCTGACGACATCGCTCTTTCCTCGTCACCAATTTTATGTCCACGCGATTCCGTACATTCTCCATGGTTTTGCCAAACACCGCATTATTCATGAGTTTGAAAAAATCCTTATCAAACTCGGACGTGGCTGCGGTACGGTGTTTGGTGTTGACTTCGATATATGGGCGCAACCACGGAGAATGCTCGAACTTGAGGATGTGGTGAACTGCGTGGACCGCAACCCCTCGCTGCATCAACCACCGGAGATTCTGGTAGTGCAGAATGTAATTCTTCTTGGGTTCGAAATCCATGACGAGCTTCTTCTGGTTGGAATCGGGTGGACACTTGAACTCGGGTGCAGGGGGAAGATCGCAGAACAAATCCTGCAGCTTCTCGGAGAACTCAAGGTCCACCTCGGCGAAGAACCCATGTTCCGAATCGTCGAAACCTTTAACATCGAAGTTGGAAGGGTCAGCCCACTCGAACCCTCTAAAGGGGAGTGGCTGCATCATGGAGTGCCCGTACAAGTTATTCACGTCCGTGTGCATGATGTAGCTCGACGGTTGGGTGGAGTCGTAGCCAGTAGCCATGTGATGGTTGTTGGCACGCGCGTGCCGTTGCGACACCTGGACCATGCCACCCCGCACGGCACGTTCCACAAACAGTACCATGTCCACGTCCGAAAGAATCTCCAGCTCGATTTTCGTCACCAGAAACATGGCTGACCACGCCAGTCCGGGGAGACTATAAAAGTAGGCGGGATCCAGGTGGTAGATTTTCATTGCAGTCGCACGGAACGTCTGGAACACGTCGGCAAGGAGCGTCACATCAAGTTTGAGGTAGGCATTGTGGTAGTCCTCGAAAGTTCGACAACCCAGCTCGCACCACATGGACTGGGCGTGGTGATATTCTTCGTCGGTGATGTTTGAGCCTCGTAGCTGACTGTAGAACTTCGCCTGGGGAGGTAGCGACGTCTCCGCAAACTTGGTACGGTCTGTGATGTATTCGTAGGGGTAGACCCCCTTACGCGTGAAAAGACCGGGGTCCAAGTTTGGAAAATTCGCAGAGGTGATGCGCATTTGTTCGTTGCTCAGCTTTTTCGTCAGGGCATCGAGGCTGGCCGGGAGGAACCTCAGGGAGTCGAGGAAGCGAAGCTCGACGGTAGAGCCGGATTCTGGGATCGACACTAGTTTGCTCACACTGATGTAACGCTCCTCGTTCTGGGCCAGGACGTTGATTCTTGCATTGTCGTACCCAAGATGCTTGATCAGGTGGTGAAAGTCGTATCCCGAGCCATTGTGAAAAAACACAGGGATAAAGTACGGGTCCCGGGCCATGAGGTTGCATCCGTTGCACCAAGGACCTACGTACCTACCGTTAAAGTGATCGTGGTGATGGACTTTACGGTTGTTGGCGGTGTACTCCTTAACGCAGACAGGGCAAGCGATGGCCTCGTCGTGTCTACGTTGATCGTCGGGGGACAGTGGGAGCATAGACTTGGGGGCCAACAGTACCTTCCCTATCTCGATGGCCTCGACAACCATCCTCTCGAGGAAGTGTTTGGCTGCGTTGGAACCACAGTACACGTAGGGCTCGGCGATGATGTGTTGGTCTCGTCGCACCACAACGTATGCGAAACTGGATGCCTCGTGAAGTTGGTAAGGGGTGGTGGAGGAAACTTCGGGATCGGGATCGCAAGTGGACAGGGGTTTGAGGAAGGCCTCGAAATCCGCGATGATGATAGCAGGGTGCTCTACCATGGCACTGTGCATGTGGAAATGCTCCACGGTGCCAGGTTTGGGCAAAACTGCCACTCTTGGTTCGTTGGCATTGCAATAAAATTTGTGGCGAGCGAGCTTCTCGGCAGCGATGTTGTGACCTCGAACATGTTGGTAACTGCGTTGATCCTGTCCGTCGAACATTGACAAGCACCTGCGACACACCTCAACGTGGTGACTATCACTGCTCCGTTGGCTTGAAACAAGTCTAGAGAGGGAACGGATGAGGGTGTAGTGATAGCGAGTTTCATCCTTGATGAGCAGAAGGTGAATTTCCTGCGCACCGTCGTCGTCTACGTCGCTCACCCGAATGGGGTACACCACATCTTTGCCGGTGAGGCCATAAACGTTGATAGCCAACCGAGGGTTGTGTGTGCGGGCCTCGAACTTACGAATGTCCGAAAGCGCCACCGGGTAGTCGATCCCAGCCATCGCATCTTCCAGCTCTGGCTCGTAGGGTAGGTAGTGGTTAACTTGGTGTGGATGGTTTTTCCGGTCGACAGGGTGTAATGCTGCAAGCACCGACCAGAGAAAGCACTTGGCGTCACTGTTTTGAATGTTCAGGACGGCCTTCTTTGTCTCAATTGCTTTTGGTAAGGGGGCGTAGCTGGAGGCGGAGAGAGGCACAAACTTGCAAAGTTTGACGCGCAGTTCGTGAGGCTCACCACACAACGAACCTCCCGAGCCCTTGGCTTGATGTTCCTCCTGCTTTGCCACCAGCTCCTCGGCAAACTTGTTGTAGATAACCTCAAGGTTGTCGACATCCGCCAGATGCAGCATCTTCGCCTTGGTGTTGTGGCAGAAGCTGTAAATTTCATCAGACGGCTTCTTGTACTGGCAACGTAGCGATGCGTAGAATTTAGTGGAGGAGTGCGTAGCCAGTGCATTACTAAGAATAGAAACTATCTCTGCTCGCTTCTCCTCTAAAAAGCTACGAACATCGCAAGAGTCATCCGACAATCGGCCGTAATCTTCTAATATTCCTCCGAAAGCAGACCGGCCTGCTTTTATCGCAGGCTTGACGCGTTTGGCGGGTGGTGCATTGATGGAGGCTGCTTCTGCCTTCCTCTTGGTGGAGGTCGAAGGCTGGGCCCCAGATGTATTTTTGCTTAGACAAATAAGCTTATGCTTCTTGGCATACGCAATTGTAATGTGTTTATTGCATCCGGAACACAGTTCGGTGGCAGCCAAATGCTTGCCTGGCACGCAGGTGCGACGATGTCTTGCAAAATTTTTGCTTGATATGGTTGTTTTGCACACAGGGCAACTTTTCATGGAGCGCATTTTTTTCGGGGTATGTTTATTTATATGTGATCGGTTGGTGGTAGAGTGTTGCCTTCCTCAAATATGTGCTTTAATCAACCCTATAAAAAAATTTAAAAAATATATAAGAAAAATATGATTGTAGATAGAAAAAAAATAAATATTGTATGCATGTGTAATTCTATTTAGCTTATTTTTGCTAGACACAAATCTTCTTCAGATTTTATTGCCCACTAATATATTTTTCTACCAATCTAATAGAGGTGTGAAACTATGAAAATGTTCTGAGACAATCTTCTCTAGAACATTCTCCCCCAAAGCTAATGTTAACAACCTGTTGTAACCTAAGCATCGTGTGTATTGCATCCGGCGAAGCCACGCTAACGCCCAAGCAGCTCGCTATTATGTACCTGCACGCTCCGGATGTGCTGACGATCTTCCATCCCAGCTCGCTGTTGTGTGCCTGCATGCTCCAGTTATCTCGCGCGCTCTGAAACAAAATATAAACAAAACAAATTGTATACACCCAAGCGACCCGCTATTATGTACTTGCACGCTCCAGATGTTGCGGGGTAGGTGTACTGACGAGGCTCACCGTTGTGTAACTTTCGTCGTCCCAAGACCTACGTATTGTTGATAGCACACGCAGAGAGGAGAGGGAGCAAAATTGTAGTTTTTCTAGATGTGTTTGCGCCATAATACAGAAATAATAAGAGGCGCCAGCGCGTGCACGTGTGTGTGTGGCACATCGTTCCCGAGAGAGGTTTACAAAAATCACAATATACAAACATTAGTATCCCCGGGACTTGGAAGATTACGATAAAGTGCATTCGTACTTCAAAAATAAGAAAATGTATTATTTACTCATCACGCTGTGTCAGCGCAACAAATAAATACGCGAAACGTAATCTACCGATAGGCGCGCGCGCGCGTGTGTGGCACATCGTTCCCGAGAGAGGTTTACAAAAGCCGTGTCCGGATTGGCAAGCGCTCCATCCTGTTCTCTCCCGTTGCTCTCGCGTGCACTCGAAGTCGCGTCCAAGTCGTCCGAATCTGCATGTCCCCTTGTAGTACGGCTGTCACTTTTCCCGCCAGGTGTCAGCCCGAACTTCACCCACCGCGCTCTGGGGCGCAAACAAACATGACAATGATTTCCACCTAACTACTCACATTAAAAATATAACACGCTATTTCATTATTTATGTTTTCTGCATTCAGTATTATCGATAAAATATTAAAATATAGAGTTTTACATCCTCTAATCAGTAAATATTGTCTGTACAAAATGAAAGTTAGAATATGGCTGCCAAGCGCAGCGTCACAGCGAGTTCAAGCGTGCATCTGTCGCGCCTCTCTGCTCTTCCCTCCGACTCCACGTCTACCGCAAATTCGGACAACAGAGATTGGGTGAGCCCCGGATGGAACAGCGCTCTAGGTGACATCTGCTGCTGATTCGGACGCAACCCTGGCCACTTCTATTAGTCAGTGTTGCCAACTCCCATTTGTAGGTTAGCTTCGCCTGTAAAATATCACATGATGAAATATTCTTCAGGTAAGTTGGCAACATTGAACCGCAATTGATGTTACCAGTGTTGTCAACTTCTATTTGTAGGTTAGCTTCGCCTGTAAAATATCACATGGTGAAATATTCTTCAGGTGAGTTGGCAACATTGAACCGCAATTGATGTTACCAGTGTTGTCAACTTCTATTTGTAGGTTAGCTTCGCCTGTAAAATATCACATGGTGAAATATTCTTGAGGTGAGTTGGCAACACTGAACCGCAATTGATGTTGCCAGTGTTGCCAACTCCCATTTGTAGGTTAGCTTCGCCTGTAAAATAACATGTGGTGAAATATTCTTGGGGTGAGTTGGCAACACTGAACCGCAATTAATGGCGCTCAACCCGTGCACCTCCACTAGTCAGTGTTGGCAACTCCCATTCGTAGGTTATCTTTGCTTGTAAAATAACATGTGGTGAAATATTCTTAGGGTGAGTTGGCAACACTGATCGCCAATTGATGCTGGTGAACCCGTGCACCTCCACTAGTCAGTGTTGGCAACTCCCATTCGTAGGTTATCTTTGCTTGTAAAATATCATATGGTGAAATATTCTTGAGGTGAGTTGGCAACACTGATCGCCAATTGATGCTGGTGAACCCGGCTACCTCCACTAATCAGTGTTGCCAACTCCCATTTGTAGGTTAGCTTCGCTTGTAAAATATCACATGGTGAAATATTCTTGGGGTGAGTTGGCAACACTGCGAGAAAGCCTCAAGCGTTGCCAGCTCCTTGCTTGAGGTTAGGTTATACCCAAAAACAAAAACCTTGGTGATTTTTTCGAGTGAGGAGTTGGCAACACTGCGAGCCCCACCGAGCCCCATTTTCGGTTGGTGAACTCTCTTTCCCCCACTACTCTGTAAGTTAGCTTCGCCTGTAAAATATCACATGGTGAAATATTCTTGAGGTGAGTTGGCAACACTGAACCGCAATTGATGTTGCCAGTGTTGCCAACTCCCATTTGTAGGTTAGCTTCGCCTGTAAAATATCACATGGTGAAATATTCTTGGGGTGAGCTGGCAACACTGCGAGAAAATGAGGCTCATGCCTTACGAGAGAAATCCATTAAGGCGAGCCTCACCGAGCCTCATTTTCTGGCGCAGAACCGGGTTGATTACACTACTATGCTTGTAATTTTTTGCACTGCAGCAAGCCGATAAGGTTGAGTCGGTGGCCATATGTTATAATGTATTGCATACGAGTTGAGCCTTCTTTAGGAAAAGCACTATGGTACAAGAATTAATTACTTTTAATCCAATCTCGTATTAATTAATAAATTAAATGTTTTTAGATTACATTTCAAAATTTATCTTAGTTGAATTCATGGATTTCTTAGCCTGTATTTGAAAAAAAGAAATGCTGGTTCCTGAGAAAAGGGGCTGGCGCCTGAATTATTATTATTATTATTTGTCTACCCCTGTGCACGATTATTCTATCTAGACCAATAGTTTTCCTTGGAACCCCACCATTTGTCCGAAAGTTGTCATATGTTTTATTGATTGAATGATTTTGTCTATTTTACTGCGCCGTCCCCCGTGGCAGAGGTCCCGGGTCCCGAGTTCGAATCCCGGCCTGGGCATGGATGTTTGTGAATGTCCATTCATCAATTTCATCATATCATCACTCATTCACATCTTCGCAAATTAGCCAAAAGTGGCACAAAAAGCGAGAGCAAATCAAAATCAAATTTATTTTACTTAGCTTTTCTGCCACTTTTGGCTAATCGCGAAGATGAGAATGAGTGATGATATGATGAAATTGATGAAGGGACACTTACAAAGAACGCCCATGCCCTGGCTGAGGTTGGAACCCGGAACCCCTGGCGTCATAGCGCGTTGTTATAACCACTTCACCACGTAGATATTTTATTGAAAAATAATGTTAGTTTCTAATGACCAAAGATGCTTCAAATGATAATGTTGTGTCACTTTTGTAGATTTCAGTGTTGATCACAGTTGAAGGAAAAGGGTTGCAGTTGACATAACGTATTCGGGAAGGTATGACCGTCCATAATCTTTGGCCGGAGCCTGGACCGAACTCAGCTGAACATCATGCCCACTTGGTTTAAGTATACGCATTTATTTTTATTTTTTTCAACGAACATGCCAAACATTGTAAAATAATCAAAAACAGGCATGGCGTTTACACGATGTAATCAAAGTGTAGTGAATTCGATTCCCTTCTGGAGCTATTGCCGACTTCGGGTCAAACCCGGAAATGCGGGTGGCGTCCCGATTATCTTGTGTGCACAAAGGTCACTATCATTAACCTTTTATCCTATTGTATTAACTAATCCCAACTAACATTAGATATAATAAAGAAAGCGATGACACGAACGATAGCAAAGAAGAATGAATCAGCGTAACAGGGTTAATGTTCTCTGAGGCTTCGAGGTCTGTTCTCAATTGGGGAATAAATACAGCGATTTAAATATCCCACTGTTCCATTCTGGCCTGCTGCCGGTGTGCATGTTCTTACATCACACGTTGGTTTTGACTGAACGGTTTCGTTACATGTCCCTCCCCCTCCCTAAAATAGAAATATGAATAAATATGACCAGGAACACGCCTTCGCCCACGCTTGCGTGAATTGGAATTCGCATTCTGCGTAAACGCTGCTCGTCACAATGTGTAAAACTTTCAAGAATGTGATAATACGCACAAAAATCAGTCATTGCTCTCCGCACATCGATCGTCGGTCCCGAAAACAGCTGAGAGTGTTGGTGCGCGGGTTACTAACACTCCTGCCCCACCACTACACAACCTCAGCCCCTCTTCCTCCCCCAACAGAGGTGAATGACTGAAATGTCACAGCAACGTGACGTCACGGAATGATAGTCCCGCCTCCGAGAGTTCGACGTTCGCTCAGTTTTCGTGGGATTCCTCTCGATTTTCGCACCGTCCGCCCCTGAACCGCACTCAAAGTTGCTGCATATTGAACCGATCTTTGCCCGTGTGCCGAAAACGAGACGAAAATCGGCCCAAAACTCGCGGAAAAAGCCCAAATAGCACTCCGAACCGTGAACTTCTGCCGGCTGCTTCTCAAGCCACACGTCACTGTGACGTCACCGTCGGTTGCTACGTTTCCAGCTTGAATGTCGTGGTTCCGAGATTCACGTACTCGGGATCGCAGCGAAGTTCCGAGCGGGCATGTCTTTGGAGTTTTGAATAGTGTTTCGTGTTTCATTTTTTTTACTCGATCGTCGTGACATCGCGATATGGAATATTTTGTGATGGACGAACGTGTTGCGCTCGCTAGTGGTTAGTGTGGGGTGAGGATCTAAACTTTGGTAGTGGTGTCAGTGGAACTGTCCTTTCGGATCAAAAAACGTGGATTTTGTTAGCGACTCGAAGGAACGTGTATCGGCCAGCGGTTGGGAAGAAGTTGGGTGAGTACCGGAGTGTCAATGACCTTTCGAAACATCAACGTTTGAGAAAAGCGATTGATTTCTGTCGCCTAGCTTTAGTTTAAGTGCACATGGAAGTGGTTTTGTGAGGATTTTGTACATGCAGTAGATATATATTTTTTTGCTATCACACAATTCTGTTCTGAAAGTGAAAAGGTGAAAACAGTTGAGGATCGTTGTGTGTCGTCTCTCTTATAAGGTTGGTGAATCTTCCCTCACGTGTGTCAGTCCAGGCTTGAAGATAACTTTCGTCTTCAACCCAAACAGTGCAAGACGTAATTCCGACCTGGTGTGGTAGTTTTATATGGAATTAAATCAATATTTCTCTTTCTAGGGCCTATTAACCTGATGCTTGCTGATAATAATTTATGAACTTGCGTATGATTAAAACTTAGTAGGAAAATGTTAATAATGTCTAGTCTTGGCTTATTGTCAGAATTTGAAGGGATATGTGTTCTTGACACTAGGAGAGGTTATCGACCAGAACCACCACGATCTATTAATAAATAGAATCTAAGTTTTGTGATGGGCTAAAATTGAGGCATTAAGTGCAGGCAGAGTTGTGAATTATTTACCATAGCACTAGAAAAAAAATGGATAAAATAGAATAGGAAGTGTTGTAATTTATTCGTCATATTAATGTTACATGTTACTACATCTGCAACCGGAGTGGGGAGGTTGTTTTGGGGGTAGATTTCCTCTCCCCCGAAGAAAGAGACTTTCTTCCCCTCTTTTATTATGAATTTGAAGTTAGGATAACGTAGTGGTAACGCAGTCGCCTTATATTCAAACTCCCGGTTACGATCCCAATGCACAATAGTTCAGACCTCACTTTTAACTTTAGGACCACCATTCCATATTAGCCTATCGTCACATGAAATTGCTAAACTTCTGGCTTTTGAACTTGCAATTAATATTAAATTGTAGTATGTGCTAAACTTTGTTAAATTTTAAAAGAGAAAACTTCAAAATTACATTAATTGAGCTTTAAATCCTCTGCCCTAAACCACATGAATTACGCTTTCAAACATATAATTTTAAATCCACGTGTTGCCCTCAATCATTTGACGACCTTAGTGCCATAAGATGAATTCTGGCAACGGCCTTGAATATGTTTTATGATTCTTTATTGGCAATTTCCTTTAATTATTAATGGGCAGTGGCGTGCCCAGGAGTTCCGAAATGAGGATGCGTATACTTTTTAGTAGTGAGTCCATATTCTGCCCTTGCCGTTCATTTTTTAGGAATATATGGACAAAAGAGGGTTATGATCCCCATCAACCCCCTCTTTGGGCATGCCACTGTTAATAGGGTATTATAAACTCTAAGTAGAACGCTAAATCGATAAGCAATGGGAGAATGGGTTAAAGAATAATAATGTACATCTTTATTTATCTTAGCGAATCATAGTTTCTTCTAGAACATTCTTGAAATATTATTTCCCCTGTCTAAATACGAGATCATAAATCTATACACCCTACCTGATATAGATTCACAATATAAAAATTGCTCCTTAACAGTTCACAGTGTTAACGAAACTTTAACGCAAAATACACATGGTTTTTTAAAAACAATTTTGTCCTTTTAATTTATTCTTGAATAATAAACAAAAATAACACCCGATGGTTTATTGCTCAAACAAAGCAAGGCTGACATCTTTTCGCGTTCTGAGCCACTATAAAATACAATTCGCATTACCCATACCCATTTCTCTTAAGCTCAATTGATTGGCCATCTTTGTCTTACACCCAAAGACCTATTACCTTCCCAATGCATTTGGGAAGTTTTTGCCCACTCTGAAATAAGGTATACATTTAAGATTTCTGAATTCAATCTCCTCCTAACAAAAGAAAATAGTGGATTGAGTTCACCATTATGCCACCATTTAATTCTCTTGTTTCTAGATAGCCAGGTTATTTTCAAACATTCTTATATTTTATTATTTACATAAACTGCATCAAATTTCACATTTTCATGTAGTGCCGTGTCCAGAAATTTCGTGAGGGGGATATATGACCATAAAGGGTGTTTGCAACTTCTTTTATTTTGCCATCTTTTGTGTACTTGTGTACCTGACCTTTTTTTTTTTTTTTTTAGAAAATCTGAATGAAAGGGGTATAATCCCAACTACTCCCCCTGAGCACGCCACTGGCTACATAGCATATCATTCTTGATATTAAGCGTGAAGATTACATATATGAATACTACTCCATGAGCATTAGTTATTAATTTTCATTAGGAAAAGTTATTTCTTGGGATATCAAGTAATGCTGAATTAATAAATTATCGAAATATCCATTTTCGATACATTGACATTTTGATAGGTATATCTAATTTCCAGCAAGCACCGTGAGGTCAGGAGAATGGAGGGTTAGCTTCTTGGCTTGCCCAAGATGGGGGGAGTGGTGGGGGTTATAACCCCTTCTTTTGACCCAGTATTCTTTAAAAAGGAACATCAAAGGCAAGTAACAATGGAAAATGAGAGCTGACTACTAATAAATATACGTAACCCCCCCTTTTGAAAATCCTGGGCACGCCACTGGTTCGATAGTTCTACATCTAACTAAATGTTGCTAGTGTAATCTAAGGTTGATGTGCAATGGGTTCATTACGATGATTCGATGTGTGAAAAGGGAAAAAAGACGAAATTTTAAAATTTCCTGACTTTCACACTTCCTACATCATTGTACGTAATTAATGATTCTACCGCTGCGCTTTCACCGCTCGTGTGTTGTCTAGGCCAAGAGGAGTGAGATAGGTCGTTGTACTTTCTCCGTGCTCGTTGGGGTTACGAGAATGCTCAGGTCATGCTGGATTTTGGAATCGAAAGCTTCAAGTGGCTGGTTTCGCTTCAGGCCAGTCCTGTAGATGTCCCTAGTGTTAACGTGCAATCGCCATTTGTTTAAATACACGACAATTTTCTTTATCTGCGTCTGTTTTTTACAAGACTATATTTAAAATATAATATATATGCATATTAAAGACTGGACATATCAGGAAAAATGCTACGCAACGTTTATTCTTGTTCGTTAGGCTTCAAGTCCACGTACGAAGCTCCATGTCAGACCTGCTCAGATTGTAAACACAGGACTGAGGCAGCGAGCGAAGTTCATTGACCGTGCTTCGGGTTCTGTCGGCTACGTTCGGCGCACGGAACTTTGGGAAGTAGCAAGATTCGAGAGAGAGGGAAGGACATAGATAGAAAGGAAAGGAGTTGCGCGTATGCTCATGTATGTTCCTCGGGTCATCTTTCCATTCGCATTCCACAGCCGCTTTCGGCCTCTTACATTCTCTCGTGGAACGCCTATCATAATGGCCTAGGCCCGCCCTCCGAGCATTTGTTTTCGTAATAGGCTCTGCCTTTACCTTAAACTCAATACTTGGCATTCGTTGCGCAATAACTTAACCTTACGACGCAAGCATTTTACTCTTCTTTTTATCTCTTAGTGGGCAAAAGCGAGCAGTTACTGAGCACACACTTTTGCTAGTGGCTGACTGCTTGCCCCTGTTGCCTCGTAATAAGCCTGTCCTGCTTCGACTCTCTGTGGGAATTGTTTTGCCTTGTCTAAACTTGTATGTCTGATACAGATAGCTTCATAATGTTGTGTGGATGTGGGCAGAACCACTTTTGAAATGAAGTTGCAGTTGCCATATAATCTAAAGCTTCCCAGTTCGATTCCAACTTGAAGCAATGAACAAACGATTTAAAAGCTGCAGGTTTTGGATGCGAAATCATACGGCATATAGGAGCTGATTAATTTGACGCCCCTTCGTGCAGGGGCGACTCAAGTTACAATTTTCACTCTGGTGAGGTGGATTTATTGCCCTTCTCCTACTTTTCACCATGCCCCCTTCTTCCACCTATTTATACCTTCCTCCAATAAAAACACATAAGCATGTTATATATTTACGTTTTTATCGGCGTAAAATAATAGACTTATTTTTAAAATACTTGAAGTGTTAATGTTAAAGAACACGTTAAAATTGCTAGAAGTACTTATTAACTTCAATTAATTATTGTCAACAATAAATTCAACTTTTTATATAAAACAAAAAAACACGCACCCGGTGGAGGTACATGGGCGTTCGGATTCCACTTTAAACTGTAGGTCCAGTCTCGATTAGCCTTTCTGTGCATAGACTTACTGTGTTCTATGAGCAACCTGGAAGATTGAATATAGTGAAAAATAAAATGTTACATTCCCTTTTGAAACCAAGTAAGAATACAGGCAATGACTAACGACAATTTTTTAATTCCTACATACTCATATGATACTTGAAAGGGTATTTGAACATTGTCCACGAAAATAACTTCCAGAAGCTAATGTGAATCTTTGTACTTGAATATCCTACCACATGGTACATCGTCTCTCCACGTAGTATTTGTCATTGACACCGATTATCATAAGTCACTGCGTCTGATTAAGCTTGATACATAAATTTGCAATTGAAACTCGGCATTACATTCTGATCCATTCTGGTTTGAACACAACCGTAGTGAATTGATTTGTTTCATTTCTATGCGTCTGAAATTGTAGTTGCTGGTTGAAGAGAACGAATAAAAAAAAAAGCAACATCGATAGTGCAAGGGTGTAGGTATTATAGCAGGGTCCAGTTTGAGTAATTATTGAATTATTTTACTGATTCTTAGAATTGTGGCCAGGCCAATGAGACAGAAATGGTATCGAGACGACACTTGACATAGAAAGGACTTATTTCGTTACTTGTATATCAGATACGCAGGAACGTCCAGGGGGGGGGGGCTAAGGGGGCTGAACCCGCCCCCCGAAATCCTACACATATCTAATTTAAATGTTATTTTTATTGTTAATAACAAAAATAAAAGTTATAACCACAGTAAAAACTTCATTACATCGATAAAAGTTTAGTGTATAATAGAGGAACCAGGTTATATTTGTATATTCTACCATTTAATCCAAAGAATAAATGGATCCACAGCTCTCAAAATTTATAGTTTTCTTTCTGAGAGGTCACAGAATATAAACTTTATGAGTAAAATTTACCACTAACTGTTAAAGCCTTATTTTAAAGGATTGTGTACAAGTTAAAAACAAAATACAATAACTATGATTTTCAGTACACTAACTGTACAAAATATGAGAAAAATAATGGACAACAATTGTGTTAGATATTCCCTGATACGGTGGATCTAGTAGGAAAGTCTCTCCATAAATAAATTTGGATTGAAATTGATATATTTTTAATAACTTATAATAGAAATATAAATTATAATTGTAAAATAACAATAATTCTTATTGTCATTATTATTTATACTAATCAAGTTTTATCTATGGCCTGACCCCTCTAATTTTTTTCTGGCGTCGCCCGTGCTGATAAGGGATGAGCCCCCTCCGAAATAAAATAAATTCTTTTACTAACTGGTTAAATATATCAATACATTAAAAAATAGTTGAAATAGTTTTATTATGTTGAAATGAAATTGTTTTTATTTCTATTAATATAAAATAATTCGATTTCATGCTTATATTTGTCTTGCATTCTGGTTTTACTTTTATTGTGCATATACAGTGCTATTGGTGTATATCTCTTATTGATCTGTTGAAAGAGATAGCGTTTTCAATATTATCCTTAGTAAAGTATATTTGATGTCAAAACGTATTGCTTATCTTTTGTTATAATAACAAAAACTCTCCCTCCTGGAAATTTTGGGTGGGGGATTTTTGAGACCAAGATTGTTGGTGGGGTAACCTCCCTCCCCCCAGGGTCTCGCACCCTGGTTCTTTCAGTAGATGGAGAATAGTAGAGTTTTTCTTCATATTTACGAAAATCACAGCAAGATGAACATTTATTCATCTTTCAAAACCACGATCGAGAATCGTGTCTTAGCAAGCACGTATTTAGGAAGACTTACCAAGCACTAAAATTAAATAATCCAAATATACTGGTTTAGCACTTTGTTATATAATCGATGGTTATTTATTTCTTCAGAACTTATTGGAAGGCAAGAACTTGGGATCATACGGCTTTGAGGAACGGTTCCAAAGATTTATGCGCGCTACTACATTATGATAATAACCATAATATATCAAGCAACTTTCCACTCAATTTGATCTGACTCCTTTGTTTTGTTATTCAATAAATATTCAGTTCATTATCTAATGGGTGCCCCAAACGTAACGCAGGTTTTTAATTGTGCGCCCTTTTTTCCTCGCAGGGTTGGCAGCTTTCTGAGAGGTCACATATTGTAGGAAAAAACATTGCGGTTAGTCATTATGGAGCGCTACATGACGAAGGAGCGAGTGACGATCGTTAAAATTCGTTACAAGTAAGGAAACTCTGGGCAAATTACCTGGCATTCTCGATAGAAGCGCCCCAAATGAAACAAACTGTGCGACCTCTCACTGTGCAATTTTTCTCCTCTGGGGATTCATTAGGTCCAAAGTTTATGCTGCGAAGATAACAAAGATTTCCTGAATTCAAAGCAGAAATTCAATGAGCTATCGACGACATTGAGCCACAGTTATGCGAGAAAGTTATTCAGAATTTTGTTGAAGTAATTCGAGTTTCAAATGCGTCGTGGAGGACATTTTGTCAGATATTCTCTTCCACATTTAAGGAAATGTCCACCCTTTCATATAATGTAATAACTTTGCCAACTAATAAATATATGAAATGTTTTTTTCCTTAAATTAAATCCTGCTTGCCAGGGCAGTTGTATTTATACACATTTTGGCGTACACGTAAGCTACGTGCTGTTATAATTTTACCAGCTTTTTACCTATTCGTATAATAATAACAATACAATATGAATTAATTTATATATTTAGTTAATATGATTTTAATTTAATGTAATTATTGTTTGTTGTTGTTGAGACACTTGGTTCGACCCCCCACCCACCCAAATGTATTTCTAGATACGTGTCTGTGTCTTAGCACCACAGCATCATTCCAGATTGCTTTCGTTAGAAGCACTTTTGCCGTTTGCTGTGCTCAATTATTCTAAACAGTTTTCGCTTTCGGAGAAAAATCTAGGGCTGTATGCACCGTGGCCCTTGCAGCCCGGTTATATACATCGTTACACAATTTGGAAAATTCACTGACCCTTTCTCCAGCTTCCTCCGCGCGGGAGCAGGGTCAATGCCTCATCCGCCACAAAAGAGAAAGCGGAACCTGGGAAATGAAGGGCGCAGAATTTGAGGGGAGGGAAAGATGGGGAGGGGGGCAGTTCGGAAAGTGCTGATGGAAGAGTGAGAGTTGGGCTAACCAGGCCACTCGGTTTCCCATGATTTTTCAATTGTTCTCGATGCACACGAATAACGAAAAGAAAAAAAAAAGAAACAAATGATAGAAAGGGGAAGGGAAAAAAGTAGAATCACGGTATTCTTGAAAGAAATATATTATTCCTCTGCCTTTTCCTATTCGCCGTCTCTGCCCCGATGAACGATTGTTGCAGATGCATTTTTGTTTCCGAAGAAAGTGGTCCAATGCCTTCCCCGCAATCCCCTTCCGTGCCTTCCCCCTCCCCTCTCCCCGCTTTGTACGTATGTGAGCGTAAAGAAACTTGTTCCTCGTTTTAAAGATATTCTCACGCTAGAGGTGAATGCCCCAGTTATTTAATTCCGAGAGAATCTCTCCCCCCTCCATCTCTTTCTCTCTCTCCTGCGTGAAAAAAAAGAGAGTGAAACTGACATTATGGACGAGAGAAGGATGTGTGAGGTCATAAACATTTTTTCTACCTTCAAAGAAACACTTTTATTCTCGAAGAATGAAAGTGCAGTCTTGCAACCTGTCCGTCTGTCGTTCAGTTTATGACGCTGTAGACAAATGCCCACTTGCAGTGCACTATATTCCCGATTCGATAATGAATCTCACACAAGCTATGGAAATACATAAATATAAAATATGTAAAGATATAATACAATGTACAGTCACCGGCAATAAAAACGGGACACCTATATATCCTGAAATACTCGCTTCCCTGCAACGCGTTATGTGTGTTGCCTAACTCTAGCAAATTTTCAATGGCAGCTTCTACCATAGCCGTAGAGAGGCAACACACATAACTCTTGAAGGGAAGCGAGAATTTCAGGATCTAGGTATCCCATTTTTATTGCCGGTGACTGTACGTGAACTTAATTTCCCCCGCCTGTCGATTCTGACTATGTACAGGGTGAATCAAAAGTCCCTGACCATCCATTATAAAATGAAAGGGAGTGTAGATTGTAGCAATTGGTCATGGTAGTAATATGTTAGGCCTAGGGGGAAACTTTTTGGTGCATGTCATGACAACGTCCGCCATCTTGGTGACCGCCATCTTGGATCCAACTTCATTTCTTTAAATGGGAAGGGGGCATGTGGGGTATGGTTTTGGGCTAGAATTTCACCAGGAATTCAGTGGTGAAGTCAGATTTATGAAAACTTTAATGATAAGGAAGTTATGGGCATATGAAAGTTACACAATGAAAGTTACACAATGTGTTAAATATGCTATCCTTCTTGTATAATATTCATATATTTTGAGCACCTTAAGTGCCCCTTAAGTAACGACAATAAACAATTATGTAAGATAAGCATCTAACATTGTATCCACTTTTCACATTTTACACAGGGGATAATTTCAGTACTTAAAGAAAGTACATTTTCTCTGTATTGAATTTATCACTTGGTCCTTTTGTAGATATTTTTTAAACGATTTTTCGTATTGTGATTTTGCTACCATCATTTCGTTGATAAAACATCTGTGAGTGTGGAATGGCTTACCGCAATGCAGTCGTGTATCAGTTTAAAATCTCGTATGCGTCAGAAATATGATGTTCATGATCACACCAGATACGATGTCTAAGCATTTGTACATTTGTTTCAAGAAAGTCGGTTTCCTTTTAGCATGCCAATCACGTTTTGACGCTTTCGGAATATTATAGCCGATCACCGTGGTGGAGTGGTTAGTTCAGCGCGCTACGATGCCTGGGCTTCCGGGTTCGAATCCCGCGCTGGGCATAGGTGTTCTTTGTGAATGTCCCTATATCAATTTAGTCATGCCATCACTAATCCTCATCGCCGAGAAAGACTAGCCTAAAAGTGGAAGAAAAGCGACGCTAAATAACAAAAACCATTTCAAACCGAGTATTACAAGTTTAATTTTTTTTGGGGGGGTGAATTCTTTCTTCGTTTTCGTCATTATTAGGAAGTATGCAATCTAGTTTAGGTATTCAGTGGCGTAACCTTGCGTTTCGAAAGGGGGATGTGATCCTAGGATGGGGTTACCGCTTTTTTTTACCTTCTTTCAACGTATTTTATTTTTCAGAAATTAAAGTTGGATCAAAAGGTACGGGGGTTATAACATTGCTAGACATACAACTAAGTGACAGCACCAAAGTGGGGGCAGGAGCCCCTTCCACAACGAATAAGAAAACTATATAAATAAATTCCACTTTAGCCCTCTACGTGTCTACCCAATAAGTTTCTCTAGAGCCGTCACTGATGCCAATGAATACTTGGTTTCGTTTAGCTTGCCTGCGAGGATGTTCTACATGCATTTTTCCCCGGCTAATTCCACAATGTCTTGTAATTCAGTTAAACTGAATACAACCCTGTCTGTTGTTCAACATATTCAGACAAACGAGACCGACCTTTTCAAGAACATTTTTGTCCCTCTTAGAAATTTTCCTGAAAGGTTATTGCACCGAGCCCCCCCCCCCCCCCCCCTTTCGCCAACGTTTCCGCAGTCACTCTGAGGGAAGAAAAAATGTTATTGAAATGCAATTAACCCGCAACGCGTGAAAGTTTTCTTGAAAACCAATGGGTGCTCGAGTTGGAGGATCAACTCGAGACGTTTTTGAAGTCGAAGCTCCCCTTTTATTGACCGCTAAGAGCCTCGGGGGTCGAGCATTTGTGTTCGCCCCGAACCCTCTATCCCTTCCGTGCAGGGAACGGTCTTCTCCCCAATTTTTTTTCCCCTCGGATGGGTTCATTGGCTTTTCTGAAAACCGTCAGGTGTAGCACCTTGTGGCTATCCACGCATCGTAGTACGTTTGGACACGAGCCTCCTCTGGAATTAAATATAGCCAGTGCTTATAAAGTCAATCTGCCATATGTACATGGTGAATTTTCGACTTTGAGTTTACAGCCAGGGCTGTTAACTGACAGTGGCGTGCCCAAGGGGGTGTTTGTTGATGGGGGTCATAACTCCCCCTTTTGGATCGGCATTCCTAAAGAAAGACCACCAAAGATAGGAAAGGAAGGGAAAATGAGAGATCACTTCTAAAAAACATGTATACCTAACCCACGTTTCGAGAATCCTGGGCACGCTACTGAACACTAAGGGTTTCAATTTGTTGAAACACCGATATTTAGCATGAAACTGCTACTAAAGCACTACTGAAAATATCAGTGAAATATTACTGTAATATAACACTGACTTGAATAGTATTGCATATTAAATCAAAAACAAATCATATTGTGCAGTAATATATTCGTAAATTTATCCTTAACATCACAGAATGACTCTTCATAATAATAATAACAATAATATTAATGTCAACACATAGTGTTATGTATCATAACGTGACATTTCAAATGCAATAATTATTATGCATGGTGAACTGGTAGCTATGGCCAAGTGCAATAGTCTGTGCGTATCGACTATTATGAACTTTATTTGTGTACGTCTTTATGTGTTATAAATTTAAAACCTCATTTGTTATGACATAATACACGTATATTTACAATGAAGTTCCATTCTTGGTCTGTGTGTTTCTGTTTATGCCATAAAGATAAAGACATGCCTAACACATAGTCGGCTGGGTGATGAACGAGCGCGTTAAGTTGTCAGTTTTCGATCCCGCCAGCGAAGATTCCGGGTTCGAGTCCTGGGATAGACATGAGTGTTCTTTGCGAGTGTCCCTTCGTCATTTTCATCAAATCATCATTCATCCTCATCGTCGTGAGGAGCCTAAAGTGGAAGAAAGGGGAGGGAAAATAAGAAAATTAAACATTGGTTATGTAGTAGCAGATTCAGCTATACAGTGTTTACACTCATGGACATCCGCATGTTTTTTTCCCCAGGGAGGGGCAAGCAGGGTATTTTTTCCTTGACGGATGCAGGTGGCAAATGAGGCACATTTCCCCCCATAATACATGTAGTATTATTGCCTCAAAAACTATTGCTTCAGTTTGAAGTTACCATGTTCCTGCAACGCCCTTGCTATAATTAACATAATTACTGTGACTGAAATTAAATTATATGTGCGCAATATGTAATTTTTGGTTGACTTTCATTTTCCAGAGAGGCAGTGTCCCCCCTTTCCCCTTGCGAACGTTCATGTTTGCTCTGTTGGCAGGTTATGACTCTTGTGGTCGTTCAGTTTCAACTCACGTCAGAATTTTGTTAACTCAGGCCCTGAGATTGAATACACTGTCACAATTAATGAACTGCACATACATTCGATGTTAAATGACTACAAAAAATATAAAATATCATTCTGATAAAATAATGTGAAATTTCGCGTCGCCTTTGTTCGCAGTTTATGTAGTTTCAATATAATTATTTTCGAACTGCCTTTTTCCAGCATATGCTAAGTCATAGAGGTGAGTCATGTGCATAGGATTAGACAATCCCGGAAGGGCTATTTTCCTTCATTGCGAATACAAGATAACGCAGCTCAATATTCGTTAAAAAGAAAAAAAACTAATAGCATGTTCTTTATCTTCACGTCACTTATCTATATTTGTTCGTCTGCTCATGGCGGTAACATGATACGATAAAGACACTGGTACAGTTGCGTATAAGGCCTCCTCAATGGTGTAGTGGTAACGCCGTCGCCTGGTATTCAGGGGGGTTCCGGGTTCGATACCCGGCGGAGGCACATAATGATTCGGATCACACTTTAAACTGTAGGTCCAGTCCCGGTTATCCTATCCGTGCATCAAGTGGACTTAAAACAGAAACTCTAAATCAGTTGCGTATAAAGGTTAGAAGATTCCTGCTTGACTTTCGGTCCATCTAGATTTCAACCACGAATGGTGCCGATACCATTCTGTACTAATTTCGCTCCATTTATACTATTTTTAATTTTTTAGGAGATGTGACCATACTTGCTTCAATTCTACATTGGAACGACTTACGTGATTTTGAATATGCATGACAGGTCCGCAGCCAGGATATTATTTCTTGGGGGGGGGGGCTCATCCCTTATCAGCATAGGCGTCGCCAGAAATATTTATAGAGGGGAGCAGGCCACTAATAAGACTTGATTAGTAGAAATAATAATGATAATAATAATTATTACCACGGTACTAATTGTCATATTACAATAATAACTATTATAAGTTGCTAAAAATAAAACAATTTTAATCAAAATTTATTGTTGTTATTATTAGTATTATGTAAATGGAGAGACACTACTCGATCCACCGCATGAGTGAATATACAACACAAGTGTTGTCCATTATTTTTCTTACATTTTGTACAGTTAGTATACTGAAATTCGTAGTTATTGGTTTTGTTATTTATAACTTTTACACATTCCGTTAAAAAAAGGGCTTTAAAAGTTAGGGCCAAATTTTACTCATGAAGTTTATATTTTGTGATCTCTATAAAAATTATACATTTTGAAAGCTGTGGATCCATTTATTCTTTGGGTTAAATTGTAGAATATAAAAGTATAACCTTGTTCCTCTATTATGCACTAAACGTTTTTCGATCTAATGTTTAATCCTGCTAAGGAAGTAAAATTAATTACCACTATACACTATTTAAATTAGATATTTGTAGGATTTTGAGGGGAGGCTTCAGACCCCTTAGCTCTCCCCCTGGCTACGTGCCTGATGTATAATATTGTAGAACCATTGTCACTAACATTTAGAGAGTACCAGTAAATAGCAAGTAAAAAATTCTTGTCTGGCCTGAAACGCCATTTATTTAACTATTTTTATTTGCTGAGGAGCGGCAAAGGGGGTAAACAGGTTGAGTAGAGAAAAGTTCATCCCCTCCCCTGGCGTCATTAGAGCCTCACTTTTGAACCCCACTTTACAAAATTCTAGATGTGTACACAACTTTACATAACTTTATCTCTTCGGTTTAGTAAATACTACATTTCTGACATTTGAAATAACAGATTCATGCTTTTGTCATGTGAACAACAATTATGCTACATAAACTAACTAGCTTTTCATTATATTCAGGATACATTATATGATGTCAAACTGCAAATATCTCATTCCACTAGACCACTACAGTTGAAACTTTGAATTTGAATTTTGTTACTCCATATAAACCATATACATTGGTATTTGGAGGGTTTAGTAGAGACAAAAATGTTGTTACAAAATGTCTATAATTTACAATTTAAGTACACGCTATAATATTCCTTTTTAATAATAGTTTTTTTCGATTTGTTTTTGAACCGTGTCTGCTGTTATATCATTTGGTAGGTTATTGAACATTTTAATTGCCATCTATTAGGATCCTCCTTGAAGTAATGCTAGCCTGGTGAAGTGTGGCTTTAGAAGCTGTTTATTTCGGGTGTTGTATGTACGTATGTTCTATTGAGCTTCGTGGCGTAATATTGTTTTCTCACATATAATGCCATTTTATATATACATTGTATACAGTGAAGGGAATGTTAATATTTTGTATTTCTTAAACAATGTTTTGCACGATTCCTTAGGATTTATTCCTGCTATAATCCTAATGGCTTTTGTTTTCTAAATGCTTCTAAACTTTCATTTAGAAAACAAAAGCGAGCCATTAGGATTATAGCAGGAATACGGCCTAGAGAATCGTGCAAAACATTGTTTGTACAGCAGTACAGTTGCTGTAAAAATATCGATCCAGGGATTCGACATCGTTCGTGGGATCTCCCTATATTTGGTTTTCGCTGTTGTTGATCGACAGAATTTCCATTACAGAAAATAAGTTACACTCAGAGAAGTAAATACATCATATCGATTGATGCACCAGAATACATCGATTGATGCACTAAAGTGTGTTTTAAGGCTTCTTCAAAGAATCAGATTCACATTTGATGCATTTGGGTGCATTTTTGTATGTCGTGAAAGAAACACAAAAGTTCATCATTTGATTCAAGTGAGGATTTATTACACTCGAGATGCACTTAAATACATCAGTTGATGCGTTTTGATGTACCTTGATGCATTTTGATGCACCAGAATGCATCTTTTTCGATGATGCACTTAAACGTTTCGTCTGAGCTACATAAACTCTGTAGATCAGACCAAACGTTTAAGTGCATCATCCAAAAATATGCAGGAAGGTGCATCAAGGAACATCAATTGATGCATTGAAGTGCATCTCGACTGAAATAAATCGTCACTTGAATCAAATGATGCACTTTGCCGTTTCTTTCACGACATACAAAAATGCACCCAAATGCATCAAATGTGAATCTGATTCTTTGAAGAAGCCCTAAAATACACTTTAGTGCATCAATCGATATGATGCGTTTAGTTTTCTGTGTGTATAGAATTGATCCTAGGATATATATGGCTGAGGATGCCACTGACCCTGGCATCACTTACCTCGTAAAAGAAGCTAAGAATTCCTGTGTTAACAAACCGCTCGATTCCCGTCCAGTTTCATCATCCGAGTGAAATCAAGGTTGTGTTGCAACAGGTTGCACGAAAAGTGCAGCGTAAGCGCATACCATGCGGGCTCTCGGTTTGATGCACTGCAGCGTCTACTCCGGTGAGTGCGTTAACATTTCCTCGGGGGCATCGCGGCGGAAGCTACAGGGGGAATGTATGCTACGAGGATCCCCTAGGATCTTGCCCCCTTTCGCGATCGATTCCTGCTAATGACCTGTTTGTTTTCTTAGAGTGCGTTTGAGCTCGGTCGATTCTTGGGCCGTTTGCAGAGCGACAACGGAATATCTGGTTTCCTGTAAAGTAGGCATCGGGATGTGACCGAAACTAGAACGAGACTAGGCCACTCGAGGCTTGTCGAGACAAGATCGAGAACGAGACGGACCTCTGTGAAATCGAGACAAGAATATTGATTGATTTGGTTTATTTTACTTCGCATTTCCGCCATATTTGCTAATCACGAACATGAGTATGAGTGATGATATGATAAAATTGATTAAGGGACACTCACAAAGTACGTTCATGCCCAGGCCGGGATTCGAACCCGGGGACCCCTGGCGTCGTATCGTGCTGTGCTAACCACACCTCCACGGAGGTCGGCTCGAGATAAGAAGATACTTTGCGTTTCACTTCTTTAAGTCCACTTTATGCACAAATGGGCTACAACATTGGTTGTAAGATGAGAACCGGCTTCCGTGGCGGAGTGGTTAGCACAGCACGATATGACGCCATGGGTCCCCGGGTTCGAATCCCGGCCTGGGCATGAATGAATGTACGGTATGCGCCAAAATATACAGTACTGAAACTCGCGCACCTCGAACGCGCATGTGCGTTTGTCGATGGGGCATACCTTTAGCCGCTCGTGTTCTCAGTAGTGAAAAGAAATTTTTAAACTCGCTAATAGTGTAAATGTTAGTGTTTCTTTCAGGATAAATAAACTCACAGATGACAACATTGTAATGTTCGTCTTTTAATTTCAGTACTGTATATTTTGGCGCATGCTGTACTTTGTGAGTGCCCCTTAATCAATTTATTTAATGATGGCTCATAATTTTCGTCGCAATAACCTAAATTACACCAGGTGGCGTAAAATTAAAAATACAAATACTTAACCATACTTAACCTTTTCAGTCAGGATGTGCAGAATGTTTGACACGATTATTTTCTTTCCTTTGAAAGAAATTTGAAGAAATTACATGAAATTAGGTCCGGTCCCGATTAGCCTATCTGTGCATAAAGTGGACTTAAACAGCAATTCAACCCCATTCAAACTTAAAGGCCTATCGAACCTAAGCACTTCCCTCTAATTGTTTTTAAACTTTCCTCCCGTCATTTTTGATTATCATAACTTTCTGCCTTCAAAATTCTTACTTTATAAATATATATACGTGTGTGTGTGTGTGTATATATATATATATATATATATATATATATACAAAATCGTCTAAAATATGTACAAATGAAATGCAAATTATAATACAAAATAACAATTATCTTAATTATTACTAAAAGTATAATTTATTCAATTTTGAGTCGGTCGTTCTAAATTTATGGTCTTAGATAGGAAGGGTAGAGTGAAATTCAACAAAGCAGCCTACAGAGTCACTATATGTATCTGCGGGGTGACTAACACCTGACCAGCCTTTTCATGTCCCGGTGTCGTCGTGTTTTCTCGCGTGGGAGGGACGTTTTAATGAATGAACCCCCGCCATGAATCGGGCTTCGCGTCACTCTATTTAGTTTGGTCGAGGCTCCGAGACTTCCAGGAACGTACTCCGACAAGTTCGCGTGCTCGTTCCAGGAGTCTTGTAGTCTGGTTCGTTCATAATAAATACTTGATGTTCATTTCCCCCCTTTCGTTTGACATGTCAACCGACCGAAGTCGTCGTTTCAATGAACGTTCCACCATGTCGGTAAGCTCCCCTCTTTTCCCTTTCTCCGTAACAATGAAGATGAAAGCAAAAATTTGTAGTTCTTCGAATGAAAAGTGGCATCAACGAACTTCCTCCTTATCGACAGACAAACAAAATTACACACAAGAAAAGCAATTTGCATGCATGATATAACTTCCAATAAAGTTGACTTGTAAGTCCACACTATGCACAGACAGGCTTGTCGGGACTAAACCTACAGTTTAGAGTGGGATCCGAACCAGTATGTGCGTCAACTGGGTATCAAATCCCGGACTCCTTGATTTCAAGGTGACGTCACTAGTATGCCATCGAGGAGCCTCTCAGATGACGTAGTGGTAACTTCGTCGCCTTGTTATCAAGGGGTTCCGGGTTCGATGCCCGTGGGGGCACATAGTGGCCCGGATTCCCCTTTAAACTGCAGGTCCAGTCCCGATTAGCCTTTTTGTGAATAAAGTGGACTTAAACACTAACTCAAACTCCATCGGAGAGACACAACTTCCAAAGGTGTTTCTGTTAGTGAACTATAACGGTTTTTTTACGCTGAGTGTACGATTACCGTTCACACGAGTTGGTATCGGGAGGTGACTTGGCACAGTCTCTTCTCGTCTCGTTTCGTTAATTAGGAAACTAGTCAGTTCTCGATCTAGTATCGAGGTGCAATCACTTCTCTTGTCTCAATCTTGTGTCGATATAAAAATTCCAGTCTCAGAGTAAAAAGAAACTCAAAGTTTGTTGTAACTCCACTTTATGCTCACACAATGTGCCTACGGTTTCAAGTGGGATCCGAACCATTCTGTAACTTCTCTTAGCTGGGGATCAATCCAGAGATTCCTTGATTACAAGGTGACAGCACTGCGCTAAAAGTCGCTAATTTAATGTACAACTGTAACGCAATCTTGTAGTACATGTAAACTTTTTTTTTAATAAAGTAAGAAGAGGATTATTATTTTAACGATAATTATATTCAGTTTAAACTCTGAAATTTAATTGAATGCGTCTAATAAGTTTAATGAGAGACTGACAACCTCGCGACCGAAGGTTCCAGATCTGAGTCCTGAGATGGACATGAGAGTTTATTTGTGAAAGTCTGTTCATCAGTTTCATCCAGTAGCGGCGATTGGATGTCAAAACTGAGGGGGCAAGGACATTTTACTTTGGTAGACAAGGCTTAGCATTAAGATCCTTAGTGTAGGGTTGAACCCGTTTCCCTTGTGTTCCCAAGCACGTTATGTCTGGTATCAATCTTGGAATGTACCGCACACGTGGTCCGATATATCCATGTGCATATTAACTTAATTATAGTACAATAATAATAACAACATTCAGGGCCTCCCCCATGGCGCAGTGGTAGCGTCATTGCCTTGTAATCAAGCGGTCCCGAGTTCGATACCCGGTGGAGGCACAAGTGGTTCGGATTCCACTTTAAACTGTAGGTCCAGTCCCGATTAGCCTTACTGTGCATCAAGTGGACTTAAAACACCAAATCAATCAACCAAATCAATCAATAACAACATTCAACATTATTGAATGGCCTACATTGATTTGATAGTTTGCCATTATATATTGTCACATGTATACATTATGAACATTGTCTCCAACTTTTCCCATTATAGTCCGCACGTGAGTACCCCGTCGTGTGTACGAATTGTTCAATATGGCATGTGCAGATCATCGATTCTGTGTGTTGACCTTCTGTACTCTTTACTGCTTGTCTGTTCTTCATCGGCCGTCACACTCTTTGTCGGCACGTGCAAGTTCATACCAGCTCATTAAATATTGAATAAGAACGATTTTTTGCGTTGTGCAAAATTCCGTTTGCCTTGTGCTTGGTTTCCGGTCGATGGAAACGCGTAAACTTTTCAACACTTCCTTTTGTGTTTTGGCAAATGCTAATTGAGATCGAACCAGTATTCTTTCTCTATTATGAATCTAGCCTGGTATGTCGTATTAATGAGATGTGCGTCGTTACACCCTTGACTATCGAGAAACGTAGAACTGCGACTCGTGAATGTAACACCCTGTGACATGCTGCAATATGTCATACAAGTGCGTTCTGCGTGAAGCGTGCAATCAAGGATAATCACGCTTGCTCTCGGATACTAAACACCACATGGTGTAAAGGATTTGGTAAGGAATGTTACCAAAAAATAGTGTGACCTTATATCTTCTCTTTTTGTGTTGCATGCAGTCTCTTGTTTTTGCGCTTATCTCGGTATCGTACTTGTACTCCCAGACCCAGGCAGCGTTGTTAAAGGTCCAGTAATCCATGAATTCTAATGGGTTCTATTGGGTTCTGTAACAGGACCGGAATCTCTCGCTCAATTTAAATTCGGTCCTAGTTGCGTAGTTTCAATACCGAACTTGGACAGTACTTAAATTGATCCGCAAGCAACATTCGTTTGCTTGATTGTTTTTTAAGTTCACTTTATGCACAGAAATGCTCATTGGGGCTGGACCTATAACTTAAGTGGGATCCGAACCACTATGTGCCTCTACCGGGTATCGAACCCGGTACTCGTTCATTACAATTCGACAACGATATCACTACACCGTCAGAGAGGCCCTTAAACAACATTCGTGCTTTACATAGAGTCTAGTACCTATTGTTGCTTTCGCAGTGGGCGATGATACCCACTATTGGCTAAGCACCAAAAACAAAATTTTCTTCGCCCCCCAAATCAAGGGGTCCAGGGTTTCATCTTCGATGGAACAACGATTCGACTCGTTCGAAAAAATTTCTGCCACAGAAGGTGCATAACGCTGTTCTAGTACTTGGCGGAAGGGAGGGGTTTATGGCGACCGGAGCGTGGTGCTAATCACGTCATGACCGACATGGAGAATGTGTGGCACCTACACGCAGAAAAGTAAACTTTAGTGCATCAATCGATGCATTTCTGGTGCATCAATAGATGTGATGTTTAGTTTTCTGTGGTACCTCCTCGTGCCTTCATGGGACGCTGTGAGGCACAGGGGAGAGCTTTACCTTTATTTTACATACGTATTTCCCTTTACAATAGCCTCGTTAACCTACAGCGTTTCTTACGGTTCACCAGGTTTTAAGAACCCGTAGGTATAGTCGGATCAATTAGTATTACAGTGCAAATTGTCCAGGACTATTTTCATTAATTTTTCTCTGCCATCCTATGTGTTTTTAAGCGATGGATATTTATGTATGCTTGTGCAGAAGTTGTCAACAGTTTGTTTTGAGTTTTCTATTAATTCTTGAAGCTCTTATTGGGTCAAATAAAGTGCACGAACATGGTGATGGACAATTTGCACAACAATACTCATGAATCCCACTGTACATATAGCATTTACACCTTGATGTTGAGATGGCACTATTCAATCATAGATCATTCGGTAAGAAAGAGACCGCTGCTGAGTCAGCAGCCAATTGCTTGCAATAATTGATGTATGGGTAACGACTTCTAGGGTTTACTAGAGGTAAATCACCTGCTGTAGAGGAATGCTCTGAGGAGAGAGTCAGCACTTTGGAAATCTGGAGCGATTGAACGTCAATGCACTCCTACGCAGGTCATCTTCCTTGGAGAAATAAGTGCGTGCGGTATTCTCCTCAGTTGAAAGTTAACTTAAAGTTCTACAAGGCCCACTTTAGACGAAATCATTTCCCTTTGCATTTTTCTTAATATTTATACTATGACACGTCGTCGCCTTGTAATCAAGGGGTCCCGGGTTCGATACATGGTGTAGCCTTACTGTGCATAAAGTGGACTTAAAACACCAAATCAACCAAACAATTTATGCCATGACCAAAACGTTACCGTGTAAAGTGAAAAATCTAATGGCGTTTCTCAAGGACGGAATCGGTCCTATTTTCGTAGCATTTTTCGGAGCATAACCAATCAGAAGCAAGCTCGAAGTATTAATATTTTCGAATACTGATTCCTCTCTCACTTCCTCCAGGCTTGAGACTGGCGAGTGGTCCCCCCCCCCCAAGCCCGAGATTTCTGGAAACAGTTAATGTAATTGGAATGGTGAAATTGTAGAGATATTTTATAACAAAAAGTATTGTTTTCTGTGACTTACAGGCCGTAAGTTACAGCAACTGTTATTATTATTATTATTAATATTATTTGAAGTAGGGTTACATTTAAACGTACAGTCTATATTACACTGATTATCTAACTATAAAAAACAGATTTTGTCCTACATGAATTCATGTTAAGTATACAGTTATGCAAATTGTATATAGATATACAAAACATGGAAATTACAAATGTATGTAATTTAAAGAAAACATAAGTAGTAGTAATTGTAATGTAATAATAATAATAATAACAATAGTAATAGTATTATTATTACTACTATTATTAATAATAATAGAAAATCTGTGACTTTGCCCCCCCCTGAGAAAAAAATCCTGTGGGTGCTCTTGTTGGCAAGGTAGCTTGTAAACGTTCTTGCATTACAACCACATTTAGGTTAGGTTAGGTGCGCCTGTGGGTTAGTCATCCTGCTCGTCGAAATTGTCCCTACCATTAATTGAAGACTAAAATTGATAAACGCTGTAAGTGCCACAATAATTCAAACATCGTTTTCCACGTTAAACTATGAAATGTTCCATGCTTTATAATGTGGTAAACGTGAAAAGTGGCTGGTAGCTCTCTAAGTAGTTCAAAGGGCGTGTAAAGAGGTCACTAGTGTGAACGTTCTTACGGGCTGATGTGCGGAACGATGCGATTTCCCAACACTTTCGCTTTTGGCACTTACAACGTTTACCACTTTTAGTCCTCAATTTTTAAAATTACCTTCACCGTCAAAAATCATCGCAATTGTCCATCATTTTGGCTTCATCGCAATTGTTCTAGATTCTTTTTTATTTTTAAAAAGATAACTAGGATTAAAGTGATAATTAAGATATTTCATTGTGTATTCCACCCGCTACCTAAAATGCAGAGAAATATTTCTTAATTATCCTTTGAAAAGTTGTTCAAAGACAAAAACGATAATGGGGGGGGGGTCATTTTTCGATTTATTTGCTTCTTTCATTTGAGAATTTTGATTTTCTCCAAATTTAGGGTGGAGCTGTAACCCTGTAACAGGTGTAGCCCCTTTGAACTTTGAATTAACTAGAACAATGATAGCCGAGATGTTTTACATTTGGAGACTGGTGACAAGGATTTTCTGCCTTCTCCTTGCACAAAACACTCACTCATAGTTCACATCACATCTCTTTTCATTCATTTCTGATACCTTCCTGACACACACACATACACATTACAGTGAAGCTAGAAAATATTCCGTTTATAGGTTTGCTGCGTTTTGTTGGGCAAATCTCTCGGCTCACTAGGTCTTTTCTTTATCGATTTCATCATTTCTCTCAATGGTCTTAGAAAATTAAACTTCAGTCTCTTTTTACCTTTATATTATAATTTGTGATTTCATCAAAGGCAGTTAAAACTATCGATTGATTGATTGATTTGCTTAATTTTACTTCGGTTTTTGTGCCACTTTTGGCTAATTTGCAAAGATGGGGATGAGTGATGATATGATGAAATTGATGAATGGACACTCACAAACATCCATGCCCAGGCCAGGATTCGAACCCGGGACCTCTGGCATCGTAGCGCGATGTGCTAACCACTCCGAGGCGGGGAGCTAAAATTATCTATCACCATTTTTTTTACGTAAAGTGTGCTCATTTTAGATAATCATTTTTTAAAAATAATTTTTAGCTGTCTAAAGAAGTTACTAACCTAACAATTCCGCTTAGTATAATAAAAAGAAAGAGAGAAGGAAAGAAGGGAGAAAGAAGAAGAAGCCTTTTTTCTCTCTCTCTCTCTCTCTCTCTCTTCTTTTTCTTCTCCCCTTTTCTTCTTTCCTTCTTTCTTCTCTCTCTCTCTCTCTCTCTAGAGAGAGAGAGAGAGAGGGAGGGAGGGATAGAGAGAGAGGAAGAGAAAATAAATTTTCGAACCCCGTCGTCGAAAACTAGACTCAAGAATGATTTTTTTCTTATAAAGAAGGCTAGATCGGAAATTAAGAAGAAATCTCCATTGTGGAGAATGTGCACCAGTTACAATAAATTGCTAATCAAGAATAAGACCATTGACACATAATTTTCTAATGAAATGATGTGATAAAGTGTGTGTGTGTGTGTATATATATATATTTAGTTTCTATCTCTATATTAAAGAAATATATGTAATTGTATTCACTATGTATCCTTCATATGGGCTTTTTAATTAGGTATGTAGGCCCACCTGTTGAGTTCAATAAATAAGTAAATAATTAAATGTATATGTGGTTAGGTTAAGAGGACCAGAATTTGAATTTATTACTTCATATAAACCATATACATTGGTATTAAAGGGTTCAGTACGGGTAATATAAAAATATAATTACAAAATTTCTATAATTTACAATCTAGATATTCACTAACGCTATAATATTCCATATTAACTAATAGTTTTTTAAAATTTGTTTTTGAAACTTGTCATACTTTCTGCTTTTATATAATTTGGTAAATGGTTGAATATTTTAATTGCCATCTGTTCGGGTCCTTCTTGAATTAATGTTAGCCTCGTGAAATATGGCTTCAGAAGCTGTTTCTTTCGGGTGTTATACGTATGTTATATTGAACTTCGTAGCGTAATATTTTCTTCTCGCATATAATGATATTGCATATATGTACAGTGAAGGGAAGGTTAATATTTTGTATTTCTTAAACAACGTTTTGCGCGATTCCCTAGTCTTTATTCCTGCTATAATCCTAATGGCTTGCTTTTGTTTTCTAAATGCTTCTAAACTTGCCGGTGAGTTCCCCCAGAATTCTATTGCATGATTTATTAGTGAATGAAACATTGCATAATATACCTGAATTAGTGAATTTGTATTAAGTGTTTATTTTAATATTCTCAGTGCAAATATTTTGGAATTTAGTTTTTAACGAGTATTTTTACATGGTTTAACCAATTTAGATTTTCATTTATAGTTACTCCTAAAATTTTGTTTCGGTAACTAATATTTCTGGAAGATGGATATTCTTTACTACATCTTTAATTTTATTGTTTTGTTTAGTGTGAAATAGTACGTAATTTGTTTTCTGTTCATTCAATAGTAATTTGTTACTGTCAAACCAAGATTTCATTTCTTCCATTGTTTTTTTCAATGTTGGCTTCTGACTCGTTCACATCATTTCCCTTTATTATTGCGCTAGTATCGTCTGCGTACAACAAAATCTTTGTATTCTGTATATTTAATGGTAAATCATTTATGTACAAATGAAAAAGTAGCGGGCCTAATATTGATCCTTGGGGAACTCCATATTTTAACGTCTTTAGAGTGGATTTGTACTTTCTTACGTTTCCTTCTCTTTCGCGGCTAATTTCAACACATTGCATTTTGTTTGATAAGTATGCTTATCCCATAGTGTTCCATTTTAGAAATTAATATTTTGTGGTTTACCAAATCAAAGGCTTTTGTCAAGTCGTAAAATATTCCCAGACTAATTTTTTATCGTTTATACCTTTCAAGATGGATTCGATTAATATATGTGTTGCACTTGCTGTGGTTTTGTTTTCAATAAATCCATGTTGTTCATTTGATAATATGTTGTGTTTATTAAGGAACTGTAGAAGGCGACGTTTTATTAACTTTTCTAGAATCTTGCTTAGCACAGGTAATAATAAAATTGGTCTGTAATTTTGAACCAGGTTTTTACTTCCATTTTTAAATATTGGGTTGACTTTTGCTATTTTTAACTTACTAGGAAAGATACCATTAGCTATACAGTCATTAAAGAGATATTGTAAAATAGGTGTTAACTCCTCCCTCCTTGATTTCTTTTATTACTCTGACTGGAAATTCGTCTCGCACAGCCTTTGAGTGTTTTAAATTCCCTATCTCTTTTGATATTTCGTTTGTTGTGATTGGCGTTAGAAACATGCTTTCTAGAGTGCGCGGTTTACGCAAAAGGTGCAATGTTTTTTTTTACGTTAGTTATATTTGTTACTAAGTTATCTCCTAATTCGGTGAAGTACTTGTTAAATGTTTCACACACTGCAAATAGATCGTCTATTTCAATATCATTTGTATATACATAATTTTATATTGTTATTTGTGTGTTTTTCTTTCATCACTGCATTTTCATTTACAACGTCCCACTTTGCTTCGCTTTTGTTATTTGAAGACGCAATTTTGTTCGCATAATATTTTTGTTTGGCATCTCTTATTTGTTTCTTATAGTAATTTATGTAAAATTTGTTTACTGATTTATTTATGGGAGAGCTCTTTGCATTTATTTTTTCAAGCTGGGTGTGCCCGGCACCACACCCTCTATTGCAAATACAGATTTATTTATTATAACAACCAGTGAATAAGTAAAAATTAAGTATCGATTTGTTATTTTATTATTGGTACTCATGGAATATGTCGCGGCTGTGCAGTAAATGCAGCTCCTATATAAGGGCTCTGATTTGCACTAATTTCACCAAAACGTAGTTTATTCTTTTTCCTTTTTATGTCGATTATCTGTTGAAGTTTGTCCTCCGTGTAGCTAAAGCAGCAATTAAGCTTTAGATAAGGTGTTTACGGAGTTACGTGGTGCCCTCTCTCGGTGGACGTATCAACTAAAAGTAGAATCGGGCTGAGGCACAACGTCGTGAAGCGGCGTTAACTTGTCGAGGTTCCGAACGTCAACGACCGGAGACGACATGATAAGAAGAGAGCTGACGCAAACTGTTTTGTTACATATCACACTGTCCCTCCCCCCTCACTCCTCCTTCCTTGTCTTTTTCTGACAACGATGGTCTGTTAAGTCAGCCGAATCATTGTTCAGAAGGGGTCGTTGCACAAGATATGGACTAGTGGAATACTCCAGTGCAGGTCAATTTGGCTCTTGCTTTGCAGACCGAGATTTCACAGTTTCACCGGTGACAAATGCTGTCAAGGACAGAATGATTTTTTATGCTCTCGTTTTGCTATATTGGCCCGAAAGTGGGGGGGGGGGGGGGGCTGAATGGCGTGCCCAGGATTTTCGAAAGGGGGGTTACGTGTACTTTTTAATAGTCAATCCCCACACATTCTATCGATTTCGGCCATGTTGGAGGTGATGTGATCAGCACCACACTCCGGCTGCCTATACCCCCTTCTTCCAGGTACCCATTTAGTTGAGGCAGAGTGTGCCACAGAGCCGCTTTTTGCGGGGACAAGGCCGGACAATTTCCGACCTTAGATCATCCACCCCCGGGAATCGAACCCGGGAGCCCTTGATAATGATAACAGAAACAACACAAGTTTGGTGTACAATTGGTGTTGTAAATTTGTCCAAGGGGGAACGATGGGCTTTATAAATTCCCCCTTTGACACAGTTTCTCTAAGAAATAGAAACGTCAGAACGCTGATCTATCAAATTATGGTCCTCGCTATTTAAATAAGATCATATTCCCCCGTCACGGCTATTTTCCAGGTTTTGAAGCGTATTGGTACGCGACTGTAACTGACATTCATTTACTTCAATACTCTATGGCATGGCAGATAACTATTTCTCATTTCAGCTTGTCGATAGTTTTCCCACTACATCTGCCACTTTTCATGGACCTTGGACATAACAGTTTGTCTCGGAAATATTGATCGAAAATAAGTACTCCTCCCCTCCCCCCCCCCCCGCACGACAAACAAACATACCTCACCGGTTGGCTTATTTAATGTCGATTATTAGCGCGTCGATTGAAGTAAAGGGCTACTGGGTGCGAGGAATATTCGTTAAAAAGTACTATAGGAAATAATACCAATGAAACTGAGTTCTAATAGGTCAGAAGCAAGAAACTTTAAAAAAAGTTGGCATGTAACCGAGGGGTAGGTGCAATGAGAATTATAACAGAAATCGTGTTTGAAAACGATCAGTGTGATTGGTATATTAATTACACAAATAAAGTTAAACTTTGAAATATTTGATTTGAAATATTTTTGAAAAATTGTAATATGTATGTGTAAGAAATTGGCTTAAATCATTTCGAAACCTAGTTGTGACAACAATTACCAGTGAGGTTATAAAATACAGTTGTATTTTGTTTGAATACATTGCGTTGCACAAATGTGATTCTCATAATAATTGGCTGGCAAGTTATTTATGAATTTTATCACCTCCTTGAATAGTTTCAGAAAATCAAACTTAAGTTTATTTTTACCTTCATAATATTTTTTAATACTCACTACTTTGTGATTTAATCTAAGCTATCTAAAATTCTGAATCAATAAAATGTCACCTGAGATGGGTTTACATAATTTGAAACTGTTCGAGTTGATAAAACTGAAATTATCAACTTGATCGTACATACTCTTGATTCACTTGATTGTCTCATGAATGGCACATGCAAATTCAGATAAATTGAATATTTTTTAAAAAATTGTCATACCCCGCTCGCTGTTAGATTGTTACAAGTGATATATTTTTAAAACGTTTCCATGCTTTCTATTGAGAAAAGCATTACATATGTTTGGGTTATTAGAAAATTTTGCGTCACAGAAAACAAGGGCATCTTTGCGGACGGGCCAACAAATAATGCAAGCAAATAAAATTGAAAGTGAGTAAGTGGCAGTTTAAAGTTACGCAATGATTAGTACAATAAAAAATAATTGTGCATTGATTGTTTATTTTAATATTCTAGAATATCTCTCATCGCTACAGCTCTGGGGGTAAATTCAGCTTTAGAGTAGTGCTGATTACAAGACCTCCACATGCCTGCAACGTTCGTAATTACACGAACCAACGGCAACCAAGGTGCAGGGCGAACGGTGCGCCAATGGCCGCCGCTGTTGCATTACCCATTATTGCTACTCACATTTGTCGGGAGTATGAGAACTCTTATACACTCAGGGCTTGCGGGGTGAAAACATGGGAAACTCGATTACTAAACATTGCATAACTATTTATTTAAATAAAGGCCCGTTGAACATACTTTAGTCAAAACTTGCTTACAATTATTATAATTTACAAAGTCCAATTTACAATAAAAATTCCTTTGCATAAAACTACACTCGTTTACAATGGCAGAATGAGAAAAACTTGCATATACCAAAATTAATACAATTCTTAAACAATTTAATATTATTAAAATTTTCCCTTGTTAATTCTAAAGTTCCTTTACCTTGGCGCTATTAACATTTAATCGGGTGCAAATGACATTGATACTAAAATTTACTTATCCTGATTATAGTCATGGCCTTCGTTAAAGAATATATCTCTCTCAGAGCGAGGAGTAGGGGGTGGGGATATATATATATAAACCAAAAAAAGAAACGTTCTGGCACTTTTACATTCAGTATATACATACTGGTACGAACTTACGTTCGGGTGCCTTCCCACGGTACGCGGTGCAACACCGGGGGTCGAACCAGTCGGTATGACAAGAGACTCCTCACAGCACGAAGCCGGGATCGAATCTGGTTCGATTACCTACCGCTCAGTTAAAGACTTAGGGACGAGCCAACTAAGGCTCGGGTACCTTGTTCCTCAACACTAGGCTGGGGTCGAACCAAGGTTCGGATACCTCTCCACAGTCTTAACCGGGTTCAGACCAGGCTGTTGGGGCTGGAGGTGGACCTCTCAGCCTAAGCTGAGGAGCCAGCCCTCGATGTGCTCCAGTCAGTGTCCACAAACCAACTGATACTAAGGCCACAATCAGGCTTCTTTTATAGCATTGGGAGCCCCGATCGCAGCGTAAGCATGTGGCGATTCTAGGAACTACTTAGATTTACTATGGTTGCGCTGAACAGCTGCGCACAGTAATAACTACTAGTGGCTTACATATGAACTCGGTGCTTAAGGTATATTGAATACAGCCAAAGTTACCAACTTAGGGTATTAATTAACATACAGATCAGAAGTGCCATTACAAAATCAACTAATGAAAATACAACCTTGATAACTTATAAACGTACAAACCAGGCTGACAGCCGGGGACGTTACATGCCCGATGTTTGGATTTTCTGATCGATCAAATCTCTCTCTCTCTCTCTTGTATATATAAATGGATGTATGTATGTGTGTGGAGGTTTGTGTATATTTGTTTGTTCCGGCATAACTCTCGAACGCCTGGAGCAATTTCAACCAAACTTGGTACACGTATCACTTGCAATCTGGAAATAAATACTGTGAGGGTAAGACACCCCTGGCACCCCTAGGGGTGGGGTGGGAAGGGAGTGACATGTAAAAATAATCGAGAACCACCAATATTAAATTCCGCACAAACAGACATCCGTGACTCTATGCAATCCGCACAACGATATTGTTCCTCGGGTTGTCTAACATTCAGGCTGTGTTGCGAATGGAATCCATAGTTTTCGTGACACGTGAGAGGGGGTGAAAAATAAAATGCCACAAATGACCTAGATTAGAGTCGAATCCATAGTTTTTGGAGTCGCTAAGCTAATTGGTGACATTCACGATCACATTTAAAATTAGTTACATTTTACACTATTGTTAGAATTCATTATTTTCCTGTTTAATACAAGATTGGGATAAATAAATACCCGGGTAATCAGCTAGTAGTCTATATCTATCCGGGTTATCCAGGTTATTCATATTTCTAGATTATACGAATATTTGATGTTCATCATTTAAATTGTGCGAAAAATTCAGATTGTCCGTTACCGGGTCCGTAGTAAGGAGTAGGCTAGGGGGGGGGGGGGCTGAAGCCTAGAGCACCACTCAAAGTTTTTCTTCTTCTAAAAACAACAAAGAATATCCGAAGGAGACTATACACTTGGCAGAGGTGTATTCTAGTAACACTGCTGGAATTTTCCAAAGCAGTAGTAATAGTACCTTCATACAATAAGATATAACTGAAGTACTCTTAAATATTACACTATTTTTTTTTTTTTAATCAGAAATGCAAACTACGAATCTTTATATTCCGTGCGTCCATTTCCATGTGAGGCCGAGAGATCGGGAGAAGTGTGGCGGGCGGCGCTCGCGGAGATGCCGACATTTTCGGCCATTATGTCCCGCTTAATTTTACTCTCGAAAGCGTTTTGCTTCGCTCGGAATCGTTTGGAGGTTTCCAATGTGCAACACTGTATCAAGATTACGTTGCCGACCGTTAAAATTCAATGGTTTTCGTGAGCATTGTATGCAATCTGAAAGCTCCGCGCTTGAGTTGTTCTTTTCTTCGCGACTACAGGTGCCCTGGACAGAGCTGCGAATGGAGTGAGGAACAGACCTTGAACGAAGAGTATGTTAATTTCGTACTGTGTGAAAGAGTGTGGTTTTTTGTTACTTGCCGTGCTACTTCTTTGTGTAATTGCAATGTGTGTGTGTGTTGTGTGTAAGTGAGGCGATTGAAATGCCAGCTGCAAAGTTCACGTTAAAACAAATACATTTTATGTATGACACTTACGTGAAAACAGACTCGTGTCGAGACGTGTGTAGGCAATTTGAACAGAAATTCCCTGATACATATCTGCATGCTAAAGATATATGTCCATAAAAATAAGAGGGACGTTACTGGTCGAAAATATCGGCATCTCCGCTAGCGCCGCCCGCCACACTTGTCCCGATCATTCGGCCTGGCAAGGGAATGGACGCAGTGTAGTACTATTTTTTAATGAGCTTTTCTTTGTTTTCTCGTATCAAAGTTTGTAAGTTGTAAAGATCACAAACCATGGCATAAGAAAATATCGAAGGGCGCACATTAAATTTCCGCGCTTAGTTGTGCGGCGGGCAGGGGATGGGACAAACTAAAATCTTGCCAAAATATCTGACTACGGGGCTGTCCGTTACTTTCACAAGATCTCCGACGCTTCCAGATTTCTTGACTTCATCTGAATAATTTTGGTTGTAGGCCCCGCGTGCACACTGTGACTCCAACTTGGTTGCTGCTTTACCTAAGTGGAGCGGTCGTCTCCCTTTACCCCCAAACGACTGCACGCCACCAACGTAGACAACTCAACCACGGCAAGCCTTACTCGCCCGTGGAGCGAGTGCGTTGCACCCAGAGCAGATCCTTCCGATGGAAGTGGACAGAACAGTTCCTGTCAATGGGGGAGCGCGCCCCCTCCTCCCCCACGACCGCTTCTCGCTCCCTCTCTCTAAGTTTAGCCGATCGAGATCTTCTGCTGTTTGTAAAAATCTTCCCACGCAAAATGCTCGATTTCCGCGAGGGCAGATAATGACGTCATCTCACGTGGATTATGACCGGCAGCGCCTCTCGGCGGCGTCGACCGAAATCTCGCCTACCGTGTGCGGGTCGCGGAGAGTTTTCTCTCCTCTACCTGCTTGAAGCAACAGTGAGTGCGCGGGTTTGTCAGGCAGGAATTTCTGGTTGCCTTGTTGCTTTCCCTCCATAACTTCTCTTCATACGCTCGAATCTCGCACAGGATCTAGTTAAGATTGGACCTACAGTTTTTCCCCCATGAAATTACGCTATTGAGTTTCCCATACAGACAAGAACGTATTTAGCGGTCTCCGAACACCCGAAAGACTTACCAAATTAATCAAAATATACCTTTTTAGTATTTTCTGCATAATCTAGAGTCACTTATTTCCGCCGAACGTACTGGAAAGCAAGCATTATATTGTGACCATACGGCTTTGAATGACAATACCAAAGAGTTATGGACGCTACTACTTACTTTATTTTCGCCACCTGGATCAAACATCTTTTTTGTTATTCAATAAATATTCAATTCTTTATCTCTTTGACATCAAATTCCTTGCAGAACAGTTGTTTTTTGCGATCTTAAATACACATTTACTTGATTCAATTGAATTGAATTGAGCTGACTTTATTGCTGGGCGAGGTTCAGCTGTTGCTGGTCTACCACCTAACCCCAAAAAGTACAGATTAAAATTAGAATTAAATAAAATTCTAGATTACAAAGAAAATGATCAAGAAAATACAATAAAATAAAATTCAAGAGTTGAAAGAAATTAAAACAATGATGAATACGTGTTATATATATATTCTTATACCGTCTTTTTTAACTGTTCTTGTAGTTATGACAATATTGTAGTAATTAATTACCTGTAAATTATTACCGTATTAAACACTATATATTATAATTATTTCTTCTGTATTTTTATTTGAATGGTTTTCTTTAAAGCGTGAAACTTTATTAATTACTCAAAAGAAACAACTTAAGAAGTAAAATGTAGTCCAAAATGGTTGGTCGGAAGAAGAAGCTGTTCTGTTTGAATCGTTGTTTGAAGTCCACTTTATGCACAGATAGGCTAATAGGCCTGTTCCTCCGCTGGATATCGAACGCGAGACTTCTTGTTACAAGGCAACGACGTTACCACTACGCTATCTCCGGAATAAAAGGCGTACAGTTGGAGGCACAGTGGTTCGAATCTCACTTGACTGTAGGTCCAGTCCGGATTAGCGTACTATACATGAAGTAGACTTCATACTCAAACAAGCATATGCCTTCAAACCGCCAATAAAATAAGGAATAAATAATCATCTAAGCATTGTGGCAGCAACTCTTTACCGCCTCCGTGGAGTGTAATTGTCCGCTCGGTATATAGACCGTGCCTTCTGGCTTAAAATCTTAATTGGCGTTGCCTCCGCGAATTAAAAACTTCGCTTGGGCTCGCATCGCTCGAATCCCCAGGAGCAACGACCTTCTCCATTCCTTAAGGCCGTCGCCGAGTTTCTTGCCTGCGTGACGTCATGGGAGTGATTGACTGAATTCCCCCCTTCACTGTTTTCTCTCTCAGTGGGTTTGTGTGAGGCTCTGTTGCGCATGCGCAGATATTCTCACTCAATTGTCACCGACCTTATCTAATGCTCAGTTGAACGGACTCGAATTTTATAACTAGATTTATTAATCTAGAAAAGGAATAAATTTCATTGCAGTTTATGGAAGCTTGTGCAATGTTGACAACTCATGTCAAGCAGAAATAAAATGAAAACAAAAACGTAAACTTCAATTGCAAAAATACAACACATGAACATATATATAATTTAGTGTATTTCATTCCTTGAAATTCTCTGATTGTGAATTTGGAAAATTTTGTTTGGTAAAGTGTGGTTTATTTTTGGGGACTGTACATACTGGTAAAGTTATCAGTAAAGGTTCCGCGAGGAGATGTGATCAGCAACACGTTCCTGCCGTTCCAGGCACTGGCGTACGCAGAGGGGGCTGATGGGAACTAGAGCCCCCTCCGAAATTTTTAGAAAATTGACATTTTCGAATAAAAGCCCTAAGAACTCCGGAAAAAACCAGAGTAGTTAATTCAAGCCCTTAAAATGACTCCGAATTGCCATTTTTGAGAGTGGAAAATTTGAAATATACGAAATATCTTATTGTGTATGGTGCCCCATAAAAAAACAGCCAGGGGCACCAACTTTTAAAAAGATTTGGTCCTTTTAAGTTAAAAAAATCTCCATAAATCCTCCCTTCCATGTATCGTTATATTAATGCGAACCAACAATGCATCATTACTATTTTAAATCTGTTACTTACTGATTCTAATAAGCAAATATATAACAATAACAAATAATAATAATAATAATAATAATAATAATAAGAACAACAACACGACAAATTATTGGTTGGGAACCACGGACCCAGTTATAGCCACTGAAAGCCGTCGTGTGTGTACTAACTCTTTGTATAAAATTCCAGCCGCCCCCCGTGGCGGAGTGGTTAACACATCGCGCTACGACGCCAGGGGTACCAGGTTCGAATCTCGGCCTGGGCATGGATGTTTGTGAGTATCCATTCATCAATTTCATCATATCATCACTCATCCCCATCTTCGCAAATTAGCCAAAAGTGGCACAAGAAGCGAATTAAAATAAAGCAAATCAATCAATCAATATACAATTGCAGCCCTTCCCGAAAAAAAAATGCTCCGTACGCCAGTGGTCCCAGGTACTCAATTGATTCGAGGCTGGGTGAACCTCAGAGTCGCTTTATGGAGGACGAGTTTCGGGGAAATCGAAAATCGAACCCACGTCGCCCTGGTGGTGGTTTGTTGATCCTAGCACAGGAAGTGACAAAACGCTTCATTAGACCAAAGAAATCTGAAATTCCATTGCCCACCTTCCCTTTCATTTTTTTCAGGGCAACATTAGGAATATTCACCCCAGGAGGTGAAGTTGGAGCATACAGGTAAAACCTGTTACCGAAATTATTCAGGCGGTGGGGAATCTCCATTCTTCCTTCTTTTTCTTCGCGCTGCGTCACTCGGAATGCGAAAAGACGGGAAACCAGAGGGTTGGGGTGGCGGTCAAGGTCATCACGGAAGGACGCGAGAGGGAAACGGGAGAGAAATGGGAAGACAAGTGGGAGGGCGGAAGGGGGAAACAAGTAGTGGTGCTACTTGTTTAGCACGAGACAGCGAATCCGCAAGTGGTCTGTAGAGCGGCGGTCATGAAAGAATTTCCTATTAGCACCTTCTTGTTGGGTTGGGTAGTCTTAGTTTTGAGTTACCTGCAATATGTTGACGGAGATATGCGTCGGTCCAGTGGGGCAATGGAAAAATTTCTCATTGGGAATTCCAGTGATTTTTGTGAAGCATTCGTTTACACACGCGCGCGCGCTGTACGTATATGGAATGCTTGTGTGCACTCAATAAGGATCTATTGAACTTGAGAAACTCTTCAAAATTGCCGGCTCTGTACAAATTTAAGTATCGAGGTCCGTGGCGGAGTGTTAAGGACAGCGCTCTACGACGCCTGGGGTTCCGGGTTCGAATCCCGGACTGGTCATAGGTGTTCTCTGAGAGTGTCCCTTCACCATCCTCATGGTAGCAATTAGCCAGAACGTCGTCGCCTTGTAATCAAGGGGTCCCGGGTTCGATACCTGGTGGAGGCAAGGCACACAGTGATTCGGGTCCCATTTTAAACTGTAGGTCCAGTCCCGATTAGCCTTACTGTGCATAAAGCGGACTTAAAACACCAACTCAATAACAATACAATTAGCCAAAACTGGCAGAAAAGCTAAATGACAAAAATCAAATAAAAATTAATACAAATGTAAGCGTTTGCAAGGGGTGACCTCTTGGAAGGACATTCAAATGACAATCTTTCTTCCACGTAGTAGCTACATCATGGAAACTTATTCTTGCATATTAACAAGGTTCTGTGCCTGGACCCACAACCAGAGGTTCTATGGCGCTTGTTGATTGATTTGGTTTATTGTATTTCGCTTTTCTGCCACTTTTGTGTAATCGCGAAGATGAGGATCACTGATGATAGTACGAAACTGATGAAAGATCGCTCACAAAGAACAGCCATGCCAAGGCCGGGATTTGAACCCGGGAGCCCTGGCATCGTAGCAGGTAGAACGTTCTTTCTGTGGTGCTTGTTTTTGTGACGTGTCCACATGTGTCTGTGATAGTCCTTTCATCAATTTCATTTCATCGTCGCGATTAGCCTAAATTGGAAGACAGGCGACGCAAAATAAGGCAAATGGAAATATAATACGATATCGCAACGCTGGGATGAGCCGACCGGTGCTACGACGCCAGGAGACTATGTCTTATTTATGAGAGTCCCTTCATCAAGTGGCAGAAAATCGGCATGAAATAACCTAATTCAATCAAGCAAGCAACGCTGGAGTGCATCTGTTTTGGGGAGGACACCCCTTGACTGTTGGCAACCAAATTCACATTATGCGATAAGTGGATGCATAAGCTCCAGGATAAAACTGAATATTGACATGACAAGCTAACGGTCCGGTTATGGGAACCTTGCAATCCCAATTCGACCTTCTTGCTAATTTCAATAGGATTGTTACCACAATCAAGGCCTCGTATTTCACCCTGTGAATCAGCAGTTCTGTGTCAATCCGATATTCTCACGGAAACGGCTTGCTTCAGAAGATGTCCACTAGGAAGACCATTCTGGTTCGTCACCCACAAGAGAGGAACATCCTGTGCTATTATGGAAATTCAGAAAGAATGGCTCTGCCTTGACGTGAGTAGCTCATACAGAAAGTGTCTTCAGGGCCGCTTGCAACACGCAGCTGACATCATTGAGCGTTTGGTAAATACCGCCTGACCTTACCTAGGTACCTTTATCCAAACTTAAAAGAGTCAACCTCCAAAAAAAAGCTGTGGTTCACCTCACGAGCGGCTCACCTCCAAACAATGCCAAAGGTGAATTCTTGCAGAGAACCGCTACCTCCCTCCTCTTCAAAGATCCGTTTACGCCGTCACTTTCGCGAAAGAGCCAATTGTTTTCCAGCTCCGGTTCGGTTTCCAGTTTACGCAGAAGTCCTGGAAGTGTTAACGATTGGCTTTTGAGTCGTCTTCGGTGGCGGAGGGGTCCCGAAGCCTTGTGGAATCTAGGTCACCCACATAATCCACTCTCACCTTGACTGCTGAAAGTAAGTCATTGACAAGACATTCGGCTGTGTTTGGGCGGCTCACAGGTAGGAGGCGCTGCCTGTTACCTAAAAGAACTCACGGTCGCCATTTTTCGTGCTTCCTTCTCATAGTTTCTGCATAGCTCCATTCACGTTGTATACCTTTTCTTTTAGGTTTCCCAACACACGAAACGAGAATAGAAAAGATTAAGTTACTAAAACAATCTGGCCCAAGAATGTGCGTAGGCGATAAGAATGCGAAAAGAGAACTCAAGCAAGCTCTTCTTATTTATAAATGAAAAGCATCGTGAAAAATTTGGGAATAAAAATGATGAAGTATATAAAGAGTAATACAAAGCGAATAATTTGATAAGGTATGCAAAAGAACCGAAATAAATTAGTAAAACTTATCAAATGAAGTTAGTATACTGTGTTCATAAAAACAGAAAGTATCCAAAATTACATTGCTGGTAAGTCGCATTGCCAACACAACCAAACATTCTAAAATTCAAATCCGTCTACACTCCAGCTATGTTTATTAATCTGACATTAACAAATTTATTCCTTTCATTTTTCACTTCCATCCTTCTTCACCTTGTATCAATCCTATCAAACATAGAATAAATTGCATATCAATATACTATACACACAAAAATAATCTGATGTATATATTATATCTACGTATGTATTGAAACATAGTGGATTCTGTATACAACTTCGTTCACAATTGTCATCGTGACTATTCGAAATGAACAGTTATTTGAATAAAGATATCCAGATTTCAGTAGCCAAAGAATCGACAATTTGAAATCATTTATAAACTTACAAACTTTATGTGCTTTTTGGTGTATTCTGTTAATAAAATGAAGATCTCTTTCATATCAATGTCTCTACTGAATTTACTGAGGATTTTATGTTTCTACTTTGTGTTTAAAAATTCTAACTTAGGCTTCATTAAAATAACACATTATTTCGTCTCTGAAATGCTCAACCCCTAGTTTGGGTTGCTCAAACTCTTAGTTGTTTCACCTACGAAAAGTTAATCCTTCAATCATTTTGCTCCTCACTTCCTATTTTCCTTCTTCACTTCTTTGTTGTCTAGCCTTTGTACGTATTTACGGATGGAAGGTTGCATTACTTATTTTTATTCTCTCACATACCTTGTTGCATTTCTCAATGTATTTGCGTCTTCTACTAAAGTGTTAATTTTCCTGTAGCTTTAGGAATTTGTTTGATTACCACGTCTTGGGTCTAACAACGTGATTTCCATTTCTATCCATATTTCAATTATTGTCTCCATTAAGCTCCAGGAAATGTTCAACAATCATGCATCTTCTTTTGACGATCATTTCCCACATGTTTATCTTGTTATGTGCACGTTTCGATACATGATTTGTTTCCATTTGATCACATTCTCACTTAACACGAATAGAAATGATCAAAAATTAATACATTTTATGTAATGAAAGAAAGGACATTTCAGAAGGCCTTTCTCCAGTACTAACACTGAAATGCCAATTGAAAACAGATCATAACTACATACAGACCACGTAGGTATTATTGCCAGGTGCCTTAAACGTGGTTCCACTTCCCTACATGAGAGGTGGGGTCTTTGACGTGACAGGTGTCCAGTATTTATTTTATTAACTTGCGCTACCTGAACAAGTCCACCGACCCAGGAAGGGAGGGGACATCGCCCCCACTTGGATGCGATGATATATCTGCTTCCCCAAAGGCCAAAGGCGCCGACGGTGGACTATTATGCTAATCACCGCTTGCACATTGGGGTGCGTTATGGTGCGTGTTTGGTCTGTGCACACTGCTATCTTCTGTGCTTGTAGTACAACTTGAGGACTAACATATGTCTTGTGTGAGCTTTTATTTGACCACGCAGCGGACCTTATAGGCGGTTAGGCCTCAAAAGTAATTAACTTATCTCGTTCCAGAAGAGCGTGTCCATCAACATTCAACAACATTCCTGTTTTTTTTCTTTCCTCCGACGAAAAAGGAGAATATCGAAGTTTTCATGGACGAAAAAATCTAATGAAGTGACGCTTACGATTGTGTGAGAAGGAAGAAGAAAACTTTTTTTTTTTCTGAAACAGGAAATTTTCTTTAGAAAAATCGGATAACTACGAACTCAAAGCATTCCTGAAAATTACGAATTTGAGAATTAACTAGGGATTGTTGCGGAAAATTAGTTAATGCAAAACGTTCTGTAAAATTTCTCTTCATATTGTAAACAAGGAAATTCTAGTCTCATGTGTACACTTCATGTTTTCTTAGTAGTTGCATCGTCTGTTTCTTTGTGCTTTATTTGTCATCTCTCATTCTTCATCTTAGCTTAAATTGGTCCACTCCTAATCTGAACTAGGATAATCCTCTTATATCCTTTGCCCTATCTTTCCTTTAAAATTCAGACATCTCCCATAGGCATGTAGGCAACATCTCCCATTGTTGCCTACATCTTCAATTATGTGAGAAAACCGAGCTTAGAAATGAAAAAGATCTGTAACTTGTGTGGGAATAATATACCAGGTGTGGTATCGGGACTACACGAGACGAGAAATTGTTGCATGTGTTCGTTAAACTTGTAAGAATATGTCAAATATACAGACCACAATAAAATATACTCCATCGAATGGTAGCCCTTTTCTTGCCGTTTTGTAATCATATGGATTTATACTCCACCGATAGATCCTGAGCAAATAGCATCACACTTCTTTTAGTGTGCACTGTTAAAGTCATAAGTCATAACATTATTGAATCGTATTTTTTTTAAAGGGAGTACCCCATAACACTGTAACGGAATGTAGTGTCATGCATGTGATGCAGTAACAAATTAAATAAGGGTTTCACATTGTACATTTTTATAATATCAGTTTATAGTCTATGAGGTAGAAACACCAAAACACTGCATTCCATTTACTTTGGTTTAAAGCAGTTTTTATATATATATATTTCACAAATCAATTCAATACAACATGCACAATGCCCCTTAAAAATCTCTTCTTCAATAACTGCGTTCGTTGAATATAGCAAACAGTTCCACCTATATGAATCATACCTTTTAGAGTCGGAGGTCCTTGAGCGTAAAAAAAATTATGTACGCAGTTTCGGTTCGTAAGTAAAAGTGTTGTTGTTGCATCTACTCGGCCGATTGTCTACTTTCTCTGCAAACAGTTACTTCTGCTTTTTTTTATACAGCACAAGAGCAAAAATAAAAGTGAGAGTTGGCGTATATCGCCTACGTATTTGCCTGGAAATGCCTGGCGGTGAGTTTGCCTGACTTTTGATGGTGAAAGTTGTCCATTTCACCGGGCAAGCCTTTGCATGGTCAGCCACACGTAAATGTCCACAATGGGGGCTGGGAACGCACTGTGGAAGCAACAATGGCCATAAGACACCGTGTGGTACAATGAACTATGGCACAAAAGACATGGTTAGAATGCGTAAATCTTTTTTTCCGTGCATCTGATATTTTTTTAGATGGTAATCTTTTTGATGCGATGGTGTTTTTTTCCCATTGCTGATTCGTGGCTTTGCAATATTGCATCTTATATTTTAACGGGGGTTTTAATTTTGCCGATTTTCCTGAGTAGTTTCGGACTAATGTAGGAATGGTACACTTGTAAATATACATTCATTCACCCACTCTTTTTATGTTAGTTTCACGTATTTATATCTAATGTTCAACAAATATAATAAAAGAAATAGAATTTCGAAAAGTTGTATTTTCTCGTTAATGTTCTGTGGTGATCACAGAAAGATAAAGGTTCCTAACCTAAACGTATTGTACTGTACATGCGTGTATGAGTTGACATGAGGCGGAAACGTTTTGGTAAAGTGTCCTTTTCATTTAATTTTCAATAGATTCACGCCGATCCTACAGTTGAAAGTAGATTTCGAAACATTGAAACGTGCTTCCACCGGGAACAGAACCCAGAATCCCTTGCGTACAAGGCGATAACGGTTAACCACTGTGTTATTGGGAGGACCCAAATGAACAGTTGGGTGTGAACATGTATATACCCAAGATATAATCTGGCATACGTTTTCCTGTTAGTATAGCCGGCCTTCGTGGCGGAGTGGTTAGCACATCGCGCTACGACGCTAGGGGTCCCGGGTTCGAATCCCGGCCTGGGCGTGGATGTTTGTGAGTGTCCATTCATCAATTTCATCAAGTCATCACTCATCTCCATCTTCGCAAATATAGCACTTGAAGAGACATGGTAAGAGTTCGTGTGTTCGAATCCAAGACAAATCATTGCTGTTAGCCAATCATCACATTAAAAGCGATAAGATTGTGAAAGAACATTCATATGGATATCGTCTTTTTAATCATTTAGGAAGAAGAAACATATACTTTTTACCACGAAACGTTTAGAAATAGTTTACAGTTTGCTACCACTTTAGCAAATCCCAAGAGTACGCAAGGGATATTCTCCTATTTCCTGAAATGACCTTGTGGGCAAGTTACTGTTAGCAAATATTGCTTGGAAAGAAAATTTGCAAACAATGTGTCTTGGCTTGGACCAGGCGTCGTTCAAAGTGTATTGCGGAATGGGTGTTCAATACAGTTACTCAAAATTTTGGGTCAACAGTGCGTCTTGGGTGTCGAAGTGACAGTTACATCAGGCAGAACGTGGAATATTGTTCTTCGGAGCGTTCTGATGAGTGATGTCATATTGCAGGGATACCAGGCCTTGCTCCTCTCAGCAGCGTTGCCAGCTCGTGGCAGCGGAGAAGGAGGCAATGGCCTCGAACGCGCCTCCCAGTACCTGGTGATCTTGAGACGAAGGTCTGCTGGATGACGGTGTGGGCGATGGTTGCATAAGCCCTTTCCATTGATATGTAGTCTCTTACGATCTGGTAGTGGCGTGCACGTATTTGGCGCGTTTTGAAGGAAGGGGGGAGGGTGGTTGGAGAAAGGAAGCAGAACTTTCACCCCAAATGCAGAACGGTCGTCAACGGCAATTTTTCCCGAGCTGGGTCCTTGCCTGATGTTGGCTCAAAGGTCGTCTCGTACTGTTTTCATTGTTCACCTTGTGGAGTGGATCAGACCGACACACCTGTCGAACTGGCCTTAGCCTAATACAATTACCATAGCAGAGATAGGAATACGCTGGCTTATGTGTAAAGAATAATGCGTAATCCGTTCATTTCAAAGCTCTTGTATCAATAATGAAATGTCCTTGATTTTGAAAGAAACACATTATTCTAAATTCTGATAAAAAAGGTTCATACATGAGGGCCGATCGTATTTGAAGGACTCAGGTGTAAAACATGGTAAGTGACATTTTGGTCATTTTTGAGTTACAAAGTAAAATGTGCCATCCTTCAATTTTCGAATCAAATTGCCATGTCAATTTGGATTGGACTTAGTGAAGCCTTGTGAAATTGGTAAACACAACACAAAAACAATTTATCTACAGTATAGCTTCTAATAACCTTTTCTCTTAATGAACTCAGGAATGATCAAAATGACACTTACCATGATTTACACCCGAGCCCTTCATTTACTAGTAGACCTTGACCCCTCCCACAAACATAAACATACTTGTACATATCTCATGAAATTAACAAGATCAATCCACTTTATGCATTATTTATTACAAAGAAAAGCGTTTGGTTTATTATTTCTTGTTTTACACCCTTCAGCATTTTTACACGACTATAGTGAATCTTATTGCTTAATTATCTAATTTTGAAACTAGTTCACAAGAGTATGCAAACAATTTTAAATGCCACATGAAATATAATTTTGTTCAATCAACGGGAAATTTAAAGAAAGTGACAAACAATATACATTCATTATATTGAAATATATGTGAGGCTGAAAATTAATACTGTGAAGGAAAAATGGTTCACCAGATTAAGAATTCAGGTAAAATGAACTAAGTCACTTACAACTCTAAGAGAAATGGCGTATGAATGAAAATCAGAGGAAAGGATTCCTGTTTATTCTCCACAAATAAATATCCTCGTGTAATTTAAATGTATCACCCAGGTAGGTTTAATCATCGGATAGTGGTTCACTCATTGGATAGTGGTTCGAGTCTCACTTTAGACTGTAGGTTCAGTCTCAATTAGAGGTTCTGACCATATACAGCACTCAACGTAAATAAATCCATGTAAAATTGAAATGTATATACGCCTATTTCTATAGTTACGTACGAGGGGGAGCTTGACCACGAATAAATGGGTGGGAAGGGGATGAAACTTGGTGTGTACATCATCTAATATTTCATATGAACACACCATAAATCACATGCCTTTGCATTATCGTTACTTTGTCATGCAAGCGGCAATTAACCGTTCCACCCTTCAATGTGTTGTGTGGGTAATGCTGCTTTTAGTGTTCGACATATTCTTCTGGAGTGTGCCGATTTTACTTTCCCAGCAATTTATCATCCATGTTGGGAGGAGATGGCAGTGTTTTAGCAAATATTTTTAGCTTTTTGAGAAGAGGCAGTCTCTGTGAGGAAGATTTTTGTAGTGTTTTCTTAGTTTTATAATGTGTTGTGTTTGTCCTGTTCAGTTTTCTTTACAACCTTGCACATTTAACCTTTCTCAAGGGGTTCTTTAAGCCCCTTTTTTTAAACTTCAAGTTAGAGTTTTAGAGAAGTGTTCCTCGTATACTTAGAAGGGTGCAAAATGACCATAAGTGTGTACGCACCCATAAATTTTAACAAGTGTCACACCTATTATTATCTGTGGCGCATGTTTTCCTATTGTAACTTTATGTGGACAAATATAAGTAATATATATATATATATATATATATATATATATAAGTATAAAACAACACAACAAGACATGTTTCCTCCTGACAAATAAATTCTCTAGTTCTGAATTTATAACGTAACGGAAGTACAGAAAACGTAACACGTTGTCAAATATTGGCGTTATGTTACACCCTAACCTTGCCTTAGAATATAAGTGATTTCTGCCCATGGGCCAAGTCGAGAGAAAACATCTGATGGTTCAATTGTACCTCTTGAGAAATTAGTTTGCAAGTACACGACCATTAAAAAAAATGTTGAGAACGATAATGATCGTAAAACCGGGCATCTAACGACCATCATTAACGACCCTTGGTAGGAAATTAGGTGGATTAATGAAGCGACTCGAGGCAGATTCCTTCGCACGTGCTTGCTTAAGGAGGAAGGAATTCCGTGGACGCTATCAAAGATATCCCGGTGCATCCGAATGCAGGCCACTGAGCGTTGCCCTTACCTTTCCCTGCGTTGCCAGCGTTCGCGGGCGGTTCACTGACTCCAGCCGCCACATCCTGGAAGGAGAGAGCTCGGAGAAGGAAGACTCTGGAGGCTGTTCACCCACCGAGAGGAGACGGCGGGGTTCCCATGCTCCTCCGTGGAACCAATGTTGTCAAAGGGATACAAGTGCCAGCACTCTTTTCGGTGTGTTTTCCGAACTGTAGATTTGTTACTCTTTTCTTGCTGGAAAACGTAACCAAACTCTGTGCACAACAGCCCTTGAAGATTGGTGTTGTTGAATTTGTTTTAAGGCCACTTTATGGACAGAAAGGCAAATCGGGACCGGATATACAGTTTATTGATTGATTGATTTGGTGTTTTAAGTCCACTTTATGCACAGTAATGCTAATCTGGACTGGACCTACAGTTTAAAGTGGAAACCGAACCACTATGTGCCTCCACTGGGTATCGAACCTGGGACCCTTGATTACAAGGCGACGTCGCTCTATCGGGGAGGTTCTGTATCTACAGTTTAAAGTAAGATCCGAACCACCATATCATGTGATTGCAAGGCGACGATGTTACCAAACAACCCTTGAAGGGCCAAGACCTTGTAAAAATCGATACGAAACCGATTTATTGTCGTAGCAACATAGGTCTTCCACCTGTCTCTATCCTGGGCAAGTTCATTCTATTGTGGACCATACTTGCCAATTTCCTTATGGTCAATCTTAATACTGTTATTTCATCTTCATTTTGACCTTCACTTTTGTATTTTCCTGCTCAAATAAAGTGGCACATTATTTAAACTCTTCAAGCTTATAAAATGTGTCATTTTATGTGAACAGGAATCTGCCATCATTTTTAATAACCTAACAGGGTTGGCTTGTTTCAAATAAAAGTGTTTAAAACAACGTGTTTTACACGTTTAAACTCACGACTTCGTTTCTTTAGTTTTCTTTCTTACAAATTTTTAGTTCAGTATTGCCTGACATGAGATTAACTAGGTTACTGAGTTGGTAAAATCTGTGTTTTTGTTTAAAGAAATAAAACTGATGCATCTTTGGCATTTCCTCAGACCAGCAGTTAAAATTCTAATTTCGATACTGCGCTGGTGACAGTCCCCTCTCAGAACGGGCGCAAAAGGATTTTCTCTTATCCCTGGTGAAACCCGAACGAAAGGTCATGTTTCCAGGTGGTCTGACTGCAAGTTGCAAACTTCAGGAGAGCATCTCGCCGCCCGGTACCGGCGGCTGAGAAGCACTAACTAACTCAGGTTTATGTCTGCAGCAACACAAGCCTTCCATCTGTCCCTATCCTGGGCAAGATCAATCCAATCTTTTCCATCCTTACCGATTTCCTTTAGGTCCATCTCAACGTTATCCCTCCATCTTCGTATTGGCCTTCCTACCGGTCTCTTACAATCAACAAGAATCCTGTAAACTCTTCTTTCCTCTCCCATTCGTGCTACATGTCCTGCCCACCTACCTAAGTCTTCTCGAGAAACACTGGTTGAACAAATCAATGTTGCATACGTGATACTTACGACCAGACTTGGTCGCGAAGTAGGTTAGTTGGCACACTGCTCGATATCAGCTCATGTGGAGAAATTTTCTTCTCCGGACGAGAATCAGCTTCTTCGTGGAAAAAAAGAAATGGAGCAAGTGGGGGTTTTTGATGGAAGAAGGGGGGAGGGGAGGGGATAGTTGAAAGCGAAAGGTACAGAGAGAGAGAGGTTCATTGAACCTGCATCCGAGTTGTCGTGTGCCAGGAAATGAAGGTGCAGACAGGCAGGGGAAAGGAGCGCGCGGGATGACACAACACACACACAATCATGATTTCCCCCTCGCTCTCTCAGTGTTCCTCTTATTATGGAAGAGTTCCGCAAATGAGGAAATATTTTTACGACACGCCAGATAGGTCAAGACGTGAATCCTCCGTGATTTTTTTTCCTTATGGAGAGATGTCGTGGAGGAACTGATTGTGACCTGCGTTCCAGTAGATCTCACGGTCAGATTACCTCGATGGAATCGGTCTACTCTGTCAGTGACTGTCATCGCGCAGAATGACCCCTAGATGCACTGATTTTCCTGTCACACAAGTACCAGATCACTTTCTCAAAGATACCGATAGCGATATCCAGTGTCGAGTTAGATGGCTAAGCTTATTCCATTTTGTTTATACTATAGTCTTTGGAAAAAGAAATTGCTATCGTTGAGAGCACATTCCATTGGTTCAGAACCCATTTTAAAAGTTGAATCTAGTCACTTTAGCCCATCGATGCATATAATGTACTCAAAAAACACTGTACCAAAACTTTCTTACCATTTTTCTACATGTTTCCTCAAATTATAAATATTAATTTCACTTACGTTTTATTCTTTGTTGGTGAAACTAAAGTGAAATTAAATATTACTGTTATTTTCATATTCCGTATTGTTTACGTGAGGTAGACAATGTCATATAATAATAATAATAATAATAACTTTTCGCATTGGCTCCTTATTTACTCATTCCCTTACACATATATTTTATTTCTTCGTTTCATTGACATTTACATATTTATGAGCATGGGTCAACAGAAATAATAATCATATTGTTATTTTTATTTTCTGATTTTAATTGTTAATGCCAAAACGTGAACGAGGAAGAGTCCCTCCTCTCTTTTCAGCACATTACTTTCAATTCGAGCGCTAGAGTACGGTGAGATAACCATGGGCGTCCGCAGGATTTTTTTCAGGGAGGGGCAAGGAAGGTATTTTTTTCCAGGGGGGGCCAACATGGCATATTTTCCCCAATAATAGTGTTCATCCTTCAAAAAACATTGCTTAAATTTGAATTTATCATGTTCGTGCAATAATTAACACACATATTGTGGCTGAAATTAAATTATATGTGTGAAATATGTAATTTTTGGTTGACTTTCGTTTTCCAGGGGGGGGCCACGGCCCCCCCTTGCCCCCCCTTCCGGACGCCCATGGAGATAACCCACATCTTGAACTCATGAGCCCTATATATATTCCCCAAGGCCTAAAAGATTGTAACTGTAAAGGGGAATTCAGTATCTAGACTGTAGAGGGGGAAATATCACTATGGTCATACAATTATTGTGTAACCACAGTGGATCTTTCCTTAATACTGTCTTCCATCTCTCCCAAGTCATCTCCATATACATTAAATAGTGCGTACAACCGTCTAATTTTCATGCGGTATGTTTGTTGTGAAGATCCATAACTATATGCTACGCAAACGCTATTGGCTATACTATTCTCATGTATACTTAAACCAGTTTTATGACACCAGTGATGATGAACTTTTCTTCGACTTCATCATGAGTGTTCCAGAGAGTAAAGGAGATAATAAGATCGGTTAGATCCTGTAAGAAGAAGCACGTTGTAAGCAACACGGTATGCGTTCATTAAGAAACATGCTGATTCTGTTTCCTTGGCTTGGAAAGCAGGTGTAAAGAAATGGCATGCAAACTCTTCACGTTCTGTGAACGGGTGGAGGGGAAAAAACGTCAGAACTTTCGTACATGGACGACGCTTCTCAAGACCTGCTCTCAGCCAGGTGTCCAACGTCGGAATGACCGACTACATTGCTGTCGTTTTTTTCTCTCGTTTTTTTCTTCCTAGCGCCATATAGTGGACGGAATTCCTATGGTTTCTTAGATGTTCTTCTATGAAACATACACTTTCCGCATCTTTCACTGAATCACGGATGACGGGAAATTTAGCTTTAGTGGTCAAGCATATTGACTTAAATACACATGTTCATATTTACGGAGGACGTAAGTTTGGGTCCCAAGAAGTTATGATTGGAGCGGATTGACACATGCTTTAAACTATAAAGTTCTTGTTTTGAGTTTTTGTCTACATTAACTTCACTTAACTGCCATCTTTCCAGAAATTATAAAATCAATTATATGTTAGTTAATAGGGTTGACTATTTTGAATTTGAATTTAAAATTTTGGGTGCGTCAGCACGTAGGCTATTTTGCACCCGTCACATTATACGGGGGCTAGCCCCTTACCATTACAAATAACAACTCTAACGTTGCATAACTAAAATCTTAAAATATTCTGACTTCTGTTAAAGGCTGAGGCTGTAAACGGGCACTCAGCACACACAACGACAAAAAAACAGGACAACACACACAAAATTATACTGGCCATAGTGCCAGTCGCCAGAACCTCGTTAGTCTGCAAAATGCAGTCCAGGGTGTCCTACGTGGAAAAGAGGTTAACATTTGGGTGTCTTGAGAAACAGTCATCCCTTACACCCATATAGCTCTTGTAGAGTGCGTGTGTGAAAACAGTATAATAATCACAATGCATCAGTATAAGTGCAACAATAATATATGTTTAAAAATAAGTTTACTGAACGAATGTCCGCTTTGTTGATTCATTTCTGCAGGTAAAAATCATCTGCCTCCTACTGTATACTATTCTGATCACTTTCTTTTTATACTCAGTGAAACCAAGTACGAAACGAGTATGTTCTTTAAAGAAGGAAAACTTACGAACGTTTTTGTCATATATTTCTCTTCAGTCACTTAAAATAAAAATTACTAACTGAAAATAGTTATAGGGGCAAATTATGAGGGGCCTGAAAATGCCCCTTTCCCCAAACACTCAAGTTATTTGTGGCAACAAGTTTCGTGACCTTGGAAACTAGTAACTAACCTAACCATGTAGTTCAGTGTCAAATGGATTATGGATAATTTACAAGTAATAAGCGATGTTGAGTAGCGTGTCTCGACTAAATTGATGAGGGATATATTCCCGCCCCCTTCCAATGGCCTAGTTTTCATTAAAAAAAAGCATCGAATATGTTAAAAGATGATAAAATATATTACTGACTACTGATAAATCAAATCTCCCCTTAGAAAATTCATGGACAAGCTATTGGTGGTGCTGATAAGGGACTGACTATACTTTTGAGCCGTGCGAATAAACACAAATGATAAGACATCAGAACAGGGGGGAAGGAGAAGACAGCTAAAGCGGTGTCTTTTATCGAACCTTTCTAGTGAAGACTGCTGCTGGCAGTTTGGCATTGTACTTATACAAGCAGCTTAGTGCTTCAACAAGGGCGTACTTAGGTGGGTGGAGGGGGGGGGGGTTGGAACCCTGAAAGACTTAGCAATTACTAATATTAAATAATGAAAATATAATTGTTTATCATTTGTTTCATCGAGGGTCATTTATTTCCACCGAACTTACTGGAAGGTATGGATTAGATTTGAATCAAACGGCTTTGAATGGCAGTGCCTTCTGCTTATAATAATACAAGTATAATATAATATAACATAACAATATGCATTAATCAGGAACTTCACTTTTCTTCAACTGGATCTAACATTCTTTTCTGCTATTCAATAAATATTTAAATGTGACATTAATTTCCTTGCAGAACAATCTATTTTTTGGCGATCTTAACTACACGTAAGCTATACAATATTAATTACTTTACACATTATTATGAATAGACCTATAAATTATATTAACGTATTAACTTAAACATTATATTATTATTATTTCTGAGACATTTGCTTCGGAACCCCCGAAATATATTACTAGATACGTGCCTGTGCTCCAAGAAAAAATCAAAAAACGTAAAGCGCCTTGAGTCACTTATTGACACGATCTGGCAACGCCGTGAAGCAACACACCAAGGTTCCACTATCCTTCATCAGAAGTGACCTTCCTCGGTATTTCACAGCCTACCTGCGGGGCAGCGATTGCTCAACGTGGCAACCAGGCAAGAAAACGCTGCGCAATGTCACGTCACCCCTTCCCCCTCTCCTTTCTAACCTGTTCTTGGTTGATTATTTGAAATTGAATCATGCAGCCGGCAGTGATGCGTTTCCAATACGACAGAGCGACTTCCTCTAATAAGCAATTCTATTGTGTCATCCCATTAAATGACCATTTCCTTCCATTACTGGTTTCAATTTCTATGTCCTGGCTATCTGAGGGATTAACACGTGTTTCTTTTCGAGCTTGCACTAAGTCGAGCGTTGAACATTTTCCTTCCTGAACAGTTGCTTGTATGGCGATTACAAAATTGTCCTGTGTTCGATTTCCGGTAGGGACCATTTCAGTTGTTCGAAGCTAGAGTGGATAGAGAATTCTTCGCCCGGAGCAAGAAAAGATTTTGAAGCCTTCTGCACCGAATTCTGCAACCACCCCGCTGCTTGGGACAAATATTATTCTCTCGACTAACGCTTCAATATTCGCTTCTGTTTCTTAGCAACAAAACTCACTACTAGGAATGAACGATTGATTGATTTGGTGTTTTTAGTCCACTTTATGCACAGTAAGGCTAATCAGGACTGGACCTACAGTTTAAAGTGGGATCCGAACCATTATGTGCCTCCACCGGGTATCGAACCCGGGACCCCTTGATTACAAGGCGACGACGCTACCACTGCTTCATCGGGGAGGCCTACTAGGGATGGACGATATCGGAAATTTGATATCGCGATATATCGTCACTCGATACGGCACGATATTTTTTTTCTGTATCGTCATATCGGCGATTATATCGTATCCACCATATATATCACGAACGCTAAAATATCGTGACGATATATGTCGCCAGATATCGTGGCGATATATCGGCGACATGATATATATCGCCAAAATATAGTGACGATATATCGCCAAAATATCACGACGATATATCGCCGACACGATAAATATCGCCAAAATATCGTGACGATATATCGTCTAGTTGATATCGTCTGGACGATATATGGCCCAACACTACTCACTACCACAAAATTGTCCTTCGACAAAAGGTTAGACATGCACTATTTCATTATTTATTTATTTGACATCAACCTTTCATCAAATTGATTACATTTCAAAAAAATTCCATTGCGTGGATATGTTTTCCATTTGAATACGATTTGGATTTACACACAACCATTTTATCACCAGCTGTTCCTAACTGTTTAACCGTAAGGCATCGCCTTACACATAAACTTACTTCACTGAGATTTATAATCATTCAACGTTCCTAGTTTTACTGCGGGCCAATGTCAGTGTCCAATTTCAACGGGAAATAAACACGCGGGCTTCCAAAACAGCATAGTGGCTAACGCTGTCGCCTTGCAATCAAGAGCTCTACTTTAAACTATGGACCACCCTATATTTGCACAGAAAGAATAACAAACATTGACTCCGAACCTTTTCTCCCATGATTACAAGGCCAATACATTTGAAAGAAGAATCGGCATTCATTTCATTTTGAGAACATTACAACTTCTAAACTTGTTCTTCTTCAGATCTTGAGATTTCACATGACAAAACAGGCAAGCGCCTACCCCTCTCTCTCACCCCTTTCATGTGTCTTGAAGGCAAATTAAAGCAAACTTTCCGTCCAAAAAAAGCGACACTGTTTATCAAGCGTAATTGGTCACCCTGCCCGCCACTCGTTGTGCGTGAAAGAAAATATTTTGGGTTAATTTCTGCACGGTGTTATTGCAAAATAGGATTCACTCCTTAGAGTGGCTGTTAAACGAGAGCAAATAGAGACGAGTTACGATTCAGGTGGAAGATAATAAGGAAAGGCGAACTTGGAATTTGGATGGAACACAGAATGGGTCGGTTCCATCCTCGATTACATGCAACCGTGCCGTACACAAAAGAAAACTTGGGTGCCTACATTCAAGGCGTTCGTCTTAAGATTATGGTCATTGTGGAGGTGATGTCATTTACCCCCCTAAACACTCAAGGGTTGGCCCGAGAAACCCATTGATTAGAGCATAGTATTATAAAATTATTGTAAATAGTTCGGTCCAAATGTGAAAGCAAAAAGTGCGAGTGGCGCCTCTCAGCGGACAATTCTAAAACATCTTGCAGACAGTAATTCATAGCGCCTGAGTTCAATATCTGCTTATACAGTACGTTTATCTGTGATTAGAGATTGGGTGAATCCCAAAGTTACTTATTCAATAACATGGAAAGACGTTTCCGAATATCACCCACCCCTGGAATTAAACCTTGGTTCCGCGCAGGCCCATAGCCAGAATTTTATTTATGAAGGAGGGGGCTCATCCCTTATCAGCAACCGCCAAAAAAAGGCAAAATGGGGGGCGGGTGGGGGGTAGAAGCCCTGACGATGAATTTATCAGTATATTACAACTTATTATACAAGATGTTTAATCCTGTTAATGAAGTAAAATTAAATACCACTATACACTTTTTAAATTAGATATTTGTAGGATTTCGGGAGGGGCTTTAGCCCCCGAGTCCTCCCCCTGGCTGTGTTCCTGATTTCACGTATTAAAGAGAGGTGTCATAACAACTAGACCACTGTCCCTGCAAGACATGTCCATGTAATATATGAAAAAAAATCCCAATAATTCCAATGAGTTAAATGACATCACAACCCATACTTGTACAAGTCTAACGCCAACGATTTTGTGATGTAGTGTTACTTTATATGAAACAAAGATCAAGAATATACCTAGGTATGTTCTATCATTGAAGAATGAAGTAGTCTATATTTGCTCATTACTCGACGGGAAGTTCCAGCTTCGAACACTCGTGACGGCATGGATGTATCATTGTGTATATCCACTGTGCGAATTAAGCTTTTTGTTTTGGGGAGGAATGCCCACTCAGTGGCGTATTTGTGATTTAATTTTTGGAAGTAGGTTTTTTTGGGGTATGCAAAGTTGTATATACGTTGCCAGCGAGCAAACTAAAATATTGCCTTGCGGTTCCAAGTACAGTACCTTAGACTGATTGATTGATTGACTTCCTTTCAGTAGCGTATACTGGATTCAAAACTTGGGCTATCTCATCATATTATAGTACTCGAATGGACAAATATTTGCGGAGGGAGGCGTTTTTCGTTCATTGTTGGAAAGTGATGTTCTCTGTCATAAAAACAACGCTTTTCCACTTTCCTCTAATATTTCGCTCCAAAATTCCCCATTGCTGGGAAGATGTCGCCAAGCTCAACTCACGCAGTCCCCTCCGGATTTCAAAGAAAGCGGACAATATTGCCAACTCCTAAGAAATTAGTGTAACAACTTGTAAGAAATTAGTGTGCCAACTTCTGAAAGGCCATCATCTTATTATTGAAATGAACAATTTTATGCACATTTTTAGACAGATTTTTTCTTCTCTTCTGAGCCTGGGCTTTGCAGGTAGCCTAGATAGCCTGGAATATACGCCTCTGCTTCCTTTATTTCACTTTGCTGTCTGTGCCACTGTTTGGCTAATTTGCGAAGATGGGGATGAGTGATGATATGATGAAATTGATGAATGGACACTCACAAACATTCATGCCCAGGCCAGGATTGGAACCCGGGACCCCTGGAGTCGTAGCGCGATGTGCCACTCCGGCACGGGGCGTAATTTAGAAATACTATTTACATTCTAATAAAACCCAAGTTCAAACACAAAAAAAGCTGTCGAACTAGTAGCACCGAAAACGTGACCAAATTTGTATTGCTAAGTTCTAACATAACGTCCGTCTAACCTACCTGCAAGTTTCTTGTGAACGCTTATGGATGTAATATATCTGAAATATTCCATTAAAGTGGACAACAGCAACAGCCTGCTGTTGTCTCTGCTCGGTGAGATTAGTCAGTTGCAGAATGGTGTCCTCCTTTAATCCACACGGCTGCATACTTAACGGCAGGGAAATATTTGTTGTCTGGATGGACACGAATGATTTTTCAATTGTTTGTTAGATAGTTAAGAAATGACTTACTATATGCTTTCTATTCCATTTTTCTTTGAGGGGGATAGAAACATCCCTGATAGGGATAAAAATAATTCTCTCTTGTTTCCGGGGTGGGTTCCCCTACACCCCCCCCCCGTTAATTCGCACACTGTGTATATCCGTTTAATCAGTTCATCACTCATCTTCATCTTCGTGATTAGCCCAAGCGACGTAAAATGACCGAAATGGAAAGAAAGAACGAGAATTGTTTAAAAACATGGCCGCTCCCTTGCCCGGTCGCTGCATTTCACCTGCTCCCCACCTGTAGATCCGGCTAACGGAATTGCCTGATGACGTCATCGGCTGGAAGCATTTGGGAAGAGTTGCATTGTTAGGCGCAGAAAACATATGCAGTGATCCTACCAGCTGTTGTGTTTGTGTGCGTTCGCTTCAGTAATTCTGTATGTAATTATAAATACCTGAAGTATAACTTACTTCAGAAGATAAAATCGATTCTTTATGCTTTTTTCGACGAAAATACTGTTTCTCTAATTCCTTCAAATACGTAGCCAGCCAAATTACACTACTCTGAACTTTTTACGGAAATAGAAATGCTGAATTTGTAAATTACATTAACTTTTTTTGATTTGCTGGCTCTTGTTCTCATATTAAGCATGAAAATGTAAGTTATATTGCCGGAAAATGTACCGTGTGCTCTCTGTACGTAGCAACCTTATTTTTCGCAATTGGATTAAAAACCGAACAACGTTAGTTTTAGGTTCCAAATCCTTTATAAATGGATAAAATAACATTAGGATGCATACTAACCCGCAAGAGAATGTAAATTTAATATTTAATATGATATTAGTGTTTCTCACAAATTTCATCACATTTTGCATTATTTTGTTTAAGCATTGCGAAAACCACACATTTTCTACTATGAGAGTTAAATGTGTTCGTTACCATTCTGGCAAAGTAATAGTTTATGATGACCATTATCACAATTGATGTAAATAGCGACAGGTTGTTTCTCGTGCAAACTTGCCTGACACTTTTTCAAGACCCTTTCATTCAGTCCCAGGTTGGGGACCACTCGAAAAAAAACATTCAGGTCTATCCAAAACACATTCTGCAATTCTTACAATAATTTATGTTTATTTTGGGCAGAGAAGCCAGATAATGATAAAAGTGAAGAGGCACTACATGATACAAAGTTGTTTTTCAGGATAGGGTCAAAGGTGCCCATAGGCAAAGGGGAGCAGTTGCCCCGTCGTGGAAATTAAAGTCGGTCCAAAGTTATATATATATTTCACACGTACATATTATTTCAAAATTTTCGTTCATTTTTATAAAGAACTGATAATTACAATTAAGACTTGTACATATTGTTGCAGGAATACGACAAATGTCCGGGCCTTCCCGATGGCGCAGTGGTAGCGACGTCGCCTTGTAATCAAGGGGTCCCGGGTTCGATACCCGGTGGAGGCACATAGTGGTTCGGATCCAACTTTAAACTGTAGGTCCAGTCCCAATTAGCCTTACTGTGCATAAAGTGGAGTTAAAACACCAACTCAAACGACAAATTTCAAACTAAAGCTGTGTTTTGGTTTGTCCCCCTGAAAATCTCTCGTTTACCCAGTCCCGTCTGGAGAAAATCGTGTGGGTTTGCATGGATAGGGTAGGGTGTTTGTAAGTTGTGTGAATGCTTTGAACTAAGTTCCTGAGGTGTAAGGTGACTTCTTGAGGCACTCAAATAGCCACCTCTCTTCCACGTAGTACACCGCGGCTGCATTTTTCCAGGCTAACCAGGCTCTGGCGCCTGGATGCACAGCCATGATCCTTTAGCGGTTTGTTATACTCGTATGTCCGCCATATGTTTTTTTATCTTCCTTCATGTATTTAATCTTATCGTCATCATCTCCATCGTCGCGATTAGCCTAACTATGCAGAAAATCGGCGTAAAATAACTTCATCAGCAGTACGCAGTAACTCCCCAGCAACGACTGAGTACAAAATAAGCTTTGCCTAGTTTTGGTGTTCCTATTGCAGCAACGTTAGTTTATATACCGGGTGGTCCAGAAGTCCCGGAACGGTCACATATCGTGAGAAATACACATCGAATCGGAAAACGAAAAAATACGTGTTTAATAAGTGAAAGAAAGGTATTTGAGCTAGGAGAATGGTTGTTAGCTCGTTGGACTCGGAATGAAGTCCTCTTTCCGTTTCTACAATACAAAATGGGGGTTTCCATTTAACATTTTACAGTTGCCCCCCGCCACACCCCCAGGTGGCGGGGGTGGGGAATCAAGTGTGATATCATTGAATAGCTTTCTTTCACTTATTAAACACGTATTTTTTCGTTTTCCGATTCGATGTGTATTTCTCACGATATGTGACCGTTTCGGGACTTTTGGACCACCCGGTATGTACTTGGAAACTTGTGATTATATTTTTTCTGAACTAAGGGAAATCATGTTAAATAACCTTTTCGCAACTGCAATGTAGCTGCGTTTTATTCGAAAATGCGATATATTATGAACTTATACAAGGTGTTCCGATTCGAACCGTACATAAAACAAAGCAGTAGCAAAGGCTCTTTCGTTGTTTCCTAGAACACTGAAGGCCGCTGCCAGCTGTTGTTAGCGAAGCATGGCGGGCGGAAGTCTCTTATGGTAATTTCTCTGCCGGAGAGTGGGTGAAGGGAGGGAAGCATGTGGGCAGGGTGCTCTCCGGCGGCACATGTCGACGTAGGTCTCTTGCAAGGGGCGACGGTGGGCAGGTGCCCCCATGCAAGAAATTTCCCTTCGGGATACACCTTGTCGTGCCTCTGTTGTAAGACGCGCCCCTTTCTTTTGGTTGCATTAACAATTCAGATTTGTTCTTTATAAGGCTATTCGTGGTTCAGGTAAGGTACTGGTGATGTAGTATGATGGAAGTAGCAGTTTGGCGAACACTGACCTCCTGGGAGTCATTTTGAAGTACCGAACGGAAAACTACTTGTTTTTTCTAATCACTATAATGTTGAATAAATGATCTGGAGACTTCAGTGGCGGTGTAAGACTTTCTGATGCGGGTGGGTCACTGGATGGCTATCAAAGATTTGGGTCGGTCGTATCTTCAAAGAAGAGTGTATTTTAATATTCACAAGGTTCGTAGCACAAATAAGAATTTATTATTCAATAATAAGAAGTGGTTTTCCCGATGCCGTAGTGGTAAAAGGTTCGAATCCCGATCGAGGCATATGAGACTGAGTTAGGTGGTAGAGCAGCCGTAGGCTGAACCTCGCTCAGTAGAAAATAAAGACTATTCTATCTATTCCATATAATGGTTCAGATCCCGCTTTAAACTTCTGTTCCAGTCCCGATTAGTCTATCTTTGCAAAAGATTGGACTTGAAATACACAAGTTCAAGTGTTGTTCAAACTATCCATAGTCCTGGGGTCAGTAGTTTACGATCCGAAACCAGAGGTTCTACATTCAAAATCATGCAAGGTTTCCCATCTTTTATCATACTCTTTCATTTTATATTTACCACGAAATTTTGTCAATTACCTAAGCTGCTCGTCAAGTCAACCTTGCAGCAGGTTTTATGTATCAATCCGCGCGAGAACTGAGCTCAGAATCTTCCGTGCCAGTCTTTCCTCAACCGCCGAGCTGCTTACATCGCAGACACTGAGAAAATCCACAGTATTGCCAACCGCACAACACATCAAAACCCGCATGCATGTCAAGTGGAATGTATTTTTGCTTCTCTTTGTCTCCTGAAACATAAAATTTTAAAAGTACTTTCTGCGCATAGATTATTTAATAAATGTGTCATTACTTAATATAAATGCGAAATATCTTCGAAACATGAGAGCGTGTGTGTATATTTCGAGCACGCAAAAATAAAAATGAACAAAGATAAAAGTAAACAACGATAGGCCCTCTTGAATTTAATGACAATTTTTTTTTTTGGTTTAGAAAGAAATACATTTATGAAAAACGTGGTTGCTTCGTCCGCAATACATCCGTTCCTGTAAGACACACGCAATTCAAGTTATACCACCAAAAAAACATGATTTGTTATTGGTGATATATACAATCAGGTGCATTGTCTGTCGCTATTACTCTGGTTTCAATTTATGAATCACTTCACTAAACCAGGATTCAAATCTTGGTCTGTCCATTTCTTGCGGATAATCACCCTTCCCTTTCTTTGCGCGGAACAGTAAATATGCACCTTCAACAAAGCTTTCATTGCCGCCAGTGGGTGAAACAATAAGCCTCCCCCTTCCCCTCATCGTTGGTTTCTTCAGCCCTGGCGTGGTTTTGCATGCTGGTATCCTTCCATGTTTTATTCCCCCTTCCCCCACCCACCGAGTTGAAGGACGTCTCGTCCAAATAATAAACATGTTTCTTCTCACTGCGATATCTTTTAATACCGCGGAGATTCTTTTGTCGTCAAAAAACAAACAATCGTTTCCTCTTGCTAAACTCAAACAGCAAATCATTCAACACCCGTGATACAATTCGTGCGCACATTGACGGCAAATCACCTCACGCCCTGTTTTACTTTGATCTTGTTGCCGCAAGGAGGATTATGCATTCAAAACAACTTGCTTGTCTTGAAGAAAATTTCCCTTCGGACGAAGTCCAAAATAACATTCGGGTAAAACCGCGCGCTGAACAGTAGATTCAGCCATTCTCGCCGCTCTACAATAAACATAGGGTTAAAAGAGTGGGATGTGCAACACTGGTATCGCCGATTCCACGCGTTCTGCAACGCATTCAGTCTCGCTCGACTCGCTCTAAAGTTTCAGTGTCTCTTCAACGCACTACACATTGCAGTTGGCGAATCTACGGTTCTAAGTTCGTCTGCACAGTGATTGCAACCAATTAAGTCCATACCTGCTAATGGATGTACTATTTTGTCTGTATATTACAAATTAAATAACTGTTTTCTTGCAAGTATGCAGTTGTGTCGGAATAGAACCCGTCTCAGTGGAACTATGTTCTTGCGCGCACGTTTGGAACTACATATGCGAAAACCTGCTGCAAGGTTGACTTGACGAGCAGCTTAGGTACATTTTACCTTCGATACACAACCAATGTATTGGAAAATCATGATGGAAAAATAGCAACGAAAGATCTTGCGATGTGCCAACACAGAATGCGTGCAAAATGTGATGAAATGTGCGATAAACTAAGAATCGCATGAACTTCTAAATTTTGCTTTATTTGTGACTTAGCATGAATGCATTTATGAAAAGTATTTAGCATGTTGTTAGCAATTTAGAAATAATTTCCGACAATCATTCGGTACTATCATGAATTTACAAATTTACCTTACTATACATACAACATTTCCAGATACATTCAGTTATATATAATTCCTTATATTGCATCCAGGAAAATCGAAAATGAAAGAGGCCACTTCCATTTTCGATTTGAGTACTCCAAAAGTGTATAAACAACAGCCTCTTCTATTTTTCAAAATTTCAGGAGAAGCCTGTAACCATGGAGACCATGCCTTGCTAGGCCATAGAGCATATACTTAGCTTGACGGGAGCAAGGGGACACTTGGCCCCCCACAAATTTTCAGGTTTAATGAAGTTTATACTTTGGTTAACCTCCTTAATCCTGAAGAGAAAAGTAATAATTGGTAAATTTTTTGATTCGCAAATGTAACAGTTATTTTACAAAATAGTCCTAGACGCTGTTTTTATGGGATGCAATACTTATCGATTCTGTTCCCCGAAAGTTATGCCTTAGTTCGATTCTGCCTCTCAAAGTAAGGCCCAAAGTTACGCCCATGCCATTCACACCAAGCCGGCTCCCGTGGCGGAGTGGTTAGCACATCGCGCTACGACATCAGGGGTCCTGGGTTCGAATCCCGGCCTGGACATGGATGTTTGTGAGTGTCCATTAATCAACCTTATCATACCATCACTCAACCTCATCTTCGCAAATTAAGCCAAAAGTAGCGCAAAAGCGAAGTGAAATAAAGCAAATCAATCAATCTTTCACACCAAGAATACTTTCCTACGTATCCATGCATATGGCGTATAAATCGACAAAACGGGCCAATAACAAGGAATTTGTAATGTAGTTCTCCCCAACTTGACTCAACGCATTAGTTCGTCGAATCTTTCAGCCGAGTGGAATTAAAAATAACACGGTCGCCCATTAAGAAGAGTTTTTTCTTTCCTCCGTCACGGTTGTAACTCCCGATGATCTTCACGCGGCGTCTCGGGCTTGTTGGCCGGCAGAGCGTTGGAACCTGCCCGAGGATCCATTATTTTTACCGTGATCTGGACAAGGGCCAGCTCCTGTGGATAGGCTGCGTCCACGTGGATAGCTGGAAAGCCACCCACGCCGTTCGCGGTGACGTGCTGGCATCCCATTGTGCAAGCGATTTGGGAAGAGTGCACGCCTCAGCCACGGTCACTTGGAGTTCACTTTTATTACAAGGATCTGATGTTCCTGTTGTGGCAGGGTGCGATATCATTGAAGACTGGTGAGGGGAGGAAGGTCCTAATTCACACACACATATTTATATATAAAGGACGTATTTATGGGGTTCAGGGGATCCGGACCCCCTCCGAAAGACTTATCAAGTACTTAAATTAAATAATGAAAAATATATTCGTTTAGCCTTTGTTGTATAATTTCCTCTGAACTTATTGGAAGATAAGGATTTTATTGGGATCATACGGCTTTGAATGACTTTACAATGAAGATTTATGTACCCTACTACTCAAAATAATATTCATAAAATATTAATCAGAAACTTACTTTTCTCCAACTACATGTAACATCATTTTTGTTATTCAATTATTCATCTATTTGACATTAATTTCATTGCCAGGGCATTTGTTTTTATGTAAACTATTCCGATTTTTTAACTACAGGTAAGCTACGTATTGAATATGCGCTGTTATATATCTATTCTTATACAGTCTTTTTACCTATTTGTATAATAATAATATAATATTAATTTATGTATTGTAATTAGTATTAATTTGATTTAATATAATTACTTTAATTTAAACATTATTACTATTATTATTATTATTATTCCTGAGACTCTTGGATCGGGCCCCCCGAAACATATTTCTAGATACGTGCCTGATATATATATATATATATATATATATATATATATATATATATATATATATATATATATATATATATACACACACACAAACACACACAACACATGCACATTCACTTGTTTATTATGTTGTGACATATAAAAGTAGATTACTAGATTTTTATATGTTGTGTGAATTAACGGGGGAATGCCAAGAATTTACCCTCCCCTACAAAATATTTCATCCCCGACAAGAGATTATTTTTATCTCTGCCAGGAATGTTTTTATCCCCCTCAAATAATTGGAACAGAAAGCATATAGTATACCATATCTTGTAGGACCAGTCATCAAATATTTCCCTGACCAAATGTGTGCAGCCTTGTGGATGAAATATGGACACCATTCTGCAACTGACCAACCTCACGAGCCGAGACAACAGCAGGCTGTTTTCCACTTAAAATTTCATGCCAAAGTCTGATATTTTACATGTATTCAAGTTACAACAAGAAACTTGTAGGTGGGTTAGATGGATTACGTTTGAACTTGGCAATAGAAATTCGACAAAGTGTTCGGTGTTAAAAGTTCGATATATCTTTCTGTGTATGACTGGGTTTTCTTAAAATGTAATTATAGTGAGTGTTTCTAGATTACGTGTGAATGTTATCGTAAGATATAATGACCTAGGTTAGAACAAATGTTCTAAGGTACTTAGAAACGCAAGGCATTAGTTTAATTGACTGACTGGAAGAAAACTCGAGGAAACGTACCTTCCAAAATACAAATACGCACTGAGTGTGCACCCCCCCTCCCCCAAAGCAAAATGAATTCACTTGTTTTTTCTATATATCGGATGTTTAGATCTTTATAAAGCAGCAAACTAATGCCTTTACCAACCGGCTCATAATGTCAATAAATTACAAAATAGTTTAAATGATTTTATTATGTTTACGTTTTCGTTTAATTTTTATTATTATTATTATATAAATCAAATTGGATTTCATACTAATATTTGTCTTATATTTATTTTACAGTTGTTTGTTACATTAGCATCCCCATGATATAAGGTTGAAATCATTAGCATCTTTAGTGTTTTTTATTAATTTATCTTTTGCACAGCAGCTACATGTAATAAATTTCACTAAGCTTCTATTGCGCTACGAATAACTATTTCTAAGCTAGTTTTAGTTCCTCTGTAACAACACTATTTGTAATTTTGTCTCGTCGCATCGTGTAATATTATTCGAGCTAATATCATCTCCATTCTGATAGTAACAAGTCCAACGAACTTACTTCGACGTCAAACCCTCAGAACATCCGCACACGTATCAACATAACAATTAATTCGCGCGAATTTTGCAGACCCATAATTACAATTTGCATTGCGGTCGTTTTATTTCTGCTGGGTGGGATGGCTGTTTTTTCACTACTCATTTTTTTATTATATATTTATTCTTCTGTGAAACAATTTAACGAGCTTCCATTATTTGCTTGCGTATACGAAGCTTCGAAGGAGAGACGAGGCGTGCATAATTGATGGGCTCCTCGTGGTTACCCAAATAAGGCCCAGGTGGGCATGCTCGAGTTCGCAAAGTGTGCCCAAACAATCACGCACGCATGCATTCGTTCCGTCCGTCGAGGTAAACGAACTGCGCGAAGGAAGAAGAGTTCTTGTTCTTCTCCGTCACTGCGCGTCGATTTCCCCTGGAGATTCTCGTTTCCATCTCCTTAATGCTTCTTCCGTTAATTTTGTTTCTTGTTTTGGCGCCAGGGGCCCCTGGTTCGAATCCCCGTTTGGGCAGGGGTGTTCTTTGTGAGTGTCCCTTCATGAATTTCATCATATTATCACTAGGGAGCGGAAGTTGATGACCTAAAAAGTATAGGTGTATGACCTGTAGAATGTCCTAAAAATGGGGAAAAAATTACGTAAAAAATGCAAAAAAATTGTTAGTTTCAGGTTAAAAATTGAAATAAAAAGGAAATTAAACAAAATGCATTTTTTTTTTATTTTTTAAACGGCACCAAATGATACTACATGGACATTCAATCAATATATGCAACGAGGATTTCCAATGAAAACAACAGAATAATTTTTAAACAATTGAAACAATGAAAAAGTCGTATACACTTAATGAATAGGTGTAAAATGCATTAATTTCCCGCATCTGTGCTTGTAAATTGCAATCTTGCGAGATCTATATAGGCCTATGCTCACCTTGGTGAAAATACTCAAGAATATTACCAAAATGAAAGAAGTGATAAAATGTGACGAAACAATACACCGAATATAGCGAAAAATGACGAAAATCGGGGAAAATTACCTAAAACCTAAGAAATGCAAAAAATGCACTTTAAAATTACCTTTTTTGGGGTTCTAGACCAAGTGTAATATTGTGTATATTTAATGGGCATCGTGTCCGAGATGTTATAAAAAATATGATATTTCATCAACTTCCGCTCCCTAATTATCACTCATCGTCGCGGATAGCGGAAAGTGACAGAAAAGGCTACGTAAAATAAACCAAATCAATCTTCTTACCTTGTCCCAGCTTGCATTTCATTTGGCCACTCTCCGTGACAGAGTGGTTCGCACGTATCCTTGGAGCATTACTGTTAGATGACAGAAGCGACGCGTGTCGCTTAGAAGCCCACGTTGAGAAATAATGCAACTTTTCAAATTTAAGCGACACGACAAGCTGCAAGAGTCGCTCTGACAACGCGGTTTTCTTAATCTCAAGTTGCATGTGTCGCGTGTTCTTTCAGTGTGAGAGCTCCCTTATTCATTCATCCTGCACCTCCCCAAGTGGCGTAGTGATAACGCTGTCGCCTTGTAATCAGTGATCCAGGGTTCGATTCACCGATGGAGGCATAGGGCACAGTGGTTCGGATCCCACTTGAAAGTATAGGTCCAGTATAAAGTGGAAATAAAACAGATGTTGGTATAGGATCATCCTCATCTTTAGGATTAACTTCTTTAAAAAGGTAATATTTTTACGTTGCTTTGAATATTGTGCACGTCCGTCGTTCGACTGAATAAATCATAAAAATATGAAAATAATTTAAATTCAATTTTAGAAAATTCCAAATCTTCACGTTTGCTAGTTTCATAATTATGTACAGGCACCTTCAGATCAATTGTTGCCTCTAGCGACTCGAGACAACACACAGAAAACTAAATGCATCATATCGATTGATGCATCAGAATGCATCGATTGATGCACTAAAGTGTGTTTTATGGTTTCTTCAAAGAATCAGATTCACATTTGATGCATTTGGGTGCATTTTTGTATGTCGTGAAAGAAACACCAAAGTGCATCATTTGATTCAAGTGAGGATTTATTTCAGTCGAGATGCACTTCAATGCATCACTTGATGTTCCTTGATGCACCTTCCTGCATATTTTTGGATGATGCACTTAAACGTTTGGTCTGAGCTACAGAGTTCGTGTAGATCAGACGAAACGTTTAAGTGCATCATAAAAAGAGATGCATTCTGGTGCATCAAAACGCATCAACTGATGCATTGAAGTGCATCTCGACTGAAATAAATCCTCACTTGAATCAAATGATGAACTTTGGTGTTTCTTTTACAACATACAAAAATGCACCCTAATGCATCAAATGTGAATCTGATTCTTTGAATAAACCATAAAACACACTCTCTGAGTTCTCTGAGTGAATGCGCTAGAATACACTTCTTAGAAAACGTAAATGCTCTGTTTGGAATTTAGGAAGTAGCTTGACTGAACAGAGGAAGAAGACAGGTAGGAGAATGCCTGATAAAGAAAATTATAAAAAGCGGGATAAGAGGATAGCCTGCTATTTCTGGGAATGCTCTCCAATTACTTTGTCTAAAGGTACGTATTTTTAAAAATAACTCCCTGGAGTTTATTTTCGTCGCATGGAAGGGTTTCACAAAAGATGTCGATGCGAAACGTCCTTGCGTGTTGTGTCGTCCGCCGACAGTCATTTCTCATGGGTTTTCTTCCATAGGTCGGGAAGCATGTGGCTGAATGGTCGTTTACCGTAACGTCGTTGGACATTTACTTCTCTCAACTTGACATGCTGCAGCGCCATAAGACGAGAACATCTCGTTCTGGTAACAACTTAACAACAGTGTTTCCAACTCTACTGCTTCATTATACAGCCCTAAATGGCATGGGTCAAATCTGATCCTACAGATATTTTTCTTCTAAGTTTCCAGGGTGGAGCTAAGACCGTAGCCACTCGGGAAGGGCTCAACTTTTGATAAAAGAACGTTGAGTATGTTGAGATATTGTTAGTGGAAAATTATACTGAAATATGGCAACCCTACATATCCTATACACGATAAAAATAAATTGCTCCGCATAAAAAAATTGTGTAGATTGGTAACCATGTTTTTTTTTTTTCTGAAATAATTTATTACTACACCTGCATGTTAACAGATACAAATGGAGGAAGATAATAATATTTTTTTTTTGTGTGTGTATTATAGGGTACTCTCTGGTGTGTTTAGCTCTTCTAAAATATTGAGCACAAATGATGTGCTATTCTTTTGTTCAGTTTTGCTGGTTATAGGTGGGTTTCATGTGACGTTAGGATGCGCACAACCGCCATGTTTGCGGCCAATTTTATTTGTAGTTTGCATTTGCAAGGAAACACCAACCACGTAGCGTTCGTTACATCTGCATCAACTTGCACGTTTGTTTTAGATCATGATGTCTGCGTTAGTATCTCTTGCTTGACTTCCGTATATTTACAAGAACTAGCCTCAATCATGGCTGCTCGATCCCACAATTCAGCAGCTTGTGACGTAAGTGAAACACACCTATAGTAGAGCCAGTATTATTTCTGCTCTCCAATAGAATAAGAGCGCGCTCAAATTCGAAGAACATGTTGGTTTGATTGGTTATTTTCACACCATTACCGGAACGTGTAGGCAGCCCACACCTGCAAGGACCAATCACATCGCCGTAAACGAGCAGCGTGACAGCCTGTAGCCGGGTGCGGACAAAGCATGAAAAAAGCCAAATACAGTTGCTCTATCTCCTAAAACTGACACTTGACGTTTCTTAGCCTTTCGCAATGTCTTGTAGGAAGCACTTGTAATTCATCAGATGCAGTTGTGAAGAATGATGCGTGATGGCACTGAAGAAATGCATCTTTGCAATTTGCAAAACTCTGCGTGCTTTCCATATTCTTTCTTGATTTCCTGCGTGACTGTTGAGGGACCGTTACCTGCTTAACACAAGGAAGCTGTGACGAAGACATGGGCAGAATAAGCAAGGAGGACGCGTCTCCCCCTTCATCGTCGATCGCGGCGAGACGATTGTCTTCTCAAGTAGCTGTGGCGGGGATGATGGGCATTGTCTGGGAGCTGGCGAATGGAAACAACGAGCCTTCAATTGCTTATGTCTTCGTTTTTTCTCCTTTCTTTTTGTACTTGTGCTTGTATTGTCTGTCGAAGGGGTGGTTAGCTCAGAGTCAGGGGTTCAGGTTTCATCCTCCCAAAGCTAAGCAAAGCATAAATGCCGACTTTTTTCCGTTTGCGGGGAGGGGGGGGAGCAATTTGTTTTCTTCAGTGGTAGGTGCACACTTGATAAAAACCTTTCAAAAATTGTAATTACAATTAACTAGCTCTGAAAACGCAAACCAGGGGTACATCAAACTTTTTTAGCTGGAAAAAATTAACTATATTTTGATTACATAATTATACAACACATTACTTTATGTGTAACTTTTGATTGAAATTTTGATTATCGCGTTCTGTTTTTAATAATTATTCCACTGTCATTTTTTGGAGTTTAATATCTTCACATATACTCGCTGACACACATGCACGCGAGCGTCCGTATTTTTTTTCGAGCGTTTGTACACATCTCATAAATGTGTAACACTGTAACTTTCAGCTAAAATAAAAATAGCACACACATGTTTACAGGTACAAAAAAAAAATACTAATGCTGATGAAATAGAGCAGTGACATATTTCAAAACAGAATATCCTCAACTTCTACTTGACTATCACAATGTTCAATGAAATCTTTCTTGATATTTTCAGTGCAATATTATCCAGTTTATCCTTATGAACTTGACACAGTACAGTACCACAGAATTAAGACGCTTTTGGCTCATTGTACTTCGAAAATAGTTCTTGAGCAGATGCAATGAATGCACTGCAGCTACGTTCAGCCTCTCGAGAAGCAGCAGGCAGCGTCTAAATCATGCAAACAATAAGCTTTAAATGACTATAGATAAAGATGGAGATGGGTTAATGGGGAAAGTTATACCCTTCCTAGAATAATAGAGTAGAGGTATTATCCTGACTTAGGGGTAAAACATGTAGATGACTTATTGTATTTTGCTAACACTTCAATTCCTAGACTTTGCGTGTGAAGTAGTGGACAGATTACTTAATCTTACATACTTTCCATCCAGAAACTTAGATTTTCTTTCAAAGGGCAGTGAAATATTAAATCTTGGGTATACTTTCCCCACATGAAAGTATAAAGCTTAACAATTATAATTTTAAAGTTATATGTATTATGTTATAATAACGTTTATATAAATACCAGACTGATGTACATAAAGCAACCTTGATGACCGAGTGCATTTAGTGAACTACTCACATCCTAGCTTCGGTATGTACTTCATTCCAGTCCGGGCATGAGTTTTCCTTTCATCAATAGAACTTCATCATTGTTCATCCTCATTGTCGTGATTAATCGAAAGAGTTAGAAAAGCGATGTAAAATGATAAAATAAAAGTAACTTTACACACGTTGTTTTTTTATCAATTGCAACATTCTCAAGAAGCAGCAATATATGAAATGCTAAATCGACTGAACACTGTAATTAAACTAAAAATATTTTAAATATATAATTATAATATTGAAATTTGTATAATTTACCGCCTATTTGTGTGCAAAGTTCCTGTGTGTAAATAGAAGAAATAATTCGAGTTACAAATCTGAGGAAATAAGGACTTGAATCCTCAATTACTATGAAATTTTCATCACACAATATGTTTTTCCAAAATGAAGTAATGTTGAAACGTATATATATATATTTTGGGCCCCAAGGAAAGCTTGGTGGGGCGGCCCCCGATCACCCCCGTTTCGGCGACCCTGGTCATGGGTGTTCTTTGTGAGTGTCCCTTCATCAATTGATTGGTTTAGTTTATTTACCTTCGCATTTCTGCCAACTAATCGCGGAGATGAGAATGAGTGATGATCAAGATGAAATTGATGAAGGGACAATCAATCACAAGGAACACCCAATGCCAGGATTCGAACCCGGGACCCTTGGCGTCGTAGCGCGCTGTGAATTTCTCAAGTTGAAAAAAATTGACAAGACTATTCTGCTCTGTCAACTAAAGTTGTTGGAATATTTTAAAAATATACCTATTTTAAAAATGGCAGTAAAAAACAATATTATGGTGTTATTATGTCTATTGTATAGATATTGGCGGACAGGATGTTTCCTAGATAAATGAATCAATTATAGAAAAGCAATAATGGACATAGAAACATCGAGGAACAGGAGAAAATTGGGAGATTGCCTTAAGAAACATTGCAAATTCTATTCCGAGATGTTTCTCGTCCTGACCTTGAAGGTATAATGAGATCACGAGTCGGTGGCAGGGAATTAAGATTAACGAGGACTTGTGCATTCGAAGGGTTTCCGGAGACTCGGCCGTGACACAGCTTCTTCATCTTGGCTGACTTAATATTTGTGGAAACGTAATACAAAGAAGCGCAAAATGACGTATGTTGCTCGGAATATAATAAGAATAAAACTGTCCATGCGCAGAAGTAAACGAGCATGGAATGGGCAACCATCATCAGGCTCTTGATTGGATGGCCTTGGCTTTCGTAGGCTTCTTCCTATCGATTCCACTGGGATCATTATGTCGAAGGGATTGTTTAGGTCACTAATCGGCTGAAGACTTTTAAAAGGAAGGAAAAACTAGTCTCATAGCCGCAAGAGAAACGGGATCAAACACATACCGTCAATGTATCCTTATTTATAAATTCAGATAAAGAAATACCCACAATTTTTGACAAGGTGTTGGAAATTTTATTAATTTGTTTAATGTACGAACATAGGGCCTCTCCGATAACGTCGTCGCCTTGTAATCAAGGGGACCCGAGTTCGATACCCGGTGGAGGCACGGTGGCTCAGTGGACTTAAAACAAACCGATTAAGCAACGAAGTCCACGTTATGTACAAGTACGTTCATCGGGACTAGGCCTACAGTTTAAAGTGGGATCCGAACCACTGTGCAATGTGCTTCCACCGGGTATCGAACCTAGAACCCTCGATTACAAGCCGAGAGCATTATCACTATGCCATCGGGAAGCTAAAACACACACACACACCTTTGAATAGCTTTGTACGATTTGATGTATTGCATGCTATGTTATTTCCTTTCACTGCATGTGCATTAAGACATGATTATTTTTATAAAGTGGCAGAAAAGTGAAGTAAAATAAAGTAAATCAGTCAATAAAGAATTTTCAGATGATTTCTCAGCAGTATATTAAATTTAATATACATAACACTTAACACACATATATGCATAAGTACTGTTTTCATTTACACAACAAGCTCTTTTACTTCATATGCATGGTTGTGAAATTTGAAAAGAGAAAAATTAAATATGTGAAATGAGTGATAATTTACCAAATTATGAATTCATGTTTATCGGCAAGTTGAAATTCATCTCTGATTAGGAGTCTATACTATTCTTTACTCTGGAAGAACTTGAGAAACGTTTGTTTGACCTTATTTGTTTTCCACAGTCAAATAAATTTGTTTTACATTTAAATATAGCAATTAATGCAGGTGCGCCCTAACCTTGTTGTTGGAAAAGTTATTAATTTTCTGCAAAAGATGCAGTAGTAATCTTAAAATTACTTGGTGTATACTTTAAGGATGTTTCTTATTTTTATATAAAGTTCTATTAAATATTATATTTAGCTTGGTTTAAGATTGTGTGCATGTTGATGGCAGTGGTTCTCCAAAAAAAGATAAACTATATAATAGAAAATTTCCAGTTGAAATTGCATGCTTACACATTACTAGTATGAGAATTGCATTGACTGTTATTGACATTTTATTTCCTTCTCAGTGGGGATCCGAACCCGTTACAACGGGAAGACATGCAGGCCAATTCGGCAAGTTGTTTTCCGATAACCGTGGACCCTCATGACGGCTTTCCTCACAACAAGAACACAAAGCTATTGGTAAGTACAAGAGTCCATAGTCATTATACGTGTCCAAAATGTTCATGGAGTTGCTACGGAAATAAATTATTTTGTACTATGCATATAAAGAACGACGTGAAGGGATGCCTAACGGTGAAGTAATTGCATTGTTGCAGCAGTCTTTCTAATGTGTAAGTAATACCGAGCGCAATTTGGCTGAACGTATTCTCGATATCAGCATCACTCTCTGGCCACAGCACCTTACCACCCCACGTTTACTACTGCTAGATAACTGAATAGGCTTGACTGAAACATGTTCGATCTAACCAAGCAGCATAACGCGACAACCCTTTGAGGACCAAAGTCTGCCACAAAGGTGATTTATCGTTGTTACTAGACCGGACTATAACCAATAGACAAGTTTATATTTTAATGAAAAGAGACGGAGGTCTTATATATATAGCTACATGTAAATTACAATTAGAAATTCTTCATTCACATATGTGTACATATGTGTATCAATGAGAATTAGGAAAGATGCAAGGTATGGGAAGATGAAGGAAGCATCCTTATCAACAATGCGAGTGCCAGCCACGTCATATGATTGTTCACTGCCAAAGGCTTTGTTAAGTTCTATTTGTTTGTTGTAAACTGATTTTTAGTCACCATATTCTAGTAAATCGGACCAAATGATGTCGGGCAGAGACCTCAATCAAATCAACCTCATTGGAAAATCGTATCCTGATGTGTAGTAACGTTGCCTCTTTCTTTTATGTGTCGATTTAACATATATATACGTATAAGTTTGTCTAGCAACACCTAATGAAATGTGGCCAAATACTTTATCATTCCCAAACAACATGTTTTAGCAACTTTAGCCTACCGGATTTTGTATAAATAGGCTATAGCTGTTGTCGAATGCGCATGAAAATTCGTATTTTGCATTGATTATTTCGAGGCTGAAGTATTTTCTGTTTTTTTTTTTTTGTTTTTTTTTATCGTACGTCACTTTTCTGTCATATTTTGCTAGTCTCAGCAAGGAGGATGAGTGCTGATGATGAAGTCGATGAAAGGTCAGGGCTCGAATCCGGAACCTTCGGTAGCGATATCGAAATTAGGCCACTTATGGTCTCGTCTCGGATCTATTACCTTGACACTGAATATGATACCGAGACAGTGATAGTAAGCAACATTATTTGCTCTTTCTCACAGCTCCACGTGAAAGGTGGGGAGACAATTAATTGACCCGCCTGCTCTTAATTTGACAAATGTTTTCGTGGAAGAGGATCTCGTTCCAAATGAGATGGAATTTTCCACTTTTCTCATCCGCGGTCTCGCCGAGGAGAAAACCAGGCCGAGAGGTTCCATCTGGCCTAGTTTATCCGAAGGAAATTCCCTGCTTTGAGTTCCTTCACTCCACCTTGTCATCCTCCCACACGCGGATGGGTACCGTTATGGACGCCCCGGGCGAAGGACCACCTTTTATTCTGCCTCCGCCATCTCGCCTCACAATGCCAGGGTGAAAGGGTGCTACGCAGAAACACATTCGCACGATGCTTTTTTGTTTTCTTTCGGAACGCGTTGCTCAAAGAATGTAAAACAGTGATAAAAGAATTCCAGGAAAGTCTTCTCAACGTGGATTATTTTGCACACAGACGCGTAAAAGAGCCGTCTACATCTTTTTTTTCTCCATACAATATCCATTCAATTTGATTCACGCAATGAAAGGTTGAAAAATTGAAACAAAACAATGAGGCTGTGAAATATTTTTCCCATTAATGATTGCACAGGTAACTGTAGCACAAGATGGACCAAGCGAGTCGAGAAATATGATAATAATAACTATAAAAATAGATGCATTTTAGTGCATATCCCTCTACTAGCGTACCCACCATTATTTTTTCGAAGGAGCTGGAATTGTAAATGTGGCTATCACATAGCTGCGTTCTGGAGAAGAGACGGGATGCACAATACATTTTTCGTAATTACCATTTTCAAACTTTCTTTTAAAAGTTGTTCAAAGACAAACATGGCAATAGCGGGTCATTTTAAAGGGGGGGTGCATTTACCACTGTTTTTTCCCGAGTTCTCTTATTTCAAAATTTTGATTTTCTCAGTTTCGGGGAGGTCTGTAACCCCATCAGCTCCCCCTTGTATCCAACATCTGACGCATTGACATTAGCTTGAGGCTACAGCTTTGATTGATTGATTGATTTGGTGTTTTTTAAGTCCACTTTGTGCACAGTAAGGCTAATTGGGACTGGATCCACAGTTTAAAGTGGTATCCGAAGCACTATGTGCCTCCACCGGGACCCCTTAATTACAAGGAGGCGACGATACCACTACGCCATCCGGGAGGCCCGAGGCTTCAGCTTGTATGAACTTCTAATGCGTTTACATTTCTGTGTATAGTATGGTGTGGTCACGGTATAGAACAAAGGGGTACAGAAAGAATCAATGTCAGGTAGGAGAAGTAAAAGAAAGTCAGTGTCAGAAAAGAAGATTGTAATGGCTCTAAAGAAAGTGTAGCATGGCGTGAAGGTTTACTATGTCATATTCTCGCTGCTGTTCACTTAGCATTTGAATTTGCGAGCAGGGACAACCATAGTACAGCACATTAAGACTTCATTCTGCACAAAATTATAACAAAAATATATGTTTTCCGTATTAGAATAAATAAATCAAGAAGACTTAGGTGGGCAGGCCATGTGGCACGAATGGCAGAGGAAAGAAGAGTTTACAGGATTCTTGTTGGGAAACCTGATGGTAAGAGACCTGTAGGAAGGCCAAGACGAAGATGGGGGGATAACGTTGACGTTGACATAAAGGAAATCGATAAGGATGGAAAGATTGGATTGATCTTGCTCAGGATAGGGACAGATGGAAGGCTTGTGTTGCTGCAGCCATAAACCTTCGGGTTTAAGAAGGCTAGAGAGTATAGTAGTTAGTTCCGATGTGTTTACTATCGGATCCCTGAATACTGAAAATTCCCAATATTCCTCATTCCGGGAAAATTCTCGATGCTGATAAAAGATCTGACCATATTGACTTTAAGTTGTTTTTCCCCTGTAGAATATATTTGTCTGAAGTTATTTGTTTCAAGTTTAAGATCGATGTTGTGTTCAAATATTTACGAATATCTTTGCCAAGTATGTCATATTTTTCGTTTCCCAACAGGTATTGGAAAACATTGCTTTTCGATTATCAGTAGTTTTTGCTTAGTATTGGTTGGTCGATCAGGTCTGTTGCAATAAGGGTATTACTTTAAGGGAACTTTACAATTCTTTAACTTGTTGTGGGTGTTGAGTGTGTGATGTATGTAATATGCGTACCAGCATATTAAGGAACTTCTTAATATTAGTTCTGTATATTATGTTCCTGATAAATTATCATAACAAATATACATGGAATCAAAGTGCATTAAATCAAACTTGATGAATTCTTGCTGCATCAGTTGACACAGTACTTTTGGTTCCTTTGAAATAATCGTGTTTGATCTTCTCGATTGATGCATTTTCAGGGCATCATACAGAACAGCGTTTGATAAAAATACCCTTTTACTTTCCCTTATGTTTCAACCGCACTCGTAGGCCTTACTTATATCAGCTATCAAACGACCACTACATTAAATCAAATAACTTTCTTATGGTTAATGGATCCAGGTTCCGTTGAAATGTTCTTAAAACGCTCTACAATTCTAAAGTGAGAATGTTTAATAGGACGTCATAATTATTAAATAATTTATGCTAAAACTTTAAAGCAGGCAATGAAGAATCTAATTTTCTCCAGTTTTTTTTAAAATATATTTCAGAAAGTCTGTTGACTACAATATACTTTATTCTGTAAATTGTCCAATTGATTTCCTTTAACTTGGTGCATAAACGAAGGTTCTATTACTATTCTGTGAGAAGTTATACGCGTTTAAAGATTGCACTACAAATTCTGACGGTAGCCATATTGATGACGTCATTTCTCCGAAACCTGCAACGGGATACTTTGGGACTTTTGTGACAAATGCAACTCAACTAGTACTATATATTCCAGCAAACTTAGTTTCATTTTTTTAAATGTCCAGCTTACCTTCTAATTTGAACTATTTGATTATTTTTTTGTGTATTTTGATCCACCAAAAGTGTATTATTAACACTATATGCATTTGAATGTGTTGGTGGAGTCAACATATTTGTATAAGTTGACACAATTTAGGTTCTGTTTGTGCGTTAATAACTGTGGATTTTTAAGGATGTGGTGGTGTCATTTTTTTATGAAAAGCTACCAAAGAGAGTTCAGAAAGGGGAAGTTGCAGGGGGTGACGTATAATGTCCGGTTGTTATTGTTGCAAACGTATTATCTTACTAATTCATGAATTGGGTCGAACTTTCCTATGTTTTGTATTAATGTATGTATTTAGACGACAAAGTATGTTTATTTCCTCGAAACATCTGCATGCAGAAGTCGGACAAATCCCTTTTTTAGCTCCTGTATAATTTTTAAATGACCGCCCATGAAGAAAGGACGGAGGAAGGGGTATGGGGGGGGTATGCTGAGCTGAGGATTGTCACCAATTGGATCTCAACGGGGCATTATTCCGTAATTACATCCTTGCAACTCCGTTGGGGGATCCGAACACGGAAACACGTAACTTCCCAAAGAGTACATCCTGTGGAGCTTATAAAAATCCCATCCTCAGATGCCCCGGGGGACGACACCCCCCGAAAACCACGCGGAAGAGAAGGACGTGTGACTTGGACTGACATCTCGCGGAGACAGAGGGAATGTCGCATCCGGAAGGTGTTCTTTCTTCCGGTTTTCGCTCTGGTGGTAAATTCGGAAGGGGGTAAGTGAGGTGTTGAATAATTGAAAGTTTTTGGTAAATACTCGGCAAACTGGCGTTCCTGTCCGGACCCTTGTGTCTTTGTAAATCCTTAATGAGTAGCGGCGATGCTGTGCTTGACACTGATGGTTCTTGTTCGCGCTCTGCTTCCTAGCGTCCAAATGACATTGCGGTGTCGACATCGGTTCACACAACCGTGCATTACCCAGCCCATACTCTGAGTAAACTTGATTCATTGTTGTCAACACCCCTTTAGCACTGGGAGACAAAGTTAGATTTCAATCTTGTCTTTCAGTCATAAGAACTCATATTTTATCTATCATTATTATTATTATTATTATTATTATTTACACATCATAAAATCCAAATTGAACTGAAATCAGCTTGACGTTGTTGTCAACTTCAGACTTGAGTCCACTATTTAAATAGAAACTGGATTCGATTTGCTCCCTTTCCATAAACATCTGTCACTTCGTTGATGAACAGTTCTTTGCCCTTTTGTTTCTTAGTTTTCTCCATGCACATATGTAAATCAAAGACCACTCGGTATAACAATCAGGTGATTTGGAAACGTATCCGAAAATCGTATAGTTGATATCCGAAGAAAACCTCTTCGATCATTCGCCGCCAGAAAAGCTTCAAGTGAAGACCATTTAATTTGCTGCCTATCGTGGCATCCCTCATTCATGTTTTCACGCTACAATTTCGAATTACATGAGGTTTTTTCCTGATATCTCGGGGTGGGTGGAGCAAGTGCCCCTCCTGGCTCCCAGGTAATGTCCCAATTCAGGAACTATGACCAAAGTTTACAATTCAGGAACCGATATTAGTACGTGGAATGTTCCCAACTCAGGAACCGCTGCCTCAGGAGGGAAGGGGGAGAGGAGAGGATCGGTTTTTGAGATGTTCTTATCGTTACTGCACTTTATCCTGAAATATACGTACATGTATCCATTTTCAGAAAAAAATAAACACTGGGCTTTACGGGAAAACTCTTCTTTCTTCTAATATATTTTGAGTATATTGCATATCTTTTACTTGTAGGTTAAGTCAGGTTAGCATGCAGGTGTGCGCATTGTCAACTATTTCAAACGCCAATTCACCGTCCCCCGAGACAATTAGTAGGACGTTCTGAGTTGGGAAGACATTTCACTGAAACATCCAGCTGGTATAGACCAGTTCATGAAATGGCACTGTGTTCATTAGAATTTCCATAGTTCCTGAGTCCTGAATCGGGAATAAATCGGCTCCCATCTGCGCCTGCCCGAGGGATATACTTACGATGATAAATAGCACGACGCTCCTGGTGTGTGTAATGTTCATTTTTTATAGTCTTCTTCGTTTAATCACTATTTCTCAAGGATTTGATTTGTTGTTTTAAGTCCACCTTATGCACAGAAAGGCTAATCGAGACTGGACCTACAGTTTAAATTGGGATCCGCTGTTCCATGTGCCTCCATCGGGTATTGTACCCGGGACCCCTTGATTATAAGGTGACGACGTTACCGCCCAATATTTATCATTATTGTGTTTTGTCGTTATTGTCATTCTAAGGAAGAATTTTGAGTTGACTTTTAATAGATCACACTACTTTAGAAATATCGAAAGGAAACAGGAGAAAGTTTTGAAGTCTTCAGAGACACATTCTCTTCCATTGGAACATTCTTCCCCAACACCTCGTATCTGCGTAATGCTCCTTGGTGATACAGACGGAATGCTCCTCCGACTGCCAGCTGATTACTTCGCCGGGTGAAGAGAGCTCGTGACGAGATGCATACAGCCAGATAACGAATCGCTCGTGCAAGTGGATTGTAAACGAAACGTTGACCCTGCGGTTATTAATCTAACGCGGAAGTCTCCATTATAACTTATAACTCTCCGCGCACATTGATAACGTTTCTAAGTTTCATCGCAGAAATCGCGAGCTTGTTTCTTCAACTTTCTCGTATGTAGTCTGATGATGTGTGACGGAGGAATTAAGGCCTCGCTTTCGTTGACCCTTCTGGGGGTGGTGAAATAACCCCGAAACGAAATACAGGATAAATCGCGAAAGGAACAAGAGCAAAACGGAATAAGTGCGAAAAGTTTAACCGCGAAACGGAATAAACGCGAATACGCGCGAAAGGAATTACAGCGAAACTGATTAAGTCCGAAACCAAAATTGAACGCACATGTGTTTCTTCGATGGCGTAGTGATAGCGTCGTTGCCTTGTAATCAAGAAGTCCCGGGTTCGATACCCGGTGGAGGTACATGGTGGTTCGGATCCCTCTTTAAACTGTAGGTCCAGTACCGATTATCCTTACTGTGCATAAAGTTGGACTTAAAAGACCAACTCAATAAATCAAAAAATCAATCAAAATTGAACACAGGATTAAGGAACAACAAAATTTCACTTTGATTTGCTTTATTTTACTTCGCTTTTTGTGCCACTTTTGGCTAATTTGCGAAGATGGGGATAAGTGATGATATGATGAAATTGATGAATGGACACCCACAAATATCCATGTCCAGGCCAGGATTCGAACCCGGGACCCCTGGCGTCGTAGGTCGATGTGCTAACCACTCCGCCACGGGGACCGGCACGACCTCCCTTCTGTAAGCAGCCGAAGGAGAAGTTCGTTTGGGTGCAAGTTGCATTCAGAAAACTGTATGGTCATGAGTGACCAGTAATAAATTTCAGGAGGGGTGTTAGTCAGGGGTATTTACCCTCTGGAGAGAGACAATCACGAAAAAGGATATTCTCCGGAAAAAGCACTTGAGGGCGAGGAAGTGTGAGGGCAAGGATGAGGGCGTGGTCGTGTGATGGTGAGGCGACACGTGTCAAATGAGGGAGGTTTCAGACCAAAGCGACATGCGACGCATGTCGCTTGAGAACGGGCCAATCAGCAGCAACGTTTCACACCGTAGCGGCATGGCAGGCCGCACAAGACTGCGTTCGATTGGTGAGGATATCAACACAACAATCAAACGCAGGTTTGTGTGCGGCCTGTCATGCTGCTACGGTATTAAACGTTGCTGCTGATTGGCTCGTTCCCAAGCGACATGTATCGCTTGTCGCTTCGGTCTGAAATCTCCCTAAGAGCGAGTGCGTGGGAGAGAGGTTGAGTACTTTTTATTTTCAGTGTGTCACAATATTTAAAATTGTATTTCAAATCCATATTTTAACTTTTTTTTAAAAAAATAGTGAGGTTTATATTAAAGATCCTCCATAACAATATTTCACTACGCTTTGATTTGAAGGAACAGTAGTTAAGTTTTATTTTTTTAAGATTTACCTGAGAGATTAAATTGGACCAATAAACATGTTTATCTCCTGTATCCAAACCAATTATTAAGTAATAATTTAAAGGACTGACTTATTGATAATATTTTATGCCAATCAGTTTTCAAATTCAAGTACTCATTAATAAATGATAATGTTGTGAGGGAGTATATTAAAAGCCGACTAAATCCAGGTAATGCATGTTACGTTGCTGTTCATGAATAAAAGTTTGGTGACCATAGCAGTTTTAAAAGAAAATAGATCTTCCTGAAGTGAAGAGGCATAATGTAAAAGGAAAAAAAACTGGTTTGTTCTACGCAGCCCACTTGTCATATACCGTAATGTTAGATACAAACACCAGAATCGATATAATATTAAATCACCCCAATATAATCATGCCTATTTTTATTCCTAGATCAACAATGACTTGTGTATACAAAATAATTCGCTTCCTTTACTCGGAACTACAACATGAAGGAAGCAAAGACTCGAACCTTATAATGCAATGCAACAATGTCATCCACTACGCCATCAAGGAAGCTCCATATCTTATTCTGTGGAATTAACATGCTTCTATAAATTCCTTAGATAAGATACACATAGCCATTTATTTACCTTGTGCATTAGGAATTACTGTCTAGATTACGCTATTAGTGAGAGTGCAACGTGAAATGAACGTAATCCAAAAGCGCACCTAGTAGCAATGTCGTCACATGGTAACCAAGGAGTCCCGTGTTCGATACCCAGTGGAGGCGCATAGTTTTTCGGATCCCAGTTTAAAATGTAGGTCCAGTTCCGATTACCCTTTCTGTGTACAAAGTGGACTTAAACTTTAAAAAAATTGCACCTAGGAATTTTGTAAAGGTAGGATGGGTTTCATGCAGCTGTTGAAGGAACATTTTGAATGCTATGAAAATGAAATCTAAGAGGGTTATTCTGACCCGGCAACCCCCAAGATGTAATTTTATATTGTTAATATGGACATCGGCAGTGATTTTTGTAAGGATGATTAGGCCGTGTCATAAACTGTTTTTAATTTTTATATTTCATACAGTAACGCTATACTGTAATTCATAATTACTCCATTTTGTTATTTACTGTTATACACCCCTATCAAGAAAAAGGTTTGGAAGCTAGAAGGAACTTTAGTCTTAAAGTTTACATTGTGTGGTCTCTCCCATAAAAATACATTTGGAAATTCGAAAACCAATTAGTCTTTGCATTGAATAGTATAGAATATGGAAGAAACAAGAAGTTCTGAAGTTACACTCAACTTTTCCGTGTAACTAATTTTTTACTTTCCTTATCGTTTTGGAACACCAAGTAACCGATCTTCATTTCTGTTATCAACTGCAAAAATTAAGCTTTTCCACTGTTTTCTAATTTCAAGTGCCGACCTCCGTGGTGGAGTGGTTAGTGCAGCGTGCTACAGCGCCAGAGATCCCTGGTTCGAATGGGTGTTCTTTCTAGCTTCAATTTCATATCACCACTCATCCTCATCGTCGCGAGTAGCCAAAAATGTCAGAAAGGCGACCTAAAATAACCTTATCCAATCAATCGATCGATCAATCTAATTTTAAGTGAACGATATCAGTTTCCATGGAGGGTTGACTGACCACCTTTCCGCGAGGCCAGTGACTGATGATTCTCTTACGAAAATTTTCGCCATTCCTACTATACTGATAAGGGTCCCGGGTTCGAATCCCGGCCTGGGCATGGGTGTTTGTGAGTGTCCATTCATCATGTCATCACTCATCCCCATCTCAAATTAGCCAAAAGTGGCACAAGAAGCGAAGCAAAATAAATTCAATCTATCAATCAAAAAATACTATACTGAGTTTTTATAGGAGGCAGACCAAAATAGAAATGACAGACAACAGAAAGGAGCACAGACGATTTTCTCGCTATAATTCCAGGCACCAGAGCCTCGTCAGCCGACCTCCGTGGCGGAGTGGTTAATACGCCAGGGGTATCGGGTTCCAATCCTTCATCATATGATCACTCATCCTCACCGTAGCGATTAGCCAAAGGTGGCAGAGATTAGACGTTATATGTAAACAAGATTACCACGAGGAAAACGGGTTGGTATCCTTTCACACCCAAGGTTCGGTTCAAAACAAACAGTGAAGACTTAAAAGTGTTCTTTAACTTGTTGTTTGCCAAAAGCATTCATTGTTTTTTTAAATCATTGGGAAAACAAACCACGTTTAAAAAGCAATATCTCGAAACGTAATTATATAATTTGATCCGAATTGCTCTGGTTCAATTTTCGCTCGAGGAAGGAGCGGGGAGGAAAGAAACGTTCCCCAGAAGGCAGCGAACAGCTGACAGTCGCAAGCTGTTCTTTTTGAGTGGAACAACAAAAGCCGTAGCGAGACAGAGGTCATTGGCTGCACGCTCTCCCCCCACTCTTCGCCGCCCCTAAACCCGCAGAACGAGCGACGTCACTAATCGATTTACGGGGCGACGCACGACACACCGGAAGTGTTTTCTCTCCGACTCGCTGGGTCGTTCGTTGACACCCGCTGAGCGTCGAACCGATGTCCATTCAGATCTCCGCAGTTCCGAAAAGAGAAGGTTTCTTCGCTCTGCTCTTGGGAGCCAGAAATGAAACTAACGTTTGCGTTTCTTGTAAACAAGTGGTTCGTATATGCCCTAGCCACTGCTAAATTTAACATCCCGCACTAGCGCCTCCCTCGGAGAGTTCGTCAACCCGATGTTGTGCGGGTCAGGTTTGCCTCGGCTAGGAAGGAGTGGTCTGTTTCTGTTTTATGTAATAATAAAAAACAGTTGAATCTTTCTGAGAATTGAGCATGCCGTATTCTGACAGACTGCTTCCAGGCCACTTTTCAGTGGCATCGTAACAATATAGAAAGCGTGCCCTTGTTGTGATTGTCTGAGTGCCATTGTCAATGTCTTAATTAGCTTCGCAGTAGTTTCTCCTGTAAGTCAGTGCTGTTACCTGATTGGAGACATCGTGTTGCTTATATCTCGTATGCGTCAATACGGTTGTTAGTGTAATCATTGTTTACTTATTTTCAAACGCTTCCAGTGTTGCTATGCCAGAACCCGTTGAGTTGCCATAGATTTTCACTTACAAGGGAGGTTATCTAAGTGTCCCCCTCCGATTTCCATGAAACTTGGCAGGCGTATAGAGGGGCGCAAAGGAAGAAATACGTGTTTTTTTTTGTTTCGGCTAAAAAACTGTTCTAGGGGACAACCCCCCCCTAAAACAGTTTTTTAGCCTATTTATTCCTTTGTTCCCCTCTATACACCTGCCAAGTTTCATGGAAATCCCTTGTTCGTTGGATACGATGATGGGGCTCCACATGTTATTGACTATGCCAAAAAGGAAGGTAGCGTACAATAAAGTTTAGAATGTACATATAGTAGATTCTTTAATAAGTCGAATCCGGATCTTGTTGGTTACAAGGCAACAACGTTAACTGATAGTAAGTATTCTACGTAGGTAAAATATTTCCCAATATTGTTACAGTTTCGCCCGAGGAAAGCGTATCCCTTTACATCAATGTGAATACAAGCAATGCAGAACTACTCATATTTCACAAAAAAAAACAGCTTATAATGCTATTTATTACCTTATAACCAAAGGGTTCTAGGTTCGTTTCCTGGTGGAGGAATCACAGTGGTTCGGATTCCACATTGAAATTCCAGTTCCGATTAGTGTATCTTGCAACAAACTGGACCCTCGAAATTGTCTTGATACGAATAATATGTCCTGGGTTCGAATCCCGGCATGAGTGTTTGTGAGTGTCCTTTCATCATATCATCACTCATCCTCATCTTCGCGATTAGCCAAAACTGGCAGAAAACCGAAGTAAAATAAATCATATCAATCAATCAATGAATACTATGTGTGTGTGTGCTATTTTTAATGTGTCATGAAACCTGCGCATTATATTGGCAGCGTTACATGTTACATATCTTAACTAGCATATCATGTGCCCCTCCTAGAAAATAATTCTAGCTGCTCACCATATTTCCTTCTTTGTACCTTTGTTTATTGTTAATTTAAATGGAAGAAGAGACGTCATTATTTGCATTAATATTGTTTACAAAGAAGTATACTGCATTGCTTAAACGTAACCCTAATATCGTAATCATCAATTACCTGCAAGAAGCAGGATTCTTTCCGACTTATTGAAATCAACATGAGGAATTAACCGATAAGAAGGTAAATGGCTTCGCTCTAAAGTTCTTGGTTCCCTTCCGCCACTCTTTGACAAGTAGACTCATTCATTGCAATCCACGATATCAGATTCTTTTAAATGCAAGCTTAGCTCATAACGTCCTGATGAGGAAGGTGAAACTTTTTATGAAACACGATAAAGTGCTTATCGCATTAAAGTTTGCAAAGCTGATTAGGTGTTAAGAACTTTGTAAAACCAGGACGCAAGGAGGAAGCGGACTGGCATGAACTTTCATCATTGGTTTGGTTCGATTTTTAGCTCGTGACGTAAAACTGGTTTGTATTGCAGAATAGGACATAGGTTTTATGCTTGTCTTTTCACACACACACACACGCACTCTCCTCTTCATTCAATCAACATTTCATTTAACCTAGGGAATTTACCTTTTTTCGTCAACTTTATACTCATGTACGCTAATTGGGACTAGACCTACAGTTTGAAGTGGGATCTGAACCGCTGTGCAATGTCCTTCCGTCGAGGATTGAACCTCTGGCCCCTTCACTGCAAGACGAAAGCGATCCCACTGCGCCATCGGGGAGAATCACTTAGTAAATTACTGCTAGCTCATTGTACATATAAATACAAACAGAGAGAGAGAGAGAGAGAGGGAGAGGGAGGAGAAGGTGTATAATAGGAACCCCTCAATATGTGACAATTTTTTGCAATATAGGGATAACAGCTACAATTTTGCGCTAGGAGTGCTGAGTCTGTCTCGTTGTCCTTTCGGTTTTCAAAAGGTCGTCTTGGGTTTCGATGTATAATGAACACCACATCCGGAAGGGGGGCAAGGTGGGGCCGTGCCCCTCGCCCTGGAAAATGAAAGTCAACCAAAAATTATGTATTTCACACATGTAATTTCATAGCTACAATAATATGTGTTAATTATTGCATTAACACCATAAATTCAAATTTAAGCAATGTTTTTTTGGGAACTATACTCTTTTGGGGGAAAATGTGACTTGTTTGCCCCCCTGGAAAAAAACACCTTCCTTGCCCCTCCCGGGAAAAAAATCCTGCGGACGTCCATGGTGAACACTCATATAAGAACTAACATAAATAGTGAAGATGCAGTTTATTATACAATAAAACATTTTACAAGTAACGTTTCAACCCTAGTTCTTCAGACTAAGGACCAAACTAAAATGTTTTTTTTTAATTTTTGTTTTTAAATTTAGTTCTTTCCGACGAAGCAGGGTTGTTAACGGTCCAGGAATTTTAAATAAATGCAATTCCGGTCCAGGAGGAAAAATCAGCAAGCGTACTAAATGGGTTCTGGCCGGAAAGAACCTTTTTATCTGTAAAGTATTTCAATTCGGTCCAGGAACCTTTTTTCCCGATCAATTTAAATACGGTCCAGGATCCTTTTTTCCAGAATGAATTTCAATTCGGTCCAGGAACCTTATTTTTTAGGAATAATTAAATTACGGTCCAGGAACCTTTTTCAGTGAAACAATACGTAACTTGGACCGAATTTAAATTGTGCGAGAAGAAATGTTTTGGTCTTGTAGTGGAACCCAATAGAACCCATTAGAATTTATGGGTTCCTGAACCCTGCGACGAAGACCCCGATATGTGTCTGGTGCGACGCACATCCAGCTTGCAACAAACGCTAAAACTAATTGCTAAGAGCTCTAAATCTGGCCCTCCTAGCCTAACAATTCCTAACCTACAACTCCGCTTAGGCCTAATAATGTATATGTGCTTAGGTATGTGGTACGTGCTGCCGTGGTCAGCATCTTTAGTGTTTTTCCAACGTGGAAACAACGCTTAATAGTCTTATCGCACGAATAGTATACAGAGCAGGCATTCGTGCGTTTTATTTATGCCTGTAAATACGAAACGAGAAAAAAGAGATTGCGTGTCTATTACAGGAGAGAATATTCGGTTAGGGCGGCATCTATTAATAACAGCCTCGGCCACTTACGGAAGAGCCGGGTAGGCCCGCGGAGGAACAAGGTTTAATTATTGATTTGACACCTCGACGCGCCTCGCCCCACTCGGCCTAAGTCATTGAACCCGGCAGATAAGCTATCAGGACGAATGCTTGTGAAACTTTTCGAAAAGGGATTATTCAGGGAATAAAAGATCTTTGTATCTGCTTGTTGACGCAGCGTCTAAGGATTTTTACATGGCAGAATGGAGGCAGGCATCGTCTTCGAATTGGCCACATAAAAGTCGTTTTATCGTCCACGCGATTTTTGGCGGCGAACTCCACGGATACAGGCGGACCCAGTCTGTCGTAACAATCTCTGAACTTCAATCAACTTCAAGAAAAACCTCAGCAGTTTTATTTTGCTTTTTATTCTGGGTATTTTGACATGTCGTATTTTATTCGTAAGGTTTCATCGTATCAACATATAAACGAGAGATTCCATGAAAGGTGATCCAAAATATTAACATTCCTCTTTGTAAGTGAGTTACGTTATATATGACTGACTTAATGACTTTTGCCTGACTGTATAATGTTTGCATTGCACTCTCTGATAAGTATTTATATTTTTTTACTGCTGTAATATTGACAGCAGAAAAAAATTAAACGTCCATGACGTACGAATCCAGATGGTACACCCCGGACTTCACTTTACACGCCAACGAGGCTATGGTGTCCTCGCTAAAACTTTTGGCTAATCGAGAAGATGAGAATAAGTGAATATATGATGAAATTGATTAATTAAGGGACATTCGGGAACAACATCCATGCCCAGGGCGGGATTTCAATCCAGGATGTCTGGCGTCGTAGCGCGCTGTGCCAGCCACTCCGCAACCACACATGTGCATTATACATATGTACGTACCTAGGTATGTGTGTGTGTGGAGGGGAATGTATACTCGTATATAAACTCTTCCATTTTAAGTGCTAATCGGTAAAATGTTGTTTTTTTATTTATTTTACTTCGCTTTTCTGTCACTTTTTGACTAATCGTGAAGTTGGATATGAAATTGATGAAAGACAATCACAAACACACATGGATAGGACACATTCAAGCCTAGCAGAGGAGTATTCTGGGAATTCAGACGCCAGAACCTCGTTTGCTTTCAAGAATGTAGCCTAGTTATAGAAGAGAGGTTGACACCCGAAAACGGTCTAATGGAGTTACTATTGCAAAGGCTACGGCTATGAACAAACTTGTCAAATAAATATGAGTTTGGTCTTGTATCAATAAAACATAATAATTTGATGTTTGTATGTTTACTCAAGAGTTTACAGGATTCTTGTTGGGAAACCTGGTGGTAAGGGACCTGTAGGAAGGCCAAGACGAAGATGGAAGGATAACATTGATATGGACCTATAGAAAATCGCTAAGAATGGCAAGGATTAGATTGATTTTGCCCAGGATAGGGACAGGTGAAAGGATTGCGTTGCTGAAGCCACAAACCTTCGGTCTGATTGATTGATTTGGTGTTTTAAGTCCACTTTATGCACAGTAACGCTAATTGGGACCGCACATTCAGTTTAAAGTGGGATACGAACCACTATGTGCCTCCACCGGGTATCGAACCCTACACTCCTTGATTTCAAGGCAACGACGCTACCACTGCGCCATCGGGAAAGCTTAGAGAGAATTGAAAGTAGCAGAACGACTAAGCTATTCTTTAGTCAACATTGGGATTGTTAATGAATATTATGTTAGTTCAAATTGAAAAAACTACAAAATTTCCAGAGTGCGTTACAGAGCGTTAATTTTTCTATTTCCACACATTACTTTTCTGCTAGATATTTGCATGCTAAGATCATGTAGAAAGTGTTACATTTTCAGTGTGTGGAATGAGAGTTATTTCGGATACGAAGAATCTGAGAATGGAGTAGTGGGAAAGGAATCACCTCACATGTTTGAATTATACCCCCTCCCCCCCACACACAGAATATTGGCCGTGGTTCTTATAACGAAATATAATATATATGAATTGTGTTAAGAAATATTGGAGCCTTTTCACGTCCCTACGAAACTTGGAAGAAAGTCCATTTAGAGATTAGAAAGTTCTGTTCCGACAAAATCGGGATGTATGGTAAAATAAAAGCAAAGTGCTACCTTGTGCTTTGCACCAAGGCGTGTAGGGGGTGTGGAGTTAGGGCCCCACACTTTTTTGATCATGGCCGAAGGTGGGGGTGGTGGTCGCCTTTACCCCCTTAAGTTTCCTCCACGCTGGGTGGTCGCGGGAGGCTACCGCGGCACATATAGGCAATTAAGGCAAGAATTATTTCAGCGTTTCGTTCAACGTTTTTAGGCGAATCATTTTCGGAGATATAACATGTAGGTCTTGTCGGTTCTCCGACTTGGCTTGAGAACAGGCGATTTTCTGACGAACAACATTCCACCTGACGCGTCATGTTGGCTTTTGCATGAAAGACGAGTTGCTCTTGAGACAGACAGAATCACCCGATCACCTAAAGGTGCTATGTACGTTGCCTACCCTCCTGCATTATTTACTGCTATTATAATCTTATGGGGAAGAACTTTTTTCCACCACTGTACATGTATGTAAAATATGAAAAGAACCCGAAGTGGGACGAAACAAGATCTGATGAGACTACGAGTCTTAGTCCATCTTCCTGTCTCCACATTTGTTCCAACTAAAGCAGGATAACGAACAAGAATGCAAGGGGGGGGAAGCGGAAATGCGAAGCATTTCAAGACAAACGACCAAGTACAGATGAAGGTTGACGACCCACGGAGAGCGAGCGCTTTAATTCCTTCAATGAGCAGCGACCGCGAGTGGGGGAGGTCATTGTAACACTGCTAGAACGCCAAGGTACGGCAGGTCAAGGACGTTGACCTGGTCTCGTCACAGTGACACTCGTGCGAGTTCCAGTATCATGCACGCATCTCTCTTCCATGTCTTCCGTCCGCGAGATCCCCACTTTCACCTTTTTTTTCGCTCCTCGTTGTGTGCTCTGGAACGATGCTGTTTTGTCGAGCGTAAAAAATGAACGAGGAAAAGCACTGAGGAAGAGAGGTGAGTCACCCTTGTCAGTGCGTATCTTTTCTTGGCGGCACTTCTGCCTTTGAGCCTTGATGATGCACCAAGAATTCTTGGTTTCCTCGAGATATGCGCAAACAACGTCCTACTGCCATGTGCCTTATGCCTCGTTATTGCAACGAAAAGTGAACGGAATATAATTGTGGTCCTCTCCTTCTTCCCCAACGGTGTGTACCAAGATAATTTCCTTCGCGTGGACCTGAAGGTGGAAGGAATTATTTTCAGATGGGCTGTGCTCTTTCTCTCACTCTTCTCCTCCCTCTTTCACTTTTCCTTCTCTCTCTTCTTATCTCTTCCTCCATTTAAATTATGCTTTTGTTCCCTCTTTCTGTATATTTGCCTTCCCATCCTTCCTCCTCCTTCCTGCTTTTCCTCTTCCTCTACCCCTACACCCTCTTTGCATTCGGATGTTCTTTCTTACCCGTTTTCTTCTTGAGTTTACGTTTCCTATTCCTTTCATTTTCTCCCAATTTCTATGTCTGTTTTTCCGCAAAAGTCCTGTCTCTTTTGCAACAGAGTAACTCATTCAATTGGAAATTAGCTGCCGTTGTATTGAAATATTATTTGTGTTCGTGCAAGGGAAAGACATCGAACAATTGAAACTCGAATTTCAAGAGTAAACCTCCAACATTCAAACCAAAGAAGTTTGGCCAGAAGTTCGTTCCTAATTTTTGTAGAGAAAATATGCGAATGGTTTTGGAATCTGCTCGCCAAGACCTTTCTAGAAAGTGGTGTCACTAATGAAAGACCGCTTACTTCGTCCAGAGAAAAGCCTTTATTGCACAAAATAATATCCAGCACAATCGACAACCTTCTGCCAATGTCCCACAAGCTTATTTGTGGCTATCGGGAAGAACCTATTTTTTTCTTAGTCAAAAGTGGCAAAGAAAGCGACGCAAAATAACCTTATTCAATCAATCATTCTACTGCCAGTTAAAAGTCACTGATCTAGACAACAGCGGAATCAAAGCACGAAGGAATTCTAAACATTTCCCCCCAAATTTAGAATACCAATATGGTCGTTCTACGTGAGGCACGGTTTCTAAAAAGCTCCTCAAATAATGTTTCCGTCAATTAATGCAAAACTCTTACCACGCAATCAGGCTCACAGTTACTGAAACTGTTTAAAGCTACAACATTGAGAACGTGATAGGAGCACGAAAACATGCATAGGAAGAAACATGGATCCGAAGCTGCATAACATGCAATTGTGCAACAACAATTGCATGATTATGTGCGTGCCTGTGCGCGCGCAAGATTACAAGCAATTGCGAAACTTTCGAAGCCACCTCTCACCACCCTCCTCTTCCGCGGAGAGGGTAATAATGCCATTCCGCACTGTTTTTAAGTCTCTTCCTGTAATTTCACTTACTCCGGTACATCTCGCCGTCTCCCCCTCCTCACCCCCCCCCCCTCCTCGCGCAACTTCCTTTGCCGCGCCGAAGGCTAAAGAGAAAGTGCAATGAAAGTAAAGAGAAAGTGGCAGAACACGGTCCCAGAAGGCTTCTTGTTACAGTGTTCACATATGTTATCTTGAAGGATTATATTTGATTAGTTGGGGAAGGGAGGGTAAAAAAAAAGCGAATGTCAATTCGAAGAAAAGGGGGTGGGGGTAACAAAGATGCATTCGGTACGCACCTGACCCTTTGGCGATGTTCGACTCTCTCACGAACGGGTCAACGACCTGGTTCTCTGCCTCCTTGGGACTAAGATCACATACTTGTTTCCCTCTCCACTCTGGAAGAAAGTGTTCTGAGACAATCTTTCAGGAAATTTCCACAGTGGTGGAAAACGTAATCTTTCTAAACTTTTTTCCCCCTTATTATTAACGCTGAAAGTGAAATGGTCGCGTGCACTTCTTCTTATGGTGGAAATGAAAGTGCGGAAGCTCTTGTGTATGTTTCCTCCCATTTGGTTAAGTTTCCTAGCCGACCTTCTTGGTGTAGTGGGTAGCACAGCGCGCTACGACGCAAGGGGTCCCGTGTTGGAATCCTGGCCTGGGCATGGATGTTCATATCATAACTCAACGTCACGATTAGCCAAAATGGGAAGAAAACACGTAAAATAAACTAATTCATTTATTTAAGTTTCCGACTTTGTTAAAGAAAGTATCGTAACAACAGCGCCCATCAACACATGCTACCTCAGAGCGGCAACTTTGTGGTTGGAAAATTCTCCGCCAGACGCTCGGAGGAAAATCTTCCGATCTTGCTTATTCCCGTACTTTTACATTTTTTACTTTTGAAGATTTCTATCTATCGTGTCCAAGTCTCGAGGAGTACAACCTGGTTCTCGTATCGACTTTTTAAACGGCAGCCATTTTGTAAAATCTTGCACACATTTCATTTCTAAACCTACAAAGCACGTATAAAATAATGTACTTTTATAGAAAAAAAAAAAATTAAGCTTATATATTGGTGTCTGTCTTCTGTTTTGGATTTGAATGTGAATATCTTGATGGTTTCATAAAGGGTGAAAGGGGTGACCTATACCGAAAACACCCAAATAACAACCCCCTTTCCCCGTAGAACACCCTGGACTGTATTTTGCAGTCTATCGAGGCTCTGGCGTCTGGACCCATGGCCAGTATAATCCTCTATGGGACTTGTGTTTTGAGCTGTCCATATGTGTTTGTGATTGTCCCTCACCCATTTCATCTTATTCTACACCTTCGCGATTAGCCAAAAGTGGCAGAAAAGCAAAGCATACGTGTAAAATAAACTACAGTCCCGCAGAATTAACTTGAGACAAATGGCTGCCGGCGCCACTGAAGGAGTACCAACCTTCATTGAACGCTTGACTCTCACGCGAATCACGGGCAATCAGCTGACGATGGGAGATTTGAATAATAATTAGATTGTGTAACTGAAATATCACTGTATTAAGAGGACATGCTAAGAAAATTATAAGCATTATAAGTATTCTATCTTACACAATAAATGGATAAACAGTTTATTCTTTACCTTTAATAAAAAATCAGAAAGAAAGCTGTATGCACTGCCACTTTGCTTCCTTCACCAGTCACTGCACGTGAGTCCTTTCAACAGTTGGTAACATTTCGCGAACCCAAACATTAGAGTTTCCGTTGGCCCGTTACAGCGGGAAGTCCCACGCTCTAGCCAATTCGAGCGCAGTTGCATCACTCACAGAGCGGCCATTTCTCTCAAGTTAATTCTGCGGGACTGTAAATCAATGAACCAATCACTATCTAAAAATAATTCTGTTCACCTGCTCTTTAACTAACATCCATGTTTTGTTATCAAATAGCATTGATTTTACCCCAACGCTTAGACACTTCCACAAGTCTTGGAGCAAATATCTTTCTCTTGTCTTCGTTTTCTCATTCGACGCTCAGAAACCCATCTCAATAACAACTGGACCTTATTCCTTGAGGTGCATGAAATAAAAATCTCAGATCACGATATATTTTTGATTGATAGAGAGACTCCTCCTCTGTTGTTCCCTTTGGAAAAGTGTCTCAAAAACATTAAGTGCAGGACGTGATCGGGAAGAAAACCGGACGGTTATCCATTATCGTAAGAGGCAGAAACACTTTCCCTGCTTTTTCCTATACTTTTTTTATCCTTCCATTAAACAGGTGGTCATGCATCAAACGTTTCCTCTACTCCTTTCGATAATTCCTGCAGTCCGTTGCATTCTCAACTTTCTAATGGGGTGCACATCGTCGGCTTGCATTTTACTTCCACGTCAATGTGTCTAAAATCTCATCTATCTTCTCACGCTAAGGAAATAGTAGAAAAGAAAAGAGCCTTAGTCACTAACATTCAGGAAAACGTTGATGGAATTTGGAGCTATATAAGCTATGCTCTTGCACCGATATTGTCTAAGCATGTGAAGAGTAGTGATGCTCCTATAGAGCACTGCACGTAATAACTCGTGACGCAACAGCCCGTGAGGGCGAGGTCGTACCTACCGACTGCCTGCCTCACTCCTAGCTAAGGACGTGGGAGATCATCCAACCAGTTACGGGGTGACGTGTGGTCAGCACGACGGACCCTCAGTCGTTGTTGTAGGTTTTTATGACCTTGTTACGCTACTCATTCGTAGCTTCCCAATTTCCTCACGATGGTGGGTGGCCACCGGTCCCATACACAGGCCGAAATCTCTGGAGAAAAGTTGTTACGCTTCCCTCGGAGACTCGGACCTGTGCGCCTCGCGTAACCGGAGCCCAGAGCTTGTGCCTTAAAGCGCTGTAACCAAGCTAATTGATTCAGCGATTTTGTTTATGTAACTTCGCTATTCTGTCACTTTTGGCTAATCGCGAAGATGAGTATGAGTGATAATACGAAAAATGATGAAGGGACACTCCATGACCAGAATAGGGTGCGTTGTTTTTCTTTGAATGAACTGAACATTTCAGAAGGTGAGTGTACAGTATATGGATGATAAACAGTTGGGAAGATTGAAACTTTCTGTGAGGAAAGTAAACAATCTGTTTCGCCCTATGAAGTATCAATACAGGCTCAGAAATAAAGTGCTACAGTAGAAATGCCACTTTGAACAGGAATGTAGTGTAGAAAGTAGGGATGGACGATATCGGAAATTTGATATCGCGATATATCGCCAAGAGAATATCGTCTAGGAGGATACGATAAGATATATATATATATCGCCAAATATCGTGACTATATATCGCCAACACGATATACATCGCCAAAATATCGTGATGATATAGGGGCATTTTACGAGAAGTGGTCCTACACCATCGAAATAACAAAGTGAATTAATATGGAAATAATTATTGTTTTTTAGTTGCATTAAGGTTTAGATATTTTGTGAATGCACATAATTTTCACATTTCAGCAATAAAAGTTACTAGCATCTGCAGCCTATGTGCTTCACAGACAAATGAAGTCAAAATTTTCTCCACTTTTAAAGCGTCGCACACACTTTCGTTAATGCTTTTCATGCATTCAGCCTATGCCATCATACTCAAGTTTTTTTAATTTGTTAGCAGACACCACAAATTACTCCATAATTCTATTAAATCAGATCATTATGAATATTTTAATCCAATATCATGTCTAGAACCTTAAATTCTGTGTGTAAAATGTCACGCACGTAACGCTGGAAGGCCTCTATATCGTCTAGTTGATATTGTCCGGACCATATTTTTTTCAATATCACGATATATGGTCTCGCCCAACGCTAGTAGAAAGCTTTGTAAGATTGACGTCTGCTTTCGTGAACGTGGAAACGTTTGCTCGCCTGCCCGGGAAATCGTTGTGCATGCTTATCAGAATGCAAGAAGGAAAATTGCATGTTCCGTCAGATCGGGATCTTCTCATCGAAGCAAAGAGGAAGAACATCGACTGGTGTAATTTGTTCCTGCAATAAAATGCATCGCATGTCCCCTTCTTCCGCCGTCTGATGTAATTGCAGTGCGGAGAAAGTCGGAAAAATGGAAAGTGTGATGTAAAGTAGGGGAGAAGTGCTGGTGGGTGGGTGGGGAAACAAGAGGTGTCGTTCGAAACTATAGTAGAGCGTCGTCTTCTCTAGGAAGAGGGAAACTTTGTGTATTTTGGTAAATGGAAGGAGAAAAAAGGGGAAATTCCTTGTTTTTTTCTGACTACTAGAAGGGATTTCTTCCTCTTTGTCCACGTATTTCCAGCAATGTTGTGTAGAAGCAGATTTCGTCCAATGGGAAACTGGAGGAAAATATAAACACTCTTGCAGATATGGATTGGATTGAGTTGGTGTTTAAAGTCCACTTTATGTACAGTAAGGCTAATCGGGACTGGACCTACCGTTTAAAGTGGGATCCGAACCACTATGTGCCTCCACCGCGTATCAAACCCGGTACCCCTTGATTACAAGGCAATGGAGCTACCACTGCGCCATCGGGGAGGCCGATATGGATTAGACTTTAGACCTATATTTATTACTATGTAACCTTTTCCTATATTTAAAGACAGCGTAAAACGTTTTTTAAATAACGTATTCATGCACGTTTGTGAAAGTATATAGTCTACGAATGGAGGGTTATATCCAATCCAAATTTTGTTTTTGGTTTGGAGGGAGGAGGATTTATTTGAATATTTACTCGGAAGCAATGGGCATGTACATCACTTCTTGCAAAGACATGCTTGCTTCATTAATTCATTTCGTTTATTTTACTTCGATTTTCTGCCACTTTTGGCTAATCGCGAAGATTGGGATGAGTTTGAAATTAATGATGGGACGCTCTTAAAGAACACCCATTGCCAGGCCGAGATTCGAACCCGACACTCCTGGCATCGTAACCCGCTGTGCTGACCAATTCGCCACGGAGGTCCGATTGTACAGACGTGCGAACCCAGTTTTAAATTGAATGTTTACCTTAAATTACATTTTTTGCTTTTTATTTAGATGTCTAGAACGGAGACCACAGTGTGCATATAAATTGGAATATCTGTTTCCTCCGTCTGCATGTGTGTGAAGGAGAGAAGCCGTGATGGTCCTGTCTTTTGAGTGCAGTGATTTATCCCCCCCTAACACCTCCTTCCACAAATTTTTTCAACACCCCCTAAAATTTCCACGAAAAACCCAACTTAGATTTTGCCCATTTTGGCTCTAAATTTACATTTACCCCCCCCCCCCCAACCCAGATGGAAAATTCTGACCTCCTGCCTGAGCGTCAGTGGCGGATCCGGAAGTTACAATTGGGAGGGGCGAATTTCAGTCGGGTACCCTACTTCTTCGAGAATCAAATATTCTAACCTACACCATATAAACAATATGTGGTTTTAACATTTTTACCCCAAAAATTGGGTCCAGAGCTGGAATAGATGGTTAGTATTGTATGCTGTTATTATCATAATCGCTCCCATTGCCACGGTGAAGTGAACTACGATCCCCTTTTGTTTCATCTTGCAGTGTGGTTCGGATCCAAATGTAAACTGCAGGTCCAGTTCCGATTATAGATCTTTTCTACTCTTACTGCGGCCGATCCTCATGCTGGCAAGGGAAGTGGGGAACGGGGAAGCGACCAATCCAGCATGACAAGAAACGCAGCAGCCTGTAGTACGAGGTTCAGATAGTACTTCCTCCCTCTGCGATGTATCACTCGGCGCCACCGCTGTTGTCTGGTTGGTCTGCGGCGTATTCCCCTCTCCCCACTTCCCTAGCCAGCATGAGGACCGGCCGCCGCAACAGTAGGAAAGACCTATAGCGTATCGTGATTGATTGAAATCAAACCTTAAACAATATTCTCGAGCCTGCTAAACTTGGCGATGAAAGACAGAACAGCTGATTCTTGTAAAATATTTAGACATATCCAAAATCTGTCAGTTGGGAGGAGGGTTGATTGATCGATTAATTTGCTTTATTTTACTTCGCTTCTTGTGCCACTTTTGCCTAATTTACGAAGATGGGGATGAATGATGAATGGACACTCACAAACATCCATTCCAAGGTCGGGATTCGCACCCGGGACCCCTGGCGTTGTAGCGCGATCTGCTAACCATTCCGCCACGGGGGCTGGCAGTTGGGAGGAGGGACATGTATAGAAATTGAACCAAGCTTTGGTCAAAAGTTGCGAAAGGAAGCCGGGAGGAAACTGCAAGAATGCTCATTGTGGGAAGGAATGTCTGGGGGCTGGTTTCCGCTGCCTCTGCATCTCATCCCAAGGAAAGGCTCTCTCTCCTCCCCCCCTCGAAGGTTCCAGCACGAAAACGTCTCACGGTTGAAAGAACGTGAATGGGAGGGCGGGCGGAGGGGATTGTCACTCGAGCAATGCCCCGAGAAATGGTGATATCTTAGAATGCGTAAGGCTGGCGTTCACCTTGGTATGATTGATCAACCTCCTCCCCTTGCGAATTTTTGCTGATTGATTGATTTGGTTTATTTTACTCCGCTTTTCTGCCACTTTTTGCTAATCGCGAAGATGAGATGATATGATGAAATTGATGAAGGCGCGATCACGAAAAACACCCATGCCCAAGCCGGGATTCGAACCCGACACACCTGCATCGTAGCGCGGTGTGCTAACCACTCTGGCACGGTGGTCGGCTCTTGGCTTCTCATTTAATGAGTTCTTATGAGTGTACCAAAAGAAACACATATAGTAAGAAAATAAGTTCTTTAAAAGGCACAGATATGAACAGTGGCGTGCCCAGGATTTTCTAAAGGGGGAGGTTACGTACGAGTATACTTTTTTTGTAGTCATCTCATTTTGTCATCTTTCCCTGTAATTTGATGTTTTTATTGAGGAATATGACCCCTCCTCCTTTGGATACGCCACTGGATACGAGAGATGCTGTAAAGTCAACTCAAGAAACAAACATCGGCCTATATAGGCATGTCAGAATCCGGAAAAGAATCTTACGTTTCACCCAAATCATCCAGATCACTTCCCTCTTCACCTTCTCCTGCTCCGGCCTTGGGTAATGTAACTTACGATCTGAACAATTACGTGCAAAGACATGAAAAATAAAATGGATACTAGTCAAGGACTCGAGTGTGGGAGGCTCTTCTTTCTTCTCTTCTTTCTACCTACAATAATGTCAATAAGTTAAGCCATAAATCTCCCTATGCAATCTGAGAATCAAAGTTATTCAGAATAAGAAATGCGAGTTGAGCTTATTCTTTTGTCTCCGCGGATCCTCGTATTTCACCAAATAGGATGTGACTTGCAAAGAAATCAAACGAGATGGGGACATGGCAGTCCAGGCACGCCAACCGAAAATATCCGTGGGAAAAGCGCGGAGTAGCGGAGAGTGAAACCTTCCGTCAAACGCCTCGAAATTCCCAGTCCTAAAGTTAGGCCTTTTGGCCCACTTTCCAAATTCGAGGAGATCTAGGCCACGCGATGACACTGATCTTGCCCTTCTGTCCGCCAGTCCTGCGGTGACGTCAGAGGGCTTGGCGTGGTCACTTCTTGAGTTTGGTTTGGTGTTTTAAGTCCACTTTATGCACAGTAAGGCTAATCGGGACTGGACCTACAGTTTAAAGTGGAATCCGAACCATTATGACAGTGTAATAATGAAAATTAATCGGAAAGTAAAAGGTTACATTTTGTGTTGACATTTTGCGTCTCCCCCAACATTAATTCGCAACCCGACGAAAGATGCATTTATTTCATAGGAATCGTTCCCATTTTAAACCGCAGGTCCAGTCTCAATTTGCCTATTTGAGCATGAATAAGTACTTTAATCATATTTTGACAAACTTTGCTGAGTGGTGAAGAGTTGGAGCCCGTCTGTAGGCTTTTGCACGGAACAAGTTCTTGCATCAAATAAGTTGGCCGACCTCTGTGCCCTACGACGCCAGGGGACCCGGATTCGAATCCCGGACTGGGCACGGTTTGTTCTTTGCGAATGTTCATTTATCAAGGTCATCATATCATCAATCATCCTCAACTTCGCGATTAGCACAAGTGGTAGAAAAGAGAAGTAAAACACGCCAAATCACCGAACCATCTCGCTTATTGGTTGCTTCCAAACTGAAATTTAAGTCTGAAGCAATGGTTTGATCAGGACTGTACATGTCACATAATCTTTTACAGGCGCACTTGACGAATATTTCTAGATAATTTGTCAAAATTTCGTGAGCCCATGCACGTCCCATTGATGCTTGCTTTGAAACCACGTTACCCTTAGAAGCAGCTGATGCGAAGGACCAAATCAAGAATAATAACTTGTTCTACGCTGACGTCTTTCTTGTGGCATTATGTATCCGGACGCTTCCCGTTGTTCCAGTTCGGCTCTTCTGTTCTCAAGTTTCCCTTTTGTTCTCAAGTTCAACGCTCTCTTTTTTTCCTTTCTTCACAGCGTGTTTGGCTGAACAAAATGGCTCCTTACATGATTATTAATTAAGCGATGTCTGTGCTACGCCACAAGCAAGCGACCTTTTCAAGGAAATATATTACGGTGTATTCTGCTTGGAAACTAAAAAAATGAAATAATATTTCAGCCATATGACATTGAATCGAGACGACACAAAACGAGTAAATTCTTGTGCTTGTTGCCGACCAAATTGGCGCTGCGACGCCAGCCAGGGTCTCTGGTTGGAATCCCGACCTAGGCATGAGTGTCCTTTCACCATATCATCACTCATGGCAGAAAAGCGACTAAATAACAATAATTATACAATCGCTTGCTTGTGATCGTCCTCTGCTCTGAATGAATGTCTCATTCTGTATGTCAAAAAATATAAAAATGTAGTCAATTTTGACAAAATGTACCTGAATTTCATTAAAAAGAGACCATTAACTTTTAGTAAATTTGTACTGTGCTACGAGAGGTATTCAAAAAGTAAGTTCCGGTAGGCTGGTAACATTTTCTTTGTATAATTTACAATTTTTCACGCCTTTTCTAGTATGAACTTTTATATGTATATGTTATACCGAGATTTATTTGAAATCTCCACACAATTCTCTGGAGTTACATTTTTCCCTAATGAGAAAGAAAGAAAGGGTTGAGTTTTAAGTCCACTTTATGCACAGGTAGGCTAATAGGGACTGGCCCTATAGTTTAAAGTGGGATCCAAGTCACTATGAGATTCCACCGGGTATAAGGTGACGACGTATCATTCATCGGGGAAGCACCTTCCTACATGAGGATAAAATAATCAAGAGTTTCTTGCTGCTCACGCCACCTGCACAGTGCGGAGGCGGGGGGGGGGGGGGCGGATGCTCTCCGGTCGATTAATCTGCTGTTTCCTGCTGTTCAACAAGCAAGTACTTCATGACTAGGTGTTTTTTCAGCCCAAATACAAATTTTTGTGTGGTATTCAGGGATATAGTAAAAGTTGTAACTTTTTTCCCCCGACCATGTTACAACACTTGCAATATCGAGAAGCTTAACTTTCAAATGGGTGTTTATCCAAGATTTTCCGTCTGCCTGTAGAGAGTATGAAGGCTAATTTCAGCTCTTAAGAAACCACAAATTTTGATTGATTAATTTGGTTTAATTTACTTCTCTTTTCTGCCACTTTTGTCTAATCAGGAAGATGAAGATGAATGGTAATGAGATGAGATGAAGGAAGGAACAAGCCCAAACATACATGGACAACACACGAGCCTCAAGGAGGATTGTACTGGCCTTGAATCCGGACGCCAGAGCCTCGTTAGTCTGCAAGATACAGTCCAGGGTGTATTACGTGGAAGCGAGGTTGAGATTTGAATGTACACTCACCGGCAATAAAAATGGGACAACCAGATCCCGCAATCCTCGCTTCCCCGCAAGGTGTTATGTGTGTTGCATAACTCTCCGGCGGTGGTATAAAAGTTGCCATTGAAAACTTGCTATTAAAATCCATTTATCGCCGTAGTGTTAGGCAACACACACAACACATTGCAGGGAAGAGAGCATTTCAGGATCTAATTTTTATTGCCGGTGAGTGTACCACATATTTGGACTTTATGAAACATTGTAGGGGAGCGTTGAGAAAATGTTGAAAGAGGGTGTTGTGGGGGTGTGTGTGGATAAATCATTGGTTCCATGTTTTCTTCAGGGGCTTCAGAGCATGACAAAGCATACGTGATAACTTAGCTTATTCATTGCCAGCTGCTGCGAGATAGAAATATGCGGCCGATACCCCGTATGACGCTTTGGAGTGAAAAAGGTATGTACGTCCAGTGGTGGTAAGCTGGAGGCAGAAAAACACGTGGGCAAACACAGATCATATGCAAACCGTGGCCCAAAGGGGCAAGAGAAACGCGCCTCTATTCTCGTGACGCGTCTAAATGGAAAGCAAACAGATTTGTGTGTTTTGAGCTTGCACCGCGTGTGTTTGCTAGAGCGTACGTCATGTATTGTAAGCATATGTGAGTGTCGATGTGACCCACTCTAGGCGGACCTTAAACGCAACCTTGATTTAAGAAGAAAGAAAAAAAAATGAATGGGAAAAAATATCTGAAGGCGTCGATATGACAATGTGTGCTTGTGTTTTCTGATCAGTATGTGGCTCTTGTCGTAAAGAGAGTGTGAAAGGCTTTGGTGTTTTTATTTTTTTTTTTCAATCGCGCGTGCATTCAGGTGTTTCAATGTGTGTCTCTGTTTTTGTTTATTTTGTTTTATTGGACTATTAGAGATGCTTAGGCTCGACACGTCGTTCTTCCCACATGTGACCACGTGCACCCACACAGAGAGGCACACCCGTGATATATCGATTGAAAGGAACTTGCCGTTGTTAAGGTATTATTTAAAAACTCGCTGAGGTACCTACGATGTACACGTTATCCTGAAAAGCAAACCTCGCATCGTTTATTGTCTGTTGAATATTTGGCTGGTATGCCCAAACTAAATACAGGATGTCTCAAAAGTAATAGCGCAAACTGACACAGGTGAAAGTACACGATAATAGAAGCAAAAAAGTCTCGGTAAACATGGGTCTGCAAACGAGCCGTTTTCCAGATAATCGCGAATGTGTGATCACAAGCCGTCACTAACTTCATTGTTTGTAAACGTCGTCCTAGTTGGTAAAATGCTAATGATGTGTGCGAATGTGTGTCATAGCCGTCATTGATTCTGCATTTTGTAAACACAGTGTGCGTTACTCCTTGCCCGGTCAGAGGTTTGCTCTTTGTTTACAAAACAGAAGATTTCCGAGAGGTGGCGTTGTAATCAAACAGGATGGATACAAAGAGTACACAGTCTAATCGTACTCTGGGAGTCACTTTTCTTACTGTATTATTAGCATTTTACCAACTAGGACGACGTTTACAAACAATGAAGTCAGTGGCGGCTTGTAATTACATATTCGCGATTATCTCGAAAATTTGCGCTATACACCCTATATAAATAATAAGAATTTTAGGGTGTGCTGTAATTAATTTATAACAACAGAAGTCTCCTGACTGTACTATTTGTACAATTGAACATGCGCGTTTGAATACAAATAACAATATGCATATGCGGGTGTAGATTTTTTTCTGGGAAGGGTACCATGTGATATTGAATGAAGACAATTACTATGCTCGTTTTAGGTCCAATTTGGGGTAGGTTAAACTAATCTGGATTGGTTGTTCCAAGTGGCACTGTACCATGTACAGTCACCTAGATCCTGAAATGCTCGCTTCTCTGCAAGGCGTTATGTGTGTTGCCTAACTCTGCGGTGGTGGCAGAAGTTGCCATTGAAAATTTGCTATAAAAATCCATTTATCGCCGTAAAGTTAGGCAACACACAAAAAGCCTTGAAGGGAAGCGAGTATTTCAGTATGTAGGTGACCCATTTCTACTACCGGTGACTATATCTCCACCAGAAGACGAAACACAGACGCTTTGTGTATTTGTGCTAAACTTTGTTTCAATCTTTTACTGCCTGGAAAATGATTCCTCGAACAATTTTTGTTTGTCGTAATATAATGTTTAGTGTTGCCCACGAGACGAGACTTTGGCCTGTCTCGTCTCGTGGAAATGCTGTCTCGTCTCGAAAATATTCGTTTGTCAAAGGGACACATGATCAATCTCGTCTCGTCTCGAATTTTTAAAAGCCTGTCCCGTCTCGTCCCGTGGGCAACACTAATAATGTTATCAATACGTTTTTATAATTTTAGTCTCACCTTGTGGGCTGGGCACGTTCCCCCGTGCCCCTCCCGCTAAATTCACCAATATTGATATGATTACTTGAAATGAATTGTATTCAAACAAGCAGGCTGTAATTCCCATCCGTGCGCTTGATTGAAAATTAGGTCCAGCAATAATTTTCAACAAAACTAACTGGTTGTAAATCAAATTATTGTATTTTGTAGTGCTTTCGTAACAGGGTGAACTATTTATGTAAGATTTATAAAAAACAACAGAAGTAAAAAAACACGAAATTTGAAAGTACATAGCCTATTTGTTTTCTTCCAAATATCAATGCTGCATGTTGGAATAATTTCACACACTTTTTTGGTTCAGATTGCAATGAATTGCAATGTAAGGGCGCAGTGACTACCCTGTGCGAAATTTTCAAATGTATTGTCCACAAACAAAGCCTTATACCCTTATACCCAGGAAAGCTTCTTTGTGCTTGGACAAACAATTCGGAAATACCCCGAGAAAGCAAAAATATGCTGAACATGACCGAAAACGATTGAAATTTGTTGTATCTCGTAGAAAATGGTCAAATATGCCCTAACGGAGCATTTTGATTTACCGAGTTCTTTATAATATGAATTTCTATATACAGTAAAACCTCGTTAATCTGTACTAATGGGGGGATAACTTGACTTGACGGAAGTCCGGATTAACTGAAATAACCTAAAAAGAACAATAGAAAGTGCATTAAACTTCGTTTATAGCAACAAAGTACGTTTATTATGGTGTATTTAAAGGGCATTCCTGTGTCAATGCGGCTTCTTCCCGAAAGTCTGCGGGAAACGGAATTTCATCAGTGGTTGACTGCCTTTTCTTTGGGAAGTTCTCCCATGGACGTTGGATGTACGTATTCTTAGCCGTTACGGAGCGATATGACGAATGCGATTGTTGACTTCTAGCCACATTTAAAACCTTGCATTCTACTTTTTTTTTGGCCTGTTTGGTTTGATTGATTTGTTTATTTTACTTCTCTTTTTGTGCCACTTTTTGGCTAATTTGCGAAGATGGGGATGAGTGATGATATGATGAAATTGATGAAGGACACTCACAAACATCCATGCCCAGGCCAGGATTCGAACCCGGGACCCCTGGCGTCGTAGCGCTTGCCGGTTTGGATTAAGCGAAGTCCGGCTTATCGGGGTTCGGATTAACGAGGTTTTACTATAGTTCAGGGACATATCACTATTATCAAAAAGTACGAGGGCTGCTGGAAAAGTTTCTGCAATCAATATGAAAAAAGACATGTGAAATTCTGGAAATGGCATTGTTGTTTCGCAAAGTATTCACCCTTAAGATCGATACACTTTTGCATACGCTCAAACAAATTTTGAAAGCATTTTTTCCACTCTGAAGCTGATACCTCAGAAACCGCTGTTCGGAATGCGTCAAAAGCTGCTTCAGGCGACACAAATCGCTCACCACGCATTTTATTTTTCATGTGTGGGAACATAAAGAAGTCATTAGGTGATAAATCAGGTGAGTACGGACAATGAGTCATTAATTCGACCTTTTTACTGGACAAAAAATAACAGTTTGGTGTGCTGAGTGGGAACTGGCGTTGTCGTGGTGAAGAATAATGCGACGATTTGGGTTTGTTTTACGCAAACCATTGAAGACCTCTGGCAAACAAATTGTTGTATACCACTCAGCATTTACAGTCCTTCGATCTTCTCAAGCTATTGTTGCCACATGTCCGCTATAACCGAAGAAAGAAGCAATCATTTGCTTGGCAGCACTCCCCGAACGAACAACTTTTGTTGGTTTCGGTTCACTTTGAAACACCCAAACAGTGGATTGCTGTTTAGTTTCATGTCCGTATGAATAGATCCAAGTTTCGTCCCCTGTAACTATGTAGTAAACCAAATTTGACTTGCATCGGTTGAATTTTTTGAGCATTTCTTTACACCAATTTACATGAGCCTGTTTTTGAGCTTCGGTCAATTTGTGTGGGATCCAACGGATTGAAAGTTTACGTACGTTCAGATGACCATGCAAAATCGTATGTATTGCTTTCATGCCAATGTACAAAGATGCCGATCTCTCTCAATCATTTCACGCACAGCATCAACATTACTGACAACAGACGTGGATGGACGACCTTCTCAAAATTCATCACTGAGAAATGTGCGACCACGCTGGAATTCGAAAAACCAATGGTGCTTCATCACCAGAAGCCAAATGAAGTCGCTCGATGCATTGTTTCGGTGTTAAACTACATTTGAAATCATAAAAAATAATTGCCCGAAAGTGTTCACGAGAAATTTCCATTTCTCACACGAAACTACTTCTTCAAACTGCTGTGAAAAATAAACGAATAGGCTTTAACAAATAATCAAAGATAATTTAAACATAAAAAAGGTATATTCTTCAGATTTTTATAATAGCGAAACACTAGCGCCACTGTTGGTGGTAATTTGCAGAAACTTTTCCAGCAGCCCTCGTACAAAGCTATGATTGATTTGCTTTATATTACTTCTCTTTTTGTGCTACTTTTGGCTAATTTGCGAAGATTGGGATGAGTGATGACATGATGAAAGGACACTCACAAACGTCCCTGCCCATGCCGGGATTCGAACCCGGGACCCTTGGGGTCGTAACGCGATGTGCAAACCACTCCGCCACGGGGTCTGCCTACATAGCTATGAAAATTCTAGCAGTAATCATACGCTACGTAGTTCTTTCACGACACATCATTAGCGTCCATTCTTGAGGGAGGCTCGAGCTATTCAGAAGTATCCGAACCTTGCGGGGCAGACTGTCGCATTCACAGATTACCAGCTATCTCGCACTTAATCTGGGGCGACGCAACCCAAGGCATTCCTCCACGGCCTTGCCAGAGCTGCGTTGAAGGCCGTCGCACAGATCTGCGGTTGATCGACGTATTGAATGCCGAAGGAGAGATTTGATTACAGAGAAGAAATTTATGCAACGAGAAGAGACTGTGCATGAAATACTCTCGTCTTAGAACTTTTCTGACTGGCACCAAAGGCAGTGTTTCTTTCACGTGACAAGTGCCTGATTCCTTTCCAAAAGTTAGAAATATATTGAATATATCTTAGAAATAAATCGAATTTATCTTAGAAATAGGTTGAATGTATCTTAGAAATAGGTTGAATGTATCTTAGAAATAGATTTAATTTATCATAGAAATAGGTTGAATTTGTCTTAGAAATAGGTTGAATTTGTCTTAGACATAGGTTGAATTTATCTTAGAAATACATTGAATTTATCTTAGAAATACATTGAATTTATCTTAGAAATACATTGAATTTATTTTAGAAATTGGTTGAATTTATCTTAGAAATAGATTGAATTTGTCTTAGAAATAAGTTGAATTTGTCTTAGACATAGGTTGAATTTATCTTAGAAATAGGTTGAATTTGTCTTGGAAATAGGTTGAATTTGTCTTGGACATAGGTTGAATTTATCTTGGACATAGGTTGAATTTATCTTAGAAATACGTTGAATTTATCTTAGAAATAGGTTGAATTTATCTTAGAAATAGGTTGAATTTATCTTATAAATACGTTGAATTTATCTTATAAATACGTTGAATTTATCTCAAACTTGAACCAAGCCCTTCTGGCGTTCGATTTGCTTCAACGTTTTAAAATTGTTCCTTCCACAATACTGCTTCGTTTTATTGTCCTAGGACAGTGGCGGCGATTAGCGTGGGTTGGGGCAGTTTCCCCCAAATTTGCCAGTTTTTACCCACGCACTACATGGTATCTCAATGCTAAGCCTTGCCTACCAAGAGAAAGTAAACTGTTTTGCCCCCCCCCCCCTCAGTTTTGGCACCCAATCACCGCTACTTCATAAGTAATATTTCATTCGAATGATAGAGGGGGTTGAGCTCCTTTAAATCTGAGATAGACTTTTCTTATACAAATCAATTTCAGAACATTTGTAATATGAATACAATACTAATAGAACCATGTAATTTTATTAACCGATACCGATGACGATGTATCGGTTAAAATTTCATCACCGATATTTTTCCGGAGTCCGTGAGACTCGCAGAGTCCACAATAATAACTCGCGGCACTTTCAGCAAGTCGAAATATCCTGGAAATTATGCAAAATGCATGATTTTCATTATATTTTGTAATGCCATTGTGTGTAGAAATGGACTTTGTGGGTAACTGATTATCTTACATGAAATCATAAATATTTCAAAGAAAAATTATGACAGCTTGATATGGTATATTTCCAATAGAAAGTATGCATGTTAAAATAAATATCTGAAGTACTTTACCGACATCATGAGTGTTCTTTGTGAGTGTCCCTTCATCAATTTCATCGTACCATCACTTATCTCCATCTTCACGATTAACCAAAAGTGGTAGAAAAATGAAGGAAAATAAACTAAGACAAATCTATCAATCAATTCAAAGAATCTTCATCGGGTCAAAATGAGCCCTAAATTTTATACATAATCGCTGTAATTCCATGTTGAGTAAAAATTAGCGTTAAGGTGTTAAAATAAGGAAATAGCAGTAATAATATATATATATATATATATATATATATATATATATATATATTATATATATGTAAATGGATGGATGTGTGTGTGTGTTTGTTTGTTACGGCATAACTCTCGAACGCCTGGAGCAATTTCAACCAAACTTGGTACACATATCACTTGCAATATGGAAAGAAATACTGTGAGGGTAAGACACCCCTGGCACCCCTAGGGGTGGAGGTGGGAAGGGGTGACATGTAAAAATAATCGAAAACGACCGATATTATTGTGGAAACCATAGCTTTCGGGGTCGCTGAGATGAATAGTGACACTTCCAATGCCGTTCAATTTATTTATTCTTGCTCCTGGAGGTGAAACTAAAAATGTTGTTTTTTATCAAGTTTTGAGTCAAATTAATATTATAGTGAATTTGTAAAAGATTTTACTTTATAATTTGTATACTGTACTTATACTTTTAAATACCTGTAAATAAAATTAGTTACATTTTACACTATACTTAGAATCCATTATTTTCCTGTCTAATAGAAGATTGGGATAAATATACAGCTAGTAACTTAATAAAGATTACTACTTATGTTAATAAATGTGCGTAGTCGGTACTTTTATATGCATACACGAACAGAACGAATTTTAATTTTTACTGTAAGAATTCTAAAAAATAGTGTTAGTCTATGGGCTTGTATCCGATGCCATAATTCTCGCAGGTATTACGCAACCCTTCCGTTCCTTCCGCCTATTCAGGAACAACTAGACAGCCGATCATCAGGGAAGAAACCGAGCGACTGCCTCCCGCCCGCCGACGACAGCGCCTCTACCGGCAACATCCGCCACCGCGCCTGCGCTCGTCTCCGGCAGCCCGAATGTCAAAGAACTTGGACGTGCGTCAAGTGGGAATCGCCACATATTAATAAATTATGAAATTACATCTCAAACGTTTGCACATCGTTAGCACACGAAAGCACACTATTTATTTTAATAAGCACACAAATATTAATCAAGATATTAAGGAGTTTATTGTGGCGATTCTGGCTTGATATCAAGCCAGAATCGCCACAAATCAAAAAATTATTTTTGAGCAACCAAATTGTACTATCTTTTAGGCATTCGTTAGCACACGAAAGCACACTATTTATTTTAATAAGCACACAAATATTAATCAAGATATTAAAGAGTTTATTGTGGCGATTCTGGCTTGATATCAAGATAAAATGGCCACAAATCAAAAAAATATTTTTGAGCAACCAAATTGTACTATCTTTTAGGCATTCGTTAGCACACGAAAGCACACTATTTATTTTAATAAGCACACAAATATTAATCAAGATATTAAGGAGTTTATTGTGGCGATTCTGGCTTGATATCAAGATAAAATCGCCACAAATCAAAAAAATATTTTTGAGCAACCAAATTGTACTATCTTTTAGGCATTCGTTAGCACACGAAAGCACACTATTTATTTTAATAAGCACACAAATATTAACCAAGATATTAAGGAGTTTATTGTGGCGATTCTGGCTTGATATCAAGATAAAATCGCCACAAATAAAAAATAATATATATTTTCGAGCAACCAAATTGTACTATCTTTTTGGCATTTTCTTCGTAGGAAGTGTACATACGAATTATGTGCCTTTGATAATTATATATATATATGTACAAATGCATTCTAAGTTTGTTAAGATAGTCTGCAATATAAAATTTGTGGAACGGTTAGGATGATGTGTTGTTTGTGTCTTCTATAACTTTGTTATCCACTGCGTTATATTTTTACCCATTTGTCTTGGCCAATCCAGCGCGATAAGAAACGAAGCAGCCTGTATGTAGAACGAGGTGCGTGTAGTACTTCCTCCCGCCAGGCTGTAATTCTCGGCTCCACCGCTGTTGTCTGGTTGGTTTACTGCGTATACCCCGCTCCCCACTTCCGTTGCCAGCATGTAGAGCACCGCCGTAAGAGTAAACAAGAGCTTGTCAAGCAGCACACTTTTATTTATTTCTTCTCTCATTCCTGAACCATGTCCCCCCCCCCCTTCACCCCCGTTCTTTGTTCCCTACCAAATTGTTGTAACTCGCCGTACACTACTTCCTTGCTATTCCTTTGTGCGACAGACAATACAATTCTTTTCTATATCCATTATGTGTCACTATTTGATTTTGTACTGATGTGTCCATCCATCACCGTGATACAATTCGTGTGCACATTGACGGCAAATCACCTCACGCCCTGTTTTACTTTGATCTTGTTGCCGCAAGGAGGATTATGCATTTAAAACAACTTGCTTGACTTTGAAGAACATTTCCTTTCGGATGAAGCCCAAAATAACATTCGGGTAAAACCGCGCGCTGAACAGGAGATTCAGCCATTCTCGCCGCTCTACAATAAACATAGGGTTAAAATAGTGGGATGTGCAACACTGGTATCAGCGATTTCACGCGCTCTGCAACGCATTCAGTCTCGCTCGACTCGCTCTAAAGTTTCAATGTCTCTTCAACGCAATACAGATTCGAGTTGGCGAATCTGCGATTCTAAGTTCGTCTGCACAGTGATTGCAACCAATTAAGTCCATACCTGCTAATCAATGTATTATTTTGTCTGTATATTACAAATTAAATAACTGTTTTCTTGCAAGTAAATAAAAATCCTATACACAACGGTTTTTCTTAATTTAAATATGAATATAGCTACTAGTCAACATATTTTTACAGATCTCGTTCGAGGAAATCTTTGAAAGCAAAGGAAATTTTAGTCATAAATTTTACGTTCTGTACACTCTTATTATTTAAAATCTTAGTTTTGGAATTTTGAATTTTGAAAACTGACGAATGCATCTAGTACTTGGATTGAGTGATAAATCTAAAAAAAACACGAAGTTCTGATCTGGTTCATGCCCTTTACAATCAATTTTTCCGCCTAATGCACTTTTTAACTTTAATTTTTCTAATGGAATACTAATTAATGAACTTTATTTCGGTCATCGACTAAATTAATAATAATAATAATGTTTTTTCTAATTTGATATGAAGGATGTCAATTTCTATGGGGTCAATAGACCTGTTTGTCCTCTACTCCCAACACCAATGTTTCTTTCCAACTAACAGATTTTAAAATTACAAGAATTTACCCAGTTGAATGTGTCCTGTATTAGGATTCTAAATTGAAAGCGCTTTACTGCAAAATATTCACGTATTCACCTGACTGCATCATTAATTTCTTATAATTAATTTTCTTAAAGTGGCAATCTATTACTATTGATTTATTAGATTTATTACTATTGCAAATCGCTCACTTCCACGAGTGGCGTCTTGTCGCCGTTTCGACGTTGCAAATCGCTCATTTCCACGAGTGGCGCCGTCCCAGTATTGCAAATCGCTCACTTCCACGAGTGTGTGTGTGTGTGTGTGTGTGTGTTTGTGTTTGTTTGTATTTTTTTTTTTTTTGTGTAGTAGTTGTGGTGTGTGTGTGTTTATATTGTGTTATAGTTGTGATGTGTTTGTGTGTGTCTTGTGTAGTAGTTATGCTGTCTAATGTGTTTGTGTTCGTCTTGTGTAGTAATTGTGCTGTCTAATATGTTTGTGTTTGTCTTGTGTAGTAGTTCCTCCATTCATATCGGGGGTTAGGCGTAGAGCTGACAACTCTGCACTGTAAAAAGACATGTCAAGAAACAGAAATATAAGGCCATGGATGTTCCCAAGGTAAAATATTCCGGAGGTAAAATAGTCCCCCGTTCGGATCTCCGGGTGGGGACTACTTTGGGAGGTCCCTGGACTAAGGATAAGATCTACGTTAGGAATAAGGATATTAAATTAGGCACCTGGAATGTTCTGAGCCTTTACCGGCCTGGGGCATTTCAGTGTACAGTTAATGAGATAGTCAAGTATAAATTAGATGTAGTAGCTGTCCAGGAAGTTAGGTGGCCAGGAGAAGGGAATTGTAAAACTAAAAATTATACTTTTTTGTATGGTGGTACTGAAAATCATAATTTTGGAACAGGCTTTTTCATAAATAATAGAATTATCTCAGCTCTTAAAACAGTAGAATTTATTAATGATAGGATATCATATGCAGTTTTACAGGGTAGGTGGTGTAAAATTATTTTAATAAACATACATGCACCAACGGAAGATAAAGATGATAATACTAAAGATGATTTTTATACAGAGTTAGAACAGGTCTTTGATAAATTTTCTCAGTATGATATGAAAATTCTGTTAGGTGACTGTAATGCACAGATTGGCAAAGAAGATACATTTAAACCCACGATTGGTAAAGAAAGTCTTCATGAATTAAGTAATGATAATGGTATAAGATTGATTACTTTTGCAACCTCAAAGAATTTAATTGTGAAAAGTACCACTTTTAAACATAAAGATATCCATAAATATACCTGGTCTTCTCCAGATGGTAAAACTCATAATCAGATAGATCATATTCTCATTGATAAGAGAAGGCATACTAGTATAATTGACGTTCGTACACATAGAGGTGCTGACTGTACCAGTGACCATTATTTAGTAATTGCTAAATTAAGAGAGAGACTCTCAGTGATAAATCATAAGCAACAAAATCTAAAAGTTCTAAAATTTGATACAGGAAAGTTTACTGATGAAAGAATTAAGAAAGATTACCAAATTAAACTGTCAAATAGATTTGATGTTTTGCAGGATTTAAATGATGATGAAAATATAAATGAAACAGACGTAAATAAGAATTGGGAGCACATACGTAATGCAATAGAATCAGCAGCTAAAGAAAGTATAGGATACCATAAACCGAGAAAAAGTAAGCCATGGTTTGATAATGAATGTCATAATCTAATAGAAATAAGAAATCAGGCTAGACTTAGGTGGTTAAATAACTCTGACGATACAAATCTAAACAATTATAATAGAATAAAGCGAGAAGTTAACCGCACGTTTAGAAGTAAAAAAAGAGATTACTTGAAAAGCAAAATTAACGAAATTGAAACAAACAGCAAAAATAAAAATATCAGAGATTTATATAAAGGTGTAAATGAGTTTAGAAAGGGGTGGCAACCTAAAGTAAACTTGATAAAAGATAAAGACGGTGATTTTCTTTCTGACCCAAGCGATATTCTAAATAGATGGAAGAACTACTTTAATGACCTTTTAAATGTCCATGTAGGAGATAAATCAGAAGTAAATGAAGTACACACAGCAGAACCTTTAGTTCCAGAACCAAACTTGACTGAAGTTAAAGATGCTATTAAAAGGCTAAAGAATAACAAAGCACCTGGCATTGATTTAATACCAGCTGAGTTAATTAAATATGGTGGAAATTCATTAATATGTCAAATTCATAAATTAATTTGTTTAATATGGAATAAAGAAGAAATCCCTCAACAGTGGAAAGAATCCATAATTGTTCCTGTGTTTAAAAAAGGTGATAAAATGAACTGCAATAATTACCGTGGAATTTCTCTACTCTCAACAACATACAAAATATTGTCTAACATTCTTTTAACAAGACTAACCCCATATGCTAATGAAATTATAGGTGATTATCAATGTGGATTTAAACGTAACAGATCAACTACAGATCAAATTTTTCACATCAGACAGACACTTGAAAAAAAGTGGGAATATAATCAAAATGTCCATCAGCTATTCATTGATTTCAAAAAAGCATATGATTCGGTCAAAAGAGATAAATTATATAACATATTAGTAGAGTTTGGAATACCTAAGAAGCTTGTTAGTATGATAAAAATATGCACCAGTGAAACAGAAAGTAAAATTCGTGTGGGTAATAATATGTCTGACAAATTTATAATTCATGATGGGTTAAAACAAGGAGATGCATTATCTCCATTGCTCTTTAATTTTGCCTTAGAATATGCTGTAAGGAAGGTAAAAGAAACTAAAGAAGGACTAAAATTAAATGGTGTGACTCAGTTGTTAGCATATGCAGATGATGTAGACTTACTGGGGGATGATATAAATACGATTAAGAATAATGCTAAAATATTTTTCAAAACTGCTAAAGAGATAGGTTTGGAAGTTAACAAAGAGAAAACTAAATATATGCTTACAGGCCGAAACCAAGTGTTAGGTAATAATCAAAATCTAATTATTGATAACAACTCGTTTGAACCAGTTTCCAAATTCAAATACTTAGGAGTAATATTAACAAATGAAAATTATATTAAAGAGGAAATAAAAAGTAGGCTTAATTCAGGAAATGCATGTTACTTCTCTCTTCATAAACTTTTGTCTTCTCGTTTAATATCCAAGAAACTAAAAGTTAAAATATACAAAACAGTAATTTTGCCTGTAGTATTATATGGGTGTGAAACTTGGTCCCTTACATTGAAAGAGGAACATAAATTCAGAGTATTTGAAAATAAGATCCTTAGGAAAATATTTGGACCTAAAAGGGATGAGGAGACAGGTGAGTGGAGAAGGTTACATATTTTAGAACTACATAATTTGTATTCATGTCCAGATATTATTAGAATAATTAAATCAAGAAGACTTAGGTGGGCAGGCCATGTGGCACGAATGGGAGAGGAAAGAGGAGTTTACAGGGTTCTTGTTGGGAAACCTGATGGTAAGAGACCAGTAGGAAGGCCAAGACGAAGATGGAGGGACAACGTTGAGATGGACCTAAAGGAAATCGGTAGGGATGGAAAAGAGTATATAGATCTTGCTCAAGATAGGGACAGATGGAAGGCCTGTGTTGCTGCAGCCATGAACCTTCGGGTTTAAGAAGGCTAGAGAGTTAGTTAGTTAGTGTCCATCCATCTTACCGAATCCCACACCCCCACTAGATATCATTTTTTCTATTTTATCATATTATTTCTAGTGCCCAAATGTGTACGTGTTCCTCTTTTGTTTCCAGCACTTGCTTCTTAACGCAGTGATAGCCTATCGTTACGTTGTAGCTCATTTTTGCTTGCACGGTGTGTGTGTGTGTAAAGCCGGCTTTTTTGAATGGACTGGGTTTTTTTTTTCGATAAAAAGCTGGCTTGAAATTTTGCAAAGTTTACCAATTGTGGCTAACCTATTTCACTTGCAGTGTTAGAAGAGTTTAGAGGTTCGTAATGTCATATTTTGAAATTAGCTAAATAATGTTACATGGTGTAGCAACGAAGAGACACATACTTGACATTTCTTCTACAGGGTGTCCAAAAAGTCAAGGAACCAAGACTTTGAACGTACAATACTTTTGTACAAATAGTTATTGAGACATGAATCTTCTACTAGGTATTAACTTTGTCCATGTGGATATTTTTAAAACTTTAAACTAGAAAATTGTGCTGTTCATGAACATTCAGTATGGTGGAAAGTTACTAAGGTTTAAAAAAAAATGTACGAAGTGAAAATGAGCATGGATGAATTACAACTATGGAGTCGCTTGCAAGAAGTTTTCAATATGTACCGTTGGTCTCTGGAGGTATTTACCGAATTGATAAAAGAATGTCCAAATGAAAGAAATATTTGAAATTTATTGTATGAACCTAACCTAACCTATTTTTTGTACAATAAATTTCAAATATTTTCTTTCATCTGGACACTGACTATCATAACCAGATGTCAGGCACATCTGATACTGCCCTCTGACCCAATCAATGTTGCCAGTAGACCACTTAATTTTTTAAAAATGCTTCTTCGTGAACAAGTTATAATTACCCCCTAAATCGTCTGTAATGCATAAAAATTTATTGTTCTTTTATCAATTGTGTAAACTGCCCACAGAGACCATCGATACACGTTGAAAAGCTTTTCAAGCGCCTTCACAGCTGTCTCTTATCCATGTTTGTTTTTACTTCATACAAAAACTTTTTCTTACACTAGAGTACTGCATGGGACCACTTTCGTTCGCTGATACTCGTTCGAGTCTCCCACGCTCAAACATGCTACCACAGTCTCTCTAGTCCTTTCATGTGCATGCTCGTGCGTCTGGTTGATTCTGACATTAAATGGCAATCGTGCGGACGTGTGCTTTCAGTCTGAGTTATTGGCCCTGCTGTGACACACCTGATAGTGGTTCATGTTTGTTTGGGTTCGGTTGAAAGTTCGTGCTTACAATCAGTGGTTCGTGATTACAGTAACAATGCAGTACAGTATGAGTCAGTACTCAGTGGAACAGCGTGTGTTGATCGTTTGCACATACTGAAAAACCGAATCCATAAAGGCATGCTAGCAACAATTTATTACGAGTTTTGGGGTCCAGAAACTGCCAGAAAAGTTCTCCATTCAATATTTGGTGAATGAACTGGATACAACCTGTGCAGGCAGGCATCCATTTATGCTCTTGAAGACCACTACTCCAGACACATATCCAGGAATATCTTTCGAATCAATGCCGAACACCATTTTTATGGGGTATAGATAGAACCTCACAATTGTATGTTTAAGGCCAGTGGTGGCAATTGGGTTCCAAAACGAGGGGAGGGGTGGGGGATTGCAAGAAAAGTTTACTTTCTCGTGTTAGACAAAGCTTAGCATTAAGAGGCTATAGTGTGATAGTGTGAAGGCAAAAAAAATTGGGTGCAATTATCCCTTAAATCGTTGTCACTGTTTACTCACTGCTTACTCATTAATCTCCAATTACGTGCCCAAGGGAGGGTTGATGGGGTCATAACCCCATTTGACCCATTTCAATCAGAACGTGAAATCGAAACATTTTTTACCACTCGACTCATCTGTTTCCATGCATTAACTTTGTATGCCGGAACCATCTCAGTATGTGTGTTTGTCCATTTCTTCTCATCAGGCATCAAAACATATATGTATCAGAAGTGTTTTTACGAAGCTGATACATATGCACAAGATGGACAATTCACTCGACAACGTGAGATTCAAACTGTGGGCTGCGAACTGGACGCAGATAGTTCTCGAATATTTCTCTCTGATTCGAGCCTGAACACCACTAATGTGTCTTGCCCTCCTATGTTTGGTGCCTCCCCGATGGCGCAGTGGTAGCGTCGCCGCCTTGTAATCAGGGTTCGATACCCTGTGGAGGCACATAGTGGTTCGGATCCCACTTTAAACTCTAGGTCCAGTCTCGATTAGCCTTACTGTGCATAAAATGCACTTAAAACAACAATTCAATCAATCAATCAATCAAATCCTCCTATGTTTGCAGCTCTTATAAAACCCAATACCATAAAATTGTTCATATTCAGGCCTAAGCAATCGAAAGTGTTCAAAACTGTCTGTCAGAACTTCCGCAGTCTTGTCATATATCGGCACGAAACAAAGGAAGTCTTCTAGAATACAGCTGGATCGCGAAACAATTAGTGCAAAGTGAAAACCCTTCCGTTCCCAACACATCTAATCTTTCGTCTCCCAAAATGATCAAATGCTTACTCATTAATCTCCGTGACGTGCCCAAGGGAGTGTTGATGGGGTCAAAACCCCATTTGACCCAGTATTCCTTAAAAAAAAAAAAGAACGTCAATACAGGAAGAGATGGCAAAATGAGGACTGACTACCAAAATTTGTATGCATAACCCCTCTCCCTTCCGAAAATCCTGGGAACGCCACTGTTTATCTCGGACACATTTTTTAAAATCAACTCACCAGAATTTTTTTTTATAATTTTTAATTGGAGACTGATGCCGCGTTCTTCATGCAGGTTTGGATAATATTCTTTAGGGCACTGTCGCCTGCCTTCGCACCTGACCTTCACAAAGCCCTAATTATCCATTCTTGTGACTTGGATCTTCAAGACTTAGGAAGATTTCAGACCGAAGAGACACGCGATACATGTCGTTTGGAATGAGCCAATCAACAGCAACGTTTCACACCGTAGCGACAAAATATACCGCACGAACCTACTTTCGACTTGTGAAATCCTCAGGCGACACGGTGTGGAATCTCCCTTAGTAGGCCACTGTCATCGTCACCTCGAAGCGGTAGCTCTTGTTAACCACAGAAGAAGAAAAAAACCAACCGGTGGGAATGTCCCTCAGTCTTCTTCCTCCTTTATTTTCTGGGCTTGTTCACTGTACAAGCAATCTTACGATTTGACACATACAGGACATGTACTATGTAGGCATTTTAACGAAAAATCAGTCGAAGTCAAGGGTGGCTCTGTGGCTCAGTTGGTAGAGGCCTGATTCAGGTCCTGGTAGAGCCTACAATTTCCTAAAATGTCTACTTCTTCTTGTTTTCTCTTCTGCACATTCATAAAATTTTCGGCGGTCTCTTTATGGTAGTTAAGTGTTTGAGTGGGTGTCGAATCCAGTAAGCTTAAACAGAAGTATCCTTTTATGCCATGAAATTTTCGGACTGCATACACGAAATTCGGCCCTGGCACAACTAAATCATCACTCGAAACTTTAATTTTCAGTTGATCTGTGCAGCTTATTTATTTTTTAATAAACCGCTCCAATACCCGGTACTGCTTAAATATACACTTTAGATAGATAGAGAGAGAGAGAGAGAGAGAGAGAGAGAGAGCGAGAGAGAGAGAGAGAGAGAGAGAGAGAGAGAGAGAGAGAGAGAGAGAGAGAGAGAGAGAGAGAGAGAGAGAGAGAGAGAGAGAGAGAGAGAGAGAGACCTTCGATCTCTTCGGCCCTCGACTTGAACTATAGCACTACATTGAGGCTCCAGAAGTTCCGCTGTCGTCAATGTTTTCAGTTTTGGACCCGAACTGGAATTAGTAGTAGACTTCGTTACTTTACGGTATTTAGTTCTTTTCATTTTCAAGTCACTAGATCTTATAAAGCAACCAATGGACACTGACTGATCACTAATCGACTGCATGAACTGTCACACTTACCTTTGAATTCTCATTAACCGATTCTGTTGTACAGATCAACCAGGAAATTGAAGCAGCGTATTTATATCCTCATTATATTCTAGAACATTCCGCAGATAAAACGATTCGTTAATATTGCCAGTAGTTCAAGAACGTTCCCTCTCGCGCCTTCCAGAGATTAAAAATTACAACGAATCGTCCAACGTGTGGCGCTACCTTTGTTGTGCAGCTTCCAATTGCTGACAAGTGCCCAAGTTCGCTGAGACAACGCCGAAAGCGAAAGAGAAGTTTAGGGTTATAGAACATTCTCCGCCTTGGCTTGATAAGTATTTCTCTCCTTAAATTATAGTCACATTATTCAAGAAGACAAAAACCTAATTTTATGTAAACTAAACAATTTTCTGGGGGCTTCAGCCCCCTGATCCCCACCTTGGATACGTGTTATTATCAATAACAGAGTTACAAGACATTCTCCATCTTTCCTCGATAATTATTTCCCACCCTGAATTATACTATATAGTCACATTATTTTATTTCACACCACAAGAAACCAAAAACTTTCGGGGCGTGCTCGAGCCCCCTAACCCCCTCCCCCACCCTTGAATACGTGCCTGCATTACTCATACAGAAAATCAGGAGCGGAGAGCGAGTGAAACACACTGTAAATTTTAACATGGAGATGATTATTCATTGTGTCTTTCACTTCACGATCCGGGCCCACTTAGCTACAGCCAATTCTTGTTTTACGTGAACTACTTGTCTTCGAACAGATACCGGTCATATTTTTTGTACGAATTATTAGACACTCGAGAAAATAGCCCTTGCTGCAGCACTTTAGTTTACACCTTTGTAACTTTTCCTCACACTGAATGTTCATGAATAGCACGATTTTATAGTTTAATGTCTAAAAAATATCAGCATGGGTAAAATTAATAACTAATGTAATGTTTTTTCCTTGAAAAATGTAGTCTGGAGATAGTTCTTTCTGAAGATGTCAGAAATTTTCTCCACATTCAATTGAAAGATTCAATGATCCATTCAATGATGAATATTAAATTATTAATGTGGCCAATAATTTCGAAACCGACGAGCCAGAGTACTTCTCGCTGTCCTGACACTAAAAGATGTTTCCTTCTTCTATCTCCTGTTTTAATGTTCATAAATCAAACCTTATTTTTCAAACACTTTAATAACAAGTTAGTAGGATGGGATTTATGCTGTTAAATCGGATGTATTGTAAAAATAAGTTACCAATTGCAGAAACAGAAATCCTGATGTAATTTTTAATACTTATGAAAGTTTATTTTAAGTTCACTTGAAGATCAGATAGACTAATCAGGACTTGCTGCTGATCCCACTTTAAATTCTATATTCAGTCACGATTAGATTATCTGTGCATAAAGTGGACTTTAAACAAAGAAACCTAAACTCCAACAAACCAGTGGACAATGTGGCTTCACCGGGTATCGAACCTCAGTACAGGACTTTACTGAGCTATTGGGAAGCCTCTTGAGTAATGTCCTTCAAAAGTACAAAGGCAATCGAACGGACCTGCACCCTCAAAATCTTAGGTTCTATTCACTAACTTTTGGGAGAAAAGAATAGCAGTACATGTTGAACAGTATAAGGGAAACCTTGCAGTCACAACAGAAACGTCACGATGTCAATCTAGATGTCTGTAATTTATGACCTTCTTGTTGAATTGTCAGCAATACTCTGTTGTAAAGTTCATTTTTCGGGTCAACTCCAAGAGCACAGTGTTAGGACTTTCCCATGGGAACGTGAGATTTTAGTAGAAGCCGTGTTGAATTTTACTATTGTGACGTCGATATTACTGACCAATGAGAAGACTCTATCTAAATTTTATAAAAGTTTCTAGCTCCAGGATTTTCGAAATAAGTTTTAGTTGAATTCTATGACGAAGTGTTTAGATTAGTTAGTTAGTTCATCGGGATCTGTGAAGATACAACAAGAACATCACTGTACTGTAAGGTAAGTTGTCTCTTTTAAAATCATATTTGAAATGTTTGTTTCATGTGTATGTATATTTTTTCGCAATCTGTTAACGTTCTTTTAAATTTGTAAAATTGCTAAATAATTTAATGCGACTAATAGTGTGTAATACAGCCCCATTCCAAGTAGCTCTCCAATTACCCTCAAGATCCTGAATCAACGCAGAAATTTTGGAGCTTCCCCCGATTATGCAAAAAGCAACAAGCCGGCCTTCGTGGAGGCGTGGTTAGCACAGCGCGCTACGACGCCAGGGCTCCCGGTCTGGTCACGAGTATTATTTTTGAGTGTTCCCTTCTTCAGTTCCATAATGTCATCACTCTTCCTCATCGTCGCGATTAGGCAAAAGTGGCCGGAAAGCGATACTGAAGAACAGAAGTCAAATCAATATCATAAGCTGAAAAATTTAGTTGTTTTAGACATTTCAGATCTTGATCTTCAAGTCTAGGGGTGGCGATCGCATTAAATTATTATGTTAATTAAAAATTCATTATCGTTGTTGGATACTAATCAGCATAGCCTGATTCATGCCTCGGCTACGTCCGTCCGTCCGTGTCACCTGTCAATATCTCTAAAGACAAATTTGGTTGACTTAACAAACAGCTAATCAACGCAACTTATATTAACTTGATCGGCTAGATCTGGCTATCGGAGACAACGGTAGATCTAAAAATAGCGTCGATATTTCTGAAGCTATCAAAAGTACAGATCTGAAATTTTCTGAAATTGAAAGACACAGAATTTGTCAGTCTATGGCAGTATAACCGAATGTCAACACTGATTAATTACCTTCGGTTCCCATGTCATCTACACAGGGGCGTCGCCACAGGGTGGGCTAGAGCCCACCCTAAAATAGTCTCAGCCGACCCATCTGCCCACCCAAATAGAATAAATACATGACATGCATTATTTACATAACTAAAAATAACAAACTAGAAAATAATTATATTATAAACACACAAATCGACCTTAACAATTGACTATCATAACTCAGTTTCACTTAAAAAGTGAAGGACGTTTCTAGTTTCTCTATCTCAGTTTGTTTTCTTTCATTAACATGCGAAGTGTATTAACGCATTTTCCTCAGAAAAAATTCGACAATATAAAGAGAAGTTTCCAAGGTGATTTGTATAAATCTTTTAAATGGTTCGAATACAGCGTTCAAGCTGATTCAGCCTTTTGCTTCCCCATGAACTTTGGAACTGAAATTAAACATAGGATAGTGCTGGAAACGTGCTCTGGATAAAGATTCTGGTTTTCGAAAACATGACAACAGTCAGACTCATAAAGCAAAGCTGCTCAGTTATCGTGGGAGTCCTACATTAAAATGAAAGAACAAGGTAAAGAAGTGTCAGTTTAAATAAGTGAAGCACATGCGGCTCAAGTAAAAGAAAACAGAATATTTGATACAAATAATAGACATATTTCGATACACTGCTGTTCAGGGAATAGCGCAAAGAGGGCGTCATTAGTCCGACCAAAGTTCTAATAAAGTAAATTTCCTTAAATTGCTTCACCTCTCATCAAAAACCAATTATTTCATTACATAATTACATGCTTTTTATGAGTTACTAAAACTAATATTCATGTGCAGTTATATTTTTAAATCTTAAATTCTCATAATTTATTCTTCACCGTAGTTTTCGTCTTTTCGTTCGTTAGTGCGTGTGTGTTTCTATGTTTGTCAATAAATCGACCAACATTGAGCGTTCGCATTTCCATCACCCTAAAAACGCAGGCTCGGAGCAAGCGGAGCGACCGCGCTAGGATCCGTCTTCTGGGGGCGCCAAAATTATCAAATTAAACTTTTAACACAAGTAAAAACAATGAGAGTCCTCCTCCGTAGTCGAGCGGGTTAAGGCGTTCACTCGTCTTGAGATCGTTCGCTGCGGGACGGCGTAGGTTCGAATCCGGCTCTGGTCGGAATTTATTCGGCCTACGTATAGGGCCGGTGGCAACCCACCATCGTGAGGAAATTTGGAAGCTCCGAGTGAGTGAGTGAGCGTAACCCGGTCAAGAAGACCTACAATAACGGCTCGGGATACATCGGGCTGACCCCCCGACTATTCCACTACTGGTTGCAGATCTCCACGCTTAGAGGTGACGAAGGAAAGTGTGGGAGGGAGACCGGCAGTCGGTAGGTAAGCCAAGGCCCTTCATGGGCTGTCGCGCTAAGGATTATTATTATTATTATTATTATTATTATTATTATAAAAACAATGAGAAGACCTACGAAAATTAATTATTTTTTCAATAAATTTGATTAAAATGGTTATTCCAGAATTCTATTTATTATTCCAGTAACTGTGACTAAATACAAGAAAACTTGGTAATTCATGAACTTTTAAAACTAATATTAGTTTTATGTGTAGTACTTAATATGTAACTTCCCACCAAATATTTCAAAGTGGGCCCAAGTCTTTTCATATTCAAATAAGAACTGCGACAAATTTCCCTCATGGTTCACACCTGTTAAGTGTTACAGATTATTTTAGATTTTTAGCTATAGTGTGATAAGGTAGTTTAATTTTGTTTTAATTGTTAAACACTTCCAAAGGGGGGGTAGCTAACTGTTGTACGTCCTTTACTCTCTGACGTCATCAATGATATGTATACGTTGTAGTACTTCCGATATTTTTACTAAGGGGCTCTCAATATTTTTTAGTTGCATGGGAGCCTCAGGGTACTGTGCTAAGCCACTGCACGTAGTATTATCATATTATCTTGCGGTTGGTGTTATATGAATCCTGATACGTTCCTTCTCTAAAACAAGCATCGGATAGCTACCTGAAAAAGCAGTGATCTAAAAATATTAACACTGATTACTAAATAAGAAGTCCACAGTCTCACAAGTTACCATTTTCCTCCAAAATGGTTTGCTGGAGGAGAAGGGGTGGAGTGTTCACCTTAAAATTGCCCAGCGACAGACTGGAAACAACATTTTGTCATGGCATCATGGTTACCAGGTCCACATGAAAATGTGGTAAACTTGCAAAGAAGATTTGTGTTCGCGTGTTCGATCTTGTAAATATCTCTTTATCAAACTTATCAGTAATGTACATTTTACTTCAGTTAAATAACATTTGTGTCGCCTCTTCGTAAATTTAATGGCTAACATCGACTTTTTCGGGAAGGGTAATTTTTAATAAGCAACCTCCAAACCAATTTAGATTTGTCAATTTTTTATATAATTTATAAGGCTCGCCTAAGTATTTATAGGCGACTCAATTTTAATTCGATATTCATTCTTAATCTTCTTAAATGTGTAACGAGCTGTCCAATTCAAAGTATATCCTTTCTGGTGCAGATTTGAAGAAATTGTGAAGTTTCGTGAGATTTATCCCTATCGAAGAAAGAAATGCCATCCACAAGGACGACGAAATGCCACGTTTTCAAATTATTATATGCGTGTAATGTCCTAAAAATTTAACAATGTTCGATAGCGTCTTGCAACTCGGGGGCGGTGCCAGACAATTTTGACCGGGTGGGCAGGATCCACATATTTATACAACCTTAGTGACAATGAAGTTCGACCAGTCACAAAAATAGGAGTGCGTTGTGAAAGAAGGAGAACACATGCATATGCTGAACATATTTTATTCAGCAGGCTACATGGAACAAAGGAAAATATAAATTTCCGCTGCAACGCAGCAATGTATGGTGTCCACACAAAATAAAACATTTTCGTCCATCTACACGTGACATTGAAGTTCGACCACTGTTAGAGGGGATCCTGTTTACCATTGTGTGACGCCGCCCCGTCGGCGAATAACTGTGGCAATGCGTCGGGGCATGCTGCGGACGAGTCGTTCAAGGTATTCCACATCGATGCGGTGCCATTCCTCCTGCAGGCAGGCGATAAGAGCAGCCACTGTCGTGGGTCCCCTCTGTTGCACACGTCGCTTAAGAACACGCCACACATTCTCAATGGGCGAGAGGTCGGGACTCGATGGTGGCCATGGCAGAGTTCGCACGTGATGGCGAGTCAACCATTCTCTTGTCAGCCGCGCTGTATGAGGCCTGGCATTGTCGTGTTGAAAGATGAGACGCCGCCTGTGGAACAGGTGCCTTCGCACTGTGGGAAGATGCCGCTCCAGTATGCGTGTATAGGCGTGTGCATTCACAATGCCCTCACAGACGTGTAGTGGGCCAACCCCAGATGCCGTCATGCATCCCCATACCATCACTGACGCAGGTTTTTGTACCCGACGTGCATAACATTTTGCTTCATTCTGTTCCTCCTTCCGACAAATGACTGTTTTCCGTATTTTCCCGTACACAACATTGAAAATGGATTCGTCCGTCCACAAAACCCTGTTCCACTGCCGAAATGTCCATCCCCAGTACATTCGTGCCCACCGTAGTCGATTGCCTTTGTTCAACATGGAAAGGAAGGGTTTACGTTTCGCCTTGAACACTCGGTAACCGCATTGCTGTAGGTAACGGCGAATGGTTCTGGTTGACACTTCAATGTGAAAGCGTTCTCGAGTCCACAGTCGTAATTCGGCCACAGAAACATGATTGTTGGTCTGGATATAGCGCCTAAATATCCGTAGGTCATTCAGCTCAGCAGGCGTTTTCGACCGGGGGCCTTACCTGGCTCTGTAGTACCCGTATTTTGGTGGTGTTTGATGATGCAGTGGACGGTTGACTTGGGTAAGTTCAGTTGGCGCCCTATTTCCCGTTCACTGAGTCCATCCCGTTGCAACTCCACCACTCTTCTCCTCACGGCGCTGTCAATAGGTTTGCCCCTGGCCATGGTGATGATGCACTGCGGTTCCTCGCTGCACAGCACGCGCTTATATACGGCGGACTCCCTTATCGTGTCCGTGACGTCATGCTTCCGTCGAATGCGCCACTATCTGGAATTTTCTGTATGGGTCTGGTGCCTGGTCGAAGTTCAATGTCACGCGTATAGTTCCCCGTTTTCGGTCTTTACGTGACCTTGGGTGCAACATGCTGGGATCACGATTCTTGCCTGCTCACACGCCTCCTCTTACACACATGCGTCACTTCTGCGGGTCACCCATTCCACCGCCTATGCCTCTGTGCATTTAATCACGTATTCCTTTCTGGTCGAACTTCATTGTCACCAAGGTTGTAGATTAGGGTGGGCAGTGTATGTATGTATGTATATATGCACACATACATAATCAGGGCTCGAAAAATCCCGGTCGCCAGATCGCCATGGCGACTAAAAATTTCAGCCTGGTGACTGTGTATGCTGTAATATGTACGAACTTTTGATGATTCTAAGTTCAAATTGCAGTACAGCTTAAGTTAGCAAATTATATTTTTTTTAATCAACGTTGTGAACATTCCAAAGTGTCAGTAATAATTTCTTACTCTTTGTCCCCCAACACCCCATTTCCTGCTTTCTCAAATAATTTAGCGATGTTTTGAATACCGTGATGCTCAGCATCTCATACAGAGTGTTTCAAAAGTCGCACAACTCAAACTTTGGAAATGTGGTATATCATGAAAATCAAAAGAGATATTTACACCGGGTTTTCTGCATTATAAAGCCTCATACATTGAGATATATTTCAATGCTTAAAATTCTCAGTTCACTCCATACAGAAAATTATATAAATTAATAACTGACGGAAAGCACCATTCAAATTTTTCCAGAAATGAACTTCTGAGTAAGAAAAATATGTAAGAAATTATCGAAGGGTGTGTCATAATTAGACATTTATGACTGATGCCATGTCATTTGCGACCAATATTGGTCATGAGCAACATTTGATGAATTTTTGACTGGCGATTTTATGGGTTGAACGAAAAGTGCCATTTTTGGGACATATCTTCGTATATGGCAACATTAGCAGATCGAAATATTGCCAACAGTCGCAAACATGTGTCTAAGTATTGGCTATACATTTACGTGAAAAATCGTAAATCAAGATTTTGTGCCGAAATTGGACTCTTGAGAGAATCCTACGCTTCCCCTGGTTACATTGAATTCTCTTCGCTCACTTTCGCCGCTACTGTGCCTGTTTGTTTTAATTGATTCAGTATGGCGTATTCATTGGAGCAGTGCCTGTGCATTGCTGAAGAGTATTTTACTACTCATTCTTACACTCATGTGCAAGAAGTTTTCAAAGAAAAATGCCCTGCTTGTGCTGTGGCTACCTCACAAAGCAACTGTTTTACAACCAAACACCAACACATGATCCTACAAATTGTTTAAGAGTTGGTATTTATGGTTGAAAATTAGTTCTCAGATGTTTTCAGCAAATGAACAATGTTTTTTTTTTAAATAATGTAATTGCCTTTATTTAGATAAATGCTAACATAAATTTATGAACCCAGTGATAGCTTACAGGATTAGTTTAGTGCAGAAAACCCGGAGTAAATATCTCTTACGATTTTCATGATATACATTTTCAAAGTTTAAATTGTGCGACATTTGAAACATACTGTAGTATGCACAATTGCTAGTAGGTGGTTTCCTGGCGCCTAGCTTTGAAGAAATTTTTTCGAGCACTGTACATAATATATATATATATTCATTCACAAACATGTATTCTCTCTCCCTCTTTCTCTCGATTTCGTTTGTATTTCTTTCCTAATTTATTTTTGTTGGTGCACATTTTCTTATTTATCCTTTGCATACCTTTTCCTCACGTTTGTCAATTTTTCTCTCTCACACACATGCGTAACCCTTTTGCCACTTCTTCTAATCAAATTCGTCATCTGTATTCTCTCCATTCACTCCACTTTAGAAAAAGATGGAGAAGGGACTCGATACCGCTTCCTATTGAAAACCACCTGGCAGGTCCTGGCCCTCAAAGATCTGCTTGCTGCTCAGGGTTTTTTCCTCTCAATCATTTCTTATGTCTCTTCTATATTGATATAAGCTCCATATTTCTCTCTCATTTAAGTCTTTCTTCCATTCAGTGTATTACCCGATCCATGCTTTCAACTATGTACTTCGTTCTGTGTAGTGGATATATTGTCTCACTGTATCCCTTCAAGTTAGGAAAGAATTTCCAACATACTACTTTATTAGGTGAACGTAGAAAATAAAATGTTGTTTGATTCATGTTAAAATTATGAAACATATGGAAAAAAATGTTTACCAATGCAAGAGACAGCGAAAGTCATTAGGTTGCAAGAAGTATTTATATTTGTGAAAGGAGAGGGGAAAGCTTCGCCCAACATGGAGGTAAGCCGTCTAGCAGCTAAAATACTTGAAATGTAATTTAAGCATACCCGATCGAGTCCGTGAACTTAGCTCGCCACTTGTCTAGAAAAATAACCAAATTTTGTCCATCGTTAGTCTACGTTAGTGCTCGTTTCTGCCGTAAACAGTTTCGTTAGTGCTCCTATAATTCCAAAATTAGGGCAATTCCAAAATGGGGCGGGCTAACTTCACGTAGCCCGCCACTTATCTAGAAACCTCATGAAACTTTGTCCATCGTTAGTGCTACGTTAGTACTGTTTTCTGCCGTAAAGACTTTCGTTAGTGCTGCTATATTTTTGGAACACGGGCGTTCCAAAATGGGGTGGGTTAACTTCACGGTTTTCGAATTTTCCACAAAACAACCGAAATTTTGCCAATTGGGTGGTGATCTTTTGGGGACTGCCACTGGTAAACTAATTAATATCTTGATTAATATATGTGTGCTTGTTAAAATAAATAGTGTGCTTTCGTGTGCTAACGAATGCCTAAAAGATAGTACAATTTGGTTGCTCAAAAATATTTTTTTGATTTGTGGCCATTTTATCTTGATATCAAGCCAGAATCGCCACAATAAACTCCTTAATATCTTGATTAATATTTGTGTGCTTATTAAAATAAATAGTGTGCTTTCGTGTGCTAACGAATGCCTAAAAGATAGTGCAATTTGGTTGCTCAAAAATATTTTTTTGATTTGTGGCCATTTTATCTTGATATGAAGCCAGAATCGCCACAATAAACTCCTTAATATTTTGATTAATATTTGTGTGCTTATTAAAATAAATAGTGTGCTTTCGTGTGCTAACGAATGCCTAAAAGATAGTTCAATTTGGTTGCTCAAAAATATTTTTTTGATTTGTGGCCATTTTATCTTGATATCAAGCCAGAATCGCCACAATAAACTCCTTAATATCTTGGTTAATATTTGTGTGCTTATTAAAATAAATAGTGTGCTTTCGTGTGCTAACGAATGCCTAAAAGATAGTACAATTTGGTTGCTCAAAAATATTTCTTTGATTTGTGGCGATTTTATCTTGATATCAAGCCAGAATCGCCACAATAAACTCCTTAATATCTTGATTAATATTTGTGTGCTTATTAAAATAAATAGTGTGCTTTCGTGTGCTAACGAATGCCTAAAAGATAGTGCAATTTGGTTGCTCAAAAATATTTTTTTGATTTGTGGCGATTTTATCTTGATATCAAGCTAGAATCGCAACAATAAACTCCTTAATATCTTGATTAATATTTGTGTGCTTATTAAAATAAATAGTGTGCTTTCGTGTGCTAACGAATGCCTAAAAGATAGTACAATTTGGTTGCTCAAAAATATTTTTTTTGATTTGTGGCGATTTTATCTTGATATCAAGCCAGAATCGCCACAATAAACTCCTTAATATCTTGATTAATATTTGTGTGCTTATTAAAATAAATAGTGTGCTTTCGTGTGCTAACGAATGCCTAAAAGATAGTACAATTTGGTTGCTCAAAAATATTTTTTTGATTTGTGGCCATTTTATCTTGATATCAAGCCAGAATCGCAACAATAAACTCCTTAATATCTTGATTAATATTTGTGTGCTTATTAAAATAAATAGTGTGCTTTCGTGTGCTAACGAATGCCTAAAAGATAGTACAATTTGGTTGCTCAAAAATATTTTTTTGATTTGTGGCCATTTTATCTTGATATCAAGCCAGAATCGCAACAATAAACTCCTTAATATCTTGATTAATATTTGTGTGCTTATTAAAATAAATAGTGTGCTTTCGTGTGCTAACGAATGCCTAAAAGGCAGTACAATTTGGTTGCTCAAAAATATTTTTTTTTATTTGTGGCGATTTTATCTTGATATCAAGCCAGAATCGCCACAATAAACTCCTTAATATCTTGATTAATATTTGTGTGCTTATTAAAATAAATAGTGTGCTTTCGTGTGCTAACGATGTGCAAACGTTTGAGATATAATTTCATAATTTATTAATATGTGGCGATTCCCACTTGACGTACGTAGAACTTGGTGACTTGGGGCGAAGGAAACCGTTACTTCGAGAAGCCCAAACTCTTAGGAATTCTCTGGGGTTAAGAACCTCGCCCGGCCTGGGACGCCCCCTACAAATGCATACAAACCGAGCGAGCGGCGTTTTGTTTATGGCCTCACCCAACCTCCCAGGCGCATCGGCGGTCTTGCCCGTATCAGCGCATGCAACAGCTCTGTGTTGTCTTTCTTCTTTTTTCTTATTTTGTTGCTTCCTTTTATATCGAGCATTATTGCTATGTCGTCTGTGTATCTGACAAATTTGTATTACATGTGTATGTGTACCACACGTGGCAAAGGAAAGCTCATTCCGGATACGAAATCATACGTATGTGAAATTTGAAATATGTTTTTCATTTTTTGTGCCATTGCTTATCATTTCACAAAAAAGCCAATACAATAGATGCGATTAGGGGGGCGTGGGGGCAGTTGCTCTCCCCACTTTTTGTCCCCGCATTATTGTCTCTGAGTGGCTAAGCCTCGTCTATAAAGAGAAAGTAGGTTTCATGTGGTATAATAATAATAATAATAATAATAATAACCCGTGGTACAACATCCCGAGAGGGCCTGGCCCTACCTACCTCACTCCCGAACATGATGTAAATGTGAAAAAGAAATAAATGATACTAATATAGACATGGTTTTTAAAAGCGCAATACACAGACAATCCCGCTCAAAATTTCCACTCGCACACGCGCCCGCGAAGTACATGTGTGTGTGTGCGTACATACGTATATACCTCCAGCATATCTTGATGTAGGGTCTATTCTGGATCAGGAAATTGGGCTTTAGTTTTACAACCAGTGGCGTAGCGGCCGCCCCCGCAACACCCGCAGTGGAAGGGGAAGTGCAAGGGGCCCAGCAATGTTCTCTATGTGGTCCTGAAATTTTGTATAGTCTCAGAAATTCAACAGATCGCATCCCTTATATACAAACATTCGATTTCGGAAACAATTCGAACTGGAATTTTTTTCGGGTGAGCACTGAATAGAAAGAACCGCTCTTTGTCTTTCTCATATTCAAATTAGAATTGAAATGAATTTCCCATGTTGTCCACACCTATTATATTTTTTGCTATAATCCGACAATTGTGGTTCATTTTTCTTTTAACTGTCACATTTCAAAGCGGCTCAAAAACTGAGAGGATGTGGGGCGCAAGAAGCAGTTGCCCCCTTGCCCTAAGAGCAGCCACGCCCTTGAGTCGTGTATTCCACATCCCTTTTGAGGCGCAGAGTGAACAGAGAACAGCGCCGCTGTTTACAACACTAGTACATTATAATATATCTCTCTCTTAGATACATTAGTACTAGTACTTATTACAACAATAATAACATAATTGATTGATTGATTGAATTTATTGTACTTCGCTTTTCTGCCGCTTTTGGCTAATCGCGAGAATGGTAGATGAAATGGATGAAAGGACAATCACAAACATAATATGTAACATATATTATATGGACAAGATGAGCCCCACCAGAAATTGGTTGGTTGATTTGGTGTTTTAAGTCCACTTTATACACAGTAAGGCTAATCGGGACTGGACCTACAATTTAAAGTGGGATCCGAACCACTATGTGCCTCCACCGGGTATCGAACCCGGGATCCCTTGATTAAAAGGCGACGACGCTACCACTGCGCCATCGGGCCCACCAGAAATTCATTTGTGCCAGTGATAGAATTTTCTTTTCCCAATTCTGAGAATTTTAAAGGTACCCTTGTACACATCACTGTTCCTCTAAAAGAAAGTGAAGGGGAATCAATTATTATCGCATTTACCTCTGAAGGGAATTGAGGAGAAATTTCGGAGTAGAAAGTTTGTCAGAAGACTACGCAGGCCATGTAACAAAGGGAACGGGAAAGAACAGAACACTTTTATGACATGGCAAAATTATAAGGGGTAACAAGTAAACTAAGATTGATTAGCGTTTGGAAGACGTCAAAACATGGGAAGAGAAGAGGGTAACTTGTAAAATAAAAATGACAATCTAATAATTGGTTTTGATAAGAAAGGAGAAATGTCAAGTTACAAAAAGAGTTTGCTATGTGAGTTATTTGAAGGACATCAAACAAAAAATGCAATTACATTAACTACAACACAAATAAATAGTGAGGAATAAAAGTGAATTGGAAACACAATTTAAAATATAAATAATATTACACAGCAAAAATCATGGAACGCGCTTACAAATTGGTTAATTTGGCAGTCCTAATAACTAATAATTTACTTCTTAATAGCGGGAAACTCTCATTTTAAAAAAAAAAATCTTATTTTTAAACATAATTTGATTTTGAACGTTAAGTAAACTCTACATTGACAGATAAACAATGGATCATGCAAATTTTCCTGGGTTGTGAGTGTGTTATGATGTTTTATATCAAATATCGTTAATTCGGTTGGCTGTAATTTAGATAATTTATAAACTAATCAAACTGAAAGTTCTATCTGTAGTCCTCAGAGGAAAAAAAGCTATTATTGGACAACTTTAGAATTGCACGAAAATGAATTACTCATGTCTACTAGGTTGTTGTACTCGTAGTATACTTGACGGTAAAAAAGATTGGAGATGGAAATTTGTCACACTTTCGTACATAATTAAGAGTTAACATCGTGTTCGCGGGGAAATATTGTTGATAAATGACTATAACGTCAGGGAAGTTTAAATGAAAATAGATACAAGAGCAGATAAATACATGCAAACATTTTGTTGTGAATACAGTTCTGTAAGTAGCTGAGAGATTGTTGACGCTGTTGCAGCAAATGTTGAGGCTGAAATCTGACCTTGTTTCTGCAAGCGGTCGAAGCAGATGCTCGCACAGGGAATTCAATTTAGTTAATTTGGACTTCTCGATTTTTTCCGGGCGTGTGGTCTCTTTAAGTGTTTTGGAAAGCGTTAATTGCCCCGATGTTGACCCAGGAGTCAGGCGCAGCAGGTATGACCCGGATTGGCAACGGAGGAGTCATTAGGAGGCGAGTATTTTCACTCATTGCCTGACTATCGCTCGGACCGGCTCCGTATGGTAATCGGGGAATCGAACAATAGTGGGAAAAGCGCTCGTAAATGTTCATAGGGTATAGAGGAGGGGAGGGTGCGCGAAAAGCAGAATGAGAAGAGGAGAGTCTGGTCATGAATTGAATTAAAACTGGAGATAAAAGCAAAAGAAACTGCTTTTACTTTCATCAAGCGCAAGAAAGAGGAGTCTGGGGTGGGGGGGAGAGAAAAAAGAAGTCAGGCAACGTCCGCACGTAAATTCCCAAACATCTCTTTTTTTCTCTCTCCCCGCTCAATCTCCCTTCCCCTACATCTTGAATCTCTCTCTCCTCGTCTCCCGAGCCTGGCTTTCACTTTCCAGAGAAATGAAAGCTGCTCCACGCGGGGGGAGGGGGGGCGGTTCTCGGAAGTGTACCCTGGGGGCATATGAGAATCTTGGCAATTGCAAAGCTGCGGCGGTCATGACTTCACTTGTAATATCTAGCCCATACAAACCTAGACAAGGAGCAATATTAGGCTGGGTACGCACCTAATCTGAAGTGATGCAACGCAATAAGGCATCCTTATGCTCTCGTTTTGCATTTAATGTGTCCCGAGCTCGGTTCTCGGCACATTTCAGTGAGCTAAACCCAACGGTAAATGCAGTAGTGATTATTCTGACTGTGTACAAAGTTGACCACAAACACACTGTTATACTCCTTTTACGGTACTTTACACCCGTACTTATACAAATATAATTGTTAAAATTAAAGTATCTATTTACAGCAGGCCAGTAGCCAGAATTGATCTCCGGGAGGTAGGGGGGGGGGGGTCATCGGTTATCAGAGGAGGCTTTATAATCCGAGTCCATTTTCAAAAGTTTAACAATATTATATGAAGGTAAATTATGTTTCTGTGGAGGTTGTTTATTAAGTTAATGTGAGACACAGAAAATCTAAAAATAACGTTCAAATACATAAAGTTTATTTTCAATATATTGCGCACATCCCTTCTTCTCACTCATAACTGAAGCCGAAAGAAAATATTGTAATTTCTTCCTGCTACTTTGACTTCAGCTCGGAAATCAGATGAACGAATGTTATATATGTTCTCAGGCTGCAAAATCATTGAAAACTGGTGGGGGGAGAAAGTTCTTAATCTTCAAACCCCCTCCCCACAAATATATGTATAAATAAATACGATATACATATTTGTAATGTTATTGTAAGTAAAAATCAATTACTCAATTTAAAATATATTATTATTAATTACATAAAGGAAATTAATTTGTTACTTTTATACACATCAGATGGTGTAAAGCAGCTAACAAATTCCTTTACTAACTTGTCAAAGATGTTAATAAATTATGAAATAGTTGAAGTGGTTTTATTTTATGTAAGTATTTGTTTAGTTTGTGTTTATGTTAATATAAATCAATTAGATTTCATAGTTATTATATTTTTGCATTATTGTTTAACTTTTATTGTGCGTATTGATGTAGATTTGTTAATGATCTCTTAAGAGAGAAAGCATTCAATACTCACAAGTTCACAAATTTGTGTGTTTTTCGATATTATTCTTAGTAAAGTATATTTGAAATTAATAGTAATTGCTTATCTTTTGTTTGTTATACAAAAACTCTCCCCCCGGAAATATTTGGTGGGGGATTTTTGAGGCCAATATTGTTTGTGGGGTGGAATTCCCCCCATCCGCCAGGATTTCGCACCCTGTATGTTCTTTGTATTCTGTAAATTTAACCTTTATCAAGTTTTGAGAGAAATGATATCTGCTGTCTACATTTTCACTCGTCACTGCACAACAAATTTTACAATGTAGTTTTACCAAACTTCAGAGGAGGCTGACGAGCCCCCCTGGCCCCTACCTGGCTACGGCCCTGATTTATAGTGGTAAAAGAAAACGAAGTTTCTAGATAAGTATTACAACGAAAAAATCAGTTGTGATTGAAGCTCAGACGACTAAACATTTCCGTGTAAATTAGTCCTACACCTTCAATTTCTCGTATAAATGTTTTTTTTTCTTCACAAGTGATAAAACAATCCTTACTTACACTCAGATATTTCGGGTGTTGAATTCTTAACAATGTTCATTACCCCAATGAACTCAATGTGGAAATGCCGACCTCTGTGGCGTAGTGGTTAGCATAAAATAAATAATAATAATAACCCGTGGCTCGACAGTCCTGGGAGGACCTTGGCCGATCTCCCGACTGCCAGTCTCCCTCCCACAATCCTACCCAGAGGTGTGGAGATCTTCAACCGGTAATGGGGTGACGTGTGGTCAGCACGTCGAACCCCCAGCCGTTGTAGGAGATTTCCGAGACCGGGTTACGCTACTCGCTCGTAGCTCTCCAATTTCCTCACGATGGCGGGTTGCCACCGGTCCTATACACAGGCCGAGAACCCAGGCGGACTCGAACCCATGTCGTCCCGCAGTCGGAACCCAAAGCACATCGCCTTAGACCGCACGGCCTCGGAGGAGGACGGAGTGGTTATCACAGCGTGCTACGACGCCAGGGGTCCTGCGTTCGAACCCCGGCCTGAGAATGAGTATCCCTTCATCAATTCATCACTCATCCATCCGCGAGTAGCCAAAAGTGGCAGAAAAGAGAAGTCTAATAAACCCGTTGGTACATACTTACCACACACATCTTTAAATAGACCATTGACTTATGTAAATCGCTGCTCCGTTAAATCTCCGATTACGAAAATTTATTCAATACGTCATATGTTTATGGTCATGAAAGTTCGCGTTGCCAATATTGACGTGTTGATTTCAATGTTTTATGAAACTTAAACAATATTAAGAATAATCTTAACAACTGCTAACGTTATGTAATGCATGTAGGAGTAAAGCATTTGCACGAATATGCAATTATTGCTTGCAACAGATACGCCGACGTTCAAAAGCTTAATAACGACAATGAGGGAAAGTACATTATGCTATTTAATGGTAATTTCATGAGCAGTTCACATGGGATTACTCCCTGTAAAAGGCACCGCTTTCGAATGGAATATGAGTTTAACAAGTTAGGTTGACATTTCTTTTTTGTTTACTTTTCGAAACGGCCAAAGAAAAAACTCGAAGATGCGTAACCATGAAAAAAGAACATAAATAAAGTTGGATGATGGATGGAAATTAAATGGTGATTAGATTAAATTGATGAAGGGAGACTCACAAACTAACTCTGATGCTCAAGTCAAGACTCGAACCGGAACTTACTAGTCTCGAACAGCCTGCTCGATGAATTGTTCGGTTCAGAATGGCGTGTTTTCTTTTTTATCCACAAGGTTGCATTCTTTTCGGCTATGTGATTGAAGAAAGGTTTTCGAAATATAACGCTAACAGCTGAGTCACACCGTTTAATTTTAGTCCTTCGTTAGTTTCTTTTACCTTCGTAACAGCGTATTCTAAGGCAAAATTAAAGAGCAATGGAGATAATGCATCTCCTTGTATTAACCCATCATGAATTGTAAATTTGTCAGACATATTAATATCCACAGGAATTTTACTATCTGTTTCACTGTTGCATACTTTTATCATGTTAACAAGCTCCTTAGGCATTCCAAACCTGACTAATATATTATATAATTTATCTCTTTTTACCGAATCATATGCTTTTTTTAAATCAATGATCAGCTGATGGACATTTTGATTATATTCTCACTTTTTCCCAAGTGTCTGTCTTTTGCTGGGGATAAAATTGTTTGGGCGGATGCCCGGCATCTGCCCCGTTAATTTTCACACTGGCATAGTCTTCCAGAGAACCGGGCACGAGTCCTGGTGGAGGCTTCATATCACACACATCGTGTAGATGAAAGAACTCGAGAGGAATTGCAGCAAGAGGGAAACCATTGTCCTATTCTCGCCTGAGGAAGCTCCTTGAGTGACGGCATTAGGTTACACGCGGACCCATTTATGTGTGTGAGAACGGTGAGTCACGGCATCTAGGTTCACACCCGGAAAAAGTAGTAATTCTCCCCAGAGTGGGCGGTGCGGTGGCCGGAGAGAAAGGGAAGGGGAGAAGCAGCCGAAGAGTAAGTCACTTGGCGATTGCTTTCGCGCTCTCCTCTTGGTCGGCTGCATGCGTGACCTCCAATGGAACACCTTACAAAAGGAGAGGAGAGAGAATGCTTCCGTAGGTTTGTGCAACTTTTGGCAACGGCGACGGGATTTTTTGGAAATACCACTGGCAAGAGGTGGTTCTCAAAGATTTTTGTCAATGTACCCTTTAGTCGTAACTAAACGAATCATGTACTTCCACCATAGGTTTTCTCCGAATAGTGGGTTTTGAGGAATTTTTGAGAGTTTCCTGATTGCAGGGAAATTTTGATATGTTGGAGCAAAATGGTATTCTGGTTGTATGTGGAAAGATGGTAAACAAATAAATATTAGAATCCTACATTTTTTTATTGGGTGTTCCTACGTTTACAAACTTTATGATTAGTTACAAGAATAAGAATGTGAAATACATGTATGCTATGTATTTCCAGAGTTATTGAAAAATGATAAACGCTACGACGCCAGGGGTCCCGTGTTCGAATCCTGGGCCGGGCAGGTCGAGGTTCGAACACTGGATCTTGTAAACGATAGAGAGAGATGAAAAGCAAGCGAGCGAGAGAAAGAGAGAGAGAGAGAGAGAGAGAGAGAGAGAGAGAAGAAATAAGGAAGGGAGAGACAGAGAATAAAGAGGAAAATATGAAGAAAAGTAGAAAGTGAAATGACCAAGAAGAGAGAAGTAAAAGCAAGAGGTGGGTAATAAGAACTAGAAAAAGTAAATAAGAAAAAATATACACAAAAATCAAAATTGATAAAAATTAAAGCAAACCTGTAAGAATTGTGGCCTGCGATTGCTTTTTAGTTTCCTTGCTGTTCAACGTGGAACCTTAGTGAACTCGCAAATCACACTTCCACCTCACCTTAAATCTCATTTATTTTTGCATGACCCTCGCACGACAAAAAAAGCCGGTACGTGTTGTCTAAGACTGGAAATTCGTAAGGCCGTTTCTTATGTGTTTCGTAGTCTGATTGGTTTCTAATTTTGTTACACCGTGCAGGAAAGGGGTAGACGAGACGAGGTGGAAAAAAATGATGGAAAATCTAGGTGTTTTTAGTGATTAGACACGGTAAGAAAATTCAAGGACCCTTTGGTTTCGCTAATCGCCTCGGTTGATTGCATACAGAAAGTGAAAACATTTGCAGCTTGATTCAGGTAAAGGTATTATTTTTGCTTGTTTCCTTTCGTCCACGGAAATAGAAAAACACAAATGATTTCGTCGATCAATATTCTCTCTAGTTTCGGCATTTCGTCAATCTCGAGTCTAGAATCGAACCGACCTGGGCATGGGTGTTCCTTGTGAGTGTTCCATCATCGTCGCGATTATCCAAAATGGAAGAAAAGCGACGCGAAATGACAAAATCGGAAATCGGAGACTTTGGTATAGATTATTCCATTAAATAGTGATTCCAGTCTCTGACTTATAGTATATGTTTACTTGTAATAATGATCTTGCAATTTTGTTGGGAATTGAGCTTCATTTAGAAAGTGCTTCCGGGATCCAGGAAGAATTATAAACATTGAGACATATTTATAATACTTCTAGAGATATCTATCAGAATCTTCTTTTTCTTGTTGTATTATTATTTTGCGTTTCTTTGCTGGCTCTACAGGAAAATCTCCACTATATAAATAACGAAATTTGTATAAACTTCTTCTTTCAAGATTTATACTAATTATAATTATTGTATTCATAATTAAACACCAAGTCCTTTTCCTGTCAGGTGTTTATTCAGTTATACTATCTGAACGTGCTACTTCCTAGAAACTGTATTCTTGCAGACTTGATTGATTGAATTGGTGTTTTAAGTCCACTTGATGAACAGTATGGCTAATTGGGACTGGACCTACAGTTTAAAGTGGTATCCGAAGCACTATGTGCCTCCACCGGGTATCGAACCTGGGACCCTTTGATTACAAGGCGACGACGCTACCACTGCGCCATCAGGGAGGCCTATAATATTCTTGCAGACAAACGAGGTTCTGACGCCAGGACACACAGCTCGTATAATCCACTGCGGGTTTATGTTTTGTGTTCATGTGTGTTTGTAATTGTCTCCTCATTAACGACACCACCATTCATCCTTATCGTCGCTATTAGCAACAAGTGACAGAAAAGTAACATAAAATGAATTAAACAGAAATATCATCTGCGTATGAGGAAGTTACTAATTTATATTCACTCCAGTTTACTACTGTCCTGATTATTTCACTTAATCTTCACTAATGTTATTACCTAAACGTCTAATCACAATTATTGTAACGTAAGACAACAGCTGTTTGTTTCTTCTATAAGACGGTGTGTTGAAAAATGTGAAGTTGAAAAACGACCCATCCCCAACAAGAAATACACTCCCCAAATAGAAAAGACCTGTCAAAAGACCTGCTGAATGCTACAAGCAAGGGGGGTGGGGGTTATAAAATCTGGGCTCCTAGGCTATCCTATATTTTGGACCCTTCCGACATTATTATTATTATTATTATTATTATTATCCTTATCATCATCATCATGATATTTCACTTCTACTAATTCCGTACTCTGTATTACACTTGTAAACTTTAAAATATAGACAGACCCAATTAAAAATTAGTCATTAAACATGCAGACTTGCACTTCGGTTAAAATACAGTACTGAATAGAGGGTTATGATTAGGACTTGGAAGTTGAGGAAAAATCCTTTTTTTCCCTAGTGTCCGAAGACGAGGCCCAACATAATATATCTTCATTTTGGGTCATTGTAGGCCAGAGAAAGGTGGGTTTTATTTGTACTTTTTTGCCTCTTTCGGCGTTTTTTGGCTTATTGCTCCTTTTTTAGCCTTTTTTTTAGGTCTTAACGGCTTTTTTCTGCAACTTCACCTTCTTTCGACGTTTTTACTGTCCATTCTCAATTCGAATCATCATCAGATCATCACCATCACCTCTTAAACATCCTTTCTGTAGTAAAGAAATAAAATAATAAATAAATAAATATATTTGAACCATCCCTGAAACGAGAGAAAAACATTTTCGGACGACTGAAGCAGGTACGGTACAAGGTCCTTTAACCGTAACTTGTCTGGAAGTTCGCGCTGTAAGTGACAACTTTCTCTTGTTTTGAAGCTTTCAGCACGGTGTATACGACCAGACAGCGCCTGCAAAGATTTCAAGTCAGATAAGGAGGTGCCGCGCATATTCATTAAATAAGTAATTAAAACGAAATTATTAATTAATTTGGATCGCATTTATACGTCCTTTTTTTACTTATTTAGGCCTTTTTATAGATCTTTTTTTTGGCAATTTATAGGTCTTCAACTTCCGAGACCTAGTTATGATATAAGAAATTATTTAAACGCTAGAAACTCCTTCCTTCTACCTTACTGAATCAAATATGCAAGTTAGAGGACTTGACATGTTTAATTTGCTATTATTACAATGTTAAGAAATGTTAATAGTCGATGGTCCTTGTCACTTTTGCCGCTTCAGCGTCTCATTTTTGTGCGCCCCCCTCCCCTAGACTTGCGGCCCCTAGGCTACAGCCCAGGATAGCCTAGTGGCAAATCCCCTCTTGAATACAAGTTGTAGTAGTCTACGAGGATTCCGAGAAAGTGTTTGTGGTGATGCACTGTATTTGCGCGCCATGTTTTGTTGAAGGTCGTGTAAAATTAACCTCTAATCCTTTTCCGCCATGTTTCAATGTTTTCCTTCCTGTGACAAGCGTTGTAGCCGACGAAATGTATCTAGCGCATTTCAAAAAATCCGGGTCAAGATCGCAGGAAACAAGTGAGTAGCAAGGTGCGAAACTTAATTACCGACAGTGCCATCTCGTGGGAAATGTTTCCTTTTTTTTTTCTTTCGCTTTTTTAACAAATGAGAAATACGGACGAGGAGAAATAGGTCAAGTTCGCGGTTTCTTTCTTTCTCTGGCCTCTATCATTTCGCTCATCAGCGTTGTTCAATTTTATGTGTCTTTAGTTTGCTTCAAATGTTCCTATTTATTAAGTAGGTCAAGAACGAATGGAGCAACTTCCTCGAAATCTTCGTTGCGAGGACCCGGGAAGTGCTTTTCCTTTTAACGCAAGAACTACGCTGACACCTATCGGGTGCTCGTTAAACTACAAACCGAAGAACATGTGTGTCTCAGAAATGATAAGGGAGGGAGGGTGTGAAGGATATTATTTTTGGAGGGTACAGGGAGGGGTGGGAAATTCAATTCTAAATTTCTTTAATATTTCGAGTTTGCTTACGAAAATTTCCATTACCCCTTTTTTAAATCTACAGTACGTCTTTTTAGTAGGATAATAAACATGCCATTATAATTTTTTTCACTGTTGCTAGTCAATTTTAGAATCTGCAGCGATATGGTACAACCTGCCATATATTAGAATGTATTGCATAGTTATTCATACTGTTACCGCTACACTCTTGTTTAGGAAGAATATATTTTTTTTTAATCCAATCTTGCAATCTTGCATTAATTAATGAATTAAATGTTTTGAGATCACATTCCGTAGGTCATCTTAGTTGAATTCATGAATTTATCAACCCGTATTTGCTTTAAAAAATGCTAGCTCCTGATAAAAAAGGGGTTGGTGCTTGAATTATTTTTAGTTTTGTCTGCACCCGGTTACAGGTGACGTAAAAGGTGTAGTGCTAATTAGTGATTTATTGACACACACCCAACACACCACTAACACCTCCCAAAATTTCCTCAACATCCCCTAAATTATTTTGACAAAGACTCAATTTATGGTCATTTTGGCTCTAAATATAGCCCGGGAATCTCTGGAGCAAGGCCGCGCTTAATGGTAAAGAAGGGGAGAAACCGAGTGGGCGGAGCGAAGCAGTACACGCTGCTGCAAAGGCTGGTAACCGCAGTCGCTTACTTGCGCAGAGACTTGTTTTCGTTCGCTTGCTCCAGAGACATAGTATATCTCCATCTAGACTGATAGCAAGAGTGGATACTTCATTTAGAGTATTACAAATCCCAAATTTAGAATATGATATTTGAAAATGATATTAAAGAGAAAATAAAAAGCAGGCTTAATTCAGGAAATGCATGTTACTTCTCTCTTCATAAACGTTTGTCTTCTTGTTTAATATCTAAGAAACTAAAAGTTAAAATATACAAAACAGTAATTTTGCTTGTATTATTATAATATTATCCATATTATGGATAGGAAACTTGGTCCCTTACATTGAAAGAGGAACACAAATTGAGAGTATTTGAAAATAAGATCCTTAGGAAAATATTTTGGACCTAAAAGGGATGAGGAGACAGGTGAGTGGGGAAGGTTACATAATTTAGAAGTACATAATTTGTATTCATAAACAGATATTATTAGAATAATTAAATGAAGAAGACTTAGGTGGGCAGGCCATGTGGCACAAATGGAAGAGGAAAGGAGTTAACAGGATTCTTGTCGGGAAATCTGATGGTAAGAGACCAGTAGGAAGACCAAGACGAAGATGGAGGGATAACGTTGAGATGGACCTAAAGGAAATCGGTAAGGATGGAAAAGAGTATACAGATCAGATCAGTAGCGTACGCAGGATTTCGTCAAGGGGGGGGTTATTTCTAAAACTTTCTCCAAATTCACATTACCTTTGATTTATTATACCTTAATTAAATAATAATAATCACAATTAATTAATAATACTTATAATTAATTAATTAGCTGAATTACTACTAATGCTACTACTAATACCACTACTACTATTATGTAGTAGAGATCTACATAAATATACCATTTATGAAAACAATAGAAATAAATTACTTTCTAATCATTCGATTTTTATCAAATCCTGGGAGCATTTTTTTGTTTTTGTTTTTGTTTTTTGTCTGGTCAACGAGGTGAGACATTTCAAGGTGAAGAAAATCCATAAAACACGAAAATACATTAAAATAAATTGAAATAATTAAAGTATGGAACTCATCCAAGAAGCTGCGGTGGTCTGGTCGGTAGAGCATCTGACAATCACGCGGGAGATCCGGATTCGATTCCCGAAATTGGTTGGAATTTTTCCGGCTTCTTCCCCGCATAAATGTCCCCGATAATTCACATCTGGATTGTCTGCCTGTTCTTGCCAACAAAACATTTTACAATAGTTAAGCTTATTGTCGTTTGAATAATTGTCTAGTGAACAAGGTGAGACATTTTAAAGAGAGACATTCAAACGAGCTGTGGTAAACAATATAATGGGAAGGCGAATTGCTGACTGTATTCTTGTCCGCCTAGCCTTTGTCTATGCATTAGCCTCTAACAACGAACCAAGAACTTTCTTTAGTTAATTCTCATTGTTCACACAAAAAAATACATGTTCGTTGAACACTGGCGTACGTAGAGGCATGGCCGATGGTTAGAGGCACATACTTTTGGTAAATAAAAAAGAAAAATTTCAGTACAAAAACAGAGTCAATTTCGGGTTCAAAAGCTGTAAATAAAATGAAATTTCGCTGTTATAGCGGTGAAAAAGCGGTATATAAAATTACATTTTGGTTTTAAAAATGTGAATATAATCCCAATTTGATTTAAAAACTGTACTATTACACAAAATAAACATATCCCTTCTAATAGCACATTAAATCATTATCAGAATATTACGTTTATTCCTGTATAGAGGAGTCCATTTTTGCTTTTCAAATATTTACAGCAAATTAATCAATTTTCCGTGAATTGCATAACACACAGGATACTTCAGAAAGTGTCGCGTCGGTATATAAACGGTAAATTTCGTGTTTAAGAGTCTATTTTGCATTTCATTTCGCATCATTTCATGACAAAACAGAGTAGGAAAATGCACCTCACACCTTTCAGAAATCTTAAAAATTAACATTGCAATGTGTTATTTCAAATTTCGTTTTCTTTTTGTCAAAAACAAAATATGCATGCCTCTATCGATGATGCTACAGCCCCTACCAAAATTTTGAGAAAATCAGAATTTTCAAATAAAAATCCGTTAAGAACTTTAAAAAATCAAAATGTGTAAATACGAAATCTCTTTTAAAGTGAATCCCGATTACCATTTTTGTCTTTGAATACAATTTTGATAGACTGAAAAGCTCCAAAAATACGAAATATATTATTATGCATCCTGCCCTCCAAAACGAAGCCATGTGTTATCCACATCCGGCCCCTCCTCCCCCCCAAAAAACTGCGTACGCCAGAGTATTGAACATTGTTGCAACTGAAATACAAAACATTTTATTTCTCTTTTAAATCATAGTTACCCTCACATTTCACTTTCAAGAACTTGTGCTTAATTTCAAGGCATCACTCTGAAAGACTCGTGTGCTTGGAATGCTGTGCTTTTCTCCATGCTACATGGAAATAATAATTCAAATTATTATTATTATTATTATTATTATTAGTGGTAGTAGTAGTAGTAGTATATGTAGTAATAGTATTGTCCCAGATCTTTGACTGTGGTAAATTGGCCATTTAAATTTTTTTCCACAGCATTTTTCATAATATTTCACAAGCTCAAGGGGGGGGGTTTAAACCCCGTAACCCCCCCCTTGCGTACGCCACTGGATCAGATGGAAGGCCTGTGTTGCTGCAGCCATTAACCTTCGGGTTTAAGAAGGTTAGAGAGTTAGTTAGTTTAAGTTTAGAATATTAGGCGTGCTTATTTGGATAAACAGTCAAAGTCGTTTTATTGTTAATTTACTTTTTGAAGCTTTCTTTTTAGATTTGTGTCTGTTTTTTATCACTTGGTTTCGGTGTAAGTTTTTTTTATCTTTGTAACCTGCCGCCTCTGTTGCCGAGTGCGTTGAGTGGCAGACTCAGGATCTTGCATCGAAGGTTACGGGTTTGAGTTCCGGTCTGCGTATAGGCGTTTCTTTCATAGTGTCCATCAAATCAAGTCGTCGCGATTAGCCAATATTGGCACAAATGTGACGGGAAATCAATACCAAGTATTTGCATCTTCACGAAGGGGGAAAACCGTGGAAGCACTGACGTAGTGGTTCGGATCCCACTTTCAACTGTAGGTCCAGTCCCGATTAGCCTATATGTGCATGTAAAGTGGAGCAAGAACTTAAACTCAAGGCGAAAACCGTATATGGCGAAAGCAGAGAGGTAATTTTAATTTTTACTTTACGACGATGTAAAGGAGAGAAGTTATAAAGTTGGCAACACGGTGGTACTCGGGTACAAGCGAAGGGGAACATTTACATTGTGCTGAATGTGAGAAACAAATCACTGTCTATTTTAATTTACTAGTTGGACGCAGTCTTTCATTTCTTGGTATGACTCTATATTCATACTTCCTCAGCGGCTGTCTTAGAGAAATGATTTATACTCTCCGTGGATCATTAACAATAACAAATCTTAGATCGTGCTCTTCCAAAAAATCATCCTCGATCGTTAGCAAATGCACTTTCCCTCGTCCGGAAAAAGAAAAGGAAGAATGGAAAGGAAGACAATGTTAACGTGCTAACAACTACAATAATGGACCGTCTCTTCGGGAAGGTCACGAAGTGAACCATAATATTTGTACCCGCAGCAAGAGTGAATGTCGAAGATCACGCCATCTCGGAATCATCTGCAGAGATGACTTCCTTGAGCCTGTGCCGTGTCTCTTGCAGGCACGAAGTTTCAGCTTGACATCATCAACGTAGTTCACTTAGCGAAATGATGAAGGAATAAGCTACGTGCTTGCAACCGAGCCTTTGCTTCCAGTAGCGTTAGCCTAAAGTAAACTTAAAATATATCTTGGCAAAGTTTTTATCAAACCGTATGAGTACGCGATTTTGCGGAAGCTTCATATACCTACATGAATGTTCTTCATAAGCGTAAGTGACCCATATGTTGAAGCGATGGCTCTTCGAAAGAACAAGGCTAGCAAAAGCAAGAGAAGAAATGAAGGGTGAACGAGACTAGGTTTTCTCAGAAAATAGGAAGAGAGAGGGGCAATGTAAAGCAGAGGAAGAGACTGGATTATAGAAAAAAGAGAGTTAGGAACAGACTGAAAAATAGGAACAGAGAGAGAGAATAATAAAGAATAAGAAATTGGAGGAAGAAAACTAGATGATATGAAAGAAGGCACAAAATTAAGCGAAGAAAGGAAAGGAGACAATAAGAGGAATTGTGAAGGAGAAAGTTGGAATGAAAGACAAAATGGAGGAAATTGGGAAAGGGAAAGTTTAAGGTCAGTGTTTGGGAAAGAAGAGGAGAAGGAATTGGTACTTATTTGGAATTGGAGGGATAATATAAGAGTAGAAAAGTAAGAGAGAAAATGAAGGCGATTGTGAAGGAGTGAATGTGAGAGAGATTGTGAAGGGAAGAGAGAAGATTAGAAAGATTTGGATAGGAAAATATAAAATAAAATATATTGGAAAAGAAAAAGGAGAGAGATTGGTGAAGAAGGTAAGTGAATGAATGAAATTGAGTAAGGAAAGAATAAAGAGACAGAGCTCGAGAAATAAAAGGAAAGTACGAAAGCAACTGGGGAAAGAAAGAGAGAAGTGAGAAGTTTGGATAAATTTGAAGAGTGTAAATGAGAGATTACGAGGAAAGAAGAAAGAGAGAGAGAGAGAAAGATATAAAGACAGTGCAGTGAAGATTTTCAGGTATCACAGTGCCACTCGGATCATCTCTTTCCCTTGCTCGCAAGAGGATGGAGGAATCAACCGCCGTGTGAAATAAATATGTTATCGCAGAACAAACCCGACGGTGAAAGTGAAACATGGATGACTTTTATGGTTCATGACCCGAGACCCTCAGTGATGACCCTCTCAAGCGTGGGGAGGGGGGGGGGAAGGAGAAATATAGGTGAACTTCCACAAAAGGGAGAAATTCGCTCGTGTTAGGTGAAACGTGGTACAGTACAAGCTTGGCTACGCACACAAGCCGCACAATGACCTCCAATTGGTTGCTCCTTGTTTTGTGCTCAGCACACGTCAAACAATAGGCTAAATAATTGGTTAAACTTCCAAGGCCGGTTTTGTTTATAGGACTTCGTTTATAGTTTATTTGCTATCGAATGCGGAAACCAGAGTCAAGTATTAAAGTTAATGTCACACCTCATAACTTCCCGCGGATTCTCACGAATCTATCTATCTATCTATCTATCTATCTATCTATATATATATATATATATATATATATATATATATATATATATATATATATATCTTCTATGTATATATAGAAATAGATGTATGTGTGTGTGTGTGTATATTTGTTCCGGCATAACTCTCCAACACCTGGAGCAATTTCAACCAAACTTGGTACACATGTCACTTGTAATCTGGAAAGAAATACTGTGCGGCTAAGACACCCCTGGCACCCCTAGAGGTGGGGGTGGGAAGGGGAGCAATTCCAACCAAACTTGGTACACATATGACTTACAATCTGGAAAGAAATACTGTGGAAGCAAGACACCCCTGGTACCCCTAGGAAGGGGGTGACATGTAAAAATAATGGAAGACAACCGATATTAGTGTGGAAAACATAGCTTTCGGGGTCGCTAGGATGAATAGTGACACTCCCAATGCCGTTCAATTTATTTCTTCTTGCTCCTGGAGGTGAAACTACAAATGTTGTTTATAATCAAGTTTTGGGTTCAATTAATATTATATATTTTAGTGAATTTGTAAAAGATTTTACTTTATAATTTGTATTCTTTATATATACACTTTTAAATACCTGTAAATAAAATTAGTTACATTTTACACTATAGTTAGAATTCTTTATCTTCCTCTCTAATAGAAGATATGGATAAATAGAAACCCGGGCAACGCCGGGCAATCAGCTAGTTGATTAATAATAAACACAGCATAAAATGGAATCACTGAGATAATGGTAAGAAATGTACGTAATACGTAAAAAGCCATGACAGGTCGGATGTGATCCGCGGGCCGTAGTTTGGGCGGTCCTGTCGTGATATAGATGAAGACCACGGACAAGTTAATGATGAATTTAGAAAAGAGGGGAAGTGAAAGGGAAGGAGTATGAAGTGGAGATAGAATAGGGTAGAAGGTGGTGACGCCGCCGATGATGGTGATGATGAAGCAGGATCTAAAAATTCTCTTGGTACATATTTCTTTCCAAACCTTCAACGTTGCAGGCCATGGTCTATGCACGTACAACGACCGTCCTCTTACCAGGGAATATACGTGGAACCATGTTCTCTAATCTGATTGGTTTATTCATATGTGAAAATTTAAAAACGCGAGCTTAACCATTGTTGAGTGGTTGGAGTGCCGTTCTGAGCTTCGGTGTTTTTTCAGAATGTCCCTTCATCAATATCATCAATCATTTTCGCGATTATCCAAAAGTGGGGGAAAAGCGAAGTAAAATAAACCCAATCACTCAATCAATTCTGTTTGAAAACAGATATTTATTTATTAACCAGTCGCGTATGACAGAGCGAATGCTCCAATTACAATAGGTATTACAATTTGCTATACGTATACAAATATCATTTACATAAATACAAACACATAGTATTTATTACACAAAACCTTAGATAGATACAAATACAAAAAGTTATACAAATACAAAAGTTACACAAATACAAGTTTTAGACAGAGGAGAAAACTAAAGAACAGAAGAAACGAAAAATAAACAAAGAAGGAAAAGCTTGAGAATAATAAGGAAATTATACAAATTATAGAAATACCACTATCGTAACATTTTCCCCATTTTGCTTAGACTTCTCAAATAAGATATAACTCGATACCACTAGTGTCATGGTGGTAAGGTTGCCGCCTTATAATAAAGGGGTCCTGTATTCGATACCCGCTGGTTTGAATCCTACTTTAAACTGTAGATCGAGTCCTGGTGAGCCTATCTGAGCCTAAAGTGTACAAAACCCGAAACTCGACTCGATACCACTTGATATTTTTTTTTTAAAAGAAGCAAACTGCACCATCAGCTTGAGATAATAGGGTGTCTTATTTTGAGGGGGGGGGATACCCAGTATCCACATATGAACATAAAATTTTCCGTCCGTTTCTCGCTATCTTTCGATTCGTTAATTGGAAACGCCATTAAGGGCAAAGAGCTCATTTCACTCACCCAGGGCTTCACTTTCCATTTCTACTGGAGAAGCCGTCATCTCTGAGAAATGAGAAGTGAAAGTTTATTTTTTGAAAGTCTCCTTATGACATCGCTCCACTCGACTGCATCATTACAAGGAAAAATACTCGCACGAAACAATGCAGTTTCCAGCTACAAAAGAAACGTCCGATAAACAAACGTCCACGTGCACGCATTGGAATGAGTATCGGCGTGTGCTCTTCTTAATATGTAACTGGGGGACGTCGACCCCCCGAAGTGTTATTGCTATGTCCAGCGATGAGTGGTGTTTGGAAGCTCTATTGGCTTTGGAAAGGGTTTTGCATACTGTGCGAGAGTTGCCTTAAGACGCAAACGTCCTTCCAAAAGATAAAACGTTAATTTACCTAAAAAAAAAGTGCCTGAATCCAATATGGCCTAGCTAAGGTTTGGGATTGTTTCTAATGGTGTACAAAGTCAGGAAGGTAAAACTAATCCCAATAATCAATAGAGGGAACATTTCTGGACGTTTACTGAAAATTGGAGCCAATTCCAATGCAGGGAATTTTTTTATTAAGAAGTAACTCTAATAATATGATGTGTTGCGGATACGAAGGGCGAACTCAACAAACGTACATTGTGAGGGAAATGCGTTTCAAGTTGTCAGACACAGTGCGAACTCCACAGAAACTTGGTAACAGTAGTTAGGAATGTTTCATGCGTGATTCCCAAAGTTTCTTGTGGATTGCACTGTGGCTGACAACTTGAAACGCATTTCCCTCACAATGTACGTTGGTTGAGTTCGCCCTTACTATCCGCAACGCCTCATATATTTTGTTCTTTCACATCGAAAAACGCAACAGAAACTGTAAAGAAAGTACCACAATATTGTTTTTATAGGTACGTAAGTATATTGATACACTTACATTTTATTTACATAATGATATATGATTGATTTGCTTTAATCACGTCATTTGGACAGTCTAATTGACATACTAACCTCATCTGTTGAATTAACCATATAACTATTTGGAAACAACAAATAGACCATATTGGGTACTGGACCATATTGGGTTCAGGTGCCTTAGAAATCTAAGGTGCCTTCGAAATCTAAGGTGCCTTCGAAATCTAAGGTGCCTTCGAAATCTAAGGTGCCTTTAAACCCAAGGGCGGCTTGGGTGCGCCAAACCAGGGGCGTCCCTCTTGAGCAGCGCGAAATCCTGAGTGATTACATAAGCGTGGCTATTTGTTTAAAAAAAGAGTTGGGTTTGGGTAGACAAAAATTAATTGAAGTTACTGCTGCATAACATTATATGTATATTGCAAAATAGTGTAGCAATTCTAGCTAAGAGATTACTGTTATTTTGATGTCATTATGTAGGTATTAAATAAATGCATAGCTACCTACAATAAATGTGCTCTTTGACAGTTACACTTAAAGTACTCGTATTTAAGAATAAGGCTATTATTTTTCCTCTTTGAAACTGTAAATATATAACGTGGTTATTGAGGGGTGCTGGAAAGTAGGGGGACAGGGTAGAGATATGGGGAGGGGGGACAAAATCCACCTCGCCCGGATGAAAATTTTATCTTGAGACGCCCCTGTTCAAACCTGCACGATTAGCCAAAAGTGGCAAAAATGCGAAGAAAAGTAAACCAAATCAATCAATTCAGTCAAATATGACGACTGTTTAATGATGAACGGTAAGTAGCGAAATGTAATGTCGTCCTTACTGTTATTTGTGCAAAGTTTTTTTACGAGATATGCCGATATCCTCAGAACATTTTGGTATACATAATTTATGTAAAGTTTTGTAAACAATATTTGCAAGCAGTGTTTAAGTCTAGCAAATATTTTTTTTTATGACATTTGTGTAGAAATTTACTTTATGTACTGGTGCTAACAGTTTTGCTCAGCATACGAACAACTGCCCCATCTCTTTTCAGAAAACAGAACTAATAATTTCCAGAGAATGCGAATGGGGAATTCGATAGGACACATGCAAAATTTCAGTTATTTGTTTTCATTGATGCACGTTTCGACCTTGCAATATCCATATTGTTCATGCTATGAAGGAGTACATAAACATTTTTCCTCTTATTATTTTGGAATTTTAATTGCGTTTTGCCTCGAAGGTCGGGTAAACGCTTGCTTCGTTCCGCTGACAACGTTTCCTACTTCTGACTTCCTCCGATGGCTATTTCTATAGGATTAATGAGAAGTTTCACTCCGACACCAACACACTCCCACGCACATGCATGCGCACCAAGGACGCCTCGAACCTCGGTACTGTTCAAGGGGATTTTTTACGATTATGACAGGCGTCGCCACGTCATTTGAAAATGAGGCTGGACTAAGGTTAAGTGTCCCCATGAATCTATTAGTTTTTTTTAAACAAAACTCGCTTTTGGATATGGAGGGGGAGGGTGGATGCAGAAATGGAAACATGAAAATACTCCCCGTCCCCCCCATATAAGGGTTCTCTGCGTATAGTTTCAAAAATAAGGGGTGTTCTGGTGCCCTGTTCAGCAAAATTGATTACTATAAAATGTTTAATGTTTATTTGGAAGCAACGCAAGGAGCATGTTTTCGCAATATGCTTATATTTCTCTTGATTGCTTGCTGGATTGATTATGTTCAATATACTTCGCTTTTCTGCCATTTTTTTAGCTAATCTCATAAATGAGGATGAGCGATGATGTGATAAAATTGATGAAGGGACGCTCACAAAGAACATTTATGCTCGGTCCGGGATTCGAACCCGGGACCAAGGACATAAATAATGTAAATTATTTGCATGCATGATAAATAAACTCTTGAGTACATTTTTCTGATATCCAACTGCAACATTTCTTGGAACTGACTGTACATTCACTGTAAACAGCATTATACACAGATTGGATGTGCTAACAGCTATTTTGGGCGTGTTCTTTGTCACTACCGAATGCAAGCGCGTGTACACTCACGGACACGGATAGTCAGTGTGCTCGTTACTGTACATTTGTCACAAACCACGTGAAGCGAATTATCTCTAAGTAAATTCCAAGACTGGATTTGATGAATAACATCTATTTTCAAAATTTAAAGCGGCATTGCACAATTAGAAAACATAGAAACTACTTTTTTTACTTGTCTATTACCACCTACTTTTGCTTGCGACTATACGAGTCGTCTTCAAAACTGGCAGGCGATCGGATTGCATTTGTGTTAGAAAAAAATCGAATAAGTGTGTTCATCGCAGAACGATCTAAGATCTAAATCTTTATCAGCGCTCCTTGAATGGACAATCCCCCCGAAGCTCCCTCTACCGTGGCATTTCTCAGCTTCATTCAAACCACAAGGTCTGACGTCGGACACGGTGGGCTGCCTAGCCCCACCCATTCGTTCCTGGGTACCGGTCACTGATCCCTACTCGTGTGATTATCACCGAAGATACAAAGAAAGTTCTGCAAATCTCTCCACGACTTCTAATGAATGTATTGCACAATGTTGAGCCAATTTTTCCCCCCTCACTGTAAGTGCTGGTAGCATTGCAAGAGAAGCGGGATGCTGGTAGAAAGCAACGTTCATTTCAAAATAGTTATAATCGATAAAGATTTATGAAGATGCAGAAATAAAGTGCAACTGCACTATTAAAGTTATCCGTAAAGCCTGAAAGTGTTATTTCATTATTATGTTATTTCTTAATTATTTATTTGTGTGTGCACAAACTGCACATATCACAGCGCGCTATGAGGCCAGGGGTCCCGGGTTCGAATCTCAGCTTTGGCATGGCATCTCATCACTCATCATCATCTTCGCGATTTGTCAAAAGCAGGGTGAATAAAAATCATGTTTTTATTTTTTATAAAAAAATGATTTTTTTATTCAAATCGGATTTCTTTGATTTAAATTGATTTTTTATTTTTAAAATAAACATGCTTAAAATTGCTTGCATGGTTTATGGCACCATGCACATAAATATATGTTTTTTATAGAAAGGCTTTTTTCTATCATACGGCCCTGTAAAATATTTTAACAGTTTGATAAAAGCAAATAAAAATATACGTAACCATACATTTTTCTGTTTCTGATACTGTAAACTACTATGGAAATGTTTGTTGATGAAAATGTAATAATTTCAGTAACTTTTCTTCAGTTGAAAATAAAACATTCTGGATGTACTCTATAATTGTAACTTAAAATATTAACTTAAATATTTTTATAGTTTTTGTAGCTGAAATTTGCAGATTTTTTTAATGATAATTTGAAAAATATCAGCTGGCATGTTTATTTACAGTTTAATGATATTAACACTATCTATGGTTTAACATGATTAGTATTTTGTATATTTTTCTGCACAAAATATTTGCTATTTTTGCCCATAAAATTATTGAATTTTAAATCAAGAGAAATCCTGTGGTTACATTTCCCTTCGTATGAGCTTCACACCATCAGTACATTTATTTTATTTCCTTTCTTGGAGCTTAATAAACACCATTAAAATAATTATGACATTAATGTACTTTCACCAAAAGTGTTTCTGATATCTACAAAACCTTATGTACATTATTCTATATTTATTTAGAGTGATTTACATCGCGATTTAAATCAACCTGATTAAAATCAATCCACGCTGGTCAAAAGTGGAAGAAAAGCGAATCAAATAAACCAAATGAATCAATCAACCATTTGTACTGTGGCATCGTATGAAAGCACTCGACTATAGCAGCTTTAGTTTGCTGATATGTACTACTTACTAGAACAAGGAAGACTCGCCACAAAATAATGCTCCAGGGCGATAGTCTTACTTATTAAGTAACGCATTCCCCCCGTCCCTTCCCCAGGTCTTTTGTTTATTGATTTCCGACCATTGGTTTGCAACCCACCAGCTTTTCACTTGGGTACGCTCTTCATAAAGTATAAATATTTGTGTCTTATCTTAATTCTACTTTCAAAAGACATTTCGTTTATATTGGTGTCGAAATTACACAGGGTGTTGCGTTGAAGAAACACCTATTTAAATTTGCTACTGTTAGAAAACTAAAGTACACTTCCTTTTTTTCTGTGCTCAGCAAAGTTATGACAATCTTTCATTTTTTACAAAAATATGTTTTTATTTATTTATTTAACTATTTTTAAGTCGTCTTTTTACATATCTAGGTTAATCGCAACGATGAAAACGAACTGGTGAAATAGGTAAAGGAAGGATCACATTTCCTTTCCCACGGGTCGATCCTATTCTCCGTCCACTACAAGGACGAAGTTAATGTAAACAAGATCACGTGATTATTTAGATATAGTTTCTTTCCTATGTGTTAGGTCTGGTGCTATTTGCCCGTGAATATATTGGTGGAGCAGCTACGTTGAGTGGTATGACTATTTCACATGCACTATTTTCCTCCGCGGTAGATTCCTGCACAGTTGCTTTCCGGGCAACCAATGCGATTTCTCAGAAGCCGTGCATTTGTGCGCTACGCTAACCACTTCGCCACGGAGGCCAAATGTTTCCAGTCATAATTCGCCGGGAAGACCATTCTTCGGAAAGACATTAAGATGAATAACACAACGTGTAGGCTCTGGGAGTCGAAGGCTGCTGGTTTTGTTCTGGGCGAGGGAGAAAGTTTCACGCTAGAGTAACGTAAAAGGCCAAGGGAAAAGGGCTTTCTTGAGGCCTTCACCAAATATGAAATTAAGCTGGTGGATGGACAATATAGCAACCGCTAAATACCCAAGAGAATAGCTAAAGCATAACGGGGTTAAAAAGGAATGTGTCGTGAAATTAATGTTCTGTTTTCGCTTTCGTTTTACGCAAACATTTTTCAACCCTATTGATGTGGATGGGGGAATCCAGCAAACATAGTTCTGGACATTCAAGACAGAAACTCTCTTTACCCACCTCCCAATCTTGTCTATGCGTGAAGTGGCACGTGAGCATCGATGTCGGTCGGTGGCGATTCTGCACAAAATTTTTTACAACTGTTTCCTGCAGTGGTTTGTGGCTGAGTTTGTTGTTGTTTTTAAGTCCACTTGATGCACAGAAAGGCTAATGGGAACTGGACCTACAGTTTAAAGTGGTATCCGAACCACTGTGAAATGAGGCTCCGCTGCCCTCCACTGGGAATGGAACCAGGCCCCCTTGATTACAAGGCGAGAGCATTACCAGGAGCTTTGATTCCTATCGAGTAATGCCTATATTGACCTCGTGGAAGTCACGGCGTTGTCTTTGCCTTACTGTTGATTAGTTGATTTCGTTTATTTCTGCTACTTTTGGCTAATCGTGAAGATGAGGATAGTGATGATATGATGCAATCCAAGGGACACTAACAAACAGTGCCGCATTCTCTCATATTTACCACCGGTAACCAACTTTTTTTCTATTGACGGAAAATTTGAAGTTGTCGGACTTCTGTTAATATTTCATTTGCATGCCTGCATTGGATTTTTATTTCTAAAAGGGTCTACCAATTTGTTCGTCAGAACTTTGAAAGAGTGTTGTGACAACACCGACTGGAATGACGAGATGGAATTGTGACATCTGTGTGCAGTAGTCTGTGGCAAGTTATCATGGAAAGATACACAATGCAACAACGCATAGAAATTATTCGAATTTATTATCAAAATTCGTGTTCAGTTCGACAGGCATTTCGTGTATCGAGAGGAATTTATGGTCAACATAGTCAACCGACAGAACAAACAAAACTGTAGAATTTGGGCAGATGAAAATCCGCAAGTGATTCTGGACGTACCCCTTCATCCTAAGAAAGTGACTGTGTGGTGCGGTTTTTGGGCCAATGGCGTGATCGGGCCTTATTTTTTTGAGGACCAACATGGAAATCACGTGACTGTCAATGGGGAGCGATACAGGAATATGGTGATGCAGTTTTTGTGGCCTAAACTGGCAAATCTTGACATCAACAATGTGTTTTTCCAAAAGGATGGCTTCAACTTGCCACACAGCTCGCAAACAATGGAATTATTGCAAGAAACGTTCCCCGGACGAGTTCTGTCCAGAAAGGGTGATGTGAACTGGCCACCAGATCATGTGACCTGAAGCCCCTGGATTAATTTCTATGGGGTTATGTCAAATCTAAGGTCTATGAGACTAAGCCACAGACAGTTCGTGACCTGAAACGGAACATCGAACGAACCATTGATGCTATAGCGCTCAATATGTGTGCAGACGTGCTGGAAAATTGGACATTCAGAATCCATTCCACCCACCAAAGCAGAGGAGGACATTTGAACGACATATTGTTCCAGACATAATGCCATTGTTTGTTCTTCAAAATAAAAAAAATAGGGTCATTATCACTTGGGGTTTTCATTCTATCTAATTTTAAAGATCTGACGTTCAAATTGGTAGACCCTATTATGTTTAATCAATATATTGTAAATATATACAATAAAGGTAAAGGTATGTGAAGTTCCCCGTGCTCTTTGCACCATGCCATGAGGCATATAAAGGGGGATGTGGGGGTAGGGCCTCACACATTCTATCGATATCGGCCATTTTGAAGGTGATGTGATCAGTGTACCACGCTCCGGCCGCCTTTACCCCCATCCCCTCGGTACCCATTTAATTGAGGCTGGGTGAGCCCCAGAGCAGCTTTATACCAGGTCACATTTTCAGAATACAAAGAACACTCATGCCCAGGCCGGGGTTCGAAATCGGGAGCCCTGGAGTCGCAGCGCGCTGCGCTAACCACTCCGCCACGCAGGTCGGCTCTTGGACAGCGCGAGAGCCGTAAAAGAAGCGGAATATTTACCGTAAACGGAAGTTTGATCTCGACGGCAACCTTGCGAGCGCGGACCAAGGCAGGGGTGGTCCCCTGGGTGTTGGTCGCCACGGAACAAGGTCGGTCCCCATGCGTCAGGCGGCAATGACCCAATTGTGAATCCTGTAAGCGATGCATTCGTGTCGTCGCGGTCTCCTGCTTCCACCGCACGGGATGTGTTCGGTCTTGTAAAATCCTGGGTCGCTTCTCTTCCTATCACTAACCTACCTGACTCCCCTAGGATTCCCTACCGGAAGAAGAGCTCTTTCTTTTTTTTTCCTTTTCGCGACCTTCACCGCGTTGTTTCGGAGAATAATTGTGCCACAGCCTTCGCCGGTCGGATGTTTGCACTTGTAATCGGGCGAAACTTTCGTTTTACGCAGGCGCGTGCGTACGGACCGTGGCACACGCACAATTCGAAATCTGCCTATCTCTGTCGGATATCGAATGTAGCATCCGTTGGGTGAAATCTCCCCATTTTAGAGATCTCTCGACTCTCAACTTACTTATAAATATAGTACAACTAATTTTCTTATTGATAGAACAAAATTTGACCATAATTCAATATGGCGCCTAACTGCCATGTTAAAAAACTATAATTCCTCAACAACGTATATCTTTCGAATTGCTTCATTTTTTGTATACTTTATTTATTTTCTGTGGAAAAGGCCCCAGTACTTTACAGTAGTCTGCTATGGTAGCATAAGCAATATATAAATAATAACCCACAGCGCGACAGCCCTTGATATGCAAACCATAAAAGTTGCTGACATGTTTGAAATCTCAACGTACATATTTGTCTATAGTTCCCTTCGTGAGTTTATATTTTCAGCTATCGTTGCGCACCGCCAGAAAAAAAGTGATGTTCTTGTTGATTAAATGCAAAAAAAAAAAGTGAATTGATTGATTGAATTGAAAATTATGGATGCATCAGCACTTAGGCTGTTTTACACCCGTCACATTATACGGGGCCCAGCCCCTTACCATTAACTAAAATACATGACTCTGTGGACTAAAATATTCCTACCTGGGTTAAAAGCTGAGTCTGTAAAGCGGCACTCAGCACATATAAGGACAAAACACACACAGCCCTACAGAGGATTATACTGGCGTAGGTCGAGACGCCAGAGCCTCGTTGGCCTGGAAGACTGCAGTTACGAGGGTATACCACATGGAAGCGAGGTTGACATTCGGGTGCCTTACAAGCCCTGTTAATGAATTTTAACATACTTTATAACAAATTGTAATATACATTAACGAAATCTCAACAAATCATTTTGTATTGGAATGTTTCCTTTTATTTTCCAAAATGTTGCACTGGGGTACGCAGGACTATGTTTTTCGGGAGGGGCTGAAATTGTAAAGGTGGATAGTGCGGCGGCATACACGATAAGATATTTCGTATATTAAACAAAAAAACTTTCTACTCTGACAATCGGGGGTCATTTTATGGCGAATTTGCAATTACTACTCTCATTTTTTCCGAGTTCTTCAATGCTGTTGTTTGAATATGTTCATTTTCTCAAAATTTCGTACATGGGCTGCAGCTCCACAAGCCCCGCCCTCCGCGTACGCCAGTGCATATGTGAATTCTACGAAAATTCCCTGCAATATTGCTAGTAATAGAAAATGAAAGAGAGCCTTAGGGGCATGATAAATATGATAGTACGCTGTCCAAATTTTGTCTACCTAACACTTTCAATTAGGTCCGCCGACAACTAAAGCCAGAACTCAGGCTACGTAATTTCCGTTATTCATTCTAGAAAGTGACTACATTGAGTTGCTTAGATCAATGGCAGCGCACCATTGAAGATGAATGTAAAAAATCGAAAATACAAGTGAGAAAAATGGAGCATCTGATACGGTCTAACCTCGGCATTTAGACTAGGGCGTGTCCTTATCTGGCAACTGTGTCGTCTCTCCATGTTCGCCGAACAACTTCGTCGATTCCTTTATCTGAGACGGGCGAAATGTCCCACGCTTCTTTGCTTGCTTTCGCACTTTTACGAAGGAGGAAGATAAGATATTGTACACGAAATCTCGTCTCTGGTTCGTCTGGCTTAATCTGTGCGAACCTGCTTTTTTATTCACTGTGGGTATCTTTGGTTGTATCTAATGAGAATCATTAGTTATTAGTATGCATGAAGTATGTAATGCTTCGCTTGATCAGAACTTACTTTCCTGGAGAAGCCATTTATTAGGGGGAGTTGAATTTAAACTTCGCATAACTATTATTACTAAATAAATTACACGTTTTGTTTTTCTTCTGTTCTTTTGACTCAGTTTATACGTATAAAGGGTTGTAAAGACGAGTGATTAACTTTTGCCAGTATGTGGTTCTTGTATTCAACAAATATTAAAAATCCTGTTCTGCCATCTGTGAATGAAAAGTACAAGCTTCATTGAACATTGACTGATTGATTTTGTATATTTTATTTCGTTCTTTGCCACTTTCGGTTAATGGCGAAGATGAGAATGAGTGATAGTACGATGAAGGGAAACCCACAAAGAACATCACTGGAATTCGAACCCGGGACCCTGTGCTAACCACTCCGCCACGGAGGTTGGCATATTACAAACTTGATATGTTCAGAGTAATTTCATCGTCAATCTAGCGGTTAAATGGAAATAAGGGTCGCATGTAGCTGACATGTAAGAGATAATACTTCGAACTTTCTTATGGCTCAGATTTTTCGCACCGCAACGGGCATCTTGCCCGGTATCCCTGTAAACCAGTGAAGCCCTGTTTATTAGGTGAAAAACAGCCTAGAGGTTAGCGTGCGTAGAGCGCCCTATGTAACCAAGGATAGATGGAAACACGAATTTGTACGCAAAACTCTATACGTAGCGTCGCTACTTACTCCAGGGTTGTTAATGGTCCAGGAATTTTAAATAAATTGAATTCCGGTCCAGGAGAGAAAATCAGGAAGCGTGAATGGGTTCTGGACCGTAAAGAACTTCTTTATCTGTAAAGTATTTCAATTCGGTCCAGGAACCTTTTTCCCCGATCAATTTAAATACGGTCCAGGAAATTTTTCTGAATGAATTTCAATTCGGTCCAGGAACCTTTATTCCGAATCAGTCCATATTGAAATGAAACAATACGCAACTTGAATCGATTACGGACCTGACGATAAACAGTTATCCACGTGTGAGCATGAAAGACTAATCCAGGTGCTGGCTGTCTCGAGAATCTAAGGCGAAACGCAAACGGTGCAGTCACGTTACCCGTCTCCATGTAGCCCCATTCTATCGCGCGCGTTCCTTCCCTAGGTCGTAGCAACACTGCCCGTCCCTGTTGTGATATCTGCTGGGAACACGGCAGCCTCACGTTACCTCATCGACGGATCCTGTTGGCTGCGGTTCCTGGATCGGATGCCGGAGCAACACGTGACGGGTTTGTTTAAACTCAATTTAACGCCACACTAATATAGTCCATTGCGTTATGTGAAATGTACAGTACCTCTTCGACAAGGGAGTTTTTGAACTTGGCCCACGAGAGAACAACAGCGTTATGATTTATTTCCTGCGATCCGGTTTCTACAACCGCAGTGTGACATTCCAGTGTAAACGTACTCGCGGAAATTTTTAGAAGGCAACTTTTAATTGGCCAATTCTTGTCTACGAATTGTAAATAAATTCAATCCCTGACTGGAAGAGAAAATCAACAAACGTAAATAAATTCTAGACAGTGAACTTGGACCGAATTTAAATTGTGCGAGAACAAAGGTTCCAGTCTTATAGCGGAACCCAATAGAACCCATTAGAATTTATGGGGTTCTGGACTTTTAACAACCCTGACTTAATCAGCCGCTTCCCCACGAGAGCTGAACGTAAGTGGAGAATCCCACGTCATCTTCCAGACAGAAAAAGTAGAAGAAAGAGAGGAAATGATAGAAGAGAGAGAGAGAGAGAGACGCGGAAAAAGAAAGTAAGAAAATAGGCTTGAGAAAAAAAAGGAAAACAAGCTTGAGAAACAGACAAGATAGAGAAATATAGAATGGTGAAGAAAATATAGGAAAGAAAAAGAGATAAGTAGGTGAAAAGGAAGGAGGAAAAGAAAGAAAGAGAAACAGAGATACAAGTAGAAAAAGAGGATGTCAGTTAGAGAAAGACAGAAGTAAAGAGAGAGAGGAAAAGATAGACAGATAGAAGAAGATGGGATAGATGGAGGAGAGCAGGAGAGAAAGAACAGAGAGAGAGAGAGAGAGACGGAAAAGAAAGAAAGGAAAGATGCTTGAGAAAGGAAAAAGTTTGAGAAACAGAAAAAGAAAGACACAAAATGCAAAGCGGAAAGAGACAGATATAAATATAGAATCGATTTAAATAGCAATGGGAATATTTTAGTGGGAAGACATTACTCACAACATTCTTTAAATAATTCCAGAATTTGCCTAAAAATGAGAAAGCCAGAGTTCTACATATTTGCTGGGTACCTTGTTTGTGTCAATCTGTATTATCACCTCAATTTTTGTTTGTTGTAATCTCCGTCACCTATGTACTTACTAGCTGTGTCTTGCGTGAAAAAAGATGAACAGGAGTTTCAAAGAATTTTATCTTTCAGTTTCATGATAACTCGACTGGAACGTCACGTGACAGTTTAATTTTTTGCGTAACCCTGACTGTTAGCATCTTAGACGTGATAAAAATGTAGGCGAAGGCTACGGGAAAAACAATCGGTCCGGACTGTTAGCGTTTCCCAACTGAAGGAAGAGAACAGGGTTTCTCCACATATGGCGGTGACTATGTAAAGCCACCGTCAATCATAATAGTAAAAGAAGGAATGCACGAATGAGCAGGACCACGTCTAGGTCTTCCCCTAGTATGCCTGGGCCTAAGTGCTTAAAATAAATTAAAGAGAGGAAATGAAAGATAGAGAAATTGAGGGAATATAAGAAAAAGCGAGAAACAGAGGAAGAAAAAAAATAAAAAAGGAAAGAGGGAAACGGAAGAAAAGGGAGAAAAGAGAGAAAGAAAGAGAAACAACAACGAAACAGGGAAACAAAAAAGATAAACTGAGGATTAAAAAGAGATAATAATAGAAGAAAAGAGAGAAACAGGAAGAAAAAGGGAGATTAAGAGAAAGAAAGAGAGAAACATGAAAATGAGATAATAAAAAGAGAAACAGAAAGAAAGAGCGAAGGAAACAGGAAGGCAAAGAGAAAACAAAACAAAGTAAGAGAGAAACAGGAAGAAAAAGGGAGATTAATATAAAGAAAGAGAGCAACAGGAAAATGAGATAATAAAAAAGAGAAACAGAAAGAAAGAGCGAAGGAAACAGGAAGACAAAGAGAAAACAAAACAAAGTAAGAGAGAAACAGGAAGAAAAAGGGAGATTGAGAGAAAGAAAGAGAGCAACAGGAAAATGATATAATAAAAAAGAGAAACAGAAAGAAAGAGCGAAGAAAACAGGAAGACAAAGAGAAAACAAAACAAAGTAAGAGTGAAATAGTGAGAGATGGAATAAAAGAACAAGAGGGGGTGAAACAAGAAGAAGAAGATAAAAGAAGAGAGAGAAGCAGGGAAAGAAAGAAGGAAAAGAAAGAAATAGAGAGAGAGAATAGGAAAGGAAGGAAAACAGAGAAGCAAAGGTAAAACAAGAAAATTAAATACAGAAAGAGAGACAGGAAAGAGAAACAGAAAGGAAGGACAAGAAAAGAAAGAAAGAGACGCAGAGGAAGAATCTCTACATTGCAGTCTCCAGTTCATATACGTGCCTATTTTTATTTGGATTCATCTATTTTTGCACATCCAAAAAATGCTACACAGTGTTTATTGAATTTTTATAATTTCCTGAGGTTTCTTAACCGCTTTCTGCTAGTTCTTGTACATTTTAGTCACATTCAAAGATCGAAATCAAGCCCTAGAACTGTTGCAGACTAACGAGGCTCTGGCGTCTGGTCTCACAGCCAGTATAACCATCTGTAGGAACTGTGTTGTGTCGTCCATTTGTGTTTGTGCCTTCATCCGTCTTATCGTGTCACCATTCAACCCCATCGTAGTGTGAGTATATTCTGGTCCAGTGGCAGCGATTAGGGGCGGCGTGGGGTTTTTTACACCTTGCCCCCCTAGTTTTGGAACCCATTGCCGCCACTGTTCTGGTCCATTCCTAACGCTGCAGTTGCTTCCACGATGTGGTTCGCCAGTGTGTTGTTTTCGGGATTCGAACCCTCGAACTCTCCATCTCCAACGTTCTCATTATGACGTTCGTCTTTTGGCACCCTGGCTTAGCGGACAAAACTTGCAGAAAATGGACGTAAAATGACCCAATTTAATCAAACACTCAAAAGTCCAACGGTAGTTCTGATCACACGGCGAGGAGTTGGGGGAAGCTTTTGCAACCTGTCGAGAAATGAACCTGGGTCTGGGGTGGTATCATTGGTGCGGTCATCCGATGACGACCGATCGTGCCCGAAGGCAACCGAAAATGGTAACTCGGGACCTGTTTGATTCTGTAGAGGCGGAACGGCATAATCGCGACATTTAGCAGATTGTAAACAGTCCCGGAGACAAGCTTGTGTGAAAAGTGATAGAGAGGGAGGGGAGGGGAAAGGAGGGGAGGTGAGTACCGCGTGCTCTTGCCAGAATGAGGGCAAGGAAGCGTTCTGCCATAGCCGGCCTTCCTCACTTGGTGACGCTTAACCTTGTGTTTTTCTGTGGCCCCGAAAGGGGAAGGATTTGACGGCCGCGCTGTAAAAGTGAAACTTACATTTCGCTGCTTAGTCTGGCTGTGGTCGCCGTGCTGTGTACATCGTGGCGTGTTTTCTAATTTTTCCCCCCTCCCTGCGAGCTTCACTTTTACTCGCGCGGTTTCATCTCGGTGGTGGTGTGCGTGCGCGCGCGGACATTGGAACGTAATTCGCGACGTTTTTTTTCCAACCCCCTCCCCCCTCAAAGGATGCGGAAGAAGTGTTGTAGTGTTTGTGTGGCAGGATACTTCCAATAATTGAGCATACTGATTTGGTGTTGTTTTTAGTGCGTGTACTTGTGCGTGTTGGATGATACACGTGAGGATGTTGACATCGTCAGTGTTGTTGATTGGAATCGTTGATTGGACTGATTGATTCATACACGTTAGTGTTGCGGTGTTACTTGACAAAAATTGTGTTGATGTTTCTTGATAGTGTCTTTTAGTGTTTGGGAGTGTTTTAGTGTGGCGCCGAATTTGTTTTAGAGAAATCTTGGATCTTTATACTCTTTTTTGGATTATGGTTCAGTCCAGGTGAGTTACGTTTTGATTCATGTTTCGTAGGAACCTCAATTTGTAGCTCTGTGGGTCTGAATTATTCTATCCAAATTCTTTTCGCCCTTTGCAACCGTAGAAGTTTGAACTTTTGACTGAAACGCGCATTTGTTGTTGACATGCATCAGCATGGTATTCCAGATGTATCATGAAGCATTGTCACGTGATTCAAGTCAAAGTTGTTGATAATAGTCAAGAACCTTTGCGATTCGAGCTACTGTGACAAATCTACTTACACCTACCATCAGGACTATATCCAGAATTTTCCATCTGGGGGTGTAAGTTCATATTTAAGGGGTGTGTAAGGGTATATTTTGAGCCAAAATGACCATAAGTTGGGCACTTGTGAAAAATTTTAAGGGGTGTTGAGGATATTTGGGGGATTAGGGGTGTGTGATTAAATCACTGTCTGCCATTATTTATTCGTTGATAGAATAAGATATAAATGGGATTGCAACGATAGTGCACAAGTTAACTTTATGCACAGACGTGTTGATGGGATATACCCCTTCCGTTTAAAATGAAACCCGAAATGATGCGTGCCTCCAAGAAGATTCGAACCTGAGACTGCTTGATTACAAGGCGCCAGCGTTAACCACCACGCTATCGAGGAGATCGTAATAGATGGCGGAAGTAACCCGGTTGGTTCAAGGCAGTGTTGAGGAACATCTGGGCAAATGACGTTCTTGGAGCATGGGTTCAGTGTTCATATGACATCATAGCATAAGATCCCATCTGTAGCTTCGTAAAACTAGGCAATTTGGAAGTAAATAAACACAGAAGAGAGAACAGTAGCGAATGTTTAGAAGAGCTACGAGTTCAATAAGCGGATAGACTGGGAAAGGACATCATAGCTGTGCTTCTCTCGCAAGAGATATCTCGTCAAAGATGCTGTGGTCCAGGATAGTCCGATTGGAGTTTTCTATACGACGAGATGTTCATCTTGCTCTCTGTAGTGAGAGGAAACGTGGAGGTGTCTTAAGCCTAGGTTCGATCCTCCTCGATACAGGCTCGTGGCCAGAATTTTATTTCGGAGGGGGGCTCATCCCTTATCAGCAGCAGTCATCTAAATGGGAAAAAGTGGGGGCATAGAACCCCTTAGTATGAATTTCTCAGTACTCATAACTTACGATGTTTAATTATACTAAGGAAGTAAAATTAATTACCACTATATGTTATTTAAATTAGATATTTGTAGGATTTCGGGGGGGGCTTCAGCTTCCCGAGCCCTCCCCCTGGCTACGTGCCTAACTCGATACATATTTTATAAAGCGCGCGTGCACGTACACTTCTAGCGACAACAATAGCGTAAAGGTTGATGCCCGTTGTGTTTGACAAACGCCGTATCGCAGAATGTAAACAAAATCAAGGAAGAATTTCAACCCTCCGTGCTTTACGATTTGTCAACGTAATTCCATTCTTATTGAGCTCCCACGTAGCCAAACGGTTACCATTCTCTCCTTTGGCGAAAAGTGATTCTGGGTTCGCTTCCCGGCAGGACGTCCACATATCCTGTGTTAACCCATGATGAAGACAATTAGGGAGCTACGTGGAAGTGACATACTAGAGACTCCAGTCTCGAGAGCCGGTGAACAGCGACGATGGGACTCAATTTTTTAGTTCAGTTTAGTTATTGTATTAATACAAGTCGCTCTGACACTTGCCCCGAGTTCGAATTATAGGATGAGCCAAGTTCCGTGGCGAAGTGGTTAGATCAGCGAATCCCGGTCTGGGCATGATGTTCTTATGATTATCCCTTCATCACCATATCATCACTCATCCTCATTTCTGCGGTTAGCCAAAAGTGGCAAAAAAGCGAAGTGAACTAAACCAATCCAATAAATTAAAGGACTAATGTTTTTCGTCTCCTGTTTAGCTTATTCATAGTCCTGAAACCCCGGGTTCGATACCCGGTCAAGGCACAAGTGGTTCGGATCTCACTTTAAACTGTAGGTCCAGTCCCGATTAGCCTTCGTGTGCATAGAGTGGACTTAAAACCTAAACCTCAACTTCAAAAAACTCAAGATTCATAGTCCTAAAACACCATGACCAACCTAGTTTATTACAGATGATAATGGATATATTGATACAGCCTACTCAGCAACATAGGGGCGCAAGGTACTTTCTGTCCACATCCCAAATCCATGAATGCCAGGGCTAGCCAAGCAGCCTTTTCATTGGATGACGCGTGGTCAGCGCATCGAGTACCATCGCCCCGCTTTCTGGCTACTGTTACCCCAAAGGAGCTTTTCAATTGTCCTCATGATGCTGGGCCAATGCCAAAATTTTGGAGCTCCTAGCGGAAATCGAATCCGAGACTGCTCGCACCAAAGGTTTGATTACTCGGGAGCCCATTATGTACATTTACTAAATATGCCAATCCCCCCCCCCCCCCCCGTTCAAATGTATTTAAGTTGGTTCTACTGCCAGTAAACCTGTACACTTGACATTAACAACGAACAACATCTGACTGTTGTGGCCTATATCTGTTCACCCAAGTTACTTCTTGCAAGTAACAAGTGTTAGGTTTCTACCCCAATAGTCCCTGTCCATAAATTGGCGGAAAACGTAGACTGTCCTATCCAAACTACAGTATCGAATGCTTTCTCTAATCGCCGTTAACACCAAGAACAGAAGCAGCTACTGCTACCTACAAAAGAATTCATACTTCAAATATGTCCGTGCTAAGCGTGTGCATCAGTTGAAAGAATCTTTACTTAATTTCAGTTTCGTAACTGTATGGAACCATGTTTTCTAGCAATGATCAGCGATTGCATATAATAAGAACGAACTTTGATCCAATGATTGCGAAAATGAAAATGAAGGGACAGTCGCAAACACACATGGACAGGACATAACATAGGTCCCAAAGGCGACTATACTGGCTGTAGATCCAGATGCCAGAGCCTCGTTAGTATGCCAAATACAGTCCAGAGTGTAGTAAGTGGAAGAGAGGTGAATGGCGTATCCCAGAGCTAGCCTTGTATTTGTATCTAGGTTAATTTACGTCGCATTTTCACCTAAGTGAATTGCGACGATGAAAATGAACTGCGAATTGCTGAACGTCAACGCCTTACCAAGGATTCGAACCGAGGGAAACAGCCTTTGAAAGAGCGAAAACCCTCAAAACGGAAAAATTCGACCTTTGTGTCAAACCCGCTCGCTCCCCATTACCAACCCAGCAGTGTTTCTCCACCGCGGCTCAGCCTTGGGGAAAACAGAAACGTCCTCATCGGCCCTGGAATAACAGTTAGCACTCCGAGGTCACCGTGTCGACCTCGGCTGACAAGTCAATCCGTCGAACGCTAAGGTGAGTGTCGTCGTCAATCGGCCGCAGATAGCTTGTGGCGAACCAGGAGGCATTCGTGTTCCTCCTGGGCGCTTTTCGTCAACGCTGGACTGCCAAGGGCAATTTCTCTTTCACACATGCCTCGTTGGGATGTAGCGGTCGTCTTTTGGCTGCCTGGTGAATCGGAAATTGGTCATTACGGTTGGTGACAATCGCGACGTGTGATATGACCTTTGTTGGACCTTCTGTTGTACGACATTCCGTTCTTGTCCATTATCTGCTACTCTCCTTGGAAGTTATTTCTCACGGTCTTCAGTGGTTTCGTTAACATTATCACCACCTTTTTGATGGCTACATGTTTTGGTTTCTTGTCCACACACATCGCTTTATCTGTACATTCTATACGCGCGGAACACAACATGCATCAATTAACACGAATATGTTAACTCCAATAACAAATTAAAATGCATAAATTGCCAATTATGTATTTCTGATGCATCAAAATGATACTTTTATCATCTCCTGTTCTGTGTGACCCATTAAAAATTCATCACCTGACACTGTCATTTCAAAGAAATAAAGATAACTGCCGATTGATTTAAAATTTTTGGGTGCGTCGGCACGTATGGCCATTTTGCACCCTTCAGCTTATACGGGGAAAAAACCCTTGCCTTAAAATTTAAAAAAAAGGTGTAAAGAGGTTAAAAATGCAGGCTGTAAAGGGACCTGTATAGGACAAACACAACACATTAAGAAGGTAGTGTAAAAGACATGCTCTTCTCAAAAACTTAAAAACATTGGTTAAAACACTGGCATCGCCTTTCAACATAGCTGACAAATCGTTGGGAATGTTAAAACCCAGTCTGAGATAATTAAAATCGAGAAGTGTGTGCCTAACACTTAAAACTATGTTGCAGGTACAACACTGTGAAGAGTCCAGCCCTTCAGCAAATGACGATGTGTTCATGCATTTCTGATACTTTGGGTGTATTTAGAACCAAAGCCACCATATTGGGCATTTTAAGATCAATATACTTGTTGAGAGGTATAAAGAACTAAGAAGGAAAGCACATAAGATATGCAAGGAAAAGAAGAAAATGATGTATAAAAAGAAGATGCAAGAAATAGAAGAACTAAATCAGCAAAGTGAAATAAGAAAATTCTATAGAGCTATAAATAGAATGAGAATAGGATTTGAGCCAAGAATAGAAGTATGTAAGGACAAGAATGGGAAAGTAATTGTAGAAGAGAATCAGATACTCAATAGATGGGCAGAGCACTTTAAAGAGATTTTGAATAAAGTGGAAGACCAAGAAGAAGAGCAGTATAATAGGAATATACGAAATAGGGATGATCATGAGGTACAAGTACCTAGTATTGAAGAAGTTGAATCTGTAATGAAGAAAATGAGTAATAATAGAGTTCCAGGCGAGGATGAAGTGATAATTGAACTTATCAAACTTGGTGGTAAGGCATTGTTGGCAGCAATACATAGATTGATTGTAATGATATGGGAAAATGAAACAATGCCCCATAAATGGAAATCTGGAATAATATGTGGAAATTACAGAGGCATCACACTTCTTAGTGTGGTCTATAAGATCCTGTCAGGATTGATCAGTGAGAGAATACAATGTTACACAGAAGATATACTGGGAGAGTACCAATGTGGATTTCGCACTGGCAGAAGCACTACTGATCAGATATTTATAATTAGACAGATGATGGAAAAGTTTTATGAACATGATGTGGATTTGCATTTTTTATTTGTTGACTTCAGGCAGGCTTTTGACAGTGTTAATCGAAATGAACTGTTTAAGGTACTTGAAGAGTATAATATTCCCCTCAAAATAATAAGACTAATAAGAATGACTATGAGTGGTACTAAGGCACGAGTGAAAGTTTGTAGTAAACTGAGCGAAGAGTTTAAATTCAATACAGGAGTGAATAAAGGGGATGGCCTTTCGGCAATATTATTTAATCTAGCATTGCACAAAGTAATGAATGTAGTTGACCAAAAGGGAACCATATTTGGAAAGTCCAGTCAAATATGCGCATATGCAGACGATGTTACAATCATTTCTAGAACAATAAGAACACTTAAACAAATCTATGAGCAAATGGAGAGAGAAGCAAAAAAAAATAGGACTCACTGTAAATGAAAGAAAGACAAAGTATATGAGAATGTCTAACTCTGAGATCAGAAGAGCACCTCAACATCTGACAATTGGAGATAATAAGTTTGAGGGAGTTCCTTGTTTTAAATATCTGGGGACAATGGTATATAGTGATAATGATATCAGTAAAGTAATAAAGGAAAGAATACAGGCAGGCAATCGTGCATATTTTGCAAATATGCAGTTGTTTAGAAATAGACTGATCACAAGAAATGCAAAGCTTAAAATTTATAAGACACTGGTACGACCAGTTGTAACTTATGGATCAGATAATTGGACTTTGAAACTGTCAGATGAAAATGCCCTCAGAATATTTGAGAGAAGAATATTAAGAAAGATATATGGACCTGTGAAGGAAGATGACGACTGGAGAATAAGATATAATGCAGAGCTAGATGATTTAATAAAAGGCCAAGATATAGTGAGATTTGTGAAAGCCCAGAGAATAAAGTGGTTGGGGCATGTGGAGAGAATGATGGAATACCGGATGCCAAGAGGAATGTTGAAAGAAAAGCTTCACCATGCAAGAAGAAAGGGCAGGCCCCGACTTCGATGGATAGACGACGTCGCTGCAAACTTGCGGACAATGAAAATTAAAGGATGGAGGAGAAGAATTGATGATAGATTGGAATGGAGGCTGATTGTGGAGGAGGCCAAGGCCCACCAAGGGCTGTAGAGCCAGAGAGAGAGAGATACTTGTTGAGAAAATTTTGGGGGTTGTGGATGAATTAATGTTCTGGACACCCGTGACCTGTTACACGAAAAAAACAAGGAAGTTACGTATTGGTCTACCAGCCAGTACGACTGTATATAAGTAATAAAACTATATGTATTGTCAGAGAACTTTTGTTGAAGGCTGAAACACTTTTCTTAGGAAAGCAGCTCACTTGTGGAGTGTGAGTTTGTTAAAGTCTACTTTATGCACAGATAGGCCAATCGGGACAGGACTTGCAGTTTAAAGTAGACTCCGAACCACTATGTGTCTCCACCGGGTATCGATTCCAGCTCGCTTGCAGAGATCTGCATGTAATTTAATGTGTTGGACGAGGTACGAGAAGATCCCGAGTGACACCGCTAGTAGTATCAAGTCCCGTTTGTTGATGGTTGGAATTGAAACCATGGGGACACGTATCGAAATGTGATACGCCGCGAGTTTGAACCCAAGACCCGTGGCCTCGAAGCACGTACGCCAACGCCAGAAAATTAACTTCTGACGATGATGTCGTGACAGAGTTTCTTCTCAGATCAATGAAAGGTCTCAATATGGTCTCATATGTACTTTCCATTCACTTTCCCCGTAAGTTTACACTAATGTCTTCCGGTTATTTTCGGAAAAGGCAAATGACTTTCACTGAAACGAGAAACTACGATATTTCCCATAATGCACGCATTTCTGAACGTTTTCACAGTTTCCATGTATTTTATTTTGTCCTTTTCTTTTCGTCTCGTATTTGCTTCCTTATTCCTTCATTCCCTTCCTTTCTATTTCAGTTAGCCACTCGTCTGCTTCTTGGGTTAATCGCGACGATGAGGAAGAATGATGTACTGATAAAGGATAAACATAGTTCAAACCTCAGACCTCTGTCTTCATAGCAAATTATATTGACTGATCCAGTCCTTTTATCTTTTTATAACTTGTTTCTAGGTTTTTCTCTTTCCTTCATACACGAACAATGTTCTTTCATGTATTGTTTTCTTGTAATGTCATTATACTATGCCGACAGATTCAATATGGTAAGTTTTTGTTTCCTTCTGATTTCGGGACTTTTCAAATTTACATAATTCTCTTATCAAATTTCCCAAGTCTTTGTTCTTGCTTCCTGTTGTTTCTTATTCTGCCTAGTTCCTCTTCTGTTAATCTATCGAATTATGTTTTCTTTCTATCATTTTGTTCATTTTTCGTGTTTGATTTTTTGCTTATCAAATGAACCCTCGTGACACGAATGGAATACGCTATGTGACTAAGTGACATTTTTAACCAATAAGATTCTGTAGAATTAACATAACAGTGCAACTACACATAGACTGTTACAACTTACGGTAACATTTACAAAAACGGGGCGCAACCTTTTTTTATTTACCTTCGAATATTTTATCATGTATAAAGATAGACATAGATAGTGTAAAATACCATTTTCAAGAACTGAGGTATTACATTTCCGTTAATACTTGAAAAACTGTCATGGACAATTTTTACATCCAAATTTGACTATTTTAGATCGTAATTTCTCTAGTCAACTCATTACAGTGTGTATGTAAAAGCGCCGTATTAAATTGTTGTGCCTACACACAGGCATCGAATTAGGAAGTGAAGAGCAGGCACCAAGAATAATCGGGTTGGATACCTGACAATACTCGATTGCTTAAGACACTATCGCCACTCAACCTTCTAGATGATTACACACACTACTTATTGTGCCATTATTCACACCTCTAGTGAAGGCTCATCGTATTAAAGAATACTTAGCCAGAAAGTTGGAGGTCATGGATTTAAGTCCTGGTTCCGTCATTCTTATCTGTTTCATTTCAAATTCCGGAATAGCTCTACTTCAAGGATACTTTAGAGACTTCAGTGTCATTTTACTTGAATGTTTCTAGTCATTGTTCTTTTAGATTCATGATTTGGGTTCTTTCACTATCAGAAATACAACTGAACTCAATGATTCAACCTCAAAGGTTGACTGGAGATAACGTCTAAAACCGTCAAATTTCGCTGTCCACCAACTACCGTTAAACAAATACCACAACCGTTTTTAAGTATTGACGGTTCTTATACTGTTAACCCAATTAATGTACATTTAATGATTCGTTCCTTTTTAAATACTTATGGTGCGTACAAATCTTATCTTAAAGCAAGATAAATTTTTAAATTTAAAATTGAAAGTTTTTTATTGTATGTCTCATACTGTAGCGTAGCCTTTTATGTATAATATGTCTGAGTTTTGTGTGTTCAGTTTACCAAACGGTTACCGGTCATCTTTACTTGTCATTCTGGCCATGGCACTCACGAAAAACGGTTGCGTTTTTGTAAATTAACATGCAGATTCTTAAATCTTAACGGTATTTTATCATGTGGCTCTAGTTTGGTGACAGGTGGTCAACACATTCTTTAGACAGTGTTGTGAAAAAAGATTCGAAAACAAATCACGTATCAAAATTATGAGGTATATATTACGTTCTCTTTCGCAATACTTCCTCTTCCTACATCCCATTAATATTTTCCTCATCCATTCGTGAGAGGCTAATTTTTGCAGATCTTGAAAAATGAAGGGTTGCGATTTCATGTGTTCCGCTCTTAACTCTATCATTAAAAAAAGGAAACGCCAATTATCCTCATCATATTACAACCTGCTCAATACTTGTCCCGCGAGAAATCCCTCCAGTCGCCTAACCGGAAGCTGGTGCGGACGGAATCGGTTCTGCCGTCCTCTTCTCATCTATTGCGAGATTTAACAGCTTGTTGCATCGTGATTAAGAAGCGCTCCTGGAAAGGACCAATCGTGTTGTTCCCACATATGTTCCCCAGTACTTATTTCTCTATGCGTTTAACACTTTCAAATGATGCGAATGTCTGTTGAAAGAATGTGAGAACCCAATTTTCTTTCGTCTGCCACAAGACCAGTACTCAGTACTGCAAAATTGAATTCAGTATACCATTAACGAGACATACTTTTTTTCCTCTATCGTAAATACCCTAAGACAGTAGTTCTCAAGCTTCGTGAGACCGCGTTCCAGTAAATTTTTATTTTTTGTAAAGTCGATGCCTCGATCCCAACAATTTTACTTGCAAATACCTTAGAAATACAGACAAGGGAGGAAAACGTTCACAGCTGAGGTTGGGAAGTGAAGGATCTCTTATACATACAATAATGGAATGGGTTGGGTATGGGAAGAGGAAGGAAAGGGGGGGGGCATTTCAACGGAAAACCAGATCAGAGACAGATTACTGGATATAGACAGACAAGAAATAACAGCAGTCTGCCAAACGAAGTCCTCAATCAGGGAACAGTTAAGAGTAAGAGAATGGGAGAAAGCGAAATATATTAATGTTGTGGGGAAAAAGAGGAAAGAGGCGCGCTGGCATGGTTCAGACTAGGGGGATGGAAACATTTAAGGAAGAGAAACTAAGAAGGGGAAACGATATGTTCTATGTGTGATGGAGAGGAGACGGACGAGCATATCCTCCTGAACTGCCCTTCTACACGTGACCTAAGGGACAGGTTTCTGAAAAACTTAACAGCGAGGGAGGTGATGGAAGTGGTAAACGATAGAATATAGACAAAAGAAGCGGCACAACAAGTGGCGAAATACCTGTGGGAAGTAAGAGACCAGCGGGGGAAAGCTATTAGAGAAGACAGCGAAATTAGTGATCATGCTCAAACCGAGCCATCTTTATAGTGTAACGTAAAGTGTAAACACCCCTTATCACACATAAAGAAGAGGGGAGAATGGGAGTGTAAAAGGCAGCCCGAGAAATAGTGCAAGGGGAAAGTTTGTGTGGGAAGTGAAAGATTGGAATAGAGGTATATAGAGACTGGACACTAAAGGAACCAGACACACAACTTTATTTGATTGCTAAACTATACTTATTATGTCTAATTTTCTTATATCTGATCAACTACTAATACTATCTGTATATTAACGTAAAGAGGGTACAATATTAATACATGACTGTAAGGGAAGAGAAAGTGTGTGTAAAGAAAAATTTACGTATTGTGTACAGCGTACAGCTCGTACAAGGGAAATACAAATAAATACAAATACCTTTCTTAGCTTTTTAACTTTATACGTTAATTAATATGTACCCTTGAAATTAAATATTAATAAAAAAAAATATAACAATAATAAATAGCAATGTTCGATTATGTTTAGACATGTTCACAAATGTAAAATTAGGTTTAAATTAGTTGTAAACCACTAGAGCTAATGAAATCTTATAGTTTCCTCAGGCCAACATCATTAGATTTGATAAGTGCTGACTTTCATTGGCATGTTGCAGTTTGAACGTCGAAAAAATTCAGTTAATCAAAATACTTCCACTACAAAATATTTGGGTCTCCCCAATGGCGTAGTGGTATCGTCGTCGCCTTGTATTCAAAAGTTTCAGAGTTCGATACCTGGTGTAGGCACATTGCACAGTTAAGTGGTTCAGATCACACTTTAAACTGTAGATTGGGTCCATCTGTGCATACAGTGGACTTCAAAAAACAATTTAAGCAGACTGCAAAATATTTGTCTATGGGTACGCCAACAAAATGCTACTTAATATTTATATCCTTCACGAACAGTGACGCCAACTTCAAATTAATATTGGGGTGGCAACATTGAGGAACGATATGTGTAATAATGTTCTCCTCTTGAGCAATTGTGGGAGGGAGGGATAGAAGGTGCCTTGTCCCCAAAGTTGGTGCATGTGTCTTGGCTATGTCTTACTTAAATTCCTTTTCTTTTTTTTTTATCCATTCGACATTTCCATATTGTGCAGCAAGCACCTAGTATATAGCATTGCTTTTGCAGTGTAATTGTTTGAAAAGTTTAGCGTTGACTCACTCACATGATTCATAATCGCTCGTATATTCATCATAATCATGATGGTTGTTACTGTGAGTCCTTCAGGAAGGCCCACACTAGAAAGTCATGTTTGTCGAGAAATGTTAAATCGCTTTTGATACAGTCTTGCCAAATCATAGTTTAAATATAGCTTTCCTGTTACTTTGTGATTTGTGACTAGTCGGCACTGGACCTACTGTGTGAAGCGGTGTCCGAACATCATCTTACAACAAAGCCTGTGCAGACACACTTTGTTTGTGACAGAGGTTGAAGATAATTGTATTACTGATATATGCGGATGAAGTGAAATAATTGCGGTATCTGATTTGATTTTTGTTATTTAGAGTCGCTTTTATGTAACTTTTGGCTAATTGCGACGATGAGGATGAGTGATGATATGATTTAATTGATGAAGGGGCACTCAGAAAGTACACCCATTCCCAGGCCGGGATTCGAATCCGTGAACTCTGGCGTCGTAGCGTGCGTGCTATGCTAACCACTCGGCAATTGCAGTCTCGTGTGGCAGATATGTTGATGCTGCAATACATGACCTACCATTGATGACGTTACGTATAAGCGCTGCACGCTCCTTCTTTTAAGAATGTCCATTGGTCGGATTCCTTTCTAAAGAGTAGGTCCAGTCAATCTGAGCACAGAAGTGGATTTGAGGGGTGTAAGGGGGTGCCCCTTTCCTATGGCACCCCAATATATCAACCTTCCTTCCATGTAATACACTCTGAACTTTATTTTGCAGACGAGCAATGTTCTGGCGCCTGGAGTAACAGTCAGTATAATCCTCTGTATAGGGTTCGTGTTTTGTCATCTAAATATGTTTGTGATCGTCTCTTCATCAGTCTCATCCTATCATTATTCATCCTCATCTTCGCAGCAGAAACGCGAAGTAAAATAAATAAAATCCATTCATTCAAGTGGACTTGAAACAAATTGATACCAACACAGTCTTGAGGGAACTCTACAATTGATTTCCTGAGTTCCTGTTGTAATATAGTGATACAATTCTGTGTTACGACAACCGGACAAAAAAAAATAAGCTGCGGTTCCCTAAGAGAAAAAAGTCTCCCCCAGTTTCAGTGGTCAACGGATTTCTAGCCTTGTGAAATTTCACTGCCTTTTGTTCGTGGAGTGACGTGACGAATAAGGTCACTGACACCTGCTCTTTCGGCTCACGAAAAGCGACAATGAAACTGCTCATTATTGTGGGAACGAATCAAATTTCGACAACCCTTTCTTTCTCCGGATGATGCTCGGGTATGATATATTTTAACGGCAATAAATATTCTCAGAGAACTTTCTCCAGGCTGTAAATCAACGTTGAATTCTCATTGTTTGAAGCTCAGTCATATAATGAAATCTTCCTTTCTTGGCGTGAAGAAACAATGCTACAAATCATGGCAGCGTATGATGCGCTCACATATCATGCATTGTATGCTGAAGGCGGTTGGGGCTATTTTATTTTTTCATTTTTGTCAGATTTTATACTATTCTTGATTGTTATAATTTTCCTATAGTTTGCCACTGACAACTTTCACTCCTACTATTTTCCATCTCCACTAATTCTTCTCTAGCACTTACTCTTATATTCATTCTAAGCTTGTATTTTTACATGTATTTCTACAAGTCAATTTCTTAGTTTCTTACGTCACGGCAATGTCTTTTATACTTTATTCTTCGCTCTTGTATTTTGTAGCATCTATTTTCAACTCCATACCTCCTACACACCTTCATGGAGTGGTGCGAAGCACAGAGGAGCATTTTACTTTTTTTTACATCTATTTCAACTATAGAGCTTACTTTGAGCACCCACTTACTTGTTTACATCTTATTAAATTTTTAATGTCTTCCCGATGACGTAGTGAGAGGCATTGCCTTAAGATTCCACGTTATAAGATAATACAGACATAATTTCTCACACCAAACTAATTAAGTGATGTAGTCACAAAATGATTGATTTGTAATAATGATCACTGTGAAATAATGGTATGTAATTGTAGTCAGACTTTGTGCTTGGAAAGAAATGAGGATGGGCTATTTTTATTATTTATGAAAATTTGAACCAGTGCTTGTCATTTTAAGAAAAGGGAACTGAAATATTGAGTTTTATGATGAACTTGAAGTAGTTCGTGTGTTCTTAAACTAGATCCTGAAATACATTAAGCGAAATGAATGTCCACGTTATCCCTTCCTGGGATGAGAACTTATAATCTATGGAAGAAAGTATTGTTAACCACAGACTAGGCCACTGAAGGTCTGATCACATTGGCACCAGGGTGCGAAATCGCTGCACATTGGTAGGGGGAAAGGAGCAAAGAAACACACACACACATTATTTATTTATTTATATATATATATATATATATATATATATATATATATATAATGCCATTAAATATGTGTCAATTATTAAATAATCAAATTATTTTATAAAACATACAATAGGTATATTATATCGACAGTCCATTTAAAATTCGATTACAAATTTAAGATTATAATATAGGCTACTACCATTCCATTAACAATGCTTTGCGTGACTAAGGGGCAAAAATTAAGAGACATTAAGAAGATAATTGTTTTCTGTATAAAATTCACATCTAAATTCTATTACATGTTTTATTATATATTTATATACATACTTTGTGTAGCTGTCGAAAGGCGATGAGAAATGGAGAAGAAATAACAAGTCGGACTAATTTCAGTGTTCTGGGAATTGCTGGTTCAGAAGTGCCCTTAGGGATGAGGCTCTTTGTTCTCCCTTCTTTATGTACAAATTGTTTATGTTTATTGTTACAAACAAAACTCCCTCCCGGAAAAGTTTGGTGGGGGTGGGGATTTCAAGACAAGATCGTTGGTGGAGGGAATTCCCCCTGTCCCCCCAGGATTTCGCACCCTGATTGGCACACACACACACACACACACACACACACACACACACACCACAGCTCTTTTTAACGTCAATGATTCTTACGCCACCTTACGCTTCCTCTTCTCGTGTTTCAGCACGACTTGCCTTCAGAGTTTTTTGTGCTTGTGTTCTTGATCTACTTTTTTTTTTAGGCAACGTTGTTCCTTATCTCCAAAAAATAAATTATGTAATTACATCTGATCCATGTTTTCTTCTTGCTGAGTAGTTTGGGGGAAAGGTGTAAAGAGCCTAACAATGCCTAAAATAATCAACCTTATCTTCGAGTAAACTATACCTCGACATACTTATTTCCGATTTGTTAATCTTTCGGGAATTTATTTCGTATATCATCTGAGTACAGAAGTTTTTCAGCAATTGGATCCCTACGTATCCATGTCTGATAAACGCTAACGCATTCACGTTCAGGTCGAGCACTTATCGGTATGTGAGAAGAATTGTCTTGTAAAAAACCTTAGTCCTTAGGGAATGTTTGGAAGGTCGTGAGTTAAAAACCTGTTGCTGGTCATATATCCCAATGACATAACCGTGTGAGCCCCTCAGGATGGTGTAGTGGTAACGCTGTCACCTTGTAATGAAAAGGTTCCGTATTGTACCTCGGTGAAGGCACATAGTGGTTCGAATCTCACTTTAAGCTTAGGTCCATTGCCTATGCCTATCCGTGCATCAAATGGACTTCAACGACCTTGGAGCCAAATGCCTAGGTCGGAAGGATGCTTGTTGAAATCTGCGCTGTGTGAAGAAGAATGACACTATTTGAAGCATACAATAAGAAATTAGAATTACACAACTTATTTGCATACAGATTCCAAAAATTAGGTATATGAATATTGTACTTTTTTCTCTGCTATTCTACCTCTTATTAAATCGCGACGGCGGTGATGAGCGGATGAAAGAACCATTGTCTTGGGTAACAGTGTGATAGAGGATTTCCTAGCACGAAATCTTCCTGGTCTCACCTCGTCTCTCTATTTCGCCTTTCACGTTATTTATTTACTTGTGAACATAGACGAATTGCACATGTGCTGAGTCAAAAAAAAATAATTAAAAATCAAAGGATCCCCGGTAGAAGAACATTTCTCAGTGATTCGGATCCAACTTTATCCTGTTGGTCCAGTCCCAATTAGCCTATCTGAGTGTAAAGGTGGACTTAAAACAGACACTGCCAAAATCATATGTACGAACATTCACTAGAGAAGAGATCGTACACTCCTGCCAGATAAAGTTTTGATTTGATTTTTGTTATTTCTTGTACATTTGGCCAATCGCGACGATGAGGATGATATGATGAAATTCATGATGGAACATTCACAAAGACATCCATGCCTATGCCGGGATTCAAAGCATGGCGTTGTAGCGCGTCATGCTAACCACTTCGCCACGGAGGAAACAATAACGACAATAGTGACTGAAATTTTGCCTACTGTCATCTTTGCAGCTGATTGTACAGTCACGGACACTTATGGGTTGTAACAGCCCCATAGTATCATTGCAACCTAGAAGTGTCCGTGACTGTACATACTCATAACAAATTGTCGGTAACCACGTGCTCGCACAACGAAGACGTCAATTTCGAAAAATTCCCTCCTGACCACAAAGAACATTAGGAATGTTGCACAAATCCAAGATGGATTACAAAATATCAATCCGTATTTTCTCTCCCTCTTCGCCATGGCCATGCAAATCTTAATCGTTTCCAAATTCTTCACCCCCCCCCGAAAATTTCGAGTACGCGCCATTTAGAAATCGGTTAAAGCCCCGTGGCGTATCGTCCACCAAGGAAATACGCCAGAAAGTATGCGTTTCTCTCGCGCGAGTTTCCTTGACTGCCCAAACCCATTTACCTTGAGTGAATGACACACGCCTGGGCGTCCAAGGTCCTTAGCCGCTTGCATTGAGATCCTCTACTCACGTACGCTGTTTTTTTTCTGCATGTAATTTCTGCCCGCCAACATTTAACACGCCCATTCCCGCTGTCTTTTGTCTGCAATCCGTTTCCAATGACATTGCCCAAGAAGTTACGTTGCGACAGAAACATTTGCTTTCCCCCCTCTCCTGCCTTCTGAATAACTGTTCTGGCGCTACGTTGGAATTGATTATTAATTGTAATATGAGCATGAAAATATTTGGTCCTATTGAGTGGTGTCGCAACAAGGAGGTCAGGTGGAGACTCTAGCGAATCCGTGAAATTTTCTGTATACTCAATAGCTTGCATGATAAATTTTCAGAATAATTTGTAGTAGAGCGAGAGGGGGATAAAGGGGTAAAGAAAGAGTGAAACGGAGACTAATAGGTACAGAAACTAAGGAAGAATTAAAACAAAATAGAGAAAGAAAGGAAAAAAACAGATAAATAGACAAAGAAAAAGAAGGAAATACAGAATGGAGAAGGATAGAAAGAGATAAACAAGGGAAGATAGGAAGAGATAGAGAAAGAGGAAAATAGAGAGAGATAAAGAAGCAAAGGAAAATAGGGAGAGATAGAGAAACAGTGGAAGATAGAAAGAGATGGAGAAACAGCCGAGGATAGGAAGAGATAGAGAAAAATAGAAAGATAGGAAGAGAGAGAGAGAAACAGTGGAAGATAGGGAGAGATAGGGAAATAGTAGAAGATAGGAAGAGATAGAGAAACAGGAAAATAAAGAGAGATAGAGAAACAGTGGAAGATAGAAAGAGATGGAGAAACAGTCGAGGACAGGAAGAGATAAACAGTGGAAAAAGGGACGGACACACACACACACACAAACAGAGTTTGTATTAAAGTCCACTTTATGTACAGATAGGCTAATCGGGACTGGACCTACAGTTTAAAGTGGGACCCGAACCATTATGTGCCTCCACCGGGTATCGAACCCGGGACCCCTTGATTACAAGGCAACAACGATATCACTTCACTGGGAGGCCCCAGAAAGATAGATGGTTAGTGACAATTCTCGCATGATTACTCGTATGTCTATGGTTTACTGTAAGTTTCTTCAGTTTGTCTGTTTGTTCTTGGCAATTTCTTATCATTTCAAGATAGATAGCGTAGTTTCCCTATGAATAGTGACAATTTGTCAATGTTATACGAAATAATGAGCTGTTATTGTAATATGGAGAGTTGCTAATTGCTAATGATATATGCTGCCTCGGTGGCCGACTCACATTCTCGACAATGACGGTTCCAGGTTCGTGTCCCGGTCTGGGTAAATGAATGCACTTTCATCGCACGTCGCGAATAACCAAGAATGACAAAGCGACGAATTACAAAACTGCGAATACTAGATACAAATTTGGCATTTTGAATTACTTTTTGCGAATATCTAATTTTCAATTTCTTCATCGGGAAATAAACCCAGACGTTTCGGTTAACACCCAAGGCTATGCCTGGAAGAAGTGGTTAATATGCCCGATAAGGGGTGATTTTGCCTCTATTCCACGTGCTGCACCCTGGACTGTGACTTGCAGACTAACGAGGCTCTGGCGTATGGGCTTGCAGCCAGGCTAACCCTCTGTGGGAAATGCACTGTGTGTTCCATGTGTGTTTGCGACTGTCCCTTCATCAATCTTATCGTATCGTCATTCGATTTATGTTATTTAGCGTCGCTTTTCTTCCACTTTTGGCTACTCGCGACGAGGGTGAGTAATGGTATGATTAAATTCATGAAGAACACCCATGCCCAGGACGGAATTCGAACCCTGGCGTCGTAGCGCGCAATGCTAACCACTCCGCCACGGAGGCCAGCCCCAAAAGTGGCAGAAAAGCTACGTAAAATAACCTAATTCAATCAACCAATCATTGTCTCCCATTAGACAATCGCATAAATAAGGCGATTGTTACCTCTTTCGGTAGAATAAGAATTCCTATTCGTTGAATCCAAAGAAAATATGCTGACAGCTCATATACAAAAAAAATGGATCACCAGAAGAGAAGAAAGGTGTATGATTTATAATAATATGGACTGTTGAATTGTAAAAATACTTTTTTAGTGTGTTTGGATCAGTGACGTAGAAGCGTTGCTGAAGAGAAGTTCGCATATTATGATGACTTCTCAGCTTGCTTCTCCGCCGCTCATCTGCAAGATGTTTTCCTCAAAGTTGGTACTGACTATTGTTGTTCTCTCTCTTTTCAGGGCCCGATTATGCAATTATAAGATTTCAAGGTAAGTGCATATATTTTGCAATAACCTTCGCACTCACTTCTTCATAATTTGTTGCCACGGCCTTCCCCTCCCCCCTTCTCTTGCAATGTTTAAATGGTAACCCGGACAAGGTAAGAGCAATTACTGTATCGGGAGAACTTTTGCATATATTTCAATGGTGACGAGACTTTTGTTTTTGTTAAAACACATACAGCACCGTAATCTTTATTCCTGGGTTATATATTTTCTGCCGTTTAAAAAATTCACAAAAAAGAGAGAAAAAATATTATTTATTTTTTGAACATGAATGTACTGTACATGAGTGGGAATGACTAGTGTACCTGAAAAATGTTCATTTTTTGAACATGGTGTCAGTAAGATGGCGTCCTTGGTTTTGCACACATTGTCGGAGTCTCAGAGTAAATCCGCTCATGACGTTGCGTAGCATCTCCAACGGAATGTTGTGGATCTCTTGCCGAATTCGCTCCTTCAAATCATCCCTGGTTCTTGGAGGGTTGTCCTCGAATACTTTGGATTTGAGGTAACCACAAAGGAAAAAGTCAGGAGCCGTCAAATCGGGTGAACGAGCAGATCACGGAATATCGCCGAATCTGCTGATGAGACGACCAGGAAATGCGAGTCTAAGCACATCCATAGACACTCTGGCAGTATGGCTAGTTGCACCATCTTGATGGAAGAGTGTTTCTTCATCTGGGTCATAGCCATCGAGGGCAGGCAGGAAAAAGGTTACCAACATGTCAGCATAACGTTCAACGTTTACCGTCACCGTGTTACCGTGTTCATTTTCGAAAAAGTAAATGGCCGATGATTCCACGAGATGATAATGCAAACCACACTGTTACCTTTTCTGAATGGAGAGGCCTTTCATGGAGTGTGGATTAATTTCGGATGGGCGGATTTACTCTGAGACTCTGACAACGTGTGCAAAACCAAGGACGCCACCTTACTGACACCATATTAAAAAAATGAACATTTTTCAGGTACACTAGTAACTTCCACTGACGCACAGTACATTCATGTTCAAAAAATAAATAATATTTGCTCTCTCTATTTTTTGTGATTTTTTTTTAAATCTTCCCGTTTGACTGCCTCACCCTGTATAATCAAGCCTTTTGATCTGGCTTTGTGGCAGGATGAAAATAATTATGATTTATTTTGAAAGCGATTTAGAATTTGTTCTTGCTGTTGCCTTTATTTAATCTGCTGCTGCGACTTGCGTGAAAGTGGATAAATAAATGTTTGGTTGCCTGTATAGTGTATATTAAGGCTCAAAGTAAAGAATTTACATTGGTATGATACAAACGTAGATTTCCGGTGGTTTCTCATCTACAGGGCCGAATATGTACACTGCATTTTTGCCATTTACTCCTCGCAAGGACAGAGATGATGGCGAAAATTTTATCCTTTCACGCGTCTACCCTTTCTTCCATCTTACCAGTTTTCTTTTTTTCGGGGCTGCTTGCAGCCTACGTATGCCGTGGTAAACTGCCGTTGCTGGTGAAAGTAACTTAACATATTCACCAAAACTGGGTCTGCTCGTGAATTTGTCCACTTTCACTATGAAAGTCGCTGCTGCGCGACGTCGTCTGCAGACTATGAAGATGTCGACGTCAGATGGAACAGTGGGGGAGGGAGACGTAACATTTTTACTTTTCCACACAAGACGAACCTCCATTATGGCTGTTACAACACAAGATCCTCAGACTGTATCTTGCAGCCCAACGCCCGAGCGACGACAATATAAATAAGTTCGTTTAGCCGGACTATGTTCGTGTGAAATTTCTTTAATATGTTGTGTTTGTCTTGTGCAGGTCATCTTACAACCTTGCACTTTTAGTTTTTCCAAAGGGACATTTTACACCCACTGTTTTAAATTTTTAAGTAGGAATTTTAGATAAGGGGATATTTCCCAGCACACATTGAAGGGTGCAAAATGACCTCAAGTGCCGACGCACCCAAAAAAATTAATTCAATGAATCAATCAATAATGGAGAAAACAACAGAAGGGGCGTCTCCCTTGGCGTGCTGGTAACATCGCCGCCTTGTAATCAAGGGGTCCTGGGTTCGATACCCAGTGGAGGCAGGTTCGGATCCAACTTTAAATTGCAGGTCCATTTCCGATTATCCTTCCTGTGCATAAAGTTGACTTAATAACCCAAACTCATTCCAAATAAACTTTATAGAGTTTGCTCTGTTCGAAGGTTGCACAGACGCTACTGGTTTGTAATGATATCATTGGGAGTCAATGAGTTGTTGCAGCCCAGAATAGTTTCGTGGTTACCATTCATAATAACTATATAGCAGCGAAAGCAAATCACACGAAAATTCAAATCAATGGTCTAGAAGGGATTCTAAGCTGGTGCAATTTTTCAGATTTTAGAATACTGCTCTCCCGTCTGGTCCATGGAATGCCCCACTCATCTCTCTAGAATCGATTCAGTCTTTCACTTCTTCCTAGCTATACTTCCCTCATTACGCAATTTTTCATCTCCGCATCTCTTGTCTTTTCTAAACTTACAAACTGCTAATCAGCGACGTTTGCAGAATGATTTCAGTTATTTATACAAAATTGTAAATGGCAAAATCCGCTGCAACACACTTCTTGAGGAATTCCACTTTAGAGTACCTATGCGCTCAACTCGCAATACAAGATTATTTTATACAGAAAAACCTAGACTTGAAATTCGAAAAAGATCTACCTTTTACAGACTTGCCACACAATACAATGATCTATCATCAAGAATCGATATATTTTTCTCAGAGTTTGTTTGCTTTTCGGTCATCTATTAGAAGAACTGTTTGTAAATAATATCAAATAGTGCCATATTTTACTTTTTTTGTTAATTTCTACTCACTTTTGTGTTATTTTGTTACTTTTATTATTTTTTAAATATGTTTTGCTTATTATTATTATTATCTTTGCATTTTCATTTTTGACAATTTCAGTGTAAAATGGCCAACTGTGCTGTATCTTAAATTTTCTCAATAAATAAATATCATAGCGGTTTTTCGAAACGAGAGGGAAATTTGAAAAAAGCTGGCCTGGCGCCAGCCGAGCCTTAACCACTTGCTTGCATAGTGAAGTACGCGTAACGATATTTAAAAAATTGCCGACCACCTTGGAGGAGTGGTTATCACAGCGCATCATGACAGTCCCGGGTTCGAATTCTGGCCTGGTCATGGGTGTTCTTTGCGAGTGTTCCTTCATCAATGTTATCGTATCATCATTCGTCTTCCCGATTAGCCAAAAGTGGCAGAAAAAGCGAAGAAAAATAATGCAAGTCAAATCAAGCGATATAAAAAATAAAATCCGTATGAATGGGAACTAAGTAAGACATTGGTCGAATATTCTGAGAAAATTTCTTCAACAAACCAATAGTTTGTGTCCAGTCGCAACGTTGCATCTTTACTCATTGAAGCTATCGAGGCAGATTATATTGTACGAAAGGACAGTCCAACATAGGTTTTCCCATATTAATTAATTCAACGAATTGTATTCTTTAAATTGTTGCAAGGGAAATGTTTATTTATAAAGCAGTTTTTATATAATAACGTGGTTCTTCATTAAATAAATTTGTTAAACATTCTCTTAGATGAAAACTCTCGGATAAAGTTCAAATTCATAAATATCTATATGCTTGATCTTCAATTTGGTTGAATCATGGTGACGTAACACATATGGGAGCATATATTCTCACAATAATTCGTTATGCATATGTTACTCACTACAGGTATTTGTGGAACAATTATCGAATTGTATGTATTTATCAAGTCTTTACCTTGCAAAAGACTTGATAAGCACATTCAAACGTAATTTCTATTACAGGTATGAGAGATATACCCCATTCTCCCATACCCATGTACCCATTAATATTTTTCCGCAAATCTGTATTGGGGGAACTTACCTACCTTTCTACGATTCTTAGAAATACATAAAATATTTGTTGATAAAAAAAATACCTTTACGCAACCCAATCTCTGAGGATGCTCGCTTTTACTTTCCATTGTATGAACTGCAAACCGCAGCGAAAAAAGGGGGGAGAACTGTAGCGTTATTCAAATTAAAAGTCCTCTTTTTTTGTAAAAAAAAGAGAGAATTCTTCGTGAGCAGAGGTGAAGACAATGGCTTTTGTGTTGAATGTTCCGATTGGGAGCACATTAAGCACACGGCATTTGCCTCCGTCCTGGCTTCAACTGGGTTTTCCCACAAATCTGCTCTCTTGTTTAAATTTCAGCAGTTCTTCCGTTTAGGATACTCTCGAATGCTTCATTATTTAGGTTAATTAATTGTCTAAATAGCTGTCGAGTTGGTGTCCTCAATTAATACTTTCAGGACCGAACATGTTTAATAAGCAAGCACTGTTATTAATAATTCGAAAATATCAATTCTATTTTCGTCTTTCTATCTTCAAGAGGGATATGGGTGTTCTGCAATTGTACACTTTTCCCCATGAAGCAGTGATAATAGTGAAATTTTATTAGTCCAAATGACGATGAAACTGGCTTCTGTTGCAGTGGTGTTTTCCTCATGACACTCTTTGGCTGATCGCGATGGAAAGGAACATTCATGCCAAAGCCGGGAGCTGACCTCCGTGACGGAGTGGTTAGCACACCGCGATACCACGCCAGGAGTCCCGGGTTCGAATCCCGGCCTGGATATGAGCGTTCTTTGTGAGTGTCCCTTCATCAGTTTCATCTTATCATCGGTCAACCTCATCGTCGCGATTAGCCACAACCGGAAGAAAAGAGACGGTAAATAACAAAAATCAAAGCCGAAATTCGAAGCAGGAATCTTCATTGGTGGGATTACTCGACCATCACTAAACTTCCTCGGCCACCACGTTGGCAACAATATTTATGGTATAGGCAGAATCCACAGGTTGTATCCATGTGTTTTGAACCGTAAGTGCAACATTTTGCAATATGGGACATATAGGTATTACCTGCTATTGTAAAAAGACCGAAATAAATGCTGTTAAATGTCACTTTCAATAATATTTACACTAGTGCAAGTAGTTCTGCGAAGCAAGGTTGATATCTTAGTGTGTTTTTCTTGTGCACTTTCGACATTTGTCAATTCTGTCTACTTACCATTACCGATCACTATCACCGTATCCCCAATTTTCCTTCTGGAAATAATTGTTTCGAACTAATATTGTTCTGCGGTGTCTTAAAGATAACTCAAAATTCGATAATTATAAAAGCCGATCCCGTGGCCGAGTCGTTATCACAGCGCTAACAACTTCAGGAGTTCCAAGTTCGAATCCCGACCTGGGCGTGGGTATTCTTTGTGAGTGTCCCTTCATCAGCATCATCATATCATCGCTCTCATCTCCGCGATTGCCCAAAAGTGACAGAAAAGCGAAGTAACATAAACCAAAGCAATCAGCTGAAAGAAGACGCTACTCGAAGAAATGAACACTTACTTCAGACGCATGCGATTGCAAAATCTGTTTCATTTTTAGGCAAGGGGGCTCGGGTTGATATAGAAAACAATTTTATCCAAACAATTTTTTTTTAAAAAAAAAACTATATTCCTTTTCGTTCTTAACACACACACTCACGCACATACACACGTAACAACCAAAGGCATAACAGTAGTCAGAAGTCTAAAACGGAGACCATGACGATTTGCTCCCCTCTGATGAGCAGCTGCTTCACATGTCGATGGCAAATCTCTGTCTTCTTGCTGGACTTCTCAATCACCACACGGGGGCGGGAGTATCTCGAGTGCTTCAGGGGCGTACCTGAAACAAAGATGCATTTATGAAAAATGTTGTGATTCAAGAAAAGCAGTTTGTATGAATGTAATTGCTGGCAATATGTTATGCGAGAGCTTGCCAGTCAGGTGTGCGCAGGGAGGTTAGTGGGGGCATAACCCCATTTGAGCCACCTTATCTAAAAAAATGAATGAAGAAAATATAGGAGTGCTAGCAAAGAAGGTATAAGCACTATTAACTTATTATACAGGTCTGGAATTGTTTTTAAAGATACCTTGCTTGATTTGGTTTATTTTACTTCGCTTTTCTGCCACTTTTGGCCACCGTGGCGTCCTAGCGTGTTGTGATAAGCACTTCGTCACGGAGTTGGGACATTTAAAGGTATCTGAAAACCCTCCAAGTCTGGCATTTTTGGCTTGGAAAATATAGTGGGAGCTCTGTGACAGGACAGGAAACTTCCAAACATTTTGTCCGAATCAGTTACGGATTTACGAATTAATTTCTCGGGCTAAGTTTTTCTTGTCTCTGTTATTGATTCATTGATGTTGTACAATTTTAATACCAGTAGTGTAAACGAATCGATTTCCAAGTCTCATATCATCCCCCCCAAATAACACTGCGTAAATTCCAGGGAGAGCACCTGGCAGGAACAGGATGAGGAGAATTACCCGCAGCACCGGAAGAAGGAACGAATCCAGTCTGCATCGCAAATGCAAGCAACTGCTGCCGCCGTCATGATCCAACCGGGAAGTACATTGTATGTGGCGCAAGGACAAGACGCGGTCTTCCTCTTTGCTACAAACTGAGGAATCGGGGCAGTGGGGGGAGGGTGATATGTTGCCAGGACAGACAAGAAGCATCAATACGGTTATTATTATTTTTTTAAAGTATAGAGCTTGAAATACAGCCTGTCTGGCCTTCAACTAGTAGTAACGATACGAAAATGTGAACGTACAAGGAGAAGAATCGATCAGAAATTTTAAATAAAATTATTCATATCAGTGAGATGATGATGGTGATTCTGGAGTTGGCAACATGATTTCTTATGAGTTGGTAACCTGAGTTCTTAGAAGTTGGTAAACTTATTTCTATTCATAGCCTAGGACCACGTGACATAGCCCAGATCTTGGACTGAGTATACGCCAGTGCCATGAGTATATGTTGGTGTGATATTGTGGCTGCGTCGCCCCACCCCTCTTACCTACTCAGCTGTTTTCTTATAGCGCCGTAGCTAACGTGAAGATGGCATAATATTGTTATCCGGGATTCCTTCATTTCCTATTTCATGCAACCATTTGTGGATTATTGAGATGGATGATGCCGCCAGATGTAGACGGTGAAAGCTAAGAATAAATTGCCATCAATTTAAGGGTATTAGCAGTGCCCCCATTCCTTGGACACCTAAAATTACCCTAGGAGGCACTTTATGCAGCCTTCGTTAATCTAGCTCCTTCAAAGTCAACTTTAGCTCCATTTACGGTGAAATTTTGCTCTTTTATGCGCATCAGGTTTGGCAAAACTGCCTGGATGACCGTAGGAGGCAAGGAGAAATGCATAACGCTTATGGGACCTTTATTTTATTCGTTCTCTCGGGAATATCAAACATCCAATGATATAGAAAAGTACATGGAAGGAAAAAGGACACGTTGAACTGTCTTAGTGGTAGGAAAAGTCGAAACTCCCATTTGATTAGCCGTAACTTGAAGTTGATTTTCCATAAGGAATTCTGTAAATACTCATTCATCGTATTTTTCAAACATCGTGTCTAGCTTAATAATCACCATAAGAAATTCATACTCTCTTGTATAGTCAAGAGTTTTCTAAGCGGTAGTGCCCGTTCCAACGATATTGAAATAAATGCGCAACTGGTGCGTAATTGTCACGGATACTGTTAATACGACAAGTATTGAACTCCACACGGTTCAACTTGGCGAAGTAGGCAAGGGAAGTACAGTGGTCGGAAGGCAGGTGAGGTGAAAGGTGCATTTTTTTTTTTTTTTTTTTTGCCATCTGCAAACCAGATGCCGTTCTGCAAAAATTGAATCCATACAAAAAGTTACAAACCAATCTTCCTGCAGGAATGGTGTGCAAGTTCAAGAAAACAGCGACAACACAAAAACTCGCGCATGCAGATGAGGTGCAGCTGCGAAATGTTCTGCAGGATCCCGATGATGGCATAGTGTTTTTCCGGGGATGCCCTTGTCTGCTCTTACGAATTACCCAATGGACCCTGACCTACTCTGCCTCGACCATGAAATGCCCCCTCCCCTAGTTCATCCGAACGTCCATGCGTTTACTCTTGAAGTCCTGTGACCTTGGACGCCCTCCCACCATGTGGACGTTCGACCTTACTTATAATAGGACCCCCCCGGGCATATTTTTCACCAGCTGCGATATCAAGCTAATCCTTCGGGCCGATCGGCAAAAACATTCCGCTCTCGAAACGAATTCCACGGTTGGGAAACGTCCACCGCATACAAAGATAGTTGTTGCACCTCGATGCAGGGCTCTGTACCACGGCAGGCCCTTCACCTTTCCAATGCGGAAATAACTGCAAGAGAAGCAGCGTGGAAGGGGGGAGAGTGGTCACGTGATGAATGACGTACTCGCGTGCTTTCTGAGAAGCGGAGTGCAGTCTTGCAAACCTGCTAATTCTTGCACGCTGTTGCCAGACCGCTTCCTCCTTCCCTCGCCGCGATGTGGTGGGTGCCTCGGCCCCCTTGCACGAACACGATTGTGGGGCGAAAGAAGCGGCAAGAAGTAGGAGGTGCTAAATTTAAACCGGCGAAGAATTACGATGTTTCATACTCTTTTAACGACATCCGAAAGTAGATCTCTCCAGAAGGTGGAAACTTCAAATCGAACACTGCCGCATCAGCACTGCATTTTCCAACTTCTGAAAATGTTGACGTTTACTAACAAGGACATATTTAGGGGGGGGGTGGTCCGGACCCCCTCTCCCGAAAGACATACCAAGTAATAAAATTAAATAATGAAAATATATTTGTTTAGCATTTTTTTAAAAAATCCATGGTTATTAATGCTCTCTGAACTTATTGGAAGGCAACGATTGTATTGGGATCATATGGCTTTAAAGGACAGTACGAAAAGTTTATGCTTGCACAATACTATTTATGATAATATATATAAAAAATTAGTCGTCCTCCGTGGTTGTGCGGTCCTAGGCGCTGTGCGCTTTGGGTTCCGACTGCGGGACGGCATGGGTTCGAGTCCGCCTGGGTTCTCTGCCTGTGTATAGGACCGGTGGCAACTCGCCATCGTGAGGAAATTGGGGAGCTACGAGTATCTTAACCCGGTCACGGATATCTCCTATAACGGCTGGGGGTTCGACGTGCTGACCCCACGTCACTCCATTACTGGTTGAAGATCTCCACACCTCTAGGTAGGATTGTGGGAGGGAAACTGGCAGTCGGGAGGTAGGTGATGGATGTATCTTTTCCTGGGCGTACTATGTCTTTTCTTCCCCAGAATGCCGACCTGCGTGGCGGAGTAGTTATCACAGCGCGCTACGACGCCAGGTATCCTTGGTTCGAATCCCGGTCTGAGCGTGAGAGTTCTTTGTGAATGTACCTTCATCCTCATCTTCGCGATTATCCAAAAAGTGGAAGAAAAGCGAAGTAAAATAAACCAAATCAATCAATCCCCAGAATGCTGCTACGAGTATACACCTTCTCGCTTGATTATCCTAGAGTTAGGCAGACAGAGATCGTGTGATGGTAAAGCTTCGGCAGTTGGTCAGCAGGCTTCTCGGACAACTAGACCACTTATTACAGCTTATCGTAGACGGATCTTATTTTCAGCAATCGTTCCTGGGGAAGAGAGGGGGGCTGGGATGAATGACCCAGGAAATCAATAAGTATCGCACGGCTCTGTTTCTTTGCTACAATCGAGAATAGCTGCGAAGACCTTTCGCAATTCTCCGTGCACGAAGCCGCCTCGACTGGAATGCTTGCGGCCTCTGCTTCCGGGTGTGGCGGTGGTGGACACTTTGTTTCGCGAGCTGTAGAATCAATGGCGTTCTTCGGGAAATCTGCGGGACTTCTCTCTCCAAAATGCCATCAACGGAGCAGTGAGTTTCTGGGAATGCTGTGCTGTTAATGAGATTCTCTCAACTTCACTCCTGCTTCTGTCTGGATCGACGTCGATTCCAAAACATGCCCCACTTCGGGCCGGGCTCCTTTGTGCAAAAGTTAATGTCTCGATGGTAAAGTCCTGAGCAAGGCATTGTCTCTGTTCCCGCTGCGGATAAATGGGAAAGCACCTTCTGGTCAGGGAGTTTTCAGTTTTGTCATATTCCTCATATAACTAAGTTTTGTTGACATGTTAATTCTGTGTGGCTCCCTTCCTACAGACACTTGAGAGATATTCCATTTAGTTCCTCTTCCCTGACGGCGTAGTGATAACGTTGTAATCAAGGGGCCACAGGTTCAATACGCGGTGGAGGCAAGCAGTGGTTCGGATTCCATTTACACTGTACAGTCCCGATTGGTATATCTGTGCATAAAACAGACTTCAAAGAAAAACCCAAGCACAAGCTTTTATTTAAGTTGTTGTTGGGTTATAAGTCGACTTTATGCACAACAAGCTAATCGGGACTTACAGTTTAGAGTGGGATCCGAGTCACTATATGCCTTCGCCGGGCATCGAACCTGGGACCCCTTGATTGTCCGCGTAGTGGTAACGTCGCCGTTTTTTGACATCAAGGTTCGATACCGAACTTTAGGTCCAGTCCCGATTGGCCTATCTGTGCATAAAGTGGGCCTAAAACAAAAACTCCTTTCCAGTCTTCATTGACTAACTGTTCTCGTTTTCGTCACGAGATCAACAAAACTGTCTCGCTCTCGTTGCAACACATTATAGATTTGATTCCGTCAAATCTTTTTCTACATGAAAACCGTTGTTCAAAAACTGTAGTAAATTATTGTCCCTGGGCATCCACATATTTATAGCATGTTTTCGTGCAAGGAATGGCGCGTTCTGAAGCTATAATATGACCCTCCTGCGCTCCTTGAGGCAAATGTCTGCGCGCATGCAACAACGTCTGCCGGAGATCTCAAGGACGTTTGAAGGGAATTTCAGGAAAGAAGGAAAAACTGCATTATACTTCACTTCCGTCAAGAAACAGGTAGTTAGTTAGCCGTGCAATAAGACTTACTTTCATTGCAAGGACGTGTGCGTTTTGAACTTCCAGAATACCCTTCTTTCACTTCCGCATGTGCGCTAATTATAATTGTTCATAATTGTAATATGCTTGTTGTAACCGAGTATTCGTTAGACTATTCTTGACACCTATCAAACTACCATTGTGGAGTCAGGAGATAATTTAGCACTGCTATGGAAGTATTAAGACACCTACTGGCAGGAAAGCCAATCCGTGGAAATGACAATAATTCGAGCAGGCTATGTTGTCTTTCAATAAACAAATAACAGTGGCGTGGCAGGATTTTCGTAAAGGCGGTTGTCCTTTTTTTTTCTATGATCCCTATTGGACTAAAAGGTGATTATTGACTCCGATCAACCTCTCTTCTTGGGCGCGTCACTAGTAAAGGATGAGAGAAAGGTTTTCAATAGCAGGAGTTTTTGACTTACAAAGCGCGTTCGTAAAGTAATGGCAGGGTTTCAAATATGTTAATTGCTACAAATATATTCACTAAACTTCTCGAACATAAGCTCTATATATAATGTGTATCTTGTTCACGTATTGTGTTGATTGTATGTGGCTTACACTTGGTGACTGCAGACATGTAAGCAGTACTTTATTGTTATACACCTATGAAGTCGAGCAACGCAAACCTTTATTTGCATTTTCTTTTTTAGAAATATATTTTCGTCGCTAATCATGGCGGTAGAAGGTGCTCCCATGTTCCGGCATATACCGCCGTATACCCTCGACTACAACCCTGCATAAAGTGAGATCAAACTCGGAACCTCTTGAATACAAGGCAACGGCATTGCCACTACGGCATCAGGGAGTCACTTAAACAAAAGGAAAATGAAACATTTCTAGACAACTGGAAAGTAAATCTACGTGGTGTGCAAAAAGAAAAGTACGGAGAAAAGATGCTCAGTTTTGGAAAATAGGAGGCATTCAACGCTGATTCCAAAAATTGATTTTTTTAGGGCTGAGCCGATATCGATGCCGATACTCTTACCGATACAGATATTTCAACATTTGTTCAAAATTTTGATCAATATTGGTGTGTAAATACTCCAATTATATGATTCAATTTGCCAAGAAATTTGCCTTACAATATTAAAAAGTCACATCATAATATTAAAATAGATGTTAAAAAACAGTTTTTCGTGCAAAAGTTTTGCAAAAGAAAATAAAGTTTAAATTTTGCATAATTTCCAGGATAATTACAACTCAACGAAAATGTCACGCGGTATTTTCGCGGACCCCGTGAAAGACCAATATATCGTAAAAGTATTGGCTGGCATCGGTAGATTAATTCCAACAGTTACTTTCCGATACCGATACATCGGCTTAGCCCTAGACATTTTTTCGATCCTTCAGCCTTGCTTAATTCTCGAGGTCCTTGTTTAATTATTTCTTCAAGGTTCTCCAGTTATCCATCTTTTTTCTTCTGCTCTTGTCTTTCCACCTAATCACCGCAGAATATCAGAGCTTGCGAGATCCTAAAATATATAATCTCCACGATCTAGCCAGGGCTGTTCTTCCACGGGTGAACAATGCTTTGATCCAAAGTGGAACATTTCCCTTGCTAAAAATTGCGTACCAATGCGCCCAATAAGCCAGCGAGAAAGTGAAGAAAGTGTGACGGCATAACAGTATTTTGGGAAAGTGGACGGCTTGAAAGTGAGAAGAACGAAGTTAACGGTGAATCCCAGATTCTTCGAGGCCCAAAGGAGTCTTCACGGATGTGGGGAGGATTCCAACCGAACAATACAAACTCGATTGCTTATCTGGAATTTGATCGAGAAAGCTGAGAAATGCTGTTTGTATCAATTTCTTGTCTCCAGAGCGAGTGTTTTTCGGACCTCACTACCCTTGGGGAGATAGGTAGTGGAGGACTGAGCCGATACCGCTTTGAACCGATAACGATGCTTGAAAGTTATAGTAATTAAATGTTGTTCAACTACAATTAAAAATAACAAAATACCAGAGTTTTGCTTTAAAATGGAGCCGCGGTGGTCTAGTTCACAGGTCTCCAAACTTACCAACCCATTGAGCTACTTCCCACATGACGAGCTACCAAGTGTGGGTTGAATTTTCTTATGATTCTTTCTTGGTTTATGAAAACTTTAAGATATACTATAATAATTTCTTTATAGCACTAACATCATAAGACGCCAGCAGGAACCTTTGGTTCGAATCCCTTAACTGCAAATATATTAGCTGGTCACCGAAATACAAACTATTCACACTTAATTCAGAGCCCCACAACTCTATCAAATGAGTAGGCTTTAGAAGAAAATAGCTTTCTGTGTGTCTTCTCTGTCACGGAAAACCCTTCCCTGAAGTACATGACTAACGAAAGTGCACTGTACATGAAAAAAATTATATAGATCGCTGCGGTTTTGATGACTTGAGAATCAAAGTTCACTCAACCAGGAAGAGTGGTTTAATGGAGATCGTTTGTGGCAGTCTTTAGATTCGAACCCGGAACGATGAGAAGTGAAAGTTGTCGTCCTTCATGCGGCGTAATCTGAGACAAAATCTCAGACCCCTTGCTTACGTTCGCTCGCAATGCATAAAGAAGACAATTTGTGCGGTTAAAAGGCCTCTCGTTTTCACTTTTGTTATCGCCGACATGGCTTACGAACGGAAGTAATTGTGCCTCCATCCACATCGAATGCTTCTCAAGAATGTTCTCCCATGCTACAGGGTGCCACGAAAGTTCGATGGCTTTCAAATTCCTGTCACGTATTGCAGGGAATGTACAGCCACAGACAATAAAAATGCGACACCTATGTCCTGCAATAGCTACTCGCTTCCCTGTAAAGCGTTATGTATGTTGCCTAATCTACGGTGATAAGTGGATTTTAATAGCTAATTTTTAATGGCAACTTCTACCACCGCCGTAGATTTAGGCAACACTCATGACACCTTGCAGGGATGCGCGTATTTCAAGATTTAGGTACCACATTTGTATTGCCGGTGACGGTACAGGGACAATTCAGCGATTTGTGTAAATTTTAGTTAATGAAAAAAAGCACGCTCGTTCTATAAAAATGTTTATTAAAGTGTGCACATGCTGCGAGGAAATGCAATTATTGAATTAATCGCATGCAGTGATGCCTTACGTAACAGCCACCAACACTATAGGTACTTGGTGTACGTACGTGTCTCATGTTTCATGTATTCAAAGGGGATTTATGCTTGGATGCAAGGACAGACATAACCCGAAGAAGCATTTACTAAATTTGTTGTTTCCGATTAATGTGTGTTCTGTGTACAATCAGCGGCAAAGACAACAACAGACAAAGTTTCCATCATTGTGAATTAACACGGTGATGGACAATTCGCCTACTGTTACTTTTGCCGTCGGCTGTACATGAACTAATCGGGACGAAATCTGCAGTTTACAATTGTATATAGGGGTGCATTTACATAACGCTATGTTATAATTAGTATATTAGTGTTATTATTAGTTGAATGAGATATTAACCCTGATTGTGGAGGAGTGAAAATACAAGGATTTGTGTAATAGATTCCACAGACTGACAAACGGGCCAATGGTTATAGCACTCTCTTAGAATCAAAACAGTATGCTGTATTTGACTTCTACGAAGAATCTAATCGAGTAGATATTACCTTAATTAGAATCTCTGTGTGCTGGCAGGTGAGAAAATTAATCTCTGATGCCAGAATTCACATTAATTAGCGTCCTGCTACCCTTTACAGGACTAACTTCCCCTGGAAACGGTAATTTCTATCGCCGGTCCAAGGTTTAGTCTTCAAGGTGCCCCATAAGTCTGGGCCCATAAGAGTTCTCAGCAGGATGGTGCCCCTCAGCATTACGTGCCTCCCGCACATTAAATTGGACGCCGAGGATGAACGAAGTGGCCTCTACGGAACCCAGATGTCGCTCCGCTCGGTTTTAATTTGTGGGGCCAGCTGAAATCCGCGATGTACGCGGTCAACATTTAGATCATTCTCCTTCTTAAAGAACGCACTGTGCAGGAGTGTCAGCAAATTTCTGCGGCTGAGATCTGCAAAGTGTTGCAGGGGAGTGTTTCGTCTCCAATTGTGTATGCAATACAATGGCGGACCCTTTGAGCTAAATTCTACGTGTTTAATCCCACCATTGGTGCATGACGTTGTTAGTACAGTCCCTCCGTCGAGAAGAAGTAATTTTAACTCGACTTCGAATTGGACACAACCGTCTCACACATCGTCATTTGCTGCAAGGGCTTGACCTTCCGCTGTGCTGTGCCGAATTTAATTTCTTCAGAAAAGTTTTAAACTTTCACAGCAATTTATCATAGATGAAGAAAGTGTTTTAACTAATGCTTTTAGCTTTGCGAGAAGAGTATCTCTGAGGATTTTTGTTTAGTGTGTCCATACCTGTTTAATGTGTTGTGTATGTCCTGTGCTAGATGCACCGCAAAACTTTAATTCAATCAACCATTCCTATGGGTCCAGACTTATGAGACACCCTGTAGAATCTGCGTAGAAGTGACTGGAGATGCATCTCGAACGGGGATAACCCACCGCAGATGCCGGCCCTCATTAGGAAGAACTTTTCCCTCAGTGGAGCGTGACGGATGCTGGGAGAAAGGAGACGCGGTTGTGGGCGTCTGCGAGCGGGTAAGGGACCTCCGTGGGGGTCAGGGCTGGCGTTGGCCTACTTACCCAAAACGGGGACTTTCCTCTTTGTCTTTCTTTCGAACACCTCCTCCACGTCCACCAGGGCCATGTTCCAGTGCTTGTCAAAGGCCACGATGAAGGCTGAGCAGTAGCCACGGACCTTTTCCATGTTCCTGGTCCAAACCTGCAGAGAAAAAGTGGGGTTAATTGAAAATATATAACGTTCATGGATGCTCAACATAGATAGATCAGATAGAGAAGTATGTGGAAAAATATTTCTGCAGGGGTCCTCACCTGAACCAAGTGTCACATGTTTAATAATACCTAAAAATATAGGTATACAAATACAAATACAGTAATACATTTATTACGAATAGTTCTATGTAATGATAATAATAATAATCATCATCGTTATTACCTCCTCGATGGCGTAGTGGTAACGTCGTCCCCTTGTAATCAAGGGGTCCCGGGTTCGATACCCGGTGGAGGCACATAGTGGTTCGGATCTCACTTTAAACTTTAAACTTTAAGTCCAAAGTCCAGTCCCGATTAGCCTTTCTGTGTATAAAGTGAACTTAAAACAACAATTCAAACAAACAATTCAAATAATTATTATTACACTAGTAAGGAAAAATATGGTGTAAAAATATAGAAATAATAGTGATTCATTATTGAGCTTATTTCTAATTACGACTACTAAAATTTGTATAAAAATCAGATGTTCTACCAAACAGATTAATGTAAAAAAAAAAATAGAAACTGCAAAATTTACAGAATAAGATTTGACCATGTTTACATATACATTTTTACACATGAAATTTAGAAGACTACATTTTAGTCATTACACAAAGTGAAATATTGAAAAAAGAAAAACATTGTAAAATGATAAAGAAATAAAAAATACAAACGAAAAAATACATAACAGAATAAATGTCTAATCTATATGCACGAGCACACAAGAAAAGAAAAAAAGAAGCGCGCGCTCACGTATTTCTAACAAATAATTTGGAGGTTGAAACTGTGTGATCATTTGTGGGTTTAAGCATAGTTTTCTACAATTAAGCTAATTGAATTTGTGTTCAGGGTACGCTTGCGCTCAGGAACTGTTTTTTTTTTTTTTTTTTTTTTTTTTTGCTTGCGTCTTAAAAACACTGAATGTGCGTTCCAGATTTCGACGGGGCAATGCGTTCCAAAGGCTGGAAGTGGAAATGGTGAAAGATTTGAGTAGAAATTCGAATTATGAAGGGGAATGAGATGTTGAGATCTCTCGCGCGATGTCGTCACGATTAACCAAAGAGTTACAAAGGTGACTTAAAATAATAGAAACAGAAGGGTCGAGATTGCAGTCGCAAAACGTGTTGAATAAAAATTGAATGAGTAAGATATGGACTATTACAAACGAAGGGAAATGTTGGATGATGCAAGGAAACCGATATTTCCAGCCCGAACAGGAAGAAAGCAGCTCGCCATCATAAACGCTGCATTTCTCCGAAGCACAGGAAACACGCGGTTTTCCATATAATGAACACGAATTGCGCTTACGGTTACGGCATTCCTGGGATGCGTTTTTATCCTCGTGACGTCACGCGACATGCAGCTGAGAGAGAAAGAGAGAGTGAGCGACGAAGAAAAGAGAACGCTCGTGAAAACTTGAAAGCGACATTTTCCCTCCGTTCTTCTCGCAAAATTTCACTTTCTGTAACGACCTGCCCGTGAACCTCTAGTCAAGCTAATGTATTCCGTAGACACGAAACAAGTTGGAGGTACGATTACGGCACCAAATCCGACGATATTTCTTTAGAATATCAATCCGCTGCTTCATTCGGATAAATATAATTAGAAAATTGCATTACTTGTTCCATGTTAGGAGTTGTAGTATTAGGAAGTAGCAGCAGACATAACACAGGATACAGAGCCACGAGTATTAGAAAATCAACGCTAAATAACGAAAATATAAAAGTAGACATATAATAGTCAGAAGAAAAAGTGTGTTTCAATTAATCGAAGGCATTTGAGTGGAGCCCTTTTTGTAACTATAAAATAAACGCAAGGAAGGTTTTACTACAATTCCGTAATTTTCACTAAATTATTTAGTAGTTTTAAACAAATAGTCAGATTTAGTTAAAATTATTTTTTAAAATGTTGATGGTGATCAATAATTTGTTGTCTATCGAAACACAAGTTTCGTCACTGGTTCCTACAGTTTGATTCCCAAAATAAATGTATTACTGAGAAAATGTTCACTAAAGTTTGCAGAATTAATTGTCATAAGTCATGTATGATTTCTTATTTTCTACTTGGAAACTCCAAGTCCAAAATAAGGTACATTTTTAATATCTAAATTTTAATATAAATTATCCAAATTGCGATATGGTTGCTTGCGTGTATTCAGGTCCACCTGAATTAAGCTAGAATGTTGAGAAAATTGGAAATATTACACACTTTAACTCACGCAACAGTTTGGTATTCCGAGTCTAAATTTGGTTCCATGACATCCAAGTTTGTTTATCATCATCATCATCTAGCTCTCAATAAATCAAAACTAGCATATTATGTTCTATTTTGAGAGATTTGTATTTTATGCGCGTAGAAAGTCAAATTCAAAATCAAAATAAGTTAATGCCTGTAATCTAGGCAACCACATTCGCAACTTGTATTTTGGGGTTGCATAGGTCGCAGGGTAACTACCAACAGACAATTTTGAAATTACAAGCGCGTCTGATTTTGTTTACGAAAAATGGCGATGCTTTCCGGAAAGAAAATTAAAATGATCCAACATAACATTAAAACAAGTTTTTTTTTTTTTGTTTTCTTTAAAGGAATATGATTTGCAAGTATTGTATGTAGGGATTTCCATTCATTTAAATCTTCTCCATCAATTTTTCTCAAACTGTATTCTGGGATAACACAACTTTTGATTCTTGTTTTGAGCCCACTTTATAATGCACAGATAGGTTAAATGGGACTGTGCCTACAGTTTTAGTGGGATCCGAACCACTTGATGCCTCTACCGGGTACGGAACCATGGACCCCTTGAGTACAAGGCGACGACGGGGAGGACCTCTAAGCGACACAACACGTTGATCGGGGATAATTAAATATAAAAGCAGAAAAGATGTGTATATTGTTATATTACAAACTAAATTCTGGCTTTTCAGATGTGCAAATGTAAACCGGATCATGCTTTCCAGTCATTCAAATAATGGAACAAATTATGTTCTTGTATTACTTCTTCGGTACAGCTCAAAAGAGGGTTACAGATGTATTTAAAAGTAATCTCTCCCGTGTCTGCCAATGGTACAGGGGATAACACGGTCACCCTGTAATCGAGTGATCCCCGATTCGATTTCCGGTAAGGGACATTGCACAATACTTCGGATATCACTTTAAACTGTAGGTCCAGCCCCGGTTAGCCTGTGTGAGCGTCAGGTGGTTAGAAGTCTACCTGAAGCAGCAGATACAGTTCCGATTACCCTCTGCGCATGTTGACCTTACATGCATTTATGAATCTACCATCTGTCGCTTGGTTCTGTGCTGTTCTTCGCGCACGTCCATATCTTGAAAGCTAATTTGTAGACAGTTTCCTTCGCCCCCCATGTTGATGCTGAAAGGAGTCGTCGAGGGTTCAAATAGACTTCCCTTCCTCTCTGTTTACTTTCCTCCCTTTCAGCATCTACGCATTGCGTTGCTGTTGCGAAACCTCAGATCTGGAATCATTACGGCCTTTGACATCGGAGTCTTACAACACCCTTCTCCAACTTTCCTCTTTCCTTCTCTTTTGTTACAAATGTCTTCAAATCTAAGAATAGGAGGCGTCTGCGCGTCCACTGACGTATGTTTTCGAACGACAATAAATTATACTCTACACTTGAACTCCACGTTTTAGGTCTATATTTCAAATCCAATGCTTAAAGTGTTTAAAAATTGACCACAGACGCTTGTACGTTCGTCATTGGGTAGTTCTGTGTTGGAAAAAAAAACACAACTACAGAGTGATCAAGAAGTTCTTTGCTCACAAATTCTACCAAACAAGATTATTTACTTGTTTGTGTTACTGGAGCTTTCTCGTATTGAAGGAGCCGACCTCCGTGGCGGAGTGGTAAGCACAGCGCGCTACGACGCCAGGGGTCCCGGGTTCGAATCCCGGTCTGGGCATGGATGTTCCTTGTGAGTGTCCCTTCATCAATTTCATCATATCATCACTCATCCTCATCCAAAAAGCGTCAGAAAAGCGAAGAACAATAAACCAATTCAGTCAATCTTTGCTGCGTACTGTGCATCCGTTCTATTTATTTTCGTGCTTAAGTACAGTCACCAGCAATAAATTGATTGAATGTTGTTTTAAGTCCATTTTATGCACAGAAAAGCCACCAGCAATAAAAATGACGCATTTAGATCTTGAAAAACTCGCTTTCCAGAAAGGTGTTATGTGGTAGAAGTTGCCATTGATTAAAATCCTAAATCTAGTGCCGCAGAGTTATGCAACACACATAACTCCTTGCAGGGGAGCGACTATTTCCTATTTTTATTGCCGGTGACCGTACAATTTAAAAAAACTTTCTGCTGTTAAATGCTCCTTGATGAATTTAGTGCTCTGGCATGAGGTAGGATCGACATATCAATCGCGGACCGCGAAAAATCGCGACCAACAGGTTGAGTAACATGATACATGTGCTGCCTATAAGATTGAAGCGGCAAGCTCGAAGATAAAAAAAAATAAACAAGGAATTAGATAAACAAGGAGGAGATAAAGTGAGGACAAGCAGAAGGACCACGCCCCTTGAAAAGGCTAGACACGCGCAATAAAATAGACTATCGGAGTTGACAAAAACGAGCGCGTGCCAGAAAAACGCAAGCCAACCACACGCAACACCGATATTTCGCAGAGACCTCCAACGGTTAGATCGAAATGGCGAAAACAAAAGACAGGTGCCCACCGACGAGTGTTAACGGGAAACTCTAACTGTACGAAAGTGGAACATGGTCACGTGGCGAGGTCACGGTGCATCCGACTTCCGGTTCGGTGAAGCATCGCAAGGTGGCTGTTATTCCATTTCTGTTATCTTCTCCCCCCGTGGTGCATTTTCTGCAGGCAGTCCTCGGTCCGTCCTGTAGGGAGTCGTCCGAGTGTGGTGCTGATAACGTAACCTGAGTTTAAGTCAGAGATAACGAAGGTTGTTTGCAAGTCCACTTTATGTACAAACAAGGTAACAGAGGCTGAGACTGCATTTTAACCCTAGCTAACGCGGTAGGGGGCTGTCAGGCCCACCACCACCTCTATATTTTCGACTTTTCAACTGCGAAAATTTTTATTAAAAAATTAAAATAAATTACATTGTTCCCTAGGATGTTCCAAATACTTTTGTTCATAAAAACATAAATTTAATGCAAATAGGAGGCAAAATGCACTAGGTGAGCCTATCAGGCGCCATCTTTGAACGCGTGACACTCATTCCAGTGACAGCGTATAATTGGTTGGTGATCATGGTAGTTTTCGTAATTATTATAATTAATAAACAACTGCACCTCAATAAACGAAAGAGCATTAATTAAAAATTATCGATTTTTGGGAGTTTCAGAGAATAGTAAATTATGTGTTGAGTTGAAGTTTTAAGTCCACTTTCTGCACAGTAAGGCTAATAAGGGACTGGACCTACAGTTTAAAGTGGGATCCGAACTACTGTGCCTCCACCCAGGACCACTTGATTACAAGGCGACGACGGGTAAATTATGTGTGTGACATGCAATAATTGGTTATTTCTTATTAATTATGGTAATTTTTGTAATTATGTAATTAATAAATAACTGCACATAGATAATCAACAAAGGAAGCAGTGATTCAATTACAAAATAGTTTCTTGAATTTTAATAATTAAAAAAATTGTGGGCTTGTAAGCCTTCTCCCACCTTTCCCTCTCAGGTAAGCAAATTCCACGTACGACACGGGTAAGATAGGGAACCCGAAGTGGTAAAATGCGCCTCAATTGGGATCCTCGAACCGCAAAACAAGTCTATAACTACTGTCGCGGTATGGATGTAGGACACATCATTGTCCCCTCTGCCGTATTATTCAATGCCAAGTGCTAGTATCATCGTGAATGGACGAGGGGGGCCGTACAGAGCGAAAGTAAATACGTAATATTTAACGTTGTTGAATTTTTGGACAACGAAGCAAAGGGAGGTAAGTTATACAAATGGCAACACGGGGGCATGTTTTTAATCGATGGGGATGCGAGAGAAGAGAACAAATGACTGTCAACTTTTGTTCGCGAGTTTGTCGCGATTTTTCCCACCTTGGTAGTTTATTTGAGTTTTTAAGGTCACTTTATGCACAGAAAGGCTAATCAGGATTGAACCTACGGCCTAAAGTGGGATCCGAAACGCTATGTGCCTCTAACGGGATCACTTGAGTACAAGGCGACGACGTTACCACCACGCCATTGGGGAGGCTCTCACCTTGGTGGTGTTGCACAAATAATAATCGACATATTCCTTCAAAAATTTACCTTGGGTATCTTTCTCCAATAACACTCACTGAAGACAAAATCGAAATTGTCTGGCTCTTATGCCCAATAGGCAGTCCTGAGTTTGAGCCGGATATGAATCTGTTATTTCAACCAGTTCTATTAAAAGGACACAGGATGCTGAAATTTTCACCACCGCTATGTTGATCACGGGCACTGTGTCACCATAACATCAAAGCGTTTTCAGGATTTCCCCAACCTCCTTTCCCCTTCGAAATCTTAGAGAAAGTGAAAGTGCTTACCCTCGCAAATTTGCGGTTTTCAATGGCTGACTCCTTAGATTGAAGACAAACGGTAGTCAGAGGCGAGATGAGGTGACGTCACAGTTTCTTCCCCATGGTCGGTCTGCACGGACGGCAGATGAATCCGCTCGAAACATTGGAGAAAGGATGCAACAAAAGCGAGGAAATGAATTATGATTTCGGGAAACAATGAAGATACGGACAGTGCTCCCAGCAAGTCACGTTTTGTTCCGTCATATTTGACGAGAGCTTGTCAGTCTGGTTCTCTTGCTAGCGGAAGAACATTCTTGCTTTCTTATGGAATCATCAGGTAGAAAACTACGCGACGCGTCTACTATGAAGGATCCTCAATCACTTTTCGATCTTTTGCTACCCCTGCATTACTTTTCAAATGCAAATACCCAAGCTGTGCTGTGCAAAGAACATGTAAACTCTTGACAAGTCTGGTAACTACATGTGATGGTTTCGCCCCCTTTCGTAATTTACCGCTTATTCTACCCTCTGCGTACAAGATGTCACTCCAAAGGTCGTAAGTGAAGATCCCCAGCCAAGTCTTCGACGTTCCTTTGCGCATTTCACCTACAAGGACGCAACTAGGGTGGCGCCGCCACCGGAAAAGTTTGGAAATGAACAGAACCATTGTCTCTCGCTATTTCCTTACATCACATACAATGTGATTAAGGATTGGGGAGTAAATATATCATTCCTGTTCTAGAATGAATGTTTGCTAATTTGTATCGACGACGTCAGTACATTCTTATGTTACGCAAATATATTAAATCCTAAGCCCGTGCCATAAAATAAACTTACTTATCTAAAAAAAAAACGGGGGGCTCAGAGATCCTCATATTTTTTATCACTAAAATTCAAGAAACAATTTCGTTATTGAATCACTGCTTACTTTGTTGTTTTATAGATACATTTATGATAATAATTACAAAAATTGCCATCACTAATAAAAAATAAGAACCAATTACTACACTTTATCATTCACTAAACGTAAAAAAAAATATATTACTTTTGCATCAATGTTTTTTTTCGCTTACATGCGTACAGTTATATAGTAATTTTAAAAATTACAAGGAGAGGGGCTAATAGTCCCACCACGTGAATTTTACCTCCTATGTTATATTTACGATTTTATAAACAAAATTAATACAGAAACATTGGGAACGCCCTAGGGAACAACATTTATATTATGTGTAGAATATAAATATTCACAATTGAAAAATCGAAAAACAAGAGGTGGCGAGCCTGGAAGCCCCCCCCCCCCCCCATCTCCCGTTGATTTATTTATTGAACAAGATTTTACCTGCAAACACAACCTACCCCTTAATTACTGCTCTAATGAGTGGAATCAGAACAGTGGGGAAATTCTGGCCGCGGACATTTGCACAGGACACAAAAGGAAATCGAGAGGCTGATGAACAGCGAAAGTATTTTTCTCTCTCCCAGATCTGATCTCAAAGGATGTTAACATCCGCGGATCCAAGAGAGAAATGATGCGCGACGGGAACGCCGTCTGGACCGTGTGCGCATGCGCCGAGCTTTCCTGCGTCTGCTATAACACACACACACACATACACGCATACTCACAAACAGTAAAGGTCAGTGCCACGGGAGAAAGCGATTTGGGTCAAGAGGAGTGAAATCCACAGGGGAAAGCGCGCATGTTCCAGTTCGTGGAGAAGAAATAATAATACCAAAAAGAAATAAAAAAGGAGAGAAGAGATTCATGTTCGGATGTTCTCTGTTCTTTCTGCTTTTGCTCGGCGGGCGGTGTTGGGGGGGGGGGGGGCTGTGTTGAATCCTGCCCACCAGACAATTTGTTTTGGGGATTTCCACCTTCGAATCCGTCATATGCCACTTTCATTTTTTTTATCACAGCGCGAAAGAAAGTGGAAAAAAGGTGAGTGCATATTGAGGAACATTTTTTTTTTTAATATTTGTACAAAGGCTTTATTACACTATTCGCAGTGATCAAAACAAAGGCGCCAACTTAAAACAAATTGGGGGGAGGGCAGAAAGTGCCTTTCGAAAGTCGGCGCGCTTGTTTGTCGTGAGTTCAGATAGGCTATTCGAGGGAGGGCCTACAAGTAAAAGTATGTGCTCCCACTAGGTATCGACTGATTGATTGATTTGGTTATTTTACGTCGCTTTTCTGCCACTTTTGACTAACCGCGACGATGAGGATGAGTTATGATGAAATTGATGAAAGGACACTTACAAAGAATGCCCAGGCCGGGATTCGAACCCACAACCCCTTGCGTCGTAGCGCACTGTCTTAACCACACCGCTACAGAGGTCGGTGGGTGTGCACTGTTTATAATACAATGTGCACAGAGAAATAAATCTTGTGGAAACTTTTATTCCGTTAAGTCTACTTCACGTTACAGTTATTTATCATTGTTGATTGCGTCGTAGAGCGCTGTGCTAACCACTCCGCCACGAAGATCGGCTGGAAGAAGGGAATAACGAGAGGGAAAAGAAAGGGAAATGAGGAAAGAGAGCTTGGCAACAAGAAGAGAGAAGCAAAGAAATAGAACCGATTACAGTATACACAGACCACTGAAGATTTTAATCGACAACTTCCTAGCTTCGATTCTCGCGACCATCTCGTGCGATCTCGCCTTAGAGTTCTTGACCAGCGCATTCCTCCAGCACTACCCAAACTCGTCCGACAATCAAGAAAAAAGCCATCTTCAGAATTTTCGATACTCGAGGCTATGGTGGAACCCTTATTAGGCTCGGCCGATCGATCTAACGCACCGAGTGGACTTTCACCTGCCGCCACGAATCTCCACGCACGACTCTGCCAAGGCTGCTAACGTCAGAAGGTTATTTGATAAATGAACCAAGGTAAAATATTAGAGTGAAGGAAAACTTGAGGGGGGATGTGGCAGAAAAAAAAACTTATTTACAGAAGGGAACGGAATGCCATTTTTCATTAAACACCTTATCGGTGCTCGTACGTAAGAAAAAAAGTGTTTGCTTCCTGCGTCGATAATCCTGATGTGGGTATACCTGTTGTTCCAATGTTAATTTTGTCTTGGGAGATTTGTCATAATGGCAAGGTCTTCGACTGTGTATAGTATATCAGGGCGTCCTCGAGTTGGTCGTTTATTTGCTGTACCCTCGCGCGTCCTTTCGAAAACTACTAATCATAACCGCCGTGTGAAAAATTGACTATGCGTGGAAAATATTTACGCTCCGCTCATCGACAGCGCATATACAGGTGCGTTGACCAATTTAGATTAATGGACGCCCCACTTTCGGAAGTTCGCTGACTGAAAAAATGTTTCTGGCTCATCCTGAACGAGTTTCTGCACTTTTCACGGTCATGTCAGGAAAAATATTCTTTGAACGTTACTCCCTCTGTCATTATCACCGGTGTGAGTAACCCAGCAGTGGATATTCTTGATTACATAAACCTGTCCTTGCTTATTCTTGTCATTTCTCAACTATGAAATTAATCCTTAATGCGAGATTCGTGGCGTGATTCTGGTACGAACCCAGGACTTTTTGAGTGAATCACGTCCAATTTCATAACAATATATGTTTCATTCCTCCAAATACCGTATATGATTCGTGACCTCGCGTAATGTATTGTCTTGTCACACTTTGTAGAGTGGTTTTCTTTCCGTATATCGTCTTACCTTTGTATCCATTAGCATCGATTCTCTATTTTGTTTCTCTCGATGATTGATTGAAACGTTCGAGATCAAAAGTTTGGGTGCGTCAGCACTTGGGGTATTTGCATCTATCACATAATCCGGCGCCCAGTCCCTTATCACAATTATAATCAACACGTATCTCTGAGGACTAAATTATCCTTATCTGGTTAAAACCTGAGGCTGTAAAGGGTTACTCAACACATATGTGGACAAAACACAGCCTTACAGACGAGTATACAGGCCGTAGGTCCAGTCACCAGACCCTCGTAGGCCTGGAAGATGGCAGTTACTGGGGTGTACTACGTGGAAGTGAGGTTGACATTTGGGTGCCTGCTACGATGGTCACCCCCTCCCCCCCCCCCTTCCGTAAAAAGGAAGTTTTTATAAACTGAACATTAGTTGAACTTCTTTTTATAAAAATGTTGAGAACATTCTCGCACAGAAACCACCTATTCTCCCAGTCAATACTTGCTCCAGTGGTAAGCACATTTGATTGATATAATGTTAGTTTATTTTACATCGCTTTTCTTCCACTTTTGGCTAATCGCGACAATGAGGTGATGCTGATGAGATGCATGAGGGGACAATCACAAACCTATATGAACGACACAACACACGAGCTCCACAGAGCTGTGGAACCAGACGCCAGAACCTCGTTAGTCTGAAAACGTGGTGATCAAGAAAAACTAAATATGCTGACCAAGGCAGTAATTTATTTTATTAAAAACATAAACTAAACGTAACGTTTCAACCTTCTAGCAAGGTCTTCTTCAGACTCTGTATCAAGTACAAAAGTAACAAGATACAAAAACAGGGCATTATATATACACAAACATTACTCTGCTAGAAAGTCCCATAACAACTTTCTAATAGTCTGGAGGGAGTAATGTTTTGTATAATGCCCTGTTTTTGTATCTTGTTACTTTTGTACTTGATACAGAGTCTGAAGAAGACCTTGTTAGAAGGTTGAAACGTTACGTTTAGTTTATGTTTTTAATAAAATAAATTACTGCCTTGGTCAGCATATTTAGTTTTTGATAATCATGGAAACAAGGCTTAATGGTGTTATAAGTGGTGATCAAGTGTTCGCATGTGAATGAAAAATAGCAACTTCTTAGCAACCCACATGGTTTATATATAAATCCAGACTTGTAAGGCGCTCGACTCACACCTCTCTCTCTGTCTATGTTGACAAGTCGAATGCAACTCTGTAAGGGCAAGGAAACATCCTACGACTGCAATCCAGGATCATGAATCTGCCACCAATTCAGGAAACGCCCTGTATAATGATGCTGATACATTTTCCTCCGCCTGCACTTTGCATTGCTCAAGACCACAGAGGAACCAGCGAAAGACAGCGATTAATCATGCGACCGGGTTCGACAATGCACGCAGGAAGGTCGCACGTGGTGCATGCGGCCTTGGATGGGTGCATTAATGGTGACGAAGAGCCACATCCAGAAACGTTAAGTAGCGCTTCATGTAGTTGGAAAAGCTTAAGAGGCGGCAAAGCGGGTGCACGTTGAAGAGGAACGCACACCACAATTTGGGAGGAAATGATGTTGCAAAGCGAAAGGAAAAAAGCATATTACGGTTGTAAAAATTTAGCGTCATGCTTACTACTTTTTCTAAAAATACTTACTCTGAAAGGCATAATTGATATATTGCATGTTCTTTCTTTTTTTAATTATCATTGTGCGGGAGGGAATAGATTTAATGATCCCGCATTCTCTCAGCTAGCCTTCGCGGCGGAATGGAAGACGGTGAGTGATCCAAGGTTCAAAATCCGACTAGGCCATTCATCCACAAAATAGACGTAAAATTCCTTAAAATTCAAATAGGAAATGCGCCCCTGTAAAATGATTGATTGATTTGGTGTATTTTACTTCGCTTTTTTTGCCAATTTTGACTAATCGCGAAGATGAGGATGAGTGATGATATGATGAAACTGATAAAGAGATATTCACAAAGAACAACCATTCCCAATCCTTGCGTCGTAGCGCGTTGTGATAACCACACCTCCACGGAGGTCGGCTATAACACGACACGGGGCCTTTCCTAATTATTAAGTTATGTTAGGTGAAGTGGTTTTTAAACAAGGTAGGGCTATTTCTAGATTATAAAACTTACTTGCACTTCACCCCTGACTGAACATAAAGAACATGTTTCATACTGAAGAGAGACAGATTGTGTGGGCTCCCACGATGGCGTAGTTGCTTTCTTATCAAGGGGTCCCGTTTTTATTTTATTTCGCATTTCTGCCACTTTTGGCTAATCGCGAAGATGAGGATGAGCGATGATATGATGAAATTGATGAAGGGACACTCACAAACTCTCATGCTCAGGCCGTGATTCAATAGGTGTTCGATACCCAGTAGAGGCACATAGTGGTTCGGATCCCACTTTAAACTGTAGGTCCAGTCTCGAGTTAAGCGGGCTTAGATTTCCATTAAATTCAGATATTGAATGTGGAAATAGTGATAGAGGTGCAAGTGAGTAAAGTTCACTGCACTGGATATAGGAAGACCATGCTACTTGCCACGTGCGAGTGTGGAAAAAAACTAGCTTTCTTCGAATGAACGAAACGGTGAATTATTTTATTGCTTCCTTTAATAAAATGAACCGCGCTGCTCCATAATGCCAAATGGGTATCGGGAAGGGGGAAGAGCGGAGAACGATTCAGCAACCTTCGTGAATCACAGTTGCCATATAAAATAGGGGAAGAGTTAGAGAGGGGGAGTTCGCAACATCGACCCTGAAGTAAAGGCCCTCGCAACGAGCTTACAACCTGGTCGTCCTTGCAGGAAATGAGAGAGAGACATTCAGCTGTTTAGGCCTGCAGAAGAGCGAAGGTTGCGGCCTTACCGGCAACACAAAACCCTCGGCTAGGGTATGAATTTGCACGAAACAACAAGGTAATGATTCACGGTTGCCTTTTTGCATCTCTGCCCTCTCCTTCGGCGTCGTGGAGGGGATTGAGGGGGTGGGAGGAGGCCCGGTCGGTGCATTTTCACCTCACCGGGAACTGTTGCTGCAGCTCTTCCGTTTCTGGTTGCCGTAAAGCACTCTCTCGCTGGCGGACTGCCCGGGGCACCGACTTGCCAGACTGGCGCTCGCAGAAGGAGGCACGTGACTTGGCGAGTTAACAGCCTTCCTGCGGGGCAAGTACTTCGTTCTTGCATGTTTCGTTTTCGAAAAAGGCTGCAAAGTTTCTTCCGAGTCCGTTTTAAACTGAAATGCGCATCATGGAAATGTGCACCGACGAGAATTCAACCCTGGACCCGTTAGTTGCGGCAATCAAGAGGTATCGGGCATTGCTGCCCATGCCCCCCACCCCTCGGCCAATGACGCGTTCCCCCAGATCATGTCATCATTCCATAAAGTATTTAATTACGATATTGTCTACTGAAAGTCATCTTTCTTAGCTTCACAGAACCCTGTGCTTCCTTGACTTCATCTAATGAATTAATTATGGTGCACATAAGGTTCAGTCACCGGGAATTTTCGGCCTGTGCATAGGGCCGGTGGCAACCTACCATCGTGAGGAAATTGGGGAGCTCCGAGTGAGTGAGCGTAATCCGGTCGCGAAGTCCTACAACGGCTGGGGGTTGGTCGGGCCGACCACCCGTCGCCCTAGTCTGGCTGCAGATCTCCACGCCCCCCTGGTGGCCCTTGTGGGAGGGAGGCCAGCAGTCGGTAGGTAAGCCAAGGCCCAATATTGGGCTGTAACGCTATAGGGTTACTTTTTAAGGTGTAAACAGTTTTACATATATTGTTGAAACATATATAAATGTTGAATTTTATATTGATTTAAGGAAACCTTTGAGGCTAACTTTCCCCGTACAATTTATGATTTTTAAAATCGTATATTTGCTTTCTTTGCCTATAATTGATTAATTTTCAACTTCGGTAAATCTTCCAGTCTTGGGTTTCCCCTTAAATAATTAGCTTTGAAAATGTCCCACGATCCTACAGAAATGGTTTTACAAATAAATTCTTATTCTGAAAGTCCCGAACGAAACGACACTCTAGGCCTCGTCCCGTTCTCTCCTCGATTTTCAAACGGAGCGACGGAGCAATTTCTATTTCGATTATTTTACCTCTTGCCTTAGTCGCGACGGTGAGGATAAATTATGAACTGGCTGATGGGACAAACGCATTGGACCTCCGGCTTTGTAGCGCTTTAAGCTGACCACTCCACTAGGGAAACAGGCAGTAAGATTACAGCAAAAGAAAGGTAGCATTTTATTTTCATTCTTTCTATTATAATTTCTTTTGTCGTGCTTCTATTGACCAAGCCCATGCGGTTAATCAGAGAACAACACATGTTACATCTCCTCGGGCCACAAAGAAAGGCCGCACCTGCGTTTAAACTCCGTCTTACTTTCCTCTTAAGTTCAGACATGCAAAATTCCGCCCTAGACATGCCACCAGAGCATTTCCATGTACCAGGAAACCCCAACCGATGCATACAATGCATGCTTTTTTGGAATCTTTGCATTGGCCAGGCAGGTCAACGACCCACCAGTGCTTTTCATTCTCCGAGCATTGCGTCTTTCCTTACAGGACAGGGGGAAACGAAAGGCGCACCTGGCTGGCGATTTCATCTACACTGGGTCTTTCATGCTTCCAAATACCTTTCACCTAATTGTACCTGAGAGCAATGTCTTTCTTTCATGGAAGTAGAATATAAACAGGACCCAGACCGCTCAGGCGTTCCCTCCTTTTATACATGCAAGGAGTATTTTTTTTATAAGTCCCCCCCTCCCCTAATTACCCCCTCGCTCAAGGTAGGCGTTATTGCGTCTTTCTTACCTGTGCCTCATTAAAAGTAAGTTAGATATGGCTGGCTTCCTGAACAAATGTGGAATTGTAGCATTTGAAAATCATTCCAATACGTTCTTTTAAAGCCAGAAAGTATATTTTGACTATTTTTTCGCTGCTGTAGAAAAACACCGAATTAGTGGGGTTTGATGTCGTGTGGTGCATGGCCTCATGTGTATCGAAATCATACTTGTTACTCTGCTTGTATTCTCTTTTCTGCCAGTGACGCCTTATGCTGACGATGATGATAAGATAAAACTGATGAATCGACACTCACAGGCAGTTTCGATTGATTAATTAGATATATTTTACTTCGCATTTCTGCCACTTTTGGCTAATCGCGAAGATGAGGATGTGTGATGATGAAGGGACACTACTAAGAACACACCCATGCCTAGGCCGGGATTCGAACCCGTGACCTCTGGCGTCATAGCGCGCTGTGATAACCACTCCTCCACGGGGGCCTCCCCCATGGCGCAGTGGTTTCTTCATTGCCTTGTAATCAAGGGGTTTCGGGTTCGATACCCGGTGGAGGCACAAGTCGTTCGGATCCCACTTTAAACTGTAGGTCCAGTCCTGATTAGCCTTACTGTGCATAAAGTGGACTTAAAACACCAACTCAAACCACTCCGCCACGGAGGCCGAACCAGAGATCGTTGGTGGCAAGATCTTATGGCGATAACTGAATGATTGTGCCTTTGGAAATTGAAATTAAACGGAAATGTGTGGGTGGTGGTGGTGGTGGGAGCGCTATGAAAAGAAGTTGTAGGTGCCGTAGGTGTGTTGTTTTGTCAGCAGGCACTTTAAAGACATTCCCACATAACGGAAACTCGCGTATCATGCATGTTTTGTATTTCCTTTTGTTCGATTCTATTTTCAGTTGCAGTTTTCAGACACTTTTTAACCTCATGTTCAACACGCTTTTATGCTTTATATTTATTTTCGTCACTGAACTCAGTAGAAATGCATTCCCGCACTTCTACATGAGCATCTCAATGAAATATACACTTGTGTTTGTTGTCGCAAGGCATGTAACAGGTGGCGCAAAAGTCATCATCCTATTTGAACTAACCTTTATGTTGACATCTTGTTGTTTATATCAGTAGTGTTTTGTCAGTTATATAGAAGATACTCACAAATTTATTGTGTGCGAAAATGAATAAGTATACCCCACATACAGCCCGCGAAACATTAGCTCTTTTGCGTGACACTTTTCCGGGCAGAATAATATCCCGTTTTGGTGATTTGCCATGGCCGGCCAGGTCCCCCGATTTGTTCGCTACAGATTTTTCCCTTTGGGGATATTTGAAGTCATTGGTTTATGTGAATACGCCAGAGACGTTACAGCAACTAATGGACAATATTCAGCATGAAATTGAAAACATTTCCCCGCAGATTCTTTCCAACACCACCAACGCAATAAAAAGAGCCCAAATTTGCATCAATTCGAATGGTGGTCATTTATTGGATGTTTTCTTTAAAAATTGAGGACATAAAACTTACAAGTATCAATAAAAGTTTAACACAAAAAAAACTACTTTGTTTAATATAAAACCCAAGCTACAGGGTAAGAAAATCAGGTGATGATTTTGGCGCCACCTTGTACTTGACGCAATGGCCAATATTCTTATCATACTGTCTCTGGAGAAAGGCTGTCAGTACGACATATATGAAACAAACATCCAACATTACAGGAATGTGCTTTCAAAAAGTGGATATCCGAAAAAGTTGTTTCCTTGTACTTCCTGGACAAGTACGATTACACCTCATTAGCTACTTCTGGTGCACAAGGGCACACGCCACGGAAAACGAAAGTGAGATGAAAATTGATCGCTTCCACTTGCATTCCTTTGAAAGGTGAATCTGTACTGTAAGGTCAACCTTGGACCTCAACTTGCCCAAAACGGCGGATGTATTGGTTATCGCCTCTCCTCTCCTTAAGTACCCTTGAAGTAAGAATTCTGTTACGGTCACTTCCTGTCTCTCAAAGGCACCTGCTGTAGGACCTTGGCAGTGCGAAGTTCTCCAAATATTCCAAAATGTAGAGGAAATTACAAAAAGAGCACAGTGTCCTCGACTGAATTCGTCTTACTTAGGTCAGAGAAGTGGTTGGCTTTGAGAGACTTCTAGAAACTGGACTTGCTGTATGTGTGTGTGCGAGAAAGAACTCGCCGTACCTCATGTTAATTCATCAACCACCATTAGCTTCCTGTTGCGCCAGGTTGTGTTGCGTCTTAACAGTTGCCTAGCTACGTTTTCCCCTTTCTATTTGGCCTCTTTGTGTTCTATGCACAATGAAAGACGAACGAAGAACAGATTCATCCAGTAGAACTCATACTGGTTCTTTTAAAGAACTGCTTACACCAGTAAACAAGATATAAACCTCAACGATTCACGCAGTTGCAATCTTCCTTAACTCAGATTAATTTATGTGCTATACCCTCAGCGACTTGTCTTTATTTATTTATTTAGAAATTATACCACTATACCATTTAGAACTTTAGAGCATTGTGACAGAACAAGTAATTGAAGAAAAATACGAAATATAGACATACGAGCTCAAATCTAGAAGATGAAAAATACAACAGGTAACCAGCATGCATACCAAATGTTTCAATTTGGTCACATTCAGTGGCGAAGATATAGTACAAGCAATGCAAGCACTGCTTGCACAATTAAAATATTATTTAATGTACTTAACGTTGAGTGCATTATTTATTTTCTATCGCACTCGATTTCGCGAAATTTTACGACCGCAAATTCTCTCCGCAGCCCGTTGGCAAGCAGCAACCTCTCTGCTTGCAGCCACTGTGAGGGAAACCAACGCTTCTCAAGTATCATATGGCGAAGGGTAGATGCTGGTGAAACGGTCCCCAAACCACTAATAAAAGCTCTGCTTTTCGGAGCTTTTCGGCTTCTCGAAAACACCCGAGCCAAGCAGAAAGCAGACACTACTATCAGAAAACATAGAAGTGTTAACATGATCTCGAAGATGGATATTTGCTTTATTATAAACACAGAATTATTGAAATAAATTAATATAACTGTTCCAAATTCCATGTAGATAAACTTTAAAGCATTACTTTGAGTTTCAAGATTTGTAAAACGTGTCAATAATGTCGACGTTCAGGGATTAAGACAAACATGGTGTTCCGGCATTGGGGAGCGCTGGAATCTGCAGAACAGCTGGCTGTTGTCCGCTTCACACTTCTCTTGTCTCAAATTACAACGCACGCCAGGGTTGACAACTACCAAATAATTTACACTATATTTATCGTAAGTTTTCATACAAACAATGAACTGATGTTTTTTTTCGATAAAACGTATGTAAAAAAAAAAGCAATGAAACTCTCTTCTGAGACCTGCAAATAGCAAAAACGTTAAGTCATAAATGCTATCCAACTCGAAATATTATTTTTATTAATATAATACATTATTAAAAAGAAAAAACAGCGCATGTTCTTCCTATTGTAATGGCCTATTATTCGAAAGCTTAATTAATTTTAAGCTTCAAGTCAGTTCTATTACTCCCCCGTGAACATTAAATTTTTACAACGAGGTTGACATCACTTTTCTGTTAGGTTCTGAGCTTTTCGGAATATTTTCCATTTATGTGGGAAGAACGAGTGGTTGAAGTGAGTGTTCTCTTTAGTGAAACAAACATGAATATTTCAAATTTCGTACGGGAAGCTGTAAGTAATAGCAAGTATTTTATTATCAATAACGTAACAAGAATTTTGAACTTAGCAGTATGGCCGTTGAGAGAGGAGTTCATGGATATATTATTATTATTTAAAATGTCCTTTCTTTCCTAGAAAAACTGGGGCAATGGACTGTATAATTTACATACCCCCCCCCCCCCCATTTTTCGGAGTACTGCATTGCTTTCCTTCCTCTTAAGACCACGCTTCGCTACTGGTCACATTACATGATTTATATTAACAGTTTTACGATGAATATATGACTGGCGTATACGGGGCAAGCTGATAGGGCTACATCCCCTCCCGAAAATTTCTCAAATGAAGCAGCAAGACCAAAGTGGTAAAGGAAACTCTCCTTAAAATGACCCCCGAGTACCATTTTTGTCTTTGAACAACTTTTAAAACTAAGGTTACAAACGGTAATTGCGAAATATTTAATACTGTATACCGCTCCTTAGTTAAGTGATGTCCACGTTTACAATTCCAGCTCCCTCCGAAAAAAATCCTGCGTAGTCTAGTGATTATATGTATATGTGGGGGGGGGGGGGTGATATTTTTTATTTGTCTCTGGAACAGGAGGAGAGTTGTCCCCGCCAGAGCAATTATCCTCTCTTCCAAGCATGCTCATAGAGAGTGAAAAGAAGAAATGAAGATAGGACACTTTTCAATGAAAATTTCCACTAATTATAATGATTGATTGAGTTGATTTATTTTACTTCGTTTTTCTGCCACTTTTGGCTAATCACGAAGATGAGGATGAGTGATGATATGATGAAATTGATGAAGGGACACACAAGGAACACCCAGGCAGGGATTCGAACCCAGGACCTCTGGCATCGTAGCACTCATTTAATTACAAAATACGTACAGTATGTACTCCCTACTAAAAAAGTACCAATTCGCCGTTCATTCATTGAACAATCACAGGAATAAAATACACGTTTTATTATTGTGTGTGCAAATGGCCTACAGGTTTACTTAATTTCCCCGGACACTATATATTGTCCACTTATGAACCCTTGCCTGAAACTAAAGCTTGTAGTAACACTTGAAATAATTACACAATTGGAATAACAAGTTCAAAGCTTTTGATGTACTGTTTTCAGTAAAGGAAAGTGGGTGAAGGAATGATCATCCATTTTCTGACCTCACCAGTGTAACTCACCCTGACGTGCAGTCTCCTGTCCACGCACTTCTTGAGCATCCCCAGCGGCCCTTCCGTGCAGTTCTCCATCCTCGTCAGAACGTTCCTCGCCACGAACGGCTTCGCTGGGATCGGCACTGGAAGAATACGGCAGTATCAGCGGCTTCTCTTAAGCAACTTAACTATTACTAGTATCTGACAGCTTGGCTGAATTCTAGCATGGAGTTTAAGAAAGCTTTGAGACCTAAGCGACAATCGTTACTTAGAAACGAACTTAAGAAATAAATGCAACGTTTCGTAACGGGAGGAGCCGCGGTGGTCTAGACGGTAGGGCGTCTGACTGCCACGCAGAATTCCCAGGTTCGATCTAAGGTCCGCACAAAATGGCTCTGGGGTTCACCAAGCCTCAACCGGGACGGTCAAGGCGGCCAGAGCGTGGTGCTGACCAGATCACCTCCAAAATAGCTTAGATTTATACTATAAATTTATTTATTATAGAGAAATGATGCCTCAGAACATGGGTCCATTGAGGTATACATGTATACTATTTTGTGTATTATAGGGATATTGTCAGATACATAAATTATCTTGGAGTCACCAATTCACAGTAGAGACTAACTCCTCACTCTTTTCTCGCGAGGCCCTACCTTCACATCTGTCCTATATGTGAGGTACAGTGTAATGTGCACGGGGAACTTTACCATTTACGAAGATGCACATGCCGCTTCGGAACGATTTGTTGGTACAAACTGGAGGGAAAGTGTTGTTCCGGCGTATGCAGTTCGTGGTCGTGTGTCTTGTCGCTTCGGTCCGAAAGCTCTCCAATGTAAACAGAAACCTTCACCAGTAGAAACGACAACCGAATATCTTGTGACTGATACAAGCCAGAATATTGGTAGCCTGTGGTAGTTTACGGTCTGTAACTTGTCTCCGCCTGAGGTCTCCCTTATCGCACAGCACTTATACAACCTTGCGTTCTGACGTCACTAGAGACTGATTTTATTTTTAGGCTACATGCCCAAGTTGTTAGGTTAGACTAGCTAGGTTAAGTTCTCTTAGCATAAATAATAAATTTGCAATGTATTTATGGTAATAGAACCAAACCTAACACACCTAACCTAACTTGGACATTCAGCCTAAAAATAAAACCAGTCTCTAGTGACGTCAGAACGCCAGGTTGTATAAGTGCTGTGCGATAAGGAAGACCCCTCTGCCTGGTTGAGCAAGAACTACACTTTATGCACAGCCAAGACATCCGGAAGGGGATGCCAGCCCCCCACCCGCCAGGAAAATTACTGTTAACCTAAAATTATATATTTCATACATAAAATTTCAGTCAGAGTAATTTATGTATATTATTACAAGCGCGCTGCACGAACATGGAATGTTTTTTCAGGGGCAGTACTATTATGGGGGAAAATATGCCTGGTTTGCCTCCCTGAAAAAAAAAAAAACCTCGCTTGCTCCTTACTGGAGAAAATTCTGCGGACGTCCAAGTGCATAGCTTAATAATGGATTACAAGGGAATGGTAAATCCTTGAAATGTCTTGGACTGAAGTTTTTATCTTCCTTTCGGCGGTCCTACAGCCTCAACTTTTATCCTAAGCAAGGAAACTGTTGTCTTCTGATTTTTACATGTTTTTACAGTTACAGATAAGGTCCTTTGCCCTAACAGTCGTTTTAGCAACGACAGATAAGGGCCAATGTCTCTCTTTTGCGTGTCACGTGATAACAGAGCTTGTGATGCGTCTATTGTAAATTTAAGCTAATAATTCTCTGGAAGTAAAAGTTGCATCTTTTTCTCGCATAAACAGTAAGTTTGCGTATCCTTTTATATCCTTCTGTAAAAGATTTGATTCGAACAAATATTGTATCTCAAAACACAACTCAAAATTATATAATTTACAAAAGCCGACCTCCGTGGTGTACTGGTTACCACAGCGCACTACGACGCCAGAAGTCTCGGGTTCGAATCTCGGCCTGGGCTTGGAGGTTCTTTGTGAGTGTCTCTTGTAGGGATGGACGATATGTCGCTGACACGATATTTTTTTCAATATCGCGACATATCGTCTGGACGATATACCGTCCAACACTAGTCCCTTCATCAACTTCCATCATATCATAACTCGTCCTCATCGTCGCAAGCCAAAAGTGTCAGAAATGCGACGCTAAATAACAAAATCAAATAAACTAATTTACAAAAAGAAGGAATGTATCTGTAAGGTACAGGTTGAGGCCAGGACTAATCCAATAACTTGCCTCAAGGTATCAATTGTCAGCCGCTTCTTTAAAATGCCAACGTTGAAGTATACTGCAATTGAAATTTGTAAATAATGCACTGCAACGCCTTGTGCGTGTATATATACGGAAATAACGGTAAGAATGCTAATTGAATGTTGCACTTGAAACGCTGCACAATATGCCTTCATTCCAGATCAGGTGCAGCGCATTTACAGACGACCTTCATAAATTCACACGACCCGCATTATCAGCCATTTTTTTTAACCTCAAGGACTTGGTTTTCACTTGCTGCATTAGCTGTAACTTCCTCTTTGGAATGAACGTACAAAGGAGCTCTTCAGCTCATTATAACAGGCGTTCGCCGGTTCAAGGGTGTTAATGAAAGCATGAAATTGTCAATTTCCACAATGCTAGTTTACGATCAGCAGGGAGGCACTTTATAGCTTATTTCGCGTGATTAAAACAAAGATAGTGTAAAAAGACCTACTATTAAGACTTATGAAGGATATGGTGGTAAGGCCCCATTCGTATTTAATATTTCGGTCGCACGGGAATGCCAAATGCCCTTATGTGCCTCTATGATTTATTTATGTACAGATACGCCAATTACGTAGAGCGAAACGTTTCTGTTGATTGGCTCGTTCCACACGTATTAGTGTTGCCCACGGGACGAGACGGGACAGGCTTTTAAAAATTCGAGACGAGACGAGATTGACCATGTGTCATAAGACAAACGAATATTTTCGAGACGAGACAGGATTTCCACGAGACGAGACAGGCCAAAGTCTCGTCTCGTGGGCAACACTAACACGTATCGCCTGTCGCTTCGGTGTGAATTCTCCCTAAGAGACACACATTGCTTGTCGCTACGGTCTGAAAGCTCCAGGTCGGTTTGTACGAGCATTCCCTTCATCAATTTCATCATCACTTATTCTCATCGTCGTGATTACATGAAGTGGCAGAAAAGCAACGCTAAATAACAAAAATCAAAACATGATTATCCACAGGTGCGTATTGCTAAAGCACGCTTACACAGGGGCAATTCTCACCCGGGACCATTCGGGAATAGGACCTAGGATTTTCCTCCTGATTGCCAGACGTTCTACAGGCTGAACCACTGCGACTCTTGTGAGGCAGAGTAGCAATACCATTCTCTTGAATCAAAGACAGGTTTCCAGCTTAAAACGTACACAAAATTACAACACGGCCGAATTCTTCACATCAGTTATTTACATCATGCGAGATATTTTCAGGGTCTAGCCGAAACTACTCGTAAATTACGTCACGAAGAGAAGAAATATTCTTTTAAATATGATTCCGATCGCCACAGCCGTGTTAGCCAGCAAGGCCGTGGCCATTACCATGTTGCATTTCAAGGAAGACAATTTCATTGCGGAATATAGTTTTTGCGCTGGGGTTAACCGCAGCCTTGAAAAGACGGCGAAAGAATAATTACTTTTATATGTCTCCCCGGAATTCGAACCTCCACCCGTGACTCAGAAATTCCACGTGCCAACACATGAAGACTTGAATTCCCAGTTAAGTACTTGAAATTTCGTTCCCTGTCTCGTCCTTAATCTGGAGGCCATAAGAAATTTTTCATCATTAGCATTTCACATTCTGACGAGTGTTTTTCCTTGTTTCAAAGAGAGTTCGGGACAAACGAACTGATTTGGAATGAATGAGTTAAATTTTTTGGATGCGTAGGCACGTATGGCCTTTTTGCACACTTCAAAGTATACGAGTATAACATTCTCTTATCTAAAACCCTTACCTTAGAGTTGAAAAAGGGGTGTAAAGAGCCGCCCGAAAGAAGTTACAAGTGTATGGTTGTAGAGACCTGCAAAGGACAGACACAACACATTTAAAATGTAAAGTTAGCGTAAAAACTTCCTCAGTGTTAGCACAGGGCGCTACGAAGACAGGGGTCTCGGGTTCGAATCCCGGTGCGCATGGGTGTTCTCTGGGAGTGTCCCTTCATCAATTTCATCATATCATCACTCATCCTCATCTTCGAAATTGGCAGAAAAGCGAAGTAAAATAAACCTAATCAATCAATCACTCGGCATCGTTCCATGGCAATGTTGCCAGCGAGTGCGTAATTCTGCGCTTACTGGAAACCTGAATTGGTTTTGTTGGGGATTGGTACATACATGTCTTGTGCCAGTACAAGGAGTAGTGGTATGGTAAGAAAACAAATCCATAGTCGCCAGAGCTTCGTTAGCACACTCCCCCACCTTCCAGTGTGTTTATTCGAGATTTTTTAAGTCCACCTTATTCACAGATAAGCTAGTTGGGACTGGACCTACAGTTTAAAGTGAGATCCGAACCACTATGTGCCTCCACCGGGTATTGAACCCGGGACCCTTTGATTACAAGGCGACGACGTTGCTGCTACGCCATCGAGGAGGCCCTTTCCGTCGATGTATTTGTAGAAAAGAAATACTGTTATGGCAGAATGGATGACACCAAAGGAGTGAAATAACAGAACCACTGATGCCAAGATCTTATTTGGCTGGAATGATTGCAGAAGCTGGTAGAACGGGCAATAGCCCGCATAAGAGCTGTCAGTAAAACTGACTTAATTTCACTCAGGAAGACTTCCGTTGGAGTGGCGATTTCCATCAGTGCTTTTATGTGTCTTTCTCTATCAGTACCTTCGGATTTTCAGCGCTGAGTTCAGCACTGAAGCTTCAGTTGACGTAATCGCCTATTCCACCACTTAACGTTCGAATTTTCATCACAAATTGTTTCAAAATGGAGGCTACAGTTGCTCTTTTCTCTGCAGTTTCGGCTGTTGCTTCGGTTTTTATGGAAACATCGTTGTTGAATGAATTTAAATGAACAACTAAGGATAGTACGAAGGAAGAGGAAGATTTATTTCTATTTACAAGTGCAATGGCAGAACACACACATTTATTCTGTACATTTCCGGCCCGTAAATCACTTCCATCGTTCTCATCGGCGCCATTGTAGCTCATCGTTAGCAGACTACAATTACCCACAATTCCTAAACTCCACCGCTTGCACCAGTCCCTGTTTGTGGTGGAAGAGGTGGAATCTGATGGATTCAGCGCTGAATCCATCGGTGAATATCCGAATGAAAATGCTTAAGCGCTGAAGTCAGCGCTGAAAATCCGAATGTGCAGTATCAGAGTTACTAGTTCACGAAACTTGTCCAACACTCAAACGCGTGGTCTTCCACAGGGAATCGAACTACAAGACCAAGTGCGGTCCCGTAGTAGTGACTTTAGGATCTTGGCAAGGGCTCGGTATCGCATTGGAATTTATTTGCCGATACCGACAAATACTTTTCCGGTATTTTGGTCTTTCATGAGGTCCGCAAAAATACCACGCAGCACTTTAGCGGAGTCATATAATTTCAAAATTATGCCAAATTCTGTTTACTTTTATTTTGCACTAGTTTCGTGTGAAAAATACTTTTGTGATATTCCTATGTGATTTTTGAATATTTTAAAGCAAAAATATTGGTAAATTGATGCATTATACAAGGTGGCCACTCTAAGATCATGATAAAATTCAAGTATAATTCCCGCTTTTCAAAGAGAGCTTTCAAAAAAATTCAAGGGTCCAAGCAGACCAGATGTTTTCTCTACTTCAACCTCACGTATTACCGCCTCTCACCACACACACAAACACACACAAATATATTAACAATTTATATGGTCTGTGTGATTCCAATGTACCCAAAAATTCTAATTTAATTAAATGAAACTGTGAATCACGTACTATTTAAAATATTTAAAGTGCAGAGTTTACATTTGCCATTTCACATACTCCGACTCGAAAAATATCTGCAAACACAAGTCACAAATGTTACGGAATTTACTAATCTACGAAAAATTGTCAATTGTATGAGAATTTCAAACTAAAATTTACCTAATCAACTTCAAGACAGTAACGGATCTAGAAGCCGCAAAACACAGCAGTGCGGGGGGCCCGGAGGCAAGTAAGTCTTTAGGGGGCCCTCAGCCATTTGACATAGTAGAGGGTTCGTATATGTTTATGTAACAAATAAACGTAGTTACTCAGGGATGCAGAAACGAATACAATATATACAGGTAAAGTTAAAGTTTCCTGTTCATGTCACCGTGCCATGAAAAGACATGTAGAATATGTAGGGATAGGGCCCAATATATTTTCGATGTCGACAGTTTTGGAGGTGATGTGATGAGCACCATACTGAAGCCGCATTTACCCCCCCCCCCCCATCCCTCCCGCCCGGGCAACTTTTGATTTGAGGCTGGGTGGGCCTAGTGATTTTTTTTTATTTTTTTTCGGGGACAAAGTCGGGTTTCCCGCGTGGCAGTCAGACTAGAATGAAATCAGGCTAGAATTTCACGAGAAATGCAGTGGTGAAGGTTTCTTCTACCTATCTTTAATCAGGAAAAAGTTATGACTGCATGATTGTAACAAATGTATAATTTTCCAGGTGTGACAAAACTGTCATATATATATACACATTACCCCCTTCCCATTTATTTATTTAGTTGAAATCAATATGGCGGACGTCCGCTTGGTACAAACCAATGTGGTTCCCTTAGCCTAATCTGTTTCTATCATGACCAATTGCACCCAGCCTAACTCATTTACTTTCTATAGGGGGTGTTAAGGGACTTTTTATTCACCCTCTAGACCCTTACATATGACTTTGTCAACATGAGATCAAGAATTACACACACACACACATACATTATATATGTGTGGGGGTGTAAAGGAAGGTAGGTAGCAGTGGCGTACGCAAGGGGGGGGTTACCGGGTTTAAACCCCCCCCTTGAGCTCTTGAAATATTATGGAAAATGCTGTAGAAAAAATTAAAAATGGCTAATTTATCACAGTCAAAGATCTGCGACAGTAATAATAATAATAATAATAATAATAATAATAATAATAATAATAATAATAATTTGGATTATTATTCCCATGCAGCATGAAGAAAAACACAACATTCCAAACACAATCTAAGCGGCCGCAAAGTTCAATTTTGCAATTTTCTTTTGCAAAAAGTCGCGCAGTGACTCTTGCGAGAATTGTGAAAATTCCTTGCTTCGTCCTTATTGCAAACGTTCTTCCCGGTACTGATTTCACATCCCCTTGTGAACTCTCAAGTGATGCTGAGTCTACATCCACATCATTAAATAATGTCGAAGAAGTCTTTTGTGAATCACCTAGAAGGGATAAATGTGTTGGAATGTCTATAAACTTACTTTACAACGAAAACATAGACTCAGTGGAATTTAGCAACATGTATTCTCGCGCTTCATCATCACCCTGGGTGAGTTCCATGGGTAAAGGTAATGTAAATTCCCCCGTGTATATAGCACCGTGCCATGAAGTCACACATAGTGGTGTGGTGGGCCCCAAAGATTCTTGATCTCGAACTATTTTGCAGGTGATGTGATCAGCACCATGCTCCGGCAGCCTTCATCCCCCAAGGTTGCTCTCAGATACCCATAGGCTGGGTGCGGAGACAAGGCTGGATAAATTCCAACAAATTCCGGGAATCGAACCCGGATATCCCACGAAGTTGTCAGACTAGACCAGCGCGGCTCCTTGAATGAGTTTCATATTTCGATTATTTCAATAAATTTAATATATTTGCTTGTTTTTATGGATTTTCTTCACACTTAAAATGTCTCACTTATCATATACAAATAACCGTTGACTAGACAATTATTTTGAAACAAAAGAATTGTAATTTTGTTCTATTTCTTTCATAAATAGCAGCTGCATTAGTAGTAATTAAACTAATTAATTAATTATAAGAATTATTAATTAATTTATTATTATTATTAATTAATTAAAGTATAATAAAACAATGGTAATGTGAATTTGTAGAAAGTTTTCGAGATAACACCCCCCTTGATGAAATCCTGCGTACGCTACTGGGTAGATGTGTAGATATGGCACTTCTTCACGATAGACCTACCTTATCTTGCAATAATCGTTCGTCTGTCAGACAGATTGTTCTGCAAAGGACACTAACCAAGTAAGCGGATTGAGAGAATTGTGTTTATTTTCCACGCAGCTTCCTTTTTCCTTCCTCAATAAAAATAAAAACTAAACCCTGAAAAACTTTCCTCGGGGCACTTGTAAATGTATGAATTGATTTGAATTAATAAAAGTGGCACTTTTTAACGTCTACGGTGAAACATTCACGTAGAATTCACGCATAATTCCTGGAGCCAATAATTCACGTATAATTCCCGGAATTCAAGGAATTCCTGGTGACTGGCCACCCTGATATGATTAGAACGGAATACTTACACACTAATATTAATATTATTTTGAACAACTTTTAATTATTACAATTTCCTAGTATCGGTGGAAATCGATGAGGGTATCGCTTCAGCCCTAGTTTTGACAGTTTGAGAAACTAATAATTTGGCAATTTCGTTTATAGCAATACGTGACAGTGTTTTCGTTTATTATAGGAACTGTTCTGCATGCTAGCATTGAAGGGCGGACGGGATACGAAGGTGTTTTGCTGCTGGTGACAAGGCATGCAAAGGACACACAACTAAAAACTAGGCAAGTCCGTATTTCCTGGATTCGGCAACCTTCATCTTCTTCGCACTCAGGGTTGCCCGTGTATCGTGCGAAGATGGAAATGGAGGGCGGAAAACCGAGGTTTTAACCTCGGCCTCAAATCACCAGGCGCATTTCCGCTAAACCTTCTCTCTCGTTGTTAACCACGCATGCACATGCGATCGCAAACACGTAAAACTACAGGACAGTGTCTACTAGGCACGGAGGTATTGCATTGCATGCATTTTTGTAGCATGTGCCTCGGCATAAAATTAATTCTTACTTCCGGTTTATGATGAATACTGTTCGATTAACACATGCATAGGCGGACTGGGTTCGAGTCCTACAGGGAGAGAACTCTTTTCATACCTTCAAGTGTTTGAGCCAGTGTGGCAGTCTTCACCTTGGACGCAGTGGCGTAGGTAGGATTTTATTTCGGAGGCGTCTGGAATTGAAAAGATGGATAATACATACATGAACGTCTGGAAGGGGAACCACGCCCCCCCCCCCCCCCCCTAAGAAAATGAATGTCCACCTAAAAATTATATACGAGGGTTTCGACAACCTTTCGAAGGTTTGTCATAATCAGACAAGTTTTTGTAACATGTGCACATGTGTATGTCACAGGGTCAGACAGGTTTTTGTAACTTGTACATTAATACATGTGTATCTCACAGGGTTGCTTGGGTTTTCTTTGATGATTCCTACCAACAAAATATCCATAATGGATACTCTTTCAGTTGTATATAATAAAATTTTAATACATCCTTCGATTGTCGAATTATTACTGGGTTGCCATGACTTACTCCCCAACCGTCGTATTTCACACTATTTCATTTCAGTCACAGTAATTTATGTTAATTATTATAAGGGCGTTGAAGAAACATGATAATTTCTAACTGAAGCAGTGTTTTTTGAGGGGGCATCACTATTATGGAAAAAAATATGCCTCCTTTACCCACCCCCGTGGAAAAAATCCTGGGGACGTCCATGATTACTTAGCTACTGTTTATTTCGTAACAGCATTTAAAAGTTGCTGGAAAACAAGAATGGTAATAGGGGGTCATTTTAAGGGAGATTAAAATGTACAGCTTTCATTTCACTGAGTTCTTTACTACATTCATTTAAAAATTTTGTTTTTTCACAAAATTTCGGGAGGGCTGTAGCCCGTCAGTCCTTCCCCTGCGTACGCCAGGACCTTGGGGTCAGCCACAGCTGGATGCCGATTGGACCGATTCGATAGCTGACTGAGATCTGCTTCACAGATGCAGAATTAATGGGATGATGTTCTTTATTTCCTTTCAACTTTTACACTGCCATTGCTCACCTCTTACAATTGGATTTTAATTGTTTTACGTCATCTGTTTATCATTTCAAAGTCCGTTGACCGACATATATCATGTCGGCGATATATCGTCACGATATTTTAGCGATATATCGCCACAATATTTTGGCGATATATATCGTGGAGAATATATATCGTGATATCAAATTTCCGATATCGTCCACCCCTAGCCACAACGCGATGCTTTCCCAACTAAAAAAACCTGTCACATGCAGTCGCACACGTGAGCCAACCAACCAATCAGGTTCCGTTATTGGCTACTTGTTGATGTCGAATTGGTTCTTCCGCAGAAAAAAAAAAGTATTGGTGGCGCCAGAAGGATACGAGGGAAGGTTTTTAAGCTCCACACTGTACAGTAGGATCCATAACTATTACCAAGTAAATTGTCCATCATCATGTTTCTTCTCTTTATTTTAAAGAGCGAGAGCTTGAAGAATTGGAAAAAAAAAATGCCAAAGACGTTGCTGAACTCTGCACCAGCACGCTTAAAAATAGTCATTGAAAACACACAGGATGCAAGATAACAATTAATGAAAATAGTCATGGACAAATTGCCGAGCAATACTTGTGCATCCCTACTTTAGCCGGACAACATGTATTAAAAATCAAAACCCCAATAATAATCAGTAAATCATCAAATTAATTTTTTAAACATTGTAATAAAGTGATGAATACTCGGCCTGGGCAGACGTGTCCAAACTGTAGATGCACTTCGATTAGCCTTTGTGTAGTCCTAATACAATTACAGTTAAACCTCGTTAATCCTGACTAATAGGGGGGATAAGTTGACCGGTTTAACGAAAGTCCAGATTAATTTAAATAACCTAAAAGAACAGAAGAAAGTGCTTTAAAACTCCGTTTATAGCAACAAAACACGTTTATTATGGCGTATTTAAAAGGCATAGGCCTAAATACACTGTACAGTACAAAGTCTGCGGGAAACAGAATTTCATCAGTGGTTGACTGCCTTTTCTTTGGGAAGTTCTCTTGTTGACTTCTAGCCACATTTAAAACCGTGCATTCTGCTTTTTTCCCCCTTTTGCCTGTCCGGATTAAGCGAAGTTCAGCTTATCGGGGTCCGGATACTGTAGTGTATTTTACCATTCAAAGCATTCAGTTTTCATGAATTTATGACAGCCTGTCAGAGTTTGTCACAATACTGGCGTTATTGACAGCGATACAACGCACCCTGTATAAGTAGCTCCGAACTTCACTTCAAAATCCTGGTCCCGCCCACCCATACCTGGCTGTTCTTGTAGCTACAGCTTTGTTCCACCTTGTACTGTTGTAGAACAAGATAGAAAATGTGAGCAATGGATACAGCCAGTTTTGCATGTGAAGCTTCGGAACGAGTCACAACTCTCGAAGCAGCTAATCAACGAAGCAAGCCGCTGACGTCATCTCAACCCAGAACCTATCGCTAAGTCCCCTGTTTAGGCTCTACACGCCCGCTAGGCAGACTCGCGTAGTCCGCTAGAGATGTTCCGGAAGTAATTCGACTCTACTGATCCGTTTCCCACATGCTGTTTTACGTTATTTAGAACTTCTGCCTAATCACAAATAAATATTATATGCGTGGTTATCCTGGCATAACAGTACACATAAACACCAGTCATGAATGCATGGGGCAACTAATAATAGATCCCTTATTGCATATGTTTGTCTGTTTGTGGCGGCTTCAGGAACGCATGCATTAGAAAGTCGGAAATAATACATTTTGGCTAGTTTTAAAGAGAATGGAAAAACGGAGGGAACACAGAAAATTTACGATTGGTTAAAAATGCATGTTATCGAACTCTAAACAATAAATGTGGTTCAACTCTCACTGAGACCAATGCTAGAGTAGTCCTTGGATATAGTTTCAGTACTGCATACTGTGATTCAGGTAAGATGATGGCCTGAAGAAGAGCAATAATGTAGGAACGTTTTTTTTAAAACTGATTGCATTCAGGAGTTGGGAACAATCCTTCTGATGATGATTAATTGCATGAATATTCATTGTCTTAGTCCAATAATAAAAAAAATTGCTAAATTGACAAAACTTTCAGAATTGTGTAATTTTCATTTTAAGTTCATGTCATGTCAGGATTCTTGTTGGGAAACCTGATGGTAAGAGACCTGTAGGAAGGCCAATACGAAGATGGAGAGATAACGTTGAGATGGACCTAAAGGAAATCTGTAAGGATGGATAAGATTGAATTGATAGGGACAGATGGAAGGCTTGTGTTGCTGCAGACATAAACCTTCGGGTTTAAGAAGGCTGAACAGTTAGTTAGTTTTATGTCGTGCAGTGTCAAGCTAATCCAAAGTGCACCTACAGTTTAAAGTCAGATGCGAACCAACAAAAGGTGTCTCCTATCGGGAATCGAACTTGGAAGTATTTCTAGTCAAAAGTAACAAGTGACACGTCCTTTCCCATTGCACTAATATTTATTGCAATTACCTTTCTCGTTGTACAAATGTTTTTGTATTAATTTTGTTCAAAATGAAATGTTGTATGGCTTAATTGTAACCCTATGGAAATAATAAATAAATAATAATAATAATAATAATAATTACCTATCTCGTTGTACAAATGTTTATTGTTATTAATCTTAATCTCCGTTATTCATTTTATGATTCTTATCGTATTTAATATTTAAACCTATGACTGATAATGTGAGGATAATGACTGACCTTTATGTACATATCTTGTATGAGCTGTTTGTTGCCATCGGAATTACCATTGGTTTTTTTTTTTTTTTACTTTTAGTTCGGGCTTTTTGATTTTTAAAGAGTGGTCAAGTTGAATTATAAGAAGCTATTATTTCTTTGAGTGAAATGGATTTTATGCACATAACTATTTCCTTTGCTAAGAAGTAAAATATACTTCTTTTCCCTTAGTGAAAATTTGACTTTGATTTTTATTTGGCCAACGTACGAACAGGATATTATTACCCAATACCCTGAGATGCATCTCGTGAATGCTACGAGTCTTCATGTGATCATTTTTATTGTCTTTTAGTTAAATAATCATGTTCTTTTGACCGAAAGAACGTGTCACAAGGCATAACTTATATTCGAAGACGTAATTATTTGTGTGAAGTAAACCACGACAATCGAATAAGAAAACAAAAAAATAACACGATAATTATCCTGTGATTGTAATCGCCAGAGCTTCGTTAGCCTGCAACTTTTGCAGATTGTAAAGTACAATTGGCATTTAAGTATTCTTACAAACGAACTCCTTGCACCACAGTCTACTGAAAGATACAGTCTTCTGCTCAATGTTTCACTCCTCCAATACTGGAATAGGCTTTCCCCGATAGCACTTTTAACACAAGGAACAGTTTCAGCAAATATCGGTTGATATCCACCAAGTAGAGGTTTCTGCGCCATGTTGGCGAGGACTTGTCAAGGCTGGCCTTCCACTTCCCATTGCCCACAAACGACTCCTCGCGCACTTCCTGGATGCCTGGTGCAGCAGCGAAGTCGAAAGTGAACCGGTCGCTGACTGAATAATGAGCACTTAGGATTCCACGCTGCACCTTACGCTACCACTCGCTGCTGGAGAAGAGGGAAAAAAGTGGTACGCGTATTGGCATGTTTGGCGTCACGATCCAAAATAGAATGTTGGAGTTCCCAAATAATTTGTTTAGCAGAAGAAACAATTCGTTAATTCTAGAGGGACAGCGTTTTACCTTGCTTTCAAAGATAATTCTGTTCTAAGCGGTACATCGCACGTGTAAAACAGTTTTATACGTATCCTCTATTACTTCCGGGCAAACGAAAATAAACAGTTGCTGTTTTCAACTCAGTCCGCAAATCCGAAACATATTTGGCCCTTGAAACCGATATAATTTTGACTTGAAAGCAGATCCCGTGACAAATTATAATTTAATGGGCTGTAAAATAATCAAATTTGGTTCTGAAGGACTATGTGCCAAATTTTAACGCTGGTCTGAATGTGAAATTCCATCAAAATTTTATAGGGCATCACTTTTCAGGCTGTTAAGAGGATATATATTCATCACATCGAATGTTTGTAGCCGTAACAGGGACAAAAGTTTTTCATGTGCCTTTACTTATCGAAGTCCAGTAAACTTTGCGCTATCCATGTTGATTTTCAACACAGCCCTTTCATCCTCGGCTCAAACTTATTATTTCAGTTTCTGAACCTTGGAAGTGAATTGTCCACTTTATCCAGAGATAGGCTAATCGGGAATGGGCCTACAGATTGAAGTTGGATCCGAACCAGCGTGCAATGGGCCTTCACCGGGTATCGAACCCGGGACCCCTTGATTATTTATGAGCCTTGAGTCAAGTGGTATACAGTGAGTACGTTGTGCAATTTTGCAAATGTAAATAATAGCCTATTGCCAGCCAATGATGGCTTGTACTTACAACAGCATTTATGTGTGCATGGAAAGTGCTTCATTAGCAGTTTAATGTGTTACTGGAGACAAAAAAGGTATACATATTTCTGTCAAGTAACACATTTTGGGTTGTGTGAATCGATAAATCCACTTTTTCTAATACCCGTTTTTGCGTGCTATTTCTTTTAATTATTTCCTAGTTTTCAAAATTATACAGTGGCGGGCACCCCTACATAATTATTATCCCCAGCTGGAGTAAATGCGAGTATACACAGATGTTATCGTAACTTTCTTAAAAAACAAACCAGGTAAAAAAACCATAGCTATGCGCTGCATGTCGTCTTATTTATGTGGTTTTCATTTCCTGCTTAATCGACATTTTTAATTGTTACACGTCGTTTGGAATAAACTAATAATACTTAGACTTAATACTTTTTACGTGTTTCTCTTGTCTTTTATAAAATATTACATTACAGAATCCCATAAACAATTCACAATTTATTAATTAGAAATATATTTGTGGAAGTTTTTTAGATCATTGAGCATATTTTGGCGATTTCAGGCCATAAAAATCCTAGCTCTATTCATCATGAGGAAACGAACAAAAGAAATACCACTTGAAAAACAAGCCTTCGAAATAGCACCAATAAATGCATATCGTTCAAGTCAGAATAACATGATTGGTTGATTTGTTGTTTTAAGATCACTTTATGCACAGAGATTAATCGGGACCGGACCTACAGTTTAAATTGGGATCCGAACCATCGTGCCATGTGCCTCAACCGGGTCAGAGCCGGTCTCCGTGGCGGAGTGGTTAGTACATCGCGCTACGACGCCAGCTGTCTCGGCTTCGAATCCCGGCCTGCGCATGGTTGTTTGTGCGTGTCCATTCATCAATTTCATCACTCATCCTCGCAATTAGTGAAAAGTGGCAGCAAAGCTAAGTAAAATAAACCAAATGAACCAAACCCGGGTCAGAATAAGATGGAAATGAATGAATATCACAGATTACTTGACTAACAATAGGCAGCAGAGCAAACCTTTAGTCGTCACGTCACCACAAAATGTGTTCGTAAAATCGTCGGCAGAAAAGGAAATTTCGGCCGATCATAATCGACATTATGCATCCATAATCACCTCGCGTCATGTGGGGGTGGCAGCTTTCTTGTAACATATCGCACCTCTCCAAACGCACGTAGTTGCCCAGCTGCGCGTAACGAGGGCTTACGTATTACCGATCCGCGTGCGTGTAACGATACGCCACTTTCCTCCAAAAGAAAGGAAAAAAAAGAAACGCAAAAGAAAAAGTAAAAACCAACAGACTGCACGGGAGAAATGAGCCAGGTCATCAACCTTGATTGTGGACCTTCCGTTTTTCTTCTCCTCTGGCCCTGCCACTTCCTCCCCCGATCTCGGTTACCGGTTTCAGGCAGGGCAGGAGGCTGGATGGGACTGGTACCGGGAAAGTTCCCCCTCTCCCGATGATTCAGTGATGCTTTCCCACGATGCCCGCGGGGAGAGTGAGAGTTCCTCCTGCAGAGATGCAAGCGAAGGTTTGCAAAGTACCAGCGCTCAAATTTTGTCACCTGAAGCCGATGGTAACACATTTCTTTCCGCACCCGTGTTTGTCTAGCGGGAAGCGTTTCCGCAATCGACTGGTCCTTTCCCCCCACTTCTAATAACTTGTTCTTACAGCCACAAGGGACTTTTTTTTTTTTTTTTTTTTGCATTAAGAAAGTCTCTAATTGACTAGCATTTGGTGCAACGCTTTTGTAGTTTTCCCTTAAAGATTATTTTTAAAAACGTCTTCTCTACCCCCACTCGCACTTCATCCTGGTACTGCCCTTGAAATGTTGAGGCTTCCTGATGTAACAGGAAATGCGAAAATAGGGGTATTGCGAGGTTCTTTTTCTCTCCTGAGAGAGAGAAAAGAAGGAGCGACAATATAGAGGTAAAGAGAGGAAACAGATATGAGAAGAGAGAGGGGACAGAGAGGGAGAAAGAAGAAAGACGTACAGAGAGGAGAGGGAGATAAGAAAAGGGGGAGAGAGGAAGTCTAGACAAGACAGAGGTAAAGAGATGATATATAAGAAGAGAGGGAAGAACGTATTGAGGAAAAACGGAATTCCAAGCAGCAGTAAATTTGACTTCTAAAATGCTTGCTTGTTCCATTGCTTTTCTACTTCCTTAAGTTAATCGCGACGATGGAAATGATTAGGCCGGATAAGGAAACATGTTACTTTTCTTTGTTAGAAATGTACTAGAAACGACCGATCGACAAAAGAATTAAATAATGTCTTTATTGGCCAAAATCCTTCATGGCTTTGAGGAAGAATAATATGTGTGACCACTAAAAAAACAATTGAACGCATCACCCAGACATGATTAATTCAAAGAAACCAAATCAACGTTGATTTCTGGGAGCAGTTTTCAAAACTTAAATATGGAAGCTAAGTAAAATATTTTCTGCCAGCTACTATATGTGCATACTTCACAATTCCTGATCCCTTTGGCTTTCTGTTGACGGAAACAGTATTTTACAACTTAAGGCCACTCCATTTCGCTTGCTCTAGGTCAGCAAGCTGCGGCACTACGTTATCGCTTTTCGAAATGCGGGAAACCGGTGCCTTTTGGTTTCCAATGACGACCTTGCAATAACAACAAGAGTGTCTCTTTCCAGAATTCTTATCAATACCCCGCAAAAGAAATACGGAAGCGAAAATGTTTATCAACCAGGACCTTTCCAATAGCAAAGCGATTAGCTTACATTCCGGTCTTCCGCTATAGTTATCACCTTGATAGCGACGAGGGACGGTTATTTAAGTATGACGTCTTAAAGTTTAGCCTCATTACGCTAAATTACAAATATGACTAACGTTTCACTATCTGGAAGATGCAAAAAAAAAAAAAAAAAAAAAAAGATTTGGAAAATTTCAGTGCATGTAAACATTGCTTAATAGGCTTAAAGTGTCACCCCATCTGGTTTGATATGCCCCTGCCACCAAGCACGTATCTGAAAAGGCGGTTACAGTGCAAGAATAAAGTTAGAAATATTATTATTAATAATAAAAAAGTCAAGTTCCCCGTGCACATATCACCATGCCATGAAGGCACATTTAGGGGACGTGAGCGTAGGGCCAGACACATTCTCGAGCTGGGCCATTTTGGAGGTGATGTGATCAACACCACGCTCCGGCCGCCATTACCCTCCCCCCCCTTCCCCAGGTACCCATAGATTTGAGGCTGGGTGAGCCTGCTGGGAAAACTCCGACCTTAGATCACCCACTCCGGGAATCGAACCCGGATCGTCTCCCGCTTGAGTCAGACGCCCTACCGACTAGACCACCACGGCTCCATAATAGGTTTATTAATAATAATACATTTTATTAAGAACAGGCCTATTATTATTACACAACCATATAAAAAGATGGTATAAAAATAAGGACATTCCAGCATGCATTCATTATCTATCTTATTTCTAAATAAAACACACTTGTATAAAAATAACAGTTGTACCAAAGAAATTAATGTGAAATTTGAAAGAGAAATCCAAGGTAAGAAAAATGTTAAAGCAAGCTATCAAGCTAATTACGTCGTCGCCTTGTAATAAACAGGTCCCGGGTTCGATACCAGGCGGATACACATAGCGGTTCGGATTTCAATTTAAACTGTAGGTTCAGTCCCGATTAGGCTATCTGTGTATAAAGTTAACTTAAAAAAGATTCATAGTTTGCAGTTCTGATTTCTAAAAAGATTAACATATTTAAGAATATTTCAGATGTGCCGTAGTGTATGAAGAGCATCTTAAAAAACGTATTATTACCTCTGCCAAGTGTAACTTTCTCGGTTTTATATTCTAAGTTTGCTATCTTTAGATAAAAAAAAAAAAAACTTTGAGTGGCGCCCTAGGCTTCAGTCCCCCTAGCCTACCCCTCACTACGGGCCTGTTTAAACTGACCACAGTTGCAGGCAATAGGCTGGCCATGAGGCGCCAGTTGGACACCTAATTTTCACAATTAGAACAGTTATCTGTAAAGAAAAAATGTGGATTACACATAGTATGTGATTGTGGATCCACATAATAAAAATAGAAGCTCCTCCACCTGTAGAAATAAACTTACTTTGGTGCGGCAAGAACCGCTGTCTCACCGGTGGAGTTGACGGCGTCTCCGTTGCTTGGCCTTCTAATGACGTCGAGGGTGTCGGCTCGTCCCCTTTCCTACTGCCCTGCACCAAAATAAATAAAAATCACATTGCCACCTGCCTTATGGATAAAAAGAATACAATATTTATATATCATAACATACGAGAACTCGATGCGAAGTCCGCCGTGGTCAGTATGGTCACCAAGTACACGTACGGTGTCTTTCACGTTCGAGTCGTCCGCTGAGCGGCGACCAGCTCGCCGGGCAGGCGGGACCGCGACGGCATGTCCCAAATAGAACAATTGGAAGTTATTGGAGAGGTTAATTTTATTCTAACAAAGTCTATTTAGTAAATCACAACACAAAGCCAATTTTTCTTCTTTTACACTTACAAAGTTTTGTTATTTTTACGACACTTTAATTTTCTTGTGAATTTTGTTTGAAGTATTAAATTACAAGTAATTTAAATTTGTATTAATTGAGAAGGGTGGTTGAAAACCTGCTCAGAACCAAATGTCGATCTCATCTCGTAACTCGAGACGAGACCAAGGCTTAGTGTCAAGAGATTTTCGGTTTCGTTCGAGCCTTTGGTATGATATTTGAAAAAGAAAAATAATACTGTATGTACTATGCGGTCTCTTCAGACATATCAAGCGGATGACCCCTATGTGCTTCTAAAGTTTGTGCAGTAAATGATGCTTATGTTATATATTTTGAGTCGAGACGAGCTAAAGCTGCGCCGAAATATCATCGAACACAAATGGAATTTTGGTCACTTCTTGACTTACAAAATTACCCTTTTTGAAAATACTGTATTAATGCAACTGTAATACAGTTGTGGAGTTCTCGGACTGGATACATGCAAAGAAGTAAGTCCCCCGAAATAAAATAGCACACACGCCACTTGTTCTCCGTAATGGCTGAGCAATTAAGCTACCGGTCGGAGACATTCACTTACGCCTCTCGCAACGAATTCAAACTACGTTTCCTATTTACACCAGGAAGGGATTGTTATGTGCACAGAGTTCTTGAATTTGCTAACAGATGGCAGCAGTTACGAGTACAAACTGGATGGGAAGGAGGAAAAAACGCACGAACAGGGAAGTAAAAGAGTAGGAACTTTGTTATGAACTGCCTCTGAAAAATATATATTTTCCAAAGTTTAAAAAATAATAATAATAATAAGGAATTATAGTTTAACAGGTAGACTGAAGAACATTGGTAAGCAACGAACAGAGTTCTGCTCAGTGCAGATCCATTCATCCATATTTTTATTTTATTTTACGTCACTCCTATCCAGTGGCGTACCCAAGGGGGTGGTGGTGGTTATAACCTCCCCCTTTTTTTGGCGCAGTATTCCTAAAAAAAAAAAAAAAGAACGTCAAAGGTAGGAAAAGATGGCAAAATGATAGCTGACTGCCAGAAAAGTGTACTTAACCCCTCCCTTTCGAAAATCCTGGGCACGCCACTGCTCCTATCACTCTACATTAAAGCAAAGACATTAACATATGGACAAAAATTTATTTGTGTCTGCCTTCGAGAAAAAGTACGAAAAATCTCATAATGAATGTTCTTCGATGTCAACACACTGTACTGTACTGACCATAAACTTAAATTTTGAGGGGTGTTATGATGTGTGGATAATAACCAACACTCAATTAGTCAATAAACTTAACAGTAAATAGGAATAGGAATAGGAATGTCCAAAAATTCTGGTGGGTACGTTATGTGAAAAAGCATTATCCATTTTTTTTAAGTTTTCTTCACTGATTTTATATAGCTGTTAGCTTTGGGCCCAGGGAGGAAAAAATTAGCGACTGCTGATGAAATTAATATTGCTCATTGCATTCTGACATTCACAGTTGATCAAATAAAATTTAGCACCATATGACCACAGTGGCTATTATTACATTTGATCAAATTTCCTTGAAAAAAAAAAACAACATGAAAAGTGGTAAATTGTATCAATGGCCGGTAAAAAAAAAAGAACTCATATCCCCATTTTCAAAATTCCTGAGCACACTATATAACAACTTTCGAAGTATGAAATGGGAGGTTTGGGGGAAGCAAATACCACAATTCCCACTCATTTTGGTCAAACAAATTCCCTGACTTCAACAAGGAAAATAAATTTACAGATCATTATGGTGTGCTTTGACATACTAATAATCAAGTTTTAAATGTTAAATAGCACTTACTTTTCAAAAAAATAAAGTATTCAGCACTGTTAATAATAGACAAAAATATGCTACAAGAAAAAATAGGATAGTTATGTTTACTCCTAGCAAGTACCAAAAAAATAGAAACACTATTTTCCCTGACTTGTCCAAGTTTTTGCATGTGTATGCCCATTACTGTCCTACATTTTTACCACCTTTAATCCACCACCTAATTATAAAAACGAATGTTATCCTAGATGCAGCAATATATAACATCATATGTAGCCAATCAGTGTTTTTTTTTTACTTCTGGTACATACTGGCACCGTTTTGTAGGTCACAACAAAACTAGTAATATTTAATTTTAGCAAATATGTGTGTGACTACATGGATGCACGATGTTTTAAGTAGCTCTTATGATGAACACAATAAGAAACCAATTTGAAGAGTACCTAAACTTTTTTCACAGGAAAAAAAATAAGCACTGTAGCCAATCATATCAAGATACCCACCCATATTTGTGCACATATATACAAGTTTCCCTTTTCATATTTTAATGCACCTGTAACATGTTTACTCAAAAGCAAAAGTTACTGTGTAACTTGCATTTTGATAAATTAAATCCCCATCAGATCTATTATAAGATAGCACACCTGGAGATCACTACTGTAAAAGCTTCCTAAACATTGAATGGCTGCACTAAGAGGTAGAACTTTTATGTAAAGTTTGCCAAAAACAACATGATCTGAAAACCTTTAACTTGCCTTAAAGTATATTCAGTGCCACACACTGGTTTCAAGTTTCTCTTCATGTAAAAGCCTTCTACAGGTGTACTAGAGTAAAACATATACTTAGCTATTATTAAAATTCCAGCAAAAAGTAACATATAGTGATTACAATAATTTAGAGAAAATGGATTGGACATACCTGTGGTTCTTTCTTGACATGATCACTTTATCAAAAAAAAAATAGCTATTGGACAATTCGCTCTTTCAAGACAATTTTAGGTTCAGGGATAAAACAGTCTTTATTAATTGCATGAAAAAATAATTACATTCAGTTCATGTACAACTTGACACCTGCTAGTAATAACTTGCATAAAAATATATTTACTTCAGTCGGGGCTGTAGTTGAGGGTATATGGCTGTGCATCTTACTCATTAGCATATACCTTCTACTTTCGTTTTGCTTGTACTCATTTATGTAATTTGGTCATTACATAGGACTGGTGGAAACCCACCATCGTGAGGAAATTGGGGAGCTACAAGTGATTAGCGTAACCCAGTCACGGATATCTCCTATAACAGCTGGTGGTTCGACGAGATAAAACCCCATGTCACCCCATTACTGGTTGTAGATCTCCACACCTTTAGGTAGAATTTTGGAAGGGAAACTGGCAGTCTGGAGATAGAACAAGGCCCTTACGGGCTGTAGAGCCACAGGTTATTATTATTATTATAGCTGCAAAACCACTAAATCAAGAGCTTATGCAAAACGTTTGTGGTGACAAGTGCGGTGACGTATCAAAAGAGGCACTTTGGAGGTAAAAATGCTCCAGAATATTTTATTGCTCAAAACATATAGTCATCATCATCATCCTTCACAGTTTCCTGCCTCTGACTGGGTCGGCATAGACGTCAATCCCTTGGCACTTCTCTCTCTTGCCACAGTTTTCAACACTCTCTACAGACCCTGCATACCAATCACTCCTGCTCCTAGTATCATTTCCACTGGCACTTCATCTACTCCAGGTACTCTACCTCTCTTCATTCTCTTCAGAGCTTCCTCTTTCCATGTGAGATTCACTTTTTTCACATTCAGCAATTTCTCGAAATGATTTCTCCACATTCTCCTTATTTCTTCATCCCCTTCTACAACGTTTCCCCTTTCGTCCCTTACCTTACAGCTGTCTCCTCTTTCTCTTCTCCTTTCTCTCACTAATCCATACAATACTTTCTTCTTCCCATCTACATCTTTTTCTAGCACTTTGGCCCATTTTTCCATCCACTTTCTTCTTTCCTCCATTACTACTGTTCTTGCATCTTTCTTCTTTTTTACATACTCTTTTTCGTGCATTTTGTGATTTAACTTTAAACCATTTTCTAAATGCATCATTTTTGTTTTTCACTGCCTCTCTAGTTCTTTCATTCCACCATGGTGTTTCTTTCTTCTTGCTTGTCCTTCCACATACCTTTTCAGCTGCCTCTACTAATTCTCTTTTAAATCTTGTCCATTCTGATTCTACTCCTTTGGGTTCATCTCTTGGCAACTTTTGTTCGCAATATTTCTCTTTTATCACCTTATCTTTCAATTTCCACTCTTATCCTTCTCTCTTGTTCCTCCCTTCTATCTTTTATTTCCATCTCCTCACATCTCCTACTAGTATCCTGTGGTCACTGTCTAAGTTCTCACTGGGTATTACTTTAATGTTGTTCATTTTCTTCTTTACTTCCTTGTTTACCAATATATAATCTATTACAGACTTTTGTTCATTATTCCAACTGTATCTTGTGATTCTATGGCTGTCACATTTCTTCTTAAACCAGCTATTACCTACTAACAGTCTGTTTTTCTTACAAAAGTCCAGTAGCCTCCTTCCATCCTCATTCCTCTGTGTCCATCCATCTGCTCCAAATATTTCTGTATACCCCTTCCTGTCTCTTCCCACTTGTGCATTAAAATCACCCATCACACTTTGCCATTCCTTTCCTACGTGTTCTTCCAAGTCTTCTTTCTCCTCCGTTGTACATCCTGTTTGTGGGCATACACTTAATTTTTTTCTATTACTTTCCCTCTTACATTCATTTTTAGTTTTATAATTCTGTCATTTACCCTTTCTATTATACTTCCTCACTTATTCCACTTCTGACTACAAATCCAACCCCACTTCATCTGCCCTCTTCACTTTATAGTCTTTCCTCAATTTCATTTCTCCTCTTCCTTTCCATTTCGCTCATTCCAAAGATGTCGATCCCTCTTCTCTCCAATAGATCCACAATTTCTTCAGTCCTTCTTGTCAGTGTTCCAATATTCAATGTCCCTATTTGTAGCCCGTCGTCGTCTCCAATTTCCAGTCCAGCTTGCTTCTTTCTTAACTAGATTTTTTTGTTTTCGGCTGTTGGCTAATCGAGCCTGTCACAGCCTACGCCTGAGTGGTGGCGCTGCCACCTGTAGGTTCTCAGGTACACCCTTGTTTTCTGTCAGGGTTCCAAACCCCTTAGCCTTTCTGGATCCCTCCAGACCCACAAGGCAGTGGGGGCAAAACACTTTCATGGCGGTGTTTATTTGCCATGTCACAAGGCTGTCGATGGGTATATGTGGTATTTGCTGAGTATGTGCATGCTGCTGGACACCGTGCACACCATGATGGCCTTGCCGTCTCATACCGGTACTTCTTATTTGGGTTTCCCCTTATTCACAGCTCCCCCTCATATCTGAGGGAGGTTTCACTATCTGCCACCTGTGACCCATTCAGTAGCTGAGGCTCGCACATAGTGCGGTGTTTAAAATATTTTTCCCAAAGTTTTTTATTTTTATTTTTAGTGTTATTAACCGAATACAAACTGACAATTCATGAAAGCAATATCAAGAAGAAAATAATACACAATAATATGCTATAATGTATCCCTTACGTTCAAATAGAGCCGTTAAAATATGCGTTTTATATTTTCAAAATGCCTTCTCTATGTCAATTATGGACATTTCCTCCTTTTCATCAGTTTTCTGTTATCAATGGCATTTTTTTGGAGACGATAAATTATTCCATCCATAAATTTAATGGAAATGTGTTTCTTTCCTTATGTTTTCACTCTGAAAATTTTGAGACTACAATACTGATTTCGGCACGCCAAAATGTATGAAAGTTCATTTAGAGAGAAGACTACTTATTACTAACACTGGTTCAGCCCAGCAATTTTTAACAAAGAATTCCAAATATGCTAAACTATGCAATACAGTTTCGGAGGCAGCCAAGATAATGTTATTTTTATGAAATAATCCAATATATTCTTTAGGATAATAATCCGCAGCGCAACAGCCCTTGTGGGCCAAGGCTTACCTATTAATTGCCGGCCTTACTCCCACATGCCTTAGCAGAAGTGGGCACTCATCCAACAAGTTACAGGGTGACGTGAGGTTTGTACGATGATCCCTCAGTCGTTACTGTAGGTTTCCATGACCAGGTTACGCTACTCATTCGTAGCTCCCCAATTTCCTCACACTAGTGGGTGATCACCGGTCCCATACACTGGCCGAAATCTCAGGAGAGACTCGAACCTGCATGCATCCCGTACCCTGAGTCCAAAGCCTGGCACCTTCGACCAGGAGTCTTCAAACCATGGCCTGTGGGCCAGAGGTGGCCTGCAGAGCCCTTTGCTGTGGCCCGTGCCCGTTTGAAAAATTAAGTAAAGTACCGCTTGGGGCTGGTAGATGGCAGCATCTTACAGTTCTCAATACCGCAATATAGCTTCGTGGCCCGTGAGTTTCATTGAAATTATTAATGTGGCCCGCAGTATCCAACAAGTTGAAGACCCCTGCCTTAGACCATATGACCACAGTGCAGGACATTCATTGGGATAAAAATACATTATTTTCATATAGAATAATAAACAGAATACCTTAGTACTTCTGCCGAGTGTTATGAAATGAAATAATCATTTCCATTAAAAAACTTGAATTCAAGATGGCCACCATGTTAGTAACAAATCCAAACATCCCCTCCCCATTTATGTATCACATCCATATTTGTATTTGGCAGGTGTGTGATTATTTATAGAAACACTAGTGGCCGCGGTGGCTCAGTCGGTAACGCGTCTGACTACCATGCTCAAGGTCCCGGGTTCGATCCCCGGCCGGTTCAAATCCGGGAACTTTTCTAACGGTGGAAGCGGCCCCGGCGCCCACCCAGCGTCGAATAACATGGGTACCTGGGGGAAACCCTGGGGGGTAAAGGCGGTCAGGGGCGTGATGCTGATCACATCACCCCCACTCACGACCGGATCAAGAAAGTGTGGGGCGTTACCCCCACACCCCCTATACGCCTTCATGGCGTGGTGCTATGCACAGGGGAACACTTTACCTTTTTACCATCAATACCTAATTTTCCATGATAACTGAAGAGAGAGAATGATTCAAAGATACTATTAAGCAAAGTTTTACACTCTATATGTTTGAGTGAAGTCCACCAAATGGTACTCCCAAACACGAGAAAACTACGACAAGTGAACACCAAAAGTGAACTAAAGAATCATGGATAAAAGTGGTGCGGTCAGAGAAATCATACATCGTGACGGACAGTTAAGAATTTGAAGACATGTCCTTGACCCTATCTTATGATACCATTTCACAGTCCATATTTTAATGTATTCTTATGCTGATGATCAACTGTAAAATACACAGGAAAGTGAGTTTAAACATGTTCCTTGGCTTCCAGACTCCCTGGACATACATGTGGCTGTAGCTTTCTGCATCAAGAAGTGTGTTGTGGGTGATTATTATGATCTACACTAGCACAAATGAAAGATGTATAGATGGTGGAATTGATATGCCTCTGAGGGTAACAGTCTGTTATAGGGAAAATACATTTCTTCAATTTTACAGGAGAAAGTACGTACGGAACTAGAGTTTCTGTAGACTTTTGAAAGGTCGTGGAAGTGTTTTCTCCCTTTATTCAATTTCGGCCAGTAAAACCTGTATTTTTCGACATTAATGTCTCTCCGATGCACAAAAGCTCTTGCCTCTATTACCTTCAACTACGTGAACCAAATGTTCGGTGCGTTCGATGCCGTAACCCCCGGTCAGTGTTTCCAACGACGCCATTGTTTTCCCAGAACATTACAATTTTAACTGTTTGCCTGACCTAACAGAATCTAACCTAACCTTGCCGTGCATGGTTCGTGGGGTTTTGGAACCTGGAAAAAATACAAAATCTGTAACACGAAAGTAGGATTTCTTCGATTAAGAATGTTGGAAACACTGCATACCCACAGATGAAAGACAACGCTAGTCAAGATTTGCCCATCATATTACGTGTAACGGAAGCGAAAAAGCAACAAACAATAAATACTCGTAATGTGAAAAATTACAATTATTTCAGTAAAATAAGCAAAATCCCACCTTAAATAATGTTTCGCAATGCATAATACGTAAGTACGAATGTAAAAAATGATGAAATGGATGTGTTTTCCCTAAAACAGACTGGTACAGCCTCTGAGAGTACCTCACTGGCTCATACTGGATGTTGTATTTACAAATGGTGGTCCCACAAAGAATTAGGTATTCTACACATGTTTCTGACATGTTGGCGAGGGATATTGTTCATTGTTATTTTTCATTTGCTTTATTGCATTTTCTTTAAAGAAACATAATCATACTGATGTTGAACCAGAGGTTATTCTCTAATACACTGGTGTTTAATTTATTTATTTTTGTGCCTTTGATTGGGTAAAATAAAGAGATAATTTTTCTCCCATTATATTTTAAAGGACTAGATGAGGTTAAATTATTGTTGTAATGGAACCATTAAAACTCATTTCGGCAGCTATGTCAGATAATGGTAAAGTTCCCCGTGCATATATATATCACCGTGCCATCAAGGCACATTTAGGGGATGTGTGGGTAGGGCCCACACATTCTTGATCTCGGCCATTTTGAAGGTGATGTGATCAACACCACACTCCCACCACCTTTACCCTCCAGGGTTGCCCCCCAGGTACCCATTGATTTGTGGTTGGGTGAGCCCCACAGTTTCTTTCTGTGGGGAGAAGGCAGGAAAAATTCTGACCTTATATCACCCATCCTGGGTCTTCGGTACGGCAGTCAGATGCCCTACCGACTGGTAAAAAAGCAATATAAGATGTAACATTGGTTTTCAGAACAGGATGTATATTGTATGAATTTCACCATGTCTTTTAAATAAATCCTTACAGTGGCAATTTTCTCCTGACTATGCACACAGATTTGAAATAACTAACGTAAAATGTACTTCCTACTTTTTAGTTAACATCTTCTTGGTGTATGTTAACACTATGTTAATCATTTAGCAATTATAAGGTACAAGCAAACCCCACCTCAGTACTGACTGGGAATCAGTTCTACCTCTATCAACACATATGTATATTCCTCATTACTTCTATTTCTGAAACTGAAAACTATATTGCGTGTGTTAAAGTCTCCTCGACTCAAGTTAAAAAATTCCATAGAAAACCTAGTACCAAACCTCTTAACATCTGTGTTCAGCAAAAAATAATTTTTATTTTGGCTTTCTAGTACATCATGTATAGTTTGACTCAATGGCTGCTAAACGTGGGTCGCAGAGCAAGTTGATATATTTCGGGTATGCAACCTGGCTGCCCAGTGCACAGTAGCCCTACAACTGCGGCAGAAACTGAAATAAATTGGCATGAGTATAGGACATTCCAACATTGCATTTAATTCACATTCTAATGTAAGGTTCCAGACATGAGATTGGATTAAAATATTCATAATGGACTGATTCCATACAGTTATGAAGCACTTTACAGTATCTGCTACCAAATGATGCATGAATATGACGTAGCCTGAATGCATGAAAAGCATTATCAAAAATGTGTTACTTGTGTGACGCTTTAATATTGTAGGCAAAATCTGATTTCATTTGTCTATGAAGGGTCATTCCATGTGAAATGAACCAATTTTAAAATAATTGGTTGCATGACCATTTTAGAAAAATTTCATTTTTAGTACATACGTTTGTACATGTTTCTAGATATTGAAACCAATGTTCAAAAAAAGTTATTGTCTTTAGTTCTCCTGGGGCAGCCATTTTTCCAACATGACGCATGTTTTTTTTGATCATGTAGCACTTTTCAGAAACCTTAATATCTCAAAAACCATTAATTAGACCTAGAGACCTGAAATAAAATTAATTTTGTAGCTAATGAAGTATACTTTCTATGATGATCAAGTATGTTTTGCTTAAAATTGCATCGTAAGTACAAAAATTATGGTGGAAATTGGGGTAACAATAGTTAAAAAATTGGATTTTTAAGCCCGATTTTTTCAATGAAGGGGTTTAGTCTAAGGCTTCATTTTTTTTTCATGTGTAGACCTGCCTGCAGGGTTTCTGTAAATAAAATATCACTGCTTAGAAATGCAACACCTTTTTTACAGCATGGGCTCAAACATGGCCGTTCATTGAATTATGACAGTTTTCAGGGTTAAATATCTGATGGGTCCTCTTGAAAAATTCTGAAATTTGGCACAAAGGAAGCCCTTAATGAAACTGACTCTCAGTAAAAATCTCAACTTTTGGATTCAACTCGTTTTGGTCAATATGAGGTAATTTAACCTAATTTCTGACGTTGCAAAATAAGGTTAAACTACATCCCATACTTAGAATAATGAAGTCTTTTCTTTTTTAAATTTGGGTTAAATAAAGCCTCAGAAAATATAGTAATATAAGGTTTTAATACTGGACTTACCAGAAATTGAAATTACAAGGTATGACAATTGAAAATTTCATTGCAAAAGGTTTGATTTATTAGGTACCCATGACCAGTTGATGTTGTCAGCTCCAGTTTCCTATTCATTCTCTTTGTCAAATCAGGCAGAATTCTTTGTTCTTTCACTAAATTCCTAAGTAAATTATCAGAAACCTGCAGTTCATCACACATATTTTTTCTTGACCAAGTGCTAGCAATCGAACTGATGATTCTGACCTTTTCAACATTAGTTTTTTGCTAATTTACATTTTTCTTCTTATAATTTCAATAATATGATTGTACTGGCCATGCAAAGAATTGTCACACTTGCCTTTCTTTTCTTGTTCTAATACTTTGTGAAAAGCAACTTTCCAGTTTTCTTTGCATTCCTTGTATGATGTGAATAGTTTTTCGAGCAAGAGCACTTTATTGTTTTTCTGCAATCAGCCTCCTCAGTTTTGAAACAGGACATACATCAAAATCAGAACAGACTTCATGCATTTCCTTTAGTTTTTCTTGTGTTGGCACAAAGACATCATTTCCATTCTGGCATTTAAGTGAGTTAGTTTCTCCAGATATGAAAATTGTACTCCAACATGTCAGGCATATTGATTTAACTGGTATAAGGCTGACTTGACACTTTTTTGCTTTACCATACGATGCAAATTGATTTTAAAAATTTGCTTACTTAACTTTTTCTTCAAGTGGTACTTCTGAAGATCACAACATACTTTACCATATAAAAAAAACATTTTCAATGGTATTTGCATATTGTCTCTAAGCCATCCACGTGTAGTCTTGACCTAAGAAGTGTTTTAACATTTTCACTGAGATCGTTAAGATTAATTAGGTCTTTGGGAACCTTACCGAAAGTGTATTTATGACAGTCCTCTCCAGTTAAAAATTATACAGAACACTCCATTTCCAGTCACAGATAACGAACATTCACAAGTCACTACTCTCAACTTATCTACTTCAACAAATGTGTTTTCTTTATATATATATTTATATATATATATATATATATATGTATATATATAAACAGAAAATAAAGGAAACAAAAAAATATAAAATAAATAGCCTACTTTCAGTGGAATGCCCAAGGAGGGGTTGGTGGGGGTCATAACCCAATACCTTTGGCCTAAATCCATTTTTTTAACTATTGTTACCCTAATTTCCACCATAATTTTCGTAGTACTTTTCATAATTTTCATAGAAAATATACTTCATTACCTACATAATGAATTATTTCAGGTCTCTATCTCTAATGGTTTTTGAGATATTAAGGTTTCCGAACGTGCTACATGAACAAAAAAAGCCATGTGCCATGTTGGAAAAATGACTGCCCCAGGAGAACTAAGGACAGTAAATTTTTTGATCATTGGTTTTGATATCTAGAAACATGTACAAACCTATGTACTAAAAATGTTTTTTTTTTCTAAAATGGTCATGCAACCACCACTGGATTGTTTGGCATGGAATGACCCTGAAGCCTATAGGCCACAGATGCTAATAATTTCTGTTGGTGAAATATGCAAATTATATGCATCCATAAACATTTAAACCTTAATGAAATTAAAAGCACTAACTATTTTCAGATTAGTTCATTTTGTTATTTAGGCCTACATGGAATAGGACTAGCTACGTTTCGTGGAATGCCCCGTGTGTTTTTCCTTGTGCAGTGCCTAATATCTTTATCAACTTTATAACTGAACAACGTGGCATGTGACTACAGAGCAAAAACAACAAAAGATCAATTTGCTTGAGAAATAAAAATTATAAAAATAAAGTGCTCCCCTTTGCTTTGCACCACTTCATTTAGGCATATAGGGGTGTGGAGTTAGGGCCCAATATTTTGTTGATCACAGCCAAAGATGGGGTGATGTGATCAGCACCATGCCCCTGGCCACCTTTATTCCCCAGAGTTTCCTCCAGGTACTCACTTTATATGACACTGGGTGGGCACCGGAGCCGGTTGAATGGTGGAAATAATCCTGGTTCTCCCTTGCTAGGGATCAAACCAGGGTCTCTCACATAATAGTCAAGATGCCATAACAACTAAGCTACTGCAGCTCTTGAAATAAAAATTATATAAATTATATTTGTAATTTAGAGAGGAGAGAAAAACTTATTATTATTCTGTAATGAGAAAGAATTTCAAATCTTTCTCTGGACTTCCCTAATTTTACATTATCTGAATAATAATGGTGATAATACAATGAATTCCTTAAATGTAGCAGTAATGCAATTATCATAATTTAAAAAATAGAAGCAATGTTCAGCATGTATCCAATAGTGCATAAAAAGACTAGGTACACTGTATGTACACTGTTACTTTCCAATTTCAACACGAAGTTACAGAAAAAAAGCCACTTCATAAACTACCTATCCTTGCAATCTATTTACAAGCTTACGTTTCAAACACTCCCAACATTCTTTGTAAAAACTATTGGCTTTTTATGGAAGAACGGTCAAACAACAGCCTCTTGAAATATTTTCTTGAGGTGAAAGTTATTATGTCCATAAGCCATGTTTGCTAACTAAGATTGATCCTCGGGATTTAGAAACTGTCCCATTTCTCAACAGAAAAATACATACAGTGTAAAAGTTAATAGAGAATAAATTAATATGCTTTATGTTTATGCCTAGCTTACAGCTATAACTACAGAGGCGAGCAGAATACTGTTTTCCAATTTATGCACTTTTCTTAATTTCTGCTATACAGAAGGGTAGTTTCAAACTTAACAAGGGTAGTGTAAAATATATTGAACCATGATATAGGGTTTTAATTACATTTTGTTATACCATAATATATTTCCTAACAGTCATTAATTGGTTTGCCCATTATATATTATTCCATGCAGTGATGTTATGTGTGATGTTTGGTATGTTAAGATTCAAAAATTAATAGTCTGCTAGTACTGCAATTGCTATAATTTTATTTTGAACGGTGCTTCCCTTGCTTGTAATTGAAAAACTATCATGCATTGTCCTCGCATATAGGAATCTGTGTCTCAGTTTTCTGGATTTTTTTTATTCTTCAGGATAGTGTGTCTTCCTGTATTTCTTAAGCATAATCATAGTTGTTCTTTAGTTATTAATGGACACTAGATCTTTGTAACCTTTGAGGTTTGGTATACGCAACTTTGCCAGTTTATAGATTTCAACAAAACATACACCCTGGTGAACTATTCTTAGTTTATATATATACACACTTCTTGTCTCAGTAGGGATAATAATGGCTTTAGCTCTATAAATTCACATTTCCATGTCCTAAAATCTGCACAGAATGCCTTGTAAACAATATTTATGTTGGAAAAACTGAGGCTGGTAATATACCAGGCCCTAAAATTCCTCTGTGTGCCTCTTTGTAGTACAATGATAAAAAAAACCGGCATGAATCAACTACTCCGTCTGTCCCATAATTATTGTCCGGTACACTTTTGTTTGTTATCCCAAAATACTTGTCCGATATTCAAACTGTGACATTGGTGTATACAGAAGAAGAAAATGAAACACGGGAATGAGTCATACAACGTTATTACTCAAGGATCAGTACAAATTGGCCGATCAAGTATCCAAAAGAACATAAATAAAAAGTTACCATTTTGGCATACCGGACTATAAATATGGGACAGAGCGACCCCAAAAATATTCTTAAGTTGTGCATATGTTCACTACTTGAACTTGAAGTACAAGTTCAATTTTCTTTAAAATAATAATGGAGCAAAATAAACAAAGTGAAATAATGTGACATTCTTAGCATATCACTGTTCATGAAATAACTATGCATGTGAACATTGTAAATCATGCGATGATTTGTGTGACTTGTTCTGGAAAAACTGCATGGTCCAATCAACCAAATCACGTGTATTTACTATTTTATATAACTTGAATATTTGGAACTTCCTTTTCACCTCATTCAAAGTATAGAAACACATGAATATTGTAATGCGTGTTCCCCGCCTCACACAGTATTATAATTATTTTATTACTATTAAACGCCTCATTTCTTGTCTGTCAAATGACAAACTGCAATCATTTTTGCAAACTTTATACACTAGGACTCGCGAAGTTGTGCTAAATCTTAACCCATTTTCAAAAGATATTTTGGTAACAGCTCGTTATATCGGAGACACATTTCTTCATTTTTACAGAAGAAACTACTTATGGAAATGAGTTTCTCTAAGGTTTCCAACGTTCGTCGAGGTATTTTCTTTCATCGTGGAATCTATTTGACCGGGAAATCATGTATTTTTGAAAAGAAATATCTCACCGATGCACAAGTGCCATTGCTTTCGCTATGTGAACTGGATGCTGCATATATTTCATGACGTAACCCCCTGTCAGTGTTTCCAACGCCTTTTTTTTTAACTATGCTTGCCAAACCTAACCTAATCGGAAATGGTTCGTGGGGCTATCCGTCAGCTACCCATGCATAATGTACAATTTGCACACACAACTAACACGATAGCAGGTATTTTTCGGTGAAGAAGGTTGGAAACACTGCATACCTACAACACTAGTCAACCTCTGCCCGCCATATTATGTGTTACGGAAGCGAAAAAAGGAATAAAAGCTACTCTCTATGTGAAAAATTGTGTTTGTTTGTGTAAAAAGCATAATGGCACCTTGAACTATATTTCGCAATACACAATTGGTAAGTACAAACCATGCAAAACACAAAATATCCCATTTCAATGTGTCTCCGATATAACGAACTGTTACGGAGATTTTATATACATTCAGTGGCGGTGCCAGGATTAATCACCTGGGGGTGCTGAATGAAATTTAGGGGGTGCAACATTGAAAACATAAAATATGCATGCATGTTTTTGTCCCTAAATAAATACTAATCAACATTTAGTAGGCATCTATGATGATATGCTAATGAAACTGAAGAATACTAATGACCTGCTTAACTTTTGCCTGATTTTATCACAACGACGACGTTTGGAAATTTGAAAAGAACAGATTGTTCAAGAGAGGCCAATGAATAGGAAGGAGGTAATATTTATTTTTACTTCCTCACTGCTGGTAATAAAAAAGCAATTTGTTACAACGTAAAAGCTGGTGAATACTTTATTAAATAATTAATTCAATCACGTGAGCAATCAAAACTTCGTATTTCAGTCTTTGTCGCCAATCTGAATGAAGTATAGGATTTTAAGGAACACCGGTTGCTTAAAAAATAATGTAGTCTCTAATCTAACATTGTTCACCCATTACCACCCTTACAGTCACGAGAAAATCTTACGTTAAATCTTTGCATTACCTCTTACATATTTACTTTGTTCTGAAGTGTACACTCAACTTCGTACCTCAGACGCTTTGCCGTGGTCTGGAACATCAATAATTATAGCGTAGAAAAAATACGTGTGAAATGTGACATATATTTGGGCAGTCTACAGCCAGCGAAGATGGTTGTGCAGCCTTGCACCAAAACATAAACACTGCGTAATCCCTGTTTACATTCTACATGGACTTCACTAACCTGGCTTGTTCCTTCGCTGCTTTTGGATAGTCTCGAAGTGAGGAATTCATACTTCTGTAGATTATCAAGAGCTTTCATATTAGGAAATGGTAGTTTCACTTTATCCGGACCAGCATATAACGCTTTTAAGGGATCGAACTTAGCAGACGTTACATCTAATTCCTCATCGACAAGACGTTCTTTCTCTCTCTCGGCCATATTGGAATTCGTGATTGGCCTCGGAAGACAAGTGAATGCTACAACGCGTGGTTTGCTATTTCGGTGAAATTATTCAGGTTTCCTTCTCGCTCTCGTTTAAAAATATTGAGTGCACGTTTGACACATTTGATGCAGTAACGTGTCTAGCAATGTCTTAAATGAACAGATGCTGTTACTTTATTTTTTATTTTAAAAGGCTGGGAAATAGAGCGGCGTTGGAAGAGACGACACAGGGGCACGCTCTCCACCACATAATGTAGAAAATTATTATGTATGGTATTGTACGATTCGTGGGCACGGAACTACAGCTATGTATGTTTCATGCTTCTATTAAATATAAATTATGCAAGCTATAAAAAGTTTGAAAACAACATATTTTAATATAGCTGCAAACAAGGTGATAACCGATAAACGACGCATGCATCGTGTAGATGTTGAGGCCATTGACCCTTCTCTGAAGAAGTAGTTTGAACCTGGTAGTGAAGATGTCGAATTACGTAATATGTAAACAAGGATAACAGGCAAAGAAGTCTTATTAGTTTCATTAGATTTTTACGACACGTTTCGCCAGTTCTCTTGAGATGAGAGTGTAATTAGAATGTACAATTCCTAATACAATAGTTAATGAGTAAGGAACAATAGTACTTTCTTTCAGCAAAGATGTTTTAATTTTTTTTCCGTGCAACACAATTAACTACGGCTCTTTCTACATGACGCGACAATGAAAAGTGAAATTTGCGAACTTCATGCGAAACAGTTACAGCATATCTCCGAAATGACTTTCATTGGCAATGTAATAAAGGGAAAGAAAGTGAAAGAGTACAATGCATGTTAATGAAATTACTTTCATTGCAAACCTTCCTGCTGAGATATGAATGAAATGAAGTTATTTTTGAGGAAGCGTTTTGCAAGGCTCGGCTTGGGTGTCCGGAGGGAGGAGAAGGGGTGCCGTTGCCTCCCTCTGGAAAATTAATGTCAGCTTAAAATTATATATTTTTACCCATATCATTTCATTTGTCACAGTAATTTGCTGTAATTATTGTAAAAGATTGACAATTACAGCTAAGACTGGCACAGATAGTTTGCAGGAACACAATAACTAAATTGAAGGACTGTATTGAGGGAATGCTCATCCCAGGTAGGCACGTATCTAGAAATATATTTCGGAGGAAGTCCGACCAATTGTCACAATAATAATAATAATAATTCAATTAGGATAATTATATTTAATTAAATTAAAATAATATTAATTAAGTATGTAAATTTATTAATATTGTATTGTTGTTATTACATGAGTAGGTAAAAAAAGATAGTAAAGGAATAAAGGTATAACAGCATGTACTTATTATCTAGCTTACGTGTAGTTAAGATCGCCAAAATTTGTATAAAAACAACTGCCCTGGGAAGAGAAAATAGATAAAGAATTGAATATTTATTAAATAACAAAAAAGGCGATTGACGAAAAGTAAAGTTTCTGATTACTATTTTATGTATATTATCATAAGTAGTAGTGTACATACGTAAATATTTGGAACTATTATTCAAAGCCCAATTCCTTGCCTTCCAATAACTTCAGCGGAAATAAATAACAATCGATTATAGAACAAATGCTAAACAAGTATGTTTTCATTATTTAATTTTAGTACTTGGTAAATCTTTCGGGGGGCGGGGTCGGGACTCCCTGGACCCCCCTAAATACGTCCTTGTTTCCAGGGGGAAAAAATCCTGCCGACGCTCTTGAGGTTCGACCAATTAATTTTTAACCAAACTATCGAAAATTCATGAAGATTACGGTTGCCTAAATAAGCTCTCCAAGAATCTAATCTTTGCGTGCTCGAGGTCACTGTAGAATTTACACATCAGCCAACAGCCTTCTTCTAGGTTATCTGGACCAATAGGACGAGACTATAGCCAACTCTGCACGCCACTACAGAGATTAACTGTCATATTTTTCCTATGCTTCATAAAATTGAAAGGTAACCATAGTCTACTCGCCGCTTGTGCAGCTACAAAGACAGCTGGAGTCTATTAAACAAGTAATAGAGTCAGTAGACCAATTGTTTATTCCCACCCCCTCTTTTCTTTTTGCTCAGAAAGTTGCTGAAGTGTCATGGACCCAATGGAAGACAATTAAAATTGTGTTGTTACACTAACCATAGCAGTAAAGTACACAATTTTAGACACGTTTATTGAAAACTAGACACACCACTTGTTATTAAAAATTCCTTATATGTAGTCGGTTCTGACGGAATTTTCATTATTATCACAAAGACTTATCACAGAACATACAATTGTCACTCCCCACATCATAATTAAGCTGCAATACTGAAACTTCCTCTGATGAAGATTAATAATTATTATTATTACATAATCTATTATTGTCATATATGCTCAAAACTGAGAGGTATTTCCCCGGTTGGGACCGAATGTGGAAATGTAGAGCCTTAGAGGGAAGTTCAGGGGGAAATTCACCTCCTCCCGTCAATTTGAACACTTCTTTCAAAGAACTGATTTTCTTTTTAAAGTGTTTTTTGGCAACTTTAAGTGTCTAATTGTAGCCTACAAAATCATACATAAATAGTGTGCGATCAGTGGGTGATGTCAATAAGAAAACATTTTAACAGTGTCATTGAATGTCTAAGAAATTATTGAACCGAAAATATTTGGTTTCCAGATGCTTATTATTTTTTCATTATCGCGGAACAGCCAGGACTGCTGCTAGGAAACGCGGGACCCTGTGCGAATTACATCCACGAGGCCCTTATGTTTTGAAACATGGGCAACTTCCATTTCTCGTAAAAATTCTCACTAAACTGTAGGTCCAGTCTCGATTTAAAAGCAATAGTTCACAACAAGAATATAACTTACAATGGTTTCATGTCACGAGTTTGTTCGTCTGGTAAGGACGTCCCGAATAAGCACCTTAGACCACAAAGGCTAATCCCGTTAAGTTTTGTATACGGGAGAGGGGAGGGATGACCTCGGGGATAAGTAGCGTCCAAAACTTTCACTATTTAAAACAAAGAGCTAAAAAAATGAAAGTTCCTTGGCTAATTAGGAGATTACAATTATGTGAAGGTTTTGATATGTACGTGCGTGTGTGTATTATTTCATTTCGGAATTTCCCACAATTGTTCCTTTTCTCGTTTCACCCACTTCTGCATGCTGCCTGAACGTCTCCAACCGAAAGTGAAATCCCAACGAGAAATAAATCTTCCTGTGGATCTCAAGAAAAATCAATATTACATAGATTCAGATTCAACATTATGATCACGTCATAGCATATGATAATCCTTAACTTCGTATCTCCCGAACCGTATGCTGCTCTTCTAATTACAAGCGAGAGAAAGGGTACTCTCACTCTCAGTGCCTCACAAAGATAGCAGAGCACTCTCTCTCTCTCAAGCTCTGGAGTCCGGTCGTTCACCCCAGGCAAGAGGCTACCGCCAACTCCCAGATAATTTTCTGTTTATTAAGCTTCTCCTCATTAACGCCAGCCAACGGTGACGATCGTCCAAAAAAGGCCTACGTCATCATTAACTTATTTGCCTTTCGATTCGGAATTACAATAATGCATTCGTTGTTGCTGCATAGCGAAGACAGACGATCAATTCACCTAAATGTTGATGTTTTAATCTCCAACCCCCCCCAAATGATCTTCATAGCAGGCAAATGGAAGAAGCTGGTAACACTGAAGTGAAACGCAACATTTATTCTGAGTTTGCATTATCATGCTCAGTAGACCCAGTGTCCGGGTACTGGGCCAACATTTGGGGCTCGGTGGGGCTCGCAGTGTTGTCAACGCTTTACTCGAAAAAATCACCAAGGTTTTTGGTCTAACCTAACCTAAAAAGCAAGGAACTGACAATTTTGCTTGAGAGTTCACAAACCGGAAGTGGGGCTCGATCGCCTTAATGGATTTCTCTCGTAAGGCATGTGTTGCCAACTCCTTACCCGAAAAAATCACCAAGATTATGACGCTCGTCGTAGTTTTTATGATGTATATTTTGAGAGCAGAGTTGGCAACACTGTGGGGGCACTGTAGTTTTTTATGAGGGGGGTTTATTGCTTTCTGTTTACATCTGGCAACACTACCGTAGTTTGACAGTGTTGTTAACCTACTGGGTTTTTTTTTTTCACTGTAAATTTTCATCAAAGGACCTGAGGGGTCCATGTATTTTTTATGTCTGGCAACACTGTTGGGGGCCTAGTGTTGGCGACACTGTGGGTTTACTGTAGCTTTTTATGAGGGGGGTCTATTGCCCTCTGTTTACATCTGGCAATTTTATTGGATGTTTTTTTTTTTTAGGCTCGTTGGTGTTACCTACCCATCCGAAGAAAATTCCACTATATGATTTTTCACTGGCTAAGCTAACCTACAAATAGGAGTTGGCAACACCGACGAGTCTTGAATTATTATTTGAGGCTCGTCGGTGTTGCCTACCCACTCTACAAAAATTCTACTATATGATATTTTGAAACTTTTGAATGCAACTTATCGTAATTTTCCAACTGTGGGACCAAATGTTTATAAATCGTGATTTTTGTAAACCTCTTTCGGGAACAATGTGTCGCACACACACACGTGCGCGCGCGTGCCTGTATTGTGACGCAAGCAAACAAAAAAAACTTTGCGTGTTATTACAAAAAACACTTTGACCGTATTCTTAAATAACTAACAAAGACAATGAATCTTTTTGGCTTCCGCAAACAGATCAACATGGAGACTGCACCGCCAAATTCCAATAACCTCTTACCTTCCGTGTTACCTAAACTCAACGGTCTGTTGATCATTCACCTCAACAGCATTTGGACGAAACTGAATGACGATGTGGGCAAGATGTTTTATGTTTTTAATAACAATTTATATTTCTACGAAATTCCGATCGACGGGAAACTTCAAATCACCGTGAATCCGGAAAACGCAGGCGAAATCAAAATTTCTACCGGCAAGAACATTTTTCGAATCAAGCACGACAAGATGCTTTCTAACATTACGTACGATGTGTCTGCAGGAGATTATTTTTACATGGAACTCCTCGGAGATTACGACAAACTCATTCCTCTCTTCGTAGAATTACGAATCGTCTATCCTATTATAAATAACCGTTAACCAAAAATGCCTAACGACATTTTCGGCAACACCAAGCGTGTAGACCACGCAGAAGAGATTCTCATGTTGGACATTCGAGTTAAGAAGTTGAGGACCGATTTGATCGCTTTGCAGGAAACCTTAAACAAAAGTTTAGAGTCGGAAATCGCTACGCTCCAAACGCAATGTCTCGACCCCATTCTGAAAATCGATTCCGAACTGAAAACGCTCATAAAAAATTATGTCGACGTACCTTCTTACGACAGCGTTCAAAATATACAGTTGAGCGTGGATTCGCTTCAAAATGATTTGGCCAAATTACAGCAATTTCAATCGAAAAATGAAGATTTGGAAAAATTGAAACTCGAAATCGAAGAACGAACTTCCGCAATAGAAAAGAATTTCTCCGAACTTCAAACCGTGGTGAACGATATAGATGCAGAACGCTTGCATGTCGTCGTTTCCAAATTACAAGAAGAATTCACCAGCACGTTGGAAGAAATTAAATCCAAGTTGCAGACTTTGGAAGATACAATGACGAACCTACCATCGTCGGACGAACTGCAGGTCATCGGTAAAAGCGTCGCGAACATAAAAATTCAATTGGAGGCCTATCAAGATTTCGAACACATTCAAACCACCATCGCTACGCTTCAGGCGTCCTTGGAATTGATCAACGAAGAAATTAAAAATATTCACGCTGAAGCAAGAGCGTTGACGAGCATTCAAGACACGCTGAGCACGGTTCAGCAGAAGATCGAATATTTAGAAAATTTAAACGTCGAATCCAATCTCGCTCATTTTCATCACGTACTGGACAACATACAGGGTGACTTGGAATCGTTACGGACGAGCGTACCTTCGAGCGAAGATTTGGAAAAATTGAAAACGGCGGTGACGGCACTATCCGATTCGAACGACATCAAAAGTTCATTGAGCGATCTCGAGAGTAAAGTGGCCAATCTCCCCACCTCCAAAGAATTGCACGCTTTGAAAAGAAACATATCTCGAATGCTGAAACGACTAGAAACGGAAACGGCGAACGTGGAACATATTCGAGACGAAATTAGTTCGCTGGTGTCGACGCTGCCCACTTCCCAGAGCGTCGCCGACCTTCACACGCAGTTCACAGAGATGCGAAGCATCGTGAACGATCTTACCGAGAAGAGCTCGAAATTGAATCAAGTCGAGAACCTTCAGAACATTGTCGTCAACATCAGAGATCAAGTTGGAGTGCTGGAATCCACGCAGGAATCGACGCTGGCCTCTTTCGGTGCCAAGTTGCAAGAACTCAACGAAAACTACAAGCAGTTGAACGTGGAAGTGAAAATCAAACCGTCGTTTTCTGCCGTAACGGATACCATAGTCGAGCATTTGCTACCCATCGAAAATAAACTCGGACAAGTTCACAGTAATCTGCTCGGCGTCGACACTAAATTCGCTAAACTGCATTCTCTGCAAGCCATCGAAATCAACAGCGTACCCAATCAACAGAGAATCTCCACGTTCGTCGAAGGTAACAAACTGTACATGTTACATCCTTATCATCCGTACTACAAGTTTCTCCTCGATGGCACGATTCAGATAAACGAATTTTCGTACTGGTCTCACGGTAGAAAAGCTAGCGTTCCCACCATGACTTTGATATCGAATCGTGGTGTCCAGAAAGCAGGAAACATTCCTCTGGCACGTTGGAACGAAACGCGCAACATATATGAAATACACGAAGACGAAGATCTCACCGTTTTCGACGTGAGTGCCGGCGATAAGCTGATCATTCAAAACACGAGCGAAGTGCCACCCTCTTTGAATCCCATCACGCTTGTGCTTCTCTTGAAACGTAATCTCTAAGAAAAAATGTCTAGGCAAGCCATCGTCGAAGAATTGCATAAACCTGCACGCCGCAACTACGAACGTTTGGCTGTGGTAACCAAGGGCATCGACGACCTCTGGCAAAGCGATCTCGTGGAGATGAGCAGCGGCAATTTGAAAAACGTACATAAATTGAACAAGGGCAACAAGTATCTTCTCACCGTCATAGACACGTTTTCGAAATTCGTATGGGCTCTACCTTTGAAAGCCAAAACGGGAACATGCGTCACGGAAGCATTCAAATTAATTTTTCGCGAAAGCGGCGGCAGACGACCACGGTTTCTGCAAACAGACAAGGGTAAGGAATTTTACAACGCCGTATTCCAAAAATTTATTCAAAAACACAAGATTCGACATTATTCGACCTTCAGTCACATCAAAGCCAGCATCGTGGAAAGATTCAATCGAACCTTGAAAACACACATGTGGAAACGATTCACGCTTCGGGGAAATTACAAATGGGTCGACATCCTGCCGGAACTCGTCGACACCTATAATGAAACGGTACACAGAACGATAGGCATGAAGCCAGCTGACGTTACCAAGTCCGACGAGCAGCGTTTAATTTCTACCGTTTACTGTCCAAAGTACACACCCACGACAAAAAAAGCTAAATACAAAATTGGAGACCAGGTGAGGATCAGCAAATTCAAACGCACCTTCGAGAAGGGGTTCACAAAAAATTGGAGCACGGAACTTTTTACCGTGGTTCGAGTTTTACCTGGAAACCGACACACGTATATAATAAAAGATAGTAGCGGCGAGATTTTGAAAGGAAGATTTTACGAAGAGGAACTCTCTAAAACGAAACACCCCGACACGTACCTCATCGAGAAAGTATTGCGTAGGAAAGGTGACAAACTTTTGGTCAAATGGCTGGGACTTCCGGAAAAGAGTTGGATCGACGCGGACGAAGTGATCTTGTGAGTACGTGGAACGTGGTGAAGCGTCTACCGGATCCGGAAAGTCAAACGAAGAAAAAGAACGGCGAGTTGCTTCCCGACAGCATCCGCTGTCTGATCGTAGGTCCTTCGGGGTGTGGGAAAACGACACTGCTCGTGGACAATTTTCTCCTCGCACCGAATTGGTTAGATTGGAAGAACAGGCACCTGTACGTGTTCTCGAAAAGTTTGGAGCAATCCAAATACCAGCAACTGATGAAACTGTACGATGGTCTGGACATTGCAACGTTCGCCTCGGAAATAAAACCACTCGACGATTGTCGTGAAAATTCAGTTGTTGTGTTCGACGACGCCATCCTGGAAAATCAAAATGAAATTCGCAACTTTTTCACGCAAGGTCGTCACAAAGGAATGGATTGTTTTTACCTAGCTCAAACGTTTTCCAAAATTCCAAAACAGTTAGTGCGCGACAACGCCAATTTCATATGTTTGTTTCGTCAAGATCACACCAACCTCAAGCACGCGTACGATGACTACGTAGGCGGAGACATGAACTACAATCAATTTTCGGAAGGCTGCTGCTCTACTTGCTGGAACGGTGACGATTTCGGATTTGTGACGATCGACATGACGAGAAAACCCAACGATGGAAAATACAGAAACAAAATCAACGATTTTCTAAACGTTGCAACGTTGTGAGAAACGACGTGTATAAATAACGTCATGACGAAACGAAAAATCGAAGACGAAAATCTCAAGCTTCGCGATTACCTCGCGAAGCTTGAGATTTTCGTCTTCGATTTTTCGTTTCGTCATGACGTTATTTATACACGTCGTTTCTCACAACGTTGCAACGTTTAGAAAATCGTTGATTTTGTTTCTGTATTTTCCATCGTTGGGTTTTCTCGTCATGTCGATCGTCACAAATCCGAAATCGTCACCGTTCCAGCAAGTAGAGCAGCAGCCTTCCGAAAATTGATTGTAGTTCATGTCTCCGCCTACGTAGTCATCGTACGCGTGCTTGAGGTTGGTGTGATCTTGACGAAACAAACATATGAAATTGGCGTTGTCGCGCACTAACTGTTTTGGAATTTTGGAAAACGTTTGAGCTAGGTAAAAACAATCCATTCCTTTGTGACGACCTTGCGTGAAAAAGTTGCGAATTTCATTTTGATTTTCCAGGATGGCGTCGTCGAACACAACAACTGAATTTTCACGACAATCGTCGAGTGGTTTTATTTCCGAGGCGAACGTTGCAATGTCCAGACCATCGTACAGTTTCATCAGTTGCTGGTATTTGGATTGCTCCAAACTTTTCGAGAACACGTACAGGTGCCTGTTCTTCCAATCTAACCAATTCGGTGCGAGGAGAAAATTGTCCACGAGCAGTGTCGTTTTCCCACACCCCGAAGGACCTACGATCAGACAGCGGATGCTGTCGGGAAGCAACTCGCCGTTCTTTTTCTTCGTTTGACTTTCCGGATCCGGTAGACGCTTCACCACGTTCCACGTACTCACAAGATCACTTCGTCCGCGTCGATCCAACTCTTTTCCGGAAGTCCCAGCCATTTGACCAAAAGTTTGTCACCTTTCCTACGCAATACTTTCTCGATGAGGTACGTGTCGGGGTGTTTCGTTTTAGAGAGTTCCTCTTCGTAAAATCTTCCTTTCAAAATCTCGCCGCTACTATCTTTTATTATATACGTGTGTCGGTTTCCAGGTAAAACTCGAACCACGGTAAAAAGTTCCGTGCTCCAATTTTTTGTGAACCCCTTCTCGAAGGTGCGTTTGAATTTGCTGATCCTCACCTGGTCTCCAATTTTGTATTTAGCTTTTTTTGTCGTGGGTGTGTACTTTGGACAGTAAACGGTAGAAATTAAACGCTGCTCGTCGGACTTGGTAACGTCAGCTGGCTTCATGCCTATCGTTCTGTGTACCGTTTCATTATAGGTGTCGACGAGTTCCGGCAGGATGTCGACCCATTTGTAATTTCCCCGAAGCGTGAATCGTTTCCACATGTGTGTTTTCAAGGTTCGATTGAATCTTTCCACGATGCTGGCTTTGATGTGACTGAAGGTCGAATAATGTCGAATCTTGTGTTTTTGAATAAATTTTTGGAATACGGCGTTGTAAAATTCCTTACCCTTGTCTGTTTGCAGAAACCGTGGTCGTCTGCCGCCGCTTTCGCGAAAAATTAATTTGAATGCTTCCGTGACGCATGTTCCCGTTTTGGCTTTCAAAGGTAGAGCCCATACGAATTTCGAAAACGTGTCTATGACGGTGAGAAGATACTTGTTGCCCTTGTTCAATTTATGTACGTTTTTCAAATTGCCGCTGCTCATCTCCACGAGATCGCTTTGCCAGAGGTCGTCGATGCCCTTGGTTACCACAGCCAAACGTTCGTAGTTGCGGCGTGCAGGTTTATGCAATTCTTCGACGATGGCTTGCCTAGACATTTTTTCTTAGAGATTACGTTTCAAGAGAAGCACAAGCGTGATGGGATTCAAAGAGGGTGGCACTTCGCTCGTGTTTTGAATGATCAGCTTATCGCCGGCACTCACGTCGAAAACGGTGAGATCTTCGTCTTCGTGTATTTCATATATGTTGCGCGTTTCGTTCCAACGTGCCAGAGGAATGTTTCCTGCTTTCTGGACACCACGATTCGATATCAAAGTCATGGTGGGAACGCTAGCTTTTCTACCGTGAGACCAGTACGAAAATTCGTTTATCTGAATCGTGCCATCGAGGAGAAACTTGTAGTACGGATGATAAGGATGTAACATGTACAGTTTGTTACCTTCGACGAACGTGGAGATTCTCTGTTGATTGGGTACGCTGTTGATTTCGATGGCTTGCAGAGAATGCAGTTTAGCGAATTTAGTGTCGACGCCGAGCAGATTACTGTGAACTTGTCCGAGTTTATTTTCGATGGGTAGCAAATGCTCGACTATGGTATCCGTTACGGCAGAAAACGACGGTTTGATTTTCACTTCCACGTTCAACTGCTTGTAGTTTTCGTTGAGTTCTTGCAACTTGGCACCGAAAGAGGCCAGCGTCGATTCCTGCGTGGATTCCAGCACTCCAACTTGATCTCTGATGTTGACGACAATGTTCTGAAGGTTCTCGACTTGATTCAATTTCGAGCTCTTCTCGGTAAGATCGTTCACGATGCTTCGCATCTCTGTGAACTGCGTGTGAAGGTCGGCGACGCTCTGGGAAGTGGGCAGCGTCGACACCAGCGAACTAATTTCGTCTCGAATATGTTCCACGTTCGCCGTTTCCGTTTCTAGTCGTTTCAGCATTCGAGATATGTTTCTTTTCAAAGCGTGCAATTCTTTGGAGGTGGGGAGATTGGCCACTTTACTCTCGAGATCGCTCAATGAACTTTTGATGTCGTTCGAATCGGATAGTGCCGTCACCGCCGTTTTCAATTTTTCCAAATCTTCGCTCGAAGGTACGCTCGTCCGTAACGATTCCAAGTCACCCTGTATGTTGTCCAGTACGTGATGAAAATGAGCGAGATTGGATTCGACGTTTAAATTTTCTAAATATTCGATCTTCTGCTGAACCGTGCTCAGCGTGTCTTGAATGCTCGTCAACGCTCTTGCTTCAGCGTGAATATTTTTAATTTCTTCGTTGATCAATTCCAAGGACGCCTGAAGCGTAGCGATGGTGGTTTGAATGTGTTCGAAATCTTGATAGGCCTCCAATTGAATTTTTATGTTCGCGACGCTTTTACCGATGACCTGCAGTTCGTCCGACGATGGTAGGTTCGTCATTGTATCTTCCAAAGTCTGCAACTTGGATTTAATTTCTTCCAACGTGCTGGTGAATTCTTCTTGTAATTTGGAAACGACGACATGCAAGCGTTCTGCATCTATATCGTTCACCACGGTTTGAAGTTCGGAGAAATTCTTTTCTATTGCGGAAGTTCGTTCTTCGATTTCGAGTTTCAATTTTTCCAAATCTTCATTTTTCGATTGAAATTGCTGTAATTTGGCCAAATCATTTTGAAGCGAATCCACGCTCAACTGTATATTTTGAACGCTGTCGTAAGAAGGTACGTCGACATAATTTTTTATGAGCGTTTTCAGTTCGGAATCGATTTTCAGAATGGGGTCGAGACATTGCGTTTGGAGCGTAGCGATTTCCGACTCTAAACTTTTGTTTAAGGTTTCCTGCAAAGCGATCAAATCGGTCCTCAACTTCTTAACTCGAATGTCCAACATGAGAATCTCTTCTGCGTGGTCTACACGCTTGGTGTTGCCGAAAATGTCGTTAGGCATTTTTGGTTAACGGTTATTTATAATAGGATAGACGATTCGTAATTCTACGAAGAGAGGAATGAGTTTGTCGTAATCTCCGAGGAGTTCCATGTAAAAATAATCTCCTGCAGACACATCGTACGTAATGTTAGAAAGCATCTTGTCGTGCTTGATTCGAAAAATGTTCTTGCCGGTAGAAATTTTGATTTCGCCTGCGTTTTCCGGATTCACGGTGATTTGAAGTTTCCCGTCGATCGGAATTTCGTAGAAATGTAAATTGTTATTAAAAACATAAAACATCTTGCCCACATCGTCATTCAGTTTCGTCCAAATGCTGTTGAGGTGAATGATCAACAGACCGTTGAGTTTAGGTAACACGGAAGGTAAGAGGTTATTGGAATTTGGCGGTGCAGTCTCCATGTTGATCTGTTTGCGGAAGCCAAAAAGATTCATTGTCTTTGTTAGTTATTTAAGAATACGGTCAAAGTGTTTTTTGTAATGACACGCAAAGTTTTTTTTGTTTGCTTGCGTCACAATACAGGCACGCGCGCGCACGTGTGTGTGTGCGACACATTGTTCCCGAAAGAGGTTTACAAAAATCACGATTTATAAACATTTGGTCCCGCAGTTGGAAAATTACGATAAGTTGCATTCAAAAGTTTCAAAATATCATATAGTAGAATTTTTGTAGAGTGGGTAGGCAACACCGACGAGCCTCAAATAATAATTCAAGACTCGTCGGTGTTGCCAACTCCTATTTGTAGGTTAGCTTAGCCAGTGAAAAATCATATAGTGGAATTTTCTTCGGATGGGTAGGTAACACCAACGAGCCTAAAAAAAAAACATCCAATAAAATTGCCAGATGTAAACAGAGGGCAATAGACCCCCCTCATAAAAGGCTACAGTAAACCCACAGTGTCGCCAACACTAGGCCCCCAACAGTGTTGCCAGACATAAAAAATACATGGACCCCTCAGGTCCTTTGATGAAAATTTACAGTGAAAAAAAAAACCCCAGTAGGTTAACAACACTGTCAAACTACGGTAGTGTTGCCAGATGTAAACAGAAAGCAATAAACCCCCCTCATAAAAAGCTACAGTGCCCCCACAGTGTTGCCAACTCTGCTCTCAAAATGTACATCATAAAAAGCTACGACGAGCGTCATAATCTTGGTGATTTTTTCGGGTAAGGAGTTGGCAACACATGCCTTACGAGAGAAATCCATTAAGGCGATCGAGCCCCACTTCCGGTTTGTGAACTCTCAAGCAAAATTGTCAGTTCCTTGCTTTTTAGGTTAGGTTAGACCAAAAACCTTGGTGATTTTTTCGAGTAAAGCGTTGACAACACTGCGAGCCCCACCGAGCCCCAAATGTTGGCCCAGTACCCGGACACTGGGTCTACTATGCTCACTCACGGTTGGCGTTTTATTGTAGTGTACAGTGGGATCCATGAGTATTACCGTGCAAATTGTCCATCACCATATTCGAGCACTTTATTCACTCAATAAAAGCTCCAAGAATTAAAAGGAAACTCAAAACAAGCTGTTGACAACTTCTGCACCAGCACACATAAAAATCCATCGCTTAAAACACATAGCATGTAAGAGAAAAAAATAATGAAAATAGTCTTGGACAATTTGCCGGGCATACTAGTGGATCCCACTGTACAGCAGCATCAGGTCTAGCAAACACGATAGAGTTGTTCCAAAAGCAAATTGAACTGTTAAAAATATATTCAAATTACACAGAATGTAAAAGGGATAACACAGATGACGCGGGAAATTAAGAGGTTTACAAAAATGCGTATTGGAAAGTACTGTGAAGAAAATTAAAGGAAGAAATAATTCAATTAAATGAAATGAAAAAAAAAAATTATATTAGGCAATAAATAGGTGATTGGCATGGTGGCATAGGTCGGCGAAAAGACGAGAACGTCTACCAGACAGATACCATGTGTTGTTACATTCCAAGGCCGTGTCTGTGACCTATTGTCTAACGTAACAATATTCCAAACCTTTTGTGAGGAGTATAGAATTTTAGGTTGGCCTCCATTTTACAGGGAGGCCGTGTCCCCGCTTTCCACCCTTCTGGACGTCCATGATAACACATTACGTTTTACACTCGAGGTAAGAAATTGTTCTTTACCAAATGTTATACGTTATGTAGGTGACAACAACTGCTGAGTGTTCAATTTGTGTGCGTTGAGTAAAGAAAATCGTTATGCAACCTGAAATTCTGCCATTTGCAAAAGAATATAACATAATAAATACGAAATCATGTAGTCACTTTCATGAATTTATCAAGTCACTTTTTCTTTGTACTGCTTGACTTTTCCGAAAATATTCCGTTGCGGTCTCACTTCAATACCTAACATTCGGACCTCAATGTGACGACATGACGTATTATGAGTGCTGAAGGGAATGCGGAAGAAAATTAAGGGGTGCGCAAGCACCAGTTCGCATCCCCCTGGCGCAGCCCCAGGGTCGAAGGCAAATGTTCGTCCGAAGAAACAACGTCATTGTTTCGTTTTTATACTTATTGTTATTGTTGTTGTTAATATTAGAGGCCAAGTTCCTTTTGTTTTATTGCGATTCCATCATGCTATGAATGCAATTTTAACATAGTGCGATTTTGATATACTTCTCTTATCCTGCGGATACCTAAGATTTTGTTCAATATTAGCTTTCGTAGTTAGGTTAGGCAGGCCTGGTTTGGTTCTCTTAGCATTAAAATAAAGTCCCTAAATGCATTTTACTAAGGTTCCGATTTATTTCTACATTAATTGATACTTAGTCTCTTGTCAACAGAAAGTACATTGTCAATGGGAAGCGCACATGCTTGCGTAAGGTAATTTTTAAGTTGTCTTTTTCAACATAAAATCGAAATCCAAACAGTGCTTATTACTTTAAGGAAGGTTCAAATTTGGTGTGACAATGATTGCGAAAATTCTACGATAATTAATCTTCTTGCTAGGAGAATTTGAAAAAAAAATCATAAAACAATCGGAACAGTTACCAATATTAGTGCTATTATTATTATTATTATTATTATTATAACTATTGTTATATTTTTGGGCCATCAGCAAAATATTCTCGCTTGGGACTTGATCCGTTAAGAGCAGTAGCGTACGCAGGATTTTTTCAAGGGGGGGGGGTTATTTCTAAAACTTTCTCCAAATTTACATTACCATTGTCTTATTAAACTTTAATTAAATAATAATACTCATAATTAAATAATAATACTTACAATTAATTATTTAGCTGCATTACTACTAATACCACTACTATAGTATTTATGAAAGCAATAGAACGAAATTACTTTCTAGTCATTCGATTTGTATCAAATTCTGGGAGCATTCTTTTGTTTCTTTGTTACGAAATTGTCTGGTTAACGAGGTTAGACATTTTAAGTGTGAAGAAAATCCATAAAAACAAGAAAATATACCTATTAAAATAAATTGAAATAATCAAAGTATGGAACTCATCCAAGGAGCTGCGGTCATCTGGTCGGTAGAGCGTCTGACAACCACGCGGGACATCCGGGTTCGATTCCCGGAATTGGTTGGAATTTTTCTAGCTTCTTCCCCGCATAATTCACATCTGGATTGTCTCCCCTTTCTTACCAACAAAACATTTTACAATAGTTAAGCTGATTGTCGTTTGAATAATTGTCTAGTCAACAAGGTGAGACATTTTAAAGAGAGACATTCAAACGTGCTCCGGAAAACAATACAATGGGAAGGCGAACTGGTGACTGTATTCTTGTCCGCCTAGCCTTTGTCTATACATTAGTCGCTTACAACGAACCAAGAACTTTCTCTAGTTAATTCTCATTGTTCACACAAAAAAAATCATGTTCATTAAACACTGGCGTACGTAGAGGGGCTGATGGGGTTACAGCCCCTACCGAAAATGAGAAAATCAAAATTTTCAAATAAAATGCCGTTAAGAACTTTAAAAAGTCAAAATGTGTAAATGCGAAACCTCTTTCAAAGTGAGTCCCGATTACCATTTTTGTCTTTGAATATAATTTTAATCGACTGAAAAGTTCCAAAAATACGAAATATTTTATTATGAATCCTGCCCTCCAAAACAAAGCCATGTGCTATCCACATTTACTATTCCAGCCCATCCCGAAAAAAAACATCCTGCGTACGCCAGTGTATTGAACATTGTTGCAACTGAGATACAAAACAACTTTTCTCTCTTTTAAATCATAGTTGCCCTCATATTTTATTTTCAAGAATTCGTGTTAATTTTCAAGGCATTCACTCTTAGACGCGTGTGTTTGGAATGCTGTGCTTTTTTCTCCGTGCTGCATGGAAATAATAATGCAAATTATTATTATTATTAGTAGTAGTAGTAATTGTAATAGTATTGTCCCAGATTTTTGACTGTGATAAATTGGCCATTTAATATTTTTTTCCACAGCATTCTTCATAATATTTCACAAACTCAAAGGGGGGGGTTAAACCCCGTAACCCCCTTGCGTGCGCCACTGGTTAAGGGTGAATAGGGTGACCAGACATACTCTTTTAGAGGTTCATATACTCTATACTCTTTTCAATTTGCAAAAATCCCCAAATATACTCTTTTCCTTGCTATTTAATTTCATTCATTATTTTATGCGTAAAAATGCCTTAAAATCCATAGAACGGAAAACGTCAATGTCAACAAACAGAAGTATTTACTCCTTGACTCAAGAATTTCCTATGAACAATTTCAAGTGTCATTTTCATATTCCATCAACAAGCAAAACATATTTCAAATTCATTGGAATTTAATGATAATGATTAGAGCTGAGCCGATACCACTTTGAACCGATACCGATACTCTTACCGATTCCCACCGATACAGATACCGATACTTGAAAATTGTAATAATTAAAATTTGTTCAAAATATTGATCAATATTGGTGTGTAAATATTCTCCTCCAATTATATGCATCAACATAGTCACAAAATATAGTTTTTTTGTGCAAAATTAGTGTAAAATAAAAAGGAAGTTTTAATTTTGCATAATTTCCAGGATAATTAGACTGTCAAGAAGTCGCGCGGAATTTTTGCGGACCCCGTGAAAGAGCAAAATGCATGCGCACCTTCAACGTATAGACCAGTGGCGCAGGAACGTTTTTCATTTGGGGGGGTACAAAATTCAGCGTCCCATATATATATATATAAACACACATACTACTGCACCTAGAAATACATTTCGGTGGGTCCAACCAAGTGTTGCAATAATAACAATAATAATAATAATAAATAATAATAATAATTATATTTAATTTAATTAAATATGTAAGTTAATTAATATTGTATTGTTGTTATTACGTGAATAGGTCAAATATAGTAATAGAATAGAGATATAACAGCATCTAGCTTGCATGTAGTTAAGATCGCCAAGATTTGCATAAAAACAACTGCCCTGGCAAGGAATTTAATGTCAAATAGAAAAATAATTGAATATTTATTGAATAACAAACAAAAGTTAGATCAAATTAACGAAAAGTACAGTTTCTGATTAATATTTTATGGATATTATCATTAGTTGTGTGCATAAATCTTTGGAACCTTTCAAAGCCGTATGAGCCAAATTCATTGCCTTCCAATAAGTTCAGCGGAAATAACCATCGATTATATAACAAATGCTAAACAATTATATTTTGATTATTTACTTTTACTTCTTGGTAAGTCTTTCGGGGAAGTGTCCGGACCCCCTCCTAAATACGTCCTTGATACTTAGGTATAGTGAAGACATGGGAAATATTCTATTTTAGAACAGCACACACGAATGTCCTGTTATTTAATGCAAAATTTGCATAACTATTTTTTTTTCTTTGTTTTTCTTAGAATTTATGTTTTTTTTAACAGATTTTAAAACCAGATAACAATTCTGAAACATATATAGCTCTGGACTTCGTTCTGGGCTTATTTGAATTTAACGGAACGGAAACTCAGGAGTTCGAAATGTGAAAATTGCGAACAAAGATACATCTATTCATTTTAATGCAGGTTGAGATTAAAAGGGGTGAGGAGGATCTTGAGCCACCCCAACCAGGAATAATCATCTCCCACCCACTGGATATAGAAACCACATTATTGAATATATCATACTTATAGAGTTCCAGTTGAGTTCATTCTAATTTTAAATTCCCATAGCTACGCATAAAAATATATTTAAACAATTTATGGCAGATGTGTACCACATCCAATGTCTTTTAGAATTTGGTATTTACTCAGACATCTGTAGGGCGTTGTATTAAAAAAAAGAAAAAAAACTGAGTTGAGATGGTTCCCGATCAACTCGTAAAAAGTCTAACTTTGAAATATTTGTGAAATATTTGACAAAGCATTTATTTGTTTGTGCTCTTCAAGCACTGAAAGTACTATCATTACATATAATAATAATAAATAATCCGTTGCGCAACAGCCCATGAAGGGCCAAGGCATACCTACCGACTGCCAGTCTCCCTCCCACGCTTGACGTGCGTCACCTCTAAGCGTGGAGATCTTCAACCAGTATTGGAATAGTCGGGGGGTCAGCCCGACGTATCCCCAGCCGTTATAGTAGGTCTTCTCGACCGGATTACGCTCACTCATTCGGAGCTCCCCAATTTCCTCACGATGGTGGGTTGCCACCGGCCCTATACGCAGGCCGAATAAATTCCGACCAGAGCCGGATTCGAACCTACGCCGTCCCGCAGCGAACGATGTCAAGACGAGTGAACGCCTTAACCTATACAAAACAAAATTCTTCAGATGTCAGAGGAAGCAAGGAAAGGCATACGCTCAAAAGTTGTTTTTTTCGTTTCAATCTTTGGTGGACAATGTGAAGAACCGCCCAAGGTTTCTTTTCGTATAGAGTAGTATTAAATGCAGATACATGCGTGTGTTTTAGGGTGACATGTCAATTTCTCGTTTATGTGAAAAGGTAAACTTTAATATAAGCAAAAGCATGTGCACGTCACAGTTCAAGATTTTCGCATCTACAAAGAAAATCCAAAACACATTCCCACCTCGCCGGCCTCCGTAGCGGAGGGGGTTAGCATCGGTTAGCATAGCGCGCTTTGACGCCAGAGGTCCCAGGTTGGGCATGTGAGTGTTCATCAATTTCATCATATCATCACCCATCCTCATCTTTGCGATTTGCCAAAAGTGGTAGATATGCGAAGTAAAATAAACCAAATAAATCAAACATTCCCATCTCACTCAAAGACCTTGCGAATCCAATCCAAAATCTACCAATAGAACCTGCAGTGAGTATTATTTATCTCGTGCATTCATCTGACTAATGTAATTTTCTTACAGTTTAACTTTAGGGTATAACTTAAAATGGCGTTGTGTTTGTGTTGCATTCTATACCAAAATTAGATTTTAAGTGATTAATGTCCAATTATAAGTATACCGAATACATAGGTAAAAATAATCCCCTCCCCCCTCCTCTGATAATATCGCAAATTGAACCCTGTTTAAATGTCTAGGAAAAATTTCATTTCACCTAGGAATAATATCGCGATGCGATGAGTCGAGAATTGTCACAGCCTATCTCGTCTCCTGTGTGGCGAGGTCCTTCTCGTTCATGTTTGTGTTTATTTTTGTTTCGGTTTCCACTCAGAAGTTATTAAAACTTACTCTAGATTCACTTCATGCTCAGATAGGCTAATCGCGACTCTATTTTCAAAATCTCTTATTAATATATAGTAGGTTTAAGTATAGTTTTCCGAACACCCTCTTACAAAGTTATGATAAATATGGGTGAGGTACAGCAGTACATTGTACCCCCAAGTTGGTCTGTAGTGTCTCGTCTCGTTCGTGTAAGTATTTTGTTTTGGAAAATTCCATTTTAAATATTCAAAAGAAAATGGGATCAGTCATATACTCTTCTGATGAAGATTTGTATCTTATCTTCGAATCGACGCGACCACTTCTTTAGAAAAGTGTACCCCCCCTCCCTTACGCAAAGGAGCATTCGTCTGCAGCGTGATTGTCTGAGAGCAAATCTGATTCCATCGTTCCACACACATTTTAAACAATTTTCATCTCCTTAAAGAGGTTTCCAAGAACTTAGGTCAATGAACTAACTAGTAGCAACCACAATGTAGTAGAATAAGTTTATTTGATTTGGTGGTGTTTTAAGTTCACTTTATGCACAGTAAGGCTAATCGGGACTGGACCTACAGTTTAAAGTGGGATCCGAACCACTTGTGCCTCCACCGGGTATCGAAGCCGGGACCCCTTGATTACAAGGCGACGATGCTACCACTGCGCCATCGGGAGGCCCGTAGAATAAGTTTAGAATGGTTTGAATTTCTGTGGTAAGGAAGATAATGTTTAGGCCTATAAGTTATAAACAATATACAGTAGACGCGATTGTCCGAGCTAATTGGGACCGAGAATGCCTCGGATACGGAAAAACTCGGAAAATACGGAGATAATGTGCTAATAGGTCGTAAATGACGAAACAACACTTAAAACTGTATAGTAATTATTTATTACTACTACAACATAAATGAGAAGATTATTACTTTTTCCGCTTAGAATAAGCCTACACAGACTTAAACACCACCGTAACAATCGGATACACCGACAATGTAACGAACACGTGCAGCGCGGATGGTGACTTGACTCCATAAACAAACAGGGGGTTGCGTTATGAAGCGCGATGTTTTCCAAACACTTCTTCGGTTTACCCGGAGCCACGGTTAATCGGGACTCTGTTAATCACGAGTCTACTGTACACTTTTTTTATTGGGTGAACTTAACATAGGTTCTTTCACCTTGCGGCTGCTGTTAAATTAGCAAGGGGGGTACAGGGGGTACAACTTGATTTACGGATTTAGGGGGTACAGTACCTCCCCTTCAAAAATTTAGGGGGGTACAATGTACCCCTGTACCCCCCCGTTCCTGCGCCACTGGTATAGACTATACTCTTTTGGTCAACAAATATCTGGTCACGCTAAGGGTGAACAATCGAACCATTCCATCCTCTTGATTATTCGTAAAATAAAACACACACAAAAAAGATGTTTCCATCAAATTTCTCCCTTTATGCACAGCGATCACGTGACCTCTGCTAACTGCGTTTGGAACAGAATGAGCGCCTTACGTTCGATATTCAGCAGGCGGTTGTCGGCTGGGAACGGTGGCGCGTTCCTGTAATCCAGCTTCCTGGAGGCCGGGAACTGTGGGTAGTGCATGCGATCCTGGTACACCAGGACGATAAACCGTAGTCACAGTGGACCGCGGTGTGCTGGAGTTGCAGCCAGCGTATAATGGAAACTTGGCATAATATTCGTATCATAAGTATATTACATGATCGAAGCTTTAGACTGAACCCAGTCCACCTTTAACATCGTGACGCTCGCTGCATTCGAAGCAGTTCCCTTATGGTTTTTGTCTCTTTGACGCAGTAGTGCCACCCTCGGTATTCTTATGATCCCCTGGTACCAGACTTGTTAATATAATTCATGAGCTCGTGTTATTTATGGGTTTACTTATCAATCTCTGCCCTGAGCAGCTGGTTGAAGGGTTGCAGTGGATGCGTTTGAATCCCACTGCCATCTGTTAGCGTTTGATGAAACTAGAACAGCAAACATTCGCTCAGACTTCCGCCTTGCATTTTGCCTGTATGTGACAATACAATGACCCTTTCTTTCTCTTTGGTACATTAATATTATCATTTATTATGTCGTCTTCATGCGTATTAATTGTAACGATGAGAATGAATCAAACATTAAACAGAATGTATTTTTATTTTGTGCATTTTGTTTCCGTTTTGGCTAGTTGTGACGATAAGAATGAATTTTAATTGGATTTGGATGAAATTGATGAAGAGGCAATCACAGCACAAACTCTCGGTGGTGTATTTAGTGACTCAAAAAAGTTTTAATTTTAGGGGGAGGGAGCATTTATAGCATTTTAAGCTGTCACACTATGCACACTGTATTTTTATTTACTTTTAGATATCTCTATATGGGGTAGGGGTACACTTTAATTAAAATGTCACGAGCAGCAATTGGGACCTCCCCCATGGCGCAGTGGTCGTGTCATTGCTTTGTAATCAAGGGGTCCCGGGTTCGATTAATATAATAGCTGCTTAAAAACTGCTATACAAAGACGTAATTTTTATTTTTAAAAAAGGGAGGGAGTGAGTTATTCATCCATTTATTTCAGTGATCAGAGCCTCCCAATAATTTTGACAAGTCTGCGCTGCTGGGATCGGAATAATATTATAAGGACTCTGGGTTATTTCCGTTCAACTGGCCTTGAGCAATCACTGCATTGGTAAGTCCTGACGACAACAATGTTCATGTAATATCTTGCAAGTTCTAAAACTTGCAGGACTACTTTCTCGGGAAAGTCACATCAAGCTACGCCTACAGATCTCACCGTCAGTGCAGTTAAATAAAGTGATTCGGTAAAAGAAAACTCTTCTTTCTTTTGTGACGTAAATCGAGAAACAAATGAAAATCGGTAATTTTGCACGGTGACGACATCGACTGAAAAACCGCCGGGCTAGCTGCAAGGTTCTTCCTGATGACGTAAACGAAAACAACCTTTCTTTATCTTCTTTCTTCCTTCGTTCAGCTTGCTTCGTGGCCAGAAATAATCGCAAAGTGCCCGTTTATTTCAACCCTATGCCACAGTTGTTTCGCAAAGAGAGAATGAAAAGATTATTGAAAGCGATTCTATCAAGTCAAAATAAATAAGATACTGATTTCGCAGCGTCATTCAAACTTTGAGCCCGTTTCGAAATCAGTTCTTCAAAATTGTTCTTTCTTTTTTTTAAAAAAATCTGGTGATGGCGATTTCGAACAATAATTAATAACACCTCCTGGGCCAACTAAGACAGTGTGCTTTATTGGAATAAATTTAAACTGGAATAAATAGTTATTTGCTTGGTTTTTCAAGGCCGATTTGTTAACTATGTTCTTTCTTCGTGCAGTAATTCACCCTCTCTTTATAAATAACATAAAACACTTTTTTTTTTAAAAAAAAAAACTATTTCTCTACTTTCCCGGCTAAACTAATGGTTAGGCTCTTACTGTTGTTGCGTAAGGTCCGGATTCGATCCACAGCCGACCTCTGTAGATATCACAGCGCCCCTGGTTCCAATGCCAGCCTGGATATGGTTCTTCTTTGCGAGTGTCCTTACTGTCCTTTCATCAATTTCATCATATTATCACTCACTCATCCTCATCGTTGCGATTAGCCAAAAGTGGAAGAAAAGCGACGCCAAATAACAAAAATTAAATCGATCCACAGATATTGACCCAGCATCGCGAGAACACCTGGCCAGTTATTTGAAATAACGTAGCGGGCTTCGGTCTTTAAAAAACCGATACTATAGGCGATTGGATTGGACGGAATCACCCCATCAAAAGTCACTTTCCACTGATTATTTTAATTCTGTTTTTTTATGTCTTAGTGAGCGCATGTATTGCAAGCCATATATATATATGTTTATTTGCATACCGGTTTGTTTGTTTTAAATCCATTTATATTCAGGCAGGCCAATTGGGACTGGATCTACCTCTCTCTTTCTGGCTCTATAGCCCTTGGTGAGCCTTGACGACATCCACAATCAGCTTCCATTCCACTCTGTCATCAATTCTTCTCCTCCATCATTTAATTTTCATCGTCAGCAAGTTTGCAGCGACGTCGTCTATCCATCGAAGTCGTGGTCTGCCCATTCTCAAGAAGAATGTCGAGAGAAAAAGTATAAAAGACGCACTCGAACTAAAGGGCAGGGTGTCTCCACTGGGAAACGAACCCCTTGATAACATGCGTTACTCAGGAGCGTTACCATTACGCCATCGGGGAGTCACATAAAGTAGTATCGTATGGGGAGCTACGAGTGAGTAGTGTAATCCGGTCTCGGAAATATCCTATAACGGCTGGAGGTTCGACGTGCTGACCCCACGTCACCCCATTATCGGTTGAAGAACTCCACACCTCTAGGTAGGATTGTGGGAAGGAGACTGGCAGTCGGAAGATAGGCGATGTCCCTTCCAGGGCTGTCGAGTCACGGATTATTATTATTATTATTATTATACACACGCACATTCAAAGTCCAGTAGTGTAGACATTAAAAAATGTTTTCGTTTGTATTTGCTTAATGTCTCTTATCTAACTCAGTAAATTAAGACTCTGAATATGGTTGATTATTACATGACCTAGCCGGGATTCGAACACAGAACCTTGAGCAACGACATTTCACGTTTCTGTGGTTATTCTCCAGTCAATTTAATCACTTCATCATTCATCCTCATCATCGCGATGAGGAAAAAGGTAAACAATGTTGAAACGCAATACAAAGTTGCTGAAAAACAATTCGCGGCGTACAGGATGTGGTGGTGGTCCCGTTGAAGCCACATGGTGGTTGGGATTCCACATTAAGCGTAGGTGCAGTTCCGATTAGCCTATCTGTGCATAAAGCTGATTTAAAAGATACCTTGACAAGGTTACAATTCCTTGCGATATGTTTCCGTACATTTCCAGTCAATTGTTGAAAGGAAATCGTTTCGAAAAGTCAACGTTCGCCGAGGCCGTGTGCTGACGAACTTTTCCTGGAAGTGAAGGAAAATAGGCGTCGCATCACTTGCGGTGATTCTTCTTTTCTATTCCTGCTGCTTTCTCCAAATGTGGAAGCCGAACCTGTCCTATGTAACTCGGTTATGCCTGTTGCATAGTTTCCACGGCAACAGGTGCGCCGTTGCTTTCGACTACCAGCATTGCGCCGTCCAAACCTTTAGAAGTGTAGCCAACTCTTATCTGCAGTTTGCTTCTTTGCGTTTATTGAGTTCTGCGAATATGCGTGTACGTTTGGTCTGCCTCGCAGACGACAGGAACGAAAGTATTTGGATCACTACAAGTCCTACTTTGTATTTCCCCTCTCCATGAGCGTAGCCAGAATTTTTTTTCGGGAGGGGCCAACTTTCTATGAAAAGGTGACGTGTTGGGAAATGGTTTGATTGATTGATTGATTGAGTTGGTGTTTTAAGTTCACTTTATGAACAGTAAGGCTAATCGGGACTGGGCCTACAGTTTAAAGTGAGATCCGAACCACTGTGTGCCACCGGGTACTCCTTGATTGCAAGCAGGGACGGCGCTACAAGGGTGCTAGGGGGGCTGAAGCCCCCCTGTACCCCCCAAGATTTTTGTAGTACAGTAGGTGCATTTTGACCGACAACTTAAAATTCCATTGAGGCAAGTACAATGTTCAAGTACATTTTCTAGTTCGGAGATCGCAAAGTTACTTTTAATACGATATGTTCTAAAATCAAGGGAAGGGGGGTAGATGCAGATATGCCTGGATAGCAGGGGCTACCATTTGATACTACGTAATGGGCCAATCATGAGGGTCAAACTTGTTACGAAATCTATTATCTGCCTCGTAGGTGGACGAAGTATTCAGTGGCAGTGAGATTGTTCTTTAATTGTTGGCATAAGCAGCTAAGCGTGTACATTATGAGGCTCCATAAATCGTATTGCAATATTTCTGAATAAATCTAACAGATGTGTAAAATGATTTTTTTTAAAAGTAGGACAACGTTCAACATCTAAAGAGCCGTCAATGTTATTTTCTGTTTGTTAGTTTCCCATCTGAGTACCGACAATGGTATGAGTGTTACCGCTGTTCTCTCATTGTTTTCATCGTTATATCTATCCTTATCGTTGCAAATATTTAAGAGGAAGAAATAGGACGTTAAGAAATCAAAGAGTACACAAAGTAACTAACTTAATTCTTAACATTTAACAATTGGAAATATTAAAGTTGGACCTCTTCGCCCTGCTTATCTAGCAGCAATACTGCTGCCTTGAAATTAAGGAGTCCCAGGTGCAATCCCCGGTGGAGGCACATATGATTAAGTGGCTCGGATTCCACTATAAGCTGTACGTCTCGTCCCAATTAGCTTCTGTGCTTAGCCCTTGAGTCTTTCCACAATATAGTGGATCCTAATACAAATCCAATCAAATAAACATTTTTGCATACGATGCAAAAATCAGCACGCTTGGGCAATTTCATAATTATTATTTGTGATGTTAGAAAACATTCTGCAGTATCGTCAAAGTAGCCAAATTTGATTCCGTGCAGAAGAATCAATCTTTGAAGCACATCTCGTAAAAATATTGATCCAATTCTGATCAATATTCAGAGCATAATATATTCTGGAATACAATTATAATCTTCAGCAGTCACTTTCCTAACCAAAATGCCCAGTGTAAGAGTTGCAACTACATATATTCATTGATTTTATGTCAATATATTTGTCTCGTAGTGGAGGTGGATTTGTAGTGAAAATATTTTTCTTCCTTGAGAGTGGCACGTCCTAAGTGGACGATATTTCTCACATCCTCCCCATGTTTAGGCCTAAGTTCTGAATTCCAGTCGTTGAACAAGAAAAGTAAGATTGGTTGGTGGTTGATTTGATGTTTTAAGTCCACTTTATGCACAGTAAGGCTAATCGGGACTGGACCTACAGTTTGAAGTAAGAAAAGTAAGAGGAAGAGGAAATGGTACCATTAATTCAGTTTCTATTCAAGGGTGTTTTCGCTTATTTGATGCCTACTTTATTAAGTTAGTGCCAGTTTTTTTAAGCATGAAAAGCTACAATCTTTATACGCTCCTTACTATTGTGATTTGGACAGTTTAGGGTCATGGAACACTATGAGGCAGAATGGAAGCCAAAATAAAAAACCTTCAGCAGCTTCTTGCAATGATTGAAACATTCAAAATTTCCTTTTACGAACTTTATAAGCTTTGTGTTATTGAAATGTTCAACGGTTGCTTGCAACAAACCGAAATCTAATTGGTGACGAGAGGTTGAGTGCTCTATCTGTTCCGTCCTTTGAAGAGCTTGCAAAATCTTTGGATTTAAAAAAGGTTGTAACTGCTCATAAAAACAGACTATCTTATCGTAGTTTCTTGCTGTGGCTCATTTTCTCATTTTAGCAACAAGTTAGTCACACTGTTTACATAGAAATAGTGTTACGTGTAGTATGTATAACAGCGAGTTGAAAATATAATGTAGAATGAATAGTAAGACTCTGATATTATTCCACTCAATAATGGCTTAGGAAAAGAAACAATATAATTATTACATTTTATTAGACATAAAAGATTCGTGCCTAAAAGTACTTTTGTATATGGGAACAAAATGCAATATCTCATTGATTTACCTTGAGTTCTGATTGCAAAATATGTAAAATTATACCCTAAAAGTATGAAGTAAGTACATTTTAGCCGGTATTAGTTAGCCCCCGAGAATTTGACTCAGAAATCTGTAGCCCCCTTATTTCAGGCTGGCGCCGTCGGGGAGGCCTGTTGGGGAATGGTTAGGGGAAAATGCAAGGTACTGTCACTAAGTATATGAATTATGATTACTGCATCTATTCAAATGTTTGGGTGGGCCAAATCTCCAAGAAAAAATGTGTTTGTATTCGCATTGTTATTACCTGATCGAAACGAGAATTTATTATAAAAATAATTCATTATACACATTCAAATGTTTCATTAAAAATGTGTTAAATTTTAGGCTCGGACCCCATGATGGATGGGTTAGTAGATAAAGTGCGCTCGGAAAGCAGATATCCTGAATTCATAGGCGTAGACTTCTTCCCAGAAGGGGGTTAAAAACACTTTCCCAGGAAGGGCAAGGAATATGTATTTCGAAATTGTGGCAGTGCTTTATTTGAATTATTTGAAAATGGGCGAATAACATTTTTTTATGTTCCAACTTATTATAAATTGGGGAGCTCCGAGTGAGTGAGCGTAATCCGGTCGAGACGACCTACTATAACGGCTGGGGATACGTCGGGCCGACCCCCCCACTATCCCACTACTGGTTGCAGATCTCCACGCTTAGAGGTGACGAAGGAAAGGGTGGGAGGGAGACCGGCAGTCGGTAGGTATGCCCAGGCCCTTCATGGGCTGTTGCGCAAAGGATTATTATTTATAATAAAGCACAATGACCCGCCAAAATATTTCACCACTCGTTTTCCAGGAGGGGCGAGCTCTCCCTTGCCCACCGGCTGGATAAGTCCAAGGCTTTCCATTTCCATCAGTAACTTTACACTTTCATTTAATTTTTTTCAGAAAATTTATCAATTAAATTTGGCAGTAGGTGGGCCGCGGCCACTTTCATACAAACTGATATTTAACACTTGCTCTCGTGTGATCTGCTAAATCCTGCATAGTTTTCGTTGGGATCGACGAAGAGTGGAGAACGATATCTCTGAGTTGTGATAAGAAGAGTTTCAGCAGTCCGCAGACATTTGATTAAAAAATATGAATTACATTGTTCTTGTATTGCATTAGTTTGTTGCTCCCGTTCTGATTTTTTTAAAATGTTGGTTGCTTCCAAACTGAAAGTTGGCCTTAAATAAGGAAAGATAATATAATTTTGAAAAATTTCGACTCCCCCCCTTTCCTAATCGTATAGCACTTAAAAATACCATGGCTGTACAAAAAGTATGTTGTTAAGGCTTCCTTTATTCTTGGTGATGTCTTTGGAAGATTTGTTAGTTATTGGTAAACGAACTATCCGGTATTTATGTTCCTTTACTTTTATTTTTTGTGTATATAAAAAAAATAGACTTTTGGATTCGGTATATAGTTTTGCCAATTTTGTATATATATATATATATATATATATATATATATATATATACTTGTTAGTAAAAATGTTATACAATTCTTACGTGAATTAGGTTTTATAAAAATCTTAATTCATAATGTAAGACGTAAATAAATAACGTAGTACATTCCGGAAGTTTTAAGTTATTGTAGCTATCGGGATCAGCGAAGAGAAAGGGAGAATGGAAATTTTGCTAGGAAAGTTACAGTTACAAATTTTGTAACCCGCATAAAACAATATGTAACAAACATGCTTAAGTGGCAGATAGGTTTCACAGCCCTATATTCGTCACGCAAATAGAATAGAAAAAATGTACGTCCTAGGTTCTAACCTGTCATAAGATGTACAGGAATGCAAACGCATGATGTAAAAAGAAACAAAAAAAGTAAATTAAGTTTTCGAATTGTGTATATCTTTTAAAAGGCCTGTGATGATCTTGTTCGGCCAACTATGAAATCTGATTCAGAGTTGGCAATCTTGTTCCGCGCACCTCGTTACCTCAGCAATTCTCACGCCGGCGCTCGTCCTGCCATCTGTTAGCGGAGGAATGAACTCGGTGAAATTTTGTTTCGGCTGGAAAGAGAGAGGACGTTGCCCTCTTTCATTTCTCCTGGTGCGATGTCCTTTCCTAACCCCAGACTGGAGAAAGTGGTGTAATAATGGTCTGCCAGCGAGATATACTCGCATCGTCACGCGAAAAGAAAGAAGAAAAAAATTACGGTTGAAAAAGCACTTACTTCCTAGCCAGGCGTGTTTTTTCTTTTTCTAAATATAATTTCAGCTACTTTCTACTCGTTGCCGTGGCGACCTGTAACGCTATCGCGCTCGATTTGTTTTTACTATTAAGTCAGATTTTTGGGGGGTGGGCGATGGAACGTGTTTTCGGCTATTTTCATCGCGTTTCCATGGCAACGAAGCCCTTTAACTCACGTGCCGTTTGCTTCTCGCCAAGCTGCAAGGATGATGGGCGTGCGTTCTACATTCATTTGACCATTGTATTTCGGAGTGTGGAGAGATTATACAAACTTCACTTCCTAAAATGTATTTTATTGGCATAACGAGGGTACTTTTTTGCGTTATAATCTTGTAATAGTGAATATTAAATCTAAAATTTGACTTTAGTCCAGCATTTTAATCCTGTGTGTTAAAGTTTCTTTTATCAATTTTCGAGTCATTGCTCCCTCATTTCTTAGAATATTATTTTGATTTTAATTTATGACATGAAATTTTTTAATATATTTTTATTACTGTTCTGGGTTATTTTTTTCCTATTCTAATCACCATATTTCATTTCATTTCCTTTTCATTTTCCAAATTATAAATCGCTGTTCGGTATTACCACCGGTATTATCTTCGTTGCTATTTTCTTATTGATGTAACAATTTGTAAATTTTTCATTTTTTTAAACACGCCATCCTAACGAAAGACACTTGCATTGACGCTAATCGGTACTGGACCTACAGTTTAAAGTGTAATCCGAGCCACCATGTGCCTCCACTGGGTATCGAACCCGGAACCCCTTGATTGCAAGGTGATGAAAATGTGTGTTTGAGTTTGATGACACAAACAGGGTATAGAAACTATTTGCCTGGTTGCTCGTGTGTTACGTTATGGGATATTTGAAACAACAATAACAATTATACATGAATGATATGATAAATAAGAAACTATTTACTTTTTATATAATTTATCTATCATTTCTGTTTTACATACAAAAATTAGCGAATTGAGTGATTGTTTTTTTTTGGCGATTTAAGATATTTTTTCTACTTGTGGTTTCATCGAGACAATAGGGATGAGATGATTAATGACATGTTGAAAGGATTTATCTAAATTTATTTTTTCGCAAACTTTTGTTTACCCGCAATATCATATAATTAGTATAAAGAGTGGGGCATGCGTTATAGGCTTTGGAGGAACGGGCTCCCTCCCATGTTCTTTGTTGTGAAGTTCGTTTACATTTGTCTCGAATGAATTAACTGAAAGTTGATGAATTATTCTGAATTTCAAATCAGTTTATCAGTCTCGGTGAAATCAAAACGGAATCATGTTCGTGTATGTAAGGAAGACTGTTTTTTACAGTTCACTCGTTGGTATGAAAAATTATGTTGTACTCCATTGTTTTCTGGCACTGCCTTTACTTAATTGAAGATTTCACGTTATCAACTTTCTCCTGCCGTTGATAGTTCAGGAAAACCTTCTCGAATATCACGTCCCCTCCTCTCCTCTCGATAATCATAAAAAGGGAGGAATGAAAACAGGTATTATCGAAACGCACTTCCAACATGCACACCCTCAAGGTGAACACGTACACTTCCCGTCCGGTGAAAGTGAATTGACGGACAGTTCGCAAACCGGAAGTACCTTGCATTCCACTTCCGGTTTGTGAGCCGAGGCTAGCATGCCTCGTTAAGAATTCGAACATCTTTCTTTTTAGCGTTTTCTTCTCCCGCCAACTTATCTGCTGTAATTATTTTCCCGCCTCTACATTACCCCTTCCCCCTCTCCCTCACCTTAAGCGCTTTTCGTAACAAACTTCCGCGCTTTGCAGAAAATTCCTACTCGCAGATAAAACGACCTCAAGGCTAGGACGTCGTCCCAGTTACGCCGGGACCGCAGTCACTTGTTTTCGCTATCTGGCATTACGTGCGTGCAATGCAACAGTCTTCCGTGCGCGCGTTTCCTATTGTTGCATGCTTATCGCTCGCGCTTCTCCTCAACAAAGCATCTTTCCTGAATTGCATTGTTGCTTTATCATTGAAAGTTTGTTGGGTAGAAAACAGCTGGAACCATTGTTAGACGAATTTATTTCTCCGCACAATGGATGTCGGTCCGGAAGAAGTGAAACGCAATTCTTCAACCTAGCCCGATAGAATCCGTCCTTGAACCTTACAATCACCACTTAACCAACAAAATAATAAAACAAAGAGTTTAACTCTAAACAAGAACATTAATTAATTCTACGGTTGAATCAAGGTGTTTGTGTCGGTCTTGGCCGATTTATTTATTCTGTTAATTAGTGTTCTGTTGTTAGGGGTATTTTTGTTGATCTCATGGCACCTGTGGTTGATATTCTGCCTCCCACTCTCACCCCCACCCTAAGGCGGCGATTGGGTTCTAAAACTGAGGAGTTTAATTTCCCTTGTTACACCCCAAAGTTGACCTGAAATTCACAAAACTTGACAATTAATCTTTATTTTGTCATAGTCATTAGATTTTTTTTCTTTTGACAACATTGCAGGCATTTATGAGTTGCCAATATTTTATCAACTACTATTTTTTCCTGTAGTCATTATTAAATATTTGTCAATGTATTTATTTCACCTTTGAATGTATTCTAATAAATTGTATTCTTTTCTTACAGCGATAACAGCATAGCTAATGTATTGGATCAAGTTCCAGAAACATCGTGATATATCAAGGTTAGTGGTTATCTTTTTCAATTGACAAATGTATTTAACTTATGGCGAAGGTTATTTTTTCTACTTAGTTTACAGTCAGAACAGAAAATGCTTTCAGTTTTTAATTGTTTGTTTTAAATACTTGCTATTGATGGTTCAAAACGGACTAATAGATCCATTCATATTAAGTTACATTATAACATGGAAGTTAAGTTACGTCAGATCTCATTTCATCATTCCCATTGAATTCTTACACAAGAGACAGACTTGATATGAAGATTCATCAAATGCTGAATTAATTATTGACTGAAAATTTGCTGCGGAACAAATAATACACATGTTGAAAATGGTATAACAATTCGTGAAAGGTATTAAAATATAAATCAGTCGAATCCTATTACTGAGAGTCACTTTTTTTTAAAAAAACTTAATGCTAAAGGACTTGGTCGCTAAAGGATTAGGTCGCCAAAGAACACGGTTGCTAAAGGACACGGTCGCTAAAGGACACGGTCGCTAAAGGATTTGGTCGTTATGGGACACGGTAGCTAAGTGACTCCGTCGCTAAAGAACATGGTTACTAATGGACACGATCGCTAAAGGACATGGTTGCTAAAGGATACGATCGCTAAAGGACACGATCATTAGAAAAGTTACACGGTCGCTAGAGGACAAGTTCGCCAAACGACATGGTCGCCAAAGGACACGGCCGCTAAAGGACTTGGTCGTTAAATTATATGATCGTTAAAGGACATGGTCGCCAAAGGACACGATCGTTAAAGGACATGGTCGCTAAAGGACATGGTCGCCAGAGGACGCGGTCGCTAACGGAAATGGTTGCTAAAGAATTTTGTCGTTAAAGGACATGGTCGCTAGAGAGCTCAAATTGGTGTCACTCTCTTCTGCATTTAATGGGCTTTAATTTGAAATGCAACATGACTGTGGTATTTGAATTTTGTAATTTTTAAGAAACTTAAAAAAAAATTGAATATCTCAAAAACACCATTTTTTATTTTCTTAAAAAAAATATATGATTTGAAGACATCAATTGACTATTTGTGTGCAAAATTTCATAATGGGACGGCAATGGGTTCCTATGGAAATTACATTTTTGTATTGTAACGTGTGAGAAATTTGCTAAATTTGTTAACTTCCATGATAAAACCACAACTATATACTGAGTGATTGATGTTGAAGTCTTCATATTAGTCTATTTTATAATATTTGGAGTACAAATAACATGAAAATACCTAAAACTTATCACTTTTAATATTAGGTAAGCAAATTGAAAATGTACGAGTGGAAGTCATTAAATAACAGGAATTTTATTCTAAACTTCATGGAGATTTATGCACAATGAAAATTTGTGTTTCGGAATTCAAAAAGGATCGTTAGCAACACGCCATAAAGGTGTCGTGACTATCGAATAGTATGCGCCTGCGCAGTAGCTCGTACAGAATGGCCGCTCCACTATTGACTTGCACCATAGAAGAGCAACAAAGTGTTATTCGTTTTTTGTGGTCAGAGGGAGTGAAACCTTCTGAAATCTTCAGCAGAATGAAGGTTCAGTACGGAGACAATTGTTTAAGTCAGTGGAGAGTGTATGAATGGGTGAAAAGAATTAAAGACGGAAGACGAAATGTCACTGATGAACACCGAAGTGGGAGGCCAGTTTGCGTGGCAACTAAGGTAGTGAAACAGTAGATCTATCAGCGAATCCGGTAATTTAGTACACTCTCCCAAACAAATGTATCCGTACTGAACCTTCATGCTGCTGTACATTTCAGCATAGGCGTGCGCAGACCTTCTGATTAGGGGGGAGGGGCTTTGATGAAAGTTTATTTGGAGAAAGAAAAACCACATCTCATCTCACGGTTCTATTGGATTGATGGGTATGCAACAGGGGCGTTTATAGAGTGTGTCCGGAAACACTGAAAATAACTGTTAGAAGAATGCAAACTTCCGAGGCACCTATGTTCTTTGCCCCCCTCCATTATTTCCCCCTAATTTACTTCATACAGCAGATTAAAAAAAACTGCACATAATATGTTCATTTCGTATAGTGATGGCCTTTAGGGGGCGGTTGCTCCCTCACTTTTTATTTCTATACTATAGCCTCTTAATGCTAAGCTTTTTTTTTGTACAAAGAAAAGTAAACTGCCCTTGCCCCCTCCCCACTTTTGTCACGCAATCGCTGCTACCGATTTCTAATGTATGGGCAATTTATTTTCCAAACACTTAGGTAACGAAACTAACGAATAAACTGTATGCGAGTGTTAATAACAAGAAATTTGCTAGAGAACGAAGTTGGATAGTTCAATTACATAGGAAATAATGCACCTTCCGTAGTTGCTTGGAACTTTCGTCAGCTTGAAAATACTTAATTATGAAAATACCATAATGCCATTTAATAACGGTGATAAGATTCGTCTGCTCTAAATTCCTAAGCAAGAGTATTAGAGGGGACGACTGTCCTTTTGGCCTCCCGTTTGCACGCCTATGGATTTCAGAAGGTTTCACTCCCTCTGACCACAAAAAACGAACAACACTTCGTTGCTCTTCTACGGTGCAAGTCAACAGAGGAGCGGCCATGCTGTACGAACTACTGCGCAGGCTCATACTGCTCGATCGTCACGACATCTTTATAGCGTGTTGCTAACGATCCTTTTTGAATGTCGAAACACAAATTTTCGTTGTGCATAAATCTCCATGAAGTTTAGAATAAAATTCCTGTTATTTAATGACTTCCCCTCGTACATTTTTCAATTTGCTTACCTGATATTAAAAGTGATAAGTTTTAGGTATTTTAATGTTGTTTGTACTCCAAAAAATACAAAATAGACTAATATGAAGACTTCAACATCAACCACTCAGCATATTGTTGTAGTTTTATCATAGGAACCCATTGCCGTCCCATTATGAAATTTTGCACACAAATAGTCTATTGCTGTCTTCAAATCATATATTTCTTTCAAGAAAATTAAAAACGTTTTTTTTTTTGAGATTTTCAAGAAAAAAAATTCAAGTTTCTTAAAAATTAAAAAATTGAAATACCACAGTCATGTTGCATTTCAAATTAAAGCCCATTAAATGCAGAAGACAATGACACCAATTTTAGCTCTAGGTCAAATAGTTTTCGATATACAGCTGTTTAAAGATTTCAAAATGTCATCAAATTTTGGGATTTTTGCTTCTTTGAAAGTCAACAACTCAAAAACTAAGAGCCGAAAAAATCTGAAATTTGGCAGTTTTCGTCAACTTTACTGGTATTTCCACTGCACCAAAAATGTTTAATTTCTGAGATGTCAAGGTTCAGACCCTGGTTGATTTGGCATGGAATGACCCAAACGTGATTAGGAACGAGTTAAAGTAATGAATTAGTTGGTTAATAACAGTTGGGCTGAAAAGTTCGTAGGCTGACTCATAGATGGCGTTACTAGAATTAAATCCATGTGATTTTTACTTAGTACTAACCTTCAAAAGATACGTGTATAAATTTCACAGCTGCCGGATAATTAGATCGTGAGATATAGCATTGTGACTGAAGCAGCTTTTGTTATTGTGAAAAAATGGATAAAAAAGAATTTCGTGTGTTAATAAAGCATTGCTTTTTGGCGAAAAAAAATACTGTTGAAGCCAAGGCTTGGCTTGATAAACATTATTCGGACTCTGCACCAGGAAAATCAACCGTTGAGAAGTGGTTTGCTAAATTTAAACGACGCGAAATGAGCATCGAAGACGATGCACGCAGTGGACGCCCCAAAGAGGCTGTTACCGACGAAAACATCAAAAAATTCCACAAAATAATTTTAAATGATCGTAAAGTGAAGTTGATCGAGATAGCTGAGACTTTAAAAATATCAAAGGAACGTGTTGGACATATTGTGCATGAATATTTGAACATGCGAAAGCTGTGTGCAAAATGGGTGCCGCGCGTGCTCACAATCGATCAAAAGCAACAACGTTTTGATGATTCGGAGCAATGTTTAGCGATATTCAACCGTAATAAAATTGCTTCCCCATCCACCATATTCTCCAGATCTGGCCCCCAGTGACTTTTTCCTGTTTGCAGACCTTAAAAGAATGCTCGCTGGAAAGAAATTTAGCACTGATGAAGAGGTAATCGCCGAAACTGAGGCCTATTTTGAGGCTAAAGAAAAATCGTACTATAAAAATGGCATCGAAAAATTGTATGACCGCTATAATCGTTGTATCGCCCTCGAAGGCAACTATATTGAATAATAAAATCGAATTTTGTCAAAAAAATATTTTTTACTATGTTAGCCTACGAACTTTTCAGCCCAACTGTTATATTATGTTTCCCCTTTTCCCCCACCTCGTTGTAAGGTACCAAGGTGTAAATTATTTTTGCAAGTTGAATTTGTTATTTAAAAAAAAATCCCCATCCCCAAAAATTTGAATTGAATTACGAATGATGTATAATATACCAGCACATAATTCTAATTTAGAATATAAACTTTCATTAATAAATGTATAATGGCATGACAGATAAGATGGAATAAACTTGATGTGACAACAGTGGAATCCGTTTTACAGAATGTGGTGAATTTAAACATCACGGAAATGCCTTTTTAAATAATAATTATGTGTTGTAAAAAACAAAAAGAAATATCAAGAAATGTCAAATCATTGGTATATATAACAAATCTTATTCTGTCAGCAAAGTCTTCGGAACTGGTGGTGATATACGTATCAACTTCACATTTGGCAAACAGGCAAATACTATTTTCATTTGTTTTCTAACACCAAACTATATTGATTTGTGTTAGCATCTAAAAGCCGTTTTTCACAATTTCGTTCGGTAAAGGTACTGGTAAAGGGAAAGTATGGTAGATTATCGCGGTTGCAAAATCAACCCAGCTCGAAATCACATAATATAATCAATCATCTTTCCATTCTTGTCATTATAATAAACTTAGACGCGGAAGAGAGCGCTGTTAAGTAACCTTAGTAAAGTATGTTGCTTGAATTAGCTGAGTTTCAGCCAGGGCCGTATACAAAAATAATGGATGGGGTTCAGCCAAGGATGGCACAGTTTCAATAGTTATAATATACGGCAATTACTATTTATTATTAACAAAGAGTAAATTATATCCAACAAATTTTCTCTCTAAACAGTTTGAATGTAAATATTAGCTTGATATAGGCCTACATTAAATGTATTAAGCGTTGCAATATTGTTTTTATATTTAACATTAGCCGATCTCCATGGCGGAGTGGTTAGCATATCGCGCTACGACGCCAGGTGTCCAGGGTTAGAATCCAGGCCTGGGCATGGATGTTCCTTGTGAGTGTCGTTTCATCATATCATCACTCATCCTCAGTGACGTGTGATGACCTCGGTACTTGCGTACTTCGATATGACAAATTCTTTAAAACATCGCGTATGTCCCCGCCTCCACACACACATATTCCGACGACAGTGTTGTTCTAATGCACACCAAAGAATTTCGATAATTTAGCAAGAAAACCAAAAGACAGGGATCCTAAAAGACATGACACATGCATGCTAATAAGCATGGTCGCCAAAGCACATGGTCGCTAAAGGCCTAAAGGACATGGTAGCTAAAGGATATTTGAAATATCGTCATACAGGGTGTTCTTTAAATGTTTCCAGACGAGGTTGCACATTTTTTGATGAATTTACGTTTAATGAATTAATGCTATGTAATCAAAATTGATCGCACTTTGCTTTATCGTGATTATATGTTTGAAAGCCTGACCTTTTGTCTATCGGCTTGGTTCTCTTATGAGACAGAAGTGACACGTAATAACGCGTCATACACTTCTAAAAGTAGTCACTTGTAATCTACTTGGACGGGGTATAGTTTTTGAGATCCGCGGCCTTGTGCACGACTTTCCTTTGATGTTATTAACTACCCACCTAGTACGTTACAGGCTCAACGACATGGTCGCTATAGGACGTGAACGATAAAAGCAATGGTCGGAGAAGAACTTGGCCGTTATAGACATGATCGATAAAGGACATGGTGCCTAAAGGGCATAGTCTCTAAAGGAGATTTTCACTGAAGGATATTGTCGTTAAGGATATAGTCGCTAAAGGCCGTGGTCATTAAAGGGCAATAAAGAACATTAAAGTTAAAGGATATAGTCGTTAAAATACAAGGTCGCTAAATGACATGGACGATAAAGGACATGGTCACTACTAAAAGACATGGTCAGTAAAGGACTTGGTCGCTAAAGGACATGGGTCGCTAAAGGACATGTTCGCCAATGGACAAGGTCGCTAAAGGTTTTGGTTGCCAAAGAAGATGTTCGCCAAAGGACACGGTTGCTAAAGGACACGGTCGCTAAGGGAGACGGTAGCTAAGTGCCACGGTTGCTTAAGGACATGGTTGCTAAAGAACACGATCGCCAAAGGACTTGGTCGCCAAAGGACTTGGTCGCCAAAGAAGATGTTCGCCATAGGACACGGTCGCTAAAGGACACGGTAGCTAAATGACATTGTCGCTAAAGGATTTGGTCGCTAAGGGACTCGCTAGCTAAGTGACACGATCGCTAAAAGACATGGTTGCTAAAGGACACGATCGCTAAAGGAGACGATCACTAAAGGACATGGTCGCAAAAGGACACGTTCGCCAAAGGGCACGGCCTCTAGAGGAAATGTTCGCTAATGGAGACGGTCAAGTAAAGGACACGATCGCTTAAAGCACACGGTCGCTAATGGACATGGTTACTAAAGGATATGGTCGCTAAAGGATATGTTCGCCAAAAGACATGTTCGCCAAGAGACTTGGTCGCTTAGGATACAGTTGCTAAAGAATATTTTCGCTAATGATTTGGTCGCCAAAGGACTAGGTCTCCAGTGGACATGTTCGCTAAAGGACACGAGCGCTGAAGGACACGATCACTAAAGGACGATTGCTAAAGGACGATTGCTAAAGGACGTGGTCACTAAAGGACACGATCGTTAAAGAACTTGGTCGCCAAAGGACTTGGTTACTGAAGGACATATTCGGTAAAGGACATATTCCCTATTTAACTTTGTCGCTAAAGGACATGGTTGGTATAGGATATGGACGATTGGCCTCCTCGATGGCGCAGTGGTAGCGCCACCGTCTTGTAGTCAAGGGGTCCCGGGATCGATACCCGGTGGAAGCCCATAGTGTGTCGGATCCCACTTTAAACTGTAGGTCCATTCCCGGTAAGCCTTATTGTGCATAAAGTGGGCTTAAAATACTAATCCATAAATTCATATATTCATACAGAACATGGACGATAAAACATAAGGTCTCTGAAGGACATAGTCGCTAAAGAACATAGTCGGTAACGGACATGGTCGCTAAAGGACACGATCACTAAAGGACGATGTCGCACACGATCGATAAAGGACTTGGTCGCGAAAAGACTTTTTCGCCAAACAACATGGTCGCCAAAGGACACGGTCGGCAAAGGACACGGTCGCTAAAGGACACGGTCGCTAAAGGACTTGTTCGCCAAAGGACACGGTCGACAATGGACACGGTCGCTAAAGGACTTGTTCGCCAAAGGACACGGTCGACAAAGGACACGGTCGATAAAGGGCACGGTTGCTAAAGGACATGTTCGCCAAAGGACACGGTCGATAAAGGGCACGGTCGCTAAAGGACTTGTTCGCCAAAGGACACGGTCGACAAAGGACACGGTTGCTAAAGGACACTGTCGCTAAAGGACTTGTTCGCCAAAGGATACGGTCGACAAAGGACACGGTCGATAAAGGGCACGGTCGGTAAAGGACTTGTTCGCCAAAGGACTTGTTCGCCAAAGGACACTTTCGCTAAAGGACACGGTCGCTAAAGGACTTGTTCGCCAAAGGACACGGTCGCTAAAGGACTTGTTCGCCAAAGGACACGGTCGACAAAGGACACGGTCGCTAAAGGACACGGTCGCTAAAGGACTTGTTCGACAAAGGACACGGTCGATAAAGGGCACGGTCGCTAAAGGACTTGTTCGCCAAAGGACACGGTCAACAAAGAACACTGTCGATAAAGGGCACGGTCGCCAAAGGACTTGTTCGCCAAAGGACACTTTCGCCAAAGGACACGGTCGCTAAAGGACTTGTTCGCCAAAGGACACGGTCGATAAAGGGCACGGTCACTAAAGGACTTGTTCACCAAAGGACACGGTCGACAAAGGACACGGTCGATAAAGGGCACGGTCGCCAGAGGACCTTATCACTAAAGAACACGGTCGCTAAAGGACACTATCATTAAAGGACAATCGCTAAAGAACTTCGTAGCTAAAGGACACGGTTGCTAAAGGACACGTTCGCTAAAGGACACTTTCGCTAAATGACACTGTCGTTAAAGGACATGTTCGCGAAAGGATTTTGTCGCTAAGGGACAGGGTAGCAAAGTGACATGGTCGCTAAAGGACTTGTTCGCCAAAGGACACGGTCGATAAAGGACTTGTTCGCCAAAGGACACGGTCGACAAAGGACACGGTCGATAAAGGGCACGGTCGCTAAAGGACTTGTTCGCCAAAGGACACGGTCGCCAAAGGAGACGGTCGATAAAGGGCACGGTTGCTAAAGAACACGGTCGCTAAAGGACACTATCACTAAAGGACAATCGCTAAAGAACTTGGTCGCTAAAGACATGGTTGCTAAATGACACCATCGCTAAATCACACGATCATTAAAGAACATAGTCGCTACAGGACCTGGTCTATAAAGAACATAATCGGTAAAGGATATGGTGGCTAATGCACATTGTCGGTAAAGGACTTGGTCGCTAAAGAACTTGGTCTGTAGAGGGCATGGTCGCTAAGGGACTTGGACGCCAAAGGACATGTTTGGTAAAGTACATGGTCGCCAAAGGAAATGGTCTGTAACTGACTTGGTCCGTAAACAATATGGTCCCTAAATGACATATTCGCTAAAGAATCCGGTTGCTAAAGGACTTGGTCGCTAAATGACATCGACGATAAATGCCATGATCGGTAAAGGATATGGTCGCCAAAGTACAGGGTCGGTAAAGAGAATGATCTCTGAAGAACTTGGTCTGTGTAGGGCATGGTTGCCAAAGGACATGTACACTGAAGGACATGGTCGCTAAAGCAGATGGTCGCCAATGGAAATGGTCGCTAAATCACCTGTTCTGTAAACAACATGGTCCGCTTAAGGACATGGTCGCTAAAGGACACGATCCCTAGAGAGCATGGTCACTAAAGAACATTATTCCTAAAGAGCATGCTCGCCAAAAAACATGATACCTAGACAGCATGGTCGCTAAGGACTTGGTCGCTAAAGGACACGGTTGCTAAAGGACATATTCGGTAAAGGACGTAGCTCTAAATCACATGGCCATTATAGGACATGGAGTCTAAATGACATGATCGGTAATGGGCATGGTCGCTAAAGGACATTTTTGCTGAAGGACATGATCGCTAAAGATCATAGTCGGTAACGGACATGGTCGCCAAAGGACACGGTCGTGAAAATACAAGGTCGTTAAATGACACTGTTGCTAAAGGACACGGCTGCTAAAGGACGTGGTCGCCAAATTGCAGGGTCGGTAAAGTGCATGATCTCTGAAGAAGTTGGTCTGTATGGTCGCTAAAGGACTTGGTTGCTAGAAGATATGGTTGATAGAGGACACGGTTGCTAGAGGATATGTTCGCCAAAAGACATTGTCGCTAATCGAGACGATTGCTAAAGGACATGGTCGGTAAGGGACATTGTCGCTAATGGACATGGTCGCTAATGGGCATGGTCGCTAATGGGCATGGTCGCTAATTAGCATGGTCGCTAAAGAACATTGTTGCCAATGGACATGGTCGCTAGAGGACATTCTTGCTAAAGTACATGGAGGCTAAAGGTCATGGTCGATAATGATAAAAAAAGGTAAAGTGCTCCCCTGTGTATAGCACCACGCCATGAAGGCGTATAGGGGGTGTGGGGGTAACGCCCCACACTTTCTTGATCCTGTCGTAGTTGGGGGTGATGTGATCAGCATCACGCCCCTGACCGCCTTTACCCCCCAGGATTTCTCCCAGGTACCCATGTTATTCGACGCTGGGTGGGCGCCGGGGCCACTTTCAACGTTAGAAAAGTTCCCGGATTTGAACCGGCCGGGAATCGAACCCGGGACCTTTAGCATGGTATCAGACGCGTGGACGATAAAGGATATTGCTGGTTAAGGACATGATCGGTAGAGGACTTGGTCGCTAAGGGACATGGCCACCAAAGGACATTTTCACTAAAGGGTATCGCCAAAGGGCATGGTCGCTAAATGAAATGGTCACCAAATAACATGGTCGCAAGGAGACATGGTTGCTAAAGGAAATGGTCGGCAATGGACAAGGTTGATAATGGACATGGACGCTAAAGGACACGATTCCTAGATAGCGTGTATGCTAAAGAACACGGTCGCTAAAGGACATGGTCGTTAAAGTACACGGTTGATAAAGAACATGGTTGCTAAAGGACAAGGTTGCTAAAGGACTTGTTCTCTAAAGGACATGGTCAGTAAGGGACATATACGCCAAAGGATACGATAGTCAAAGGACTTGGTAATTAAGATACACTGTTGCTATTAGCCACGATTGCTTAAGGACATGGTCGGTAAAGAACATGGTGACTAAAGGAGTTGGTCGTTAAAGGACACGTTTGCTAAAGCACATGGTCGTTAAAGAACACGGTCGTTAGAATACAAGATCGCTAGAGCACGGATTCTGAAGGACACAGTTGCTAAAGAACATGGTCGCTAAATGATTTGTTCTCTAAATGACGTGGTCAGTAAGGGACATATACGCCAAAGATACGGTCGTTGAATGACTTTGTATTTAAGATACACGGTTGCTATTAGCCACGATTGCTTAAGGACGTGGTCGCTAAAGAACATGGTCGCTAAAGGACACGATTCTTAAAGAAGATAATCGTTAAGGGACATGTTCACCATAGGACATGGTTGGTAAAGGACATGGTCGCCAAAGGAAATGGTCGGTAAATGACCTGTTCTGTAAAAACTTAGTCGCTTAAGGACATTGTCGGTAAAGGATATGGTCGCTAAAGGACACGATTCGTAGAGAGCATGTTCGCTAAAGGACATGATTCCTAAAGAGCATGGTCCCTAAAAAACATGATACATAGACAGCATGGTCGCTAAAGGACACAGTCGCTAAAAGACACGGTTGTTAGAGAACATGGTCGCTAAAGGACATTGTCGCTAATGCAGACGTTTGCTAAAGGACATATTCGGTAAAGAACGTAGTCGCTAAATCACATGGCCATTATATTACATGGAGACTAAAGGACGTGATCGGTAATGGGCATGGTCGCTAAAGGACATTGTTGCTAAGGGACATGGTCGCAAAAGGACGTGTAGCTAGAAAACGTTGTGGGTAAAGGACTTGGTCGTTAATAGGCACAGTCGGTAAAGTACATGGAGAATAAAGGACAAGGTTGCTGAAGGACATGGTCGCTAAAGAATATAGTCGGTAACGGACATGGTCGCCAAAGGACACGGTCTTTAAAATACAAGGTCGTTAAATGACACTGTCGCTAAAGGACACGGCCGCTAAAGGACGTGGTCGTCAAAGTACATGGTCGGTAAAGTGCATGATCTCTGAAGAAGTTGGTCTGTATAGGGCATGGTCGCCAATGAACGTGGACACTAAAGTACATGGTCGCCAAAGGTAATGGTCGGTATGGTCGGTAAATGACCTGTTCTGTAATCAACATGGTCGCTTAAGGACATGGTCGGTAAAGGACATTGTTGCTAAAGGAGACGATCCCTAGAGAGCATGGTCACTAAAGGACATGTTTCCTAAAGATCATGGTCGCTAAAGGACATGATTCCTAAAGAGCATGGTCGCCAAAGGACATTGTCGCTAATGAAGACGATTGCTAAAGGACATGGTCGGTAAGGGACATTGTCGATAAAGGACATGGTCGCTAATGGGCATGGTCGCTAAACAACATTGTTGCCAAGGGGCATTGTCGCTAGAGGACATGGTGGCTAAAGGACAAGGTCGCTAAAGTACATGGAGGCTAAAGGTCATGTTCGATAATGATATTAACGATTGTTGGTTAAGGACATGATCGGAAGAGGACTCGGTCGCTAAGGGACATGATCACCAAAGGACATGGTCGCTAAAGCATATGATCGCCAAAGGGCATGGTTGCTAAATGAAATGGTCACCATATAACATGGTCGCCAGAAGACATGGTTGCTAAAGGAAATGGTCGGCAATGGACATGGTCGTCGCTAAAGGACACGATCCCTAGATAGCGTGGATGCTAAAGAACATGGTCGCTAAAGGACATGGTCGGTAAAGGAATTGGTCGCTAAAGGACACTGTCGCTAAAGAACACGGTTGCTAAAGGACATAGTCGTTAAAGGACTAGTTCCCTAAAGGACATGGTGAGTAAGGGACATATACGCCAAAGGATAGGATCGTCAAAGGACTTGGTAATTAAGATACACGGTTGCTATTAGCCACGATTGCTTAAGGACATGGTCGGTAAAGAACATGGTGACTAAAGGAGTTGGTCGTTAAAGGACACGATTGCTAAAGAACATGGTCGTTAAAGGACATGTTCGCCAAAGGACACGGTCGTTAGAATACAAGGTCGCTAGAGGACACGGTCGCTGAAGGACATTGATGCTAATGGACATGTTCGCTAAAGGTTCCGGTAGCTAAGGGTCATGGTTGCTAAAGGGCATGGTCGCTAAATGACACCGACGATAAAGGACGTGTTTGGTAACTGACATGGTCGCCAAAGTACATGGTCGGTAAAGGGCATGGTCGCTAAAGAACTTGGTTCGCTAAACCACATGGACGCCAATGGACACGGTTGGTAAAGGAGATAGTCGGCCAAAGGAAATGGTCGGTAAATTACCTGTTCTGTAAACAACATGGTCTCTTAAGGACATGTTCGGTAAAGGATATGGTCGCTAAAGGACACGATCCCTAGAGAGCATGGTCGCTAAAGGACATGATTGCTAAGAAGCGTGGTCGCTAAAGAACATGATACCTAGACAGCATGGACGCTAAAGGACTTGTTCGCTGAAGGACACAGTCGCTAAAAGACACGGTTGTTATAGGACATGGTCGCTAAAGGACATTGTCGTTAATGCAGACGTTTGCTAAAGGACATATTCGGTAAAGGACGTAGTCGCTAAATCACATGGCCATGATAGGACATGGAGTCTAAAGGATATGATCGGTAATGGGCATGGTCGCTAAAGGACATTGTTGCTAAAGGACGTGTAGCTAGAAGACGTAGTCGGTAAAGGACTTGGTCAGTAAAGGACTTGGTCCGAAAAAGAACTTGGTCACTAAAGGATTTGGTCGCTAATGGACATAGTCGGTAAAGGACATGGACGATAAAGGACAAGCTCCCTGAAGGACATAGTCGCTAAAGAACATAGTCGGTAACGGACATGGTCGCTAATGGAAATGGTCGCTAACGGACATAGTAGGTAATGGACATGGTCGCTAAAGGTCTTTTGGAAACCCTGTCCTTTTATTACGCTGCCTATCGGACACCCTGTTCTTTGACGACGCTCTCTGTCGGAGACCCTGTCCTTTGGCGACGCTGCCTTTCGGAGACCCTGTCCTTTGGCGTCGCTGCCTTTCGAATACCCTGTCCATTTGCGATCTTTCGGAGATCTTTTGTTTGGGCGACGCTGTCTTTCGGAGACCCTGTGCTTTGTCGACGCTGCCATTTGAGAACCTGTCCGTTGACGACGCTGTCTCTCAGAGACCATGTCCTTTGGCAACGTTGCCTTTCGGTACACTGTGTTTGGACGGCGCTGTCTTTGGAAGACTCTGTCCTTTTGCGACGCTGCCTTTCGAAGATCCTGGCCTTTGGTGACGCTATCTTTCGGAGACCAAGGTTTTTGTGACGCTGCCTTTCGGAGACCCTGTCTATTGGCAACGCAGCTTTTCGGAGACCCTGTCTTTTGGCAGCGCAGCGTTTCGGAGACCCTGTCCTTTAGCGTCGCATCTTTCGATGATTTTCTCTTTCGGCGAAGCTGTCTTTCGGAGACCCTGTCGTTTGGCGACGCTGCCATTTGGAGACCCTGTGCTTTGGCCAAATTATCTTTCGGATACCCCATGTTTTGGCGACTCTGCCTTTCTGAGAACCTGTCCCTTGACGACGCTGTATCTCAGAGACCCTCTCCTTTGGCAACGTTGCCTTTCGAATACACTTTCTTTGGGCTACTCTGTCTTTCGGAGACTCTGTCTATTCGACGCTGTCTTTTGGAGACCATGTCCTGTGGCAACTAAGTCTATCGGACACCCTGCCTTTTGGAGAACCTGTCATTTGGTGACCCTGTCATTCGGAGACCCCATTCTTTGGCGACGCTGCCTTTCGGTGAATCTGTCCTTTGGAGACTCTGCCTTTCCTATACCCTGTCGTATCTTGGTGACTATGCCATACGGATACCCTGTCCTTTGTCGACGGTACCTTTCGGAGACTCTGTCCTTTGTCAACGCTGCGTCTCGTAGACCCTGTTTTTGGGTGACGCTGTGTTTCGGATAACCTTATTTTTTGGCCACGCTGGATTTCGGAGACCCTGTCTTTTGGTGACGCTCTCTTCGGAGACCCCATCCTTTGGCGACGCTTCCCTCCGAAAATGTGTCCCTTGGTCATGCTTTCTTTCGGGAACCCTGTCTTTTGGTGACGCTCTCTTCAGAGACCCTATCCTATGCCGACGCTTCCTTTCGGATACCGTGTCCTTTGGCCACGCTGCCTTTCGGAGACCCTTTTCTCTTCCGATGCATCCTTTTGGAGACCCTGTCCTTTGGCAATTCTACCTTTCGGAGAACCAGTCCTTTGAGGACGCTGTTTTTCGCAGACCCTGTTCTTTGGCGACGCTGCCTTTCGGAGACCTAATTCTCTGGCGACTCTACTTTCCAGAGACCATGTCCTTTGGCGACGCTGTCTTTCGAAGATCCTTACTGCCGTTTGAGATCTTGTTCTTTAGCGATGTTACCCTTCGGAGACCCTGTCTTTTGGCACCGCAGCGTTTCGGAGACCCGGTTGTTGGGTGACACTGTCTTTTGGCGGCGCTGCCTTCCGGAGACCCTGTTTTTTTGTTTTTTTTTAGCGACGCTCTCTTTCGGAGACCCTGTCTTTTGGCGACGCTGCCTTTCTGAGACCCTGTCCTTTTGTGAAGCTGTCTTTCGGAGACTCTGTCCTTTGGCTGACGCTGCCTTCCGGAGAACCTGTCATTGTCGGCGCTGCCTTCCGGGGACCTGCTCCTTTTGCGACGCTGCTATCGGATACCCTGTCATTTGGTGACACTGGATTTAGGAAACTCTGGCGACACTGTCTTTCAGAGACCCTGTCCTTTGGGAACGCCGCTTTTCGGAGACCCTGTCCTCTTGCGATGTTGCCTTTTGGAGACCATGTCTTTGGCAACTCAGCCTACCCTTTGGCGTCTCTGGGTTTCGGATATCCTCTCCATTTGTGACCCTGTTCTTTGGCGACGTTTCCATTCGGATACAGTGTACTTCGGCGACGCTGTCTTTCGGAGATCTGTCCTTTGGTTTTGAGACACTGTCTTTTGGCGACGCTGCCATTCGGAGACCCTCTCTTTTGGCGTCGCTGCCTTTCGGAGACGCTGTGTTTCGGAGACCCTGTAATTTGGGGACGCTGCCTTTTGGAGTCCCTGTCTTTTGGCGACGCTGCATTTCGGAAAACCTACCTTTGACGACGCTGTCTCTCAGAGACTCTCTCCTTTGACAACGTTGCCTTTCAGAGACCCTGTCTTTTGGCGACACTCTCTTCGGAGACCTTATCCTTTGGCGACGATTCCTTCGGAGACAGTGTCCCTTGGTCATGCTCTCTTTCGGAGACCTTCGCTGCCTTTCAGAAACCCTGTCCTTTGACTACGCTGCCTTACGGAGATTCTGTTCTCTTCCGACGCATTCTTTCGGAGACCCTGTCCTTTGGCGACTCTACCTTTCGGAGAACCAGTCCTTTGGGGACGCTGTTTTTCGCAGACCCTGTTCTTTGGCGACGCTGCTTTTCGGAGACCCTGTCCTTTGGTGACTCTACTTTCCAGAGACCATGTTCTTTGGCGACGCAGTCTTTCGAAGATCCTCACCGCCTTTCGGAGACCCTGTTCTTTAGCGATACTGTCTTTCGGAGACTCTGTCTTTTGGCACCGCAGCGTTTCGGAGACCCTGTCTTTGGGAGGCGCTGTCTTTCGGAGACCCTGTCTTTGGGCAACGCTGCCTTTCGGAGACCCTGTTTTTTGGCAACGCTGCCTTGCAGAGACCCTGATTTTTGGCGATGTTCTCTTTCGGAGGCCCTGTTCTTTGGCAACACCGCCTTTGAGAGACCATGTCTTTGGGCGACGCTGTCTTACGAAGACCCTGTTCTTTTGCGACGTTGCCTTTGGAGACCATGTCTTTGGCAACTCAGGCTCTCGGACAATCTGTCCTTTGGCTACGCTGCGTTTCGGAGTCCCTGTTCTCTTCTGACGAATCCTTTCGGATTGATCGGTAAAGTACTTGGTCACTAAAGGGCTTGGTTTGTAAAGGAAATTGTCGTTAAAGGACATGGTTGGTAAAGGACATGGAGGTTAAAGTACATGGTCGGTAATGGGAATGGTCGCTAAGGGGCATTGTCACTAAAGGGCATGGCCGCTAAATGACATGGACGATAAAGGACATGGTCGCCAAGGAGGTAGTCGGGTCGTTGACAATGTTATAAATTGTTTGTGAAACCGTCAAGTAGGGTATAAAGTTTTTTTTTATTGCATATGATTAACCGCAATGTACTGAATTAAAATACGAATGATGCCACTCTGGCATCATCGAGCATGTCTGTCTGTGGCGTCATCAATGCACCATTTTGTCTAACTACATTGTTTATGTTAGATGTGATTTATCATTAATATCTCGAGAACAAATGTACCGATTTTATCATTAAGAGACCCTCGAAAACCTTATAAAATCCTTTATAACGTAGTATATTACCCATTTGTGTAACTTAATAAATAATAATCATTTTTCTTAAAAAAAAATTAAAAACTTAAGTGGATCTTTTTTTGCAGTTTCCTAAATTAATATCTGATTTTATTCTAATCAAAAGCAGAGGAGAACGTTGTGAAAGTTCGGCCCCCTATCCCTCGTTTCTTTCCTGCCCTCTAAATTTCTTCCTACTTTAGTACCTCAATATCTCCTTTCACCTCACCCTGGGTGCCAAGCGAGCAGATTATATTCGCTGGAATTACAAAAGGGGGGGGGGTTCACACAATAATTTATGTCCCTGGTTCGATTACACATGTACAGCAAGTGAATATACAATACCGTAAATCTTGAAATTATAACATTCTAGTAGGATATATTGGTTTATTATACGTAGTTATATATATATATACATATTTTACATAGCGTTTCCATGTGTGTCTTGCATAGACCAAATTACCAAATCTCTAAATCAATATAATTGCGCACCTATGGCTTAAGCATCGGCACTTCCTTTACAAGAGTTAGCATAACTATCTCTGTGGGCCTACCCTCAGCTTAAATGATATTCCGTTCCTTACAATGCGTTTCCTTTCGCTTTCACTCTTTCTTTTGGGCATCAATTAATCAATTCGGAAATATCCACATAATCAAAGCTTTTTCTAAAAGGGGACTTGGGACAGCAACAGGGGTTGGCTTAACCAAATGCTACATTATTATATCCAGTCTAGTCACCATAAGTGGACTAAACTTGAGTAGACGTTCCTCTTTCGTCGATTAATGGGGAAACACTGTTTTTTCTAAAGCCCACTGGCCTTTTTTATAGTCGGGGTAAACGTCCGTGGACGTGGACCCCCTAGCGTTGGAAAATTCCACTGCAACGGTCTTTTAAAAGACAGCTAGCTCCCCCAGCCGGGGAGATAAAAAACAAGGGAATCTAATATCCAGCAAAGCACAATCCAATAAGCACATACACTTACATGCAAAAATAACATAAAAGTACACTCATGGAAACATATTACTTAACCCTACAACTTGTAGCTGGCCAGAAATTAATTAACATATTACCAAAACGAGTAATGGTCAATCCGACCGTTACAACGTTGTAAGACAATTAATATAAAGAAGAAATTCAAATTAGAAGTTAATTTATTTCATCTTGCATAATATAGGGTGTCCGAAAAAGATCGTACCTATTTTTTCTCTCTTTCTACATGACCGGTGTGCCGAGAGATCTGTAACAAGCACTGATTGCAACTAGACTTCATAAGTTTCACTCGAAATACTCACCGTGCGTATGTGAACTATTTGTACAAAATGGTGGCGAGTAAAAAACAGAAAACCTTTCGTGTTGTAAAGTATGTGAAAACATCTGTGGTCATAGTTTTACAGAGTTTTCGGCATCCGTTTAGGCGTGATCCACCTGATAACTTCATAAAGCGTTTGTACTCGTATACACAATTCCTGGAGAAAATTTGCTTATGCAAAGGCAAAATCATTGGTCGCCCGTCATCTTAGGTTCCGGCAATGGATAGAGTTTTGACAATACCTTCCAGGGCAACCTCAGGAAGTTGGTTCGAAAGTTGAGCTGCGAGTTGGAAATGCTCCCCCCCTCCCCCATTTTATTGTATAGGACGCTATAAGCGTTTCCAATTAAAGGCTTTGAAGGCGCAACTTGCGCAGGCATTCACTGAACCAGAATATGAAAAGCACCTCGCTCGTTCTTTAGCGTGAACATGGTGGATTGCTTGAGAATGGTGATTCCATGGAAAGGATCGTGTTCAGTGACGAAGCTATCTTCTATATCAGAGGCAGTGTGAACAGACTTAACGTTCAGATTTGGGGTTCCGAACATCCTCCTTCAGTCAATAAGCATCAGAGAGTTTGAATGTTTTTGATGCCATACCCAGAAGTAGGCTTTGTGTGCTATTTTTCTTCTCGTAAAACACCGTTAATAGACTTGCGTATCTGGTCATGCTCGAGAATTGGATGAAGAGAACTCACGGGATTTCGTGTTCTAACAAGATGGAACGATTCCATCGAGAACTAACAAGTACTTCAATGAACATCTACTACAAGTGTGAATAGGTTGCATGAGGAATTGCTGAGATTGACACCCAAACTCCAAAGACATAACATCATGCGATCTCTTATGTAGGGCTTTTTTAAGTCTTTGTCCCACTGTTGCGTCAAGATCTGGTTGAGCTGAGATCGCAGAATCCATCCTTCAACTAGTTCCTCTGATAATTTCACTCAAACCAGTCCTCCCTTTACCTTATCGTAACATCTACGTATGTGTTCGCAAGTTCAAGTTGTACTTGAATGAGTCGACTCTTGACTTCTTCTGTAGGTTCTTCCATATGAAGATATACAGGTGGTGGGCAAATTAATTTGAACACCCATATGAAAACAGGTCGCAATTCATCCTTGCAGTACAGCCACGCCACCTGGTACAGAAGTCGACCACCTACTGACCATGAAGGTAGAGGTATCACTTTATCAGTAGCAGTCGTATGGGTTATATATGAACATTCTTCTACCATCAAACGCTATTATGTTCGACCTCTCAGACTTTCAAAATGGCATGATCAATGGATTGCACCTAGCTGGAGTCTCAGTGTCAAAAACAGCCAATCTTGTAGGGGTTGCAAAGAGCACGGTGTCAAATGTGATGACAGCCTACAATAAAGAAAGTATGACATAATTTTCGTAACAGAACAGCGGTTGAAATTTCAAGCTTGCCGACAGAGATAGCGATTGTTGAAGTGGATAGTGGCCCAAAAGCACAAGGCAACGGTGTCTCAGATAACCTTCGAGATGAAATACCATCTCCAGACATCTGTATCAACCAAAACTATCCAACGGGAACTGCATACTGGGAACACTCATGGCAAAGCGGCTATTCCAAACATTAATGACACCACGTAATGTTGCGTAGCGTCGAAAATGTTACCGAGGGCACAGAGGGAAGACAAAGCAGCAGTGGGGACAGGTCATCTGGATTTGATTAAACTGCATTCACATTATTCTAGACCACCGGGCGTATTTGGGTGTGAAGAACGGCTGCAGAAGCCTTTCATGTTGAATGCCTCCTTCCTACTGTTATACGTGGTGGGAGTTCGGTGATGGTGTTGGGAGAGATATTCTGGTGTAGTCTTTGACTACCTGTAGTCCTCCATGGGGGAATCACAGCAGAGGAATATCGCAGCATTCTGCACATCTCCATCCTAATATCCGGACAGTGTTACCTGGCGAACGACCTGTGTTTCAAGACGACAGTGCCCCATTCACACTTTTTGGTGTATCAATGCATGGTTCAGTGAACATGAAGTGGAACATCTCATCTAGGCTCCTCAGTTGCCTGATCTTAACATAATTAAACATTTGTGGGGTATTTTGGAGGCCAAAGTCCGAACTAGATTTCCACCCCCAGACACACCTTCTTAACTCGAGACAGTTTTGCAAGAGGAATGGACGCGTATTCTCTTGAACATTGTGCAAGACCTGCATTTGTTCAGTCATGGACACTTTCGGTGTGTAACGATTCCATTGAAAGTTAATGGAATTGTTATAACCCAGAAGTGTCCGTGACTGTACAACCCACGCCGGATACATGCTATAATATCAGCCAAGGTTAGGTCAACTTCCTACGAATAAAGATTCTTGTGTCATATCAGGGTGTTCATATTTATTGTCCACCACTTGTATATATAATTGCAGTGAACAGTTACTTATTTCTAATAGCCAATTACCTTCTCTACGTGGTCGAATGAATAATGAAAACAGATATAATTGAAACATCCACACATAAACCCCACACCCCCTATACGCCTTCAATGCGTGGTGCTATGCACAGGGGAGCACTTTACCTTTACCTTTTTTTACACATAAACAGCGGCAGACTGTGGCCTTCAGTCTGAAGATCCTCAACGGTAGTACTGTATTCTGCCCCTAATAAGCAATCCGTAGACCTCTGAGTTCTTTACACCATGTTTTCCTACCAAGAGTAATTATGTGAAACCACTAGTGTTGACTTCAAAACCACTTCCTTGCATTAAACAGACGATGCTACCTACAAAGGACATGAATATGTGCATCATTCTTTGTCTACGTTGTTCCACCGTTGAGTATTTAACCATTTACTTTTCATTATAATTTTATACAGCTGCATTTTAGGAGATTGGTCGGTTGGTTGATTTAGTTTAGTTTACTTCGCGTTTTGTGTCTCTTGGCTAATTTCCGAAGATGGGGATGAGTGATCAAATGATGAAATTGATGAATGGATATTCACAAACAACCAAGCCCGAGCGGAATTCGAACCCGGCACCCTTGGCGTCGCAGCGCGATGTATGCATTTTAGGAGAGATGTGAATGAAATTCATTCCATGTTTTTTTAATAATAAATGGTATCTTACACGTGGTTATAAAAAGCTATGTCTGTGTTTGAAGGAGATGCATTTATGAGCGGACCAAACATCAGGGGTCTTCCCGATGGGGAAGTGGTAATGCCGTAGCCTTGTAATCAAGGGATCTAGAGTTGGATACCCGGTGGAGGCACATAGTGGGTCAGTCTCACTTTAAACCGTAGGTCCAGTCCCGATTAGCCGTTCTGTGCATAAGAGTGAACTTATGTCGCGTTGAATGACTACTACAAACATTACCTTCTTGTACTGCCAATCTACTCACATAAATGGACTAATTGGTATTTGTTTCCAAGTTTACAGGGTTTAACCACATCGTGTGTTTTTGAACACCACTTGTAAAACTTTCAGCTCTTCCCCCCGCCCCCCACTAAGTCAGACGATGCGCCTTCGTGGATGACTATAACGTCCGTGTTCTTTTCGTCGAAGGCACTTCCGATTACTACTTTAAGTTGCGAGATCTATAATGCGTGTAGCCATAGATTCGGCCAAGCTTTTCTTGGGTCTGTGTAACATTGTGTTACCGTGGCATATGAAACATTTATGATTTTATCTAACCTTATGAGGTTATCTTGTAGTTTTTATGATGATATTTTAATGACGTCATAACAGAAAATGGTCAAGAGTGCCAGGGCATCATTCGGTTTCTGAGTCAGTAAGTAAGGGTTGTCAAATAAAAGCAATAAAAGAAACTTTATACCCTGCTTGACGGTTCAAGTGAAATTCTGCCACACTAACATGGTCGCTAAAGGAAATGGTCGCCAAAGGACTTGGTCTGTAAAGGACATGGTCGCTAAAGGACACTATCCCTAGATAGCGTGGTCGCTAAAGGCCTTGCTTGGTCGCTAAAGGACATGGTGGTTAAAGGGCTTAGCTACTGAAAGACATAGTCGGTAAAGGACATGGTCGCTAAAGAACAAGTTCGCTAAAGGACACGGTTGGTAAAGGACATGGTCGTCAAAGGACGCGTTCGCCAAAGGACACGGTCGCTAAATGATATGATCCCTAAAGAGCATGACCCCTAGAGAGCATGGTCGTTAAAGGACAAGTTCGCTAAAGGACATGATCGCTAAAAAAACTTGGTTACTGAAGGACACAGTCATAAAGGACATGGTCGTTAAAGGACACGGTCGCTACAGGAAGCGGTCGCTAAAGGAGATGGTCGCTAAAGGACACGATCGCTAAAGGACATGGTTGCTAAAGGACATGGCCGCTAAAGTACATGGGCGCTAAAGGACATGGTCGCTAAGGGACATATACGCCAAAGGATACGGTCGCTAAAGGACTTCGTCGCTAAAGGACACGGACGGTAAAGAACATGGTCGCTAGAGGACAAGGTCGCTAGAAGACTTATTTATTTATTTATTTTTATTTTACCTAAAGTTTCAGATACAGTACTGAATGACCATTTTACACTGAGACAGTAACAGCAGGAAAATAACAATAACAACAACAACAAAATAGAGTACAACATGGCACTGAACACAAATCAAAATTATACATACATCGTTAACAATTGTCTAAGACTTTGTTCTGGCAAGAATATGTCCTCATTTGGAGGCAGGTTATTATATGAGTGAGGAAGCCTGTAGAAAAGAGACCGCTGTAGAAGGGAGGGTCTTGTTGTGGGATTGTGAAGGAGCTTAAGGTTACGGGTTGGCCGTGTGGGGACACGTAGATGAAATTTGTTGAGCAGAAATTCGCATTTAATTTTACCATTCATGATTTTGTGCAAAAATTTCATGTCTGCTAATTCGCGACGAGTGTGTGGTGGTTGGATATTGAAGACAGACATAATGTCTGATTTGTGGAGGTGGCTCAGAGAAGGTATTCTGTGGCGAGCAATGGCGTGGAAAAAGTTGAGGACAGAATCAATCCGGGAAAGATTTGTTTTTGGAGCCATGGTCCAGATAGTAGAGCAGTATTCAAGAATGGGGGAGATAAGGGATTTGTAAAATATTCTGATTGATGATTGGTTTTGGATTTCAGTGAACCTGTACAGAAGACCGAGAAGACGGATTGCTGTTTTAGTAGTGTTCGTAATGTGCTCATTAAAGTTTAGTTTTTCGTCGATGATAACCAAGAGATCTTTTTGAGAGGAACCTTTTTTGATGGGATTGTTTTCAAGATAATAAGCAGAATCGTTCCTTTTTAGGGAAATGGTGAGGCAGGAGCATTTCTTAGGATTCAATTGAAGTTTCCACTGGCGACACCACACAAGTAGTTCTGTAAGAGCTTGCTGTAAGATTAAAGCATCGTGTTCTGATGAGATTTCTGTGAAGAGTTTAGTCATCGGCGAACAGAAGTATATTCATAGGGAGAGAGGACAGTCTGTCCGGGACATCATCATTGAAGAAGAAACAAACGTGGGTCTAAGACGCTCCCTTGGGAAACTCCAGACAAGACAGGAAGAAAGCTGGAAGAGGTGCCAGGAAGGATAACACGCTGCTCACGTGCATTCAGATAGTCTTGTAGTAAGGATAGAAATTTCCCATGGATGTTAAATCTGGATTGTAATTTATGAAGAAGGAGATTATGATTGATTTTATCGAAGGCTAAAGGACATAGTAGGTAAAGGACATAGTCGCTAAAGGACTTGGTCGCTAAAGAACATAGTCGGTAAAGGACATGGAAGATATAGGACAAGGTTGCTGAAGCACATAGTCGCTAAATGACATGATCGCTACGCTAAGGGACATGGTCGCCAAAGGACAGCGTCTCTAGAGAGCATGGTTGCTAAAGGATATGGTTGCTAGATAACTTGGTCGCTAAAGGACATGGTCGGTAAAGGACATTGTCGCTAAAGGAATTGGTATCTAAAGATATATGGATGCTAAAAGGCATGGTCGCTAAAGGAGTTGGTAGAATAGCCAAAACTGGCAGAAAAGCGACGTAAAATAACCAAATCAATCCATCTAATACAAGTATATTTTATTTTATTATAGTTAGGCTTTTGTTTTTAAGAGCTTAATTTTGTGTGTGTGTGTGATATTCATATAAGTTTCAAAACGTTCTCAACCTGTGTAGTGTTTTGACTAATTTTTAACCGTTCAGTACTACATCTAAAAAAAATACGTAAATGGTATGTAGGGGTCCTGAGGACCCAAATATAAAATACTGCTATAATGTATATGGCCACTGCTTTAATGAAATTTTTTCAAACATATGTTTATAAAACTGAATAAATTTACAAGAAAATTAATCCTCTTCATTTTCAAGACACTTTGAACAAATATTTTGAGCACAACTTGCACACTGGACACTTCCACAAAAAAAAGTTACATCAACAGTACTTGGGATCCACAGGACCCCACTTACTCAACAGTGTGAGCACGACTGGCTTTCCTGCAAAACTAATGGCTTTTCTAAACTCCTCACCAGATGTCAGGAAACTACAGAGATGGGCAGTCTGCAGAGAAAAGCCATCTGGTGGCAGTCACAAAAAACATATCAACCGGGGTCCTCAGGACCCCAAAGTAGCACTGCAGGGTTAAGACCATAACTACATAACAACACAACTAGTGCAAAATGTTTACAAAACTAATGGGAGGGGTTTCCCCTCTCCCTTATATACGGCTAGTGGCGTTCCCAAGGGGTGTTATTGGGATTCATAACTACCCCTCTTTGGCCCAGTATTCCTAACAAAAAAATAGTCAAAGGCAGGAAAATATGGTGAAATGAGGGCTGACTACTAAAAAAGTATACCTAGCCCCCCCCCCTTTTCGAAAATCCTAGGTACGCCACTGAATTCGGCCACGGTTTGGGGTCAGCGTTGCCCACCTGTCGAACTAAGATTCCTGCAACACGTGCTCGAAGGTTCTTGACCTTATACCTCAGGATTTCCCGCCCTTTTCTTTGTGTGGTCATTTGTATTGTTTCTCGTCGTCATGCTCAAAGCTGCATGAAACGCTTCCCCTCGAGGCAACAATGCTCGCGGGCTTCATAAAGAGTGAAAGTCTCCCTACAATGATCACAACAATACTTACACACTCGCCATTTCCATTTTGAAAGGAAATGGCCCAACAATTGCCTGCTGTGTTTCAGTTGTACAAAAGACATCTACAATTTTTCTTGTACAAAAATTACGCAATAGAAATTACATTTGTAATTTCTGTACAGTCTTCTTGGCAGAAAGTGCTCTATTAATTGATTAATTGATTGAGTTGGTGTTTCAAGTCCACTTTATGCACGGTATGGTTAACCGGGACTGGACCTACAGTTTAAAGTGGGATCCGAACCACTAGGTGCCTCCACCAGGTATCGAACCCGGTGTCCCTTGATTACAAGCCGACGATGTTACCAGACAAAAGATTAAATACACCAAAACTTTAATTTTGCAACTTTAACAAGTTACTTTTAATGTTTATGATTTAGTTATTGTGCATATATATTTTAATTAAATACATTTTTTCAGTTCTGTAGAATGTTTTTTATTAAGTAAACCCGGGACATATTAACATACAAATGAAGCCGGCACATGTAAAATTTGAAGCTGCATTGTTTTGTATTTTCCTTCGCTTTTTGTTGTACAAAATCTATATTTTCTCAAACAGCCATAAACCTATTTGTAGAAAAAATCATAACAAGCATTTAATAAGGAAAACAAATATTCTATCCTGCGATGAAGTTTCATAAACATGGAAATAAGATGTATTTTCTTGCATATATGTGTTGTTCATGAATCAATTATATTTCTAACAGGAGTTGGAATCACACCATAAATGTACAGGGTGTTGAAGAACTGGTAATTGATCATGGTTTGGGTGCTGAGGTTCAGTTACATTTTTTTTGAAACACACTGTGTAAATTTCACAGTACAATTTGCCATTTTAAACTGGTATCAAACATTGTTAGAGATAACTTTGGGTTTGGGACACGGGACTGGTAGTGTAAAAGTGAGACTTTCGGCCACTCCAGAACAGGCATTGCACTGGGTCCTTACTGGTCCGTATTTTGACATAAATACCCAATATTCGTATTTCTTTTTTTGTTACTGAAACAAGCGATCATTCACATTTTTCTTCACAAGATTGACATGTTTTCTATTGACACATTTTTTCATCTTTGTTCAGTTCATGGACAAAGTACACGGAGCCTTATTTTTTTTTTTCGATGTGACTTTCATGGCTTTAAACAAGGTTAAGGCAACGGACCTGCCACAATCGGATGAAAAATTACTCAACTTTTAGAGAAATTACATTTCGAATATTTGTCCCTCACTCGTATCAATGGTAACTATGCAAATGACACATTTTGTGTACAATTGTGTAGTCTATACGGAAAATATGTAGTATACCTCAAAATATGTACCATTCAAATTCACCGCTATATGCCATTTTTTCTTGGTTATAAAGGAAAAGATATGTCGGACCCTGGTTGTAACTGTAATGCAGTGCTCGAAAAATTTTCTTCAAAGCTAGGCGCCAACTCTGAAAATCAGGCGCCAGGAAACCACCTACTAGCAATTGTGCATACTACAGATTGTTTCAAAAGTCACGCAACCCAAACTATGAAAATGTATATCATGAAAACGTAAGAGATATTTACACCTTGTTTTCTGCACTAAACTGATCATGTAAGCTATCACTGGGTTAATAAATTTATTTTAGCATTTATCCAAATAAAAGCAATTGCATAATTTGAAAAAAAAAACATTGTTAATTTGAAGAGAACATCTGAGAATTAATTTTCAACAATAAATACCAACTCTTAATAATGTGTGGGATCATTTGTTGGTGTTTGACTTGTCGAAAACAGTTGCTTTGTGAGCTACAACAGAAGCAGGGTATTTTTCTTTGAAAACTTCTTGCACCTGAGTGTAAGAATTAGTAGTAAAATACTCTTCAGCAATGCACACGCGCTGCTCCAATGTATACGCCATGCTGAATCAATTAAAAAACGAGGCACAGTAGCGGCGAAAGTGAGCGAAGAGAATTCAGGATAACCAGGGGCAGTCTAGAATTCTCTCAAGAGTTCAATTTCGGCACAAAATCTTGATTTATGATTTTTCATGTAGATGTATGGCCAATACTTAGGCACATGTTTGCATGCGTCTTTTGACAATATTTCGACCTGCTTCTGTTGCCATTTACGGAGATATGTCCCAAAAATGTAACTTTTTCACTCAAACCATAAAATCGTCCGTCAAAAATCCATCAAATATTGCACATGACCAATATTGGTCATAAATGATAGATTGATATGGTATCAGTCATCAGACATCTAATTATGACCCTTCGATAATTTCTTAGACATCTTTCTCACTCAATTTCTGGAAAAAGTTTAACCCTGCCTTCCGCCAGTTATTAATTTATCTAATTTTTTGTATGGCGTAAACTGATAATTTTATGGAACGAAAAATATCTTAATGGATGAGGCTTTATAATGCAGAAAACCCGATGTAAATATCTCTTACGGTTTTTATGATATACATTTTCAAAGTTTGGGTTGTGCGACTTTTGAAACATTCTATATAAGAAGCATCACGGTATTCAAAACATCACTAAATCATTGGAGAAAGCAGGAAATGAGAGTAGGAAACAAAGAGTAAGAAATTGTTACTGAATCTATGTAATGTTCACAACGTTGATAAAAAAAAATGCTAACTTACCCTGTACTGCAATTTGAACTTAGAATCTTCAAAATTTCGTACATATTACAGCAAAAGATCACAGTCGCCAGGCTGAAATTTTTAGTCGCCATGGCGACCTGGCGACCGGGATTTTTCGAGCCCTGCTGTAATGTAACAATCAGTTGTCAACTGGAGATGGTGTCCTTGAAGTCCGTCAGCGGTTTATCCAGAATTTTCCATTTGAGTGTGTGTGTGTGGGGGGGGGGGGGGTAATTCGCACTAAATATTAAATATCCAAACTCCTCAGAAGAGACATAAACTGGAAAACCATATATTCGTGCATAAAATGGTCAGTGGCAACATCAGAAGTGACCACCTTCTTCAGGAAATTTCCTTTCGAGTGTCGTATCTCACAAGAAACACTCAACTTTTCGCCTCATCCAGCGTTCCTTGTTCCACAACCAGCCAATATAATAATCTAGCAAGCCAAAGTCGCTTCAACCTTCCGGCTCTAATTCGAGGAAGACCGAGCCGTTAAAATTGAAATCTGTAGGCTGCACGGGTGACAGTTCCCTCTCAGCGGTTTTGATTTCTTACTAGGTGGTTGTCAGCTTTGGCTGCAGGTCGCTTCACCTTCCGGCTCTGACTCGAGACCGGCGAGCCTGTTAACCTCCAAAATTGGAGGCGACAAGCAACTCGCAGCCTGGTTAGACCTTTGATCCATCACCACCACTGTCCAGAAAGCATTTCCTGTTATTGAAGTCGAAATCCTAACGAAAGGTTAATTTTCCAAGTGGTTGCCAGCGTGGTCTGCAAGTTGCAAATTTCAGAAGAATCTTTCACGGCCCGGTATAATTGACTCCAGGGCCCTGCGGTTAAGAAACACTAGTCTAGATCACATGTAAATGTATAGGAAGTAACCCAATTCATTGACACGTTTCTCTCTTATCTTTGCAGATACATTCTTAAGATCGGTGAAGAGGAATTAGCAACTTAATAGGAAGAAGGTAACATAACTCAGTCGCTCTGGCGCTGAACGCTGGCGATCTGGAAGCCAGCAGCATGCCGTTCATAGACGACGACCTCCTGTGGTGCCCGGACAACGATGGGATGATGGTCGATGGATCCTGTTTGGTAGGTGAATCCACGGCACCCCCAACCAATGCAAAGGTCACCGTCAAGGTAAGGAGGGTCATCCGGTGAGAAGATGATGATGACCGATTGACGACTTGACATCATCAGAAATGTCCACGACGCTGTCTCTCCTTTTTCCTTCCGAGGTCGAGGTGGGGGGCGGGGGCGGGATCGAGGCAGGCTGGAAATAAGGTGGAAATACGTACAGTGAAATCTTGGTCCAAATGCCGATCTCCGCGGCGGAGCGGTTAGTACGACGCGCTATGACGCCAGGGGTCCCAGGTTTGAATCCCGGCCTGTGCAATGGCCTCTTTGTTATCACTCATCCTCATCTTCGCGATTAGCCCAAAGTGGCAGAAAAGCGAAGTAAAATAAACAAAATCAACCAACCTTGGTTCAAGCATTGAAGATTGCCAAAGAACAAGGAGGAACATTGATTTCATTGTTTTGATAAATTTCCCTGAAAGAAATGGACGTACCTCTTGGTGACTAAAATTTCCACCTTTCGCCGCTTGTCCTGTTTTCAAAAGAAAGCTGGAAGTTATAGAATATGGTCGAAACTTGAAGAAGTGAAGGGTAGGAAATTAGGCACAGAAATACAATTTTAGTTAACTTCTTCCTCAGTGGAGAAGTTGAATTTAAAGGCGACTAAATTGTCCTAAATTAAAATTATTTAGTCCACTGACGACACATTTAGCTCAGTTGCGTTCAAGTGCATGCACGCTAATGAGAGAAAGTGGGGGGAGGGGAGCTATAACCCCCAAATTTCTAAACTGAGTACAACAGACTTTGACCATTCAATAGATTACCGGTATAACCAAGAGCTGGAGAAAAAAAAAACATTGTCATGTAACGGAGATGCAAATGCAAATTCCATAAATAGCTAACCTCTTTTATTTGTTTACTGATTTTTAAGGTTATTTTTATTTTATTTCAAAGACGATTTTTAATATGTATATTTAATTTCTTTTATTCTATCACTGATCAGTAAAAATAGATAGGAGGAGACCATTTCAATCTGAACAGTGAGTGTGTGGAGGGAGGGGGAGAGAGAGAGAGGGGCTTTCCGATAGCTTAGTGGCTAATGCTATAACCAAGGAGTTCCGGGTTCGACTCGCGGTGGATGCACTTAGCACAGTCAGTGGGTTTCCGCTTTAAACTGTCTGCTCATTCCATGATTACCCTATCAGCATAAAGAAAAATTAAGAAGCAACTTTCACATTTCAGCAGTTGTAATACAAAATGCTTGAACTGATTTCACTGTATTTTATTTCCTTCGTGAAAAGATCCAGCCACTATCTCTAGGTTTAAAAATTTACGTGTTAAAGCTTCAAGGGAAATGTGCATTTTCCCTGCAATAAAAGGTCAAGTTAAAAGTCTGAAATTTACCCTTCTTCATTCGGTTCGAATATGCATAGCCTCAAACAAAAGATGAGATTTCAGTTCTCTGCTTTGGAGGACATTCGATTCTGTTCTCCATTCCTTTAGTCAAACTTCAGTGAATGGCAGTACAACAGTATCTAGTTCACATTTATCTCACTGTCCTCCTCACTTATTCTGGTAAGCTTTGGTGAGGAAATAATAAATTATTATATGCTTTCTTGTGGTTTATCTTCCCGTAGTATGTTGTATCTCTTTAGATAGAGCAATCACTATTAGGTATATCCCTTATTTTAGGCTTGTGTGTCTTCCTGTTTATCACCTCCTTCAGTAGCTAGCTGTCTTTGAATTCTTTCCTTTCTTCCATACATCTAAAATATTTCTCCATTTTCGTCTTTCTCTTTAGCATCGTGCATATGATTATTTATTATTTACTTTACTATAATAAAAACATTTTTCATATATTACTTGAACCCTTGAGAGTTCTTCGTTCTTAATTTGTCACAACATTAACCTTAGATAGTTCTCCTTTCCATCCTCTAGTTGTTTGGGCTTTCACTTTCATATTATATTTACTTTCATATCTTGTACTGCTTTACTTGGATTTTTGTAATAAATAATATATTTTCCTCTCCCTATTGATATGATAAAAATATTATTTTTTAACAATAGAAGTATTTGTAGAATAGCAGTAACAAACTGAATAGATGTTTCTTGTCACGTAAATATTCAAACATATTATTACTATATTATTTTTCTTACTGCATGATTCATTTCGCAAGACAGTAAGTCAAATTAATTATGAATTAGATTTTGCACCCTGTATTCCGTCTCTTTGTTTTTCCTCATTACTACTTTTCTTCCGATTGTATCCCTTTCCATATAGTTTTCCTATGTGTTATTGTTCTTAATTTTTTATTTTTTTTTATTTTGCTAAGATATTAACTTCAAATTACCTATTTCGTCCCTTCAAGACGTAAGTTTGTCGTAAACCGTCCTTAATTCCTTCATGTTGATGTTTGCATTACTTATTTTCTTAGCGTGAACCTTTTGTCGAAACTTTTCACATCGTTGAAAAATTCGTAAATTGATGTGGGTACTGAAATTTAAGAAATAATGAGTTTACCGGTAATAGAAATATGAATTGAAAATAAAATCCAAATGCTTAAGCTATGTAAAATTTGTTGTTGATACAGATGTTACTTTTCAATTTACTTCTCTTGCTTTTGAGCCTTTTTTGGTGGGGCTTAATCAATGGATATTTAAAAAATATATATTTCCCCCTCTTATCTAAAAAAAATAATAATAAATAAGCAAAATATAATAAACATAAACGATAAAGTAACAGCTTTTATTTACTTATATAAACAGATTAAAGCCACGGTTCTATTTATTTAGACAAAAATATTAAGTGCGATACTAGTAAATCTGTGTATTATATTTCGAAGTGAATATATAAACAAATGCAAATTATACGTATCGAATTGGAAATTGAGAAACTTTGCTGCTGTTGCTACATAATAATCTGCAAAGTGAAAAGTAAAAAAAAATATTCTGTTTGATGAAAAAGAATAGTAAAAGTGGCACTTTCTAAACTGTATATATGTCAATTGTAGTTCTAAACACAATACAATAAAATATTTCTAATTAAACTATTACTAAAAGAATCAAATTTGAAACGTTAATATTAATATCAGTATAATTAATATAAATAATTTTCACGTAAGGGTTTTAGAAACACCAAGGCAAGTTTCTTGAGAATAGTTTTATAATCAGTGCATTTTTTTTCCCGATTAAAAGCAATCATAAACTCCGTCGAAGAGAAATACTTTCGTCTTTCATTCTTTCTGTACACGTTGACTTTCCCTAAGACACAAGACTGACATAGAACACTGACTATATTATTATGATTATTTTAGCTTTCTTGTACACCTATATTTTAATTTCATTTTTTTCTGTTTGTAGAATAGAACGTAAAAGCATGTTACACTCTTGGTCCAGCGTAGTAGAAATACAGTTGATACATAGTTTACCTATTTTCTCGACCTAGTGTTTATATTAAACTAATTCATCCACAATTTAAATTAGTATTCGTGATTCTAATTTGTGTATCCCAATGCCCGAGTGTCCAGTATTTCCTCATCATTTTCATGTGACTTATGTGTGTTGGTTGGTAGGAATGTACAGGATGTCCAGGTTTGAATACATATTTTTATTTTTAAAAATATTGGTAATTATAGCTTAACTCGATTTTGAGGTACTTAAGATGGAAAATTAATGTTGCAAAATATTTGAAATTATCATTATTCATTATTTAACAAGGGTGTAACTTCTTATGGATCCAGTCTGCTCCCTAACACTTTTGTTGATACCGTATATTCATGCATGCACTGGTGTATTTATTTATTTATTTCCAGGCTCTTAATATTCATTGATCTCCTAACACATGTGATGGTATATACAGTATATAGTATTATATGTCGGTCTATCTAATTAGTATCTAAATATACAGTATATATACAGTATACAGTATATGTACAGTATATATTGATTGAATTGGTGTTTTAAGTCCACTTTGTGCACAGTAAGGCTAATCAGGACTGGACTTACAGTTTAAAATAAGATCCGAGCCACTATGTGCCTCCACCGGGTATCGAACATGTACAGTATATAGGCCTAGTATTATATGTCGGTCTATCTACTTAGTATCCAAGTATACAGACACATTTAAGTGAATAAAGCAAAGTAGCTTTGCAACTGTGGCCGTTATTTCAAATTTGTTCAGTGTACTTTATTTTTGGTATTGTAGTTTCTTTTGTAAAGATATAACATGATACAGTCTCGAGCAAAAGTAAACTTTAGACAGGTGAACTTTGAATCTGATTTAATCGCCAAGTTCTCGTACATTGTGTAACATTATAGGATATACAGTATGTTCATATATATCAAATATATTTATTTATTTATTTATTTCTCATTCTCTCTCCCTCCCTCTCCTGCTTTAATTTTGTATTTAATGTGGAATTAAATTAATATCTGCAGAGCAAAGAAATGAAAACGAAATCTTGGGGAAAAAAAAAACTATAAACAGAATACCAAAAGGACGTGATCTAAATATCTATTCCAGAATTATCTTGAACCTCCCCAATAGCGTATTAGTAATCAATGGGTACCGGGTCTCAATACCCGATCGAGGCACATAGTAGTTCGGGTCCCATTTTAAAACTGTAGGTCTAGTCCCGATTAGCCTATCTGTGCATAAAGTGGACTTAACTTCAGAATTCTCGTGAGTCTTTTTCTATCAGCAATTATCTTTGCATGGTATGCAACCAGCCAATTTGTTGTGATTTAGGTTGCCTTGGTTTAATGACTGATTCAAGTTCCGAGTTGACCATTTCCTTTTTATCTGAATGGATGATATTCAGCGAACAACTTTCCCCGCAATTCATTGCGCGAAAGCACACCCGCAGCCATGATTCCGGCAAACGTTTAGCAGCACAGACGGAGCGTGTTGAAAACACGTTTGATAAGCATTGCGCTCACAGCTTTTGTGGCAGTGATTCAAGGTACAGTGTCTCTCAAAAGTTTTAGGACAACGACATTTTAAACTAAGGCAACCCAAATTACGTAAGGCGCTGGTGGATTGCGTGTAGAGTTAGGCTCAATTTCAGGGTTGCCATATGCACAATAGATATTTACGACATACGCGAAAGGAATAAAACCAAGAATTATTGTATAAAACTCTAAAAAAATATTACATTTGTCGCAAATAAGAAATACTTTCTGAAAGAGAGAAAATCGATTTTCTAGTATTTCATCGCTGATGAGGCTACACAAAGGAAAAGAGGAGAGAGGAAACGAAAAGGGACAACAAATGACAGGAGAAAAGAGAGAACGAAAGGGGAAGAGGAAAAGTAAAGGAGGGAAGAAAAGATAGGACAGATGTGGATAGGAGAAGTAACGAGGAGAAAGGGAAAAGATGCGAGGAGAGATGAGGAAAATGGAGCAAAGAGGAGAAGAGAGGAGGGAAAGAGATAAGAGGAGAGGAGAAGAGGAGGTTTGAGAGGAGAGGAGGAGACGAGAAGAAAGGAGTTTAAAGTAAAGTAAAAGAGAGAACATGAGAAGAACGAAAAGAAGAGGAGAAGAGTGCAGTGGAGTCGGAAATCTAAGACAGGAGAGGAGATAAGAGGAGTGGAGAAGAATGGGATGGAGACAAGAGGGAAGGTGATATGATATGTAAGCAGAGGATAAGAAGGGAGGTAAGAAGGAGAAGGAGAGAAGAGAAAGGAGACGAGGGGAGAGATGAAGTATTTGTAGAAAATATCTTCTCAGCGTCAAGAATTGATGCATTGATCAAAATATCGACATGAAACATTCAATAATATTTTAAAATGAATTGGAGAATGTATTAGATCGGTGCAAAATGCCTTTTGGCTGAGCTCAGAGCGAGATAAAATCTGCCACGTAAGATCTTTGATTCTACCTGCGATTATACCACTAAAAACATGAATTTAATTTTCATATCTATAAGAATTATCCATTTTTTCTCCACTTCTCAGTTCGTTGAAATGGATGTTTTGTTATTTAACATTTCTCCTCCCCCCATCGTTAATTCCAAATAGAATCATTCCGTTTCACCTTGCTTGGATAATGAACACAATGGGATATGTCTAAAACTTACGAAAATTTTCTACCACCGGAGGGAATTAAACCTGCGACCATCAGGTTGACAATCTACAACGGTAACCACTACCCTACAAACTATCGTTCTTGAGAATAGCTACGAAGAGATGACCAGTGTGAAATGTAGATGCAACTCTCCTCCTACATGTAATGTGAAAAAGAATACTTGTTTGTAACAAAGAAAACGAAGGTATAGCTCGACCACAAGGAAAACCTTCCCTCAAAAGCGTTCGCGCATCTTCCCTGCTGTTATTTGTGCTCGGGGCAGTGTTGCCAGGTCAGACTTGAAAAAATCGGGAGATTGTTCCTTGGGAAACCAGAAGATCTGCTACAAAATCCGATGATCTAATAGTAGAGGTTGAAGGACCTTCTCGGCGGCGGCATAGGCGTGCGCACTGGGGGGCAATAGGATGTCTGCAGATTTTTTCCAGCGAGGGGGAAACAGTGTATTTTTATCAGGCGGGTAAACGAGGCATATTACCCAGTATAATGTTGCCCTCTCAGAAAACACCACTTGAGTTTGAAATTATCACGTTCCTACATCCCTATTATAAAAATGGATGTAAATTACTGTGACTGAAATCAACTCATACGTCTGAAATAATAAGTACTTTTATGTCAACATTCATTTTCCTGAAGGGGAGGGGATGGGGACCATCCTTGCACTTCCTTCTGGACGTCCATGCCGCTTTATAATTTTGTAGAAAATTAAGTATTTAAGTATAGAATAGTATATTAAGGATAGTTAAATTAAGTATTTTCAAGCCGATGAAAGTTGGAAGCAGCTACGGGGGAGGGGGTGCATTATTTCCTTTGTAATTGAACTATGCCGCTTCGTTCTCTAGCAAATTTCTTGTTATTAACACTCACATGCTTTATTCGTCAGTTATGCTGCCTCTATGTTGCTGCATTTAATATATAATAGACACACACACACACACACACACATACATATACAAAATAATTTGCCCACGCTACGAAGTCAGTATTTCTACTTAGTAAGTCAAGGATGTTTCACTGTGTTTGTGTAACTTCATTCATTTCATCAGTTTTTCATTCATCCATATTGTCGTACTTACACGTAGAGGCACAAAAGCGACGTAAAATAATTAAAATAGAAATAGATTTTCAGGTGGAATAAAATACAAGCATCTAAAAATAGTAATGTACATGGACGTCCGCAGGATTTTTTCCAGGCAGGGGCAAGGAAGGTATTTTTTTTCTGAGGGGGCAAAGAAGGCACATTTTCTCCAATAATAGTGTAGTTCCCTCAAAAAACATTGCTTAAATTTCAATGTATCATATTCATGCAATAATTAACACACATTATTGCAGCTGAAATGAAATTATATGTGAAAAATATATAATTTTTGGTTGACTTTCATTTTCCAGGGGGGCCACGCCCCCCCCCCCTTCGGGACGCCCATGGTAATGTAGTAATAGTAATAAAATAATAATAATGTCCTAGCACATCGTTTGGCATAATTTCACAGTTCAAACAGCACTTTTCATGGCTGAGTGGAGTTCCACTCTCCCCTCCATGTTCAAGTAAGGTGACCAGGAAACTTGTTTTTGAGCAGGCCGTCGGAGGTGCCATAGAAATAGTTTATTATGGAATCCTACCGAGAAATCAATAGGTCTGGCAACACTGACGTTGGCCGCTCTGAAGGCTCCTTCCTCCTGTCTTTTTCCCCCACCCGCCAGCGCGATGGGGTCTGCGCAGGTTTCTTTCCTTGTGGTTCCACTATAGTACGAATCGGCGCAAACATTTAATGGAGAATTGCACATGATGAAAACTTTTCATTCGATATTTTCGGAGGTATCCTTGCATTGAACTGGAGCGGGTAAAAGTGTAAAATTAGTATGTCCTAGATCACCACAGATATAAATAGTTATTTAATTAATATTTGTCAATGTCGTTCTTCTCATGTTATCTCTTTTACTCTACTTTAAACTCCTTTCTTCTCGTCTCCTCCTCTCCTCTCATCTCTGTCCCTCCTCTCTTCTCCTCTCTGCTCCATTTTCGTCATCTCTCCTCGCATTTTTGCCCTTTCTCCTCATTACTTCTCCTATCCACATCTGTCCTACCTTTCCTTCCCTCCTTTACTTTTCCTCTTCCCCTATCGCTCTCTTTTTTCTCCTCTCATTCGTTGTCCCTTTTCTTTTCCTCTCTCCTCTTTTCCTTTTTGTAGACTCATCAGCGATGAAATACTAGAAAATCGATTTTCTCTCTTTCAGAAAGTATTTCTTATTTGCCACAAATGTAATACTGATTTTTTTTTAGAGTTTTATACAATAATTCTTGGTTGTATTCCTTTCGCGTATGTCGTAAATATCTATTGTGCATATGGCAACCCTGAAATTGAGCCTAACTCTACACGCAACCCACCAGCGCCTTACGTAATTTGGGTTGCCTAGTTTAAAATGTCGTAGTCCTAAAACTTTTGAGAGACACTGTACAAATATAACGATTATAAACTTTCACATTAGATTATATACCAAACGTAGACTTCAACAATGCAACAATGACCAGAGTATCTAAAAAGCTGCTATTTGCCACAAAACAACGTTGTATAAAGCTATGCAACATACGAAAAAAATACAGGACTATGGAGCCTGTTTCTTATGGAATCAATCGGACCTATCCGATAGTGCTGTGGCTAATGCTATTCCCTTGTAATCGAAGGATCCGAAATTCGATTCCCGCTGGAGGGATTTTTTTTAAAAAAAAAAATTTTTAGAAAGTGAATTAAAACAAACTTTTTCTCGTGAAAATTATAATTTATAGAAATATTCCGAAGTACAAAATTGTGTACTATATTTTTTAAGGCTGTAACGTATCACTGTCACTTTTCCTATGTGTATTGAGACAGGCATAGAAGATATGCTGAAAAGCGTACACAAATATACGCATAATTCGAACGCACCCGCTGATTGATAAGCAATATTTCAAATTTTCTGTGAACATTATTTGAGATCGTACAGCAACCACACACGTTGCAAAGCGTGCGGATGTAAAGAATAACACAAAAGTCATATAACGCTAGGCATAAACACAGTACTTGCCTCTAAAATACGATTCATATTTCACCCTGGATTGGAAAAATCACACCATCTTAACCACGGACGAAAGCCGAAACTGTATAAAGGCGGGCGTGATGCTGATCACATCACCCCCACTCACGACCGGATCAAGAAAGTGTGTGGCGTTACCCCCACCCCTATACGCCTTCATGGCGTGGTGCTAAGCACAGAGGAGCACTTAACCCTTTTTTTTTACACACGCACACAGAGATAAAGCAATAAAGAAGTAGAAACGTCGAGAAGGGGAAATTAAGAAAGTAATAGCAAGAACTGAGGAAGAAAGAGCAAGATCAGAAAACACGAAGAAGGAATATCACTTTCAGAAGATGATTCTTAGTTATTGGAATAATATGTCTGGCAACTCTGAAAGTGCTGCAGTTATAATCGTATAATCATAGAATAGTTATATGTATGGTATAATGTAATCTAGAATGCCACAACCTTTCAAGAAGACATTCTTCATGATTATCTGGTTAAATATATAGCAAAATAGTGCTTGGTGACAACAGATTTTCACGAATGCGTTTAGCAATTTCGCAAGATTCCTTGAAAAATAATTGCGGAAAGTACTTATCTTTGGTAAACGCTTAGTAGGTCACACAGAAAAAAAAACGGCTTAACATTTTGTAATTGATTGGACAGGGCCTTGGTTGCAAGCACCGTGAACCGAAAACTTTCTTTCCCTTAACTTTTTTTTCTGTCACGTGAACGAAGTGTGTCGTTATCGGTCATCAACCTCGGAATTCGTTTCAGCAGTTTTCGTGGTGCAGAATCGAAATAAAGGCTCCCATGGTTCGAATGAATGTATTCTTGAGTCACGAAAAAAGGAGAGAGAACCAACCATTTGAGTTCCTTTTGAGTTCGTGTTCTTCGTGCCGAAGTAACAGATTCAACGTCGGCTACGCAGATTCAACTGCAGACGTCATTTCCCTTTCGTTCGACTAAAAGTCCTTAACTAGCGCCGCCACGCGGAAGATACTGGAAATTTAGTTGTCATACGAGAACAGTTTTGAAATGAATGAATGTTGCGTATTCTCAAGATGGGTTGGACAGGTGTATAGGGGTGCATATAGGATGTGTTCCAAAACATTCAATCGGGCATTCATATATAGAATGTAAGGTTCTAGACATGCGATTGGATTAAAATATTCATGATTTAATCGAATTACGAAGTACTTTCTGGTATAAGCTAACAAAAAAGGATTGAGTATTAGGACATAGCCTGAATGTCCTAATGAATACTAACCTCGCGTAAAAATACTCATTGTGAAACAATGTTTCCAAAGATACATTGGTGGACGACAGAATGTGAAGAGGCAAAATCAAATAGAAAAATCAGAGAAAAACAATATGCCTCATGTCCCAATCCTGAAAACCTCATATCATGGAAAAAGTCCGTAGCTCAAGCACGAAAAATATACTTACAAACCAAACGACAAGCATGGATTAACTACTGCAATTCGATAGACATGCAGGAATCATCCCGAAATATTTGGCATAAATTCAATTCTTTACGCAAACCACGTTCTCCTCAAAAAAGACCGATAGATGACAGTTGGCAACATCAATTTCTCTCCCAATTAACTCCACCATCTGTTCACCTACATTATGATGATAACGAGAATCTCCCTTCAAAATTTACAAAAGATTTTCCACCTGTAACCCGAGAGGAATTAACAACAATTCTTAAAAATGTGAAAAACACAGCACCAGGTCTCGATGGTATTCCGTACCAGGCCATAACACATTTACCGAATACCGGAACAGATATTCTTGTTTCACATTACAACAATATATATCAAACCGGCATAGTTCCGTTAGAATGGAAAAATCATGTAGTTGTTCCAATTTTAAAAGCAAACAAATCTCCGGACCATGCATCCTCATACAGACCAATAGTACTAATTTCAGTTTTGGAAAAAATATTTGAGCGCACAATGAAAAATAGACTATCCTGGTTATTAGAACGCGAAAATTTTTTTCATTCCACACAATTTGGATTTCGAACTAATCTTAGTAGTCAAGATGCTATAGCCACTCTAACAGCAGCAATTCAAAATAGTAAAATTACACGTTCCTACTGTTTCAGTTTATTTATAGATATTGAAAAAGCTTATGATTCTATAAATTTAAATAATCTTTGTCATAAATTAGAGAATCTTCATATACACCCAAAACTTTCAACAATTGTGTGGAATCTATATTCCAACAGGATTATATTCGGATGGTTCGCCGACAAACTAAGCGATCCTCGTTCCACTTCAATCGGCATACCTCAAGGCTCACCTCTGAGCCCTCTCTTATTTAATATCTATACGAATGAGATACATGCATTACCAATTCTACCATTTCATCCCCTTCAGTATGCAGATGATTTCTGTTTCTATAACATTACAGATGATGCTACTCAAGGTATAATAGCAATGCAGAATTTAATCGCCATCATAAGAGCGTGGTTTTTCAAAGAAGGATTATCCATCAGCGAAACAAAATCAAAAATTATTTGCTTTAATAATAAACGATTGGATACTCATCCTAACAATATACCACACATTTCTAATATCCCAGTAATAGAAACACATAAATATTTAGGTATACATTTTGACAGGCGATTCACATGGAATACACACATCACGCATTTAATCAATAAAGGCCGTAAAATAATAAATATACTCCGTAGTATCACAACAATTAAATGGGGTGGCCACCCCAAAATCTTACTGCTATTTTATAGGAATTGTTTTCGATCAAACTTTGAGTATGCAGCCTTTAGTTATGGGGGTGCAAAATTAAGTCTTTTAGACAAAATAGACATACTACAGAGAAAAGCTTTGAGGACCTGCTTAGGTCTCATGCAGTCCTGTCCTAATGTCAGTGTATATATGGAAAGCAGAGAAACTAGTTTGACACATAGACGGATCCAATTAACAATAAAATTTCTGCTCAAAACCTGGGAAAATCATTCGCACCCATTCAATAAATTATTTGAAATACAAAAACAATGGACAGAAAATAAAGCCATAGATCCTAAACACACATTCTTTTATTTTGTATATTGCCAATACATAGACCTGGAATCACGTGCAAAGTCTTTTACCTTCCAACATCCTTTAATTTATCAATTAGACATACCCTTATATACCCAATGCAATATCCATTTCAGGGATTTAGGAAGACACATCATGTATAAAGAGAAATGGCCAACACACCTAATCATATATACTGATGGATCCAAAGACCGCCTAGGTGTGGGTTGTGCTTATTTCATTCCAGATCAAAATATAAACAAACAATTCCGTTTACCACCTGACACTTCTATTTTCACTGCAGAAAGTTATGCAATATATAAAGCTCTCACATACGCTATCCATAATAATTACACAAAAATTCTCATCATAACAGATGCTTTAAGCGTATTAATGGCGCTGAGTTCCTCATATCCTCAGATTTGTAAACATCCTTTATTCATCATACTTATAATCCAACAAACTCAGTATGCTAATGGAAGAAATATCAACGTCCAGTTTAGTTACGTAAAGGCTCACCAAGTAAACACGGGAAATGAACGTGTGGACACATATGCCAAAGCCGCTCGATCATCGGAAACTACCTCACTTGCGAGACTTCCATACACGGACCTTCTTCCAAGAGTTAAATATAAACTTCAAGAAAAATGGAAACAGTGGTGTATAGAACAATTTCAATCCACGGGCAACACATATAAATGGTTTGCAGAACATTCACAAAACAAACCTTGGTACTACCCATATAATTTTCCAAGATCAGTTATTACTTTTATAATACGTCTACGTACAGGTCATGTTCGCACTAATGATCATTTATCACGACTACATATTACAACAAAACAAGCCTGCGCATGTGGAGAAGATAATCAAGATGCTACACATCTCTTTTTACAATGTCCCAATTTCGACAGAGAACGAGATAAATTATATAGTGGTTTACGTCGAAATAGAATTCCATTCCCTACATCTCTTACTGCCCTGCTCACGGACCCTACTCCTCCCACCATATGGCTTCTTTATGGATATGCAAGAAGATGTAATTTGACGATCTAACAAACAGTATAAATAAATATCAATAGATGTTTTTTTTCATTCTTGTGAAATATAAGTGAATAGCGAACTAAATACATAAAAAAAAAATAAAAAAAAAAAAAAAAAAAACTCAGGAAGATGACTAAAATCGACTACCAGTTGATAGGGTCAGAAAAAGAAGAAGAAGAAGAAGAAGCCTGAATGTATGAAAAGAAAATGTGTTACCTGTGTGATGCTTTTAAAATGTAGTCAAGTTTCACTTTATTTGTCTGTGAAGAATATAAGGTTACAGATGCTAATAATATTTGTTCATGAAATATGCAAATTAAATGCATTCACAACATTTAAACTTTAATACAATTAAAAAACAAAGATTTCCAGATTGATTTTATTTACATGGAGTAGGACCACTTTTCTTGTAATGCTTCTAATGCGAACTTGTAGTTATGTGTATAATTATGACTGTGTGAATTCATAATGCAACCTTGAGGATAGAGTTTGAACAACATTTGATTACACAGTTTTTCAATTAAAATTTAACATCACACCTTTAACTTTACAAAAAAAAAGGCCATTTATGTTATAATACTGATGATGATCTACACATAATTGACATAAAACAAAAAATGTAAAATGTGTATTTTAATGATTGCATTAAACATATAGGCTACAGCATAGAATGTTATTTGTATTTTATTTTCCTGTTCATACTGCTTTCGGGAATTATCAGTTTGTATGCTGTTAATAAGTAGGCTACTGTTAATTACACTAAAATTGGACAACTTTAAAAGCATACATAAAAAGTGAAAAATTATCAGAAAGAGCAACAATTCTATTTTTCGTTCCTTCCGTTTTTAAAACTGGAATACAACAGGCTGCAATTGTAACGTTTAACAATAAGAGCCTTTATAGTCTGCCGCCAATTGTTGCAGGAAACAGAAACAAAACATTGTTGAAAACTCTATACTTTGAAATCTCAAATCATTTTAAGTCAAACTTTCACATTGGTTTTGATAGCAAAAGGCAGATCTCATATTGCTCTGAACAAAGATACAAACCAAGCTAGTGAAGGTTCTGTTAAAATTAACTGTACACATTTTTACAAAATTATTATAGCAGTTAAATGATGGCAATAGAATGCTGATGTAAATTGTTTATTCATACACCCTCCCCTTCTCAATATTATGTGCCCCAATCAGGTGAAACCAAAAGTATTTGAGGCTGGTGACCGACCGTATCCAAGAATGTATACACTGATGAGTTGGTTAACCAGAGAGTATATGGCATATACTGCTGTGTACTCTCTATTACAGTCTTGTGAATTTCTTTCCAACTGTTCAAAATTATTTGTCAGCATTTGATAAAATAAGGTCCTTGAGAATGAGATCCCCCCTCCCACAAGTTCGTTTGATGAAAGTGGTCACTGCCACACCCCTTGAATCTGCCCTTGCAGCAAAAGTTAAATAGCTTGGTTCTTTGCCTAAAGTTATTTTCATCACACACATCTTTCAGCACCTGGAGCATAGGTAGACTTGTCAACTTTAAAAAATAAAATTCTGGGAGATTTTTTTACAGCCTTCAGATTTTTTAAGATTAAATTGTTCTTGAAGGCTAATGACCTGAATATCAGCTGTTATCTGTTTGCGGTCTTGCTACTGTGAACAAGTTCATAGTTGATGACAAGTAATAAAAATGGAGATTTCAGACCAAAGTGCCAAGTGACATGCGATACATGCTGCTTGGGAACGAGCCAATCAACAGCAATGTTTCACACCATAGCAGCATGGCAGGCTGCACAAGTCTACATTTGATTAGTGAAATCCTCAAGCAGCACATGTCACTTCAGTGTGAAATCACCCTAACTGAACATAGTTTGCTCTAGTGCATCGGTCATACCAGTCTCTAACTTTTTTTGGGGGGGAGGGATATTTTAGTTGCTGCACCCTGTTAATGCTCCCAAACTGGCTCTGCCACCATTGCATTTAGCCAAATAAAAATGGATGCTACTTTGGGGGTCAATATGTAAAGAACGTGAATTTTGCTCTGAACATGTGTGTAAATAGATTATTATTGATAATAAAAAATATACAATAACCTGGCATAGCACATACACCACAAAATAAATAACCCTTATGTAACTTGTGGCCATAAGTACACGTTTGTCGGGATCCCTTACCTTTTGTCGTCAGTTATGCATTGCACTTCCTCACACACACTTTTCCTACTTTAGATTGAGGGGATGGTTGTGGTCCGTTGTTGGAGGGGATAAAGGGGGCACTGGTCACGACTCCAGGTCCTGGATTCCTTTTACTTCCCCTAGGCTGGCTGATGTTCCGACATGGTGTGATTTGTTTTAATTATTGTTCAGTAAACCCACGGAAGTAGTTCAATTTACACAAGATCAAAACACAGTTCCTCTCGCTGCAGGGTGCTGTCATCTGTCCACCAAACACACTTCATCTACTTGTCTCCTCCAAAGCACCGCCCTGCATCCTTGTACGCACATACACCGAATTTTTCCAGACCTTCTCACATACACCCTCACTGCTGTCACCTCTATCTCCTTGTGTCCTGTCCTTTTCCAAAGATGCCAAAACTTCCCCTGTGTCCTTGCAATGTTGCCGGTTTTTTGTAGCCTTGTCCAGTGGCTCTAACATACACACACACACTAATACACAAAAAACGAAGAAACACCCTAGCCAGCGTGACTTGCCTGAAGGGCCGCAGTTCTCTCTCTCGCTATGCCAAGCAAGAGGCTCGGTGCGATTTTGAGAAAAAAGGAAATCCTACAAACTTCTAACTGATAAAATAAAATGAATAGCCTAAAAATATGATAATTAGAAAATAATAAATTTAGGGTGGCACTACAGTACACCCCATCCTTCTCCCTTGGATACTTCAGTTCATCCCTTCCATCATATTTTTAAAAATACCATGTAAAACATTTTTCAGAAAAAAAAAACTTTAGTATATTTCTGGAATGATTTTGTAAACATAATGAGTATAGAAAAGGAAATTTTGACTAATTAAGGATTACATTAAAATAGCACATTATGCCGGCCCCCTAGGCAGGATTGTGGCCCCCCACCATGCACTACCTAACACTGCCATTTTATGTTCATTGGCCTCCCTGATGGCTCAGTGGTAGCATCCTCACCTTGTAATCAAGGAGTCTTAGGTTCGATACCCAGTGGAGGCACATAGTGGTTCGGATCCCACTTTAAACTGTAGGTCCAGTCCCAATTAGCCTTACTGTGCATAACATGGAATTAAAATATCAAATCAACCATTATGTTCATTAAAGGAAAACTCATTAAAAATAATACAGGTTATATTTAAAGATTTGTAGTTTGCATATCTGATTTAAAAAAAGTTTAGTATATTTATGAATATTTCAGTTACGTTTTAGTGTCTGAACATACTATTAGTACTACTTTGGTAGGGTTGCCATATTGCTATAAGGAAAAAGTAGGACATAATGTCCCAAACTGTAGGACACAAAACATTCACAATACACATTTGTAGAACATGTTAGAAAGTAATTTAAAATTGATACATTTGATTTTTTTCTTCTATATAAATATGATTTCTTAATGAATTCTTAAATGCAACATTTCAAACTTGTAAACAATACATTTCTTACTACTTGTTTTAACTGGTACTTCTCAGAGGAGCCAATTTTTCTCAAAATTTCAGGTTTAGTCAAAATATATTTATGAGAGACTGAACAGTCAAACTCTGAAATTATGCTGAACCAGTACCAAACATTTTACAGACTTTGTGAAAAAAAATATCTCATGAGTCTGTTTTGCTGATGGTAATGAAAGAATGGGAAACACCTTGTTCCACGAATATATATAATCATCAAGGCAAGAAATTCCACTCGGGCACTGAACGAACTGTGAGATCATCAGAATATGGCCCCAAATTTTTGTTCATTAAATACTTCCATTTTTGTTCTAGCAGGATGACCTTTTATTTGGGGAAGGGGTGAGTGGGACAATTACTTAATCAAAATAAATTTCAATTATTGAATTTGGGAGTGCAATTCTTAGACTTGTAACTTGCATAATTTCTCTTTGTTTAACTGAAACACGCATTTTAATAATTAATATTATGTGAAGCTCAAAATGTAGGGCATTTATTATATTTTTCAAATTCCTCCCTGACACCGGACATAAGGCTAAAATGTAGGACATGTGCAGAAAAAACTGAACATGTGGCAACCCTATACTTTGGGAGACAGAAAATTCCAGCAGTATGTTACCAGAATATACCTTGGCCAAGTGTAAATTTTTCCATCACATATTCTCACTTTGTTAATGTGATTTTTTATTTTTTTTATTTTTTAAAGCTTTGAATTCCCTAGGTTTCAGCACCCCTAACCTAGCCCTTGATACAGGCCTATCAGTATGTATTCAATGCAAACATGCATATGGGCATGTATATATTTGATGTACTACATATTGAAAATAATATTTTTGCATATACTGTAATTTGGGTAGTATTATTTTTCAAATAAATCAATGGGATTTTATGGTAGTAATTAGCAAACTTAAATAGACACACTTCTACAAGATATATGTTGGCTGGTATCAGAAAAAAGTTCACGAATATTTGAGCATAAAAATCATTGAAACTTAAAATAGAGCAGACTGGCATCCCTTACTAGTTTTATGCATATTTTTATAAGAAATATTAATATTTCCAAATATCTTATTGATTATTCATGATAAGATAATCACTGTTAAAGGGAGTACCAGATTACTGTATTTCTAATTGTCTATTTTGTACTATGGCTTTCACAACTTGATGGTGAAGAGTTTCACTATATTGTGTCAATATATGACGAGAACATATTTTTACTAAGTGTTCTTATTCTAGCAGGAAGCTGGAGCTGCAAGCGGACAGGAACACCGTCGACCATTAACTCCCAACCTCGGTGATCTCTCGCAATCCGACCTCAGTGGACTTGTTGCTGGCTTAGAAGAAGAAGACATTTTTAAGAATTTTGAAGGGCCTTTTGAACTTGAAAATTTCTTTACCGATTTTGATGAAAAGGTAGTAGTTGTTCTGTTCCAAGATGCCTTTACTATCTTTAGTAGTAATTAGGCAACTCCTTTTTAGGGAGAATTTGCGTAGATGACAGACAGCAATCAATCATGCTTATCTTTCGATAGTGGCAAGTAGATAGATAATATAAAAATGTGTGCAGTTGATATAATGTAGACAGGCGCGCACGCACACATACACACACACACACACACACACACACACACACACACACACACACACACACACACACATATATATATATATATATATATATATATATATATATATATATTCACTGGTAGACTACAAAATAGTAGCTCAATGCATGATAAATTTAGCTCAACTGACCAGTCTGGCTATGAGATACAGTGGTCAATATAAAGTGATTGGTTAATATCTCAAAATTGCGTTTCTAAGTTAAAGGTATTTCAAATACAAGTTTAATGCCCATCTGTCTATTTAAAATAATAATTTCTTCACATCATATGAACAGATATGAACCATCATAAAAATTCAGTCCACCTTTGGTAGCTTGCCATGTATTTTCAAATGTGGGAAGTAGCTCTATGGCTCAGGGAGTTAGGCGATCTCTGATTAGCGCTAGGTGTGAAACTGGTGCTTATAACTGAGAATTAAAATCTCCTCTCTGTGAATTCAACTGACAAGTTCTGTTATAGTCCTTGGCCTGACACCAGTCAAAGTCTGATTCTATTTCCAGCTAATATATATATAACAATGTTGTGGGCACACAATTTCCAATAATGAGATCATCTACCTTCAGAAAACCAGATAGAGAAAACTTACGAAACTATGAAATATTGGAAATACTGATTACAACATTGATAATTTGTTGATTCCTTCAACATATCCTCAGATCTGAAAAGATACACTAGATAAACACAATGTAAACAACAAAGTGATAGTACGTCCATTGTGGTTTATCATTCTCCAAACAATAGTAATATACTGCTTATCAGTGTAGCTTTTTGTAGTTTTCTTACATATAATAGAAATCTTGCAAGAATTTCTAAATTTATTTCAAATTTCAATAGAATTACTGCAGAGATTATTGTTATCATCATCAAACAAGGATGATCCTTCAAACTTCTACTCAGTTAATGATGGAGAAGACATAAATTTATCCATATTTAATTATTTTTGTGAATAGTATATTTTCAATGATTTTTCGTTTGTTTCACTTTTACATTTTAATTCCTCTTATTTAGAAGATAATTTGTATATTTCTAAATATTTAAAATGTTAATTACATGTACACAAGATTCTAGAAGTACTGAATATTTGGTATGTGTGGTGATTCTTTTAAAAATTTAGATTTATGGATAATGTTTGCTTTAAAAGTTATTCAGAGGCTATGCACATAGTCAAATAAAATGTGTTAGTGGTTAAACAACAAGATTTTTTTTCACTTTTTTCTTACGAAGGGTTTTTAAATCGTTAGGTGACAATTATTCTGGTACATTTGTGTGTAATTCACATTCCCTGTCTGAAAGTATGTATTTTGAGAGTGTTATTTTTTTCCATTGATGAAGTAGCCATGTTAGTTCTGACTATACACAAAGATTAAACTAACAGGCAAATCTTATAGGCTTCCTTCTTTACAACTGCTTGTAGATTTTAATATTCTAAAGTATACTATAATTGCAATATTTTTAAAATTCTTAAAAGGAAATAATGTTATTTTTTTAGATTAATTGATGGGCTCAGGCTAAAACATTGTAAGTGACATTTTGGTCATTATTGAGTTCCAAAGTAAAAAGAGAAATCCTTCAGTTTTCATGTGTAATTGGCACGTCATGCATTTTGCATTGGACTCTTTGAACACTTCTGAAATTGGCAAACAGAACACAACATGAAAACAATTTATCTAGACTATAGCTTCTAATAACCTTTTTGCATAAGAACCGCAATAATGACCAAAAAGTCACTTGTCATGTTTTATCCCCGAGCCCTTCACAATTGTTAATGTCAGAAATGAATCTAAATCATTCAACCAAATAATTTAAATATTAAAAGTATAACATATTATTGTGCTAGTGAATTTTATTCTATATCTGCAGCCAGTTAGTAATCAGAGCTTATTAAAATATTTTATTATTATATATAAGAAATATTATTTATTTAATATTTCATCATTATGCCTTGTCTGTGAGTAATTAAAGAGTGGAGAGAAAGCAGCTCTCTACCATAAATAATAGAGCATTTTCCATACATTTTCACATTCATTCTGACATGAACTTAAACTAAGCCTGCAAAATTAATGAAATAATTTAGCTGCATGAACACATTCCTTCTGAGGCTGTCAGATATATCAGGGTGAAGCATAGAGGCTAATAGATGGTAGATAATACCCAAAATAGCCAAAAAATATTACATGTGTTAGTTATGACTGATAATGTAATACATTATTCTTTCAAAGCTCAACTTCAAAGCCAGCATACAGTTAAAGTATTCCAAAGGCACAACCAGATTTACAGTGTGATATTATTTTGTAATAATTGGAATCTTGAAACACTAATTTTAAATTGCCTAAATTGACCTGTGAGCTTACTTAAAACCTTGATGCACATGATGTGTTCATAATAGATACACTGTATTTTATTGAAAGAAAAAATAATTTATCTAGTTCAGAATAAATATTATACTCTTCCTTCTACTGTGTTACTGTGGGTTTGCAAAGTGAATTAAGAGCAAATTCAAAAGCTGCCTAATAATAATTGTAATTAAGAGAATAGAAATTGTTACATCTAGATCAAATGGTATACACATAAATTTTCTCATGGATGGTGAAACTTGTTGTGCATGCTCCAAAATTAAATAATAATAATAATAATAATGAAGTGCTTACAGGTACATTGCAAGAGTCTGGCTTCTCGCACACATTTTCAAAACCTCACATTTTTAAAAAGGCTATGTATGATGAGAATATGCTATGTCTTTAGGTGTAGGTTTGTGTGTGTGTGTGGATTGAATATAGACCTAACAATACTGTCAACACATAAGATTTGCATATAACCTTTGCTAAATATTGTACAGTCATGGACCTTTTTAGGTTGTAACAATTCTATTAAAAGTCAATGGGTATCCTTACAACCCAGAAGTGTCCGTGACTGTACATAGCCCTGAAAAAAGAGCATGTGAAGTTTCCAAATGTAAGCAAATATTTGAGCTTTGTACTGGTAGGTGATATAAGCTTATGTAGTTTCTTAGGAACTTAGATTACAATTGATTAATGTCACTGCTATATCCTAGTGGATATATGCTACAATAGATAGTATTATTAACGTTTATCCTTTGCAGTGTAACACTCGGCAGTCATGTGACACCTCGCTGTCTTCACAGGAGGAAAACAACAATGTTGTGACAACGAGTATCGCAGACAATGTGAGCAGTACCAGTGATTCGAAGGTTGCAATGGCCATGATGGTGCAACAACAGCAAGGCAACCTGCACCATCTCAGCCACTTGACAGCCCAGCAGCTGTACAGCATTTCTGTCAGATCCCCCACGACCATCAACAGAAAGTTCAACATCGCTGCGGCAAATCCATTGCTAGCAGGTGTGTCTCTAACTAGTAAGCATTTGTTTTTGTTTCATCATTGGAGTGGTGTTGGTTGTAGATAACGATAACATCTGCTAGGCTATTTTTTAAATTTTTTTTAGGCTTTGATGGAACGTTATGAGGCATGAGAGTGATTAATCTGAACTTGTTGGTAATATTGAAAAAATCCACGATTCTGACATTGTATGATTGTCACTCTTTGGAAGCGACTAGCAGTGGTGTATTCTGAAAATTTAATCTAGTTTACCGCAACAATCTTTTTTATTGTATATATTTATTATGTATTGTCCCACACCATGGCCATGCGATCCAAGGTGTTATGCCTTGGGCTCTAGCTATGAGATGTATGCAGTTTGCGTCTCCTAGGGGAAGTATAACAATTTTCTCCCGAGATTTTGACCTGTGTATGGGACCGTTGGCCACCCACCATCGTGAGGAAATGGGGAGCTATGAATGAGTAACGTAACCCAGTCATGGAAACCTAGAGCAATGACTAGGTGTTTGTCGTGTGGCCACACGTCACCCCATAGCTTGGACGATCCCTCACCTCGGCAGGTGGGAGTGAGGCCGGCAGTCGGTAGGTTGGCCCTGGCCCTCACGGGCTGGTGCTCCACAGGTTATTATTATTTATTATGTATTAATCAGATATAATATAAATAAAATACCAATGCAGGCATACAAGTAAAACAAACTCAAGTCCGACAACTTCAAATTTTAAGGCAGTTTTTATACATATGAAAAAAGTTGGTTTACCGGAATTAAACCAGTTAATATGGGAGAATATGACACTGGCAACTAGTTACTTGTAAAGCAGTTACAAGTAATGGGTTTCAAGAGGGGGTTGGTGGAGGTCATAACCTTCTTCCTTGGTCCAGTATTATTAAAAGAAAAAGAATGTCAAAGGCAGGAAAAGATGGCACTGAGCTGACCACTCAAAAAAGTATACATAACTAACTACTTTTAAAAGTATATAGATGAAACTGTAATAGAATAACATATTTGCAACAGAAGTAATGTTATCAAAAGTTACTCTATGACATGCAAATCTCTAACTTGAAAATGTGTAATGTGAAGTAAGAGTTAAGTTTGCAACTCTGTTTCCAACTGTGTGTCTTCTCTGGATACTAAGGTGAAAGAAATTTTGTGGAATACAGCTAAGATGACACTTTGTGCCATCATTTATTTGTTGTAATAATATAAATATATGAAGATTTTATATTATGTACCATAAGGTTAAATAAAATGCTTGTAAGTCTTCATATATTAATTTTATTACAATTAATAATCATTGATGGTGCGTAATTTGTTTGCAAGAACATTTCCAGCTGAAAGGAACTGTAAAAGTAACTTACTATTACTTTTCAAGTTCCATGAAATATAATTGAGTTACTTTTAAAATTAGTAACTCTAACTGTGATTCAGTATCTTTTAAAGAGTATCTTGCCGAACACTGGTGATTCTTGTTATGAGTATAAAAGCTAAGGATAATATTGGTATATTTGAGCAAAATTCACATATACTGTATTTCACTTCATAATCGTTGCAGTTTTTTTGCCAATTTTTTCTGCAAAAAAGTAGAGTGCAACCATTAAGTAAAGCCTCAAAAAAAGAAATGTCTGTATTTCCAGTACTTAATTAGAAATTCTTTCTTTATTCTTTATTCATGGGCGAAGTTCAGCCCAAGAATCATTTATTACTAAACTGTCATGGTGCAGGATTAGGATACATGGAATACTCATGGAAATAATACGTCGTTCGTAAAGTAAGTTCCACTGATAAATACCGTGATGCTGCAAGCGGGGCAGTGTGAATGCGCATGCACCTTTTGTAGCCACAACCTTGACGAAGTGCAGGTGTCAGTCTGAGGCAAGTTGGTCAGGAGAGTAGTGCGTAGTATGTTGTTGTTATGTTTTGGACAATCCAAACTCCCGCCACGTGTGAGGTGCGGTCCGTGATCCGTTTTCTCGATGCACGTAATGTTCCAGCTGCGGAGATCCATCCTCAGATTAGTGAGGTGTATGGAGAAGGAATAATGAGTGCTTCAGTAAGAAGATGGGTGAGACAGTTTCGTGGTGGACGGGTTAGTGTTCATGATGAAGAACGAAGTGGTCGACAGTCTGTTGTGAATCCCAATTTGCTTTGTTTAGTGGAAGAGCAGATTATGGAGAACATTAGAGTTTCCACAAATCTTTATGTAACAGTGAATTTGAAATTTCGTAAATTGTGTAACCGTTGGGTCCCTCACCAGCTCTCCGAAAATGCCAAAAACGAAAGAATGGGAAGTGAATTAGATTTGGTTGATTTGGTGTTTTAAGTCCACTTTATGCACAGTAAGGCTAATCGGGACTGGACCTACAGTTTAAAGTGGGATCCGAACCACTTGTACCTCCACCGGGTATCGAACCCGGGAACCCTTGATTACAAGGCGACGACGCAACCACTGCGCCATCGGGGAGGCCACGGAAGTGCATTAGAGTTTTTGAAACAGTATAGTGAGAAGGGGGAAGAGTTGTTGGATCGGATTGTGACTGGAGACGAGACATGGGTTTTGCATGAAACCCCAGAACAGAAACGAAGCACCATGGAGTGGAAGCACTCTGCGTCACCGTGGAAAACGCAACCAAAACCAAAGCTTACGAAAAAAAAAAAAATCATGTGCACTGTGTTTTGGGATAGGCATGGAGTATTGCTTGTGGAATTTATGGAGCGTGGACGGCACATCAATGCCGAAACCTATTGTGTGACGCTTCAAAACCTGCGTCGTGCAATCCAAAACAAACGAGGTGGCATGCTCAGTCGGGGTGTCATTCTCCTCCTTGATAATGCTCGTTCGCATGTGGCAAATGCAACTCAGGAACTCCTGACGACTTTCCATTGGGAAAAACTACCACACACCCCTTACAGTCCTGATCTTGTCCCATCTGATTTTCGTTTGTTCCTCCACCTTAAGGCATTCCGTGCTGGAAAACATTCTGGTACTGACGAAGAACTGAAACGTGCAGTTTCCCAATGGTTCTCCATTCAGGTGGAAACGTTCTATGATAGGGGTACAACGAACTTGGTATCTCGCTGTGATGCGTGCTTGAATTCTTATTGCGATTATTTGTGAATCTTGTACCATGTATATATTCTCACCCCTATAAAGGTCATGATATTACTATTTATATTTTTCATTTTATTGCATGATGGAACATACTTTCCGAACGACGTAATATGTTACATTTGAATGCAGTTGGTGACAGTTTAGTGAACATTTTTCCCGTCTGAAAACAAAAAGTTAAGATGTAAGTTGTTGTTGATTTGTGAATTATAATCAAAATATTAAACTTGAGAAAATTTACTAAAATGTTGCAAAGTATGGGCTTAACAAAATTTAATCTTCTGTGTCCGAAGATTTTGTGGTTTCATTCATTTCATTTGTTTTGTTACCTGACGTGCCATTGCAATGATTAAACGATGAAAGTTTATAAAACAATTTTTGGACTGTAAAAACAGGATGTGACGATTATGTGGTGAAATACAGTAATTTGAAAGAAACATATGGAGTAAATAGTTTCAGAACAGTCCATGCTTTGCATCCAATATGAGAGCTGATTGGTTCTACAATAAGACCTACAATACCACCATCTTATTTAAAAAAATATTTAGCATAGATATTTACTAACTTTGCTTTGCATTGCATATGAAACATAGTTGCATATCAATAGATGTTCCTAGGTAGGTACTAGATGGTACCATGAATTAGGCTACCCAGCAGCCTTCCCAATGTCATTTTAGACTTCCTGATCTGTGAACAACTTGCCCCTCTATTCCCTGTATAGAATATGTTTCCCTGCACTTTAGGTTCACTCCTTCCATAAGGTTTGATTAGAGCTACATAGCCTGTAGTTCAGAATGGCGTTAGGATTTTCATTGCTGATTCGGAAGGTTGTCATGTCTTTTACAACTCTGTTGTGACATTCTGCCCTTTGGGCCATGCTTCATTCAGAAAAGTTCTCACCTGAAACTGCTAAGAGATGAATAAAAGAGGCTCTTGCACCTCCTAGTGAATTCTGCTTGCAGTTTTTCAAATTTGTTGATGTGTAATGGTATGTGCAGTGTATGCATATTTTGTTTTGTTGCTGCTGCATTGGCATATTTGGAAATAATGCAGGGTTGTTTGATCCGTTTTGCTGATTGGATTTAATTTTATAAAGATACAGTACCTTTCTATGAAAATTTAAAAATTCATTTTCTCTTTATTAAACTGTCATGTTCAATCCTTGTATTGCAAGAACACTTATTTATGATTTGTACTCTAAAACAGAATTCTTTCTTTTAGAATACTTACAAACATCAGTGTGAACTTTGTTGTTGACCTTAACCAACAATAAAGCAAGAGTTAAAAAAAAAAACTGATTTTAGTGAAAAGCTGAAAACAGAATCTGGAGTCAAACAAGGACATCATTTACCTGCAAAATTGTTTAGTATAGAACTAAGAGAAAATATATCAACTAGATTAGGGCCTCCCTGATGGTGTAGTGGTAACGTGGTCACCTTGTAATCAAGGGGTCCTGGGTTTGATAGTCGGTGGACATGGCACAGTTGTTTAGATCCCACTTTAAACTGTATGTTCAGTTCCGATTAGCCTTTCTGTGCAAAATGTGGACTTAAAACAACATATCGAACAAAGACACAGTCAACTAGATTAAAACAATGTATCACATATATCAACAATTTGCTAATTTGGACACCCAAAGACTTCTGTAAAGAAAGACTTAATATTTGAAAGGAAAATCTTAAGAACATATGTATTTTTGGAAGACCCCGATGGTATTTGGAAGATAGCAACTAAAAAAGAATTCATTAAAATAATATAGAATAAAGGCATTGTAAATTCCATTAAATCTCAAAGATTAAGGTGGTTTGGAGACATAAGTATATAATGACTGATGAAAGAAATGTAAATTGGAAACCATTTGGAATACTAGCCTCAGGCAGGGCAGGGTGGTTTTGATGAGGGGAGTATAAGGAGTCCCTCTGAATATTAATTCCTTCTCACTGTTTTCATATTTTTAGCCTTGGCTAAAATTATATACGAGGCATATTTTTAAAGTAAGTTCAGTTTTGATATTACATAAAAACAAGAACACATGTTGTAATAATTTTATTTTTACATGAAAGCCTGGGTCTACATCTACTTATCAACATAATTGCCACCTACATTAAGGCACTTATCGTATCGTACGACCAGCTTCTGAATGCCATCTTCATAGAAATCGGCTGCCTGATGTGATAACCACTGCTGCACGACTGTTTTCACGTCGTCATCTGCGTTAAAGTGCTGACCGGCAAGCTGCTTCTTTCATTGCAGGAAGAAGTGATACTCACTGGGTGCTAGGTCAGGGCTATAGGGAGGATGATCAATTTGTTCCCAACCAAATTATGCGATGTGATCTTGGGTTCAATGCACCGTGTGTGGATGAGCATTGTCGTGAAGCAGTATGATCCCTTTACTGAGCATGCTTCGCCTTTTGTTTTGGATTGCACGATGCAGTTTATTCAAGGTCTCACAATATGTTCCAGCATTTATTGTGTCACCCGATGGATTTCGGCCACTTTCACGTGTCTTACACTTAGAAAACGAATGACAGCGCGTAGTTCACACGGGACTTTCAATCATCTGAGACATTGTAACTACACCTGAACAACTGTCTACTCGGATGAACGGTTGCATACTGCCATCTGTGGCAAGCCCATAGATGCAGGTCCTCAGCGCGCATGTGTGAAACCGTGAGTGCAGTGCTACAGCGATCTATTTGCAAAACGTAACTTACTTTAAAAATATGCTTCGTATATATATATATATATATATATATATATATATATATATATATATATATATATATATATATATATATATATATATATATATAAAATCAGTGGCGTGGTGTGGGACTTTTAAAAGTGTTACCGGTTATCAGTAGGACATTTAAGGGAGGAGCTGTAAGACTTGGGTGCCTCCCCACCTCATGCCCCCCCCCTCCCATATCTTCCAAGTAGTTCGTATAATATTATTCTGGTACGACTGCAATTCGATACTAGATTTTCGTAAAGTTATTGATCAGGAAAAAAAATGTTGGCTTAAGCACTGAAGTGAAATCGCAAACATTGGTTGTTGACACAATAAACATTAGCCTAACAAAGAAATATGTCATTTGATACTTACAGAAATATCTTCTATCGCACAATTACACACACTGTTCAGATAGGACGAACCCCCCACCTCGGAACTCGGAGCAAGCTCCATTCTGCTTGTTAATTCATTGACAATGTCCGAAAACAACACAAAGACAAAAGACAACTCTCACAAAACTCACCCTGCACAGTCCCTCCCGCCAACAGTTGTTTACTTTTGTAACACATGAAGCACCCCAACTTCCTTGCCCCCTCCCCTCTCAGCATCGGCGCTTCCGAAATAGCCAATATTTCTTCTCTTGAAACAAGATTTGCCCAAATCGCGAAACTAAAACTTATGTAGAATAGATGTAGTCTTCATCTGTTTCCTAACTACTCCCACTCCCATGTTTCGCTAAATCCACAGAAATCTCATTTCTGACAACACTCCTATTTCATATATTTTACGTTCCTTGCTACCTTTAAGGCTTTCGCTTTATAGGATAATTGTAATCGTGACGATGAGGATGCATGGTGAATTATTGAAATAAAATTATTATTTCTTTTTGTATGGAATTATTAATTTTTATAATTATGTAAATAAAATAAAAACAACGAAAATTGAAATAACCTTTCTTGCTAAGGATTCGAACCTGCGACATCTGACACTTCAGAGCATGCTAAGATAACAATCGGGAAATTATGCTTGTAAGTAATGTTTTCACCCAAAAACAGTTCTGCTACCTCAAAAACATTGCTTCAATCCAAAATTGTCGCATTCCTGCAACAATGTATGTCATTTGGCCCTGTTAACAATTATCACAAATTCCTGTAATCGAAATAATAATATATGTGTGAAATATAGAATTTTAGGTTGACATTTTTAGAAGGACAGTGGACCCCTTGACCATCCCCATCCCTCTCCTCTCCTTCTCGCCCATGATGTCGAAAAAGGACAAAGAGGACTTTTGTAATCGCTGATATTTAGTGTAAATACAAAATATCACTTGGTAGTTTTGCTTTTCCCCAGTGTGATTTGATTTTTTTTAAATTTTGATTAGGCATTTTTTGTCCACTTTATGCACAGTAAGGCTAATAGGGACTGGATCTACAGTTTAAAGTGGGATCCGAACCACTTGTGCCTCCACCGGGTATCGAACCCGGGACCCCTTAATTACAAGGCAAAAATGCTACCACTATGTCATCGTTCCCCAGTGTGAGTGGACACCTTCAGAGTAAGATAGACCGGATTAGGCGACTTAGGTCTTTTCTGTCAATTAAATATGGCAACACTGATCTGTATCCGGTAAAGATCACCGGCAACTGTGGTGGCTAAACAGGCATGGCAATAACCCGCCTCCTCCTCCCGCCGTAACAGTCTTTGCCACGATGCAAAGTCTTCCTTGCATAGGCTCACGGCCCTTTCCTCATGTTGCCTTAGGAGGGTACCGGAACAGTCCTCTCCTTCGCTTTTGACAATGTCAGAAAAAATGTAAGTCTACAATATTTACTTTACGACAATATTACCAGTTTATGTATGTAACAATATTTTAAGACAGGTTCTTCAATTCTTTATATTTTGCTGTTGTTACCTGCGGTAACAGCGGTTACATGCATGCCACGCCTCTGAATAAATATATATTATTGTTTGTAGAACAAACAAAAAAAAAACACTGATATCCAGAAATTGATATAACAAACATTTACCAAATCCCATAACAATGGAAATGTTAAACAAGCCTGTAAGTATTTTTTTTGTTAATTAAGAGCATATAACAGACAATAAGATTACCAATGGGCAGAAAATTACATAGCAAACATTTATAGATTTATATAAATTCCTGATTTTAGTCATAATGGAGCTGGTGTGATCAGCCTACTGCCTTTTCTCCGCATGGTTGCCCCAGGTACTCATTGATTAGAGATTGGGTGAAACCCTCAACTGCTTATTCAGGGATATTGTCAGGAAATATTTACTTGAGATTACCCACTAAGGAATCAATCCCAAGTGTCTTATGTGGAAATCAGTCTCCATAAGAATGTTACGGCCAGCTCACATCTGAAAAGAAAATGCAATTCAATTCCTGCAAGTGGAGCAACAGAATTCAGATTAATTTGTTTCTTCCTGTTTTATACCTATCAAACAAGGCCTTGTGGAGTTATTTAGCACCTTCGTTCTCTCCTGTTCATGTTTGTAAAAAAATTAGGTATGACTAAAGTAAAAAAAAATTACTGATTGAATGTGTCCCAAGAATTTAATATATAATACTCAAGAACATAGCTTGCTTGAAGAACACAGTTTCATTTGTCCTTTACCTAATGCATAATAACCAGGGTTTTTTCCTGAATGTTACATCTGGAGGGTGTAAGTTTATATTTAGGAGAGTGTAAGGATAAATCGAGAGCCAAAAAGACCAAAAATTAGGCCTTTGTGAAAAATTTAGGTGATGCATGCTCATCATGAATCCTGATGTATTAGGGGTCTTGTGCGGGGCACACCCAGATCCCACCAACTGCCATAACTAAATGCTAACAGATCTAAACCTGGCCCTCCTAACCTATAATTTCGCTTAGGTCTAATAATGCATATGTTAGTATAGCCAGATTTAGAACTCGTGGCATTTTGTTATGGCGTTTGATGGAAGCTAGGTGAGCCCCGCAACGGACCAAAAGTATTAGCTGCTAAACAAAATGTGACTTCTATCTCATAGAAATAGTGTCACAGAGGAATAGTCTTCCTCTTATTGATGATTCATTCTTTCATGTCACCATTTTCAACCATACAAGCTTTCACCCCTCCTATCTGATTCTTCCCAAGGTTCAATCCAGCATCCCACCACATAACAATTTTCACTTAAGCTAGCTTTCTAGCCAGTGGAAGTTGATGGTCTCGATGTGGGGGTGTGCACCTTAGCCTCATACCAGAAGTGCTACCACCCTGTTCAATTACTCATACCCATTTTTGCATTCTTTTAATGATGCTAATTGTATTGACAATCCAAGTTATCACACGCCCTTCACTGACAATGAGACTATGGCAGAATTGTAGATTAGGCACACACAGGAGATGTACTATGTGGTTCCTCCCAGGCAACATCGAATTCTACTGTGTTTCAAAGGCAACATACCTTGTTGCGGTAGCACTGGCAGGGATGATTCCATGCAGGTAAAACAGCGATAGCAAAGAATCAGGCAAGGCCAGGCCGGCTCGGTAGCTCAGTGGTAGAGCAATGGCACGGTATGCCAGAGACCCGGGTTCGAGTCCTGGTCGAGCCTGCATTTTTTGCTGAAAATTTCTAAGTATGGCAGAATTGTATCAAAAAAATTTAAAAATATGATTTATGACAACATTGAAATACCCTGTTGATTTTTCCATCGATTATGATAAGAATGATGTTATTTGATCTCTTTCATGATGTGTTGATAATTCAGCATTAGATGCCCTGAGAAAATCACCCACAATATAGAAATACCACTGGTTTTTATATTCACAAAATACTAATTCATGCATTCAAGAAAACAAAACTGCACATGCAAGCAAATTTTTTTCATACACTACCTGTACTGATAAACTACAATGTTTTGTAAGGAACAATATCACCAGTATTTTGTGTAATTGCCATCTTTTAATAATGTATACTATCTTTCCCCAATATAAATTCCTTCAGACAATCTAAGTTTAATGCCTCATGTACATTTTAGTGTACATTACAATTATTTCAATTTTAATGTACTTGCCCAATTTAATCATCACGATCAGGGGTAGACAAAACTAAAATTTTTCAGGTGCCAGCCCTTTTTTCTCAGGAGCCAGCTCCCCCCCCCCCCACCACCACCAAATATAGGCTAATAAAGTCTTGAATTTTACTAAGATAAGCTACGAAATGTGAACTTCAAACATTTACTTACGTGAAATTTAGAAGATTTCGCACTTCCGCATTGCACAATTTAATGGTTCAATCCTCGTACCCTTTTGTGAATGAAGACAGTGGATCTTCGAAATTAATAGGATTGAACCATTAAATTGTGCAATGCGGAAGTGCGAAATCTTCTAAATTTCACGTAAGTAATTTTAAACCGCGTTTACCGCAACCATCATGAAATCAAACATTTAGTTTATTAATTAATACAAGAGTGGATTAAAAGCAATTAATTCTTGGACAGGAGTGGTTTTCCTAAAGAAGGCTCAACTGGTAACAGCATGAATAACAATGCAATACATTCTAATGTGGGACCGTCTCTAAAATATAGCTGCAAATTTTAACATTTGGCTAGCAACAGTGCAAAAATTTATAATAACATATGTATTATTCTGATTTAATGATACAGCAAACACACAAACATTATAAAAACACATACTGTACTCATTATTAAAAAAGTAATATACTTGAAATATTTAAAAAACAATTGGAACTTTATTTAAAGATTCAGTTGCCAGGTGAAACATTTGCAAGCACCTTGTATTTTTCTACCCATGATCATGAGGATCTATGAAACCCAAATCAAATGCAACTAGTTCTGGCCAGCTACTTTACAAACATTATCTCAAATTAGTGGCATAAGTTGGTATATGCACCAGAGGCGAGGCATCCGGTTATCGGGAGATGCGGAGATGACAAAGCAAAGTTATGAAAATATTGCTTTTTAAATATTTTAGAGATGAAGTAAAAAATATGTCAGAATATTCACATATTTGAATGAAGTAAGTCAAGTGGCACCATTAAACAGTTAGAAATATGCAAGAGATTTGCTAAGTTTAGCACATTGAAAGGAGAGCAAAGTTCTATCCCCCCTCCCCCCTCCATGTCAAACCGTCCCACTATGTTTCCTGCTGAGTATAATGGTGTCAGGCAGGCCAGGTCATTGCAGCAGGTCTGTGAATCCAAGGTCCTTCGACCTCTTTTCCCCTCCTCTTGAAGGTCTGGTCATAAGAGCCCTTTTTTTCAGCCCCCTTGTTTACAAACATGACAGGGTTTCTGTGACGTCATCAAAATGAAACTTCTCAGAATGTCCTGCATTGTAATACATGGAACGTTCTTGTTTATAAGAGAAAAACACATATTAAAGAGCATCGCAACGCAACTTGCACAGAATACATGAAAGTAATGGTGAGTAGAAAAAAATATAAGTAAGCAAAAGCATAAATTTTCCCACGGTTAGTGCTAGAAAGAACTGAAAAAAAGGGGCAATTTTGGATCCTTTTTATTTCCTTCATAGTATTTCTCCTTTTAATTTTTTTTCGATCCTGCAGTTCAAATATCTATTTCGGGAAAAAATATTCTTGCTTTACAAACACAAAGTACTTCCTGTTTTTTTGTGTTTACTCTGCTTACAAATGACGAGACTGATCAAGATTTTTGTTCTCGAGGTGACAGACATACTTACTCAGACAGACCTTTTTCCTAACATATCTTACTTTCACACCAGGGATGACCAAATATATAAGGATTCCGGAAAATTTAAAATCACGATTCAGAAATTTTACTACCTGGATTTTGAAGGCTATCTGATTTTTAGAGAGAGAGGTTTAACAATTGTTCCATTTTTTCGGGTAGAATTTATTAAGAAAGTTTTGTCTTCCTTATGTTATAATCATATACTCCGTAAAAAGAAAATGGATTTAGCCATCTCTACTTATCAAGTCCAGTACGAACACTATTATCATCATTATCAATGTAGGAATTCTCCCCCGGTTGAAAGTTTGGCAAGTCTTGCCATGACTAAGTAAAAATGTCACGCTTCACCACTGATATGCACTGCACTGTTGATGTATAACGCATTGAATTGTCTGTTCTATGGCAAATAACTAAGTTCAACTCGGATTATTTAACTTTTCCATTGAACTTCTAAGTAAGAAATACAATTCGTAGCATCTAAATGACACCAAATCCTAAATTATCAATTCATTTTAAGTCCAACTGCTGATATTTTTCAAGTAACTCATAGATCCATGGCATATTTTTCTAGTAGCTTTATCAATGTATTCCCTATTGATGCAGCTGACCTTGATTGTTGTATACGGTGTCTCCAATAATTAATATTTAGGTCTTACCTCTGTTACAGTACCATTCTCCAGCACAGAGACAAGTGCATTTGATTCATATGTGGGATTCTCTCCTCTCATTCAAGAAGCATCAGATCTCACCATGACATCCCACCAGATTCCTAGGCCATCTTAAGCCCGAATCTCACGGAACTGAATATCCAGTAGGAATGCCCTAGTTGACACTGGACTGGCTACCCATTTGCTAGTTTTCACCTCACACGGAACTTGTTACCGTACTTGTCGATAGACTTTTGTTCCCATAAGACATTGCGCGGAGCAGAAAATCTCTGTAAAAATGGACGAGCAATTTGAAGAATGTTGTAGGAGAATTACTGTGCTTTGTGCTTTTATTAAAAATTAAAAAAGAAAAGTGTAGACTACAAATTGGCTTGAAAAAAGTATGGTAATCAATGCATACTGAACAAGCTTTTTAATTAACTCTGGTATGCATATTCAAAATTCATACATGAGATTCGCAGGATTCATTCACACACACACACACACACATAAATAAAAACATCAAACATTTCATATGCTTGTAAATAATAAGGATTTTAATTTCAGCTAGTCATATTTGTCACATACACATCTCATCGCTTTGCATAAATACCTAAATATTAATGAACTGAACACGAATGCACTGCACGTCATCTCTACTTTTTTTAAAAAAAAAATCAAGAAACAAACAAAAACAGCCAACACTCGGAAACCACAGACCAAAAACTCTTCTTTGCAAACTCACAGATTATCTTCACATGGCCAAACTTTGCTCTGATTGGTTGTTCAACAGAATCCAGTCGAGGAAAGTCAGTAGCAATTAGAACATGTCCTATTCCTCCAAACCAGTCAAGCAGCCAGCCAGGCAGTCATCACATCTGGGCAGGTAGTCAGTTCAGCGTCAACTAACTGGAAATCCAGTTCTGTGTTATTCGGCTTTTAGTGGACATTGAAATCCAAAGTCACCACACTTCTTTCCAGGTTTATCTCACAGGCACACTTCAAACTACACCAAGAATTGCAAAGTATTCTCAACTTCCCCTCTTTCAATATGCAACCTCAAAGGGCATTCACATGTACTGTACAATCACCTTTATAAAGTGCCACGTCAATGCATGCTATAAATGGGCATATGTCAAAGCCCTATGCTGTTTGTAACCCCTCATCCCACTTTGCTTCCAAAGACCCACCTTGCTGAACTCTCATTCCAGCTCCAGATACATGACTCACGCAGTCACTGTTGCCAACTTTTAGATTCTAAACTGTTCGAGGAGCATGTGAAATGTTCATCACATTTAATCAACTTGAAATTACGAGATTTCGTCCATGGTAGAATACACTTGTACGTATTACTGACACCTGTAACGGAGTACAAAGCAAGTAATGCAAAAATGCCATCGTAAATTCATTTTTAGAACATTGTGTGGCTTGTTCTACATTAAACTATTTTTTGAAGAACTTTAAAAATGTTGCTACAAGTTTTCTCTCTGGTGCAATTTTGCCTATTCAATAATCCTGACTTGCTTAGTGTTGTTATCCTTTATAGGGCAAAGAGATCGGTTGTTTTATTTTTGTAAATTTCAATCTGAAGGGAATTTTATCCTCAATATAGGTGTTATGTATTTCTTATTCAACCAGTACATTTGTGACATCACATAATGCTGAACACTAAGGCACGGCAGTCTATAAAAGATATCACAAAATCAGTATTTATACTACAAAAGGTTTCTGCATATTGTCATCTATTTCAACAAATCGTCGTTAACCCACGTTGTTGCGAGTTATCTAGTTCTACAGACTGCAATGATAGTAACACAATGTAAAATAATTGTTAGTTAGTATCTTGAGACAGGTGCAAATAGCTGGTGGTGTTGGCCCACACATTTTAACAAAATGAAACCAAAAAGATTTGCAATTTCAAAATCAGAAAAGTGATATAAAATGAACACAACACACAAACCTATATTTCAAGACCCTCAAAGCATATTTGGAGAATATGTGGTCGTCAGTTTGACATAATAATAAATTAATAGTTTTCCAAAAGAATCTATCGAGAAATTACAAAATCTAACAGTTATACAACTTTAAGGCCTCTGCAACTACATAAATTCAAATGTCTCCATGTGTAGTGAAATGTAATTGCCGTTGGCAAAACTGACAGTGGTACTCATGTCGGACTGAAAGAAGTACGTCAGGTTTCACGTGACTTCATAGTGCCCAGGTAAAGAGAAAAGCCCGACAGGTATCAAGGCCTGTGGATTCTTGTCCAGGGAAGCTCGCTTACGCAATGTCCAACACCGGGTTTGACGTGCATGTTGCAGATTAGTTTAGGTGCGACTCCTTGCAGATTGGTTTCTTCCGGGTCTCATGCAGGCCTCTGATTATAGTTCCATAGTTGCTACCTTTATAACTTATCACCAAAATAGGTTTAAGACTAAGTGGGATTGTTAATTCATTTTCCATCTTTTTACAACTGGTCCTAATATTTATGATACATTTTAAACATTACACAAATGTACACTAATAACACTATCCTACAAAATTCAGGTCACAAAAAAGTGTTTGGGATTTGAGCGCTGATTCTTATGATTTTTGATATGCTGATTCCAAATATGATCTCAATTTTTCTCTATCACGTAAGGATTTTCCACAAAAGTGAATCACAGCTGCAAGGAAAGAGCCCATTTTGCATATATAGGTTAAACACAAATCGTCCAATAAATGTAATGAGAAATACAAAACAGCTGCAAAATATTTTTAAAAGATTGCCTGTCTCTTGTAAGTGGATTGCGGAAGATCTCTGTGCAGCATCCAACAGTAGTCTGCTAACATGTTTTGTGTGCCACCTACCCTGGTACCCACGTTCCATCTCCTTGGTATTTTGACGAAATTTCTTCACCTGCCCACTGCTTACGGTACCCAGATTCTCGGGAAAGTAGTCCAAATGAGAATTCAGGAAGTACAATTTTAAACTCATGGAACAACCCAAATCTCTTAATTTTATCAACATGTTTTTCACAATACACTTGAATTCGGGATATTTAAAGTTCCCAAGACATTTCTGCACAACTTCTTTAAAACCATTCAAGGCCTCTTTTTCAACTGTTTTAATTGTAGTTTGAAAATCATTGTCCTTTATCAATTTCCTAATATCTGGCCCATTAAATACACCTTCTTTTAATTTCGCTTCTGAAACTTCCGGAAATTTTCTTTTCAGATACTTGAAATATTCTCGTTCACCCTCTTTTGACAGAGCTTTAACAAACTGTTTCATTACACCAAGCTTAATATGGAGTGGAGGAAGCAGTACTTTACTAGCATCAACCAGACTTTCTCGTATTACATTTTTATTCCTAGGTTGCAATGAAGCCCTAGGTGGCCACACTTTTTGGATCCAGTGATGGGCACTATCCCAGCTATCCCATTCACATAACTTGCCTGTTGTCCAAGAATCATTGAAATTATTTATACATCACCACATATTGCCCACCCATGTTCATTGTATTTCAGTGTTTTGTGAGAATTACAGATAGGTTCTCGTAGCATTTCTCCAGATACATAGAATGTCCAACTGGAACAGATGTATACGTACTACCATTATGAATAAGCACTGCTTTGAGTCTTCTCTTGGAGGAGTCAATGAATAGTCTCCAATCCTTAACCCCATACTGTATATTGAACCTCTCCATCATCCCAGGGACATTGCAGCAATATACCAGGCCCCCTTCTTCGGAAAAGTATGGAATTAAATCTGCTTCTCTCTTTCTAAACCATGAGAGAGAGGTACTCGGTGCCAATAGATTATTTTCTTTTAGTTGAGAACCTTGGAGATCTGCGGATTCTTTTGAAAGACCAGTCTCTCAAACAGTTTAGTAGATATATGAGAGAGGTTGAACTAAATCACGGAGTGTTTGATGTTGCACACAAATGACATCTTAGTTTCTGATTGGAGTTTTTAGTTCTGTCTAATACATAGTATAACATAATGTTGTGTTATAACTTCATTATTCCTAATTGCATTACACATATTTGTGTATTTCTAACAGTTATTTAACGTAGTTTAAGAAACTGCAGTGCTGCCACCTAGAGAGCAGATTTGTAGAATAGTACATAGTACATTGTTGGTTTGAAAAAGCAAAAGCAATAGACAAAAAAGGATTTTGACAAAACCTTACGTGATGGGATTTTTCTGATTCTTTTTCTGAAATCAGTAGCGGAATTCTGTAGGAATCAGCTATTAGTTTCCAAATACTTTTTTCATTGCAGAGTAGTGTAACCTACAGAATGTGTGGAAAGACATTAAACAGAGATGATATCTTTGACATAAACTTTCTTCCTATCCTGTGATGAGAACACTTACCATGTTGGCTTTGTTTACAGCTTGCTCACAGACAATCTTTCTGAGCTGAGACTCTAAATCATGCATGGGGTGGTGAAAATGTTTGATGAAGCCAATTATACACTATTCCTTAATAGCCTAATAGTGTGAAGAAAATATATAGCACCACTGGAAAACTTTGAGCATCTTAACACAAGAAGTTTCAATTTCCTTTAGCATTTTAAAAACATCTTAAATCTGTGATTTTTTTTAACAAATTGAGTAACACGTTACAGCACAATAGCACTTATTCAGCAGCTACCCAAAGTGTCGTCGATCTTTTATCTTTCTTCTTGAAAATGCGACCCTATTCGTGTGGTAAGTGTTTACTGTCCCCTTCATAATTTTATATTTATCCGCCCTTCTGGCACCATTTCTGAACCTATTTCTGAACCTATATAACCTATATATATACGTATGTGTGTGCAGTGGTGTATACTGGGTTAAAAACCTGGGCTATCACACTATATCATAGTGTTTGAATGGACAAAAATTTGCTGGTGGTGTGTGTTTTTGTATTTTTTAACTCATTTGGGGTGGCGAGTTGAAGTGATGTGACTGTGATTAAAAATATATACCTCATAAATAAAACATGGAAATGTACACTGACAGTAAGGAAAGGATTTCAAGAATTCCATTCTTATTTGCATAAATAAGAGGCCCATATTGTGAAATATTATCTAGGCCTATATATGAGAATAAATATAAAATTTCAACCTACCTATTTTCACGATTTTAAGTTTGAGTACTCCTTGTTGGTGCAGTGATAACGTCATTGCCTTGAAACTAGGGGGTTCCGGTTTCAATACATGGTGGTTTAGATACCACTTTAACTGTAGGTTCGATCCTCATTAGCTTATCTGTTCATAAAGTGGACATACAAAAAAATCCACAACGATTTGGAGCTTATCGTCATTCGTAAGCCGAATAGACAGCTTGTTAATTATGTCCCTCATTTCAGTTCACTACACAACACAGCACATATCATTCACAAAAATACAATCCACTCACTACTGTAGTCACACGCTGCCTCTAAATAAATTCCACGCACCAAGACCACTCGACGCGATCTAGACTAGAACTGGTACTTGTCATTTCGGTAATTTTTAGATGCACTCATAAACCATTCCCGGTCAGCCAACAATTTTCTACTCCCCTCTGTATCTCTAGTTGTTTGAAGGTCAACGACCTCTTTTTTCAATTCCTCTGCAAGTGTTCAATGATGTTCTTGTCCCTGCCATATGCCACACTTTCCCCTTGCCTGTGATAATTTGGCTTCAAAGTTCCCCATTCCTGGGAAAATTACATGCTGGGAAAAATTGGTTTGCAACATTGACCCAGACTGTTGAGGGAGTTCAGAGGGTTTTTTCTCCTGCCATATGCAACCCTGTTCCCTCTTCTGTAACAGTTTGGCTCCACAATTCCCCGATCCTGGGGAAATTACATGCTGGGAAAAATTGGTTTGCAACATTGATCGGGTGATCTTTATAGTAGCCCTGTCACGCTTGCCCGTCACTCCCGTGGAGTTGCCTGCTGGCGCTGGGCCAGCTGCCTTGCGAATTCAAAGAAAGCGGGCAATGTTTCCAACTCCTAAGAAGACAGGTTCATCTTCTTATTGAAATAAACAATTTTATGCACATTTTCTGATAGATATATTTTTCTGTATTTTGGTCACTGAGTCTGGACTTCGCAGATAGCCCCGAATATACGCCTCTGTGTGTGTCGAAACTTTGCTTTTGAATATCTCCATAAATTTCCACTTTGAATTGTTTAGAAATAGTTTATTGTTTTTTCCCAAGGAAATTGTTACATACATTCATTTACATACACACATCCAACATCATGCTTTGTAACTTCTCCTTTGAGTTTTCTGATTACATTGTTGTGTAATTTTCTTTCTGAAGTATTTTATCCAACAACGATTTACTTTCATGTGCAAGACTGAAGCTAATTATTATATTATTATAATTTAGGTATGTAGAAAGAAAAGTGTAGAAAAATATTTAATTGTCACAAGCACAAACTCTTTTTATTCAGTCTACATGAAATACAGGAAAATAGCATGCCCATAAAACTCATTATTGCTGGATACAAGTACTCTAGATATGGGGCTCCATGATGGAGTAGTTAGCACATGCACAGTCCAACAATTAAGTAATGAGACAGTTGTTATCAAATGGAAAGGAAACAAAATATTTGAACATTGGCTGTTTATTACTCAAAGTACATCCTTTCTGCATCAATACAGCAATTGCCATGGTTGACGAACGATTGAAACAACCTCTGCAGTCTTCATGTGGTATGACTTGAAAATTGGACGTCACTACCTGTTGGTGTTCTTATGTTCATCAAAAGTACTTAATTTCAGTAGCACCTTCACTTTCGGGAACAGGAAATACTCGCAGGGGGATAAATCTGGAGACTAGAGAGGATGATTGAACACTCACTTTTTTTATAGACTAGAAATACCTGGACAAATACTGTTCGCTGGTGCCATGCATTATCGTCGAGCAGGAACCAACTGCCCTGTTCAGGATACTGAGGTCGGACACGGTAGTTCTATTTCATAATCATTCAGAACACTGCGATAGTAATAGCGAATTATAATTTCACCCTCTGGAACAAATATATGATGAATAATGCCTTTGCTGTTGTAAAAAAAACACCACATTGTCTTCATTTTTTTATTTTTTGACCTGCATTTTCTTGCCTCTTGGTAAATATAGCAACTTCCATTCTGGAATTTGTTGTTTTGTAGGAGGACCATAGTGAAAATGCTCGGCAATGTCCTTCACAATAATGGAATTCAAGAAATGTTTATTCTTGCAAGCAGTTTTCAGAATGTTTTTGATGAAGCTTGATGTGCACTAGCTGCTCCATAGTGATTACGTAAGGACACCCTTACACATCTCTCACAACATGGCAGCATAATTCTCAGCATGCACATGGTAAGTTCGTGAGGTGTTGCCAGGTTGAAGGTTATTTATGGACCACACTACACCCTGAACACATTACTTTACAGATAAAATCGACACATGGGTCAACATAAAATCAGTCTCATTATTTAATTGTCGGACTGTATAGTGCTACAAGCCAGTGCTAGGTTTTAAAATTGGATGAGGCAGTTACGTCGACACTTGGGGTAGCTATCACTGCCATCTCCAAGAGGGTTGGTTGAGGTCATACCCCCCCCTCCCTTTTAGGGCAAGTATTGCAAAAAAAGAAAGAAAAGAATGTCAGAGGCAGGAAAAAATGGCAAATGAGAATGACAACTAAAAAGAAGTACACGTAACCCTCCTCTTTCGAAAATACTGGGCACGCCACTGGTAGCAATCGATGTTCATTGTTGAATGCAGGATTATTCAAATTGTCTATACTGACTCATATGTAGAGTGGGATGCATAAACATTACCAAGTAAATTGTATATTCCAATATTCATTCACTTAGTTTTATGCAACGCAATGTTCAAAAATTCGTAGTGTGTGGGAGAATTAACAAAAATAGTGATGGATAACTTCCATTTATGAATCACACAGTGCAATAAAACTCTCCTAACTTGAGGCCATTACGTTTATCATCATCGTAATTCAGTGGCGGAGCGTGACCTTTCCAACAGTGTAAGCCTAGTATGACGAAGGCTATTTCCCGTTGTGCTTATTTTTGGGCTGACATGGTTAGTGATTTATCCGCACACATCGCCCCCCCCCCCCCCCAATGTTTTCAGAACACTTCCCTGGAATTTTTCACTAAATTAAAAATTCTGGATATCTGATAAATAAGTCAGTGTTATTCCTATCACAATATCACAATGTCACAGTATCGATAAAAAATATGCAAAGTTAGATAAAATGAATAATAATAATAATAAACAAATGAAAACAGAAGGAAACAGAAAAGTGCTGAATACTTTTTACAACCGCATAACCAAGTATCAGCTCCGTACCATGAATCGCAAAATCGGCGCACTTTATTTTTCGTTTCTGTTACTACTTTATTTTTCATTTCTGCTAGAGAAGGAAGGGGTGGGCCTACCTACATCCACAAGTTTCTTCTTGGCTAAATCCTTGCTGAACAACGGCGTCTTCAACAAGTTCTCCACCCCACCGCACAATCACGCTCATTTTATTCCATAATGCACTTCACTATCACAACAGCACAGGGACGGACGACAGTCCGCTTTTCAATAGATGGAATTCGCAAAAGCAATACCTCGAGACTTTAACAAACACACAACAAGAAGGCGGAAACAAAAAGAAACCAGATCCAAAATCGGTCACTGCTCAAAGCAGTGATTTTTTTTAGTAAAAAAAAATACAATATAAAATATAAAAGAAATGCTCACAAATTGTAGGGATATATCCAGAAATTTATATCACAGGACATGTAAGTGCTTTCTTAGGATAGTGTAAAAGCAAATCTAGCAGTTAATCAGTTTTCATTAACATTTATTTATTTATTTAACTTTTTAGTTAAATTATTACCAGCTGAGTTCATACATAAACGGAAAACAGAGATCTTAATATTTCTAATGTTTATGCTCTCCTACAAGCGAAAAACAGAAACAACAAGAATTTAGTACATCAATGTGTATCTAGTTTTCCCGTATCCGGCTCATATCTAGGTTTCTCCTTTTTCCCCTTCCTGTAATTTTTTTGCTTCAGAAGTCGCTGTTCCTAGAAAAAAAAACCTCCTTGAAGCACCACCGGCTCAAATTTCCTTTGCAGTCAACCTTTCATACCCGACAACGCTGGAACCCCTCCTTTGCAGGACCTGTGTCTCGCTGGTGCGTATTCAGTGAAGCCAACCCAAGCATAATGGTGCTAAATCTCGCACAAGTTTAAAAAGTCGTTTGTAACAGTTGGGCTGAAAAGTTCGTAGGCTAACATAGTAAAAAATATTTTTTTGACAAAATTCGATTTTATTATTCAATATAGTTGCCTTCGAGAGCGATACAACGATTATAGAGGTCATACAATTTTTCGATGCCATTTTTATAGTACGATTTCTCTTTAGCCTCAAAATAGGCCTCAGTTTCGGCGATTACCTCTTCATCAGTGCTAAATTTATTTCCAGCGAGCATTCTTTTAAGGTCTGCAAAGAGGAAAAAGTCACTGGGGGCCAGATCTGGAGAATATGGTGGATGGGGAAGCAATTCGTAGTCTACTTCATATAATTTTGCCATCGTTTTCATTGATTTGTGACACGGTGCATTGTCTTGATGAAACAGCACTTTTTTCTTCTTCAAATGGGGCCGTTTTTTCGTGATTTCATCCTTTAAACGCTCCAACAACGCTATGTAATAATCGCTGTTGATGGTCTGGCCCTTTTTGAGGTAATCGATGAATATAATACCATGCGCATCCCAGAATACTGATGCCATAACCTTGCCAGCCGACTGTTGCGTCTTTCCACGCTTTGGATTTGGTTCATCACGTGCAGTCCACTCGGCTGCCTGTCGATTGGACTCTGGAGTGTAGTTATGGAGTCATGTTTCATCCATTGTAATATATCGATGGAAAATTTCGTGTTTATTACGGTTGAATATCGCTAAACATTGCTCCGAATCATCAAAACGTTGTTGCTTTTGATCGATTGTGAGCACGTGCGGCACCCATTTTGCACACAGCTTTCGCATGTTCAAATATTCATGCACAATATGTCCAACACGTTCCTTTGATATTTTTAAAGTCTCAGCTATCTCGATCAACTTCACTTTACGATCATTTAAAATTATTTTGTGGACTTTTTTGATGTTTTCGTCGGTAACAGCCTCTTTGGGCGTCCACTGCGTGCATCGTCTTCGATGCTCATTTCGCCTCGTTTAAATTTAGCAAACCACTTCTCAATGGTTGATTTTCCTGGTGCAGAGTCCGAATAATGTTTATCAAGCCAAGCCTTGGCTTCAACAGTATTTTTTTTCGCCAAAAAGCAATGCTTTATTAACACACGAAATTCTTTTTTATCCATTTTTTCACAATAACAAAAGCTGCTTCACTCACAATGCTATATCTCACGAACTAATTATCCGGCAGCTGTGAAATTTATACACGTATCTTTTGAAGGTTAGTACTAAGTAAAAATCACATGGATTTAATTCTAGTAACGCCATCTATGAGTCAGCCTACGAACTTTTCAGCCCAACTGTTAAGTTGGAGATATAAATAAAACAACAGGCCGCTTTTCGTTGTGGTTGAATTTTCTCAAACTTTTCACATAACGTCGAACCCATGCCGTTGGTTGAACCATTCGAATTTATATTTGTTTTTGTTATAAATTGATATTTATAATATGAAAATCCCAGAAGAATTTAGTAGTATGTAGTATAATTTCGGAGTTTCAACGACACCATGGACGTCCAGAAGGGGAAAAGGGGAGGAGACACTTCCTGAAAAATGAATGCCCACCATTTTCACACATATAATTTCATTTCTGTCACATCAAATTGTTAATTATTGTAAGGGCGTTGCAGAAAAATGTTAACTTCAAATTGAATTTTGAAAAGGGAAATATACCTAGTTTACCCCAACCCCTGAAAAAAAAAAATACTTTGCTTAATCCTCCCTGGTGGAAAGAAATACTGCGGACGTCCATGAACAACACTTTTTCTAAACATGAGGTTTGCAACGCTGCTGTAAGCCTCTGTCCGTAGGTTTACACACCTAGGGTTTCGACGTGCTCTTCTCCATCCAGATACGGTGGGCGACGGTAGCACTGCTCCTTCGCGGTCAGAAATTTGTAAGGCAACATTCAGATGGCTTACAACTTCCCCAAGCAAAAGGCGGGAGTTCTCATGTGCCATCTGGTGCTGAAGTGTTGCAATCTAACAAACAGGATCTCGAAGACTGGTATCGGGCCGAGATGAACTTTGAAGTTTTTACGAATTTTGCCATATAATTACATACATTTTACTAGAACTAATAAAGTGTAAGCCTGGCTTACACGGCTTACATGGATGCTCCGCGGCTGTCGTAATTCATACTTCATAGCACCCCCACCCCCTCCTTGCATACAAAAACGTATAGATTGCAGTGTTGTTAACTACACTAAAAAGGGATTGAGCGATTGCAATAAAAGTGATAATTTGGCAAAACCTGAATTCTGTTTATCACTGTCCTTTGTTTGTAAATAATCAGAAATTATGCGTGACTTGCAGCAGTAGATAGTATTTAAGATTGGTCATAACATCACAATGAACCTCATCATCAGAATTATGGATAGAACGAGATATGAGAAAACACAAATTTTAGGTTTATGCTTAGGTTGACTGAAAATTTCACATTGTAGTCAAAGTATTTGGTTAATCAATATGTATATAGCACAAAGACGGTTATAATAGCGACAAATGAAATTATATTGTGCGACTCAACCAATCTATACTTTCTAGTGTGTTTATGGATGTACCCAGACATTTTTCCAGGGGAATATACTTTTTTTCAGGGGTAGGGGGGGGAAACAACATTAAGACATGTTTTAAATATTTACAAATTTTTTAAATGTCTAATTTTTCAGGAAGAACATCTACAATTTTAATGTTTGAGCAATATCATTGTACCAATATTTAAACTTTTGCCATCATAAAATTTTGAACAATTTTGGGGAGGGGGGTGCTAATGACTCTCGTTGTCTTGTGCTAGATGCGCCCATAATTATTTCCTCGTCTCAAATAAACAATGATAAATAAAATGGTATCAATTAGGTTCCTGAAATGTTCCGAAGGAAATTGATGTTTATATGTCTGAAATTTTGATGTGTTCAAAAGGTTCAAAAATGAATTGCTATTATAGTCCTGAAATCTGGTATGAATCTGTTGTATATTATCTAATATTTCAATGAACAAACAGTTTGAAATTTGCCTTCGGATCTAACGATGCATCGAAACTATGTGGTCTTCTACATGGTGACCCCACATCAGTGACAATTTCATTATAATTATCATCAAAAGAATTTCTTAGAAACTAAATCGCCATTAAAGTTTCCGACACCTTATGTCTCCAGTACACAGTGTCCAAAGCTTGCTTCTGAAGATGGAAAAAAAAGAACATCTGTGTGCTTGAATATTCGGTGAAAAACTGCAAGAAGGAAACAAAATGCAAACTTTTCCAGGTTTGCTAAGTGGCCCTCTACAGATTCCAATTCCAAAACATATTTTTCTCCAAGTTCATTGTTGTGGTCGATCATTATAAAGCAATTCACGTAGGCTTTCTTTCTTTTCATGCACAGTATTTACCAGATGAAATGAATAGTTCCACCTGGTAGGGCAGATGCTTAGGAGACGGCGTTTCAGGAACTCTTCTAAATATTTTGCACATTTTGGCAAAAAAAAAAAACAAAAAAAAACGACATTCTGAAATATTGGATACACTTTGTGACAGTTCTAGGTTTAAAACGTGTGTGTAGCAATAAACAAGAACCGTTTCAGGAAAGGATTCCTTCAAGATTGCTTGCACTCCATTCAAACCCGTAGCCATCACAGCAGCTGCATCATAAGTTTATGCTATAATCTTATCAGAACAGCCCATATTTGATACATTTGCGACAATGACATCAGCAACAGCTTGGCTCTTGTTTAGCACCAATGTCACAAAAACCAACAAATCTGTCGACCATGTGGCCATCTTGAATGTACTGATATAGCATTGACAACTGAGATTTATTTGTGACATCAGTTGTCTCATCAGCCATGATTGCAGCAAATTTCGATGATGTGATTTCATTCTGTATTTTGCTGTGAAGAGCATGTCCAATAGATCCGATCAAGTCATTTTGGATTCTGTTCGAAAAAAACTGTTGCCCTTTGAAGATGATTTTTTAGTAAAGTGTCATATTGGACAGTGTAATTAAGAAGTTCTACATAGTTACCCCGATTCGCTGAATTTTCTGTTTCATCGGCACCAAGAAATGCAAGTTGTTGTTGGCCTAAAAAGCAAGCTGCGTTTATCAAGTTCCCCGTTTGTTTTTAAGGTTTTGTTATGCACCAACCTCTCCTTTCTAAGTGCTCGCTAAGTTGAGTTTCGATTCTCACATTGCCAAATGTAGATAAGGCAGGATACACTTTAATGCATGTTAGGGAAGTTTCATGCACTTTTACTTCCTTGGTAAATCCCCATAAATTACAGAAACCTGATTTCGTCCAAGATGAATTTCTGTCTGTCTGAAAAGTAGGCAATTCTAGCAATAAAGTTTGTTATTTGTTGTACTATCTGTCAACCAGTAAGTCTTATCATAATTAGATGATAAGAAATGGTGCGTGTAATCCTTCTTCTGTTGTGATCTTTGAAGAGGTGGAGTTTGTCGACCTTTCTTTATCAGTGCCACCTTTTTTCAAATGTCCTGCAAGCAAATGGTTTTTGAAGAATGTTGGCCACGGATCTTGACTTTCTTCGGACATTCGATTTGTTACACACAGGCACACACACAAACACACAACAAACTTTTTTGCTTAATAACGCACTATGAAAACCTTCACGAATTGCAATAGCGCTCACGTCCACACTCACAGCTCGGAACGGAAGCAACTATTTTAACCAACTCCCGTACCCTCTTTTCACTAAGGGTCACAATACATCGTTGCCATCGTCTCATTTCAGTTCTTCCATCCCACTGAAACACGAGAGAGATATATTCTCTCATCTCTTTTGTCCAGTGATGTCTTGGCAGGTTCATTGGCAGGAAATGAGGAGAGCTAGGAGAAGGGGAGGGGGAGTATTCACTGTGATTGCTACTGCTTCGGTGTCAATGGTCCTTTGAGACCTAATGCCTACCAAGGGACTTCTTTTTTTAGGGGGGGAGGTAACACGTAAGCAAGGAATCGAATCTCATCATGGCTCTTTCTCAGACCGGAGCCAGTACATATTCTCAAATAGCTCCCAACACGATCAACACACACTTTGGTGTTCCCATTAGGAATCAAACCTAATACCGATGACAGCAAAAATGATTTAATTTGACTATGAAGCCACAGATACTGGGTTCGATTCCTAGCCTAGGCATGGGTGTTTTTGTGTGTCCCTTCATCAATTTTATTGTATCTTCGTGATTAGCCAAAAGGAACAGAAAAGCGAAGTAAAATAAACCAAATCTTAACAATCAATCAACGATTTGATTTTTGTTGTTTAGAATTGCCGTTTTGCCACATTTGGTTAATCTCGGGGTTGATGATGGGTGATGATATGATGAAATTGATGAAGGGATACTCACAAAGAATGCCCATACCCAGGTCAGGTTTTGAACCCAGGAACCATAGGATCGTAGCTTACTGTGATAACCACTCCCCCATGGAGGTCGACCAACGCAAAGACGAGAGAAAAGCTCTCACTATTCGGATACGCATGTATCGGTAAAGCAAACTGCACTTTTCGGCAGTCGTATTTTTCAATTGGATTTTTGAAACACCATCTTTGCATATGATTCATGTGCTTTTATAAATATTTCGTTACGAGCTAAGGTTCTTGTCTCAGGGCTGGTCCCTGGTGACACAATTGGGGCGTTAAACCTTAGTTGTACCAGATTTCACCCTCTGTATTAGAGGGTAGGACCTGTTGACCAACGAGCGATGACAAGTCAGAGATAGAGCAGTTAAATTAAAGAAACACTGATTGAATAGTTAAGTGACTGAGTTTATTTGGCAGGTACTCCAATAGATTATTAAGAGGGAGAAGTTAGGGGAGAAGGATTAGCACCATAAAGGGACAGGTACTTATCTCCGGATCGCCTGGATGCTGGAACAGTCGGCTGGGCGCTGGTCTCATTGCTGGCTGGCCTGAGGCATCTCGCCTCTGGACAGACCCCGGTTTGGACAGCCCTGTAGATGATTCTTCCCGTCCGGCACTGTCAAGCTCTTGTGACCCGATCTCGATCCTTTGCATGCTTGTTGGCTTCTCCTCCTGAGGCAGGTTGTTAACCCCATTTATAGTGCTCTCGGGAGTTGAGAAATGCTTAGGATAGGTTTTCTGGGTATGGCCGGTAACGATTTTGTATTGCTTGATTTCCCTAAGTCCTCCATTTCACAATCTTGTTACCGAAGATCCGGGCTCGAGCCTTGACCTGTCCATGAATGTTTCTTTGTAACACCCTTCACCTTGAACAGGTGTTCTCGTGTTACCAGCCAGGTTAATTCTATGTTGGCTCCCAACGTTTCGAGCACATACATTCCTCTCATCATCAGGGAACCAGTGTAGGATTAAATATATGACAATTATGGTGCAGAATTTGGATTTTGTCTTCTTATTGGCTGCAGCTTTGTTTTTATGGAGGAGCCAATTCCAGGCATGACTGAGCTGGAGTCTGGCGTCCCTGTTGAGATTGGTACTTCCGTGATATGGCTATGGCTTCTTTTACTCGTCGGTCCCAGTAACCGGCACATTTGCCTATTATTTTGATGTCGGCAAATAAAACCCTGTGTCCCACTGTAATGCTGTGTTCTGCAAGTCCTATTTAATTTAATCAACGTTCATCATCATGGCAGAGATTAGGTAAAGTGTTGAAAGAGCAACGCTAAGTAACAAAAATACAAATTATTTCCTCCCAATGCATGTGCAGGGCACTGCGAACAAATCAGGAGTCTAGAGTTCTCCGTTTATGATTGTCTCTCATGACTTCCATAAACTCATTAGCTACTTATCATCACAATTAAATTTAATACAGCTTGAAAAGTATGGGGAGGTGCCAAAAATTCAACATAGTAAAAGGGGAATAAACTGGTTACAAAACTCTTCAATAATAGTCATTTGGTTTCTGGAGCACTGGGATACATATTTCATTCCAAATTATTTCATTATTCACTGCATAGTACAAAAGATTTGAACAAGAATGCACGTTCTTCACAGTTTCGAATCCTGGCTTGGGCATGGGTGTTCTTTGTGAGGTTCCTTTATCAATTTCATCGTATTATCACTCATCCTCATCTTCGCGATAACCAAATGTGGCAGAAAAAGCAAAGTAAAATAAACCAAACCAACAACAACAAGAAGAACGCAAGGCTCATTCAATATATAACCAGAAATATGTTGTGACAAATATTTACTACAAGCACCAAAGGAACTACAGTACTATGTTTCAACATAGTCCCCCACCCTAGTTCAATGAACCTATTCCAAAGCTTGATAAAGGCACTGATTCCAAAGAAAAAAAACTTTTGCATACGTGCACCACTGACTGGACTTCGTCGTCATTCTGAAACCTCGATCCATTTAGTCCATCTTTCAGTGGACCAAAGGTGTGGAAATCGGAAGGTGCGAGATATGGCGGTGGGGTAAGCACTTAAACTTTAGGTTCTCGATAGTAGACAATGTGATACTGTCAGTGTGTGGTCTCGCATTGTCATGGAGCAAAAGCACACCAGTGGACACATCGTCTCTGCAGAATGGCTGGTTTCAGTTTTTCACACAAAAGGTTGGAGTAGGTGGTACTGTTTACATTATGATCTCTGGGCATGTAATGTTCAAGAATTGCTCCCTTGTGGTCCCAAAACAAAGTTAACATGACCTTTACGGCACTCCATTGAGCATGCACCTTCTTCGGTTTTGGAGATGAAGGATGTCGCCATTCCATTGTTGTCTTCTTACATTCTGGTTCATAGAAATGAACCAAATTTTGATCTCCAGTGACAATACGATGAAGAAATGCCTCACATCAGCTTCATAACGGCGCAACAGCTCCCTGCATACATCAACACATCTCATTTCCAGTGTCAGACGTTTTGGAACCCACCTCCCTCGCACTTTCCTGAACCTCAGTAAGTCATGATGGTGCTAAATCTCGCACAAGTTTCAAAAGTCGTTTGGAAGTTGGGGATATAAATGAAAGAAGAGGGCCACTGTTCGTGGTACTTGAATTTTCACAAACTTTTCACGTATGACGTCGAACTCATCCCATTGGTTGAACCATTCAAATTTATATTTATGTTTGTTACAAATAAATATTAATAATATGTAGATTGCAGAACAATTTAATTACGGAGTTTAAACGACACCATGGACGTCCAGAAGGGGCAAAGGGAGGAAGCCCTTCCTGGAAAATAAATGTCAACCATAAAAGAATATATTTCACACATATAATTTCATTTCATTCACATCAAATTATGTTCATTATTATAAGGGCGTTGCAGAAAAATGTTAACTTCAAATTGAATTTGTGTCTTTTGATGAGGCAACTTTATTATGGGGGAAATATACTTAGTTTACCCCCACCCCTTTTCTCCCTCGTGGAAAGAAATGCTGTGGACATCCATGAACAAAACTTTTTCTAAACATGAGGTTTGCAACACTGCTGTAAGCCTCTGGCCATAGGTTTACACACATAGGGTTTTGGCCCGCTCTTCTCCAACCAGACAATGGACCTTGCACCTAGATAGGGTAGGCACTGCTCGTTCGCGGTCAGAAATTTGTAAGGCAAAATTCAGAAGGCTTACAGCTTTCCACAAGCAGAAGGCGGGAGATCCCATGTGCTGCCTGGCGCTGAGGTGTTGCAATCTAACAATCAGGATTTGGTGTCAAACACTGGTATCGACCCGATTTGAACTTTGAAGTTGTTTACGAATTTTTGCCAAATAATTACATACATTTTACTATAACTAATGAAGTGTAAGTCCGGCTTACATGGATAACATTACTTCATAAGATATAATGCTTAGTGTTGGTATACTGCTTAATTTATTTGGAACAAAAATATATCGAATTCACATTTCTAACTTCTTGTCACAGGAAAATTTTACTTTAACAAGTTAAATTTGCACCGAAGATAAAATTCACGTAATTATTGTTATGGGTTACTAAAATAATGATATTTACCCCAAGAAAATGGTGGGGGGTGGGGAGGGGAAGGTGAGTTCTTTGAAAGATGAACTGTATTATATTTAGGGAACGGAACTTTATGTGCTAAAAAACTCAGAAATATTTATTTTTTATGTGTCATAAATGTTGAAAATATGTGATAAAAACAGGAAAATATGTGACAAAAATAAAAAACATTTGGTAACAAAAACAAACTATAAAATGCATTTTAAACACCTGAAATTAGTTTCTAAATGATTACCTCTTAGCGAGCTATTTTTTGGAAGAGTTGCAGAGGATCACCATAGCTTTTCCAAATTCTCCATTGTAAATCTGTGACTATTATCTCTAAAAAGCATCTTATATTGTGAGAAAGATCGCTACACGTCACAAGAAACAATTCTTGCATATTTGAAGCACGAAATGTCACTAACGCTGAAGTTTTCCAAAGCTTCCTCTTCCTCTACTTCACTTTTCAAAACACGTGCAATTTGGCACAAAGTTTGAAAACCTTGGTTTTTCCCAAAAAAATTCTGTACGTTTAGACATTTGCACTCGTGCGTTAGATCCAGTGAATTCTTTCAGTTTTGTTTCTACTATACGCGGACGATTCAAGCTTTCGTATGGAATTGGAGAGAAAGGACAGGTTTCTTGAGATGTATGCCAATTCGACTTTTAAGGAGGGCTCCATCAACAGTTCTTGCAGAATTCTTCTTTGTCGACATCATTTACAACAGATACAATTTTTTCAAAGTTCTGGGCATAACATCTGCATCCAACCAAGTGCCTCATCGCGTAACTACAGGTGTAGGGGGAAGGGGAACTTCAGGACATTTTTGTTTAAAAATGTCTATTCTTCTAGGCGACTTGATAAAAACTTTCTTCACATTTGAAACCAGTTCATCGACATTGGGATAAAGAGCTCTTATCTTTTCACATATTCTATGCAACGCATGAGTCACACATTTAACGTGCACCATTTTGGGGTAGCTAACAGCAAGGCCTACTGCATGTAAGCTGCAGCATCTGTCAAGAGAAGAACATTGTCAAATTTTATGCCTTCCGGCCACAATAGCTGCATTGCTTCATTAAAAAGCCTTGCTATCGTTACGTGTAGCCAGCCCCAGCTACTTACAGCTATTTTCTCCCAATAGGATCGTAGGCGAGGTGCCAGAAGTCTGCCAGCGAGGGTGCTCAAAGAGAAAACAAACCTAGCACTCTCGATATGAAAGAGGTGCGGAGAATACACATTTTTCCTTCGAGAATTTCGAGGTAGATGAAGTCAATGAGCGATTTTATGTATTTACAATGAAAATTCGCAAAATATGTATTTACATACGGAAAACTGGAAAATATGTGTTTTTATGTAAAATAAAATTTGCTGTGTTGACATATAAGGCTATGATCAGAATTTTGGCAAAAATGAGGGTCTCTATCTTATCGCAGAAAAAACATTTATTTACCTAAAGTTCCTTTCCCTAATTATATTATCGCCTGAGCTTAAGAATTTCTAGCTAGGGTTTTGTAATGTCTTGTGAAACTAATTGAATCAGTCATATGGCTTGAGCATGTTATTTGGTTTGCCAAGGTTGAATTTTCTATCTTTATCTTAAGTTGTGTAACAATTTCTGTTAAATACTCAAATTGTGAGTTTTATAATCCCACTCACAAACACTATTTATATGCATATTTACATAATTTGATTTACTACATTTAACCAATCAATATGCTAGCTTTAAGTTTTTTCGAAAATCGAACAATTAAAAAATATGGACTGTTTAACATGGTATTTAATTTAAATAGACATCAATTATTATGTATTCATCCAACTATTTTTGGGGAATTATGATGAACGATTTTAGGTTGCGATCTTGAGTGATGGGCACCCGCTGTTTAGGGAGGAGGGGCAGATGTATAGTGTTCAGTAAAGCTAAGAGAACAGTTGCTTTCGGTAGACACGCTGTAGTAATTAAATACTTTGTGAGGATTACGATATGGTATGAGGGTGCGAATTATATGATTTGGGGGGGATGCACCATAGGCCTTGGGGGGGAATGGGCAGCTCTGGTCCAGGGTATACTACATGGAAGTGAGGTTGACAATTCAGTTATCACAGTTGAAAATCTTCTGCTTTCCCAATTGCATTACTTGCATCTGGAAATTGTATAATTTTATTTGGCATATGCTTCCGTATAATTCCATTTATTTCCTATGTCGTCATTTGATGTATTCATTTTTTTCCCTTCCTTGTGTCCATCTCTCTATCTCATCTCTGCACCATTTCTCTCAATTTCTTTACCTTGTCTTTCTAACAGCCAGTGCTCAAAATGAAGGGGGATGCGGCAGCTAGCTAAATTTTTGCAACCCTCCTCCCTCCTACCTGCCTCATCCTCACAGTGTCAAACCATAGAAGCATCCCCCCTAGCTAACCCTAAGGTTCAATCAAACATCACACCCAGCTAACACTGTCCACTTCATCATTGCTCACAATTTATCTCATTTTATGTATGACCCATTTTTAATCATATGTTCACTTATTGCTGTTCCTGGATATTCTTCTTACATATCCATTAAATGTTCTTTCAATCTTACGCATACACTTCTTCCAGATTCACCAATATAATTTTTCTCGTAATTAATATTTATACCTCATGCACACTTAAATGATTATTTATTTCACTCTTTTTATACCAAGCAAAATATTTTTTCTATTGCTTGAGGAGTTTCATGGTGTGAAAATTATACTTTTGAAAAGGGTGAAGCAGGATGTGAAAAGTATTAACATTTTCAAATGCTAATAACTCAGAACCTACAAGTAATGAACTTTTACTCTAAGTAGTTTATTGTAGTTGTTACAAACTTAACAACATTATTCAACAATGACCAATTTTACTTTACCTGCTTTTCATATTGCAAATAAAATAAAATATGTAAATTGACATAAACTTTCAAACACCTGTCAGATTTTAGTTAACCTTAACATTGAACATTTGTAGGTGTTAAAAAAAAAAAACTGTTTCAGTTCCCCGTTCATTCTGGACTGGTTTCATGAACGAAAGTTCAATACTTTACTTGCAATAAATTTTTGTAACCCCTTAAGTATTTATGAAACACCTAGTATAATTAAATAGTGTGTGGATATGCTATTGAATGCTTGTTTGAAATCCATAAATACCACATGTAAATCTTGCATATATTCATCTAATTTTTCCATTGCCTGTTGTGCAATGTATTGGTCTGAAGTTCCATGGTCTTCTAAATCTTCGCCTATAATTTCTTCAGCATAGATGTTCAGTCCTGCAAAGATGATAATATAAAATATTTTATAAGCTGTATTTAGAAGGGTTATTCCATGATAGCACAGGTTAGTTTATCTCTCTTTTTTATATATAGGGCATATTATGTCTACTCTCAACTTTTCATGTATTTCTTCTCTTTCCCATATTGATTTTATCCAGTTATGTATCTCTTCATGTAATTTCTTTCTTCCAGGTTTTATTAATTCTGTGACTATTCATCCTTGCCAAGTGCTTTTCCATTCCTAAGTCTGCTTAGAGCTTCCTATACTTTTCATTTGTTGGCTCTTCAATCCATGATTTGGAATTATATGGGGTTGGTGTTCTTCATTTGTATCTTCTATAATTTCTTCACTTAGAAATTCTTCAAAATATTGTGTCCAGTTTTTAATCCTTTTATCTTCATCTCCTATTATATACCCAGCAGTGGTGGTCCCTCCATGGAACAGAGGGAACAGGCTGTCCCCTCCTACTTATCGCCCTTTAGAGCTATTTAAATTATCTATATTAACATAACAAGAACGCTTCTTTCTCCCGAAATCAATGTTTCCAGAAGTGACGCTGAAGAAAAACTTTCACCGTGGCTCGACGTTTGTTTACAGCCTCATCGTTCCCACCTCATCATTCCCACCTCATCATTCCCACTCTCTACTGTCTGACACAGAGTATTTCCGAACACGTGCGAAAGGTAAACGATCCCCACATTGCCACGGAAGCTAAACTTCCTAGTTGTTCCCTCCGAGAGACATAACATATTTGCTTTTCTTCGAGGTTTTGCTATGTGCTAAAGTTTAATTGCATCATAGTGATACGTTTGAGTGTAGTAAGTCTATAATTTCCTGATCTCGTTACAAACTTGCTTCTGACATTCATAACTAACTGGAAAAATCTACAGTCTAAATGCCTTCAGTTACCATGTTTAAATGCTGTGAAATAAGCTTCCGAGGGATTATCTCCAGTCCACCTGTTCCTCTAGCCCCAACACCAAAGTTTCAATGCATGCAGTGGCAGTACAAGAAAACAAATGTTGCGAGTGTTGTATGATCGACCGGCTGAAGACGAAAGCTTTTAATTCATTGAACTTTGCAGAAAAGACAGCAAACCAACACCTATCCTAACTGAATAAAAAACTAAAACTAAATCGTACACAAGGCATTTTCAAACGAGTTATCACAACTCTGTAAAATGAATAACAGGATATTCTTCCAGTGGCAAATTATATTGTTGTTCTTGTTTGTTCCTGAGAAGGGAGTTTGGAACAGTTCGGGTTTTGCCACAATTTCTACAAATCCAGCGTACGTCATGAAAAACTCAGCCATCTGAATGCCATTATTGCATTGAGGACGTTTGAATTACAAGAATACTCAACTCTATAAAAAAGTTAAGTTAATCTACAAATAAAGAGATGAAACAGGTTTCGACAAAACATTTTTTTTCTCTGGTCACTCATACATTGCCTTTTATTAATTTTTTCTTTGTTGCACATCAACGATTTTGTTCTTAATGTTTTCTTTATATTGCTTCCAAAGGAAGAAATGGAAAACAATGTGGATGATAGAAGACGAGGAAGGATGTGAAATCACAGACAAAAAAGGAATATCGAATGTGTGGGGAAAGTACGTTGAAGAGCTCTACCAGAAAGAGAATCGCCCAGACAGTCTGAATGTAGAAAATGAAGACGACGTGCCTGATGATGAGAAAGGATACTATATCCTGAATGAAGAATTTGAGCAAGCACTCAAAGAAATGAGGAATGGGAAAGCAACGGGCACTGATGAAATTCCTGTTGAACTTATCAAATGCCTGGGAGATGGAAAAAGAGAAATACTGCACTTATGCAATGAAATCTATGAGAAAGGGGATTGGCCACAAGATTTCACGGAGACTGTTTTGATACCTCTGCAGAAGAAAAGCAATGCCAGAAAATGTTCTGAGTACAGGACAATCAGCTTGATATCTCACTCGGCAAAAATTCTTCTAAGAATTCTGAACAGACGCCTATACTCGAAGGTCAGTGACGAGTTAGAGGAAGAACAGTTTGGTTTCAGGAAAGGAAGAGGTACAAGGGATGCAATTGGTTTACTGAGGACCATTGGGGAAAGATATTTAGAGAAAGGAGAGGAGGTGTTTGTAGTATTTGTAGACCTGGAGAAAGCCTTTGATAGAGTGAATTGGGTTAAACTTTTAGAAATTCTGAAGAAAATTGGTGTAGATTGGAAAGAGAGAAGACTTCTAAGCAACTTATACATGAATCAACGAGTTAAAGTGAGAACAGGAGACGAAATGACAGAAGGCTGTGAAATTGGAAGAGGAGTACGACAAGGATGCTGCCTATCGCCTACTTTGTTTAATATCTATTTAGAAGATATAGAGAAAACTTGTTTCCAGGGTACAGGAGGTGTCAAATTGGGAGGAAGAAGAATAAACTGCATAAGATTTGCTGATGACATGGCATTATTCGCTGAGGATGAAATAACCATAAATAGTATGTTAGAAGAGTTAAACAGCAGCTGTGAGCAGTATGGAATGAAGATTAATGTAAAGAAGACAAAGGCAATGGTTATAGGACGGAAACCAAGGAATATTAATGTGAGAGCAAACAGTGAAAGAATCCAGCAAGTGGATAGCTTCAAGTACCTCGGATGCACTATAAGCAGTGACATGAGCTGCAACCAAGAAGTGAAAATGAGAATCGCAATAGCAAAAGAAGCTTTCAATAGAAGAAAAAATGTTTTTTGTGGACCCATGGACATAGGTCTAAGGAAGAGATTAGTGAAATGTTTTGTGTGGAGTGTAGCACTATATGGTGCAGAAACCTGGACGTTGAGAAGAAATGAAGAGAAACGACTCGAAGCTTTTGAAATGTGGACATGGCGAAAAATGGAGCGTGTAAAATGGACGGACAAGGTAAGAAACGAAGCTGTACTGAAAAGAGTTGGTGAAAAAAGATCAATACTGGAGACCATCAAGAAGAGGAAAAGAAACTGGTTAGGACACTGTCTAAGAAGGAACTGCCTGCTAAGAGATGCCTTGGAGGGAATGGTTGAAGGAAGAAAAGTCCGTGGAAGAAAGAGATATCAGCTTATGGATGATATTAAATTAACTGGGTCGTATGCTATTACGAAGCGTAAGGCAGAGAACAGGGAAAGCTGGAGATTGCAGTGAAAAACCTGCCAATTAGGCAGAAAACAATGAATGAATGAATATTTGCTTTAAAATTATTATTGTCATAATTTTAACGTGCTTCATGTATGTCACTTCTGACAATTTGTAACATAAAATATGCATCGTGTGTTTATTTCGTTCATTTCAATAAGGGTTGAATTTTACTTGGTCTACTGTATTATATTAAGACACATATGGGCAGGGGAGGGGGGGGGGCAGGTGAAGGTGATCTGTTCCCCTGCCTGATTTAGCACGGCATGCCACTGATTCCCAGTATTGTCTCTACAGCCAGTAAGTCTTGGTTGATATCCCTTTCTAAACCACTGTATTTCTTTATAAAACCTCTTGACCTCGTTTTGTATATTTCTTGTCTCTATGCTCTTAATCTTCCTTTTGCAATGTACATTTTTTTTTACATTCTCTTCTCAGTTGTTTGTGTCTTTCAGTTATCTGTGTAGTTTGTCTTTGCATCATTTTCTTTCTAGCTTCATCCTTTAATCTTAAAGCTTCTAGACATTCTTCATCGAACCACTCTTCATTTCTTTTATTTTTCTTGGCCAATTACTTTGTCAGTTACATTCTTTATTGTCATCTTACATTTTTCCCACCTTCTTTCGATATTCATTTCTTTTCCCATTTCTAGTGTTTTTCTCTATTTCTTCTTAATAATTTAAGATATTCTTTATTCTTTAATTTCTCTATATTCCAGCACTTCCTTTTGTTAATTTTAATTTTCTCCACATTAGCAATTCTTTGTCTAACCTTATCTCTTACTAGAAAATGGTCAATGTCCCCTACATGTTCTTACACCAATGATAGATGATGAATATCTCGATGATATTAATACATGCTCTATCTGGTTTAATGTATTTGTCTTCTTGGTGTTGTCCATGTTTATTTATTTGAAAAATTCTGAATACAGAGAGAATCCATTTTATATCAGGATATGAACAGAGAAAAAAAAGAACTTAACAAATGAAAAGCACGATACACAAAAAAATGCATTGTTTTTATTCTTCTTACATACATATAACTAGGATATAACAAATATTAATTACTCTTCAGCTGCTTGATGCTTGCTATTCTGAAAGCTTGCTTAGATAGATCATTTAGTAAATTATGCATGCAGTTGCATGCCCAAGGGGAAGGGTTGGTGGGGGTTATAACCCCATAACCCTTTTCCCATTATTCCTAAAAAAAGAACATCAAAGGTAGGAAAATATGACAAAATGAGGGCTGACTGAGGCTTTTGTGTAAAAGTTGTTGCATTTTCTGTTGGTACGTGGGATCCAGATGTGAAGAAGTGTCAAGACTTCGTTAGTGAAAACTTGTCCATTCATGATTCTAAAAAGAAATGTTAGATCTGAAACTTGACAGCGAAGGTAAATATCGTGAATTTGAAGAGTAGATAGAATTTTGTGTTAGGAAAAGTTTGCAAGGGCTGGACATTTATGTTTGACTATTCTGATGAAGAAATTTACCACTTTGTTTGTTCTCTGTATATTGCTATCACAGGCCATTGACCAAATACAGAAACCATATTCAAGAATAGGTACACTGTACGTTGTAAACTAGGTTTTGAGGGCAGAAACATGTGTGATATCTGTAAATCTGTAAATTAGTCCAAGTGTTTTCTGTGAGTTTGCTGTCGAAAATGACTCAAGATCTTTGTGATGTTGTACGAATGGAATAATTTGGTTCTATAACTTGTAGGATGATGCTGTAATATTGGATTTGAGGGTAACCCTCATAACAACAGATTTCTCTGGATTTATATTTAGATTCCAATCTCTGCACCAGCATTCAATGTGTTTGAGATTGTCTTGCATAGAACATGTGTCTTGAACTGAAGTGATGTTTCTAGATAATTTGCCATCATCAGCATATGTATGAGAGTGAATCAAATGAAATTGGAACAGGGGCAACAGAATGAAATGAACAAGGTTTATTTCAAATGTAATCTCCAAAGTTTCACAAGCATTTGTCCCACTGTTTCACCAAGTGGTAAATACCCTGCTCGTAGAAGTCCTTTGGCTGAGATCGGAACCAGTTGTGAACATTGTCCATGATGTTATTGTCCGAGTGGAAGCGCTGATCTTCAGTGCCTTTTTCAACGGACCAAAGATATGGAAGTCGCATGGTGATAGATCAGGGCTATATGGTGGTGTTCCAACACTGTCCACCCAAACGTCGCCAACTTGTTCTTTGTAACAGCTGATGTATGTGGTCGTGCGTTGATATGCAGCAAAACCACTCCAGAGGACAACAGGCCGGGCTGTTTGGCCTTGATTGCTGCGCACAAATGGTGGGGGTACTGCAGATAAAGCAGTGTTGATCGTTTGACCATGATCCAGGAACTCAAGGAGAAGGGGTCCTTCATGATCGAAAAAAACATGTCAGCATCACTTTGCCACTACTTTGCACCATCTTGGACTTCTTCGGTGGTGGAGAGCTCGGATGTCTCCACTGTTGGCTTTGTTGTTTGCTTTCGGGTTGGAAGTGGTGGCACCAAGATCCATCACCTGGCACAACCTGTTCCAGGAAATTGTCCTCGGCATATCATCTCAGAAGATGCTGTATAGACAATCCTATACGGAGGGTCTTCTGATCATCTGCGAGATGGTGTGACACCCACTGTGTACTCACTATCCTATACTGCAGTCTGTCTGTAATTACGGTACATACGGAACCAAAACTCACTTCCACATCCATGATGATGTCCCTGATGCTGACTCGTCTCTTCGCGTGGATTATCCGGTCGACTTGTTCCACCAGAGCACCCGTGATGACGACGTGAGCTTGACCAGGTTGCTCATCATCCTTCACAGATTCCTGTCCCTCGCGGAAACGCTTGTGTCAGTCCTGCACATGGGTCAAACAGAGCATGTTCTCCATAGACTGCCTTCATTCGCTGCTGCACTTCGCGAACTCCAACTCCTTCTGCCACTAAAAACAAATAACACCATGTTGCTCTTCTGTGCTGGCAAACATTCCACCGCCACAGGTGAAGCACTGACTGACTGCCTGCCTGCCTGCCTGCCTGCCTGCCTGCCTGCTCGCCTTCTCGGATGATATTGCTGCCCAACCACCTACGCATATCACGTGCGACTATCTAGGGCGAGTCCATTATGCAGTAGGGGTTTCCTTCCTTACCTCCCACTCTTCCTCTACATAGGGTTGTCGCCACACACATACATAAATATAACCCAATACATCACTGTTCCGTTTTCATTCGATCCACCCTAATATGTATAGTTTTATGATCGAAGAAGTTAGTATTGCAGTAAATATCCGGTAAATACATGTAAGCTTTAAGTAATTGAAAAACATTACATGATTAGCAAAACAATATACATTTAATTATGCAGCTTTATCACAGGAATATGTCTATTTTGATTGGCTATATCGAGCTATTTCAGAGATTAAACATGCCAGAATTATATTTGTCATATACACTAGTGCGCATCGATTTGTAAACTTCTGAGTGGGTAAGCTGATGGTATGGTTTTATCTTCGAGTATTTACATGGAATGATTGTTAAAATATCTCTTTGTTATTTGAAAGTCTTCTTTGGACTACTTCTATAAAGCTTTTTATTGCATTTAAATGCAAATGTTCTCTTTACTATCCATTTGTGAGGAACTTAAATTTTCTGCAAACATCTTTTCTTTGTTATTGTAGGAGGTAGTATTGTAGTCCATAATGATTGGTTATCTTGAATTTGCAACTATGTATCTCAATTGAAGCACAAAAAATCTCTCAAAACAAGATAATTTTTCCCACAATTTGGGGTGGGTCCCCCTTTGAGTGCCTATCATTGTCTCCTTTCTCCCGATCCTGATTTACTGCCAAAATCTATATGATTTTTACAGGTTGTGTGTCTAACACACACCAAATCTGGAGCCTGAGCGTTATCCTGCCAATCATAAGCATGTGCATTAATGGTGTAAATTGTGCAGTAATTTTTAAGAGACAGAGCACTACTTAAGTGCTTTTGATTCATTATCTCAAATATTTATTATTATTATTATAATGTAAAATGTTAATTATAAGGATAATGAATATATATTTTACTCTGTAATTTTATTTTCCTTTTGCCATTTCTCAAAAGAGAAACAGTATTTTTATGAACATATGGGTATGCATACATCACTAAGAGTAATTTTATCTAGATTTCCTACAATAGTGTTGTATAGCATCATTTACCCTGTAACTATTATTCTCAAAATTTTCTGTAGTTAAGTCAAAGTTTTTCAACCTTTTGACACAATTTCCATTCGAATCACTTAAGTATCTTTTATTGAAGATGAAATAGTACCAGACTAGGAACATCATTAGAGCAGTAAAATTTTATTAGTGGAGTATTTCGAGTAAATATCCAGCCTTTTGACAACAACAACAAACATGACAAAGAAGGTAAACCACATTGAGAAGGCTTAGTTTGGCAATAGAGGTTACATTAACATTAACTGAGACCAAGTAAAAATTCAGGCATGAAAGATACAATTTGATTGGAGAGTACCTTACCTTTCTTATTATGAACCTATAAACCATTTACTCTGAACAAGTTCATGTATGAGGTGTGGCTAGAAAAAAACCGGACTGTTGCTACAAAATCTTTTATTGGTTATTTTGTGCAATACGAAAGTACGAAGTACTCCCTGAACTATCGATACACTGCTCCATACAAATCTTCCATTGCTGGAAATCATTTTCTGAAACCATGTTCATGACTTCCGTCGCTTTTGTTTTCACAGATTGTACAGTCATAAATGTGGTTCCTTTCAGTGCTGATTTGATCTTTGGGAATAAAAAAAAGTTGCACGGAGTGATATCCGGTGAATAGGGTGGATGTTCTAACACTGGGATCCCATGCTTGGCCAAAAAAAACCTTGACTGACAATGCCGTGTGGACAAGAGCATTGTCCTCATGAAGAATCCATGACTTGCTTTTCCACAAATCAGGTCGTCGTCTTCTTACTCGCTCACGAAGGGTCGTCAGCACTGTAATGTAATAATGTTGGTTGTTTTGCAGTAGCTCGAATACTCAAGCGACGAACTTTTTGAATCAATTCACCAACATTTGCAATGTTTGATTCCATTTTTGACGTGCAGTGCCATCCAGGACGCAAGTCATCTGCGATCACTTCTCATATCCCTCTTTATACCTTTGAAACCACTCAAACACTTATGTGCATGATAAACACTCCTCTCCGTATACTTCCTTCATTAAACCATAAGTTTCTGTGGCAGATTTTCCGAGTTTCATAAGAAACTTCACATTGATATGCTGTTCCACTTTCACACTTCACATTCTTCCGACGGAGCACAGATGTACAGTTCACTTCATCCACAAGTTACAGCAAAACTGAGCATCGTGCACCCTGGGCAATCACACAGTCAATAGGCAGGATATCACATTATACATTCATGCACCACTTGACCTTGATGTGCTTGCTGTTTCTCAACAGCAACATCAATCTGGTTTTTTTTCTAGCCACACCTCGTACTTAGCACTTTCTTAGAAAGAGAATGAGGCACTAAGGTTACTATTAGCTTCTCGTACTTTCTAATAAATTGATACTAATTAGCTTCCGTTATAAAATTCCTTGCTTCGGAATTTTCATTATGAATTCATGGATCATTCACCAAATTAATATTGTTCTCCATTAGCACTTTTATTCGAATTTATTCATTAAGTTTTAAATTATCTTTGCAGCCATTCACAGCTGCTTTTTTTTTTAATCTTCTCTCCCATTTAGCAAAACGAGTTTGGAATCATTATTACCCTCTATAAGGTCTCTCCCCATCTTAGTGGAATAGAAAAAAACTAAAACAACTTCCTTTACCTGAGCAAAATCTCTGCTTAAGCATATATGAATATGATTTGATACATGTAGATCCAAGTGTACTTTACTTTTTCACATCCATCCAGACTAGCATAATGTTGTGTGCTTTACTTGCATACTTTGCAAATAATTTAATTGTTTGTGTGTTCGCATGTGTGTATTCATATACAAAAAAAGGGGGAGAACCCCCAAATATGCTGAGGTTCCACCCGCATACTTTCAGGTGTATGCGCTTATGCCCTGGTGTTGGAATATTTAAAACCAGGGCATCAGTTCCGTGAAAGGATATACAATTACCCCATTTTCTCTTGCCCTTCATTGTTTATAATTATTACCTATATACGTATATATATTTGTATATATCAACCCATTTCTTGAGTTTTCAGAAGCAGGTTGGTTTACAATAGTTTGTGCTACGTCATTAAGTATTTTGGATATTTTTAGAGGTTTTTATTTGGATGAATTTTGCATTGTGTTGTGGAAATAGCAAGGATAGTGTAGTAGTACAAGAATTAAATGACTTCTGTGCTAGGTCAGAAAGAGGTATATGGGTTTCCTGGGATGCGCGCCTCAGAGATGATTGGTGTGCGGGATACATTAGGAATGGGAGAATTAAAGAAGTTTGGGGCACAATTGATTTATCTAATTCGGACTTCATCTAATCATATATGCCATGTGATAAGTGTCCAAGTAATCCAGGTTTTTCAGGATAGTTGAATAATTTCTGTATCATGTTGATTGTACTGGTATTGAAACAAAAGAATACTGTGAAAGGGTTCAGTATTGAGAATGAATGAGAATAAAAGGATGCCTGTGATGGGGGAGGGGGTGAGGGTTGATTGGTCTGCGGTATTCACAAGGAGATGTAATTTGGGAGGTTTTGGGTGGAAAATGTTCAATTTCATCTAATCAGATTTCATCAATCACATTCCTGACATAATTGGTTGCTGGTTTTTATTCTCTCGGCTGCTGCCTGTCTGCCCATAGACACAATGTGGAATTATCTTCTGGACGTTTTCTCCGGGGATGAGATTTATACCTGCTGGTCAGGCTGGGGTGGTGGCATCCTTGCCGGTACTGTTCTGTCTCTTAGTCTTGCACTTCTTCTGTCTTCTGGTCGGGGCAGGGGTTGGCTTGACCGGAAGCAGAGGATTTCATTCTTGGAAACAAAATCCGCAAGTGTGTTGAGAGCCAGGAAGTGTTCTGATCTTAGCAGTTGGTAGGTGTCATGATTTGGAAGTTCTTGTCTCAGGGAATTGATGTGTTGGTTGTCTGTTGGACAAGAGAAAAGCTTATGTTCAGGAGAGTCGGTGTTGTTGGGACAGGTAGGGTAATGTTTGGAGGGTCTTAAGTTGAATCTTGCCAGGTGGTTTCCATGTGGCCCATGCCCAGTGAGATAGTGGATCAACGTCTGGGTGGGATTAGGTAAGTCATCCTGAGTCTTTCCTGGAGTTTTGGTAGAAAGTCGTGCAATCTCCTGTCTTGCTCAGATTTGTCCATTCAGCATATTCATACACATGTGTATGTACTCTAAGTCTAGTCTGGTATGATGTTATGTTTATTTCCTGACTTAATTCCTAAATTTCTAAATTTAGTTGAAGGTAAACCGGTTATTTGCACACAGCACCAGGAGTAAGTCAACCACATAAGCTTCCAAGTCGGCTCATTTCCTCCAGGGTTTTTACTTTAGTCTTGAGGATCTGCAAGACTTAAGTTTATCTCTTCTTCAAATTCCATGAAAGTGAGTGCCTTTCCCATCAGTTTTGTCATTCTGGAGGTTCCCTTCTCTGCCATAATTGCCATTGAATTCTTCAGCATTATCCTTACAAGGCACCATGTTACTCAGGGTTCCCACACGCCTGGATGGAAATCTTGGAGAATGTGGATGTATTCCCGCTCGATTAACTGCTGCCAGAGTGTGACAAAGACTGTTGTCAGTTTCAGCTAAGCTTGTGGCTTTCTTGAGTTGATATGAATTATCTCAGTTCACAACTTGCATTTTTATGGGAGCAACTTATGGCACACCCTGTATATAGTTCCACGTTAAGAGCGTAGGTGATCTTTCTCTTCCTGCATTAAACTTAAATAAATTAATATCTTGTTAATGATCACACTATATTTTTATTGTTGGCATATTGTTGTTTGGAAATATCAGATATCTCGATCCATTGGATACATGAAAATACTGTATGTAAATACTTTAAAGAAATCGAAATTAGCACTTCATACACAAGGGTGCTTTTATTTTATTTCCAATACTTTATTGTATTTTTATATACAGTATGTACATAAACTCCGGACCCACTTTGAAAAATTTATTTGCAACAACCTATGAAATTTATCACCATCAGGAATACAAAATATTGTAGAGAATACATGAAAGTTTTTTTACATGACAATTTGGTTACAAATGCTCTATGTGGGAACCATGGGTGACCTGACAAATGTCTACACGGTAATCAAACTCCTGCCAAACACGGCTCAACATGTCCTCTGTAACTGTGGTTGTTGCTTGCTCAATTCTCCTCCTAAGTTCCACAACATCACGTGGAAGAGGAGGGACAAAAACAAGGTTCTTCACATATCCCAATAAAAAAATTGCAGAGGGTGATATCGGCGGACCTAGGGGGCCACTTCACCACACACTGGTCACCGTTTCCTGCACGACCAATCCAGAACAGCATGGTGAAAATGCAGAGGAGCTCCGTCTAACCATAGCACATAGTTTTCTGAATCATTGTTCAACAGTGGTATTAACCAATTCTGTAACATTTCAAGAAACGACTGCCCAGTTACAGATGGTTCTGGAAAAAAGAGCCTTACAATTTTTGGCGCTCGTATTCCACAATGGCATATGGGTTTTCCAGTCCCCAAATTCTACAATTGTGCCTATTCACCTTCCCACTTGTATGAAATGTAGCCTCGTCACTAAAAATTAGCGTATTCACAAAATCACCATCTCTTTGTTGCAATGCACATCAAAAATCAAATCGCCTGTCTTTATCTTGGGGATATAACTTTTACATTAACTACATGCTAGGTCTCACAATTATACATATAAATTTACTGATAAAGTTACTCATGATATTTTACTATATAAGTGGATGTCTTTCTTGTTAAAAAAGAAAAAAAATCTCATCTAATATTACCTAATGGAGTGAAAGCAATGCAAATTTACAAAGGATATAATCAAGGAAATAATTACCCCTATACCTTCTGGCATACCACAAGGTTCCAATTTATGCAGACTCCATTTCTTAAAATGTTAATAATAATTTTTCCAACAGATGTGGATGGGAAATCCCTTTGCCTCTTATTTGCAGATGTTCAAATATTTGAAACAGTTTGCTCAGATGAAGGGAGACAAAATTGATAGACAGATGTGGATAATATATTTCAATGGATTATAACTCCATTAAGCCTTGTTTCCATGATTATGAAAAACTAAATATGCTGACCAAGGCAGTAATTTATTTTATTATAAAACATAAACTAACGTAACGTTTCAACCTTCTAGCAAGGTCTTCTTCAGACTCTGTATCAAGTACAAAAGTAACCAGATACAACAAGAAGGGTAATATATATACACAAACATTACTCCCTCCAGACTATTTAGAAAGTTGTTAGGAACTTTCTAGCAGATGACTTTCACTTTCCAACTTTACTTTCACCTAAAAGGCTAAACACAATTACTTCCATATAGAATGTGGTTGGACTTTTTAATCTCACGCTCTTTTCCCTTCATTTTTCTTCCTTCTCCTCTCCTCTTTTTCTCTTGTCCTTGTCCTCAACTTGTACTTGATACAGAGTCTGAAGAAGACCTTGCTAGAAGGTTGAAACGTTACGTTAGTTTATGTTTTATAATAAAATAAATTACTGCCTTGGTCAGCATATTTAGTTTTTCATTTCAATGGAGTAAAATTAGTAAGCTTTAATTTAATTTTCATAAGTGCCAAGTAATGTCCATAATAAACACACAAACCATTTTTAAGAAAACTTTCCATATCAAAAGGGAGAGAGAAAAGAAAGTAGCAAGGGTAAAATAATTCACAGATATTGTTTCACATGTGGCACTAAGCTCTGCTTTATAGAACACCCATCATGCCATAAATCAAGCCTACAGAAAACTAGGTTTTGCAATATGTTGTTGGGAATGTAGGACAAGTGTAGCAATATTGATAATTGTATATGCTTCTCTTGCTTGCTCAGTCATAGAGTATGCATTGGTAACATGGCAGCCAATGGGGTATTCTCCCATGCTATCTGGTTTACCACCAGTAAACCAACCTTTTCATATACATAGAAATTGCCAGTAAATTTGAAATTATCAGACTTACGTTTTTGTTTTACTTGCATGCCTGCATTGGTGTTTTATTTCTATTATATTTAATTAATATAAATAAACTTTCTTTAAGTTTCCTAGCAACGCCTGTTTCCATGGTGAACAACAAGCACCGCAAACTCTCTAAATAATTGTTTGTTACTATACCTATAAACATTTAATTAAAACAACCACGATGTAGATAATATTTTCACATTGAGTTTACCAATATATATGTAATTGTATTGGGACTGAATCTACTTCTGATTTACATGTCAGTCTTGTTTGAGGCATCTTTTGTAACCAGGAGTTGATTCATCTGTGTGCTGTTGATCTGTGAGAAATATAATGTAGCTAGACAATTAAGAATTGAAGGAAACAATATGTGCTGCAAAAAAATGCCCGTGGCAACGGGTTGCTAAGGACATGAAAAAGGGCATTTTCACCCTTAAAAAAGGCCAAAGTGAGCTATTTTTTAATTTTCTCGGCCTTTTGGGACAATTTCATGGAGGGTCATAATCGGGCATGTTTTGCCTCTGGGGCTTCCTTCATGGAGAACATTTATGTCAGTGAGTGAGTGAGTGAGTGGTGGGATTGGGGCTATATATATATATATACGGTTTGTGCCAAAATATACAGTACTGAAACTCGCGCACCTTGAACGTGCATGTGCGTTTGTCGATGGGGCATAGCTCCAGCCGCTCGTGTTCTCAGTAGTGAAAAGGAATTAGTAAACTCGCTAATAGTGTATATGTTAGTGTTTCTTTCAGGATAAATAAACTCACAGATGACAACAATGTAATGTTCATCTTTTAATTTCAGTACTGTATATTTTGGCACATACTGTACAATACATAAGAGTTGTTGCGATGAACCAGGTCAATTTTTCAGAATATACCACTGATAGCAGCCCTTGGGCCAAAAAGTTAATCTTAATTCTTGAGATATCTGAAGTGCAAAGGAGACAAAATATGCTTTAAATTCATCCCATATGTTGAGATTTTTTCTACTTTAATAAAAATTGAAGATAAATTCCAGATATTTGCAGCAAAGTAAAGACAGTAAAGACCAAAGTAAATTTATACTTTTTACGTGTATTTGTTTTGGTTGAGTCAAGGTGTTCCAGGTTCTACCCCTGCTGGAGGCAAATTGCACAGTGGTTCCGATACCACTTTAAACTGTAGGTCTAGTCTTAATTAACCTTTAAAGTTTGACAAGCTTTTTATTTGTTGAATGTTCCAACACATTTATGCATGTGTTTTTGTAAAGAGCAGAGAGTGGTTTAAATATAATATACAACAAGGAGGAAGAAATAAAGAAAAGAAAAAAGGCAATATAAAAATACTTAATATTCTGATTTTTAGGCTTACATTGTTTACTGGATTTCTTTGATCTATTTATTTTCTTGATTCTGATTGTTTTGCAGTTTCTTATCAATTGTTACATTTTTAAATCATTCTTTGCTCTTGACGCACACGTATTTCTGATAAAATATCAAATAAAAATATAACCACAAAAAGTATGCTTAATTTAGTGTTTATATTGAAGATAGCTGTAATTTAAATTCGATGAGCATGGTACATAAAACTGTAAATAATTACATAGATTCAACCGTGATGGTATCTATGTACCTCATGTAAGAACCAGGTCAGAGCCTGTATTATTTCATGTGAAAGAACAAAATGAATCAAATTTTCAAACGTAGTTTGTAAAGTTTTTCTGAATTTGGAGAACAATTAAAAATTATAATGTATTAGTGGTATATGGTCTAGAAATAGATATGTAAATAGCATGTCATTATGTACAATCCAGAGATAATACTGGTGCAAGAATAGGAGGAGGTGGAGAGGGAGAAGTTTGTCCCCATAGTGTTTTCTAATATAAACAATATACAGGCCAAATCGGTTACTTAGTAACAAGCTAATAGTTTTTGAATAGATAATAAATTGCATGATATTTTGAACTTGCTTTGTGCCCTGCTACAGGGGCTACCCAAGCGATAGGTCTCTAATTTCAAACAACTTTTGTAGGATTATATCATATGTCATTGTTTCGACAGTGACTTTCAGATAGACACCCAAAAACTTCAATGAGTCTTCAACACTGTAACAGGCTAACATTTTTATGACAAATCACAAACTATAAAAAACATGCAAAGAAATCAATTTTTGCCTGCCCATTCGAATGTGGTAGCCAATATATTAAACAAAAATGTTCTTTCAAAAGTTTTCTTTAGGAGACCTACCCAACAAAGAGTCCTCTTTAGTATTTACTCTTTAAAATCCCCCCCCCCCCAATCCAAATTTTATGTGAGACCACATTGGAGACTCATTGAAACTATTGAAAGTTTTTGGTGGTCCCATTAAAAAAATATTGACCAAAACAAAAAATGTTTCATATACAAGTTGTTTGAAAAGAGACCTTTTTTTTTTCAAATTAGGTGTGATTCAACACCCTTTACCATTCAAAAATTTTGAGCTGCACCATCCCAGTTACCCCAATAGGAGGCCTCACATAAATTGAAAACACATAGGCAATTGATGATATTTCATGAGGTGACATTCATAACTTGTGAAACTCATGGTCCATTCACAAAGTACGTAGTATAGAGTGACCACGAGGAAAGGAACTTTTGACCAAAAGTCATCCACACACCTTCCCTCCCATCTGTTGGACCATATGGAAGCATGCTCCACTCTGCCCCTCCACTCCATGCGGGAGTACGATGCATAGAAGTCATGGCTCTGAACTATAGCCTGTTACAAAGTTGTAATGTACAACTTTTTGCTTGTGTACATTCTGTGACTTCATATAGCAGTTTAGGTAAAGTGAACACTCCATGGCCCTTATTCCAAAAATAGATTATTGAATGCTTGCAATTTTATCCCAGATATTCTTGCTTTGCTTATGATGCTTTAAATGCTCACCAATTCATGGTGTGGCCCTAAGGGCTCAGCACTCACTCTCACAAGCCTCTCCTACACTGGAACTCAAGTACGTGCCTGACCAGATGAAGGTTAGAATGAACAAAGACTGAATACTTTCATATGCCTGATAGCATTATGAGTTTGAGGATGTGTAGCTCTACGTCAGCTGGGAAGGTGGAACTTACCCCATTTGTGTATGCAGTGTCTCGCTCTTCCCAACCTTGAGCATGCTTCTCTCGTTTCTCTCCAGATCTCATTTGATCTCTTTCCGATCACTGCCCTACCTTTCTGTTCCATCCCATTCTTCTGCAATCACAACCAAGCTCACCCCAACAGTGACCAGACATTTAGCTTAGGAATTTTCCTCCAGTCACTTTCATGTTGTGAGATTCATACCTGCACCGACAGACATTCCACGATTTTATTATAATTTATTTACCATATCTTTGCAAAATTTATATTCTTGTAAACCGTTCAAAGTACACTACACACAAATTGTTAAACATTGTGTTATTTGAACTTGAAGGATAATGCAGCCTTATGCTTTGGAATCTGAGGTACATTCTGTTCTATTTTAAATAGTTGTGAATTTATTTTCCCAACTTTCATGCATATAATTCAAGATTGAGCCAGTTTTCTTCTAAATAGCCAAGTCACTAAATTTGTAAAATTTACAACAAATAATACAATTTCTGTGTTGTCATTGATATAGTACTAGCTAAACTCAACAAAATTCCATGGCACAAAGCCCTTTAAAGGGCAAGATGTGGCAAGTATTTCTTTCATTCCATGAAGCATGCGGAGTGTATCATGGTGCACTGTTCACTGGTTTCCTGTGCTGAAGTGTGCTACTTCTTTTCAAGTTGTTCCCAGTAGCCCTCTTTAATGGAGCTCCTATCAGATCAAACCTGGGACTACTTGCACAAAAGGAAAGGTTTCTTACCATTTTGCAATGTACTGCCAGAGGTTATTAACACTGCAGTGGTCGCATGGAAAAGAACTCCCATCACTGGTCACATGGATCACTGTTGTGATACAATTGTTTGTCAAAAAATTATCTGTTTTTATAGTGGGAATGACCTTTTTGAAGTATTCTGGTTCACTTGACATAAAATTATAACTATTTCACTCAACACATTACAGGAGGGAAGAAATGCTAAATCTATTGCATTACATTTGGATGTGATAAAACCAAACAAAAATACATATCTTATAATCAAACTTTTGTTACTTTCTTTCTCAAAAATTGAAAAATAGGTTTTTGCTGGTCTCATATTTTCTTATATTTATAACGGATTTTAGAAACAGGTAAGTATATATGTAGAAATACTACATATTCGACCCTGTCAATGGTCATGCAGATCACTATTGTACTCCACTGAAATATGAACTCTAATAACAAGTTAACAATGGATATATTTCAAATAATGACTGAATGAACATAGTTCCTGAACGGTTTCAAGAAAGTACACAAGGAACCAATGTCCTTAGTGTAGCCAAATTGCAGTAGCATGTAAAAATAGATGAGTGGATCACTATTGGGATCTGCGCTACCACTGTGTGTTAAAAGAATAAGAACTGATCTTCTAGCACCTCAATTTGGATTAGGTTAGATTGTGAATGTGCGTACATTTTTTGAAACTATATAATTTCGAGTGATACATAACATGGAGTAAAACACCTAACCATTTTTATTGTATTTTTTCTTCAGAAAAATTGGCAACACCACCACCACCCCTCCATCATGCTGCAACGACTTCTATGGCACTTCCTTTTGGATCAGGACGCAATGAAGGAAAAGCAGACAGTACGGCTCCAGACAGCAGTAAAGGTGAGTTTTAAGATTCAAATCAAGACAACGTGGCAGTCAAATATTCTGAATCTTTCAGCAGGTTTGCAAAATATACTCAGGTACTTGTTCGTGTAAATTTGTGGTTTTGGATGGCATATTTTGCTTTTCAAAGTAATCTTCCAAACAATTGTTTGTTGGTAATGATTCCTGGAATTTTCATGCAAATGAGGAACCAATGATGTTACTTGAATAAAATTTATCTTATTTGGTAAAATAAATGTTCTTACATAAACTAAACAACAGCCTTCTAAGGGCCAGGGCCTGCCTGAGTGGCTTTTACATTGGGTGGCACATGGTCAGAGCTTGCAATTTGAAAAATTAAACATCATACTTGAAAAATACGATAGCATCAGTTCATTCACAATTATTTTGTTCAATAGCTTTTGAAATATTTGAAACATGGTGTAATATAATTAATTACATGAGCAAATAATGTAAAATTGACATATTTTCAGTTGTAAAAATTATGATTTTTAAAATGTTTTCTTAAATATAAAGTGCCCAAACTTGTGCTACATGTGTTTTTAGTCATACTTCTCAGAGGACCCAATTTTTCTCAAATTTTCAGATTTAGTTAAAGTATAGATTGTATATAATTGTCAAACTCTTGGAGATTATGCTGAATGAATACGAAACCTTTTACGGACTATGATAAATTGATTAATAAAGATACTCTCTCAACATTTGAATTATGACCTGGAATGGGAAACAAATATTCAGCAATTAACATCTTGATATAACATGAAACATAGTGTCCTTATCATAACTTGAAATTGTTCCAGAAGTTTCAGTTTTGTTCAATAACTTTGTTCTGTGGATCTCCTGCTTTAGAATCAAAATGTTGAATAAGAATGGGAAACACCTTGTAGGGTCCATGATTTCCTCCTTCGGTGTAAACTCCAAAACAAGAAATCGTGCTAAATTATTGAACAGTGACGTCAACAAAATATGAGCCCAAAATTTTGTTGATTTAATAATAGTTTCAGCCTTTGTTCCAACACAACAAACTTGTATTTGCAATGTCTGAATCAGTGCAGTCTGTAGACTTATATTCATAAAATGTAGGACATGTCCAAGTAAAAGAGGATGTCTGGTAAAACATGGACGTAACTTGGGGCCTACTTTTGGGGGGGGGGGGGGGGCAGGATGAAACTTGGCAGCTAACCTGGTAGGGGAGTTAGAATCGAGAAGTTTTCATCCCATAAAAATAGAGTCCAGGACTATTTCGTTAAATAATAACTGTTACATTTGGGAAATCAAAGAAGTACTCTTTATTTCTTTGTTCCTCAGGGGGTTAAGAAAAATTAATAAACCTGAAAATTGGGGGGGGGGGGCAAGTGCACCCCTTTTCCCCACCAAGTTACGCCTATGTGGTAACCCTAGCAAAGCAAGTATAATTTTAGTACTTGAGTGCAGGCCCGTAGCCAGGAATTCTTAGTAGGGGGGGCAAAGTCAATCACAGAGGGGGCAAATTTTTAATATATTGTGTTGCATTGGCAGATATAGCAGGGTGCACTTGCCCCCTCCCCCAAAAGCTATAAGTAACAGGAAAGGGATGATATCTTGAAACTCCAACGAACAAAAAAAGTTCGAGCAACATCATATAACAGTATTTCGAGAATGACCTTTCCGGGCTGCCAAAGAATACAAAGATAAAGTCTAGTCGGGACTGTATCTACTTGATATTTACAGGTCGATAATGTTAATAGACGATTAATATGTACCAACAGCTTTGAGTTTTTCTGTAGAGCTGATTAAGGGAGCTTTTTACAAATCGTGCTTCATAATGTTTCCCTCTAGTTTCCAGTATGCAAGATTTTTACGCACAAAGGAATCTAATGAGAATCCAACTACAAATTTTGTCGCTTTTTAACCAAAATAATAAATGTGAAACACTATCACATTTTCATCATGTTTGATACTAACTAAGCTGTCCTACATCTTTCACCAGCCAACCTCTAGGGTGGGATGGTTACACAACGCACTACGAAGCCAAGGGTCCCAGTTTCGAGCCTGGGCATGAGTGTTCTTTGTGAGGAGAGGCGCAACCACTGGCGTACGCTACAGTCCCCTCATAAATTTTGAAAAATGGACATTTTCAAGTAAAAGCACCATAAACTCTGGAAAAACCAGAGTGGTAAATTCAAGCCCTATAAAATTATCCCTAGGTGACATTTTTGAGAGTGGAAAGTTGTAAATATACGATATATCTTATTGTGTGTGCCGCCCACTAGAAAGCAGTCAGGGATGACAAATTTTGAAAAACATTGGGTTCTTATAAGTTTCAAAAATCTCAAATTCTCCCTTCCACGTATTATGATATTAATACGCACCATGCTTGGTATTTTAAAAATATTATTTATTGATTTTAATACGAAAATATATAACAATAACAAATATAATAATAACACGACAAATTCTTAGGTGAAATATGTTCCCACGGACCCCTATAAGTTTGCGTCACTGAAAGCATCCACCTATACAATTCCAGCCCCTCCAGAAAAAAAAATCCTGCGTACGCCGGTGGGCACAACACGAATTTTTGTCTGGAGGGGGGCCAGTACCAGGACAAACATGCAAATAATAATAATTTTAATATAGTGGTGGTAGTAGTAGTAATAATAGTAGCATCAAAGATGTTATTAAAAATCGCGCAAGTAGGGGTTAGAAGTCGCTGCTAAAGCATTTGTGATGGAACAAATGATTTGAAAATGTTTTTCCAACACGTTCAATTTCACATTAGCTAATACTGGAAAACAAGCACACAACTGTATTTTTGAAAGACACAAAATGCATGATGAACATAATTCTATTTGTACATATGACATGTATTACTTTCATGTAGAACATATATTTTATTCATGCAACATGGTACGACGTAAAATAAGAAAATACATAAGTATGCAACATGTTAACGCTAAATTGTGTATGCATTCAAAGTTTCTTTAATATATACAGTATATTATTTATGAGAATACATTAAATACATCACATAATTAACTTATCCGCCTCATAACAAATCAACAGTAAAAATAATACAAATTTTGTCTCTTTTTCCTCAAAAGAATAATTCGTGCATTTGAAACAAAACTATTTATCAGCAACAGTCTGAAGTAGCTACATATTTGATCTTACTTCTCTCTCGGGTAATTTAGAATGCATTATAGAAAACAATCATATTGGGATCGATGAGAGCAAGGACATTTTTAAATCCAAATTTTTCAAACTGAAAACATATTGACTTATTAGGGTGCAAATAATTTCTCAGGGCATCATGGCACTTTCTTTAACACATTTTTTATTTCATTTAGACCGTTTTGGCCCCTATGGCTCTGAACTTGGACTATAACAATAGCAGATATTGCGAGCGAAGCGAGCAAGAAAATTTTACGAAAATTTGAAACCAATGGGGGCAATTGACCCTCTGTGTCTCCCCTGCAAGTTCCCTTCCCATCTGGAAGAAAAACTAATTCCTTCTTGAATATGCATTTGTCCTACTATTCTTAGATTCTGCTAGTCTTGTTTTTTTTACTTAAATGTTTGCCCCCCTAGAATGGACTTCCGTTCAAGGTTGGGGGGACAATCCCCCTGGCCCCCTTTGGTTGCGGCACTGTTTGTGAGTGCCTCTTCATCAATTTCACGTCATCACTCATTGTCGCGATTAGCTAGAAGTGGCAGAAAAGCAACGCTAAGTAACAAAAAATTAATATCCATTCCCTCTCTCTACTGCATGAATCACTATTACCAAATGGTAGACTTGGGAAACAAAAAATTAAGTAGTTCAAACTTCATAGCAACACATCCAAGAAAAACATTCAAACACATTAGGCACCTTTAATATAAGACTTCTCAAAATGTCATAACTGTTCTAGATACTGAAAATTACGAAATAATTTCCCGAAGTCTGAATCAGGCAGGGATTCCCCGCCCCCCCCCCCCATAAAGCAAAATACGTTAAATTTGCACAGTGATTATAACTAAAATTTTAACTGTGATTAGTAATTAGTTTATATTTGCATGAACAGGCATATTTAACACCCGGAGCATTTCTGGATAATTACAGTAATGTTTGTTAAGACATACAAATGCAAAGTGATATATATTCATGATACATGATGACTAAAGTGCGGATCAATATGCACTAAAAAAGTGGAAAATATGCATGTATCTATGCACTAAAAACAAGTAAAGTTGCACTCAAATATGCAAATTATGCACTAAAGGAAAAATATAGGCACAAAAAAATACCTCGAAATACATTTATTTTTTAAAGTACTACACACACATAGTGACCATTGAAGGTAAAGACGAAGTAACAACAGCTTCCATGTCAAGTAAGGTTGCAAAATCTTGCATTAAATTGAATTTACTATTTCCAGTTGTTAAACACAATATAACGAAAATCGTTAAGTAGTTTTGAATTTATGTAAATTGCAGTGCACTATAACATATCTCTCTAAATTGGTTAGAGTGAATTTTTTCCGTTTATCAGTTAGTATATCCTTGTATGAAGAAAAGGTGCGCTCCACACTACAACTTGTCACTGGACAATATTTCAATGCAGCTATGTCCTCTCCTGTGAGATCTTGTAATAGTTCCGTTGATTCACCTCGTAGCACAGCTTTCACTTTGCACAAAAAAATCAAACCTGGGTTCTTGGAAGTCACTTTATCTGCCTTTTCTGCAATAATTCTCCCACTGATGTTGGAATGGATACAAGGTGCTTTCAGAAATACTTTTTTCACAGCAGAAATCACATTATTTATATCTGGAAACTGGGCACAAATTTCTTCCGCAACTCTATGAAGACCATGTACAACACCCGTTACATGGGTCAACTTTGGATAAAACACTTGTAATGCTTTTCCTGCTTTAATCATGTGATGAAGATTAGGAACTTGTCTTCTCTATCTTCGCTTGGCCATAAAATTTCTGAAAGTAAGACATATGCAATTTTAACTCAAGATACCCGAATGAAGAAATGATATTGGAAAAAGAAGCAGTTGAAGTTCCACAAAACTGTGCAAAATATGTGAACTTCAGAAAATGTGTTACTTTTGCAAATAAAAAAACAAAAAGACCCGCAAATGGGGAATCTAATATTTTTATTAAAGAAAACATGTTTATGTGGTAATTTTATGTGAAGGAGAGACACTAAAAATGAAAATACAATCGGAAATCGTACTTACGTAGTGCATCACGAACTGCCCTGCCACGCATAAACAGAGGTTTTCGAACACCTATGCTTGAAAACGTTACTCTCAGAAACACTCCACAGACGAAACATTAACCAAGTAAACAAATATATTTTAAAAATCTATCAATTTAATGATTTTTTCACGTAATATGCATTTATATGCGCTTACGCAGTAAATATGCATGAACACCTTAAATATGCATTTATATGCACTTTAAAACCCCCTAATTCGGTTCGGAATGCTCTGAAACAACTTTAGAACCCGGTTGCATATTAATTAGAGGACCGGAATAAAATATGCAAAATCCGCACTCTAATGATGACATAATATGGTAATGTAAACCAAACAAAAGAAACACAGTCCTTGAGAAATCTTTTTAAAAAACTTGGGATGATTTTTTCTTTATTGTTCCCACCTCCCACCCTGATAAGCGACTATGATAGGTAAGGAGCCAGGTTTTGTATTCCAGAAGGTGCCAAACCTCCGATAATAAAATCATGTTGGAAATTTGTTGGCTTGAAGTGGAGGGGAATTCTATCCCCCCGTTGGTAAGGATCCTCCCAGCTAGAATGATTTGTGTAAGCATCCCCCGACCTGCTTCATTGTCCCTAACCCCCCCGTTTATAAGAATTTTCAGTTTAAGCACTAAAGGAAGGAGTATTAATCAACAGATTGCAATTTGCCTATTTGTTGTATATCTATTGTGAGTAATGTTGTCATACTTGAACTAAGTATTGGATATATTATGAATTGTAATTTTTTGGTAGTTTGAATTTACGTCTCCTACAATCACACGTGTATCGTCTTTCTTACAAACCAAGTTAAAACTTTTGGTGTGATCTTTAAGTTGCAGTTTCCATCCTTAGCGTGTTAAGGATGATCTCTCAGAGTGATGATAGGAAGAGTTTCAGCAGTCCCTAGCAATTTGATCAAAAATTGTTTATTACATTGAATGAGCATCACATTAGTTTGTACCTCTCATGATTGTTTTCCATTGATGGTAGCTTCCAAACTGAAATTTAAGCCTTAAAACCCCAGGTTTGAGGTGAGCACTCTATGAGTCATAAAGTATTGTGCAAACATTCTCAATGCACCGAACAATATTTCTAAATTTGTCAAAATTTTGGGAGGGGCTCACTGGCCTCAGACTTGGTCAGAAAGATGTGCTATGCTAAAACTTGTGCATTTAGAAAGCATGTAACGGCAAACACTGCCTCGAATAACACTTCTACCAACAGACTTGTTTCAACTAGGAACATGGGAGCTTTTTGTGTGGGGGTTCAGGTCACTGATAAAACCTGAATAGTAGAAACAACAACAACAATAATAAATATTATCATGGTCATTATTATTATTATGCAATAATAACTGTTATTAACTAGTAAAATAAACCATTTCCATTCCAAGGTGGTGTTGGTGGTTGTTCTTGCTGTTGTTATTGTTATTATCATCATTATCGAGTCTCCCCGATGGCAGTGTGGAAATTTGAATTTAAAATTTTGGGTGTGTTAGCACAGGCTATTTTGCACCCGTCACATTATACGGGGTCCAGCCCCTTACCATAACAAATGACATAACTGTAATGTCGCATAATTAAAATCTTAAAATATTCTGACTTAGGTTATAGTAAAAGCTGAGGCTGTAAAGGGACACTCAGCACACACAAGGAAAAAACAGGACAACTCACAGAATTATACTGACCATAGGGCCAGTCGCCAGAGCCTCGTTAGTCTGGAAAAACCAGCCCATGGTGTCCTATGTGGAAGTGAGGTTGACATTTGGGTGTACTACGTGGAAGGTCACTCCTTACAACCCAGCACTGTGGTAACTTCATCGCCTTGTAATCAAGGGGTCCCGGGTTCACACTTTAAACTGTAGGTCCAGTCCCTATTAGCCTATCTGTGCATAAAGTGGACTTAAAACAAAGACTCCAACTCTATTATTATTATTATTATGTAAATGGGAGACTTTTCCACTCGATCCACCATGTGAGTGATTATAAAGCACAACTATTTTTATTTTTTTCATATTTCATACAGATAATGTATTGAAATGCATAGTTATTCCATTTTGCTATTAACTAGACGCCTATGACTAGGCTAGGAGTACTTGTTTCGATTACAGTCGGCAAGTAAAGATGTGGTAGAGGGCATGGCTAGCACAGCACCCACATATATTCAACAATAATCAAGATATAACAATAAATTCAGGATGTTACACTTTATCTAGCAGCGCGAGCGAACGTGGATTAAAGACAAATTGACAGTTAATTAATACTATTCAATCAACCCATGAAATACATTTTCTAAATACGCTCCCTCGGCCAAGCCTACTTAGCAATGATGTGCGGTGATGTCGACACTTGGGGTAGCAGTCAGTGACGTGCTCAAGGAGAGGGGGGTTGGTGTGGGTCACACCCCTCCCCACTTTAGGGCCCAGTAGCTATTCTATATAAAAAAAAAGAATGTCAATAACAGAGATTGCAAAATGATGAATGAGTACTAAAAAAAAGTACGCGGAAACCCCATCCACATTCGAAAATAAAAAACTATTTGATTTCACTACTAAGCCAGAGATCCTGGGTTCGAATCTCGACTTGGCCATGGGTATTCTTTGTGTGTGACCCTTCATCATTTTTATCGTATCATCTTCGCGATTAGCCAAAAGTGGCGGAAAAGCGAAGTAAAATAAACAAAATCAAGCAATCAATCAATGATTTGATTTCATTTTTGTTACTTAGTGTCGCTTTTTAGTCACATTTGGTTAATTGCGAAGATGATACGATAAAATTAATGAAGGGATAAACACAAAGAACACCCATGCCGAGGTCGGGGTTCAAACCCGGAACTCCTGGTGTCGTAGCACGCTGTGATAACCACTCCCCCACGGTTGGTTGATTTCGTGTTTAAGTACACTTTATGCACAGAAACAAAACAGGCAACAAACACACACTTTTTTGTAGTTTCTTCAATAATATTCATTTGGCTTTTTGAGTTCCGAGATAGGCTACATTTTTCATTCCAAATTATTTCATTATTCACTGCAGAGTACAACACATAGGACAAGAATCCTGGCCCGGATTGTTCATATGAGGTCCCTTCATCAATTTCATCATATCATCACTCATCCTCATTTTCGCGATAACCAAATGTGGCAGAAAAGCGAAGCAAAATAAACCAAACCAACAACAATATGAACACGTGTTCTCTTGTCCAAATAAATACATCCGTATTTATGACTGTTAGAGGCCAAGAGTAGTATATTTAAATAAAACACTACAAAAACGAGAGTGAGAGAGAGCCCGAGCAAATATTTGTAATTTAATAATTATATATTCCATACTTGAAAAAAAAGAAAGAAAGCATAACATTATTGTCTGCACATAACAAATTCCCATTTCATAAATAATAAAACTACATCCCATATTATACATACATATTGTACAACGTGTGAAAGGTTGTGTAAATACAGAGAACATAAGTACTGAAGAAAATTTTACCCTGAGTTCTTTAGAGGATTTACAAAAATCTATGAGAAACCAATCCCCTATCTGCCCTTTAGGAGATAGACTAGGGGACCTGAAAGCCTGGGCTTTCAACCATTGCAGCGGGGGGCGAGGGGACAAGGGAGGTAGAGGTAGAAATCTTCCTTTTTCATTCGGGCGGCTGTTTCTACCTGGAAACTGGTCAGGCGGAGGAAGAGCGAGCTAGGGTATCCAGCCAGCTTTGCCCCCGGATTGCACCGATGGACGAGAAGCGCGTGGAAAAGAAAGTGTTGCATATGAACTGTGGTTTTAACAAGACACTAAATATTGTGATTTGAATATAATTCGAAATGTGAGATTGATTGATCTATCTCTGCTAGACTAGCTACTCCTCAGTGCACGTCTCTTCTACTTAGTAAGTAATCGGTCACTGCATTTTATCTTGCCATTCCTCCGTTACAAATGTTGAGAAGAAATTCGTCATCGATTTCTTCTACGAACGATATAAAAGATGAAAAGAAATGAAGGGTAGAGTCAAAGGCACTATTAAAACCCACGCGACCGTTATTCGCCAGGTTGTCAAGGCAACAAAAGGAACAAATGATGTTTCGAATATCAGCCTTCAATTTTTTTTCAGCCCGCTTTCCCTTCACAACAATAAGAAGGAAAAATGAAGAAAGGCAACATTGAATAAATGAAAAGGCGGATATTCCTTCCCGTGGTTGTTTTTCCATCCCCTTCCGTTGTCCGTTGTGGGAGGACATTAAACTTTGAAAACAAGCTTGCTGAAAGAGCTTAATCAATTGTTGACGAACTTATTCTTGACCGATGAAATCTGTTCAAACACGACAATATACAATGATTTACTTTTTCATATACTATATTCTTCGTGGGGGGGGGGATGGACAATAACGTTCTGCCCCCCCCCCCCCTTCGTTCTTTTCTCGAATTCAAGGTTAGATGGAAGATATAGAGGAAGGAAAATATGTTAGATCTGCTCCCAGAAATATCTCGAATCCGCGGAAGATGGCCTGATGAACTTGAAACAAAAATATGTCGAGAAAAATCCTTCTTACATTGTAGAGGACGTTGCTTTATTTCTTTAAATGACGAGCCTACACGAATGACCGCTTTTTACTTTTCTTTATGTGCTCAGTCCCCATTAATGTTGATCAATGGCAGTTTAAAGGGGCGCGGCGGGCAGTGGTGTGACTGAATTTTTGAAAGGAGGGAGGGAGTAAGTACACTCTTTTTTTAAAATAAGAAAGCACTCATTTTGCCATCTTTTCCTGCTTTTGACAACATATATATTTTTTTAGAAATACTGGGTCAACGAGGGGGGTTATGACCCCCACCAACCCCTTTTTGGGCACGCCACTGGCGGAGTGAGAGCGACCTCCCCAAAGACCTTGAAGGGGCTCGGGGTGACAATCCTACGAGGGTCCTATCATATTTTTTTTTCAGATGTAAACAATTTGCACAGTTGTAATGAAAAACAGCAAACATTGTGGCACTGTACTACAGTGCCGTAGGTAAGGGTCCGAGGGTCTCGAAAGATGGGAGGTGCCTAAAGGACTTTAGACAAATCACAATTATTTTTTTTTTTTAAACAGGATTCCAAATACAGCATTAGCCATTTTTTTTATTGGAATCTACGTACTAACAACAGAAAATAGCCAAATAAATTAAAATTACATGCAATTAAGTGACTTGCATATTTTTACACAACAGCCCTCTAAAACGTGCCAGAGCCTCCCGGATGGCGTAGTGGTAGCGTCGTCCCCTTGTAATCAAGGGGTCCCGGGTTCGATACCCGGTGGAGGCACATTGCACAGTGGTTCGGATTCCACTTTAAACTGTATGTCCAGTCCCGATTAGCCTTCCTGTGCATAAAGTGGACTTAAAACAACAGATCAATCATAAAACAGCCAGATTTTTAACAATGCTTATTTGGTTTACTAAGTTATTGCATTGGCTGGGTACTCTGTGGAACAGAGAACACTGTATGTGGCATAATCTTGGCTTCTGAGAAGTGAAAAGTTGAGTGCTTCCTGTTGTGCGAGACGCACTCGAAAGTGAATTTCCTGGAGAAGGCGGTCTCTTCTGATGTTCCCATTGACTATTTTATACAGGAGACGAGAGAGATAAAGCCTTTTTATTTTGCTGGAGCGAATTTGTCACACATCATATGTTTTGGATATGTTTTCAGGAAAGTGAGACATTATCGTCGCTCAGACACAAATATGAGATTTTCGTAAATAACGTATCGTAAGAACACAAATTGAATATCTACGAAAGATCGCACAAGCGTTTCACTTACTAAAACATGCTTATAGAACCATTCTTTCTCCGATAGCCTTTCCCTCTGTTCCACGCAGGGGTGGCGCCGGGGGGTGCGAAGGGGTGCTTACGTACCCCCTTAATTTTTTCCTCGCCTCCCCTTCAGCATCCCTTTATCAAAACCTATATTTAACCAAAACATTAACTCTTACAGTGTTACATTATGTCATGTCGTCACATTGAGCACCAAATGTTACGTATTGAAGTGAGACAGCTGTTCTTGCCTTTCCCTGGAAAAAATATTCCGGTCGTCCATGTATGCCATTGGCCTCCCTTGAACAAGCTGTAAAAGGTACAGGTAAAATTTCCCATGCATACAGCACCGTGCCATGAAAGCATATGGGATAACCCAGCCTCAAATCAATGGACACCTGGGTGCAACCATGGGGGGGGGGGTAAAGGCGGCCGGAGCGTGGTACTGATCACATCACCCCCCAAAGTGGCAGATATCGAGAATGTTCGGGGCCCTAACTCAACATCCCCTAGATGTGCCTTGAACAAGATGTTCCTTTCTAATTTCTAAACATGTCGTCGTCTTGCAAAAATAAAGCAACTTGCTATATTATTATTTTAAGGTGCATCACCTTTCCTCCAAAAGATAACTGTTTTTATACCGATCGTTTGAGATATGTATTTTAGGACATGAAATCAAGTAAAATGAACACACTTTGTTGCACCTTTTTGTGAGATTAGCACATTTATCCCCTTTTCACCCCCTCTTTGATGCTTCAGCACCCTTTTCCCTTCCTTTTCTTTCATGTTTTGTTAAAAAAACTGGACAGAAAAATAAACAATTTTCACTCTTCTTAAGCAGCTACGAAAATGCTATAGTCTCATCTTGTAGACCAGAACGACAGCTATGGACGGTATAATATAAATTATACCATGTTTACCATAAATTATATTATTTGTTACAGTGTTGAATAAAGAATGTTAATGTAACTGGTTTATGCCTGAATAAAGACATTTTGTCAACACCTTTTTTTTTGCACCTTTTTGGTAACACTTTAAGAACCTTTTTCTTCCCCTTTCTCGACCATAATTTTGCACCTTAAAATCCGTTCCGTATATATTATCATACTAAAAGTTGATCAGTTATTTGATTTTGTGACTAAAACATGCATGCATGTTTAATTTTTCCATTCATTTTCAATATCGCACCTCCTAATTTTCATTCAGCATCCCCTCAGCACCCGTAGACGATTAATCCCGGCGCCACCGCTGCTCCCACGTCATAAATTTACAGGTTCACCATTGTATCGAATGTGCAAGCCTCGGTGGTGAGGGCAACGTAGAGGCTAGGATGAGTATTTATTTATCGAGCCCAACTTGGCGAATACAATTGTAGTGCTCTAAGTACATAATATGGGCTCCCGCGAGGCCAAACGGTTATCGCTCTCGTCTTGGATGCGAGCGGTCTGTCAGTTCTCGGTTGGAGCCCTCAAAATGTCGGTGTTGACCGAACGTAGTGAGGAACTACTTGATAAATGAAAAGTAGCGGGCTCCAGTCTCGAAATCTAGAAAACAGCGGCAATGGAACGCTGACCACATTACATTCACAGTGTCACAACAGATTGATTTGCTTTATTTTACTTCTCTTTTTTGTGCCACTTTTGGCTAATTTTCGAAGATGGCGATGAGTGATGATATGATCAAATTGATGAATGGACACTCGCAAACATCCATGCCCAAGACGGGATTCAAAACCGGGACCTCTGGCGTAGTGCGATGTGCTAACCACTCCACCACGGGGGGCGGCAGTGTCACAACAGAATTCGACATGTTAGACCGATCATGTGTGAATCTGGTGACTGGTTCCTTTTGCACGACAACGACCCACCCTCACAACGCGACAATTATCAAGGCGTTTTGGTCAAACAAACTGTGACTGTGCTTGACCACCCTCCGTATTCACCAGACTTGGCATCTGCTGATTACGTTTTGTTTCCAAAAGTGAAATTCCACTTGAAGGGGTGTCTCTTTGACTCAATTTCGGACTAAATACTATTGCCGAAGACGATTTCTACAGTCTTCGAGAAGTCATATGACCGTGCAAATCAGTTAGAAGCGGTGTATGTCGATGGCTAAGCAATATCAGTGTAATTTCTTTCACAAATTTACTTTTCATGACGACAGTCCTAAAACGTAGTAGACGCGCTGTGTATATAGCAAGAAAGGGACACAGGAAAGTAGTCTGTTAAAGGTACAATCTCAGAATTCGTGCGGTGAGACCGAGATCGCAGAATTCGTTCTATTGCTACAACTTCATTCCTTCAGTCAGTTTCGACAGACACCCACAGGTGGCAGCACCATAAGAATGCCGCCGCACTTGTCAATCGGAAAAACTGGTTACCTTGACATCATAAGTTTTCACTGGGCGTTGCCGATTTACCGGCAATGAAAGAAGTTGAATTCTCCCAGTACGCAAATCCTGTTCCTTGCGTCACTTTTCCTCGTCTGTAGCGCCCCCGCGGGCGCCATGTTGCCATGGACTTCTTGTATTATTCAAAGCACAAATCTGGTTTCCGAAAAATGCTTTCCTTGGGAATTGATTGTTGTCAGCTGTTTAACCTTGCACTATTAGTAACGTTTAACTTGTATAAGAGCATAAACTTCTGCTTAGATGATTTTCGTTTGCTGTAATATTTATAATTGGAATTATTTACTGTCTTATTTTTAGTGTAACGGTTACTTGGAGCTTGAACTTATGTCAGAAATTATTTATGTATTTTGAAAATAATAGTCCTGAATTTCGAAAAGTTACTGCTTGGGGAATATGGATGAAGCATGTTGGAAACTAAAGGAAAGAGGAGGGAGAGGTGAACTTTTGCAAGTAAAGAATTCATTGTCGGATATTGGTGGAAAGGGGGGGGGGTAAATTTTGTTCCCAGAAGAGTAAAAAGTGTGAGCGGTGTTTGTTTGTTTGATTTGGTTTATTTTCTTCGCTTTTGGCTAATCGCGAGTGATGATATGATGAAATTGATGAAGGCAAAATACCATGCCGGGATTCGAACCTGTGAAACCTGGATTTATAGCGCGCTGTGACAACCACTCCCCCCCTCCCATCCCAGTCTGACTCGACTCATGCCGATCGCGATATCTCTTTTGTTCCACATAGATTGAAACAGATTCTCCTCCTGCAATCCCACTCCTTATCCACTATTTTTACTGATGGTAAGGACAGTGGCGGCGATTGGGTTCCAAAACCGGAGGGGGGGGTGGGGCAAGGTGGCAAAACTGGGGAGGATCGGATCCCACTTTAAACTGTAGGTCCAGTCGCGATTAGCCTTACTGTGCATAAAGTGAACTTAAAACACCAAATCAATCAATCAATAATTGTGATGTGAATGTGAATATGGCAGTTTGTAAAATTCCAAAATAAAGCACAAAAAAATCGAAAAAAAGTTTTAAAAGCCTTTTTTTGTTGTTTTCTACCACTACCAACTGCCATACATAAAAATATCCATCGCAAAAAGCATGTTTTCTGTTAATTTTTATGTTTGATTCTAGTTTTTTTTACGTACTTTGCCTTTATACGTATTTTACGCGTAATTTACGTGTCACGTAGAAAATATTTTTTACGCGTAATTGCACAACCCTGTGTACTGTCTTCTTTCCTTTTGCTTATTTCCAAGAATCCAAAGTTGCTAGATCGTACAATTAAACACTGAAAGTTAAAAAAGAAGAGGGAGGCTTTCCCTGTCCTCCGAGAAGGACGTGATATTCCAGAAAATATATTCATATTATTTCTTCATATATTTAAGCTAAAAGTTAGGTTAGAGGTTAGAATAAGATATAAAATTACCCTACAACCAATGGCGCCCGCAGGAGTCATAGAAGTTTTTACCTTTTATTATTAGCGTTGTTGTTGTTATTGTTGTTATTATTATTACAAATCATAAAGTTGAAATTTAATTGAAAATTCTTTGGTGTAATGTGTAGAATTCAAGATTTTTACCGTTTCGGAAAATTTCAAAAATTTCCTGATGTGGTCGGCAAATTGTGAAGTTTTTCAGTTCTGAATTATACAAATTTCACTTCTCAATTCCGTCCTGACCAAAGAATTTCCATCCTGCACACTCCTAGTTACGGCTGTCGACATGATTGTAACGTCTATTGTGAAAAAAATATCTTGTTATTTTGTTGTACATGGCAGTTAATTGACGTAACTTACAGCTTGTATATCACATAAAACAATGTTATTTGTAATAATTTATTGCTACAATTTCACCATTCGAATTACATGAACTTTTTCCAGATATCTCTGGGCGATTAAAGGGGAAAAGGTTCAGTTGCTTTATAAAATAATTTTGAGAGCAGGAAAAGAATGAAGCGAAATAATTAGGTTAAATATTGTCCTGTTTTCTTCTGGAAAATGGAACCCATACACCTCCCATGATGAGAATTGGCAGAGGGACTGCTCTCTTCTAATTGATTATGCAACACGTAAGGCGTCTGGTGCCGTGAGCTCAGCTCCAATTCTTCCTCTCTCAGAACGTAGTAAGTGTGACTTGTTTCATTTTTGTCGTATGTGTACGTGAGTTGCCGGACAGGAATGCGTGTTTTTGTCTTATTAACCTTAGAAGTTGCGTTACCCTGGCAGTCAATACTATTTCTTTCGGCTCCAGTGCGGAGGTACACGCACATACTTCACCGGCTTAAGTGTGACATTCGTCGTCGGGAGCGGTTGCTTTATATGGTATCATCTGCATTCGCCTTCATGTCGTGACGTCATGCCTTCTTTTTACAGGCAGATCTGACTGCCTGTTGGGATATAATCGACCCGCTATTGAGTTGAGTGTCGTTTATTGCTTATAAGGACGGTCGAAGTTGAAATGATCATATATCACGTCCATCTAATACATTCCGTACTTATTTTATGCGTACGTGGTTGTTTCATTCCAATAGGCTATGGAATCCTTTGAAATTGAGCATCATAAATAACTTAGTCTGGCGAATTTCTTCACTGCAATAATAATAATAATAATAAAAGTTCTCGTGAACAATCATTTATTTAAGTGGACTACAAATGACAGTTCATAAAATAAAGTTTGACTAAATCGGGCCCATATGTATAGAATTACCAAATAATTTAATTAAAACTATAAAATTTTGTAGAGGCGCGTGCATTTTTGTTTTGTGATTATCACAAAAGCTCAGTGAAACGTTTTGTCCGTGATATTATTCTTGTGGCAATTTTGGTCGGTATTCTACGACAACTCTGAATATATTATTTTGTAATTTCAATTGTTATCTTTAAAGTTTGTTCTTGTAAACGGAACGACAATTGTTTCTTAGTTTTAGGAATGTTTCAATTATTTTTTTAAAAAATATTTTGTTTTCAGAGATCGTTTTATTGACATTCTTATAAATTGATAAAATATTTCTGGTTCTCGTCCACAATAACTGAATCACATTTTATTTAATTGCAGTTCAATATTAGCATAGCAATACTCATTCTCTTCTATGTATCTCGAATTCTCTCCAGAACTGTATGGTCTGAAAACCAGAAGTTTTTTTTTTTTCTCTTGGTACATCCATGGTCTGTCGTATGCGAGCCGTTGTTGTGAAACATATGTTTCGTGAAAACATGGCGACTGAACGTGCTGTAGCACGACTCCTTTGAAAGGGCAAGCAAATAATACCAAATTCTTCTCTTGCAATCTGAAATACCTGCTCCCTGTTCCTCGGTTGCCACCCCCTTCCCTCCGCTGTGAATGTGGCAATCAAGTGTTCAAATTCCCCTCTCAAAAGAAACGGCGAGCTCTGGCTGGCAGAGAGCAAAGCTCGTGCTGTCTTCAGCGCTACTCTCATTGGGTGGAAGCACTCACGTGATTGCCGCTTAGATCTTCCAGCGGAAACAGAGCACCTAGTGGCGGGAGCGGTATACCTTCCGGACCGTACGAGACATAAAATTACCGTACATTTACGGTCAGGATCGGACGGTTCGCAACGCTGGTCGTCGGTAACTGTTGGAATATAAACAGACACTTATTTATACATTTCTGATAACTCTAGCACAAACTTACTACACAATAATTAGAAATTTGTCAATTACTCACAGAAAATCGCTGGAACTGACACGGGACTTCAACTAAAGACTCTGCAAGTGACGTTCTCACTGCTTTCCCCCTGCAGTGTCAACAGCCTGGCCTGGTTTCCTTAATATACGAATTTGAAAGTGCACAATCTCCTCTTCCGCGCAATCTATCCTAAATTTCTCGTACAGCCTGCTGTTTAACATGACCCCACATTCTAACTGCATAGGTTCGAATTGCATGACTTGTGAGATTATGTTGACAATGAAAGTGTATTTTCTTTATTTTGCGCCTCTTTTCTTGCAATTTTGGATAATCGCGACGATGAGGATGGACACAAGCCCATAGGCTGCAGGTCTAGTCGTTAGAACTCATAAGCCTGCAAGAATGCAGTTTCAACGGTGTAAGTCTACTATGTGGAAGAATTAGATTTGTTAAACCCACCCACCACATACTTATATCTTTGCGATTGCATCTGGAGACGCATTCATAGTAGATGTACTTTTAATAACAATAAACGTATACTCTATCCACCGTTCTTGATGTTAGTTCTACGTTTGCTAACTGTTTTTCGCCATAAAAAGAAGAGTTTATACAATTTACGTTCATTACTTGCTTTGAAGACTTGTAATTTCATAAAAATTCGACAAGACAATTATTTTCTGACATAAATGTAAAAATGATATAAAAACGTACAATTAAATTACTTCTTGCTTCTTAATTTGAAAAAGAAATAATAGAATTTAACAATTCTTAAGTTTGTAGTCTGTGGAGTCAGAATGTTATTTGCAACTCTTCCATTGCAAAATTCACGCACGCGTTCCCTGCTTTTTTCCTCTCTCAAAAGTCTGTGAATCGATTCTTGGTCAGTTGGCGTGTCGGAAGAAAGTTGATGCATGTGTGGACTAAAGGGGTGGGGGAAGGAACGTTGCATTATCGATTCCGCGGTGTTTATACCCATGGAGAGGTTCAAGCTGGAAGAGTTTTGAAATTTTCAAAACTACGTGGCTTCAAACAATCTGCCCCCACCTCCAGACCAGACACTTAAATAATTGATGGTAGGTAGTACAAAAATAGATCCCGGAGAGACTATATATTTTTGCTAGAAGAGACGAAACGTTTTAGTCACCATTCGACCTTGTCCTTGCTTCAGGAACCACTAGCTTGAAAAATGAAATTTGATTGAAACAGAAACTTACTACACTAAGCGCCAGATCTTGTGGCGGGTGATCTTGAATGCAATTTCTATCTGCCAATCGGCTTCGAGTGGCATGCACTGGAGCGGATGTCAATATCAGTTATGTGGACGTTGTAGGAACAACGTTGGGTTCCCCAAGGAAACGTTGCACTTCATGGTAGCTTTTATTAAATATTATATTTATGTCTAAGTTATTTAGTGACTGTACACAGATGAGCCCGGATTATTGAGAATTACTAAAAGAAATTGACACTGATGAACGATCGTTTGCTTTTATTGCTTATTTAAATCCGTGGGCGCCAGTGCTTGCTATTATTATTACTATGCTTGTTATTATTAGTAGTAGTATTCCAAGCCAACACTTCTTTCTGTGAATGGCCTAGAGCTGCATGCCTGTTTCTGGTTACTGCCTTCTTGGAATTCCTATGTTGTCAGTAAGAAAAATGGAAGCCACAGAAGACGAAACACGCAAATGAATTACATTTGGCAACGTTGGCATTGCGTGATTTATTTCTTCATAACAACAGACTCGTCCTTCATTCTTATTCGACACGATACAATCAATTATCTCTTACGTTTCAATTCTCGACGAGTATAGGGTATAGCTTAGTGCATCATTGTCTCGATTATTCCATTTCTGTCTATTCGTGCGTGTGAATGAACGAATGAATTAAAAGTAATGGATGCATCAACGCATGATTATTTTGCACCCTTCGCACTATGCAGCGTATTCGTCCTTGTGAATTTCTCCGTCGATTTTAGCAATTGTGTCAAAATAAAATCTCTGAAGAGTGTCGCACAGAGTATGTGAAATGTAAAAATCTTTCGTAGAAATAAAACTGGTATATCTCAGGAGTTGTAACAGCCAGAGGTGGTTATACGTTGATGTATCAAGAACAGTGGCCCCTTGCTCCGAGTGCCACAACACTCCTGATAATAAGTCGTGTATTCTACGTCCCTCTTTCGCAAAGGGTACACGTGAGTTAAATGTCATCATTATTGTGAAGTCATTTTATTTCCATGTTGAAGTTCTATGAACATTTCTGCCCAAACTTTTTTCCCCAGTGTAATATGACTGCGTTTTGATTATGACTTTTTTTGTCTTTAAATCTTGTTTCAGAACATAGTCTTAAGAAATGTTTGTTGGATGCTATATATATCGAAAATAAATTATACCTTTTAAGTTAGGCTATGATTAATAAAGGTCTCTTGTAGTTGAAAGAATGTTACGTGTCCGTGTGGCGGCAACCTTTTGATGGTCAAATCTTTTCAATCGATTTTTTAATGATTGACGTTTGGTCAGTGAATCAAGTTCCATCGTCGCTCTGTTTCTTTCTTGTAGATTCCAATCGGCCTTATAATGTGCTGGGTTAGCACTAACAATCTAGAGGTCCAGTCCCACTTCCAGCACTGAAATTATAAGTTTACTTGAACACCATAAATATTAGTATGCGAATGGTGACCCGTTTCATTTTGGATTCGGCGCAGTCAAGGGAATGCTTTTGGGGCTGAAGCCCCACCCCCTCTCAAAGTAAAAAAGGAGAGTGTTTACATTTAGACAGTTCCCCAAAATAGTATTTTCTGAATGTTTGCATGCACGCATGTATGCATTAAATGTAATTAATTAAAAAAGAATTGTATCAAGCGAAATATACAAAAAATCATGCACTAAATACTTGGCCACATGAAGTTTCTCCCACCAACTCCTCCAAGAAGATTCCTGGCTGAGCCACTGTGTTGAAGTAAAAGGTAATATTTCCAATTTCCTCTTCCAGTTATTTAACTGAGACTCATATCATTGTGATTTAGTTTCCAGAAGCTACTGCCCTCCTGATATATATCGATAGCAAGAAGTGGGGAGGGAAGATGGATCATATTTGAGGTGAAACTTAATTTTTTGGACTTGCTTGCTAACTATTGTGGACCCGCCTACCCATCTGGCATAATCAGTGCATAGATACGTTATATTATTCTGAATATATATTGTATATATTGTTTTCACTTGGAGCCCCGAACGTTTTACTTGCAGGGTAGCACAGAAAACGACGCTACGCCACTGATCAAGAACAACTCTGAGCTGCGAGGCAGTCGTGAATTAATTTTAAATTGAAAAGTAAGTTCTGCCAATTTCGCGATGTATCGCCTCAGAATTTAAAAGAAATCCGAGTGACATTATGCGTGCACCTTGAAAATAATAGACACCTGTCGGCTATTGAAAATAATGATATCCCCTGCTCTTTAAGAGAAATTGTTCATGAAAGTTGTACGTCAGGCGGAGAAAGTAATATATGATACAATTACGTTCCATTTTTAACGTAGGGGAAGGGCGGAGAAAGGGGGGTACAGAAGAGGGACAAGGAAAGGAGCGCAAGTGGGGGAAACAAGCTCGTTCCTGCTGTTGAAATTCTTATCGCAGATAAATGACGGTTACGTAACTGAAGGAGGAAAACACACTGCCTTCAGTGAATATTTGTTGCACAGGGTGTTTGTAAAATTACGTTACACATGCTACAGGAAGCATGCAGCGGACTAGTAATAACGTCAGAATATGTTACAAATTTGCAGTTTCTCCATTGCAACTATTTCAGATTTGAAGAAAAATCAAAATGATTTCAAACCGTTATGATTTGAACAAATATCAAAATACCTGCCTTTATTTTCCACGATAATGAAGGTACTTTTTTGTTAACTGAACCTAGGAGGGTGCGTTTCGATTCTTCGGGTCTGTCGGAGGTGACAAGTAGCCGTGGTGAACAATCAACGGAGCTGAAAGTCCACGTAAAGAGATAAACTCACAAGTCACGCGTAAACATCGTACTTGGAGATCATCTTGCCTGATAATATAGGTAAAGTCAGTGAAGACCAGAAAAAAATGTATTTTTCTTTTGGTTCGAGCATTTTTCTTAGGATTTGGCTTGTCAGTTGTCTCTGTGACCTTTTCAATCTTAGACCACGGCGTTTGGTCCAACCTGTTTGCTTTCCCGATCGCTCGACAGTTCCTGAGCCAATGGGAAACGAGGAAAATGTCGTCTGCTGGACAGCGAGGGGCGAATGGCGAACAGAGAAGCAGCACTGTTGCCACTTCGTAGTTTATTTAATCTTCATTTTTTCATGTTTTGTAAAGAAAGCTAGTTGTGCTTCGGTTTCTGGCAGTGGTTAGTGTACTGTATATGCCATTGTGCACTTGCGTGTAGCTTATCCACGAACCAACTTAGGGCTGGCGAGAAGGTTAGGAGCTTTCTACTATATAGAAAGTCCAACGTTGAATAAGCGCGGAAACAGCAATAGTTTAGACTAAATTCGGTTTACGACCAAAGTCAAGAATGTGTAGAATCTTCTTACTTGTGTGCTCCTAAAGCCTTCGCGTTGAAGTTATAGGGAGTAACCTTCAATTGCACAATTTAAATCGTTCAAAATTATGTGTGTGTAGTCACAAGCTGAGTAGCCCCTACAACTGCGCTTTCGGGATTGCATCATGTGTAATTACTTATCCAAAGGCTATGTTGTGTACTGCCAGGTACAGAAATAGGGTAGCAAATCAACAAACACATTTTCTTTTTATCTCTGACAGAGACGTACAGAAAGGATGCACAAATCTATCTCCTACATCCTATGTTGAAATTGCAATACTTAGAGAAAATCATTAAAAAAAAAGCAAGAGCAAAGGAAAAAACAACAAATAAAATACATTTAATGCTATGCACATACTATACATCTTGCAAACACTGAAAACATACGCTCCTATATATACACCATATGAATCTACTTAGATAAACCTGATTTCACGAACGTAATTCAATAATTCCCTAGTTCAATAACTCAACACACATCCATATTTTGTGATTTTTGTTGTAATTATAAGTAATGTTCCTTCTGTGGAATAATTTTTAATTTTCTCGGCGTTCCGATACCGCAAACGTGCATGTTTTTCAAGAAATGAATAGGTGATACATTTTAACAATGTTATCATGGAGACAATAATGGAGCTTCTTGTAATAAGTAACAAACAAAATTCGTTAACTCGAGTTATATTGTTACATTTAATTTTAACGTATTTCTCTTTTTCTCCTTACTCCTCGTTTTATTAACCTACTTTCATGTGACACATATGTTCACAGCAATAATTATGCCACGTTTTCACACGTACCAGCTGGATATGTCTACCAGACTTTGGTTCGTAGAATGTGAATGAATATATTGCCGTACGAATCGCCTATATATTTTCGAATACCGTAGAACCTTGATATCATTATTGTTTTTATTCATTCTATCCATGTATTAACATGGCGCCACTATGTGAGGTTGCAGAAAGTACATAAAAGCTGCGAGAGAGCGTTTCCTTGCTTCCAATTTACTGGTGAAGATATATATCGGCAATTTTCAGCCAATCATCAATTTGTGCCCCATTTGATACTTTATCGCTTTTCCTTTCCTGCAGCCCTTTAAAAGACAAAAAATCGTTGGGTCGAAATGCCTATTTTTTCCGGCCGACAGGTGGTTTATGTGACGCCAACTCTTTCTTTTCTGCACGGTTATCAGAGGTTTTATAATCGAATTCTAATACGGAGAGCAAATTTTCGCAGCGGAAGGAGATTAGCGTGCCGGCATACCGGTTACATCCGCCGTTTGTGCCTCGCGAAGTCTGCAAACCGCCAACAAGGAAGTAGGAGCAAAAATCCACGCCAATTGACGTCATATCTCACAGCTATATTTACCCAGGAAAGCCTCGCTGCGTGACCTTGGATTCGTTGCCAGGCAACCCGGGTTCGATGGCCAGCGAGTCAGTTTTTTGCTCCCATCTGTCTCCTCTTTGCCCTGCGGCCTTCCACGGGCAGATTCTCTTCCCCTACTCCTATTTTTTCCCTCTTCCTCTCCCGCTCCCCCGCCGCCGGCTGCGCCACCTACCTTCCTCTCTTTTAGATTCTCCCGCAACTGCTGAAAGAGCGCACACGGAATGCAAGGGTTGCGTGCACTTTTTCTCTCTAGCAGTGTTGCCTCCTTCAGAGTAATTTTCCACTAAAAAGGGAAATAATGCTGGAGAATGGGGAAGTTTGTACTGTTCTGAAATCTTTAAATTAAGGATTTCTGTAAATCTGCGATTTTTTACTTTGCTTTTGTTGTGGCCAACCATATCTACTGATTTAAATCCCACTTATTAAATGATATATAGTTCGAGAATATAACTTTTCCTCTTGCCGCCAAAACTTCATTCCAGTGACTAGATGAGCGCGTCAACGAATGAACGACGGAATATGATTGGTCGCTTCATCCGTGCGTTCCCTAACGCCAAAGGTTTTGGTGCGAACAGAATTATAAGCCTAAAAGTCGAGAAAAGGCTTCTTTTGCTTGCCCGTAATAGAATTTTATTGCAATAAAATAACCCCTATTGTGTTTGTTGTCACTTTCTGATAAGAAATCTTGTGCCTAACCTCAGTGATAAACTATTTATGCTGGGTGTCAAATTCCGGATAGCCATCATGGATATTTTCCTCCTTCGTTCTTTTATAAGCTCTTCCATTATTATCCTGACATACTATATTCGCATACTTTCTTCTCTTGCCGACCTTGATTTATTCAGCGATTCATTAAACATTGGGATCTTCTGTCCTGTGATGATCAAATAAATGAATATCAACATTAATCTTTACAAAGCGCTGTTGAATTTCCGAAGTTGTGAGTGTAGTGCTCTCCAATGCCACTTACACTAGAGGTGCCGTAGATATTAATACTTGTGGCTTGTAGCGTGAGTCCTCGTATTATCGTGCATCAGGATTAATGCTGACAACTAACTTTTTATGTAGCTATATTGTGGGAGGAAGGACGCGGTAAGGACAACGATATCTTAGGCCGGAAGATGTCTTGAACTCGCGTATGGATTAACAGCACTGAAATACACAGGATGGAGGGGGGGGCGGGGGGCGATTGAGCTACAGCCCCTCCCGAAATTTTGAGAAAATCATAATTTCCAAATGAAACAAGTAAAGAACTCGGAAAAAAACTGAAGTGGTTAATGCAAAAGCCCCCGACCTTGACCTCCGAGTGCTGTTTTTGTCTTTGGACAACTTTTAAAACCAAGGTTAAAAATAGTAATTATGAGATATTTTGTTGTGTATTCATCCCTCCCCACCTAGAACGTAGCTACCTAATATCTACCTTTACACAGATTACATTACTAACATCAAACTATTTCTGATAACTGAGTTTAATTATCTCTTTTTATTATGTTGTCAAGGGTAGTCAAATAAAACTATACCCATAGTGTCTCAAACAAAACTATACCAAATAAAAAGACAGGGTGTCTACTCACCGGGAATTATGCGTGAATTCTGCTGGAATTTTTCTCCGTAGACGTGAGAAATTTCAACTTTTTAAAAATCCCAATTTCATTAAATTTATCCATACATACTTAGACAAGTTTTTCACGGTTTAGCTTTTATTTTTATCGAGGAAGGAAAAGCAAAATAAAATAAAAGAGAATTTTCTCAATGCGTTTGCTTTGTTAATGTCCTTTGCAGAACAAACTACAATTGTATCTGAGAGACGTTCTTAGATGTATTACTAGAATTTCTATGTGAAATGGCAAATGAAAACACAGCATCTTAAATTAAATACATATACCGCTCAATTGAATTGAATTAGAATTTTTGGATACACTGGAATCGCACAGACCATTCATATTGTTAATAAATTTGTGTGTATGTGTCTGTGTGTGGGTGGTGAGAGACTGTAATACCTAAGTTTGAAACAGAGAGAACACCTGATTGTACCCTTGAATTTTTGGAAAGTTTACCTTGAAAACAGGAAATTATACTCGAATTTTATCATGGTCCTAGAGTGGCCACCCTGAAAGATCAAGTAAGCACAGTTTTATTTACTGCAATAGTGTCCAAGACATTGCCTACAGCAGGCGTCGGAAATGACCGTCCTCAGTTCGAAGGCACAGGCCACCCTGTATTATTTCAGCTCTTCAAAAGCCACATTATAATATAATATAATATTATATATATAATATAATATAATATAATATTAATTGCAGCTGCTTTCAGGACATAGGAGGTTTGTACGACATGCAGTCTTGCCACCGGATTTTTGTGGGGGGGGGGGAGGGGGTAAGAGTGGACGAAATATTATTCGACAGCTCGACAATGGTGCTATTCTAGACCGCTAAATACTTGTTTGCATTACTTATTATTTAGGAGGACACAAGTGTAGGCTCAGGCTGTTTCATTGTAAAGCAGTGCCCTTGGCTTCTACTAATTATGTGGACTTCCAAAATCAGAAATATTCCCGTGTTTGTATGCACGCGTGGAACTTGTAAGCAGTTTGTGGGAAATTTTAATTTAAAGAAAAACGGGACATTTTGTCGTCTCGCTTTATCCCTCACTTTCACATTTCCATGTCTGAAGCTGGCGGACTCTGGCGGCCAGCGTCGGAAGTTCTTGAGGACGTGCCTTCGCCAACGAACAAAGAGTTGACGAGCAGCATCGTGCGGCCCGAACGCGGGCGCTTCGTAATAAAATTGAATTACTGGGTCAAAAATCTTCTCGCATCCAGACGGTCCAGAATCCAAAGGCCCCTTTGTCTACTCTTCTCTTTCTTTTTGTTCTGCATTAGAACCGTAAAACACGTCCTCGCCAAGACGGGAACATTTACTACACTGTTGATAATTCCGTCATACTTTGCGTTCTTCCTCCTGTTCATCAACCGCACAGATTTTTTCAGCAACATTTCTCCAAGTATGTTCCGCGAAATCCTGGAATTCCGTGAGCACTTGCTAACAGGCTCCCAAGCCCATGCTTTGTTCTTGGTTCATTTATCGTGAGCAGTGGCTTTCCCAGTCGTAGAGGCACGCCACGGATAACGAGGAACTGCATGCCTATTTTTTTTTAATCGAATGAGAATTTTAAAAAAGAAAAATAAAGTAACACGTCGCACTAACTTCTTGTTGAATTTGCTTTCTCCTTCCATTTTCAATCGTCGCAATTAGCCGAAAGAAGCAGAAAATGCGACGTAAAATAAATAAATCAATCCTCCCATTTTCAGAAATATTATCGTTTTAGACTGCAAAGAATATGTGCAAGTATTTACTGAGCAGAAAAGTAATAATAACGACACGTGTCTATGTACCATTATTACGAATATAAAAATAAGATTGATTTTGTATTTTCAAAGATTTGATTTGACTGCTTTTATTTTACTTCGCTTCAGGGTTGGCCCGGGCTGGGCCCAGCCCAGTTTGCCCCACGCGAGTTTTTTCAGAAAAACCCACCTCGAAAAAAAACACCAAAAGACCCACTCAAATGGTTTTTTTTTTTTCAGAAAATGTTGTAAATTATTGCTTTAAATTATTATTGCTGTTCTAGAATTGTCAACAGTTTGAGAAAACTTGTAAAATAAAGGCTTAGCCAAGTTCGAGTCTCCTTGGGGAAACGTAACAGCTTTTCTCCGGAGATTTCGGCCTGTGGAAGAGATTGGTGAACACTCACCATCATGATTGAAATGGGAAGCTACGAATGAGTAGTGTAATCCGGTCATGAAAACCTACAACAACGACTGGGGGTACGTCGTGCTGACCACACGTCACCCCGTAACTGGTTGGATGATCTCCCACCTCAGAGTAGAATCAGTAGTGCTGCCGGTAGTCGGTAGGTAGGCTTGGGCTCTCTATGGTATGTTGCGATACGGGTTATGTATGTTTTTTGTTTCATCATTTCACGGTGTGAGACTTGATTGTCAATTCTTAACTATGTTAACAGAAAATATTAAATAGTTTTTCATTCAGTGAACTAAAACAATACAAATTGAATGTTCCAATATATTTTTATCAGAGAAATATGTACTTCATTTATAATATATATATATTTATAAACTTAACCTGAAAAACCCAATGGAACCCAGTTTTGCCCGGTTTTTTTCGGGTTTTATCTGAAAAAACCGAAAAACCCACCTGGGTCGGTTTTTTTTTTAAAAAAAAGGACAAAATGCCAACCTACTTCGCTTTTCTGTCACTTTTGACTAATCGTGAAGATGTATTATCAAAAATTATGTACATTTGAGGATACAATGAGGGACCAATTAAATTTAGTCTGTTTTTGCCCTACTTCGTGTTTCCACATTACGCACGATTACATGCAATTCCACCCGCTTTCAATATTTTATTTGACAGTTTGAGTGAATCTGATTTTTACCTGGTCTGCTTCCTTCGCTTTTTTCAATTTTGTTTCTTGTGTTTATAGAACTTCTTGAAAAACACTGCAAGGGAAACACGTTAGAGCTAAGCTTGCGAATTCAAGTGCATACTACATATGATCAGATGGCATTTGTGGGTTCTTCAACTGCAAATTCCTCTATGTTTTTTCTTCCTCGAAGTTCGACAAGTATATACGGTTTCTTAAATTTATGCAACCCAACACACACACTCGTTATTTGGACTGTATGCACTGAATGAGCCCCTTGCTCTTATTTTTCTTTCCCCCAACTGCTTGCAATAAAAAAGAATGAAAGCAATTTAGGTTCTAACGGACCTGTATGAAATCAAAGAATATCTTGAGTTTCTGATATTAAGACACCCCATATCAAATTAACACAGAAAAGGGTGGACAATTACAAGACCGTCTCAGATTCTAATGTAGTTTTGTCTACTTGAGGAGGACTTCTATCTACATACGAGTTATTTTACGTCACTTTCCTACCTTTTGAGTTAATCGCAGCGGTGATAATGTATTGGTTAAATTGATGAACCGTTAAACACAATCATACATCCAAGCCGTACCCAGGATTCAAACTCGGGACCTATGGCATTGTAGAGCATATCACCGACACTCCTCCATGGAAGTCTCCATACAAACGTCTAAGAGAGTAAGAAACACGTTTTATATGGCTTCATAGTCATCAATTTTCGAGGAATCTGGTGTCATCATGAAAAATTCCACATAACCTTCATTGTGATACATAGGCTACAGAACATCTTTTGACGAGAGAGCGTTGTTCAGAAGCATCTGGAGAATGTTTTAAACGGTCTTTCCATGGAGGAGTGTCAGTGATATGCTCTACAATGCCATAAAATCCTTACTTCTGCTTTTTTCAGTCAATAATCGGGTTAATGTTTCACTTATACACTTGCATTGCGAGCAGAAATACATTGCCTACTTACTATACCCCAGGAGCTCATTCCACAGGATTATAATATACAGGGTAATTCAAAATGAATGGCGCAACTTTACACAGTTATTATACTTGTATTTATGATAGAAAATCAGACAAGGCATCAATATAAAGAAAAACTCTGGAAGTTTTATTCCCACTTAGGGGGCTTATCCTGCGTAGCCGATGCTCCACCAGGATCGCCAATGCCTAATGACCAGTGGAAGGCATATTGTGTGTTGGAGCTATCGAGAACTGATTAAATCGTAATGGTGCAAAGACATTTCCGCATGCGTTTCGGTAGTAATGCATATGTTTCACCCTTTCGAAAGATTTGCCAAAGTTACAACTGCGAATTGTTAGTGCCTTCGAAACCGTGGACAACGACTTGATGTCTCGTGCATAGTATGTACTTGATTATCGTTTGAACCTTTTCCACGTGGTTCCCATGTTGAATCTTTATAATGTGAGTCATGTGAGTAAAACTTCCAGAGTTCTTCGTTATATTGATGCCTTGTCTGATTTTCTATCATAAATGGTATCGTCATAATAACTGTGTAAAGTTTCACCATTCATTTTGAATTACCCTGTGTATGAGACAGTTCGAAATTATCGGTCACGAGTATCAAAATGCGGTTGTAATTTTTAGTTTGGCGTCTACATGAATGTAAGATCGCCAGTTTTGGCAACTTTGAATTTTCTCTTCAACCTTAGTGTTTGGCATTGACTTATTGTCGGTCAGTTCTGTACCAGTATGGACATAGTGTGGAACAACCAAAAAATAATAATAATAATAATAATAATAATAATAATAATACCTTAGCGTAGATCCAAAACCTCTAGCTTCGTAACATCGATCAATTTGTGTTCTTTACGCTGTCAAACATGTAATAGAAGTATGGCGTATCGACAGGCATTCAAAGCGTTATGGGAAGAAAAGTTTCAACTTACAAGAAACGTTGCAAGATAGAAGTAAGCAAACATTTTCAATAAATACAGGTGTATACTTGTTTTATAAATCTGACCTTGTGCTATAGTATTTGGTGAATAAGTTTTAGCGCCTAAACTAACATGCATTAGTCGCCAAATGATGCATGTAAATATCGAAGTCTAGTTTTGAATCCTGGGTTGAAAGGAATTTCTTAAATACGTTTTGTTTGTGTGTGTGCGTGAAGACGCAGGGGCTGTTGACATAGGGTCTCGGTCTCATCCCCCCTAGTGAAAGTGATGTGATCAGAACCACGCTTCGGTTGCCTTTAGTCTCCCCGGCAATGGTTACCTCCAGGAATCACATTAGATTAGAGCTGCTTTATAAAGGAACAAGGTCGGGGAAATTCCCACCTGAGATCATTCATCCCCGGGAATCAAACCTGGGTCTTCCGCGTGACAGTCAGATCCCCACCGACTGGAGCACTGCGACTGGTTTATTGATAGAACTGAGGTAAATACACCTCTCCACCCTTTCGAACCAGGAGATGAATTCCCTTTGCCGTTGCCTGAGCAGCTTCCTTCACAGGACCGAAACTTCTCCAACTGCTTCAATTCCCGCTCGCTTCCATGAATCCATCCCCCACCCCCTCGCCCTCTGTCTCCGAGGAGGCATCCGTGGGGGGTCTCTGACGTGGACCGACCGCCCGGACGCTTCGTTCAGTGGCCGTTCCGGTGGTTTGACCGCAGGTGTATTAGGGGCGGTTGAGGGATAAACAAGGGAGATTTAGTTTGCAGCTCCTTTACGGCAGCATCCTACGGCGAATGACGTCATCCAAGCAGGAACTAACGCTTTGGAATGGACAGTAGGATGAGTAATCCCAGGTTACTGGATGAAGGACCTGGAATTAGATCGGTGGATGAAGCATTTGCGCGATAAACGTTCTGTTCTACCGCTGACGCCAACAGAAGTTCATGCATTGCCACTTCGCTATCTCTCAATGGCGATGATAGATAGATACATAATAATAATACTAATCTATTTATAGAGCATGTGAGGTTCGAGATCTAACTAGAATGTAATAAGATCATTGAAATAAAGAAATATATAGACATGGAAGAAAATTACAGGTTCACATAGACATACTGTTAAATATACAGGGTGTCCATAAAATATCAAATTATCTTTACTGTAAAAAGTTTCTCGGAAACAACAGACATGGAATTACATTCATTGACTTAAATATTTTTTAGTGAACACACGAGTTCTTATTATTAATAAACCTCTACATGGGCACCCTCGGTGGCTTTCACACTCACACTCCACGTGCCACAGCCTCCTCGATTCTGGACTTCAATTCCAGCAAGTCCGTATCTTTCTTGCGGGACTCCGTGAAATGGTTGTTTCTTGTATTCTCTCCTATAACAACGCTGAACAGGAGATTTCGTTTCCCACAACACACACATTATCCTACACCGTCGCCATTTTCACTGTTTTGCCGCAATGCATAATGGTACCGAGCGTTGTCCAAGTACATGGAAGACACTTTTGAGATATTCTTCATGTTAATACTAACGACCTCCACTTCACTTGCCTAGAAAGTGTATGAACAACGTGTAGGTGAATAATATCTGCATACGCTGTACTGCGAGACGGGAGGCCCTGGTACGAGTTTGGTTTTAAGTGCACTTCATGCAGCACATAAAGGCTAATCGGGACTGGGTCTACAGTTTAAAGTGGGATTCTAACCACTATGTGCGATCGAAGGCCCTGGGATTCGGTTGGAATTTTTCAGTTAGTATCTGAAAAATGTCTGTTTCTCGATTTAAAACGTGTTTTATTTGCATGAATTGTATTTCGAGGGCTTTTTTTTTGTACATTTATAACTAACTACTAACTCTCTAGCCTTCTTAAACCAGAAGGTTCATGGCTGCAGCAACACAGGCCTTCCATCTGTCCCTATCTTGAGCTACATCTATATACTCTTTTCCATCTCATCCTTTAGGTCCATCTCAACGTTGTCCCTCCATCTTCGTCTTGGCCTTCCTATAGGTTTCTTACCATCAGGTTTCCCAACAAGAATCCTGTAAACTCCTCTTTCCTCTCCCATTCGTGCCACATGGCCTGCCCACCTAGGTCTTCTTGATTTAATTATTCTAATAATATCTGGACATGAATACAAATTATGTAGTTCTAAATTATGTAACCTTCTCCACTCACCTGTTTCCTCATCCCTTTTAGGTCCAAATATTTTCCTAAGGATCTTATTTTCAAATACTCTCAATTTGTGTTCCTCTTTCAATGTAAGGGACCAAGTTTCACATCCATATAATACTACAGGCAAAATTACTGTTTTGTATATTTTAACTTTTAGTTTCTTAGATATTAAACGAGAAGACAAAAGTTTATGAAGAGAGAAGTAACATGCATTTCCTGAATTAAGCCTACTTTTTATTTCCTCTTTAATATAATTTTCATTTGTTAATATTACTCCTAAGTATTTGAATTTGGAAACTGGTTCAAACGAGTTGTTATCAATAATTAGATTTTGATTATTACCTAACACTTGGTTTCGGCCTGTAAGCATATATTTAGTTTTCTCTTTGTTAACTTCCAAATCTATCTGTTTAACAGTTTTGAAAAATATTTTAGCATTATTTTTAATTGTATTTATATCATCCCCTAATAAGTCTACATCATCTACATATGCTAACAACTGAGTCATACCATTTAATTTTAGTCCTTCGTTAGTTTCTTTTACCTTCCTAACAGCATATTCTAAGGCAAAATTAAAGAGCAATGGAGATAATGCATTTTTGTACATTTATACTGGTTTAAATTCAGTTTCAACCGTTGATTTCAAACAATAGCCACAAATCGATATGTCTTAGCTCTGTGGTTGGAACCCATGAACTCTGACTTTCATGGTAAAAGAACATGAAAAAAGTAGTTGTTATTGATGAAATCATATCTCGTGTTTTCTAATAATACATAGGTTGAAAAACATCCTTTGAAAATGATCACGTGTGTATAAATACTTGGAGGCAGTGTAAGTGAAGTTTGGAACCGATTATCATCATGAATAAAATATTTCCGGAATCTCGTGTATTTCTTCAGAGGCCATCGCGAGATCCCGTCTAGCGGGTTATATGCATCCCTCGCTGTTTCACCCCTTCCCATTTCTCTTAATTGCTTATTTTCACAGGAAGACCGTTTACAGAATCAACCCCCTTCTCTCGTTACGTGCAGTAACGCTGCATCGTTCTCCGCTCCCTCCCCCGGGCATTGTATACACAAAAGTGTTTGATACGAGAAGCCCTCTCGGTTTTTGCTGAGTTCTGACCCCCTTTCAGCCTCTAAGCAAGGTGCCCTTTCCGAACAGTGTTGCAAGCACCACAGTTGTTTTCGGCTACATGCAAAATTCGATTTCGCCTCTTCTACAGGGTGTCTACCAGTCAAGAAAGAGTCAAGAAATCAACAGGTAGGTCAAGAAAGTCAAGAAATTATGCTTTCGGTCAAGAATTTTTGCTATTTTTTTTTTTTACAGTATACTGAATTTACATTGTTATATATGTACTGGGATTTAATAAAATTCAATATTTGGAAATCTAAAATTGTATTGAGTTGTTAAGATTTTTTCGCTTTGTTTCTTACGAATTACATTCTTGTATGCGTGAAGTTTTGTAAAAGTATTAAATAAAGTAATGCGGCCATTTTCCATTCAGGATGAAGTGTGAAGGATTAATTTTTGCATTAAATTAATATGATAAGGGTTCTTAATTGTGATAGGTTTTTTTAAAAATAAAAATATATATATTTTCTTAATTTCAAAGTATATCTAAGTAGGGGAAAGGTCATGAAAAAGTCAAGAATTTTGAATTTGTTATATTGGTAGACACCCTGTTCTATTGTCAATTTGTTTTTTGTTCTAGTAACTTTTTTATCCTCATTCAAGTCTCAATTACACGAGGCTAGATTTCCTGCCAGTTTTACCATTTGGTCTTGGACTAGTTTTGTGGTACTTTCTCACCTACTACAATTCACCTCACACGATACTCGTTACTGTACTTGTTGGTAAACTTCTGCTCCCACAAGGCATTGCACAGAGCAGACTAGCTAAAGAGATGGACTTCAGGAAGAACGTCGTAGGAGAACACCTACTGCTCCTATCTTGCTTACAATTGTCAAAATTAAGAGATAAGCATTGGCTAGAAAGAAAATATGGTATCAACATCCTTCTTAAAGAACTCTGGTATGTATTCGTACATGAAATTCGCAGGATTCCATAATATATATATATATATATATATATATTGTTCAACTAAATATATCAAACATTTACAACACTGGTAATAACGGAAACCCCTAACTTTTAACTTCGTAAAACATTATAAGAAACGTGAACAGCCGCAACCAGCGATAAAGCTAGTGTTGCCAACTATTGTTGACGTGCTAGATGTCCTGTAGAAACCACAAAGCTCCTACGTCAAACTGTCAATTCTTTGAAAAGTTTGCCCTCATGTAGAATATGACGCACGTATGTGAACAATCATGCTCTTGTGTATATATTGTGTTTCCAAACTTTATAGTTATATTAAAAGCCCGCAACGTTGGCAATATACAATAGAATACCTGCACGTAGACACTTGCTCCTGTAGTTCGCAGCACTAAGTGCATCAACATACCTTACCGCTAGTGCCCGAGTGTTTTAAGGAACTTTCAGGCCGAAGTGGCAAGCGACGGGCGACGAGCGACATGTAGAATTTACATCGAAGCGAATTTACATCTCTATCTCCTTATGTATATTAATTTCTCTTATAAAACGTTGCTCGTCTATATAACCCTTGTAAATGACATCAAAGACAGTTTTTCTATGTTGACACCTCTTGGAAACTTTTTTTGAGCGTCCATGCTTGCAAGTAAACTTGACCACTTAATTCTTACGTATCATGGTTATGTATTTCTCATAACATATTCTATGTGCACATGTCTTTGGTATTAACGAGAATTTACACAACTTCTACATAGATTTCCATCACATTATCTTCCATTCCAACGCTTCAGTGTCCAAGATACGTGGAAGTTCTGGAATCTAACCTTTTTGTAACTTAGAAGTTCTGCGAGATGAACCGAATTTTTTACACTTGAAAAAAGTTTTCGAGCTCCTGAGGAATTCTGATGGAAATTGGACACACCTTTTCAGCCTCCTGCAAGCACAGATATTAATTAGTGAAATTGACCACATCCTCACGGTTAGTTTCCAAGAATTTCAAATTGGAGGACCGCAATTATATCAGCTCATCTATTGTAAAAGTGGCGGAGGATGGAATCAGTTTGAATTTCAAAACCGGCAAGTTTTCAAGTCTTGTTGCTTCTTGAGCACAATCTGGTGGATAAAATGGATAAATATATCGACCGTTCGTTAGTAGACCCGAGTGTCATATCCCCCAATGCTGTACACCGTTACATAAAAGTTTTGTCGAGTACATGTAAGTTTATAACAACTGTAAATTTAGCCAGTTAGTGAGCCTACTTCGGACAAGCATGCACAAGCGAACGACCAATGGTGACTGGGAGGATATTTCTGTGAAAGATGCGCAAAGCCATGCGCAGTAGCCTTCCGCGCATGCGTAGAAGAGTGAATTTCTCTTAATTTAATGTATTACTCCATATAAACCATATACGTTGGTATTTGGAGTGCTCAGTACAGTTCACTTTTTCATTACATGACAAAAAATACAATTAATTACAACATTTCTATAATTTACAATCTAAGTATTCACTTAGGCTGTAATATTCCTGATTTAATAATAGTTTTTCAATTTGTTTTTGAACCTTGTAATGCTATTTTCTGCTTTTATCTCATTTGATAGGTGAGTGAATATTTTAATTGCCATGTGTTTGGGTCCTTCATGAACTAGCGTTAATCTGGGGAAGAACTGTTTCAGAAGTTGTTTATTCCGGGTGTTACATGTGTGCGTGGGGAGAGCTCGCATGTGAGCATGAGATATGACCACTGGTGTTGCACAAATAATCCTCTTTTACAATCAGTCAGTCCCCTTTGAATTTATCTTGCCACTATAACAACCAAACAGAGCTTTTATGGTGCATATGAAACGTCTTCCTATCTTTATACCACTGTCTTGCATATTTATATTTCAGAGACAAGCTTACCTTGAAAGATCTGTGTTCTAGGATTAAGTTGAGTCTTCTCGTGCAATCAAACAGTTGATATCTTGTGTTTAACACTTCAGCGGCAAGGGTCAAGACATTACTCGACTCCCTACCCATCCGAAACAGAAGGCCTCCAAAATAGTCAGTGGTTAGTGTTGTCGCTTTGTATAGATTCCCAGTAGAGATACGATAATTTGAATCACACCTTAAACTACAGGCCTTGTCCTTATTAGCCTATCTAAGCATAAGAGTTACTGTTGTTCCCGTCTCGTGTCTTATCTCGAAAATGAGAAGATACAGACTAAAGTCTCGTCTCGTCATTGTCCACGAGATTAGACATTTCACGTCGTCTCTCCCTTTCGAGACGAGACATGGGACGAGACGAGACGGCACTTGCAGTTTCGTCTTGCCTTGTGGGCAACACTAATAACAGTGGGCTTCAACCAAACCTTGCCATTCGGAACAGTTATTAGAAGCCTTCCAGATAGCCTAGTGGTCCATACTATTATCTAACTAAGGGTTTCTGAGTTCCGTTCTCGATTGGGGCACATTTCTGTGGTTAAGATTCCACCTTTAAACGTCAGGGACAGACACTATTGGTCTGAGTTGACTTAAAAAACAAATTAGAAACAAATCTAGCAGGGAAAACCAATGACCCAATATAACCGAATGAAACGAAAGAAACCTCCAGACCATGCTTTTAATAATTGCACTGGCAACACTGTGAGCAACAGGCGGTTTTTGTTTATTTCCTGCGGCCGATCAAATCTGAACAAAGACCGTTTATAGCTTAACCCAGCTACCACCCATTTTTTCTACAGGTCGTACGATTCGGAAAACATTAGAGTTGTTTATAAAAATAAGGGCAATAAAACGGCATTGATTACGTCTTCCTTGGGCAAACGACTATCCCAGATGAGGCGACGAGGATTTTAATTGCGGGATTTTAATACAATACAAAGCTGCTTTTCTAGACCGAAAGAAATAAAACAGTAACGGCCTAGCCACCTCAAGAATTATAAAAGCGATCGATTCGTATTGCAGGTTTTTGCTGCTAAAAACTACGCACCTTGTAACTGAAAGTACATATACATATACGAATTCCTTTCGAAAAGAAAAGATTCCAATTCATGTAGCTATGTGTATATTGATTAAGGATTTGTAAAGAAATTGTCAATTTTAAACTCAAGGTTTCGCACAATAGTTTTCATTAAAAAAAAAAAAAAACTGTCGAAATGGGCCATTTTTGAAACAGCTGATGTAATCTAGCCGATTTATTTATTCTCGTTTTGCAGCTGTGAAAGAATTGATTGATTTATTTTACTTCGCTTTTCTGCCACTTTTAGCTAATCGCGAAGATGAGATGAATGAATGGACAATCACAAACACAAGGATAGCACACAACACGAGCCCATGGAGGATTATACTGGCCATGTGTCCAGACGCCAGAGCCTCACTAGTCCGCAGAATGCAGTCCAGGGTGTACTACGTGGAAGTGAGGTTAACGTTTGGGTGTCTTTAGACAGGGTTACCCCCTACATCCCAGAATATATAAGCAAATTAAGCAGAACAAAAATGAATTTCCTAGGTTTCGAAAACGCCGGACCCTTTAAGCATGGGTTCATCTAGAATTTTCCATCGGGTGTGGGCGGTAAGTTTGTATTTAGACTGGTGTTAAGATATGACCATAATTTAGGCCTTTGTGAAAAATATTGGAATGTTTAGGATATTAGGGGTGTGTGGATAAATCCCTGCCTGTAAGCAGATCTCTGCTGGGAATTAATTATTGATTCTCTGTGCGTGAAGATAGATAAAAACTGTGCCCCTTCCTCTTTATGCTTGCCTTTTTTTGCGGGGAGGGTGGATTGGTACTTTTAATCTTAATATCGGTTAAAATTACGTCATTTCCCAAAATCTGAAGGCACAATCATGACTTCCAGGCATTCCCGCAGCCTCTAACGGCGAATAGATGCTGTGGAGGTTTCCCTTGCAGGGACGAGAATTGCAAAACGAGCGACCCTGGGATTTGACCTCGCCCTCTGAGAGTAGCGAAGCCGCAAGCATTCCAAATAAGACGTAAGCTCCGTACGTGCCTTTCTTTCACCTCAGCTCGTATATGAGATAGGCCGCTGGAAAGGATACCTTGTTGCAGTGATGTAACCACCCTGGGCAGCGTGCCGGATGTGGCGCTGGGCAGAGCAACAAGTGTTGGAGTCAGTGTTGCCATATCACTAGCAAGTGAAATCTTTTCACATTTTCATCTGCTTTTTCCCGTCCTCGTAAGAAATGTCAATCTGGCAGTCCCTTAAGAATATCATATGTCAAACGAAACATGTTTATTATGTACGTGATAATGTATTACTTTTTTCTCTATTTTACGTCGCATTTCTGGGATGTGAGGGGTGGTCATTTCTGAAGACACCAAAATATCAACCTCACTTTCATGTAGTATACACCCTGGACTGCATTTAGCAAGACTAACGAGACCTTCAGATAGGACAATCCTTTCTTGGGCTTGGGTTTTGTGCTGTCCGCATGTGCCTGATTGTCCCTTCATCTATTTCATCTCATCATTATTTATCCTCATCTTTGCATTTGGCCAAAAGTGGCAGAAACGCGAAGTAACATAAATTCATTCATTCACGTCGCATTTCGCCACTTTTGTCTAATCGCAACGATGAGGGTGAGGGATGATTAGATTAAATTGATGAAGGGACATCCAAGCCCATGCCTGGACTCGAACTTGGGAACTTCGGTGTTGAGATCGATCACTAAAGCGCTTGACCATCGAGCAGGCGTCTGTGATAATGTACGCTGCGGAAATTATTTATGATATAGTTTCTTTTACTCAGGTTTTTGTCGCTTTTGGATAATCCCCACGCTGCAATGATGAGATGCACGAAGAGAGAAACGCACATGAAAGATACAGCACAACCCCCCAGAGGATTATCCTGGCTGCAGTTCCAGATGCCAGAGCCTCTCAGCCTGCAACAAATGCAGCCTAGGTGTGCTACATGGAAGATAGATTGATATTTGACAGTTTCTTCACAATGTGGAAACTGTATGTGAAAAGAAATATTTTCGTGGAAATATATTTTACTCGATCTATTTGATAAAGTTGAGTTCCGAGTCGCGAAACAGTTCGACAGCAGTGTTTATACGATGCATTTAATCGCCAAGTCATCCTTAATATGGTAGTGTGCAATGAAGCCAAACATCTTGGGTTGGAATTTTGGCTTGTCAGGGACTTTTCATTGCGAGAGATCGCTCACCAACTTCATCAAATCATCATTCACCTTTGTCATGTCCTAAATTAACCAACGTTCATAGATACACAGGTCATCAAAATTATTAACTTTGAAAGATAGGCTAGGAATCTTGAACTGTGATTTATTTGATGGGAATATAATATCTCCGTTACATTATCGGTCTTTTTCTTGTATTGCGTTGTTTTTCTGTCACTATGCGAAGTTTAGGATGAATGATGGTCCATTCATAAAGGAATATCCGTGATCAGGGAGGGACTCTAACCGGAAACCTTTGGTAACCGGAGATAACGCCATAAAATGTTATCGTTGCATTCATATGAAGAAAGTATTGTCTATTTTGATGAAGAGACAAATAAACGGCAGACTGACTAAATATGTTACACAAACCTTTAATGTAAAGTATAGTACATGATAATAAAATTACATTCTGTGTTAATAATAAAATACTAGAGTAATAATACAGAATAGAATAGAATTACATTTATGACGAAGGTGTGCTCTGTCTTAAAAGTTAATAGTACAGCCAACAGCAAAGATAGTTGTAGGCAAATTATCCATCATGTTCATTCATTTTCTTTTCCGCATGTTGGATTCAAGAAAGGAAACAGAGGCACAGTAAGCAGAGTACAATCTCTGCTCCAGAATAAGAACAATTCTGTTCTATAAAAACACACAGAACATAGAATAAAAAAGATCGAAATTAACAATGAGCCATTTGCCTTCTGTTATCTTTGTCTGTGATTGCATTAATAGAACAAATTGTTGTCAAAATATGTTGACAATTTGAAAGTCAATTAGTGGAAAATGAGAGAAATGTAATAAAGAAGCGAGGCACTTTTAAAATGGAACTAATTCATTGCAATGAAGCGCTTCTCGTCAAATCACTCTATTGTAGAGATTCCCGTAACAATTCATTTTTCCTTATTCCAATAGAATTTCCCTGTGTCGTGGGATATTTCCCCTCCCATGGCAACATTGGTCCATGGCGAAGGAGCCAAAATCTCTCTGAGCAAGAGACTAGCGGGGAAGGAAAAGAAGGAGGGAAAAGGGAGAGTCGAGACTTTCACTTGCATCTATGTGGGACACTGGGTCAAGGCACGGTGAAGACAAATACACTGCAAAACATGTAGCGGGCAGGAAGCGGCGAGTTCTGTCGGGCGACCACGTGACCAGGTTCCAGCAAGTGCTTGGGCTGGGCTGTAGCTCTGGGGATCATGCATCCTCGTATTCAATAAGTTATTTTGGTTGACCGTGTGTGGTTCTTTGTGATAGATTTAGTTTATTTCACTTCGCTTTCCTGCCACTTTTGGCTAATCGCGAAGATGAGGATGAGTGATGATATGTTGAAAATTATGAAGGGGGACTCACAAAAAATATCCATGGCCAGCCCTGGATTCGAACCCGCGAGTTTACCGTTAGAGTGGGTAGGTAACGTTACTGGAGCACGATGTTGACTACCTACATACACGTGGAAGAGAGCAGGCGGAGACTCATAGTACGTAGCTTCCTTCATAGGAGCTGAATAGGAATTTAATACCAATAAAGGTAAATAGATATATCTTCAAATGTACCAGAGACTGTAACTAGCCTATACAAACAGGCCTTTTGCTTCACATACACCCACCCTCACAAAAGAAATACAAAGTATTAAAAAGTAGTCGCTTAAACTTCGTAGGAGCTAAGAGAGCACTTAGTTACGGACAGCGCTTGAAGTGAAAAATATTAGAGAATAGAAAGTTATGCAAACATAAACATTTTTAGTACCGAGGATACGAAGTAGGCACTGTAAGGCTCGACTACCAGTAGATCTTTGGTCATTGGCAGCGAAGCCCTTATCCCTTCAAGAACCACTATGATATTCCAAAATGTGAAAAATTCCATCTGCTTAGAAGTCCTTAGACCATTCACGTGAATCATCTCGAGGCTTGCTTCCGCTGTTGTCTATGTATTCGCAAAAGTTTAATAAGCTTACGTAGCCATGAAACTATTGTGAATATCCAGACAACAGCAAAAGCAATCCACACGAAGGTTCGCGTGGATGCTATGGGAGGAATTCTAAGTACGCGTAGATGTAATTTTTTAGAATTTCGAATATTGTACCTTTTCTTGGAGGGGGGCCTTAAGCAGTAGTACAAGATTGTGAATATTCACTGTTGGACGTATAAGAAATAAATTGTTTTGGAGTACCCTAACAGAGGAGACAAAACGAAACAGGAGTAGAGATAGTGGGAACGAAAACTGAGCATGAATGTTCTTTGTGAGTGTTACTCCATCAATTTCATCATATGATCACCATCTTCGGGATTCGCCAAAAGTGGCAGAAAAGCGAAGTAAAATAACCCAAATCAATAAATCAATCTGTAACCTTAAACGAATTCAAGCAATTGTGTCCTCGGAATTCAGTTTCATTAGAATAGGAAAACAGTAATTTCTTGATACTTGCAATAGATTTGTGCAAAGTTTCAAATAGCTGCGCCCTATTTGTTATTGTGTACTTTCTAGACGCCGCGTTATGAAATATAAACCCAAATCGGTTTATTAATGCAATCCTCTCATTTATGTTATTCGATGTCGTCATGGGTTACCTTTTCCTAGGGCAAGAAAAGCAATGGGAAACCCTAAGCTTTCGCAACGGTCCCATCTCACCATCGCCTGAAGGGCCTGATAAAAACCAAGAAAACTCTTGCAGAGATTGAATGATTAGAAAGCCATATTACAAGAATTGCGTTTGCGGTTTCGCAACTGCATTTTATCTTTCGTTTCTACACCTCCGTGGATAACCGCAACCACAGGAGAAGTAAGCCCTGCAAGATCACGTCAAATGCACTTTTATGCATTTGAAAGTGCGAGAAGAGAATGTAGCATTTCATTTTCTGCAAGACCAAAAAACATACTCTTTTCAAATGCTTGCCCACAATTAGTCCCCAATAATAGCATGGGAGTAAAGAACATAGTGCGTCAATGATCTCTCTTAGATCTATTGGTGTATGTCTTTACTTCTCCGATAAGTGGCTTTGACAAAGTACACGTATGTCGAGAAAAACAGCGGAGATACTTACATACAAATTAGGAGCGGAATTATAGTTAGACAAAAGAAAATAGCAAACGTAAACAGCAATGGAGATTCATGTGGGAATTGTGTCCTCAAACCTAATTTTAAGTTTAAATTGATGGATGGGGAACGTGTATTTGTGCCAGCCTCTGTGCAGCGGCGGCTCCAAGGGGAGAGCCGCCGTGCCATGGCTCTACCCTCAGGAAAAGCACTTGTTTCGCCAAAATATAGTTAAATTAATACATTTACGAACAAGGAGATTCTAATCTCGCAGGCATTAGAGCTTACGGCCTCCTCAATCGCTGCCCCGCATCCCCAGCTGTTCTCTCACTTCCTCCGGGCTTTCCGAGCCAGCATAGAGTGGCCCTTGCGCAGACGCATGCGCGGAGGCATGAAAAAGCCTCCGCAGGAGGAAACTGTGATGGAGGTGGTAGCCATAAGACAACCAGCCGTGCACATTTTCGGCTGGCACGGCGCGAGAGCTTTCGCATTGTGTTGACATAGTTGCAAACATCATAGAGAAATGACTAATCATGACCGATTTGTAGTTCCCGTTGGAGACGTAACTCGCAAGAAAGATACTTTCCTGTCTACTTGGGAAGAACGAACGTAATATCTTCCCAAATTTGTATAACCATTTAGATAGATGAGTCGTCTAAAGAGCCATCCAGACTTTTTTGTTATCGATTTTTTCCTTAAGAAAAGACATATCCCTTGCTCTCACGCACACAGACACACACGTGTTGAAACTGACGTTGACAATATTAAAGACATTTTCTGTAAAAAAGAATTGTCTAAATATCAACGGGAATTCGCATCACTAGGGGATAAGAATCTTTAATATTTGTAAATAATCTCTCGGAAAATCTATCAGTATAAGAATTTCACTATCACTTCAATTTCTTGCATTGAATTTTAAAAATTGTAGATCCACAGTTCATTTAGCAAATCATCATAGTTTAGTTGTTAGTAACACCGATTGTTGTTGTATCGTCTGCCTTGCTGGGGTTGCAAATTATAAACAAAGCAAGGCGAGAATACCGTGTTCGACTCTGTGTCTAATTGTTCAGCGTTTTTCTTTCTAGTGAAGTGAAAGTGTCCGATGGTGTGTGAAAGGTAGGGTAGTGAGTGAAGATGAGTCAGATAACTTGGCCGTCCCACGCCGGATTTAGACATCAATTCTATTTTTTAAAAAAGTGGTAAAGGTGACAGGCGTCGAAATTTTAATCGTCGTATTTCCTAGAAACTCTGGCCGAACTCCGTGCACAGCATGCTACGACGCCAGGGATCACGGGCTCGAATCCCGGCCTGGGAATGGGTGTTTCTGGTGAGTGTCCACTCATCCTTATCTTCACGATTAGCCAAAAGTAGTACAAATGCAAAGTAAAATAAACCAATCTTAGGAACTCTGAATTTTTGTCTGCAATTTTAGTAAACAAAGTTCCATTAAAATTATCTCTTTCATTAGATTTCTATGACATATGGTAGCGATTTTTTTTTTCGATTTCTTGATCACGTTGGCACTACCCATCATACTAGCTACCAGCCAACCTCTGTGTATCGCGCTGATTTCAGAGGTCTTGGGTTTGCATCCTGGATACGACCTTTGAGATGGTACCGAACCTTACTTGAAAAAATCTGGACAAGACCGAGACTTCCTGTCTGAAGCTTGTACTTTGAAAAATTTGTCCAAATGAAATTGACTTTAATATGCGACTTCTTAAGACATTCCAAGCGGATATTTACCTCGATATTTACAGAGTTGCCACATACTTTGTTCATAGTGAATACAAAATCAATCCATTCTTCGAAACTGTGAGCCTGTGCTGCGTGGTTGCATATGCTCAGGATAAATATTCAGTTTTTTCAATGGTTCGTAACGTCGAAGCCAAATGCGAAAGAGATAAATTGTATTGATCGACTTTGTTTGTTGTGAACGTTTGTGCGGTTAAACCCTGTATATAACGCTTTCTAAACTCGAGACACGGCTGAGTGAGATCTGCCCTTCAAGACTGAAACCGAGTCGAGAACGAGACGGATATTTATAGCTCGAAACGCCACCGAGACCTTTCCAGATCTCGTCTTGATACCATCCCTGTGGATCATTCCTACTCGGAGTCGCCATCAGGCTTAAGGGAGCTTTCAGACCGATGCGTGTTCGCTGGGACTGAGGTTTTTCTCAATAGCGTGCATCGAGTCGCCTCGGTCTGTTGTTCGCGCATGTGCGGTGAATGCTTGCTTATTGAAGGAGCTCGAGATAGAAAATCGACATGAAATAACCCAAGTAAAACTAGAAGTAATTGTGGAGAATTCCCATGCAGTACAAATGGACTTGGATTTTCGAACCTTAAGTGCACGTAACGATTTACATTTTTTTCAAAAAGTTACGTAATTTTACTGAGGAGATAAGAAGAACAAGGGTGAAATCTTACAGTTAAATATTGTTCAAATTGTGTAAACATTATAAAAATGTTTACCATTCCGTGAAATGCAGTATAGATATGAAATAACGAAAACAAATATGAAATCCTATGAGCGGCAACGGAAGTGATAAGACTTAAGTCGCTTTCCCCTTTTTTTTGTTTTTGAAGGGGAAAATTTGAAACTTTTTATTGCAAAGGTCATGTCTTAACATGGTTCATCGCTTTTACGTAACCAGATGTGTCGACAATTGGAGAGATTGCGCAAAATTATTCCATCATGCCAACATAATCCTTCGGATCATCTTCTGTCTTGAAGAGAATGCTCCATAATGTTTCGTTTCGAAGTCTGACTTGCAGTATCACTATTGTTATCTTCTCGAGTCTCGTACACTAACTAACTCTCTCGCCTTCTTAAACCCGAAGGTTTATGGCTGCAGCAACACAAGACTTCCATCTGTCCCTATCCTGAGCAAGATCTATATACTTTTTCCCATTCCTACCGATTTCCTTTAGGTCCATCTCAACGTTATCCCTTCATCTTCGTCTTGGCCGTCCTACAGGTCTCTTACCATCAGGTTTCCCAACAAGAATCCTGTAAACTCTTCTTTCCTCTCCCATTCGTGCCACATGGCCTGCCCACCTAAGTCTTCTTGATTTAATTATTCTAATAATATCTGGACAGGAATACAAATTTGTAGTTTTAAATTTTGTGACCTTCTCCATTCACCTGTCTCCTCATTCCTTTTAGATCCAAATAATTTCCTTAGAATTTTATTTTCAAATACTCCTAATTTATGTTCCTATTATCTCGTACACGTTGATATAAATGTTATTACTTGATGTTAGAACATGCAGAGGCCAAGTTCAAACGGCGTTGCTGAACGAGTTCCAAATACAGACAAGAGCTTGACGTAACATTGTGTCTTCTTTTGTCTAAGTCATCAATAGATCACATCTTACTATCACTGTTAGCCCAGAGATACAGAAGGGCCATTTACAATATTTACAACACAAAAGAACGTGAATACAATGTCAAACAATTCAAGAAGGGAGAGCTTGGCGTGGATCGTGATATCTCGTGCTATGGAAAATATATGGGTGGATAAAGTTTCATTTTGCACGCAAGTATATGGGTCAGAATTTAGAGGGGATTTAGAAGCCTTATCTCCAGTCTTCCACCCGAGAGGAAAAGACCACCAAACGAAAAAAACAACAACAGATATTTGAGATGTGGCAAACATATTACAAAAAAAAAAAAAAAAAATCTGGCTTATCTTGGCTGAAAGGTTATAATTAAATTTTATACGTACATACACAGTGCTTTGTTTCTGAGAGGAAAAAAAATCCGGTATTCTTCAAGTTATTGTGAACCAGTCAAAATATTGTTGTAAGTTCATAAATGATCATTAGGGAACGGATTTTAAGGTGCAAAATTATGGTCGGTAAAGGAAAGAATAGGTTCTGAAAATGTTTTCTAAAAGATGCTGATAAAATGCCTTAATTCAGGTCTAAACCAGTTACATTAACATTCTTTATTCAACACTGTAACAAATAACATAATTAGTAATTAGCCATATATAATTTATTTTACACCATTTCATAGCTCTCGTTCTGCTCTACAAAATGAGACTATAGGATTTTATGTAGCTGCTCAAGAAGAGTGAAGATCAATTATTTTTCTGTCCAATTTTTTAACAACATATGAAAGAAATGGAGGGAAAAGGTTCTGAAGCATCAAGGAGGGTGTAAAAAGGGGATAAATGTGCTAATCTCACGAAAAGATGCAACAAAGAGTGTTCATTTTACTTGATTTCATGTCCTAAAATACGTATCTCAAACGATCTGTATGAAAACAGCTATATTTTTGGAAAGGTGATTCACGTTAAAATCCTTTCTCTAATGATCATGCTTCCATGTAGTACACACACCAATTATTTCTTTAAAGTAAAATGTTATTAGTTTTATTCTCACGTGTAAAAAGGTGCTGGTACGTTGCACCGTCAGAAAAAAAGCATTGATTGGACACAAACACACACACATACATATATTAGAGTTGTTCTGCTCTCAACTATATCTCTAGTATTTCAAAGCCTTCCAGTTAGTTTAGTGGTTAAAGCTGTGGCTCTATAATCAGTGGGTTTCTCGTTAGGCACATTTTACAGTAGTTCAGATACCACCTTACGTTGCAAATTCAGTCCCGATTATCCTATCTATGTATAAATTGACTTAGGCAAACGTTGAGATTATTGGAGTTGGATGATATGATAAGATTTTGGGTCACTGCCTCGAGTGTACCTCGGTCATAGCAACGTGATACTGTTTTCCTTATTAACATCTCCCCTGCCCCATAAGCAAGCCAACTTTTCCGCAAGAGAGCCTGGCCTTGAAATTTCAAGGGCGGTTATTAGCTGCATGTCCTTTGTGAGATTTCTGACCTCCTGGCGAATAACGTCCACGTGATAGAAGCCCGGATGTTTACGCAGATAAAACGCTTCGATAGAGGAACATTGATCGATTGTCTGGCACAGTGTTTGCTCAGCAGAAGAGCGAAGAATTAGAGAAGAAGGTTGCATCTGTTGCTCTGCTCGCACCACAATGACACCTGTCAGGGTTCGTTTACACTTGAAATTATGCGTCTCTTTACTTCAGAGCACTGAGCACGCTAGAGGGCTTATTTCATAAAGTTATGTATTTCCTAGGAAGAAGGGTTGAAAAACAGATTACAGCACAAGTTATTGAGTCAGTGGCGAATCAGGACTGTCACTTCGTAGGGGCTATTTTCGACACGGAATCTATTTGTATAGTTTTTATACCACACCTGCGTGTTCTAGGGATTAGCTTGACGTATTTCGATAATAGGGGTCATATTCTATCGTATTGCTGCGGTAAACCTAAACTATATAAATATACAACGTATAAAGGGAAAGAAAAGAAAAAAACACCTTTATGTCTACTGTTTTACTATGAAGAGAGAAACCGTGTGGCACTGTCGGCGAATTTTCAACCCAAAGCGAAACACGGAGCGTGGGAGATTTTGAGATTTGAGATGTTTTTACTTTTATTGAGAACTTTTGACACCGAAAATACTCCTGAGGATCATCGGTGTATATACATTACATAGACCCTGTTGTAATATGTTTGATTGATTGTTTAATTTGGTGTTTTAAGTCCACTTTATGCCAGTAAGGCTAATCGAGACTGGACCTACAGTTTAAAGTGGAATCCGAACCACCATGTGCCTCCACCGGGTATCGAACCCGGGACCCCTTGATTACAAAGCGACGACACTACCACTGCGCCATCAGGGAGGCCTGTTGTAATATGTTGATAGCGCACATAGCATACATACATACATTCATAAATTGGGCACTGGTTTTTTTATATTACTAGAACAAGATATAATATAAACTAATATACAAGCACACAAAAACTTTAATCTTTAGGTTTTTATTCTATGGTGCACCAATATTATAAAAACTTTATATTATTATACAATATATACAATTTATTTTATAACATTTTTTAATTCCTGATATTATTCAATTGAATATGAAGGCTATTACAACAGTATTTTTTTCACTTTACTTTTTGAAATTATTTGGTAACAAATTGTAATAACTCTATGCCTGTGTAAAGTGGTCCTTTTTGGTGATGCAATTAGCTGCTTACCACGTAATCCTTCCCCTGCGTTGCTATAATGTGTGGCGTTTTCAACACATTCTCACTTCCTACAGAAAACATTTTGCTTATTATTAATGTTCTTACCGCTATATATATATTCATCATATAACTTACATCTGTACTCCGAAATAAACTCCTTCGAGCCTGCTGTTTGTGTTTATATTAGTACACTATCTCAGTATGTGTAAACACTATTAACATTAAAACAACGCAAGCGCATAATAACTCCCGGCAGGTATAAGGCTAACAGGTATTTCTAATTCATTTCAACTAGTGTTGTTGGGTAAGCCCTGAGCTACCATATGCGCGTGGAAATTTTTGTTCACCATTCCTTCCCTACACATTAATTCGAACACTGGTTATATCGTACTACGGCTCCAGAATTGATTCTACTGTATATAGATACTGAAGTTCCATTCTACAAAATAATGTAACTTGAGAGTAAATTCCCCAGTAGATTATGGATCAGTAGCAAGGACCATTATCATTGCTTAAAAGTTATGCTTGTACCGTTCAGTTCCGCTAAGTTTTAAATTTTGCTGCACGCAATATAATCCTTGATGCATTTTCTCAGTGCATTGATGTTTACCCCTTTCAAAAACTTGCAAGCAAGTGCGGACATTCGAAGCCCAAAGGGGTCTGGTTCAGGAACAAAAGGAGCTACTTGCAGTTAGTTTCCATGCTTTGCCCTGTTTTATCAGAGTTCTATCCTGCCTCGGTATGTAACCTTGTATGCACTGTTGTAATTTGGTTGCATGTCTGTAAGAATGCAGATTGAGATTATATTTTACCTTCCCTTAACTTCAGTCACGTTTGACGCTGACTGTACAGCATTGAAAGAATTGTACACTTCTTTTGCCATTTTCCTCAGAGAAGAGGAAAGAACATTTCTATTGGTTACGATTGATCGGTTATTTTGCCCCGAAGTAACCTCGCCTTGGCCTGAGTTTTGCATGCAAATACGGCTTCCTCAGTTCTTTTATTTTGTCGTTTTACTTTTTAAAAAGTTCTCTTCGGACACGTTTAAATGTTTTAAGTATTTCCAGAAAAAGAAATTTACTTTTCTTTTCTCTTTTTCTGGTGGGGAGGGGTGAATATGGTGAACGTGCACGTCACGAGATCTGTTCTTTTTCTCTTCACGCAAATGGCTTACAACAAGGTAGTTTCCCCACCCCCACTCAAGCAATAGCTGGGTCATTATATATATATATATATATATATATATATATATATACCAAGGACTCTTAAAATACCAAAAATGAGGAACGTAGGATATATTTTTTTTTTTTGCGAGTGGGGCCCAATCATCGACAAAAGAAACCAGTTGTATTACACGAAAATATAGCTAACAACTTACATTATACGTACTCGTCACTAATTTTATCTATGTGATTATGTATTGAGTGAATTTATGAAATTTTACTATTTAACTGAACGTTGTGAAAGTGTCGGCCCCCCTATCCCTCGTTTCTATCCGGCCCTCTGGATTACTTCCTGCTTTAATCCTTCAATCTCTTCTTTCACCTCACCCTGGTTGCCAAGCGAGCAGATTATTTTTGCACCGGAATTACAAAAGGGGGTTTTCACATAATAATTTATATTTTTATGTACCTGGTTCGTTTACACATGTACAGAAAGTGAATATACAACTTGTTAAATGGACAGTACCGTAGTTCTTTAAATCATAACATTCTAGTAGGATATATTGGTTTATTATACGTAGTTATATATATACACATATTTTTCATAGCGTTTCCATGTGTGTCTGCATAGACCAAATTACCAAATCTCTAAATCAATATAATTGCACACCTATGTCATAACCATCGGCACTTCCTTTACAAGAGTTAGCATAACTATCTCTGCGGGCCTATCCTCAGCTTAAATTATATTCCGTTCATTACAAATGCGTTTCCTTACGCCTTCCCTCCTTCCTTTGGGCATCAATTATTCAATACGGAAATATCCACATATTCAAAGCTTTTTCTAAAATGGGACTTGGGACCACAACAGGGGCTGACTTAACCAGATGCTACATTATTATATCCAGTTTAGCTACCATAAGTAGACTAAACTTGAGGAGACGTTCCTCTTTCGTCGATCAATGGGGAAACACTGTTTTGTTTTTTTATAGTCGGCGTAAACGTCCGTGGACGTGGACCCCGTAGCGTTGGAAAATTCCACTACAACGTTCTTTTGAAAGACAGCTAGCTCCCCCAACCGGGGAGGAAAAAAACAGGGGATTCTAATATCCAGCAAAGCACAATCCAATAAGCATATACACTTACATGCAATAATAAAAGTACACTCATGGAAACATATTACTTAACCGTACACCTTGTAGCTGGCCAGCAATTAATAAACGTATTACCAAAACCAGTAATTGTCAATCCGACCGGTTGGATATATTTCAAGTAAAATTTGGTAAAAATAGTTTGTTGCGCTGAACAAGTGCATTAATCCCGATGTGATTCTTTTTCCATTTTTGGTTCCGAACTGAGATTTTTCGCCGTAAGCAACGACAACGTCATTTTAAATTTGAATTTGAATTTAAATTTTTGGGTGCGTCAGCACGTAAAGGCTATTTTGAACCCTCACGTTATACTGGGTCCAGCCCCTTACCTTTTCCAAAACATATGTAAGAACACAATTGTACCATAACTAAAATAACTGTAATGTCGTTAACTAAAATATGAAAACATTCTTACCTTTCCCTTTCCCTGTGACTCTACAGCCCCTGTAGAGCCTTCGCCTCCTCCACAATGGACTGCCAGACTGGTCTATCTCTTGCATTCTTCCTCCATTCTCTCATTCCCAGCTTGCGCAGATCTTCCTCAGCCTCCTGCAGCCACCTCTTCCTTTGTCTTCCTACCCTTCTTCTTCCCTCTGGTCTTTCATACATTAATTTTCTCGCACACCTCCTTCCCTCCATCCTTGACACATGCCCTAACCATCTTAGTAGCATCCTCTTGATTTCATTCACAATATCTGGCTGCTGATATATGTCCTGGAGTTCTTTGTTTGTTCTGAATGAAAACATTCTGACTTCGGTTAAAAGCTGAGGCACACGTAAGGACGACATACACACAGTCCTACGAAGATTATACTGGCCGTAGGTTCAGACGCCAGAGCCTCGTTAGTCTGCAAAATGAAGTCAAGGGTGTACTACGTGGAAGTGAGGTTGACTTTTGGGAACCTTCGCAGAAGGTCGCCCCTTACACCCCAACGTCATTTTCAAGTTTGGCACTACATGCATCACAAAGCTTTTTGCAAACTTGCAAACATTCTCGGTGCATTGGCCATTATTTCTATACACTTTTGCAAAACTTCGGGAGGAGCCCGGGCCCCATGAGCCTATGCCTGGCTACGCCAATAGTCAAAACGATAGCACTAGCTCATTCCTTTAGCACGTTTTCTTGAACGACTGGAATTGTAATATCAACATGAAAAGATTCCTTTGTCTTATAGTACGTAGCATAATGTGACCAAGTCTTTTAAATGGTCTACTTTCGATCTCTCGCCAGTAACGTTCCCGGGTTCGAGAACTGACCTGGGCATGCATATTCTTTGTGAATTTCCTTTCATCAAGTTCATCAAGTCATCACCCATCTTCATCGTCGCGATTAGCCAAGAGTTCGGAACCCCTGGAATCCAAAACTTCACGCAGATATATCGCTCCTCAAAGATAGGTATTGTTTATTATCAGGCTATATTTAAATTACTATTGTTCAATTATTATTTTTCGTAGGAATAATTAACGCGGTGAAAGACTTCATTTTTTAAAATATAATATGTAAACCCGATTCCTTTATATTTCTCTGCAATTTTGAAAGTTTTCGTAAAGTATTCCATTTCTCTTTTCAACTAAACTTTTAGTTCTATTTCCCTTCACCGAGAGAAATTTTCTATATGGGATCACTGCTCTAGGCCAAGTAGATAACCGTCTTGTTTGGGTCCTCTCGTTTTACATATTTTAAAGTCTCAGTCTTCATTTTTATGAAAACTCTGCAGTATACACGTGAAGTATATAAGACAATGAACATAGAGGAACCAGGGTTTGAAACGCCATCTGTTGCATAACCGAGGCAAACTTGTTTCGTCGCCAAGGGTCCTGGGTTCAAGTCCCGACCTGGGCATGGGTGTTCTTTGTGATTACCTCTTCATCAATTTCATCTTCATAGTGGCGATTAACCAAAAGTGGAAGGAAAGTGACGCTAAACCAAAGTTTTACCTGACTTTGTTCACTAGACATGCGCATCGGAAGCGATCATTTAAATTCGAAGAATCAGGCTCTCACAAGTAGTCACCGTGGAGGATGGGTATTATGAATGGCCCTTGTTTACATGCATGTGCCTTATAATTTCCAAGAACAGCAAAGAATACGCCCTTTTTTCCTTCCATTCCGTACATGGGCTATGTTTAGAACAGACATCAAGATTGAGACGTAGTTTGGTTAGCTAGAAGGAAGTGACGTGTGAGAAAATGAGCTGACTTACTTCCGGGAAACCGAGTTTTTGTGCGACGTCACTGGTGGTATCTGGACGTCCTGCAGGAGATCCGTGTGGATGGACAAGTCGCAGGAGGACGTCCTCTGCCCTTCTGACGTGGAAAAGACGAAGCTCTGTTTACAAACACCATCCTGCCTCCCCCGTACCCTGAATTGCATAAAGACCTTGCTATAATCTCTGAGCACACCCCTCATACGCATATGCCGACGGTATTAAAAGAGCCTGCGAAGAGTTGAGAATGCTGCAATGGTATCCGCTTTAATTTGTTGACCTGTCATTCGTCACTCGTGTTTCACTTCTGCTTATAGTCTCCCTTCATCCACATTTATCGCCTGAATTTTAATGTTAATTAAGCTCAGAGGAGGATTAGCAATATTAGGAAGACCGATTATCATTTTTGTTTTGCTCGATTCATTGAATGTGTGGGATTTGGACAATAAGTACTTATTCTTATATTAGAGAGATGAGTAAGCTACAGTTTTGCATAATGCACATTTATTTAAATTCTGTTAGAATTTGCGCGAGAATTGGAAGAAAGTGTTACATTGTTGGTCATGAATTGATCCAGACATTGCGATTCCAAGCAAATGTTTAAGCAGATTATCGAGCAACACTAGAGCTAACTAGATTTTCGCTGCCATCCAACTATACCGTAGAGAAATTACCATGACCGTTTTAAGTATTAACGATTATTACATAGTTAACCTGATTAATGTAATCTGAATGATTCAGTTTTATAATAATTATTTATTATCTATCTTTATTTTGCAAATTAACATGCAACCTCTTAAATTTTTGTGTAGGTGTGTTCCTAGAGTACTAAAAAGTAATCCTTCGATAAGCGCCCATGTAAAATTCCAGCTCTTCGCACTTAGTAAAGGAAATTGTACCATTTGTGCTTAATTGATGACTTTTAGTCGTCTAGGGAGGAGGGAGTGTTCGTTTGTAGCCAGTTAATCCGCCCATGCAGGGCGTCCCCGATGACGTAGTGGTATGAATGTAGTCTTGTAATCAAGAGGTCTCGGGTTCGATCTCCAGTAGAGCCACATGCCCCAGTAGTTCGGATCTCACTTTCAACTGTAGATCCACCCGTTGAAGGCACATAGTGGTTCGGATCCACTTTAAAATCTAGGCCAAGTCCCAATTAGCCTATCTGTGCATAAAGTGGGCTCAAAACTCAACTCTATACTCTGTCCCACGAATATCTGGAGCGAGCGAACGAAAACGAGTCTCTGCGCAAATAGCGACTCGAGAGAGCTCGACCAATAAGCGCGTGATGGGGAAAAGTGGGTCATGGAAGGGGAAACAAGACTACAGCTACCAGTCGTTAGTACCAGCGGGCACTGCTTCCCTCCACCTACTCACTGCCTCCCCTTTTCTAACTTTATGCGCGACTTTGCTCCACAGATTCCAGGGACAAAGTATAGGTCCAGTCCCGATTGGCCTATCTCTGCATAATATGGACTCAAATCTCAACTGCAGATGCAGTTCCGGTTGGCCTAACTGTGCATAAAGTGAACTCAAAACAAATTTTAAGAGTTTGCCCTTGTAATAGCTTTCTAAAGAAGTGGCTGACACTATGCGCAGATACAGAAGAAATCAAAATGTTGAGGTGATAATTACACGCCTCTTCATGTCTCGTCACTCTTCTCCACGTGGGCCCCTTGCCCGAAAGGCGAGAATAACATCACACACCAAGTAGCGTTTCCGGGCGTTGTCAAATGAACTCCGAAGTGACATCACCTCTCGGCCTACCAGGCATCTTCCAGTACCACATTTCCTAACTATGTTTACAAGGATCAAGCTGCATTGCGGGCGGATTTTTGGGAGGAGGGAGGGACGTGGCATCCACACATGTGCAAGGGTGGTGGATTGGATGAGCGCGAAGACGGAAGGGGTGGAGGAGCATATTTCCTGTCGTGCGTTGCACTTGTGGGGCGAACGGGTAGTTATGAGTTATGGCCGCTCTTTGTGTTTGTGCTAAGGAGTTGGAGAAGCTGGGCGTAAACAGCGCTAGGATGAAGATGCCTCTTTCCAGGGGGTGATCTCCAGTGTTGCCACACCAGAGAACTCGTCTCAAGAACTTGGTACAATGAAACGCCACTTTTTTTTGTTGTTGTTGTTTACCGTTGTCATTAGAAGTCACGTAAACAATGAAATACAAATCTTGACACATTCTCCCCTTCCTTGATGTACTGGTAACTGTGGTTTCACGCACATCTCGCATCAGATCAGGGATTCCGAAAGTAGGCGATACACATACACGCACAAATCGAAGTGAAGTTTGGGGGCGATTCTCAAGCTTGCCATAGTGCAAATTAGATGACGTCATCTGAGTAACTATAACCATCTGGGAAACTTTTGCCATTTGTAGATTCATTAACTTTTTGCAAGGGGAATTTGTTCATGTTCACCTGACGACGAAAAAAGAGATGTACACTCTCGAAAGTATTAGTAGAACAAAACAATTGATAAAATACAATTAACATTGCGTGTAGATAATGTTTCATGCAGGGAAATTCTTTACCGACTCTTGACAGGTCTATACATTATCACCAGTATTTGGGATCAAGGCGGCAGTGGAGTGGGTGTCTGAAAAAAAGTTGGGAACTACTGCTTCCAATATTGTGTGGCCTTCGTGGCTAACAGACTTAAACCCAATACCTTTATTTTTAACACCCGGCTGTTTCAAACACTAACATCAGCTCAGCTTGTTTGATCGTGTACAGGTCTACGAAAGAGTGTAACTATGAACATTTTACCCTTTGTTCTTATGAAAATCATACAACATTCCCACGATTGCCTCATCCAAATGTCATTCATGCGCCTCGAATGAATAGGTTGTGCTAGAGCGTGATGCTGACAACACGATTATAATTCGCATTTTCTGTGAGTTTCTTAGTTCATATTCAGAACGATACGGTGCGAGATATTGTTGATTATCGGGTAGAGATAATTTCTCGTTATGCCTTTCTCTTGAATAGCTTTTAATAAATATTCATCTTCAAAGCTAACTGGTTCCCGCATTTTAAATCGTTCATTGTTGGTGCCGCCTGTGTGGAACTGTGGCAATGCCAGAGATTAGTAAATGATTCTGTTCGTTGGATAACAGATCAAGAAACTCTCACCTGGACAAAACATAGTTTTCCATCAAATTCGGAAAACCTTGGATTTTAATTAAATAATATTGTTGTCGAAATATCCAGCGCTTTCCTCGCTCACTGAGTTGGATATCCTGAAGGAACAAGCTTTTCGGAAGGAGTTTTTGGGGAAGTGAAGAAGACGGAATGGTATGGATCGACTGCCTAACGGAAACACACCGCGACAACAAAAACAATCAGCAGATGCTACGCAGGGTTAGGCAAGCCGTTGTCTCTGCCGATTTTCGCTTGTCTTACAAAACCGTTACGTGTTTCTCCCTGTCGCGAGTAATATGTGTGGGTTGAGTGCGCAAGAAGATCTGAAAGGGGAAACAAGTGCTCTCTTGTTTCGTATATTTTAACGTACTAACTAACTCTCTAGCCTTCTTAAACCCGAAGGTTTATGGCTGCAGCAACACAGACCTTCCATCTGTCCCTATCCTGAGCAAGTAAAGAACATATTTTGTTGAACTGATTTCCACCATGTGGAATCACTATACTTTATTATTACTCCGTGATGCGACACTTTTTCCGAGTCGAGGCGTGCCAAGTGGCTTTTCGTTGGATGAATTGTGGTCAGAGGATCGAATCCTATCTTTGCCTTTTTATATAATTGTATAATTCTGAGCCCTCTATTATTTCAAGTATCTCTCTCTACTTGTTTTCACGATGCTTAGTTCAGTATTAGGTTGTTCAGTTCACTTCGGGATCAGACTAGGGGCCGCTCGCACCGAAGACCAGAGACTTAGTTATTAGGTTACGTGGAAACTCTTGGTTACTTTATTTAGAATTTTTTACTCTATTGTGTTGATGTGTTTAGGCTATTTATATTAACCTATTCAACCCTCTGTATTTGTGATAGAGCGTCTCGTATAGACTGGGACGTTGCTAGAGTGGTGGAAAGGAATGAGCAAGGCAAGAGGCTTCGTCGATCGCGTTCGTTTAGTGTGCAGGGGACAAGTTTACGCGGCTCGCTGCTCTCCACAAATGCAGAGCGAATTTCTCAAACCCGATGCAGAGTTGAAGTTGCTCTGTACAATGAAAACACATAAGTTGATAAACTGGTTTCTGTTTCATGAGTTAATACACTTCAAACTAGTTTATCGTAATCGCGTTTATCAGTAAAACCCGGTTTATCCGATACTATTTTTAGTAAATGTGTAAAATACACAAAAAAACATTTTCCATGTTGTAATCAATATTTAATAAGAGTACACTAGAAATTCCACGTAAGATAACATTGTATACTAATATACACAAGTTCAGCGTGTCATGTTGCCTGTATTTTTTTTTTGTACTGTGCATCTTTAGCGCAATATATATCCGGATTGCTTGAAATTTTCTTTATACGAAACAGGCAGGGTTCCATAAATTTATTTGATTTGCTTTATTTAACTTCGCTTTTTGTGCCACTTTTGACTAATTTGCGAAGATGGAGATGAGTGATGACATGATGAAATTGATGGATTGACATTCACAAACATCTATGCCCAGAGCAGAATTCGAACCCGGGACCTCTGGCGTCGTAGCGCGATGTGCTAACCACTCCGCCTTGGGGGTCGGCTCGTTGTACTTGTGGCTAATCGCGACGATGAGGATAAGTGTCGAAATTTACGAATGGACACTCACAAAAAACATCCATGGTGAGGCCGGGATTCGAACCCGGAACACCTGGCTACGGAGGTCGTCGGGGTTCCATCAAATTCGTACAAATGAGAGATCGTCATATTATAACGATGGAGATGATAAAACTGAGGCTTAGAACAAATACATAAAATGGAGGTAAAGAGAACACCGATTCAAAAAAATTGGAAATCGATGATACAGAGCCTGGAAAATCGTACCCCATCTTGAGGTGCGAGTCCGGCGAACACATGCACAGCACGCGACCTTACGTTTTGGGAAACACGTCGGGGGTTGAGCTTCTCACCTCTGCTTCTTCGTATCGTTCCCTAAGACAGATGGATCCGAAGAGAAAGACAGGTTCGTCAACAAGGACCTCGTAACCAATCAGTCAAGGTGAAGCTAAGCAAACACAGCATCCGCATAAGCAGAAACTGAAGGGGGGAGCGGATGGGGAGTCGATAATTAGTTTCGGAAGACGATACCGGGAGAGAACAAGTACGTCAAGATTTTCGTGACACGTGACAACAGATATCGCGGGGCATTTCCTCGCGACCGAACAGACAGTGAGTGATTGAGCGGAGGATGCAAGGAGCTAGAAGGAGGGGGGGGGGGAGAAAAGATGAGAGGCTTCTGGACCGCGAGGTTGAAAGCGTAAAAAAGCAGCCAAAAACCATCGACCCATGTGGCATCAAGACTGTGGAATTTCCGCAGAGCAGAAGTCGAAATTAAAAAGGAACGCCGGGAAGAGGCGGAAAAAAATGAGGTGTCACCGAAAGAACAAGCGGTTGCGCATTCCCTTACGATGCATCTGTTCGCCCTTTGCCATCCCTCAGCCCCCACTTGCCAAAAAAGGCGGGGTGCAGCTTGCAGAGGAGGTAAGCGAGAAGGTTGTCAGGGGGGTGGAGCTACCCTAGCATGGATGAAGGCCCCCGACTAATGAACCATCTCTGGTCGAAACAGGAGCCGGTCCATGGCAAGGGATGCTGTGCAAGATGGTTCATAGATTACAATCTCTGTCGGAAACGCATCTTTCTTCCTTTTTTTTAAAAGAAGGAAAAAGGTTGTTCCTTTCAAAGATTGAAGTTCTTTAGGATTTCGAAAAATTCCGTTTACTAGTTCACGAGAAGTTGCATTGCTTGGATATTTGTACTTAAAAATATTTTGCTAATCGGGCTGTCAGCACTGAACTATTAACAAACTATAGCTTCGACGAAGTTCTGAAAAGTTATTCATAAAAAAAAATCTTCAAAAATGTTACATCCCGTTCCGTCTCAAGCCCCAGCTAGGTTAAGAAAAAATTACCAACTATCTACCAAAACACATATAAACAGAGTTCTGAGTAAAGCACTGATGTCGATATCGGAATCTGGAGATAATTTATTCTCTCGAAAATCTGTGGACGCTTTTGATGGATTTTAACTTTTATGTTCTCATGATCTCTCCTTTGAAGGCTCCACTTTTGAATCCTAGCCCGTGCATGGGTGTCCCTTGCATCCTCATCGTCGCGATTAGCCTAGAGAGACAGAAAAGCGACAAAGAGAGCGATACAAAAAATTAAGTCTTCTGTTGCCACGGGCCTGCGTAGGGGGCCTTCCTAGTATAAAATGAATGTCAACATAAAATTTCGCACATATAAGTCCATTCAGTCAAAGTCATTTACGTTAGGTACTATAAGGAACTTGTTACAAGGAGTGAATCATTTCCTAATATTCAACACTTAATGCTAAGTACTCGTGCTAAACTTTACTAACGTTTTGAAATGTTATACGAGTATCCTTTTTCTCTGGTCCCTTGTTGTTTGTTAAACTTACATAAACCATAATTGTGTCCACTTGTACCAAATTATTGATTGATTTGCTTTATTTTACTTCGCTTTTATGCCACTTTTGCATAATTCCAAAGATGGAGATGAATGATGATATCATGAAATTGATGAATGGACACTCACAAACATCCATACCCAGACCGAGATTCGAACCCAGAACCCCTGGCGTCGTAGCGCGATGTGCTAACCACTCCACCACCATTACCAAATGAGTAGACTTTTCCATATTGTATTGGTTTACTCTATTAAATGATTCGATGTTCTTTTCAAGCACTGAACTTCAGGCTGGTAGAATTCGATGTTCCCATTTGCGAACAGTAATACTTTGACGTATGGAAATTTCCATGTGTGACAAGCAAGAATAATGAGTCTTATCAAGTTTTCCGAAAAACAAAATATTGTGTAGTTGTATGAGAGGAGGGGGGGAATCAACAGCATTTAGTTCTCCACTTGTATTGCTAACAGTCAGATTATCAGACTGAAGAATATATATTTGTATATTTTCCAGCTTTATATTTTGTCAAACGTAAGAGAACATAATTTAGTTTACGTTCTGTAATCTGAAGTACCAATATTCCCAATAATATTTCCGTATGTAACAAGAAACAGAAAGCACAACAAATTCATTCACATACCGCGTCAGATCAAGCATTCCAATGTTGTAATTTCCAATGTCGAGACAATGAGCTTCAAACTGTGGAAGATTTGCCAGTGTTTCGAACACAGCAAAAATGCATGTTTTATGAGGAAATACAGTAAAATAAGTGTAGTCACGCCAGATATGATACTACGGCACTTGTAAACTACAGAATATAGACAATATGTCAAGTAATGTTTCCAAATGGGCATAGTCTGAACAGTGTATTACGTAATATGCAAGTGGCCATAAATTTCAAAATGCTCATAATTGTTCTTCTTTTGTTCTTTCAGGTGAGTGTTATTTGCAAAAAGGGGCAGCCTGTTTTCATGCTTCGAAAGGTAAGAACTTTAATTATAGGGTAGAAAACGGGTCACGGATTTAATGAGATATTCACTCCATATTGTACTTTTCGATTTAAACGCCTTGGTAGATACTGGCCCCCGTATCTCAGCTGGAGAACAGAAAAGTATGATTTAGGGCCCGGATTTTGATTATCTAAAAATCTTTGAAAAATGACCTTCAAATGACAAAAAATCCTGTAATTTACTTACTTCTTCTTTCCCTTCGTGCTGTTAGGCGTCGGGTTACTTCAGCCATTTGCTAAAACTCTTCCTATCTGGTGCCATTCTCTTAACTTCCATTAGTGCCTTTCCTCTTTTAGTAACCATCTCTGACAGGTATTGCTCCCATTCTATCCGAGGTCTTCCTCTTCCTCTCCTTCCTTCTGGTCTCGCTTCCATTACTTGTTTCGGTTTTCTTTCTTCTCCCATTCTCATGACATGGCCATACCAGCCCAGTGTTCTTCTCTCTATTATCTCTTCAATTGATTCTACTTGTAGCTGTTCCCTGATTTTAGTGTTCCTGATTCCATCTCGTCTGATTTTTCCTGTGACTCTTCTGAGGTATTTCATCTCTGTTGCTCTTAATCTACTTTTATGCTTATTTTGGAGCGTTAAGCTTTCTATGCCATAGGGCATTGTTGGTATAATTATGGTTCTGTAAAGCCTTAATTTAGTATTTTCTTGTATCTCCTTTTTCCCTACTATTGTATTCCTTATTTGGTAATATATTTTATTTGTTTTTTGAATACTGCTATTTATTTCTTCTTGTACAATTCCATCGGCTGTTATTATTGTTCCCAAATATTCATATCTATTCACTTGTTATAGCTGTTCTCCTTGCCATTTTATTTCCAATCTCTCTTCATTTCCATGCTTTGATATATGCATTACTTTACTCTTCTTTGGGTTCACTATCATTTATCTATCTTGTATTGAGCTGGCCCATTCTATTACTGTATTTGGTAGTTCCTGTTTTGTTGATGTTATTAATGCTATGACATCAGCATACAGAAGTGATTGTACATAAACTGGTTTCAGTTTCCTATTTCCAACCTTACATTTTCGTGTTCTTCTTCTACTTTGTTTATATATTTGATCCATTAGTATTATAAATAGTAAGGGGCTGAGGCTATCTCCTTGCTTAACTCCTTTGTTCATGTTAAATTCTTTTGATTTCTCCTCCTATTCTCACTATTTTTTTAACTGTCTTGTAGACACTTTGTATTCTTCTTACTAAATTTTCTGAGGCTCCTATTTCTGTCGATAAAAGTTGATAAAAATCGCTGAAGAGGGGAAGAAGCCTCTTCAGTACTGACCTAGAGTCGATGAGGGCATCAGTCCAAAAGAGTCTAGAACCAGAAACTCACAGCCGGAGTTGGAGCAAAAAAATCCTGTAAAATAACCTAAAATCTTTGAAAAATGACCCAAAAATTCATACAAAACTCAATCTGCTTATTGAAAATAGTATATATATTCCAAGACAAACAATTTAACAATTGCTTCTTCACCTTGGTGTGTTGTACGGATTGTGAATAAGAAACTCGACAATGTTGCATTTCGCGATTTTCAGACAGGCTTTGTTGCGTTGGTAGTTAAACACAGAGTAAGTACCGCAAGATAACATTCAGACAGAACAGAAATTGTTGAACTTCTTATGTTTCTGCATGCCTTGACACAATTTTTTTTAAAATAAAAATGGTAAAAAATGACCCAAAAAAAATTACATTTCTTCAACCTGAGGAGGGTGTTCAGGATTTCTGTACTAGTTAGCAATATCTACGTTGCACCAGTTAAAAGATGAAATGTCAACAAAATCGGGGTCCTGCGAGACCGTACATGACCATGTGAAATCGAGAAAAGTATTTTCGTTATTTTTGCACTATCCTAACCCTCTGTGCTTATATTGCGCCCTAGAAGAAGGTTTAATCATGCCGCTGTTGACACCGAATGCACACGATACCATTGAAATCTGAAAGTGGCATTGAAAAGTCTAGGAAACAGAGAAATGTAGCCGACCTTCGTGGCGGAGTGGATAGCACAGGGCGCTACGACGCCAGAGCTCCCGGGCTCGAATCCCGACCTGGGTTATTTTAGTGACGCAAAATAATAACAGTCCTCCGTGGCCGTGAGGTCTAAGGTGCTGTGCTTTGGGCTCCGACTGCAGGACAGCATGGGTTCGAGTCTGCGTGGGTTCAGTTTCTGGGTTCTCGGCTTGTGTATAGGACCTGTGGAAACCCACCATCGTGAGGAAATTGAGGAGCTACGAGTGAGTAGCGTAACCTGGTCATAAAAATCTCCTATAACGGCTGGGGGTTCGACGTGCTGACCCCACGTCACCCCATTACCGGTTGAAGATCTTCACACCTCTGGGTAGATTGTGGGAGGGAGACTGGGAGCCGGGTGATAGGCCAAGGTCCTCCAAGGGCCGTCGAGCCACGGGTTATTATTATTATTATTAAATTATAACTATCATATGAAATCAAACAAGAGAAAATCCTACGGGAAGTCGTATGGTGTACTATTTGCTGTACATACATGCATTAAAGTTGAAGCTGTAGTTACGGCACCAGCAAATCACTGAGCTGTCGTGAAAGAGAGCATCTCATTACTTGCATCACTATAAAATTGACCCATCTTGTAATAGATTTGGAATGTTGTCTTACACCAACGTATCTGTACGTTCTAGCTCCAGATATTTCCATATTGTACATTTCATGAAATTACTAGTTTTTTTTTATTAAATGAACCGCATCCATCCATCTAGCATACCTGTTGACCTTAGGGACTAGCCGTTGCTTTGTAATCAAATGGTCACGAGATCGATTCCTTGCGGGACAAAGTGCAATGCTTTTGGATTCCACTTTAATCTGCAGGTCCAATTACGATTAACTTATCTGAGCGTAAAAGTGGATTTACACATGTATTATGTATAGGCATGTTCACGCGGATCAACACTGCAGTGAGTTAGTCCTTTCGACTACAGAATTATATCTCTATAGCTCTGGAAGCTGATGGTTGAAGCCGGCGTCCGTTTATTCAGAAATACCCTAAAAAATGATGAAGTAATAGGAAAGTTGCAGAAGAGGCTCTCAAGGTAACAACAGCCTACAATTTTGAGGCACAAAACAAAACAAATTCAAATTTCAATATTTTTTCTTGCATGCATGTAGCTAGATAATGTTTATAAATTGCAGTTGTGTTAACTGTAGTATGGAATAGTCGTTAAAGCTTTAAAAACGGCCATCGTCTTTTACGGTAGCAAAAATTGACTGTCTTAGACATTAACTTCCTAAAGTCTATGGGTTCTAGAGGAATTAGAATATATTTAATGTGCCGGCCCTGTAACGGAGTGGTTAGCACATCGCGCTACAACTCCAGGGGTCTCGGGTTCGAATCCTGGATTGTGCATGGATGTTTGTGAGTGTCTATTCATCAATTTCATCATATCATCACTTATCCCCATCTACGCAAATAGCCAAAAGTAGAACAAAAAGCGAAGTAAAATAAAGCAGATCAAATCAAAACAAAACAAATATCTTTAATGTGGCTAGCGATACTTTGGTTACAGTGTTCTGGCGTTGACCAACCACTACGCTTCGTTTTTGTTTCAGAAGCTCATTTAGTTTACGAATGCTAAACCGAACTAGAACTACAGTTAAAAGTGGATCGGAAGTCACTGGGATTCGACCACAAGGCGTGAGACACTCATCAGAAAAAAATATACAGTAATAAACGAGAATATGTTGTAACTGTTTCCATGAAATTGATTTTCTCTAATCTGCTATTTTCAGCAAACCTGGAAGTACTCATTATACAGAACATTCCCTGATATTCGCTACGAGACTCGGCGGCAAGCTGCCCGGCATCAGCGATTGTCTTTCCCGGTGAACGGGTCAGCGACATTCGCTAGAGTCGGCTATTAAAATTACAGTTTTCATATTGTGTACTAACCTTGACTACAGAAGGTGTTGAAAATGATGTCCCTCTGCTGCAATACATTCCTGGCATCTCCGAAGGAAATTGGCATTTACACGTGCAAGTTCGTTTACTGTAATTCTCCCGATCGATTTCTCGTACAATACTCTCTTTTAACTCACGGATGGTGTGCGGATTGTCTTTGTATACTTTATTTTTACATTTCCCCATTTTTCTTTCAACTTTTATTCAGAACTGACCCTGTTACTCTAAACTTTTTTACGAGGTTTAATATAAGCGACTGTCGCGGACCCGTTCACCGGGAAAGACAAGCGCTGATGCCGGGCCGCTTGCCGCCGAGTCTCGTAGCGAATGTCAGGGAATGCTCTGTATTTTGAATCCACTCTCGCATCTGTCCCTTAAGTGTTTGATAGATTTGAGGGAGTGAGATAGCAAATCGTACGAAATGATGTAGAAACAGGTTATTTTCAGAGCATGTACAGCTAAATGCGCGCGCAAGTCTATCTAGCGAGGCTACCAACAGCGTATAGCGTACGTAAGAAAATTAGCGATAGGCTGTGAATTGAGATGACGTCAGCAGCTCGCTTGTTGATTGGAAGCTACGGAGTTATGACTCGTTCTCAAGCTGCAGACGCAGAACAACCAGGGATGTTACGGAAATAATCTCACTGTACCTAGCTAGCGAGCCTACCAACAGCGGACAGCATCAGTAAGAGGGTTAGTGGTAGGGGCTGGGTTGAGATGACGTCAGCGGCACTAGTTGATTTGAGGGTTGGGGAGTTTAGACTCGCTCCCAAGCTGCAAACGCAGAACAGCCGGATATCTTACGAAAACATTCTCACTTTAGCGTGTTAATTCGCTGGATGTAAAGGGGATCATTACATTAAGGGCCCTCTTTAAATATATCTGCTCGGTGCAAACAGTGGTGGAGGAATATTTACTTTTTAAGTAACCTGTACTTAATCACTTAGCAGTCCTTTCGGACGAACGTTAAATATGAAGGGAAATCAATGTTGCATGTGCGTAAGGGTATGTGCTTGAAAGAAAAATGGAAGCTATTTTTGGAACCATCTCCCGGAATCTGCACCCCCCTTCCACTTTTTTTTCCTCCCGTTATCTCCAGCTCGTGAAGTCACGTGTTGTTCCGGTGACGTCCGCGGGATGACGTCATAGCATCGATCCGCTCGAAGGGGAACGAATTGTTGCTTGTCCTTTTAGAAAATCTCGCGGCCGTCGAAAACATTGTCATGTGTAGCTGACATCCGTCCGAATCTTTTGCCAACTTGGTCCGTTTCCAATTCGTCCACTCGAAGGATCAAAGCGGCGGACCACAAAGGAGGCTGGGCCGCTAAGGAGAGACGCTCTGTAACCCTCTCTCGCAGTTGCATGATTCCGTATGCCTCAAGCGAGGACTTTCTTCCATAGGGGTCTTCAAAGACAGGGTGCCTGACAAGTCACGTTCATTTTTAAAAGAAATTATGCTCTTTGCTGGTCACCAGTACTACGTTTCAGTGGAATTGCAAACGCAATTTTTTTCATCACTTTAGCAATTTTTGTAGGATCTATAATCTAATAAATGATTTCTTCCAGCACAAGTAGGTTTCTAAAGTTCCAGTTTTGTTAGCACAGCGCACTACGGTGTCAGGGGTCCAGGGTTTAAATCCCGGCGTGGGGATTGGTGTTCTTTGTGAGTTTTATGAATCATCCTCATCGTCGCGATTAACCAAAAGTGGGAGAAAATCGACACTAAATAATAAGAATATAAAAAATACAAAATGTTCAGTCCCGATAAGCCTCTACATAAAATATGCAATAACAACTTCTGAGGAAACATTAGAGCACTTGAATAAAGGTACTGGTTAACTTAAAATGAAACTCCTTAGAGATATGCAACCAGCCTAGCAATGAGTTCATTTGGGTTGTATAGAGAACAGGATAAGGATTTTTTTTTTAGTTGGCGAGTTGGTATTTCAAGTTCACTTTATGCACAGTAAGGCTAACCGGGAGTGGACCTACAGTTTAAAGTGGGATCCAAACCACTATTTACCTCCACCGGGTGATAAGGATTTTGTTTCTTTTTATATATAGAAGTAATGCAGAGGTCGACTGGGACTGAACCTACAGTTCAAAGTGGGATTGGAATCACTGTGTGCATTCAAAGTGGAACAAACCAGGGATCTCTTTATGACAAGGCGACAGCTTTACGACCACGCCATCGGGGAAGCCCCTTTAGTCTTATGTAAACCTAATAATGCACATAATAAGTGTCTAAAAGTCTAGAAGACAGGAGGAAATATCGTGTTGGGAAAATTACAATCTGTCAAGAGGCAGAAGTAAAGTTCAGCTGATGAAAGCAGCTTTTAAGTTCTCAAAGATACCCGTCTCTTATTCTTAGTAGAGAGATATTCACGTGGTCCTGATCAATCTTTCTTAAGAGGTACAGTAAAGCAACCTAGGCAAAGCAGCATGGTAGATAAACATAGCAGCATTGCTTATTAGTTAACCCACTTACGTTTGACCACGTCGGTTTGCCGAAAGGTGCCGATACAGGATGACTGAACCATTTCAACATGGCCACTTGAGGATAAATTGGATTCAACAAAACCAGGGGGGAATGTCTTTGTTCCACCGTCCAACATGAGCTTAGAAATCTTATCGTCTGTCCTCGAGTAGTTGTTTTCAGACGGAAGATAGCTTGAGGGTGGAGAAAACATCCACACATGCACGCATCTTAAGGGGTAGAATCCTATAGTATCTAGTTTTCCCATGCTAAGAAGGAGGATCCCTCTGTTACTTGCTTGAAGGTAAAATGCCGACGAGTTCTCCACTTGTTCCTATCTCGAGTGTTCCAGAGCCTAAGAAGAGCTGCTTTTAACACAAGTCCTCTTGGGACAGTGTGAACGAGGAGGTGCTGTTGTGAAGTGTTTGTTCCGTTGTTCACACGCTCGGCTGCATTCTCCTCTCCCGCCGTGTTATCAGTTGAGTATTTGAAGGGTTTGGCATGCTGTTCCCGGGCGCACCTTTTAGATAATGCCCAAGTATTGTGTTGGGCCTCCTCCATGTCGTAGTGGTAGCGTCATTGCATTGTAATCAAGGGGTCGCGGGTTCGATACCCGGTGGAGCCACAAGTGGTTCGGATCCCACTTTAAACTGTAGGTCCAGTCCCGATTAGCTTTACTGTGCATAACGTGGACTTACAGCAACTCAAATCAAACCAAACCAAGTATTGTGTTGTAGTGCACTATAAGATAAACGAAGTCAAATGAAGAAAGAAAAGATACAGACTATTATTCTACGTGCTTGTTCGTTGAGAAGGTACAGCTAGAATCCTTGATTTATCGGTGTTATTTTCCTCGAAATTCGTTTTTTAATTTTAGCACAATTTTATGCATATTATATGTAAAATTATACCTTCATTGTGCTTTTAAATTATTATTTTAATTCGTAGGTCGCATGGCGTACAGCTGTTCGTGACAGTTGCATACATTTGAAACGATTTTTAAGGAAGTTATTTTCCATTATTTCTCGCGCGACAAAACGTATATTACGGCATCTTTGTGACGGAAAGTGAGCACTTGATCTCTCTCTAGAAGCTTGATACTTGTTCGGTGATGCAAAATGTTCCGATAGAAGATGAGAAATCGCTGGGAAACATCTATTTACATGTGGTTTTATGTAGCTGTAGGAATTATTCCATGTTTAACACCCATCATAGTTATTTTGGGCGATAAACTTTTGGATAACGTGCACATTATAAACGCATAAACATGACATTTTATTTGTAAAGGCCTCACTGATTGCGCAATTGTAGCGTCGTCGCCTTGTAATCAAGGGGTCCCTGGTTCGATATCCGGTGGAGGCACATAGTTCATCGGATCTCACTTTAAACTGTAGGTCCAGTCCTAATTAGCCAGTCTGTGCATAACGTGGACTTAAAACAACAATTAAAGTTTATTTTTAAGTCTAAACCACAAAAAATATTCCATATATGCTGTATTTTTCGTTTTGTATGCACGAAATTGGTTGAAATTCTGTAAAAGAGCCACAATTTATGCCAAATTCGCGTTATTTCGCGATTTAAAATGCATGGCAAAGCGTTGACAACATGTTACTGCGCATGCATAAACACTTCTTTTTTTTTGGCAACTATTCACATTTTTCAGTGTTATCGCTTTTCCGAAAAAAAATCAAGCTCTATAGGTATAGCCAATTAAATTTCTGTAATTCTGGCACTTCAGATCTTATATTTGAGAGGACCATAAGATACCACCAGTTGTTCATTTTTGTAGGTCCTGCTCCAAGACATTGTTTGCTACGTCAGCAACTAAGCCACGTGCTTAGTCATGCACATTGGTGACGCGGAGATGCGAACTTTACGGTCGTGAGGAGTCCGCGTGCGACATTTGGTTCCAGAGACACACATGCGAAGATGCTTTTAGTCTCGCCGAGGGTTGCTTATAATTTAGCCCTTTTTCTCTTAATGTTCTGCTTTATTGTCGGCCGGACTATCGGAAGGGGGAAGCAGCTGTACGTCAGAATGTAAACAGGATGAGGACGCTTCCCTTTGGATGCTGCGACACGCCAGACGCTGATAGTGCGTGTCTCCTTCTGCGGTTTCTTCCGATTGCAATCATTATAATGATAATGATGATCCCTCTTGTTTCGCGGGGGAAGGGCCGCGTCACAGATCATGGGGCAGCTGTTGACTGCGAGGTATGCTTTTGGTGTCTTCGCTCGCTCCAACCAACCACCTCGCAGTGTCGCCAACTCGGATATACAAATGAGCCGATTACACTGTAAGTCCAATGTGGATCTCCCCTCGCAACACCACCTCTTTTAAAACAGCCTTCCCTAGCTCGATTCCGTATTGAGGCAAATTCTAGTATGGTGAATATCACATGAATCAGTAGGTTTCGAGTACGTTAAACTAATTTCTCGCGTGGAGTGAGAGGCGATTGCAGAAGGGATATGGCTCACACACACGTCACAATTACGTATATGCTATGCTGTGAACGCCGCTGATTAATATTATGTGTACTGCAATTAAACTGGCTAATATTTCAGGAATTGGCGAATGTGAATCTAGCCAAGGACGCTCTGGCACCTGGATCCGCGGCCAGGATAGTTCTCCGAGGAGTCGTATTGTCCTATGTTTGTACTTTACAGCCTCAGCTTTTAATAGGTAAAAATAATATATTTTTAGTTCTTGTTAAGTTATATACCGGGTGTTTCATAAATACTTGAGAGGTTACAACATTTTTTTGCAAGTAAAGTATTGAACTTACGTTAATTAAATCAGTCCAGAACAAACGAGAAATTCAGTTTTTTTTTTAAAAAAAAAAACTACAAATGTTCAATGTATGCACCACGGGTGACACGGCACGCATCGACATGATATTGTCCTTATTGCCACACTTTCATCAACATGGGCCTGTCGATAGTGTGTATCACAGCGGTGATACGCTACTTTAGGGCTGCGATATCATGTGGCATGGGTGAGATGATGGAACCCCACAAAAAGAAGTCACATGGTGTAACCCCTCAAGTATTTACGAAACACCCGGTATGAATAAACATGCAAAAGGGTCATATCTGGCTACAAATATTTGTAGTTGGAAACAGTGCGACTTCGGCGATATAAGAAAGGGAAGGGGGGGAGAAAAAATGAAAGACCATCAGCCGACAGGGAGCACAGGAGCAGACATTCCAGAACCATAAGTTCCCCAAGGACTTCATCTTTCTGTAGCCGGAGCCGCCTTTGACCATGCGAGGGTGACAAGTGCTGGCAATTGCCTCACACGGCCATCATTATATCGTGACGAGCGTTATCGGGAAGATGGCTGCAAAGTGTTCTGTCGCCGAAGAAAAGGCTTTTTCTTCGCCTTCCTGACGTTTGTGGCAGCCGCGCCCGTTAGCCTCTTGAGGGAAGATCTATGGCAGGCGTTTGAGCGAAACGAGGTCTCGGTTAACCAGTCTTGTTTCCGTTCGTTTGTCGGTTTTTACAGCGGCCGAGCACACTGGAAACAATTTGATTTTAACGGAGTTCGCGGTATTGATTGAAGAGGTACAAGTGAAATGTTGATCAACTAATAGTTGCTGGTTTTTAAAGCTCTCGACCGCTTTGGAATCTATTTGAATTTTGTTCTTTCACATCTTATTCCTGTAATTTTATTTTAGGGCAGGGCCTTCCAAAGTACGGCCTTCATTAGTGCTTCTAAAAACTCAAACTTAATTTTGAAGTATATGTGAACTGCGGCCAACTGCTCAAATTAACTGACAATAGTTGGAGCACTCCCGTTACTGGGTATATGATACAGTTACGCACAAGGTACACGTTACATCTAGTTGCGTTAAAGTTATAGCACCGTGTCATGAAGGCACATATGATGTTGGGGGTAGGGTTTCCACATATTCTTGATCTCGGCCATTTTGGAGGTGATGTGATCAGCACCACCATCTTTGATTTCAAGCTGGGTGAGCCGCTTTATGAGGGGAAAAGGCCGGAAAAATTCCACACCGGGAATCGAACCCGGGTCTCCCGCGTGGTAGTCAGACGCCATACCGACTAGACCACAGTGGATATGTACAAGGTACAAATGTATTTCACTTGTCGAAATGCACTCCAATATTAAACAGAGATTCGATGTATCCCAGTGTATGTATTTCTCCTTACCTATAAACTACATAAAGTGCCACAAACAAACTAGTTTAATTGAAAAGGTTTTCTCTGGCAATCACCTGGCTGATTGCCCGAGAAAACCTTTTCAATATTCGCCGCCAGGAAAGCTTCAAGAATAAATTAGTTTAAATTCTCCTGTGTTCCTTATGCAGAATGAAAACACTCATTCCTTAGCTTAGACGAGAACGCTGCTGACAGGACACTGTAAAATCTAGACGAGACCGAGATTTAGTGTCCAATACTCTCGGTCTCGTTCTAGACTTTGACACGATATTTGAAAAAAACTTAAACCAGATTTTCATAATTTTGCGACATCTTCAGATATACCATGGGGATGTCTGATTGTTCATAGAAAAGTCGTACATCTGTATTATAGTAATAAGAAAATCGATCCATTCGTGGTTTGCATGTAGTCAGGATATAAACCCCATTTTTCGGGGGCTCGTAGCGTGGAATCGAGAAATGAAACAGAAAAAGTATGTGAGAAGTTGTTTGCTTTCATGACCTCTATACGTTGTAAAAGTGTGCGATCAAACGTTGCATATATGTTGTTTATACTACGGCTGTCGATGTATCGGTATCGACCAATACCAGTGGCGTTTGGATTATTCGTGGGCTCCACAAAAATTCCTCTCGAAACTTCGCATTCTATTTATCCTGGAAAGTATGCAAAATTCGAGGTTTCCATTGATTTTCCACCAACTATGTGAAAAACTAATTCGCGATTACACAACATGTATTTTTAATATTCTGGTGTATTTTTTAAATATTTTAAAGCAACATACCCCCTTCCCTATCCCATAAATGTGCCTTCATGCCACGGCGCTATATGCACGGGGAACTTTACCTTACGTTAAATATATATTAAGTGCCTAACTATTGTTTATAAAAACTGGGGAGACACGAGGTCCCACTCTACCCCACTGTAGCGTCGCCACTAGCAAGAACGCTCCAGCAGAGCATTAAACGGGAGGCGATCTGTGGCCATAAAGAGCTCGTCTGCATTTTCCTCATTTCAAATCATTAATAATAATGTGATGTTTGCGCATCTCTGCTCTCTCATTCATGCGATTGTTGACATTGTTCGCGCTGTCCTGTTCATTACCATGAAAATTAGGCCTCGTCTCTGATTGTCGATGAACGGAAACGAGGAGAAATTATGAAGGTGGGATCGGCGGTGATAAGTGGCTCCTGCCTGCAGCTGAATCAGGGACATTTGGGATGTAGCATCTCCCAACCGTCAAGTGTTGGAGGGACCTGTTTTGTGTCATGTGATCCTTAGGGATGCTGGCTTGTTCTGCTGAGGGATGATGACACTCCCTACTTTTTCTCCCTTCTCTTCGCCAACCCTAATCCAGCACTTCTTTAGATACCACGTGACCAGCGACAGATGGTGAAGAGGTCGCTGCATCTGTCTTCCTGAAAAAAAGAATATGCATCAAATCTTCCTATACATGCGTCTTCTTTTTTAAGATTTTAGAAATGGTATAAACGTCTATTGCATTAAAGTTGTGTATTGTACATGACTCACTCCAAGAATAAGTTGGTTTGGTCATCATCACCATACTCCTACCATTCATAAATTTATTTTCATTATCTCGAAATGTAATTCTATGAAGGTAATGAAATATTATCTTATTTTTTCTTTGACCGTATTACATCGCATATTTATATCACTAGGTTGTCGACCTCCGTGGCGGAGTGGTTAGCATAGTGAAATACGATGCCAGAAATCCCGGTTCGAATCCCAGCTTGGGCGTTGGTATTATTTGTGAGTGTCCCTTCATCAGTTTCATCATATCATCTTTCATCCTTATCTTCGCGATCAGCCAAAGTGGTAGAAGAGCGAAGTAAAATAAATTAATCAAATATAATATATAGTTTGTGATAGTTTCTGATTTGTTTTTAATTTAATTGATCAGTTCATCTTACACAATCTCGATTAACCTTGAGAGGAAGAGAAGTACGCGTAACATGCAAATACATGCCACACTTCTTTTTCTCTCCGGAAAGTTTCTAACAAGAACTGTAACACTGTTAAGTCTTGTGCTTCTAGAAACTACTTTTCGTTGTCATGTCGAGAATGGCATCTGTTGAAACTTGTTGGCGATTTTCAAGTATGTTCCAATGAAAGTATATTTTTTGCGAGTTGAAATATACAATAATTGTTGCATTCGTGACGGCAAAAATGTGTTCGGCAGTTAAAGCCAAGAAAGAGCAGAGTCTTATCCCAATTTGTCTGTCGCGACATTTTTTAAACATTGTTTTTCTGCACTGTTTGCGTGTGGTAGGAAATCGCGTTGAGCTCAGTGACGTAAGCGCTTGTAAAATGCACTCCTGGGTCGAAGAGTAGCTGGTTATCTTGCCATCGACCCCCTACTGGGACCAGAAAAGTGTGTGTGAATTCGTCGTAACTCTGCAGCAAAACAAAAAACAGGTTGATCTTGATTTATTTATAACTTCGCGTGGAGAACTTTTTTTTTGGTCCTCCTACTCCCCCATTCCTTCCCCCGCGTGGTTGTGGTGCATGCTGGGAACTCATGGTAAACTTTGGAGAATTTCTTCCTGAGCTATGCGGCGACCACGTGGTCGGTTCAAGGTCCGTTTTCCGCCGGACTGGCAGGATAAATCGTATTCGGTTTGAGTCGTTCTAACATAGGGTGCACCTAAAAATGTTTCCCTGCTTTGACCTTTTTGAAGGAATGAACATTCAGCGGATTCAATAGAAATTCGGAATGAGTTTGAGTTTTACATCCTAATTATCACAGTGATATTCTGTCCTATCTTGATTAAAATCTGCCCAGCAGATGGACTGGGAGAAGCGGTAGTCTGAGTTCGCCAGACCTCACACCACTAGACTTTTTTTTTGTTTATGAGGACACATCAAAGATAAAGTTTATGGCATTCGGTAACAAGGAATGAATTGACACTCAAATAAATCATTCGTGGTTTGCAATTTTCCAATCGTTTCATGTCATCAACAGCCGTGTTCGACATTAGAGGTTGGAAGTGACAAATTCAAGATTTTTTTTTGTTTGTGCCAAAAGTATGAGAGATGTATTAAATAGACCAGGAATTGAGATACGATCTCCCTTATTTCGAGTTGTTGAGGCGCGGTGTTGTAGTCGGTAGGGCGTCTGACTGCCTCGCAGGAGATCCGGGGTGGAACTTTTCCGGCCTTCTCCCCTCATGAAGCAGCTATGGGGCTCACCCTTCCACAAATCAAAGGTTACCTGGGGACAATTCTGGGGTGTAAAGGCGGCCGGAGCATGGTGCTGTCACATCACCACCTACTCCCACATCCCCTAAATGTGCCTTCATTGCACGGTGCTGTGTGAACCGGAAATTTTACTTTTTTACCTTATTTAGAGTTGGTTATCATGACACTCACCTAATCCGTTCAGTTCAGTTAATACTTCAGACTTTAGTGATCAATTTGAGCTTTTCTAATCCTGGATATTTATCTAGAATTTTCTAAGTAAGGAATCTTCCGGATCGTGTAACGCTAAATTTTCTATATTAGTCCAGGGGATGTCGTTTGTTTCGTGTTCCCGCTTACAAGTGCTGTCATGTGCGCGCAAGTTGAATAACCGACCCAGGAGTGGTTAACCGAAAGTGACCGGTTGCTGGACTCGCATGCTCATTGCTTCGTCGACCTTATTTTGGCGGGAGGAGATCAAAGTTTGTGAATCCTGCACCGCACTGACGTTTACTGCTTCAGAGCTTGCCCCTGCCACAGGACGTTCAAAATCTCCTCACAATTCACATCATTGCAGGCGGATGACTATGGAATTGCTTCGTTCGCTCGATTCCCCGTTCGAAACTTCCACGGTGGAAATCAAACCGCAATTCTCGGGAGGTCCAAGAGGCAGAAGCGATAACGTAATTTGCAGTAAATTGATCACCTCGCGTGCGCGCCAATTCCCTAAACTGCATCCACGTTGCGTAGGCTATCATTATGCCGACCCAGTTCCCATGCCCCATCTGTCTGACTGCGTTATTTTATTATTTTTCTTTCTGTTTTTGCGTCAATGCGTGTTTTTTTTTAGCATGCCGTAAGGGAGAAAAATGCTCATTCAAGGATATTAGCTGCACTGGAATCTGGAGCTCGCCATACCCCTTGGGTGACAAATCATTCAAATATCGATGCTGTTGGAAATTGTTTTCCAGAAATACACATCTTGGATATTTGGAGGGAATTGTGTTCTGCGCATGAATCTGACCAACCTTGTTATTTTTCGTAATTGACACTAGATTTCATAGCCGAAGTCTTAATTCTCTTACCGGGTACATTGTGGACGTGGTATTAATATCAGAAAAATGTTGACAATTTTGCCTACAATCGATATTCGGGGTTGTACACCTTGGACTGCATTTTGCAGGCTAGCGAAGCTCTGGCACCTGCACTCCTCTGTGGGGCTTGTGATTGTCCCTGCATCCATCTCATCTCATCACCATTCATCCTCATCTTCGCGATTAACCAAAAGTGGCAGAAAAGCGAAGTGAAATAGACTTAATCCATCAATCAATCAACAACCAGAATTACTTTTACCCTATGTGGTCCACGGTGGTCTAGTCAGTAGGGCGTCTGACTGCCACGCGAGAGACCCGGGTTCGATTCCCCGGGTGGGTGATCTATGGTCTGAATTCTCGCATAGAGCGGTCGGTCGCATGAAGCGGCTCTGGAGCTCACCCAGCCTCAAATCAATGGGTGAGACTGGGGGCGACTCTGGGTGATAAAAGCGCATCGAGCGTGGTGCTGATCACATCACCTAAAAAATTGATTACATCGAGAATGTATGGGGCCCTACCCCCACATACCCTAAATGTGCCGCCATGGGACGGTGCTATATGCACGAGGAAATTTACCTTTACGTTTGTCGCATGACTTATTCGCACATTCAGGAATATCCGCAAATATTAGTCACCACAATAATAAATACCTTTCTAGCAAAGAATCTGCTTCACTGAATTTAGTCTATTTCTTTCGTAGGAGGATGTCCACCTCCTTAACCTTGTGGTTTTATCACTGGCAGCAGTCATTAATTCAATGCTCAGATTGTGGTCTACTTTTGTGCGCGTTTAACCCTGAATCATGTGACAAATAACCCACGTGCGAACTCCACCATTGCTCCAAATTGCAAGTTTCCTGAATATTTTGGTAACCTTTCCCAGCCCAATTCGCTTTTGTGATAACTTCCCAAACCGCAGACGAGAAATTGAGTTGATACGCGTAAAGTAGCCTACCAATAAAAAGGCGATAATAACCGTCATTATCATCCGGCTTACGTGTGCCGATACAAGCTTCACCTTGAAAGATAAACTTTCTAAACGAGATACTTGTAAGATCTCTTGTGTACGCACGTACCTCCTTCCTCATGCACGGATACGAGGCTTGCCGCATAACTATATTAAACTTCTAGACCTTTGTCGTGACGCAAGCTTGTACTCTAGTTATAGCCTTACACGTGTAGATATCATCTCGATATACACGATAGCGTGTGGGTTTTGAACTTGCAGCCCTTCAACATGATGCTCTTTTGTTGTACATTTTCTACCTTTAAATTTCATGTCACTGGTCCCGTTGCGACCTTTCGGCTGTGCGTGTGTGTTACTGTTCTCAGATTAGAAGCTTACTCGTTGTCCTGACGTCATCGCTTACGATCTTGGGAATCGTGTCGTTACTATATTAGCTTATTAGATAATGCCTGTGGCATGCATTCTTTGTTTTTTGTCCTTTAAATAAATTACTGAATAAAAATTAGCACAGAATTGCACGTTATTACCTGGAAAGGTTCCGAAAAAGCTGAAATCGCATGTTGCGATGCAATGTATGCGTTTATTACACAGAGATTGGTAGCCGCAAAATTATTGTGGGTTCTTATGGAGACATTTGTTTTTTTTTTCACTCGAAGGTCCTAATTTAGTTACATAGTGACATAGGAGGTTGATATTTTTAGACACTAGGCACCTTCCTGATCACAATCGTAACAGATTCCCCTGATTAGAGGAAAGTAGCAAGCCAAAAGCAATAACATCCTTCGTCGGCCGTTACTCTCTCAAGCATTCAAAGAATGCTAGGTCGGTATGAAATCAATCTTATTGGTTGATTGAAAGTAAGTTGCTGATCAACTGGTATTAGGGTGAGCAATAACCAGGTGGTGGAAGAAAGGATAAATTAGAGTGTAACGGGCGACGTGGGGTCTTTTGCTTTTGAACGAGGAACGATAAAGATCGGGGAGCTTGAGCGAGCCTGCATAGAACAATTCTAAGAGTCTTCTCCGAGGAAGTCTTCATCATCGAATAGACAGGTAATATCCTTCTCTAACCATGTTGATCTAAACTGGAAGATATAAACCCGAATTCTTAGTGTTGTGCCATTTCAAGTGTGAAAAGTAACCTCTCGCCCATTACCATCAAGTTATCTGCCAAGGGCGAGTGCTCACCAGTGAGGATGAATGAATGACAAAGCTACATCACCCAAGCATAATGGTTAAGATTCTTGGTAAGATCCCAACGAGCAACAATAATTATGAACTCAAAGCTTGGCAGAACATATTTATTCAACGACCAAATTCCGTGTAGTTCCTCCTTGGTTCTACAGGGTGTCTCAGATAAAATGAGCCGCGCAGACTCTACTTATACCTAGCTTATTGACATGTTCTTCTAGGCATCCCCGATGGCGTAGAGGTAACGTTCTCGCCTTGTAATCAAGGCACATTGCACAGTGGTTCGGACAGCAGTTTAAACTGTAGGTCCAGTCCCGATTAGCCTATGTATGCATAAAGTGGAATTAAAACCCAACTCATAACAAAACAGACATGTTCTTTGATTTCCGGTTCAAGCTTGGTACTTGTTGCTCCGAAAATTTCTTAATAAATATTATTTGTGAGTATCATTATGTTACCTTGCCCTACAAAATAATTTATTTGAAGCAGGGCTCTCCAAAAGTTTTCTTTTTCAAAAACGTAATAGTTAAACAGGAATTGCGATTCCAATAAGTGTGTGCCGACCTCCGTGGCTGTGTGGTTAGCACAGTGGTTCCGGGTTCGAATCCTGTCCTGGATGTGGGTGTTCTTTGTTGATTGATTGGTGTTTAAGTCCACTTTGAGCACAGTAAGGCTGATCGGGATTCGACCTACAGTTTAAAGTGGGATCCGAACCATTATGAGCCTACACCGGGTATCGAACCCAGGACCCCTTGATTACAAGGGTGTTCTTCGTGAGTGATATCACTCATCCTCATCTTCGCAGTTAGTCAAAAGTGGCGGAAGAGCGAAGTAAAATAAACCAAATCAATCCAATAAGTGCGTCACTCAGAATGCAGATATCCAGTTTGACCTCCGCAGCCCACCAAAGGTCTCTCGGTCATCGACGCATTTCGATCGGCCGCGTTCAACAGCACAAACTAGGCTTCGGGAACTCCCTCCGCTCTCCAACTTTTTCTCTTGCTCTTTGCAATTCAGTTTCCGTGTTAATGGAGGTACCATAAAGCATCCACGCCATCTATAAAATACACTTTGCATAACACATTTTCCCATCCCTCATTCGCAGGTGGAATTTTTTTTCATTGGAAGCCATAAATGCGTCGCTCGCGAGGAAAAGGGGGGCGGCCACTCGAAATGTAAATGAGGATTGTGTCTGCCAAATGAACTGTTACCGTAATTATAAGCATCTCGTTTGACCATAATATAATGCGACTTTAAGTGGAATAAATGTTCACAGGACATTTCGTGAGCTTCGTCTAGACTTTTTTTTTTCTAGAATCAGTAGCAGTTTTTTTTTTACAGTAGAACACTCGGAGAACTTGGTACACATGGAATTAAAAGCACGCACAATCTAACGGTAAAAATACAGGTAAAAGTTTGCCCAGTGAAGGATACTTAGTTTGTAGCTCACTTATTTAAGTCACTTTAACAGGTCCAGGGTTAGAATCCCGGCCTGAACATGGGTGTTCTTTGTGAGCGCATGGAAATTACGTTAAGGGAGTCAGATTTGTCTCGCCAAACAAGAACTTAAGCCAAAGATAAAGAAAAGTCAATAAAAGTAAATCACATATTAACTTGAAAAATACTAAACCAAAATAAATTATACCCCCAACAAAAAAATAAATGATAATAAAATTAAAACCAAACTTACCTCATAAGAAATAGTTTGAGGAACGGCCCTAAGGCCCCTAAGTAAAGCATGTATAAATTACACAATTCTAATAAATGGCTTGATTGTACCTTGCGGAGCCCCTAGACTTCGGTTAAAGGGGCAGCTTCTATGCCCTTTCAAAGTGACCCTAACAAGTTAACCTGGTTTTTCACTCGGCCCTTCCAGGCCAATGTCGCGCTCCTTCCATTTCTTTCCCCTTTGTCTCCATCGCATCCGTTTGACAACAGGTAGAAATAAGCGTTTATTAAATAAATAATAAAAGAGGACGTTTTACGAAGAGGGAGAAATTCGTTTGATTGATCTGCCGGTAATCACGCGAACCTGGGAAATGGAACCTCTGTGTCACGGGCGTTGGCGGGGAAACGCGACCGATATTGCAGACGATGCGGGAGGAAGAGGAGGAAGTGGAAGGGGGAATAAATAGAAGCTGGATCGATTGCATCCGTTCTTTAGAATCGGGGTCAGTGGCACTGCAAGTGCAAGATTCGATTTGCGCAGTTCTCGAGGTAGAACGAATGCTTAAAATGGACGAAGAGTTGCACTTTCTTATGTGTTCACTTACTTTCATTTTTCTTCTTGTACGTCTTGGGTACAAGGCCCCCAAAAGTAAACCTGACTTACACATAGTAGACCTTGGTAACTGTAGGTCACCGAGGCTCTGGCGCCTGGACCTACGGCCAGTACAATCCTCTTTAGGGCTGTGTTTCGTCCTTGTATGTGCTGATGTGAGTGTCTCCGTACAGCCTCAGCTTTGAACGTAATAATAACAACTCGTGGTGCAACAAACCTTGAGGGCCAGGGCCTAACTACCAACTGCCGGCCTCACTCCCACGTGCCTCAGAAGAGGTGGGAGATCAATCAATTTGTTACTGGGTGACGTGTGGTCAGCACGACGAACCCCAATCGTTGTCGTAGGTTTTCCATGCCCGGAATACGCTCTCCAATTTGCTCATGGTGGTGGGGTGGCCACTGGTCACATACACTGGCCGAATTCTCAGAAGAGAAGTTGTTACGCTTCCGTCACGAGACTCGAACTAGATCGCGTCCCGTATCCAGAGCCCAAAGCCTGGCGCCTTAGAGCGCACGGCCACGGTGCGGGACCAGCTTTGATTGTAGGTAAGGATATTTTAGTCCTTAGTGTTACAAGCAGTATTTGTTTCTTTTTTTGTGATTGTGTATGATTTTGTATGCTTGGGTTTCTTCCATGGTTCTGTGTAGTTAAAGAGAGCCAATAAGGTTTGAACTTTCAGCCCTCCACCATGCGACGCGGGAGGAAGTATAAATATGGCTTCTGACAGAGGACAGAGAGAGTGTGTTTAGGAACTGGATAGCAGAAGGGAGAGCGATCTGCGGGCTCCAGTGGCCTCCTTGAGAAAAGCATCCCGAGGCAGTTCTGCCGATGCTTAGCTTCCACTTGGCAGTTCTGCCGTGGGGCTCAAGTTAGATGAATGTAAATAATGTAAATTAGAGAATTATTGGAAGAATCCGAGCCTTGTTTTGTTGAATTGTAAATAAATGTATAAAGTCCATTTCTGCGAGTTTTCAGCAATCACCCTGCAACATTAATTCAGTAAGTTCTTGCCTGTGATTGATTCTTTGGTTCCGAGCGCTCTGGTGAGGAACGGGATGGGAACCCAGGACTAACGAGCCTATTTAGTTGTTTATTGGGGTTTTCCTGCCAGAAGCGGCCCAGTAAGGGTGGAGTGTTGCGGAACATTAGACAGTGTTCATTTGAGTTATGGTAAGGGGCTACTCCCCGTATAATGAGACGGGTGCACATACTCTAAGTGCTGACGCACTCAATATTTTTAATTCACTCAATCGATCTTCTTTACGTCGCTTTTTCTGTTTATACTAATCGCAACGATGATGATGAATACATGATTGAATTGATTGGGTTGGTTCTTTTCACTTCGTGTTTCTGCCACCTTGGCGAAGATGAGGATGAATGGTGATAAGATGAGAAGGACGAAGAGACAATCACCAACATACAGGGACGACACAACACGAACTCAACAGAGTTTTGTACTGGCTGGGAGTTCAGACGCCAAAGCCTCGCTAGTGATGAACATATGAAATTGATGAAGGGACATTCAAAACGCAAAACTCTTCCACACTACGCTGCGACGCCAAGGGTCCCGAGTTCGAATCTCGCTCGGGCTTGGTTGTTTGTGAATGTCCATTCATCAATTTCATCACTCGTCCCCATCTTCGCAAATTAGCCAAGAGGCACAAAACGCGAAGTAAAATAAACTAAATCAATCAATCGTCCACACTATATGGTTCGGGTACGAGAGTGTCTCCTCAACGATCGATCATCCATCATCTTTACGATTAGCTTAGAAGGGCAGAAAAGCGTCATAGAATAAGAAAAATACCAAACTACTCGAGAGTTTTAACAGCTACAGAGGCATATGATGCGTGTAAAATATATGTAAAAAGGGTAACTTTTTGCCGTGCGTATTCAAACCGATCAGTTAATGCGGGAAACAGCCGTATTAATGCTGTTTAGAAGTTGGATATGTGGTCACATCCTAATCGAGATAGCATCTGCAGTTTTGAGTGGGTTCAGAACAACTCAAATGGAGCCCAACCGTAAATGTGATATGGTACATACAGAGGCATGCCCACGTGGAAGTCATAAACCCTCCTCTTTCCTTCGGCTCAGCATTCCTAAAACAAACAAAGAAACATCAAATTTAGAGAAAAGTGGTAAAATATATGGCTGGCTACTAAAAAAAAGAAGAAATAAGCCCTCATCCCTGTAAAAAATTTGAGCATGCTACTGCTTATATAATTTTTCTTCTATTTATGGAACCTATAAAAAATTAACTGATACCAAAGTAATCCTAACGAAGCACTTGCTCTTCTATTGCTGGAGCCTGGAAGAAAGTGTTTAATAAGAAAGTAACATGTCTTACCATATGTATTTTATTTAAATATTGCTGCGAATTATGAATATATTAACAAGGTACTACATTTGTTATTGTTTTTTTTCCAGAACTTATTAGACTCTACGTGAGTTAATATAAATTAAAAAGTCTTCTAGATTTCATTACCTTCAGTGATTTTAAAATTTCTTTCTTCTGCTGCCATCTGTTGTAATTCCGGTAACTCTTCTCTCTGGTTTGTCAAATATTCGTCACAAATATCTTGCCATGCTGATGTCTTTCCATCCGGTGCATGGCTGCGAGTAAGCGGCGCACATTTTGGCTTGCTCTGATTGGCTGCTGTGTTTCTAATTGCTGAACCAATTTTTAGAAGGCAGTAGTGGTTATATGGCGATAACACCGGCCGCTATGCTTTCCAAGATGCATTAGCTGACCTGAGTGGTTATCACAGCGCGCTATGACGTCAGGGGTGCTAGATTCGAATCCCCGGCTTAGGCATGGCTGTTTTATGTGAGTGTCCCTTCATCAATTTCATCTTATCATCACTCATTCTCATGGTCGAATTATCAAAAAATGGGAGAAAAGCGACTCTAAATAACAAAAGTGAAATCAAATCGAAGATGCACTACTCTCGCTTCATAAAGCAATGAGAGCACATTCACGGCACATTCTGGTGCCATATGTGCAGCTCTAACATCTTGCGTGGATACCAGTTTCCTGCACGCGCATTGACAGAAGCAACTGGTTGTTTTTATGAAAATCGCTATTCTTATCTTCCGTCACCCTGTTTTCCCCTTGACCCAGGATTCGACAGAAACCTTGCATTCTGCTGTTTTTTTCCTCTTCTATTTTTTTCCAAAAAAAGAAGGGACGAGAGGACTGAAAAACATCGGCGGGGACGCCGTCCTGCGACCGCCTACACAGTTTTAAGTTTGCCGACGCAAAATTATTCGTTGCCATGGCGACCGCGAACGCACATAGACTTTCCCTCCCTCCTCTCTTTCTCTAGCCTAGCGTCGATGAAATGCCAAGGGGTGGTCGACCTAGCTTCAAGGCCACTCAACCAAGGATCGTTGCGAAGAAGGGATGGCGAGGGAAGGGGGAGATGGAGCGGAGATCGCCGATTGGTTAACGAGAGACTTTCTTGGAACCAGCATGCCGGAAACCTAGGGAAACCAATAGACCCTTTGTCCCTTATGAAAGACCCCGTGCAAAGAAATGTGAAGGACGTGTCTTTACTGCTTGCATAAAGCATCTTTGCTCCAAAAGGGAAACGAGACAGATTTATCTCTTTTTCTTGCCTTCCTCCTGTTTGGCTTTCTTCTTTTTTTCTGGATCTTCCGTTCCCTTTGTTTCTCCGTTAACCGCCAGCGTGTCTTCTGCGAAGCGGGAGATTTTGAGAAGAATCTCTGCAGATTTTTCAAACTTAATGGTGCACGGAAAAGGAGATAACGGAGCATGGAAGCTTTCTTCTTAGATGACGTAATGATGCGAGAACCGCCAATAAGCGAGAAGCTCTTTCTCATTAATATATCGTGACACGTGGATTGAAGTTGCTGCATTTTTTCTCCGCAGCTTCTGACAAATTCCTCTAAGAGGATGTATGTAACAAGACTGTGTTCTTGTACCCACTTTCCGTCAATTTCTCCATATTTACTCCTGCGTTTTCTCGATCGAAATTTGATGTGTTGAAAATGTAAATATAGAATTTTTACAGCAGAAAGAGCTACATGGTTTAGTTGGTAGGGCGTTTGATTTTCACTCGTGTGATTTTAGGTCGGAATTTTTCCGGCCATGTCACCACATAAAGCGGCTCTGAGGCTCACCAGCCTCAAATCAATGAGTACCTGGGGGCAACCTTGGGATGTAAAGGCGACCGGAGCGTGGTGCTGATGAGGCCATACCTCATCCCCTAAATGTGCCTTGATGGCACGGTGCTATATTCACGGTGAACTTTACTTTACCTGGAAAGAACTGCAGGGCATAAAAATCAGTGATTGATAATGATATTTCTAGCTCCCGAATAGCTAAATGTTTAACGCTCTCACCTTTGGAGCGAGAGATGCCCGGTTCGATCCCCAGTAGAAACTCTATATTTCGATGTTGACTCAGCATCGTAAGGTAAATTGGTAAGCTACTTGAAAACAATAGAGAGGGCCAGTCTCGGAAATTGAGACAGCGGCGATGGGACTCGACGTGCTGCCAGTGTCACCCAATGAATAGGGATGTCGTAATGGTGTTGGGAGTTTTGAGCTTGACTTAGTAACTATATTACTATCAAAGTTGACATAACATTTGATATAATCAACTGAAAGAAAATCCAAATCGGCAGCGCTATTTCCCTCAAAATCTATTCTATTTACTTATTTCACTAATTAATAATTCTTTTGCACATTTTCTTTGTTCTTAAAGGTCCTCTTATTTTATTTATAAGTATAAAAATGTTCCAAAACCTTCAAAAGCCTAAAACATTGACGTTCGTCGTGAATATTGGAAATTAATTTTCAAACTGTATGTCTTCCAATACATCTGTTCACCACATTTATCTTGATTTTTAACATTTGGGTATGTTTCATTATCTTAAATGTGAAATTTGTACTTTTTACAAGCAAGAAAATATTAGGAAACAACTGAGACTAACGAATAAATAACTATTCTAAGAATTAAATCTAAATATACAAATGTTTTATCATAGAAATGTATTCACAAATTTAGCGAAATTAATAACATTCTCTGGAGTTTTGTTTGTAAGGATTGAGGTAAGGTGCCGGTGAGTAAATTGTCAATTTGAATCGCTTAAGAAAAAGGCACGAACATTTACTCTATAACCTCCATTATTGGGGTTTTCCACAGATAGTAGTCAAATGAAACAGAATCTTTTATAAGGTAGAACTTTATTTATTATTTGCTTTTTATGTATTGAACTTCTTTCGTTATTGCCCGAGAAGGCCAGAGCGTGCGCAACCGTGTCGTGTTTTTCCTAGATGTTCTGCTAACCCGCTGACCTACATTGTGCTGTGGGTTGCATACGACGCAGGATCTTAACTCTTGAGAAGTGGGCAAACGCAGTGCTGAGAAAGGCTGATGACAAAGCTCTATCGTGGAATCGGTAGAATGTCACTTAGAAAAAATGAAAACTGGAAAAAGACGAAAGGAAAAATAGTTCAAACCTAATTTTAATACTACAATCCGGCCAAGACTGCTTCTTGTAAATTTATTTTTGTGTTGGTTCTGTTTCTAGCTCCTTAGAGTTTAATCGCGGCAATGAGGATAATTGGATGAAATGGATTAAAGAAACACAACAGTAGTGGGATCGTGAGTTGAACACCTATTGTTCTAGGCCACTCATGACTTCATGTAATATAGTGGTAACGTTGTCGCCTTGTATTCAAGGGGTCCCGGGTTCGATACCCAGTGGAGGCACACAGTGGTTCGGGTCCCACTCTCTAGGTCCATTCCCGATAGTATATTTGCGCATAAAGTTGACTTAATGTTATACAACTGTATGCTATCGTTTTGGAAAATTAAATATCTTGTGTCAACATACTTGGTTATATCCAGAGAACTACTAGAGAAGTAAAGATAGAATTAGATGAATGTAACTGGAAACTAATTAAGTTGTTGTGAGAAATTACAGCGGTTGGATCGTTTCTCCTTCCACAAGAACCAACGACATCGAACGATTGTCGATAAGATGACCGAGGAAAGCTTCAAACTGTGGGGAATACTGGTATGTTATATTTAGTGCAGGTCTGCTTTTTCTTATCGCCTATTTCTTACTCACGTCGGGCAATTGAACGGTAGAAATGCGCAGCAGTAATATATCGTAACATATTTCAGGAATAGATTCTCTTTATAGTTTGCTTCAGAGTTATTGCATTCTTAAATTGCTTCGAAAACCTCTTCTCTGGAATCCAGAGAATTCGTAGAAGTAGACGGAGTTATATTACGTTACGCAACGCCTGTTCTCAGGAATCGGCTTGTTGCAACCTGAGAACCAGAAAAGATAATAGACCGCAGGTTGATGCCCGGCCGAGGCACGCCCTCAAGGTCAATTTCTGGAAATCGCGATCCGACTGAAAACAAATCATTAACTGCGTCGTATACGTATGTCCACCACTTCGTCGCCCTCGGAGCTTACGTCGCATGACTCGAACACGCCATTTCCATCTAAGCAGAAATCGTCGACCCTCAAGGAGGAGTTAGGTGGCAGATACGCAGCGCCATTCCGTCTGTCCGTCCGCCCGCGACACGTGACGAGATCTCTCCGTTCTGATAGTAGGGCCAATAAAAGTGTAAGGAATTCCCTTCGTCCTGTCCTCATGCGATGTCAGCGGGGCTGCAATTTACACAGATGTGTTTGTTTGACTTGTCGCATATATATATATATTACCGGCTACACCGTGCTGAGGTGGGAAAACGTCCGCTATGGGACCAATTTGCTGCAAGGAAACTAACCACGACTGAACTACTGTTTTAAATACTACAAGAGGCGTTCAAGTCAAACCGGGACTTTTGGGTTTGTGAAATAAAAGAACGAATTTCAAGCAATGGAAACTGCATTTATTTTTCGACATTTTCCCCTGCTGCATTTATACACTTATCCCAGCGTTTAACTAATGCCGGGAAAGCTTCGGCATAGAAAGATTTGTCAGTACGCCTGAACCATCCAAGAACAGTCTGCTTCACTTCGTCATCAGTGCTGAAATGCTCACCTCCTGGGAACTCTTTTAGGGGTCCAAACAGGTGGAAATCACTCGGAGAGAGGTCTGGGATGTAAGGCGGTGTGGCAATAACTCCCTGCTGAGGAGTTGCTGTAATGTGCACGTAGTGCCGTGAGCAGTATGAGGTAGTGCGTTGTCCTGGAGAAACAGAAAGACCTTCGTAATCAAACCAGGCCTTTTTTTTCCGCAGATGCGTATGCACATCACTCAGAACGCGACAGTAATATTTAGTGTTGATAGTAGCACCACGGACGGGGTAGAAAATTCAAATGAATAATGTCACGTTTGTCCTAGAAACACTTGCTATCACTTTACCTGCAGCCGCAATTGCTTGCCTACATCTGGAGCGAAGTGATGTACACAGGCTTCACCACATGTAATGATGTGATCCAGAAAATCTTGGCATTCCTTTTCAAGACGCTCCTTCAACTCTTCTGTGCCGATAAAAGGCGGAGACCTGTCTTCGTCTCCAGCGTACAAATGTTCTTGAATGATTTATTCACCGTTCCCACAAAAATTCGTCTCTTGTGCAATTTCACGAGAAGTCGTGCGTCCAGTATCCACGCTGAATGTTTGCAGGGATGACTGCTATGGACTGGGAATCACCACGATGGGGAACGTCACTGACGGCCATCTTTGAATCGTTTAGAGCATTCAAATGTCTCACTGCGGCTGAGCGTCTCATCATCACTCTGAGCGTGAAGTCTTCTGTAGATCTCAGCGGATTTTACGCCTTCGTTCACAAGAAACTTCATCACCGAACGCTGTTCCATGCACGGACCACCATTGTTGTCTGCCATCTTGATTAACGGTTAGACTTGCCCGACATGTGCGCCGCCTATCAGTAATAGGACACACTAGCCACTTACTACTGCGTGCAGTACCGCATGCCAACCCCCACTGCTCATTGGGTTCCTTTATATAGACGATTCGAAAACAGACCAGTAAACTGGAATTTACAATCCTCTACAGGTTTGAAGGGACAATATTTTAAAATTAACCTCCTTCACAGTCAGTATAGCCAAACTTTACATTGGTAACTGCGCATAGAAAAGTATTACTAGAGGAGAAGGTCTAAATATAAGCTAAGGTTTAAATATGGGTTTTGGAGTTATCAGCGCTATCGGGTACTGCAGCCTGGCAGAGGCTATTGGAACTGGTTATCTGTCAAGGAAAAAGGTTGCGGCGCCAATTCGCAAGAGAAAGTGGTGGTTAGTTTCGGCCTTGGACGCTGTTATAGAATTGCAACCTCCGAAAACTTTTTGCAGATATGTTTTAACTCAGCGTTTTCTGAATTCTCATCTGCTTTGTATAGGTTATGATATTAGCGGTACATAAAACAAATGTGGGCTTTTATAATGCCATGATTTGTTTGTGAAATATGTACCACAGAGAGCGAAAATAAATTGAAGAAGAAAAAGAGCGTGATGGTCTAAATATGGGCTATGACATGAGGTCTAATGTTGAAATCACATTTTCAACAAATATTTGGATATTTTCTTAATTTCGATTTTTCCCATTCCGCGTGATTTTCAAAATAACAGATTATTCATAAATATGAAATTTATAATGTTTTAGCAATAATTGACTGTTTTTTTAGATTTTAATTGCTTTTTGTGATATTGCCACTAGTAGTCCATATTTAGACCACAATTTTGAAATACATCAGTTTACATTTTTTTTGGAAATTGCTTTTTTTTTTTTTTAAAGAAAAATGAAATTCTATACATTAGCATGCTATTACATTTAAGTATATATTTCATAGATATTCATTTTAAAGACAGGTGCTCGTTGTATTAATTTTTTCCTCCGAAAATGACAACATAAAAAGGGGGGCCCATATTTAGACCTTTTCCTCTATCACTAAACAAATAATAATAATAATAATAATAATAATAATAATAATAATAATAATAATATTGAATATACACAAAAACATTTAAAGAAAAAAGACGATTATGTAGAGATTCTATCATTACAGTTATATACTATAACATTAACGTATTTACGCCGGCCCCCGTGGCAGACTGGTTAGCACATCGCGCTACGACGAGGGGTCCTGGGTTCGAATCCCGGTGTGGGCATGGATATTTGTGAGTGTCCATTTATCAATTTCATCACGTCATCACTCATCCCCATCTTCGTAAATTAGCCAAAAGTGGAACAAAAGGTGAAGTAAAATAAAACAAATCAATCACTTAACGTATTTACGGTTAAATTTCTGTCACTCAGCTCACCAAAATGGATAGCGGCTTTGCAGGTCCAAATTGGTTGTAGAGATAAAAGTGCCGGGTTGGAAGTCAGGATTGGGCATGGAGTTCTTTGAGTGAGTGTCCCTTCATCAATTACATCCTATCATTCAGCCTCATCATCACTATTAGCCAAAAGTGTCGGAAAAGAGACGCTGAATACAAAAATCAAACATATCTAAGAGAGCGCTCTTAAGGGATGTAAGGGGATGAAATACAAATACGGCATTGCTCCTTGGGGGCGGGGAGGTCCTGAAAGTAGACAGGAGATTGTGAAATGATGAGGGTCCTTGTATTATATCGTGTGGCCTGTTTATTAGTCTGGCTACTGTGAAGTGATAGGGTCCTTGTTACGTATTGTGTTTTTTCTAGTGTATTCAACCGCAAAGTGTGTTGTGGCTCAGCAAATGTTTTCTACTGCATAGCGTGTATTTGTTTATGATTCATGCGTTAACTCGATCGGCACGTGAAGTTAAAAGGCGATTGAAACAAGATTCCCGGGTGTAAAAGTTCAATGTCGTAAATAAATCACTCTTTAAGCTAGTTACGGAGACTTGAGCGCTTGATTCACGGACAGTCTACAGTGCCAACATACGGCCGCGAGCGCCTCGCTTGCCGATAGCGTAAACACTGACGCGGCGGTCTACACTTCAATGGTTGGGTGCATTAGTACCGGTAACCGAAGGGAAAAAATCAACAGAAAACATATTCGTTGAAGAAGGAAGTGTTGTGAACAGACACATATTTAGGGAATGAGACAAGTAGGAAGCTAGAAAAAATATGTAGTGCGTATAGACTCGGCTCGTACGTAGAAGGTTCTACAAAAAAAAAATATAGAATGCTATACGCCTAATCATATTTGTGCTTAACGCTTAAACTTCGCAGGTAATTTTTTAGATAAATAATTGTTATTTATCTCTGTTCATGATACCTCAATAGGCAAAGGAAGAAGAAAAGACACGAAATGGAAATCACGGAAACGGTGATCACGACGTTATATTGCCCAACGTCATCCGGTGAAGCTATCGTGGCCCGAGACGGAGCGGCACGTCATTTTCGACGTTGCTGAAATATCCATTTCCCCCGCCCGCACAGTGATGTGACACAACAGTCGACAGCTTGTGCCAGCTAGTGACTTCAGCGCCTGTTGCGGATGTTGCAGAAACTAAGTGTCGGCGGGGAGGGGAAGGGAGGAGAATTATGTCAAGGTATTCGGTACTGCCGCCTGACCTAAATCTGTGTTCGGCGAGATCTATGCGTCACAACGTGGCCTAGTTGATACATGATTCTCGGTACTGTCAGGTTTTTTTTTAACATATTTTTTCTCTCTCCCGCTGGTGGAGATAGCAGGTATTAAGAGATCCCGTTTTGTTAGCATCTTGATTGCTGAAGAGTCCGTACTTTTCCATTCGTTGTTTCTGGCTACACTGACCACTTTCGCTTTCAGTATTTACTTGCACTTCTTTCTTCAATTTATTTTTCCGTTAGTCACGTGACAATTTTCTTCCTGGATTTATCATAATTTATATCACTTCTTGTTCCTTCAGAATCTTAATAAACTCTCCCGTCCTTCTTTCGTATTGAGCTGTGTATTCCCGTATGGCGGACTTGTTGCTGTTATTGCCTCTGATACGAAAGGTCCTGGATTCGATTCTCAGAGTCCGAAATTTCGGTGCTGACCCAGCATCCCACAGAGCACACAAATATCCGGATCATATCTAATGGATATCTTCTGGATATGCAGAAGATATCGAGGACTGTCCAGTAAACATCCGTATATCTGTCTAGGTGATATTCGTAGAATATCCAGGAAGGATAGATTTTGAACATTCTGTGGATCATTTTTGGACATGTTTTGGACATTCTACGGATGACTTTTGGATATGTTTCGGACATCAGAGCGACTTGGTTCACGTAAACGGGACGTTACATGGATGATGTTATTTGATTGTGGATAAGGATATATTCTTGACTTGAATTGGACCTAACCTAGATTTTATCTTGATACTTTTCACACAAAATTTGGATTCTTACCGAGACTCTTCTCGGTCTCGTTCGAGACTTTGGTACGGTGATGGAAAAATAACTAACAAAATTCACTTTCTTATGCAACTTCTTCAGACATACCTAGCGGAACCCGATTATTTATAGATAGGTCATATACAGGATGTCTACAAAAGTTCTGACACGTTGGAAAAATACAATTTTAACGGTAGAAATTGTGAATTTTACGGCAGCTTCTAAGATTGTCGAGTTGAATTTTACAGAGTGCTTGTATCAAATAACACAAGTTTACAGTAACTCACATTGAACAGCCCTCTTAAGAAACAACAGCCTCTTTCTTGTACTCGTCTTTTCCTTGTTGCCAGTATCCAGGCCATGATTTCATAATCAATTGTTTGAGAAATATGAACGTGTGATATAGGTTTCCCTTGTCGCTATGGTCCACATAGAAAAATGCCTCTTGCAGATTTTCTTTCAATACCTTCATACCTTCTTATTACCTTATCTTCTCCTGCCATGTTTTTTTTTCACTTGACTTCATGAATTATTTTGATAATTATCATTTTTCAATCCTAAACCATCGTGTTCTACCATTCCTTAATCTCTGCCATTATAATTGTACTCGCATGTAGCTCACAAATCAATGTTACTTCACAGTCTCCAATCTTTATTTTACGAATGAGTGCTGAATAATCCTTCTTAACATCTTTCCTGCGCTGTTATTAGTAACCTTTTACATCAAGACCCATATTATATTTATAGTGCTGATTTACAGATGTCACCTATTTACAACACTTTTCTACTCATTCAAACAAAAGGAAAATACAACACACATAATTTAAAACAATATTGAAAAATTCAAATTAAGATTATGCAAGAAATGATAAAATAAATAAAAATAAAATAAAATACTTGATTATAAACAACACTACTGATATACGTACAAGAGCATCTTCGAGTGGAATTTTATAAAACTATTAAATGATGCTAGAACTAACTTTTTTCTGTTGTTTTGCTACATATCGCTATTATATTGGTCTAATATTGCTACTGTTAGGTCCAGAAATCCTTAATCGCAATTTATAAAGATTAGAATTACATTATATGTTAAAGAACAATATGATATCAACAAATTATATTTTCATGTCCATATTTCTGTTTGATAATTTCATCTTACGTTTTATGTGTGTGTGTGTGTGTGTGTGTGTGTGTGTGTATGTAGTATGGCTTAATTTGATACACATAGCAGTTCTTACAATATGTTTATCATCATTTAGCACTCGCTCTCTCTTCATTCTTTATTTATTTCTTATAGTAATTTTTAATCACATCAGACCCTTGTCACGTGGTGTTAGTGGGTGTTATATCCATATCAGGAGACATGACAATTGCGGCAACTTTTTTTAAAATTATGTTCTATTTGTCCGCCGCAATTCACATGCATTAGAAATACTAGTTGTTAAATTAACCGTGAAATCAACCAAAAACCCGGAGGAGGCAAATGACATAGTGATGCGGATCCCACTTTAAACTGTAGGTCCGGTCCCGATTAGCCTTTCTGTGCATAAACCAGGCAGGGGCCAGGGGGGCTGAGACCTCCGGATCTTCCGTCAGCCCTCCCCCCCCCCTGACAATGCTGTCAGTCCCCTTGACATTAGGTAAAACTATTTTGTGTAATTTGTTTGCAGTGAAGAGTGAAAATGTAGACAGAAGATATTATTTTGCTCACAACTTTGTGAAGGATAATCTTGTTTATAAGAAGTCTAAATAGCGACAATTATTTAGAATATTCTCTTCTCTAGACTTTAGAAAGTGCCTTCATAATGGAGCTTCTTTATCTGTGCCTTCGCTGCCCCTGTTGCGACTTGCGACCCCCCGTTTAGACAGAAACCTGTAACTTTGACACGTCATCATGCAAATCCCCTCAGTATCTGCGTCAAAGGTCAACATAGAACGAAGGGGAGTTTTATTGTTTTGACCCGGGGGTGGAATGTAGGCTAGGCACTATGATTGAATACTGTCATTTTTTCTTGTGTGATATAAATATCTGTATCATCAAAAGTAGTATGGAGAGTGTAGTAAGTAAGGGATGATTTCAGTAGCAGTCAATTGACACTTCAAGCGATATTTTAAAAGATGTAGAAAAAATGTAGTATTTGTATGGTGTTTCTAAAATGACCCCCTGCTCCCCCGCTTCACACACACACACACACACACACACATATTATTTACCTTTATTTAACACTGTCAAACTTTTGAAAAATGGACTTGGTTTACAAAGCCCCCCCATATAACTTGTGAACCCCCTCCCCCCATGGAGATCAATTCTAGCTATGGGCCTGGATAAATTGGACTTGAAACAGCAATTAAAATTCAGATTCAACCAAAAACCTTCTGTCGCTTGTCTTGAAACAATATTTTAACTTTTTTTACGGCACACACTCTATTTCCTTGTCTCTTTCCGAGAATTTGTAGCATCGAGAAATCTCAGGAGGTTATTTCGACGTTATTGGATGTGTCGCTGATTCTTTCGACCTTCTTAACTTCGGCGTCTACGCCTTCTTCCCTCCCGCTTCCTCCCCTCCTGGAAACATTGTATCAAGATCTTTTCTCCCGGTCCGTTGCTATCTTTGAACGGCGTCTCTTATTTTATCTTGTCACACGTAGCACGACCTCGTAGCTGCTTCCTAAGCCCAGCTCGATTTCTCTGCAAGACTTGTTGCAGCGGAAATAACATTTCTGCTCCAGACAATTCTTGTATCGCGTTGGTAGCGTCCTTATAATTGGGTGACAGAGATTCGCTCTTTTTATTTTTCCCTTCCGTTACTTTACGCCAAGCATTTGCAGCGGTACCTTAATCGAGATGAAGTTTGAGCGTGAAAAATGTTTCCCGGCTTGCAGTTACCTCTCATAAATATTAATCAAAAAGGAGAGGGGAATGATTGTCAAGAATAATAATTAAAGCTGAATTTCAGGATAAGGTAATTTGAAGGATATTTAGTCCAGGTACGGTTCTTGGAGTGGGCTCATTTCACTGGTTCAGCTGACACATAAACGACTACAGGTTCACCTTCACTTAACCTGTTCATATTAATTGAATTACAAGTAAGAAACTTTCGTCCAGATCCGGATCAATATATGTACAATGTTTATGGCCTCCCCGATGGCATAGTGGTAACGTCGTCGCCTTGTAATCAAGGGTTCCTGGGTTCGTTACCCAGTGGAGGTTCATAATGGTTCGGATTGTACTTTAAACTGTAAAAGTCCCGATTAGCCTGTGTGTGCATAAAGTGGACTTAAAACAGCAACTCAACAACAACATAGGCTACATGTTTTTTGAAGTCCATTTTATTAACAGATAGGCTAATTGGGAATGGACCTACAGTTTAAAGTGGGATCCGATCCACTATTTGCCTCTATCGGGCATAGAATCCTTTATTACAAAGAGACGAAATTACCGCTGCGACATCGGCGAGACCCATATATTGTGTGTGTGTGTGTGTGTGTGTGTGTGTGTGTGTGTGTGTGTGTGTGTGTGTGTGTGTGTGTGTGAGCGCCTAGGTACAGCTATTTGCCTCCTCCGTTGCAATGGTTATCACAGCGCGCTACGACGTCAGGGGCCCTGGGTTCGAATCCGGAACTGAGTGCCTTTGTGAGTGTCCCTTCATCTATTTCATCATATTATCACCCATCCTCAACTTCGCGATTAGCCAAAAGTGGAAGCAAAGCGAAGTAAAATTAACCAAATTAAAAAATTAATAATTAAAAAAGGTATAGCTACCCCCGGACATTGCTACATACCGTGAATGGGGGTAGTGTCCCAGGCATTCCCAATCTCGGCCATTTGTGGAGGTGATGTGATCGATCTCAAGATTGGAGAATCTTCTCTGAAACAGGTGGACGAAAGACTCCAAGTTGTTGCTTGAAGAAAAGGATTTCAAAAATCCAATGAAGTTTCGTCAATTCGCCAAATCCCTTGGGCCCCATCGCACTATAAATACCCAATAATCGATCGGAAGAATCTGTGAAAATTCCTGCGGTGTTCGAGTGAGGCGTCTGGCTCACGGAGGCTCGAGTCAACACGCTTTCTTTCCTGGCATCGCGTTTTTCCAGGTCATTTGCCCTCGTTTCTACGTTGTTAGAAATTTCTTTAACGTTTCGCGACCTTGTCTCGACCTAATATCATTCCTTCCCATTCTTTCTATCTTTTCAGAGAACTTTGGGGGGGGGGGGGGGTCCTGTGGATCAGACATAGCGTTAGGATGGTGTAAATACGTATTGCGTGTAGTTGCTGTTCAGTTCTGCTAATCAGAACTAAACGTAAGATTCTGCAAAGATAGATGTTCCTACCAGTATTGAACCCAAGACCTCTTGCTTAATATGAGTTTAGAGAGTATGATATGAAGAAGGTAGTATTGAAGTACAGGGTGGCTCAATAAGTCACTTAACACCCTCAGTACAAGGCCACTGCAGCATGGAATTTGAAATTGGCGATGACCAATCGTTATCTGGCCAAGGGGGAACCACATTGACGCAACCCACACGGTCGGCGGCCATCTTGATGTACGCCATCTTGAATTCAACTTCAGAATTTTAAATGGGAAGGGGGTCGTGCGATATATCAAAATGGGCTAGAATTTCACGAGAAATGCAATGGTGAAGGTTTTTTCGACGTATCTTTAACCAGTAAAAAGTTATGACTGAATTCTTTTACCAATTTGTTCCTTTTCGAGGTGTTAGAAAAATGCCTTAAAATTTGTTTAGCGCTTCGGTAATGCATCGAGATCAAAGTGACGTATATGGAGAGACGTTCGCATGCCATTGCACATTATTTTAATCGGATACATCCATGAAGAGCTGTGCATTATGAATGGTTGTCGCAAACAATTTACAATGTGACGCTTCCATTGAATTAAAAGTCCTTCACAGTGACAAGGCTAATGTTTATGTTTATAAGGAAGTTCATAAACAGAATATTCGATGATTTTTATCTGATAACCCATTTTCGACAGATCAAAGCTGAATGGTTAGTGTTGGTAAGTTAATGGTGTGGCGTGCTGTGTGGAACACGATTGGTTAGTCAATTTTCCATCAACGGAATTTTAAATGCTTAGGGCTACTTGGATTTGTTAAATAAACAGGTTTTTTCATCCTTGCTTATGGAAGAAGGTACTTTTTACAGAGTTTTTTCAATAGGGAAGAACACCAGAACACTTATGGGAACGTTATGAACCCGTTTTTGTCCAAAGTTAGTTATCAGATAAAAATCATCTAATATTCTGTTTATGAACTTCCTTATGAACATAAACATTAGCCTTGTCACTGTGAAGGACTTTTAATTCAATGGAAGCGTCACACTGTAAATTGTTCGCGACAACCATTCATAATGCGCAGCTCTTCATGGATGTATCAGATTAAAATAATGTGCAATTGCATGTGAACTTCTCACTCTAGACGTTACTATGATCTCGATGTGTTACCGATGGGCTAAACAAATTTGAAGGCAGTTTTCTAATACCTCGAAAAGGAGAAAATTGGTACAATAATTCAGTCATAACTTTTTACTGGTTAAAGATACGTCGAAAAAACCTTCACCATTGCATTTCTCGTGAAATTCTAGCCCATTTTGATATATCGCACGACCCCCTTCCCATTTAAAATTCTGAAGTTGAATTCAAGATGGCGGACATCAAGATGGCCGCCGACCGTGTGGGTTGCGTCAATGTGGTTCCCCCTTGGTCAGATAACGATTGGTCATCGCCAATTTCAAATTCCATGCCGCAGTGGCCTTGTACTGAGGGTGTTAAGTGACTTATTGAGCCACCCTGTATAATGATTGGCATCGTTTTCTCGCTTTGATTTAATTTAATTTATTTTACTTTGCTTTTCTGCCACTTTTGGGTAATCGCGAAGATGAGGATGAATGATTATACGATGAATTCATGAAAGGACAATCACAAAAAAACATGGGTAAAACAACACGAGCGCCATAGAGGATTATACTGGTTGTGAGGCTAGACGCCTGAGCCTCGCTAGTCTGTACCTAGTCATATCATAAATTCTGTTACAAAGTTTAGACAGAGATGGCAACACTGGTTGGCAAGGTAACCCCGCAATGTTGGATCAAACAACAACCAGTATCGTTGTGTGTTTGGCTGTGATAGCGGAAAGGTGAATTTCACTGCAAGTCGAATGGAGTGGGGTGTATACGAGAACCGCGTGGCAGTAATTGCACTGCACAAAGTTGGCAAATCACCATCGGACATTTCAACAGCCTGAAAGATCTGAATGTCAGCAGGATGTTCGTGCATCGGACCATCAACAGATACTGTGACACAGGGACAATTGAGGACCGCCCCAGGAAAGGTAGACATCGCAGCGTGAGGATCCAGAAGCTCGGGAAAGCAGTGGCGGCGCAGATTCGACGAAATCCTGTCAGAAAACAAGCAGTGATGGCTCGAGAGCTGAACATTTCGAAAATGTCGATGTCGCGTGTGCTCCGAAGTGACCTAAGACTCCGCGCTTATCGGCGAAGTACTGGTCACTTCCTCCCTCCACAGCTTAAGGTCCAGAGAGAGCAGAAAACAAAAAGACTCCTTCAGCGTTACGCAAAAGGTGGCCACAGGAGGATCCTTTTCACGGACGAAAAAATCTTCACGATTGAAGAGTCTTACAATCGTCAAAACGACCGTGTTTGTGCCTCGACATCCCAGGAAGCTAGTAAAAACACGCCACGGATCCTCAGAAGCCATCATGCTGCCTCAGTGATGGTTCGGTGGGGGGTTTCGTACGATGGCACAACTGACCTCCACTTCTGTGAACATGGTGTGAAAAATTCTGCAAAAGTGTACCAAGCGACAGTGTTGGAGCCACTTCCGAAATCGTTGACCCGCACCATGTTCAACAATGAGCCGTGGAGCTTCCAGCAGGACTCAGCACCGACCCACAAGGCAAAGACCACACAGGAGTGGCTTCACAGGAATGTGCCTGATTTCATTGCTCCGGCTGATTGGCCCTCCAGCAACCCCGACCTCAGCCCCTTGGACTGCAGGTTGTGGTCCGTTTTGGAGGGCATGGTCTGTAGGAAGAGGCATCCAAACCTTACAAGTCTAAAGCGATCTCTTGTGAAGGCAGTGGCGGACTTTCCCCTCGAGATCGTGCGTGTTGCGATCGATGACTGGCCTTAGAGTCTTCGGGCCTGTGTGAAGGTCAGAGACGGCCATTTTGAACAGTGATTGGTGCTCTGTGTTGGCAAGACCTGTACCTTTGTAACATCCAAATATTAATACGTACATTAGCTTTCTCATTGTGCCTGTAGTTCATTATTAACTTTGTGACAGAATTTATGATATGACTAGGTAAAACGCAGTCCATGTTGTACTACTAGCTACGTGTAAGAAAGGTTGATATTTGGGTGTCTTCACAAAGTGTCACTCCTTACACTCTCATCGTTTTCTTGCAAGAATTATTATTTAATTGTACAACGTTCCATGAAATACTATTGTATAATGAGACTTCTTTCTTGGTTAATTTGACCTGTATGGAAATTGGTGTAATGGCGGACAATTGCGATGACGGATAATTGCGATGAACACAGTAGAAGTGAAATGGCGGGTGGACAATTGCGATGGCATTTTAAATCATCTATCAAATTGAAGGGTGACTTAACATCCCGTACAATACCTCTTACAAGAGAATTAGGTGAAATTTTCGAATAGAACACTGATTCCTCTCAGTCTTTCTCCAGGCTTTAGACTGGCAAGGTAGCTTGTAAACGTACTTGCATTACAACCACACCATGCCAGTATATGCCAGAACAACATGAATTTTGTGATGCGGTCGTCCAAGCCATCTACAGGGAGGTTATTTCAGTCGTTCACCGCCAGCGTGTCGGCCGTTCGGCGGACTCTTCATGCAACAGGTCCCGGCAAATTGCGTTCAGGAAGTCCGTAACAGAAACCGCTTGTTTTGTAATGTTTCCACTTTTCACAATTACAGTTACAATTACAATTGAAATAAGCACGTACCTTGTCGCAAGGATGCTGGAAAAGGTGTCCTCCCAAATACAAATATTTCTGGCACCTTATTTCTGACAGAAAATCTTAGATTAGACATCGTTACTTTATCGTCAGTTGTCAGAAAGGGAAGACAGCATCCCGGCGCATAAAGCAAACCGAAAGCGTAAAATGATATTTAAAAGTAATAATAATGATGATCACTAACCTCCTGTGTTATAAGAGATGTTGAAAATTACCTCCTTTAACAGCAATACAACACGTTTCTTAGGTTCAAGAGATCCTGTGTATCGTAATTCCCTGACCACTTTTCTGCAAGAATTCGTTTTCACGTAATTATCGTACATAAAAACTCTCTGTTCAAGACTATATTTGTTTAACGACATAACTAATGATTGAATAACAATTAACACACAATAAAGCACTGGCCATGAGTAGCACATTACAATAACACAGTATAAGCAACACGTGTACTGATAAACGCAAACAGAAGTGAACATGAACGTACACTGACGTCTGGTAGCCGACAGTGTTGCTAACCATTTTTCGGCAATGTCCCTACAGACGTAGTCAAAATGTCCCTACAACTGACCAAATGTCCCTACGCCAAGTAAAGCGACTAAAAAAATTATCACCTCATGAGCATGCAAAACAGAAGATAAAATATATACATTTACTTACCAAATCTTTCTGCTCGGTGCTTCCACAATTAATGAAGGAGCGAATTTACATTTGCCTATCCTAACTTAACCTAACCGTACCTGGAAGCGGCCCCGGCGCCTACCCAGCGTCGAATAACATGGGTACCTGGGGGAAACCCTGGGGGGTAAAGGCGGTCAGGGGCGTGATGCTGATCACATCACCCCCACTCACGACCGGATCAAGAAAGTGTGGGGCGTTACCCTCACACCCCCTATACGCCTTCATGGCGTGGTGCTATGCACAGGGGAACACTTTACCTTTTTTTGTACCTGAATGGTTCGTGGGGCTATCCGTCAATGGTTTGTTGGGCTACCCGTTTTTCGAGCCCAAATTTTAACTATGTTTGCCTTGCCTAACCTAACTTAACCTAACCTTACCGAGAATGCTCAGTGGGGCTATTCCTGAATGGTTTTGCGGTAATTGTGATTACGAACCGATAAAAAATATTTTTTTCGTAGCACTTTAACATCATCGAAGACGCCATTTTAGTATCCTGCAATTTTATGATTGATGTAATGTTGCCAAATTTACCTGTAATCAAATCAGTTCTTCTACATCGTGATTGTCGCTGTCACATGTAAGCACGTTCTTTGGGCAATATACTGAAATGAATAAGTTTATTAATTAGCCCTCCTGCACACTCCACCTAACAATCTGTATAACATTAACAACTTTTTTACTGTTCTCTTCCGCTATTCTTACACAATCCATGCTCTCCAAGTATGAAATCAACAGTGTGGCAACGCTGTAGACAGCGTAACTAATTGTAATTTGTTCATATCAACAAATATGGCTACCATACTTGTATACGGAGAATCATTGCGAGAATTGAAATGCTTATTTTACAACTTCTACACGTTAATTAACATTTTTTCCCCCTCACCCCAACATGTTAACTTGAGATAAATCATCACGAATAATTATTTCGTGAGTATAAGACGTAGCATAGAAATTACAGAAGGGTCCGGTATTGTAAATTCTTGCCTTAATGAATAATAGGGGTGTGCGGGACAGAATTTTTTGGGTCGGGACGGGATCGGGACGGTAATTTTTTTAAATCCCGACATTCGGGACTGAAAAATTTGCAATTTCCAGACCAAGTCGGAAAATTTTCGGGACGGGAAATGTTCGAAATTTCCCGAAGCACTGGAAATCTCGAATTTTACAAGTCATTTTCACTTTAAGTGATTGTTTTTGCATTTCTAGAATAAAAACTTACAATTTTCGATAAGTTCCAGAAACTTACAAGGCAGAAAACGTCGAGAATTAACGACTTTTTAAAGTAAAGGATCCCGCACACCCCTAATGAATAACGTTGAGTCGTTTACTGTTGATTATGTTATTTGAAGTCATACATGCTGCTGCTGTGCAGAGATAGATGTTGGTTGGTGATGCTGTATTTCCTGCAGTCTTTAACAATTCTGGTCCCATTTTATTTCCCTTTTTTGTTTTTGTATCACTTAACATTGAAAATATTCTTTCCGTTTCCGCTTTAGAATGTGGCAATGTTAGCACTATTTTCGCGAGAGTGGAAATGTTTTCAAAAAGGAACTTGCCTTGAAAGTTTTTGGTAACCGATAACATGTTCCAAAATTCTGATGGAGATTTGTTAGTTAGTTCTTTTTTCTCCTCTTCGCTAAAGTATCCAGATAAACTAATTCATAAAATGTCATTTACCAAGATTGAAAAAAGTACCTACGTTTTCCCTCATTTGGCAAAATCTGTCCCTACGTTCCTACGCGGGCGAAATTTAGTGAAAAGTCCCTATGCTTAGGGACATGTCCCTACGGTTGGCATCACTGCCGACACGTGCAGTATGAAGCGCCCTCTCGCGGCTGACAACTCGCCCAACCCCCGATAAGCTGCCGGCGCTGTCGCGACAACTGAGGATAAAGTAGCGATGACTAATCTAAGATTAGATGTCAGAAATAAGGTGCCAGAAATATTTGTATTTGGGAGGACACCTTTTCCACACACACACAGCATCCTTGCGACAAGGTACGTGCTTATTTCAATTGTAATTGTAACTGTAATTGTGAAAAGTGGAAACATTACAAAACAAGCGGTTTCTGTTACGGACTTCCTGAACGCAATTTGCCGGGACCTGTTGCATGAAGAGTCCGCCGAACGGCCGACACGCTGGCGGTGAACGACTGAAATAACCTCCCTGTATTCATTTTGTTGTTCCAACCTTCTACAGCATTATTAATTCTGTGGCGCCTTTGCTTAAGTTAGGTTAGGTTGTGATAGTTGCAATTGTCCTACCATTAATTTGTAAAATTACCTTCGCCGTCAAAATCATCGCAGTTGTCCGTGATTTTGGCTTCATCGCAATTTTCCGGCATCATAATTGTCCTAGATTCTTTGTGATTAGAGCAATGTTATTTCTCTTATGAACCACGTAACCAAGCTTATCGTAAAAATTGCAATAGCTTCTAACTGAATAAATTATTGCCGAGGATGCGAAGCTGACAGCAAGTATGCGGATACAGTAGTACACGTGGACTATAAGATCATTCATTTATCTAGTTTTATTCTTTGCGGGAGCACACTAGTCGCCCCCTCTGGAACCATCACTGTTTTGAAACTCTTTGATGTTTGTTCAGGAAACTCTCGAGTGTTTCATCTTACTATGTTATATTGTTGATTTCATATGTTATGTGCATTACACCGTGCCATAAGGCACATTTGGGATATGGTCCAAAGCATTCTGAAATTTGACCACACTAAATTTTCCGTGTTCAGCACCACGCTCCAGCAGCCACAGGTACTTGTTGATTAGAGGAAAGTTGCGAGCCCCAGAGCTGCTTTATGCAGGGAGATTGACGCCAACTGGGATCATCCAACCCAGGAATCGAACCTAGGCCTCCCGCGTGTCATTAGCGGCTCACAGTTGTAGTATATACTTATTTACCTAACGTTTTAAATACAGTACTGAATTTTCATTTTATACTGAAACAGTAACAGCAGGAGAACAACAACAACACAACAATAAAATACGGCACAGAATTAAATTAAAAAGTTACACGTACATGGTTAACAATTGTCGGAAACTCTGTTCTAGCAGGAATATGTCAACATTTGGAGGCAGATTATTGTAGAAGAAAGGAAACCTTTAGAAGAGAGGCCGCTGTAGAAGGGAAAGACTAGTGGGATTCTGAAAGAGCTTTACGTTATTGATTGGGTGAGTGGACACTCGTAGATGAAATTGGTTGATTAGAAATTCGCTTTTAATTTTACCATTGATGAATTTATTCAAGAATTTCATGTCTGCCAGTTCGCGACGAGCAGCGGTGGTTGGATATTCAAGACAGTCATAATACCTGCTTTATGGAGGTGTCTCAGGGAAGATATTCAATGGCGAAGAGAAAGTTGAGGACAGATGCGGTCCTGTATCTTATAGTTCCAAAAAGATGCGCGTACTATTTTGAGCGTTTTCTAGTCCAATTATCCTTGGAACTTATTTCAGAAAATGCGTTACTTTTTTTTCTCTTCATAAACTTTTATCTTCTCGTATAATATCTAAGAAACTAAAAGTTTAAACAGTCATTTTGCGTGTAGTATTACATGGATGTGAAACTTGGTCCATTACATTAGACGAGGAACATAAATTAAGAGTATTTCAAAATAAAATCCTTAGCTAAAATATTTGGACCTAAAAGGAATGAGGAGACATGCGAGTTGCAAAGGTTACGTAATTTACAACTGCTTAATTTATAATTTATATTCATGTCCAGATATCATTAATAATTATATCAAGAAGACTTAGGTGAGCAGGCCATGTGGCACGAATGGGAGAGGAAAGGAAAAGTTTACAGGATTCTTATTGGGAAACCTGATGGTAAGAGACCTGTAGGAAGGCCAAGACGTTGAAATCGACCTAAAAGGAAATCGGTAAGGATGGAAAACATTGTATTGATCTTGTCGAGGATAGGGACAGATGGATGGCTTGTGTTGCTGTAGCCATAAACCTTCTGGTTTAAGAATGCTAGAGAATTAGTTAGTTAATTCGTCTTGGGATGTACTTAGGCTCACATCAATTGGATGTAACCATGTGTTGACGATTTGAGCACTCCAATCATGAAGCCTCTTGTGCCTAGACCGAGAACGCGCGGACACTATTTAGTTTGCCGAAAGAGAACCGTACACGCTGTGCAGTGGATTGCGTAAAACGAGGCCATCATTGTCGCTCCGTGTCCTTTACGAAAGGAATTTGATCATTTCACCGTGGAGAACTTTCGTGTTTCTCCCAGCAGGAAGTCGCAGTTCCTTTCACGACCTGCTTCAGTTGCTTTCCTAGTCAATATTGACAAAGAGAAATGAATGGCCTTGACACTCTACAGTGTGGAGAGGGGGAGAGAGAGGTGTGTTTGTAGAGAGGAAGCAGGAGAGACTTTGGTTTGACAATTTTATGGCCGGTACATCATCAACTTTTATCATATAAGTACACATTCGTTCAAGTTTTCCGCATAGCTATATTTCAGTCTTGTCTGAGTTTTCCCTAAACTGTCGTAATACGTACAAACGGTTGTTGGTTTTCATGTGTTTGTATCCAGGTGCCGTTCACTGTCTGATTTTTGAATCGAAGTTCACCTCATGCATTGTTCATTAAGACTAAATCTAAACCTGGTCGGCTGTCCTAATTACCTATTGATCTACCATAGGCATATAGATTCATAAAAAGATTCTATCTGGTTAAATATAAAACATGAAAACCAGTTTCGGAGCCGCGTTGGTCTAGTCGGTAGGGTGACTGATCGCCACGTGGGAGACCCGAGTTCGATTCTTGCGGTGGGTGATCTATAAGGTTGGAATATTTCCTGTATTGTCCCTGCATCAAGCGGCTCTGTGGTTCACCCGGGCTCAAATCAATGGGTACCGGGTGGCAACCTTTGAGGGTAAAGGCTGCCGGACTGTGGTGTTGATTACATTACCTCCAAAATGACTCTCATATAAAGGGTTCCCGCGTATCCCAAATAGTTAGCTTTCTCGCCTTTGGTGAGATACGTACCGAGTTCAAATCTCGGTGGGAGCCCACAAAATTTCGGTGTTTGAACAATTGGGAAGTTACTTGAAAAGAATAAGTCGCAAGCTCCGGTCTCGAGAGCCAGAAAACAACGGAGTTTGTGCACTGACGACAGTCCCATTGAAAAAAATCTCTTGCCATATATACTGTTATGTTTGTATGAACTTATTCCTTGTTTTTCCGTTATTGCCCGTTATTTGTTTTGTTACAAAAGACGATGCCGCAAAATACGTATCCATGGTTATCACTAGAGACCGGATTTTAAAGGGGAAAATTTTCCTCTAAAAAGGACAAAAAAAGGGAAATTTATTTTTTTGCCCTCCACTAAAAATATTACTTTAAATGAAAGCGCAATACATAGCCTACCATTCATATATAAAAAGGGATACATTAAATTTCGTATCAATGAATGGTAGTGGCCGCGGTGGCTCAGTCGGTAACGCGTCTGACTACCATGCTAAAGGTCCCGGGTTCGATCCCCGACCGGTTCAAATCCGGGAACTTTTCTAACGATGGAAGCGGCCCCGGCGCCCACCCAGCGTCGAATAACATTGGTACCTGGGGGAAACCCTGGGGGGTAAAGCCGGTCAGGGGCGTGATGCTGATCACCCCCACACTTTCTTGATCCGGTCGTGAGTGAGCACTTTACCTTTTTTTATCAATGAATGGTATATATTGTGCTTTCATTTAAAATGATATTTTTAGTGGAGTGCAAAAATAAAGAATAGTCCTTTCTCATTTCCTTTTTTTAAAAGGTAAAGTACAGCGTCCATCCGTTTCGATGAAATCTTCCTTGAAGCAGCTTACCGCATTCCATAGCTTGCTGCCACTTGTACCTGGCTTCGCTATTTTACTGACACTCAACACTGTCGTTACACAATAAAGTTAAAACTATTCTGAAAAAAAATCACAATAAAAGTCTAAATCTAGCAGATAAGTACACTTTCAACTCAACAGGTATGCTGTTTACAATGTGTTGTTTCAACAATCGCTGCAAGGTACTCCCAACACTCATGGAGGGAAGGTAAGGTAGAAGGCGCTTGTTCTATCTTTGCTGAATGTTTTGTTCAGGGAAAAACAGTCCTACAAAATATTTGATATCTTGTCAATAAATGGAGCAAGGGAGATGTATTTTTAAGGGGGGAAAAAGGAATGTAGGCTGAAAAACTGGTTAATAAAGGGACCAGAAAGGAAAATGTTTTTAAAAGGGTAAGAAAAGGGAATGTTGGCTGAAAAAGGGGTAAAAAGGGAAGTCAAAACCATGTAATCTTGTTGGTGAAAGATAATTATCAACACTGTTGTTATTTATTCCATGATCCGTGTTGAAACATGAAAAAAGGACTTCCCTTCAAAATCCGGTCTCTAGTCATCACTAGCTAACAAGCTCGTCTAAACAATCAATGCACTATTCTCCATTTTTCTTCCGCTTACATTTCTCCGGCAAGTGGCGTACTTCAAGAAAGGGAAACGAAATTTTATATACATGTTCCAGGGTAAGAAAATATTTAAAAATAAATAAATAAATAAATACTTTGTCTTCCTAAAGATCAACTAGAATATTTAGAAAAATGAAACCATCACAACATGATGTGGGGACTTTAGAGATGAATCTGTTGTGCAGACAATCTAGAGAAATGCCCACTGCGAACTTTGTAGCAGATGTTAAAATAAAAATACGTTGATAATGTATGTTTCTGTTTTGTGCCGCTCAGGAACGCAATCTTCTATTTTTGTGCAGTGAGAGTTCGGAGCACATTAAAGGAGAAAACATCTGTGGAATTTCATGACGAGAATTGTCACTGCACACCACACAGGTGCACATTTGTATCGTGCAGCTACGAAAGCGCACCTGTTGGCAGATATGGTAAGCTACACAAACACACAAAAGATGTATATATCCAATACCGCACAGCCATACATTACGAATCATAAAGTTACCTTTTGTTTCGGAATTAACACGTACGTGTTCATTATTATGCAGGCGCGTGTAATAGTTCTCGCGCTCTGGCTGCGGAGACAATTCACACGTCTTCGCGAAAATCCTCTCGGGTTGGCTGGAAGGTTGCTCGTTCGTCGATCTCTCGGATGCTGCCTACGTGTGTCAAGCGAGAGATGTGGACCCCCCACACTCTAGTTATCGTTTCGTTTGGCATCGTGGGGGGAATGGCACAAGGAATGTTTGACTACATTAATCTGCGTTGTACCAAAACTTTATCGTCATTAAGGTAGAAGGTCAAGAAAGAAAATTCATTTCTACTTTCACTGACGGAAATATTTAGCCAGGTCATGGTTTCTTGGAATGAATGAGTGATTGATTTCTGCCACTTTTGGCTAATCGCGAAGATGAGGATGAGTGATAATACGATGAAATTGATGGAGGGGCCCTAACAAGCACCCATACTCGGGCTGGGATTCGAACCCGGGACCCCTGAAGTCGTAGCTCGCTTTGCTGACCACTTCGCCACGGAGGCTGGCGAAAGAATGAGTGAATTATTTTACTTCCCTTTTCTGACACTTTTGGTTAATCGCGAAGATGAGGATAAATGTTTATGAGATGAATTGTATCTAATGACAATGACACACACACACAAGGATAGCACACAGCATGAGTCCCACGGAGAATTATACTAGCCGTGGGTCCAGGCGCCAGAGCATTGTTAGTCTGCAAAATGCACTCCCTTTCACGATTTTCTCCAGAACTTGTGGGAAGAAAGTTATGTAATTTCACATGTCCATTGAAGAAGGTAATTTCTTGTAATCTGTTGTTTGAATTTTTAGGTACTGAATTTTCTCCCGTAAAATTAATTATTTTAAATTCTTCAATTACCCATTTTCATACTTCTCTGAACAGAAAACCCTACTCCGGTTTGTTTGGACAGCGGAGAAAAAGAAAAAGGAAGGCTGGAGAAACATACCTGGCGTTCGCAAATTCCAAATATTAATACTATTTACACATTTTTTAAACAAATAACTGCAAAACTCTATATCTTCCCTTAAATGTAAATAACTGTTTACATTTCTTTCCACAAGCAAGGGGTGACCCCTTTTGTAGACACCCAAATGCCAACCTTCCTTCCGCGTATTACACCCTGGACTGCTTTTTGCAGACTAACAATGCTCTGGCGTCTGTAATCCTCTAAGGAACTTGTGTTGTGCGTGTCCATATGTATGTGTGAGTGTCCCTTCATCTATTTCATCTCACCAACGTTCATCCTCGTCTTCGAAATTAGCCTAAAGTGGCAGAAACGCGATCAATCAGTCAGTCAGCCACAATGCATAGATTTGTTGCTTTAAGTCCACTTTATGCACAGATAGGCTAATCGGGACTGGACTTACAGTTTAAAGTGGATCCGAACTACTGTGCAATGTGCCTCAAACGGGCTATGAAACCGGGACCTCTTGATTACAAGGTGACTACGTTACCACTACGCCATCTGGCAGGCCCGATTATCACATGTATTTTTAATATCCCGTATACTTAGCTTAACTCCAGATTCACTGGTGTTGCAACTAATCTAGGGATTACCATTCTAATCTGAGGTGGTGTCGGGTTCTATTCTCGTGATGGCTTAATGGCATGACGGTAGTTGCGAACTCGGAACTGACCTTGGAGTCCTGGAAAACCTAAACGATCAAGTGAAAATAGCCATCTAATAATAAAATTCCTTTTTGTCGCCGTCGCTAACAAGTCGACCAATTTGTAAGATTCCTTCGTTCCTCCTCGTTCCGGTTAATCCGAGAGAAGTACGCGACATCAAAAACACATTTGGGCCCTTAATGGCATCTTGACGATGCAGAAGGCGAAACGTCAATCCTAGGCTGGCGAAACAGGCCGAACGACTCTTTCGGGAATCGAACTCCGGGAACTCAAGAGAACAAACTGAAGGCTCGACGTGGACCCTCAGGGAGGAAGGGAAAGCATGGGTTTCTGCTAGGGGAATAACTTTCCAGGATCCAAAATTACCAATATTGCGAGAATTCCCGACATTGAAGACCTCCAACTGCTCCAGCACACCTCATTCGGAAACTTAAGAACTAATTCGAATCAATCTAGCCAATGGTAACTCATAACTAACTAACTAACTCGCTAGCCTTCTTAAACCCGAAGGTTGATGGCTGCAGCAATCCAGGCCTTCCATCCGTCCCTATCTTGAGCAAGATCTTTATGGTAAATCATAATGTTTTTGTTTTTCTGAAGAGTAATTTATTTGTTTGAGTTGATGTTTTTAAGTCCACTTTATGCACAAATTGTCTAATCGGGACTGGGCCTACAGTTTAAAGTGGAATCCGAACCACTATGTACGTCCATCGGGTATCGAGCCCCCGACCCGTTGATTTTTTTTGCTGAAGAATGATTTGATTTGATTTAGTTTATTTTACTTCGCGTTTTGTGCCTCTTGGCTAATTTGCGAAGATGGGGATGAGTGATTTAATGATGAAATTGATGAATGGACATTCACAAACAACCAAGCCCGACCGGGATTCGAACCCGCGACCCTTGGCGTCGCAGCGCGATGTGCTAACCACTCGGCTACAGGGTCGGGCTGCTGAAGAATGAATCACAAGCATCTGCATCACATTAAAGTACTTTTGAATGGAGTAAGTATTTTTAATTAATTCAGGATTCTCTACTACAGAGTGTCCGAAAAGTCACGCAACCCGGTGTTTACGACCGTATAACGGAATAGCGAAACGGAATGAGAAGAAACGCTTTCTACCAAGAGAATACCCTGTATATTCGGAAAATTTAGAGAGACAAACATATGTAAGAACATGCATGTTTTAATAACAAATAAGCAAAGTGTTGCCAAAGGCGGAAAAAAAATATTTGCAAATCGTGTATATTGATGTACAGAACTCACTGAGGAAAATTATTGCAACATTTCACAATACCAACGAACAATTTGGATGGCCATCTAATGAATTTGACAGAAAAAGAACTTTGACGAAGTTTCAAAAACATTTTAGAAAGGAATAAATGGGCTGTTCCAAAAATCGATGTTTTCACAATATTACGAGGGACACTGGCAACACTTTTGGTGTGACGTGTCACTAACAGACGTGTTTCACCTCAGGCTATCACACTAAGGCACTTTTAACGACAAAGGAGAAAGTTGGTTATTCTCGAACATATTCAATAAATTACATACACCTTGCAACCCTGAAATGTGGGTATCCCTACAAATTAAAGCAAATGTTCGAAGTGTCCACCATTTAAGTTGGTTCGCTTGATCATTTTCTCAGATACCTTCCTGAGGGTTGCAGCACCGATATTATTAATTTCCTGTGTAATGTTTCGTTTCAACTCCTCCAATGTTCTGGGTCCCGTTTGGTATACTTTTCCCTTTAAGTAACCCCACAGAAAAAAATCTCCAGATGTTAAATCGGGCGAGTGACTGGGCCATAAATCCTTGGATATTAGACGATCACCAAAAAATTCTCTCAGCATACGAAGAGATTCATTAGATGTATGGCAAGTTGTTCCATCTTGTTGTAGCCAAGCATCACGTTCGTCTTCTTCCAGGAGAGCAACGAATTGCATTATGAGATCCCCATACACAGCGGTATCCACTGTTGTCTCAAAGAATAACGGTCCCACAATACGACGTCGCGATATTCCACACCATACACCGATTTTCGGAGAGTGCAAGGGTAGTTCATGCAACTGATGTGGGTTTTCTGTCGACCAATGCCTGGAATTTTGGCTGTTGACATACCTATCCAATTGAAACCACATTTCAGGGTTGCAAGGTGTATGTAATTTATTGAATATGTTCGAGAATAACCAACTTTCTCCTTTGTCGTTAAAAGTGCCTTAGTGTGATGGCCTGAGGTGAAACACGTCTGTTAGTGACACGTGACACCAAAAGTGTTGCCAGTGTCCCTCGTAATATTGTGAAAACATCGATTTTTGGAACAGTCCATTTATTCCCTTCTGCAATGTTTTTGAAACTTCGTCAAAGTTCTTTTTCTGTCAAACTCATTAGATGGCCATCCAAATTGTTCGTTGGTATTGTGAAATGTTGCAATAATTTACCTCAGTGAGTTCTGTACATCAATATACACGATTTGCAAATATTTTTTTTCCGCCTTTGGCAACACTTTGCTTATTTGTTATTAAAACATGCATTGTCTTACATATGTTTGTCTCTCTAAATTTTCCCAATATACAGGGCATTCTCTTGGCGGAAAGCGTTTCTTCTCATTCCGTTTCGCTATTCCGTTACACGGTCGTAAACACCGGGTTGCGTGACTTTTCGGACACTCTGTATAATCTTGAATAAATCTGTAACTGAATATCTAATCCGGAACTGCCTAATTTGATCTCTAACCAAGGTTTAGCTACTTGGATCTCCAAAAGCTATTGAAATTTCTAGTCGAGGATTAGCTACCTGAATCTTCAATAGACTTAGTTACTGAAATTTCTCATCTAGGAATCTCTAATGTATAGGATTAGCAACCTGAATCTCCTTATAGACGTAGCTACTAATATTTTTCACCCAGGAATCTGTAATCAAGGATTAAGTACGTTAATCTCTAACATTAACTAGTCAAATTTGTCAACCCAATTATCGCTAATTTTGTCGCAAATTATGGCTCTAATCCAAGAATCGTTACTTTAATATTGAATGAACTATTGCCATAACTACGATGGATTGAGTTTTTTAAGTCAAAGAGTGACCATAACCAGGACATTTCTGTCGGATCAAGCCAAGTTTCACCCACTTAAATACGCCACTGGAATTAAGAATCATGGATTCTCTACTTAATTAGGGACCCTTCGACCCCGATTGTCCAATACTGCAATCACAATCCCCATAAACTGCTTTCGTATAGCCAAATCCGAGATTCACAACTTGGGTATAATATTTGAATTCGAATAAGAAACCTACCGGACATCCGTGGCAGAATGATTATCACAGCGCACAACGACGCTAGTGATCTCGGGTTCGAATCCCAGCCTGGGCATGGGTGTTCTTTGTGAGTGTCCCTTCATCAGTTTCATTATATCATCACTCATTCTGTTGTGACCCTTTTACGCAGTACACCCAAATGTCAACTTAACTTCCACCTAATACACCCTGGACTTTATTTTGCAGACTATCGAGGCTCTGGCGTCTGAACCCATGGCCAGTATAATCCTCTATGGGACTTGTGTTGTGTGCTTGTCCATGTGTGCTCGTTGAGTTTTTGAGATGGTGTTTTAAGTCCAATTTATGCACAGTAAGTTAATCGGGACTGGGCGTACAGTTTAAAGTGGGATCCGAACCACTGTGTGCTTCCACGTGGTATTGAACCCGGGACCCCTTGATTACATAGTGATGACGATACCACTACGCCATCGGAGAAGCCATGTGTGCTCGTGATTGTTCCTTCATCTTTAGCATCTTATCGCCACTCATCCTTATCTTCGCAATTGGCCACAAGTGGCAGAGAAGCGAAGTAAAATAAACTAAATCAATCAATCGCACTCATCCCTCGGCGCGATGAGCCAAAAATGGCATGAATGTGACGCTAAACAACAAATATCGAATCGAATAATCGAAACCTATCGTTCTCTACTCGGACATCGAACTAGCGACTATCCATCCGAAACTCGATTTCCACAGATTTCCACAATTCCCTTAATTCATTAGGATTCATTACCCGAATCCCGAAAGATCCGGTTCGCGCCTTCACGTGTCGCTCCTTTCGGCGGAGACTCAGAGGACGTCCGCCGCGTGGCCTTCGGGAAGTGCGTTAAACCCTGCCCCGACTGCGCAATACGTCCTTAGCTGCGTCGCTTGTTTGCACTGTGCGTTGACATAGACTTGGCAATTTTCCCCCCAACAGATCATTTGCTACTGGCTGCTGGGAAAAAGGAAAAAGGAAGGACGATTTTCAACTCCCAACAGATTTGCACGGAGAATGAACCGGGCGTTCGTTCAACTCCTCACTGACCTTGTGACCGTGACAGGGCGTGAACCCAAACCCTTCTCCTTACCCCGGAGGAACTATTTCCTCACACGTTGGTTCTTTAATTTGGCTTATCTTGTCTAGAAAAATAAATTAAAACGATGCCTTTTTATCTCCGCTATCTTGTTTGTACTGGGGAGAATTATGGAGTGTCTTGTTTTCATAATAAACAGACAGACAGGAGAGGAGAGGCTGGAAGAAGTGGGATGTTCAGCAAATATATACATACATATATTTATTGATTTGGTTTATTTTACTTCGCTTTTCTGCCACTTTTGGCCAATCGCGAATATGAGGATGAGAGATGATATGATGAAATTATGAAGGGATAAAGCGCATTAACGTTGAGAAGCGTGTAACAGCTGTAAACTCAAACAAGCACATAAATGCGTGACGTACTGAATATGTACTGAAATGCATCCCCTTTATTTTTAAAATACGTTAATCAAGTTACTTGACCCCCAAAAAATGCACAGGATATATTATTGACTAAACTTCCAAACAAATGTAGTCTTATTTGGAATTCCTAAAAAAAAAAAAAAAAAAAGGTAAAGTGTTCCCCTGTGCTTAGCACCACGCCATGAAGGCGTATAGGGGGTGTGGGGGTAATGCCCCACACTTTCTTGATCCGGTCGTGAGTGGGGGTGATGTGATCAGCATCACGCCCCTGACCGCCTTTACCCCCCAGGGTTTCCCCCAGGTACCCATGTTATTCGACGCTGGGTGGGCGCCGGGGCCGCTTCCGTCCGTCCTGACGTTTATAACAATATTTCCTTTTTACTGCAGCAATTAGGAGTATGCAGCCTTCCTCGATGGCGTAATGGTAACGTCGTCGCATTGCAAGCAAGGAGTCCGGGTTCGATACCCGGTAGAGGCACATTGCACAGCGGTTCGGACACTAAACTGTAGGTCCAGTCCCAGTTAGCCTATCTGTCCTTTGACTTATTAAATGTTTTAGTCCTTTCAAACTTGCTGTGTGAGAGCATTCCCATGCCTTTAGCAATAAGTTAACAAGACTAATATTAATAAGAATAGCAAAAGAATGCAATGAAAGCAAATCATTCATTTGAAGCAATGATGCAGTACCTCCTTTCATTCATCTTATCATTTCATTTTTCCTTGATGCATTGAAAGTAAATGCTACTTGTATGTAGCATCATTCCAAAAAGCTTCTTCTTAATATTCTCCTAAACATACTCAATAAATCTGGTTTTCTTATTTCATGTTAGAGTACGTACATTCCAGTCTGAAACCACTGATACAGTTTAAAAAAGAGGTGGCAATAAAATTGTTTTGCGAGTTCTTATTGTTAGCAGATTGGAACTTCTGGATAAATATGATAAATTGGTAGAGGCGAGGGAGAGAAACAAACAAATCTCTTTTACTTCGGAATGCGACTATACCCCTTCACCTTAAAGTGCCTTATGCAATTTTACATCGTCGCACACTGTACAGAGGTGCGACAGTGTGATTTGGTGTGTTTTCGCAATGCCAGGAATGATGCATTCGAAGAGAGCGTCCAGAAAACCCGTATTTTTCCGCTTCCGTTTTCTGTCTCGCGCCGCCAATCCGAGGCAGATTACAAGGCAGTGTGCGAAAGGGAAGAAACGTGATGCTGACGTCAGAATCACGCGCGCAGCGGCTGCTCCGCTCTTCTTTGCAATATCGAAATATGATCTTCCGCGACCCTTGATTGTTTAATGACTCACGTCAGCACCTTCGCCAGGGGAATTTAGCTGCTGGACAGAGGAACAGTGCATTTTCAGTAAACGCTCTACCAGAATTCAGTAGAATACACGAGAATGTATTTTCTTCCGTATTTATTTTAACGTAGCTTCTCTACCTCTCTTGGCTAATCACGACAGTGAGGATGAATAATGGTAGGACGAAATTGATAAACACACAGAAACCATTCCTAGGCGTGGACTGCTGAACCTGATGGCGAAATTCTGAGTCAAGTATTAACAGACTCTGCCTTCGATGCGGTGGTAACTTTCATCTGCATCACTCGTGCTAGCGGTGTAAGGAGTGACCCTTTCTCAAGACACCGAAATGACAACCTCACTTCCAAGCAGTGTACCCTTGACTGCATTTTGCAGACTAACGAGGCTCTGCTTTCCTGTCGTATACATCGTCCACTTTAATTCGAGTATTTTGAGAACATCTTTAATGATTATTTAAGTTAATAATTTTGCTATTGTTCTGTTTCGCCATTCAATGTCCAAGTGAAGCTTTATTACAGATACTTGTTACGCAGATGTACAGGGTGTCCGGCTGAAAAGTATAATAAAAGAATAATTAATAACTTGAAAGTTTATTTAGATATTTCGTTAGTTTTTATTCTACTAGTGCAATATGTGAACATGTTTTTTTTTTTTTTCGATACGAGCACATAAGAACATTACTACTGAGACTGACGCTATGCAAGCGTATTTTCAGTTGCTCTATAGGTAAAAAGTAATGTAAGGAAATACTTTAATAAACTTTCAAGTTATTAATTTTTGTTTTATTATACTTTTAAGCCGGAGACCTTGTAGTTGTATTCCATCGTCGTCATTAGATTCAATTTTATTTACTGTATTCCACATGTAGGAGATCCTGTATTTTCGCAGCCTCTGCACATATCCCTCCTGAACTTTTGAGAACCTGTAAACGCGAATAACTAAATCAGCGCTGCAGAACTTACGCCTAGATAGTCGCGTATCCAAGGGATTGTTTGGGAGAAGGGACATAACCGCTCCTCGACTCTTTCCTTTTACAATGTATCCAAATATAACTCTGGCTACAGTAATGTTATAACTTTCCCCTCCTTTACGTAATTCTTGAATCCGCCACTGGCGCGGAAGTCAACTCTAATCGCAATCAAGTGACTCCCCGATATGGACGTCCGCAGACTTTTTCCAGGAAGGGGCAAGCAAGGTATTTTTTTCCGGGCGGGACGAAGCACACTTCCCCCCATAATAGTGTTTCCCCTTCAAAAAACATGTCTTGAGATTGAAGTTATCGGGTTCCTCCAACACCCTTCCAATAATTAACAAAATTACTGTGACTGAAATGAAATATATGTGTGTAATACGAGGGTCACTATTATTATTTTGAGCCTTGGCAACACTGATTGAAGTTAGGCGCGATTTGACGTTTGCACGGAATCGTCTGGCATTATTGACCATAACGTACTTTAAATGTTTTGTCAATAGCTTCATTTGTGTTGTTTATGTTGCCTTGGAGATTGTGCGACAACAATAAAATGGAATTAACTCGTGAACATTTTCGTGCGATGATTTTTTACGATTTTCGACGTGGATTATCAAGACAAGAGTGCATCGATCAACTTACTTCCACATTTGGCGATGAAGCCCCATCCTTTGCCACTGTGAAACGCTGGTATGACGAATTTAATCGTGGCCGCCATTCGCTCACCGACGAGATTCGCGAAGATCGTCATGTGACATACTGTGAGATTGAGGGAACCATAGGCATTAGTTCCACCAGCATATATAAAATATTACATGATCATTTAGCTGTGAGAAAGATATGTTCTCGGTGGATCCCACACAATTTGACAAAAATTCAAAAAGACGCTCGCGTCAATTGGTGCAAACAAATGCTCAATAAATACAATCGTGGTGCTTCAAAAGACGTATATAAGATTGTAACAGGTGACGAATCATGGATATATGCATATGAGCCGGAACGTAAACAGCAGTCGACTGTATGGGTGTTTCAAGATGAACCCAATCCAACAAAAGTTGTTCGCGCTCGAAGCACATCGAAACAAATGGTCGCCTGTTTTTTCGGGAAAACTGGTCATGTGGCAACTGTGCCTTTAGAGGAACGTAGAACGGTCAACTCTGAATGGTACACAACAATTTGTTTGCCAGAGGTCTTCGGTCAAATACGGAAAACAAACAAACGCCATCGGATCATTCTTCATCAAGACAATGCCAGCTGTCACACATCTCGTCTAACAACCGCCTTTATGAACAGTCAAAAAATCGAATTGATGGGTCATCCGCCGTACAGTCCTGATTTGTTACCCAATGACTTCTTCTTGTTCCCGAATGTCAAGAATGATTTGCGTGGACAACGATTTTCGTCGGCGGAAGACGCCGTTGATGCGTTCAAAAACCATATTATGGAGGTGTCTCAAGAAGATTGGAAAAACTGCTTTGACAAATGGTTCGAACGAATGCAAAAGTGTATTGACCATAAAGGAGAATACTTCTAAAAACAATAAAGCAGTTTTCAATGCCAAATTCCTGTTTTTTCATTGTTAGGCTCAAAATATAAATAGCGGCCCTCGTATATATGTTTATGCCCCCTCCCTTGCCCCCTCTTCCAAACTCCCATGCTCCCCGATGGCGTAGTGGTAACGTCGCCATGTAACCAAGGGACCCAGGATTACACGTTGGTCCGAGTAGGCACAGTCCCGATTAGCCCATCTGAGCATACAGTGGGCTTCAAAAAACTTTCAAAGGTGTTTGTGTGTTTTCATAGCTGTAAACGCAGTCAATCCTCCACCACAAGCAAAGTGATGTTGCAATTTATGGAAACAAAGGAGCAATTGTTGGGAACGGACTCTACTCTCCTGTACCTTAGAACTTCCCACAAGCAACAAAAACTGCCAGCGAGGTCAAGCGAAGTGTGCAGGCCACAAACTCTCAATTTTCCCGGCGTCGGAATCCGTGTAGTTGCAGCAACAGGAAGTTCCTAGGAAGCATTACTCACCTCCAAGTTGTCCGGAAGGGCTGGGCCTTCGTCACAATGGAGTTTGTCCTAGGCGATTTCCTCCGACTGTTTATTTCGAAGTCAGAACGCTCGCGCAGAAAATATACTCCCTTTGTTTTCACTTTCATAATAACAAAGTCGAAGTCACGGTGTTGCTCTGGCGATAAAGACAACTGACTGACATGTGGGAGATCTCAAATGTGATTCCCGGGGTGGATTATCGCGGGAGATAATTTTCCCGATAATCCCAAGCACAATAAAGAGACTCTGGGACTCACCCAACCTCTAATCAGTGGTTGCCTGCAGATTTTAATTAGGCCAGAGCGTGGTTGAACTTGCGTTTAGTGCTTTTCGCCAATGAAAATAATTTACATACCATACGTCTCTTAGGGCACCAAATTTTGTCACTATATCTTTAGCAGTTTCTGAGAAATTCATAGCTATTAAATGGTTAGGTTAACAACTCAATCAGATGAACGGGCGAGCATTTTATAGACCTTACCGTCTGTCATTGCAGAGTTTCGATTTGACTTGTACCGACAAACACACACAGATGGAAAACATTTGTGTCGTGTCAATATAATCAATCCTACGTAGATTTTTCAGTACATCAAATTGTATTCCTACCTCTAAGTAAGTATCTATCGTTGTCTTTATAAAGGAAACAAATGTGTCAATCAAGATCATTTACGTCTAGTTAAGTTGGCCTTAGAACTTATAGTCCACCAAATTTCACATTTGTAACCTTTGTAGGTACTGTTTCCACCAAGTTTCATCTCTATTGCTCTAGTAGGTTCCGAGATATCGATAAATTACACGGATGGACATAACAGTACCTTTGTCAGCTTTGTACAACGATATTACCTTTCTGCATCTAAAACACTAATCTTGATTTGAGTAAAACTAAATTGAATCATCCACAATGGTACTTCCAACGTACACCTATAGGGTCTGTGACAATGAACCCTTCTGCTTTAGGATGCAGTGGGTAAGCGTACCCTAAACACCCCGGGACAAAGATTTTGCATGTTGAATTCGTCACTTAGCGCATGGAAGATGTAGCCTAGAGACTTGTAGCTGTCAGATCTTCATATATCCACATGTTACTTACCTCACTTTCATACTCCAGTGTTTGCTGTTTAATATCATGTGAAGGATCACTTGTGGATTCTAGTGATACCCAACATACGATAATTTTAACCGGAAAATTTTAAAATTAAGGTTCGAATTTCATCCTATTTTAAAGGAAAATTAGTATTCTAGTTCTTCTGCGTTCATTCATGAATACATAGAAGAAATTCCTTAGGTTTTAAATCGGTTATGTGTATGACCCCTCAACCTACCAATTTTTTGTTACGGTGGCATTTTATCGCTTGCTCCTTCTATTGCACACATATATTTTTGTATAATCAGATGTACCTAATATGTTTTTGCCTGTAATATAGACAATGTTATTAATTCTTTTTTCTTCTTTCTTTGCAGGTGAGTTTCTTTTTGTTATTTCTATTCACTTTCCTACATTTCAACGCTTTCTTAAGGTAAGTTTCAATTATTTATTTACTATATTATATTAAACGGTGTCTTGTAATTTTACAAAAAGCAAGATTTATAAATACATTCTTCTCTGAAAAAACAGATATTTAGATACGATAGTTTATTTTAATAATTCACAACCTTGAACAAAATAACATTGCCTGTAATATATGTGAGCACTAATAACATATGCTCATTGTATCGTCATGACAGTATATGCAATGGGAATTATGTGACTGCTTAAATAAAATAATGCACACTTTCACGTTGGAATCTCGACACGCTGTACAAAAACGATGATATCGTAGGTCAAGTAGGGCATGGATATTTGTGTGTTTATTAACTTTTTACTTTCAAATATGCATTCACAATTTTCAACTAACTTGCCCAGAAATGAAGGATTTTATAGGTAGAAATTATTAGCATGTAAACATAACAATATGAAATTATTTCAAAGGAGACGCCAGAAGCAAGATTAGAATGGCAGAGGCCCAGTGGAAGAAATCTGAAAACTTGCCTGTTATTATTATTATTATTGTTATTTGAAAGTGTTGAAAACAACATGCGTCATAAATATGAGCACAAATATGAAATGATATACACATTATAAATTGCAGAATAACTTCTACTCATTAGTTGGGGATCGCTAATGAGCTTTTCTAGAGTTATATCTTAACTTCTTCAGACCGTTGATAAAATTCTGTGAAGTACGAAGTACATTTTCTGCAATGTTACAATAAGAACGCCCTTTAAACAGAAATAATATGAAATATGAAATAACGTTCAGCTTTAGCTATATACAGGAAAGTAAACGTATCATTTAGAAATAAAAAAATACAAAAGTTCGTAGGCCAGACCAAATGTTTAAGTAGAAAGTGCATTAAAAAAATGCATCCATCGATGCATCGAAATGTTTGACCTGGGCTACAAACTTTTATGAAGCAAATTAATCAAATAAATAGATCGTGTATTCATTGCGGGTTGCATAGCTTCCAGGAGGTATTGTGGCATCCTGTTATCTTTGGAAAGTGAGTTTTCGCTGAAGTAACATTGTCTAGGGATGGATTTATATTCCTTGGTTTCGAATTTAGGGACGAGCCAAGTAGCATATGATTCTGTTAAAATAACACATAACTTGGTGTCACTTGGCTCGTCCCTGGCTACGAAATAATAAAATTAAAAAAAATGTGAAGCAATGATAGGAGGTTCTCGTCTATAATCAATGTCCACTATACTTCAGATTGAATTAGGCTTTATTATTCATGTCATTTGTAAACCTGATTAAAGCGAAAGAGGTCATAAAAGTAAGTTTATATAAATGTCAATGCATTTTTAGCATTAACATTATTATGGTCTCTTGCTGGTTATTGAAATCCATGGTCACTTATCGAGCATTCGTTTTGTTTTCTGCTTAGAAATTGGCCACAGAAATCCTTCTTGTGCATTGACTCATCTTCGTTCAGGGTCCCGCAGTGTTTGCAACGACTCATTTTTAAGTGTGACCTCACATGGTGCCCTAGCAATGAGATCTCGGGAAACAGAGATTGTTCTTCCACAAGACGTCACTCGATATTAGACACCCGCGTCTAAAAGTTCTCGAAGAAGCGGAAGCACATCCGCGTACTACGTACGAAGTCCTTCCGGGTTTCCAGTTAAACAGCACAACAAAAGTAGAACGGCGGCGCGTACGTGCGGAAAATAGGTCGCCTCATGGTCTGGCTGCGGGCTTTGGCATTGGTGAATTCTTCGAAGAATGTTTGGGATTTTCTACTTACACTGGCATACCCAATATCATGCTATGTGTAAGAATCTGAAACTTTGTGTATCTTGTACTTGTATAGATGGATGATAAGGCGCTGGCACGCAGAGAAGACACAGCAGATTTATACTGGGGTTTCCCCTTTGTATTCCTAAATCACTCCGCTCGATGCTGGGATTGTATCTTTAACGAAAGACATGGCTGCTGCTAGTCATTGAATTTCATTTCCATTGCGTTTGCAGTTAACTTAAGGCTCGGCTTGACCTATGGCCAACTCCAGGACAGCTGTTTTTGAATTTTTCGAAAAACCTGTATGATATAACAAAATTTGAAAAATTACATATCCTTAGAATTCCTTCTAGAGCATTCACGTGAAATTTCTTGCGGTTTACTTTCGCTGTTTAGATATGCGCAATACTTTAATAAACTACGTAGTCACGAAACTATTGCGAATATCTAGGCAAAAGCGAAAACAAATCACATTAAGATTCACTTTAATCGTCTAGAATAAATCCTAAGCGTATGTATTTTTTTAGATTTTGAAATATCATAGAAGTTTTTCGAAAAATTCAAAAAGTCTCGAAAATATCCATATAATTAAGAACGTCGGTGGCCGGACTATTCGAAGGTCGATTCACGATCTCACTACCTAAGGTTCCGGGTTCGAGTCTCGATCTTGTCATGGATATTAGTTTGTTTCACATAATCACAATCATTATCACCGTTGCGATTTGTCTAGAGAGGCAGAAAAGTGACATAAAGTAATAATAATAGAAATGCCAGTTATAAATGCACTTGTGTTCAGGATTAAAATTTAAAAAAACTACTAAAATACTAGTTATATGTTAGAAGGATGATGCCACGTTTGAATCCATTGAGCGGGCCCCCAGATGGCGTAGTGGTAACGCCTTGTAATCAGGGTGTCCCGGGTTCGATACCCGATGGAGGCACATAGTGGTTCGAATCCTACTTTAAACTGTAGGTCCAGTCTCGATTAGCGTATCTGTTCATAAAGTGAACTTAAAAACTTTTAAAAATCTCAATTCGATTCTTTGAGGGTTCCCTAGTGTGAATCACTCTCAGATTCAAGTTCTCTCAAACCGCCATGACGCGTCCTTTAGGACAGGAAACGATAACAAATGGACATGAGATGATTCACTGACCAGGATGCGAAAGGGACACAACCACAACACGAAAGAAAATTTTCGCTAGTGCTTCGAAAGAGTGGGCGAAATCGTACAGCTTGCTACGTACGCTCTGTCATTCAATATACTTTAATATTCGAAGTAATGTGTATTAGCTCAGTTGGTGGAGTACCTAAATGAATATTTCAGAGGATTGCATTCGTTGTTCGAAGGTATCTTCTTCCGTCCGGGTATCCCCGATGGCGTAGTGGCAACGATGCCTACTTGTAATCAAAAAGTTCGAGTTCGATTACCTGTTGAGGCTCATTACATGGTGGTTCGGATCCCATTTTAAACTTTAGGTTGTCCCGATTCCTATATGTGCATAAAGTCGACTTAAACAAACATGAAACCTCCCTTATTATATGTTTATACGTTTCTCCTATTCGCTTAAGATGGTTACCGAATTGTTTGTGTGTATATATACACACACATCTCTTTCTCTCTCTAGCCTACTTAAACCCGAAGATTTATCGCTGCAGCAACACAAGCCATCCGTCTGTCCTTATCCTGGGCAAGATCAATCCAATCTTTTCCATCCTTACAAATTTCCTTTTAGGTCCATCTCAACGTTCTTCGACTTGGCCTTCCTACTGGTCTCTTACCATCAGGCTTCCCAACAAGAATCCTGTAAACTCTTCTTTCCTCTCCCATTCGTGGCACTTGCCCTGCCCACCTAAGTCTTCTTCATTTAATCATTCTAATAACATCTGGAGATGAATACAAATTATGTAGTTCTAAATTATGTAACCTTCTCCACTCACCTGTCTCCTCTTCCCTTTTAGGTCCAAATACTTTTCTAAGGATTTTATTTTCAAATACTCTTATTTTATGTTCCTCTCTCGATATTGATTTCTATTACTGCGAAAGTATGCATTCCATATATTCCCGGATCATTTAGTGAGCCCAAGTTCTGCTTTTTTTTTATTTGATTTGATTTTCTAAGTCGTTTGATCGCCCCTACGCTCTTTCTCTCTATACTTATCGCATCTTCCCGATTTTAGTCTGTTCTTTTTCTATATTCACAACTGTGCCCCTCTCAACTCCCATTCCAAAGTCCTTCTACACATTTCCCTGTACGTCTTTTGCATGTATATGCAAGCTTACAGTGCATGGATATGGCAGAAAATTTAATTCAATGCTGTGTTAATAATAATGCACAGGTGCAAACCGAAATCGGCAGAAGAATATTTGGTAGCAAAAGTAAAAAGAACGAAAATGTGAATTGAAAAATAAAGCCAAACGCAATATGAGTAGCTGCTAGTTTATATGCAGAAAACAAAATTGTAAACTAAAACTGAATTGAAGGAAAATCTTGAAGAAAAGTACAAGGAAGTAATTAAAAACAAAAATCTCGATTTCACAATATTCATTAAATGTTATCGTCGCTACATCCTGTAAACTCTTCTTTCCTTTCCCCGTCAGGGGTCCCGGATTCGAATCCCGGCCTGGGCGTTGATGTTTGCGAGTGTCCATTCATCAATTTCATCATCGTCGTCGCCTTGTAATCAAGGGTTCGATACCCGTTGGAGGCACAAGTGGTTCGGATCCCACTTTAATCTGTAGATCCAGTCCCGATTAGCCTTACTGTGCATAAACTGGACTTAAAATACCAAATCAATCAACAAACAATTTCATCATATAATCACTCATCCCCATCTTCGCAAATTAGCCAAAAGTGACATAAGAAGCGAAGTAAAATAAAGCCAATCAATAAAACAATGAAGCTACATACTGTGTCCAAGTGTGTGGTTATATATACACATCTGTAATCAGTTTCATTCGGACATAAATTCCATTAAAACAAAAATCTGAATACGCTAATTTTGTTTGTATAATACTAACAAATGAAAATTATATTAAAGAGGAAATGAAAAGCAGGCTTAATTCAAGAAATGCGTGTTACTGTTCTCGTCATAAACCTTTATCTTCTCGTATAATATCTAGGAAACTAAAAGTTAAAATATACAAAACAGTAATTTTGCCTGTAATATTATATGGATGCGAAACTTGGTCCCTTACATTGAAAGAGGAACACAAATTAAATGTGTTTGAAAATAAAATCCTTAGAAAAATATTTGGACCTAAAAGGGATGAGGAGACAGGTGAGTGGAGAAGGTTACATAATTTAGAACTACATAATTTGTATTCATGTCCAGATATTATTAGAATAATTAAATCAATAAGACTTAGGTGGGCAGGCCATGTGGCACGAATGGGAGAGGAAAGAGGAGTTTACAGGATTCTTGTTGGGAAACCTGATGGTAAGAGACCTATAGGAAGGCCAAGATGAAGATGGAGAGACAACGTTGAGATGGACCTAAGGGAAATCGGTAGGGATGGAAAAGAGTATATAGAACTTGCTCAAGATAGGGAAAGATGGAAGGCCTGTGTTGCTGCAGCCATGAACCTTCGGGTTTAAGAAGGCTAGAGAGTTAGTTTGTTATATTCTTTGTATAAATACTTTCGTTTCTTTTTCCTAACCTTACGACTATCTTTCACTTACACGATCAACCTAAATTATCACGCCATTGTCGCTTTGCAGCCTTGAAGCAGTCTGTGCGAACGTCAGACTTTGAACTTCCTTCTCAAGTTCGACACGCACATACTCAAAAAACTCATAATGGAAATTATATTTAAATTTGCTGTTAGTAAAGAAAAAATCTGATTTTGTTTATCACATGTTTACTTGTATATGTTGCCTTGTATTTTTGAATATCTTTAGTCGCTTTTGTATCTCCCTCGGTTAATCACGATGATGAGGATGAATGATGATAAATTGGATGAAGAAACAAGCACTGATTGTTGGTTGAATTAGGTTATTTTACGTTTTTCTTTGCCACGTTTTGGTTAATCGCGACGAAAAGGCTGAGCGATGATATGATGAAATTAATGAAGGGACACTCGCAGAAACATCCATGCCGAGATTCGACGCCAGGGGTCCCGCGTTCAAATCCCGACCAGAGCGTTGGTGTTCTTTGTGAGTGTCTCTACATCGATTTCATCACATCGTCGCGATTAGCCAAAAGTGGAAGAAAATCGAAGCAAAATTAAGCAAATCAATAATATATCTATCTATCTCACACCAATGGTTTAGTGGTAACGTCGTCACCTTGTAAGTTGTAATCAAGGGGTCTCGGGTTCGACACCCGCCAGATTCACATAATGATACGGATTCCACTGTAAACTCAAGATCCATACCCGATTAGCCTATCTGTGCAAGAATTGGGCTTAAAGAAACCTAACTCTATCTCTCTCACTTTTCTCTCTCCTAGTCTTATGCTTGCCTCTCTCCCTCCCTCTCTCTATCTCCCTCTCTCTCCTCTCCCTTTCCCTTTATTTTTCTTCTCTCCTTTCTATTTATTTCTCTCTCTGTCTTTCTCTTCTCTGTCTTTCTCTTCTCTCCTTTTTCTTCTCTTTCTCTCCCTCCCTCCACCTTTCTTTCTCTTCTGTTTTCTCCCTCTATCTCTTCTCTTTCTTTCTCTTCCCTCTCTCTCCGCCTCCTTTTTCTTTCTATTCTCTCTCTCTCTCTCTCTCGGCGTACGTGAGAATTGTTTCCGCATCCAAGTCCCCCTAACCTTGCCCTGGCACCGATAAGGTTTCCCTCGCTCCATTACTCGGAACCCTCGCCTTACAAGTGCTGCGTCGTTGCTTGATGAAAATTACGTACTTCCTGGAACTTTTTTTTACTCGATCACAGGAAGCAGCAAAGTTCACAAACAGGAAGTGATGGGTTCGCGAACACTGATGATGTCACTACCTCGAAATGTCAACCAAATATAGGTTGTTTCTTCAAAATGCCAAACATGTTTACCCTCTAAAAGTTTTGAGTTGGTATCCAAGTAAGCAATTTAGTTGAAAAGGAGACGTATGCAGTACTACGTTGAAGGTATTACTTTTCGGGAAGCATACGCTTCAAGAATTTTTTGCACTTCTCAGACTTTTTAAAATATGTCCAACGTTGTACGTATTCGTTATCATTAAATTAACTAATCAGATGGAAATATAGAAATGAGAATGACGAATAGGAAATTACTAGGACTCGGAAGTTGATAACCAAAAAAAATCTTGTATATGACCTATAGAATGACCTTATTTTTTAAAAAAATGACCTAGAAATGGTAAAATATGACTTGAAATCATTTTCGCTCTTAAAATGAGTGATTTTTTAATTAATTTACAACAGAGTACTTGAACAATTAGACAAAGCCCGTTCTTTGGTGTTTTAAACTACTGAAGCAAAGGGAGAAAAGCAATTAAGTGCTAGCTTTCTTTATGTTTACTCGCCTTGTAATCATGGGGTCCCGGGTTCGATAACCGGTTGAGGCTCATAGTGGTTCGGATCCCACTTTAAACTGTAGATCCAATCCCAATTAGCCTTACTGTGAATAAAGTGGACTTAAAACACCAAATCAATCAATCTTTATTTTTACTTCAAAGTTTCTATAAGTCATTCACCTGCTTTCAGAGAGGGCCTTGTACGATACAGCAGTCGGTCAGCATCTGAAAATACAGTTGTGTTTCGCGTACAACAGATTGTAATTTTTTTCTATTGTGACTAAATCCCAAGATTAAAGCGATTATAGTGGCTAGCAAGGGAACCTCCAAGTAGGCTTCAGACAAGGCTTCGGAGGAATAATAAATGTACCACAGTTTATTATTTAATCCATTGTCAAACTTCCAGTTAAAAATAATATTGTACAATTCCATTGACCGCATCGAACTTGCTAAAAAGACCATATCAGGAAATTTAAATACATAAATTATGCTAGTAAGTGCATTTAAAATTCACGAAACAAGAGGGTAGAAGGAAAATGCAATAAAGACAGCAAAAAATATTGAAAAATGACCTAAAAGTGAGAAAAGTCAAAAAATGAAAAATAAAAACAAAGTTTTCTGTTTCTAACGTATGTGGAATGGATTGATATCAGCTTTAGCATTGTTTTCAAGGCTCAGAAAGAAAGTTGATTTTTGATTAATTTCCTAGCCTACATATCCTCTATTTTCCTCCTCCCTCATAGTATATAGCTACATATACCAGGTTTGAACAAAATCAAATCAAAATAGAAGATTTTTATTTATTCGCGTTGTTACGCTAATATTTTAGAGAAATCAGATTACTAAGAAAATGATTTTTTAAATTCTACCTAATCAATGTTATCTTTTACATAATGTGCTCTCTCTCTCTCTCTCTTTTTATCGAGATACGCAATAACTAGAGAAAATAGATTTACCAATTCGAGCTATATTTCTTATATAATTACTACCAATAAAAATATGAGTGTATGAATTAATATCCAAAATGTTTCTAAGTGAAAGTAAATAACATTAACCAGAGTATTGTAAGGGACACAGTATGAAAATTAGTTATTTGCTTCTGTGTATTTATTATACGTACTACCGCATCTTCCATTCCTCAAAACATAATAACATTTGTGGTGTAAAGTGGCGAATTCGAGTCCTTTGCGAGTGCATCTTCATCAGTTTCATCTAATCATCATTAATCCTTGTCGCGATTAGTCTAAGATGGAAGAAAATCGGCAGAAAATAAGAAACATGCAAATAATATTAATCAGTAAGTGACGAGGGATAGACAGAAAGTGCTGCTCTCTGTATGTGGCATATTACATTCACAATGTACTTTTAAAAATTAATATTTTGTGTAGAAAACATGTAAATAACTTTCTTGGAGCGATAGTTTGAAGTTTGTTACAAGGCTAGGCTGAATCTTTGGCTTTTTTTCAAATTATTCCCAGCCCGACCCTGTTTCCGAGTGGTTAGCACATCGCGCTGCGACGCCAAGGGCCCCGGGTTCGAATCCCGGTCGGGCTTGGTTGTTTGTGAATGTCCATTCATCAATTTCATCACTCATCCCCATCTTCGCAAATTAGCCAAGAGGCACAAAACGCGAAGTAAAATAAACTAAATCAATCAATCAATCAAATTATTCTACTTTCGAAAAACCGCTACGATATTCCAGAATCTGAAACATTACTTATGCTAAGAATTCCTACGAGAGCATTCATGTGAATTTCCGTGTGGTTTGATTTTGCTGTTGCCCAGCTATATTATCAATAGTTTAAACTAATACGGTAGTAATAGATTAACGTAGGCACGGTCTAGTCGAGCCTTAAGGCGACGAGTCACAGTTTCGCACCAGGCGTACATTTATTTCAATGTCGTTCGGAATGGTCACAGCTACTACAAAGAAACCGGACTATACAAGAGAGTATGAATTTCTCCCTATGTTGCAAGTGTAGCGATTTTTCAAGTTTTTGTTTGAAATGAAGTTGTACCTACATGATAAATAAGAATTTTCAGATTCCCATGCATTCCTTATGGAGAATAAAGACGGAACAACTTCAACTACAAGTTATGGCTAATCCAATGGGAGTTTTCGACTTTTTAATACTACAAATCAAATCTTCAACGTGTTCTCTTTCTGTTTATGTGTTTGTCTACGCCATTGGAAGTTTACTATTCCCAAGAGAACCAGTAAAATAATGCTCCCGTAAGGGTAATGCTAAGTTTTCTCCTCTTCCTACGACCATCCAACGCACAGACCTCTCTCTCCCCTGCTCGCCGCGGGGAAATGGTCGGCGGAGTAGAGCAGTTTAGAATCAAGGTGTCTGACTGGACACAAACTGTTCCTCCTGCCCTTGAGTCCACTTTATTGTACCATGATAATTTAGAAATTTTGGTATTTAAAAGAGACGTTGACTTAATTGACGATGCAACAGGTGGCTCTGTCAGAGGCATCCACTGCAGAATTGTTTTAACACTTCCTACTGGAGGCGAATAGAAGGAAATTTTTCACAAGTTTTTTAGACCCGAATGCTAAACACTTTGCACAACATTGTCAACCGATCAATTAATTATCTCATCTGCTGATGTAACAAAGCTGATTACGAAATGGAGAAGTTGCATGGAAATGAAAAGCCAGATGGTTCTGCGAGGTCAAAGGTTCAGTACTTTGAGCTGCTTCTGTTGTTGCTGAAGAAATTCAAGGGTTGCACATGACGGCGGAGTATGTAATCGCTTCGTTCTGGTATGTAGACCGAAGCAAAAGATGGAGTACGTCTGCAGCTTTAGGGATGATATCCGGACAACACGGGACTTGACTGGAATGTTTTGTCTCATGCGTACAGAGGTCGCGTTCTCGTCTCGTCGCAAATGTTCTTCTTTGCTACGTCACTTACGTCGCATGTTTGTTCCGCTAGATTGACCGCAGAGAGTGACGATGCGAGAATGAATGATATAATCCAGAAGTGGATGCAAGAACAATGGTGTACCGCGATTCGACCCCGGGAACTCTACGTCCTTGCTCTGCTTCTTAAGAAATGCACCGCCGTCCTTTCATTTGTATGATATAACGCGATAAACTAATTGAAAAATGGTGCAAAAGTGAGCTTTGCATTACCTTTGCCTTGCCTAGCCTATTCGGATGGCGGAAACTAGAACAATTGATTGGCTGCAACGGGTGACCATATCTGAGGCCACTCCAGTCCATTAGCTGTGTTTTTCCAGACTGACGAGGCTTTGTAGCTTGTGTTGTGTGCTTCATCCGTCTTATCTACCACCGTTCATCGTCGTGACGATCCAAAAATGGCAGAAAAGCGATGTAAAATAAATCATGGCAGCATATAAGAGCTAAATTGTGCATAAATTTATCTAGATCTTTCTTTTTTGTTTTGCTCAAATCAACCGCTACGTGACGTATGACACTAAAGTTGCAAATATAGAATATGTTGAACTCAACAATCAATCAAATACCAGATGTATATGTATAACATCAATAATCTGATATGGCCAATCTAGTCGTCTGCACTGCAGCTTCATTTTTAACAATCACAATAGATGAAAAACTTAACTTTAAGGAACACATCGCAGCTACAACTAAAAGTGCAATGCGCCTCTTAGGCCTCCTCTACAGATTCACTGAAACTTCTCTTAGCCTGTTTTTCAAGTCATTCGTTTCTCCGATTCTCGAATACTGTTCTCCAGTCTGGGCCATGGCTTCCAATACAAATCTTTCTAGCATGGATTCCGTCCTCAGCTTCTTTACCGCCATTGTTCGTCATAGAATTCCTTCTTTGCGGCATCTTCAGAAACCTGACATCCTGACTACTTTGAACATTCAGTTACTGCAGACCCGACGCGATATGGCCGATATGATTTTTTTCTATAAAATCATCAATGGGAAATTAAGATCTGAATTTCTTCTTACAGAATTCAACTTCAGAGTTCCCTCTCGATCGACCCGAAACACTGAATTGTTCCGCACCTCCACAGCTAGGCTTTCCCTTATACAGCGCGCTCTATTCCACAGGCTGCCCCAGTTCTACAATAAACTACCCACAAACGTAGACATTTTTGCCCCTGAAAGCATTTTCCGATCTTCCCTAAAAATGAATATGTAAATCTTTGTTTGTTTCCTTGTTTATGCCTTATGTTTATATTTAACTTTTCTTGTTTTTACCTTAAACCATCTTGACTTGTTCTTGTTATTTGTTAGAGTTTTCAGTGTAAAATGGCCTTAAAAGTGCTGTATCTGAAACTTTGAATAAATAAAATAAAATAAAAAAATTAAAATAAAAATTACTTTATAGATACTATCAATGCGCGTGTAAGGCACCCAAAAATCAAAATCATTTGCACGTAGTACACTCCAGTAACTGCTTCTTGCAGGCCAACGAGGCTCTGGTGTCTGAATCTACGACAAGGATAATCCTCTATAGGGCTGTGTGTGTGTTGTCCCGTCTATGTCCTTCTATGTGTTCGGTGCCCCTTTACATACTCAGCTTTTAAATTAAGGAGATTTTGGTTCTCAGAGACAATATTGTTTAAGTCCTTGTTAAGTAATGAATGAGTTTTACAATTTGAGTAAGGGTTTTTTTGACACCTATTTTCTTTCCTTATTAGGGGCCTGTCCCGAATTTTGTTTTAGTTAAGGGGCTCATCCTTGTATTGCGTGACAGGCAATATAAAACCCAATGGAAATGGAAATTCCTAGCTTGATGGAGTTGGGATAGGTAGGATGAGTCATTTGGAGACAGTGCAGTTACAAGATGCTTTGTAACCGGGGGGGGGGGGGATATCATCCTCCCCACTTCGAACACTGGATACTAAGGGGCAAAAAACAAGCAACAGATTGCAATATCGACTTCTTCCGTTACTGAGTTTCTTCTTGTTGTCGAAGTGGGGAACGTCGAGTGCATACACGGAACTTACTATAATTGTGATATTTCTAAATAAGTTTGTTCAAGTTTATCTGGAAAGGCGACAGTCTTATCTCCCCGCACGCAATTTCTCGACTGATACGGTTACTTACTTACATTTTGCAGTTCAGTGAACCTGGAACTGGTTTTTTTCTTCCCTTTTTTTGTAGATAAGAGGGCGTGTTGATTCGTTCTGCCCTTGAAACTTCGAGATAAGCCGTTGGTGACCAAGTGACATGGATGTGTTGTCTACAAGGTTGCCTCCTTTTAACCTACTGAAATAAAAAAAACTGCCATATAAATGCTGGAAGTAGGCGATGGGGGAAGTGAGTTGTTGGCTCATTATAACGGTAAATAAATCCACCGATGTGTTGTTTTCCAGGATATTAGAAGATATGCATTCCTTTGTTAGAGTATTGTTACTTTCTTTGATGGCATTCTTTCGTTACTTTACGCGCAGACCTTGGAGTTCTCGATTACTCAATGTGTGAGATCGTTTTCATATGCAGTAGTGATGCATGAAGTATTTGATGCATTTTTCTGCATCGGACGAGGTAGTACATAGAAACCTGATGTGTTTGTTTGAGTGCCCCGTTTTTCCTGATGTGTTCAGAAAATTTGGTTTTAGGTCTAACCTGGACTGGTTCTGCACTAAATTCGGTTCCGAATCACTGTCCAGTGTGCATCCACCGGGAATCGAACCTGTGACCCCTTGATTACAACACAATATCATTACCACTACGTCTTCGGGAAGTCCGTTTTCTAATCTGCAAATTAGCGTACCGAATAGCACCATTTTTTAAAATATATGATATCATAACCAATCTATGTGACGCCCGCGCTACAACGTCACAGTTCCAAGGTTTGAATCCCGAACTGGGTGTTCTTTGTGTCCCTTCATCAGTTTCATCATATCATCACTCATCCTCATCTTCGCGATTAGCCAGAAGTGGCAGAAATGGGAAATACAATAAACCAAATAAATCGATCTATGTGACGCAGTAGTCTCTTGAGGACCAGGGCCTACGAAGCCTTTTTCATTGGGTGGTATACACACACATAAACATAAACACATACACATTTAGAAGACGCCAAAACAGATTCCGGGAAACAGGACGTCTGGCAATCCTATTGTAGAAGTTTTCAGACGAAGGTACGTAACAATATGCGGCACCTGCCTGTTGATGACATTGGCTCGACACAGTGAAAAAAGACAAGCTAGAAGATGGTTCAAAAGTTTTTGAAGTATAGAAGTAGAAGAAGCAAGAAGACAAAATGAAGATATCTCCAACATCTTCAATCCATTGGATTTTATTTTTCACAAGGCATCTGGCTGGATTCAGAAATGCAGGTACTGGAAGATATGATATGAATAATGTTACTCTCTGAGTTATAGATATCTGCCATAAAGTCACATGGGGATCTATAACTCGACCTCGTTTTCCCATTCAGCCCCCCCCCCCCCCCACTCTGCTCCAGATTGCTCCTAGATAACCATATGATAGGAGGATAAATTTGTTTCCAGAACAGCTTGACTATGCCGATCGGAGATAGAATAAAATGAACCCTGTCGTTCAGAGGTTGGTCTTGAGTTTCACTGTGGTATAAGTAGTTATGGAAAAATATAAAGTTTAACTTCTATTCTTGATCACTGTTCTTATGTAAATATAATTTCTCCTAAGATGCTAACTGTGCTTGTATTTTTCATTTATCAACAAGCATTTCATTTGGCATTTTTGGGAATTGGAGTCGCATGAACCTAAATCATGGACTGGTATTCAAGTATGAACATTATTTATTAATTAAAAGCTGTTTCACACAAAGCATTGTGGGTTGGTGCATCATCCTTTTAAGTTTCCCTAAATATTTTTTAGGGATGGTATCGAGGCGGGACGAGACTTGTATTGGTCTCAAAAGGAAAATCTCGGTCTCGTCTCAATTTTCAAAACACTAGATAGACTTTTCTAGTATTACTTATAAAACTAAGTAACCCCAAGCTTGTTCTAATTTGTACCAGAAGAGGAGGATGTTTCAACTCGCAGAATACGTAGCTATTAATAACTCTCAATATCCTCCTTTTCCATCTTGTCAATTACGATAGTGGAGCCGTCGTAAATAGAGATTCATTAGTTTTCAATTAAGACCTTTACACTTTGTCATAAAGTCAGTCTTGTATGAAATCATTGTCATTTTCAATTAAAACTGGTGTGATTGGTTCAACACATGAAGTAACACCTCAAATTTTATGTTCTACGTTTTTAGGGGATTTCTTATAGTAGCAAAAGGATTTGCAATATTATAAACATTTGACAGAGCAGTTATTTTTGTGGCAAATTCGCACAGAATAGTGTTAAATTTGAGAGAAAATTTACTTCCCCAGTCCTTATTACAAGTACAAAGTGTTCCTAGTAGAAGAATGATTGAGTTGACATTTGACTCGCATTTGAATAATGTTATTATTAGAGAACGGAACTTTATGTGCTAAAAAACTCAGAAATATTTATTTTTTTATGTCTCATAATGTTGAAAATATGTGATAAAAACAGGAAAATATGTGACAAAAATAAAAAAAAATATTTTGTAACAAAAACAAAATATTACATGCATTTTAAACACCTGAAATCAGTTTCTAAATGATTACCTCTTAGTGAACTATTTTTTGGAAGAGTTGCAGTGGATCCCCATAGTTTCTTTCCAAATTCTCCATTGTAAATCTGTGACAATTATCTCTAAAAAGCATCTTATATTGTGAGAAAGATCGCTCCACGTCACAAGAAACAATTCTTGCATATTTGAAGCACGAAATGTCACTAACGCTGAAGTTTTCCAAAGCTTCCTCTTCCTCACCTTCCAAAACACGTGCAATTTGGCACAAAGTTTGAAAACCTTGGTTTTGTCCCAAAAATTTCTGTATATTTAGACATTAGCACTTGTGCGTTAGATCCAGTGGGGTTAATATTTTCCCCCAGTAGGATCGTAGGCGAGGCGCCAGAAGTCTGCCAGCGAGCGTGTTCAAAGACAAAATAAACCTAACACTCTCGATATGAAAAAGGTGCGGAGAATAAACCTTTTTTCCTTGGAGGATTTCGAGGTAGCTGAAGACAATGAGCGAGTTTATGTATTTAAAATGAAAATTCGCAAAATATGTATTTACATACAGAAAACTGGAAGATATGTGTTTTTATGTAAAATAAAATTTGCTGCGTTCACGTATAAGGCTATGATCAGAATTTTGGCAAAAACGAGGGTCTCTATCTTATCGCAGAAAAAACATTTATTTACCTAAAGTTCCGTTCCCTAGTTATTATACTAAAGTTGTGAAGGGTAATTTTCAGGGAGCGCCCACCACTTTTGCTTTTTAAACTGGATATTTTATTAATATTACAAATTATACAAAACAATACCTACTGCTTTTTTTTGCGAGAATTTATCAATAACAACGATTAAAGTGAAAAGGTGAAATGGAAACTTACTGAATAACTTACTAAAATACTCTTACTAAACTCCATCGAGTCACAGAATCTAATCAAGGTGTCCCGGGTTCTTTATCCGGTGGAAGCACATTGCACAGTGGTTCGGATCCCACTTTAAACTGTAGGTTCCGATTAGCCTATCTGTGCTTAAAGTGCCTCTACAAAATATGAGCACAGCTCAGGAATAACTCTGATGCAGTTTTTTATGCGGACTCAACAGCATCTGCACGCATTTTGATTTAAGTTATTATAAGTGTGTTGTTTTAGTTGTGTTAATAATGTGTACTGGCAATTTAAGACTCTCAACTGTAGACTGTGGACAAGTAGGGATCAGGTTTAGCAGCATTTTAAGTTAACTTGTGGCAATATTATATCATGGGACTATACAGCCGAAGGAAGATACTGTGCAGAATATTCTATGCAGATTTGTGAAACATGCAAAATAATCGAGATACTTCCATATCACATCTCGTTTGTAGGCGGAAAAGAGGGTTGCCACTGCTTGTAAGATAAGAGTCTGAGGTTCCAACTCTGAAGAATGCCCATGCCTAAATATGACCATCCCACCCGCCAGCGACTGAAAAGACCAAGCCGAAGTGTGCGGAGCACCAAGACGTGGTGTCTGAGGTGTTTAGGTAATCAGCATTCTTCCGAGGGCAGCAAATCGTTCACCGCACAAATTGGCATCGTTTTCCAGCGCCTCAGCCGAAGGGGAGTTCATATTGGCAGGTGGAAACGTGGGCTGCTCTGTACCGCATGACTTCTTGTAGCAGATCCAATGACGCTGAATATTTCGAGTACCCAAACAGTGCAGAAATAGCGCGCGATATTTGGTTTGTTTTTATTGGCTCCGCTAATTTCAAGTCCCTTGTTTCTACCGACAGGTTGAAAGCGATTAAGCAGGTGGAAATGACGTGAAGGGCGCGAAAGTGAAACTTGACGAGACGGCTGTTTATCATCGTTGAAGGTACCACCCCGTCGTTCATCCGGAACGGTCGAGAGCAGAACGAAACTTCTTAAAGGCTGATGCTTTGTTATTTTCTTTTGTTTACCTGGTTCAAGAAATCTTAAAAGTTCAGAAAATTTTACTCGTAAAGTTCTGTTGCTTGAGGTCTCACGTAAAACGCTATTTTTTGGAATTTTAAAAACTGTGGAATCGTAGAATGTTTTCTATGAAGGTAGTTTTTACTTCGGTTATTCCGTTTGAATACATACTAACTGAACGTTACTTCTGCTATTAACAACAAAAGTAACAAGCTTTCTGCTTTTTTAACATGAAGTACACCATGTCAACTTACAGAGGGGGTCGACCCTCGACGCCCCTGTTTGGGGTAGGTACTAAGGCCATGGAAGTGGAGAAATGGAACATGTTTGCTTCAGGATAGGTGTTTTTACCAGGGTTGTTAAATGTCTAGGAACCCGTAAATTCTATTGTGTTCCCGTAACAGGACTGGAACCTTTTTTCTCGCACAATTTCAATTCGGTCCAAGTTGCGTATTGTTTCATTTCAATACGGAACTTGCACCCTATTTAAACTGATCCGGAAAAAAATGTTCCTGGACCGTCTTTAAATTTATCAACAAAAAAAAGGTTCCTCGACCGTATTTAAATTGAGCGGGGAAAAGGGTTCCTGGACCCAGGAGCGTATATTCTAGGCTACCTACGCTATCTGCAAAGCCTCAACCACATAGACTAAAGTACAGAAGAAAAATCAACTATAAATTGTGAATAAAAATGTTCATATCAATAAGGTGATGGTGATTCTGAAGTTAGCAACCTGATTTCTTAGGAGTTGGCAACCTACGTAGCTGGTATAGCAACGTGTCTTCCTTGAAGATAGAGAGAACGATCACAATGGAAGTGTCTAACCACTTACACATGGCGTTTATGAGAGCCTAATCGGCTCCCTCCTTCCATAGCCTAGGACCACGTGTCATAGCCAGATAGGACAGATGTTGAACTCAGGATACGCCACTGCCTGGGCCGTATATAAATTGAGATTGCTATACTTTACATATAAAAAGGTTCTTTACGGTCCAGAACCGATTTACTGGAATTGAATTCATTTCAAATTCTTGGATCTTTAACGACTCTGGTTTTTACATCTATCCCAGAGTTAGAGTCCTGGTCGGGTCGGGCCACAGGTTTCACTCTCCGCAAATCGTGTCATCAACCAACCATGTGGTGTTGAGACTCTGATGATTATAATAGGACGTCCGAATATCGCTACCTGTCACTTTCGAAACTGCCCGTGTCCCTGGCTTCCATTTCGCAAGGGACCGCACCACCACGTCTCCAGTCGGAGCGGAACAATAGCGAACCCAGCTCTCAATGCCGAACCCTATTAATACCACCCGGATGATCGATTCCTCGTTTCGAGTTGAGAAACGTCCCCCGTCGGCCGTTTTTGTCCCGTTTTCAGTTGGGCAATTTCCCTCGATTCGGATTTCTGGGTCGGAATCTCCGCGTTGTTGTTGTTGTTGTTGCATCCCCTTGACTGCCTCCTCTTTCCACTCGGGTTGCTAATTGTCTGTCGCAACGCCGCTGCTCGGTGACGGATTTAACGGAACTTGCCGGGGACGCGGTTACCAAACTATCCCGACCTTCTTCCGACATGTTGGAAATCTCTGGCAGGAAGAGCATCTCCGGAACCATTCGACGCAATCTGCGCCATTTGAACGTTGCCCCTAAAAAGATCAGTTAATACAGCGTTATTCAAAAAGAATGGTACAAAAGTAAGGTTAATTTATTTTAAAGTGAAAAGAGATACAAAAGCAATTCTGGTGGGAAAGAAGAAAGGAAGATTGTAAATTTATAGCCTCTGGTTCTAGTTAACGTAAAATCCGCTAGAGGCGCTACTTGTTGATAGCTAAAATGGCAACAACGAAGGTAGAGCAAGAATATTGCGTAATGGACGAACAGGGGCGGTTGTTCCAGTTCAGAGACACTTTCGTGCGAAATTCAAGAAACGACCACCACATATACCTACACTGCATTACACGCTGGGTGCAGAAGTTTGAATCAACTGGATGTCTGTGGATCGGAGCCAGTGATGTTGGAACGCGTCTGGCAAGAAATGGATTATCGTTTAGACATCTGCCGTGTTACCCAGGGTGATCATATCCAACATTGGTAATTGCCCAGGTAAATTTACAATCTTCATTTCTTCTTTCGCACCAGAATTGCTTTTGTATCTCTTTTCACTTAAAAATAAATTAACTTTACTTTTGTACCATTCTTTTTTAATAACCCTGTATATAGTCTGATTGATAACCTATTCAGCACTCTGCGACGACTTTGTTAGCACAGCACGCTACAACGCCAGGGGTCAAGGGGTTCGAATCCCAGCCTGGGCATGCGTGTTCTTTGTTGTGTTCCGTAATCAATTTCATCATATCATCACTCATCTCCAATGTCCCGATTACCCAAGAGCGTCAGAAAAGTGACACTAAATAACAAAAATGAAATAAAATTAGTCCACACAATAACTAAACGGCACTTTGTTAATTTGATATTATGTTACTTCGCTTTTCTGCCACTTTTGTTATTCGCGTAGATGAAGATGATCTTGATGAAGGAACACCCATGCCCAACCCGGGATTCAAATCCGGGAGTCCTGGCGTCGTAGCGCGCGGTGCTAACCGCTATCCCACGGAGGTCGGCACTAAACTCTTCGCAAATCACACTCTTGCAGAACCCAATGCGAGAAAAGTGTTCCCATTTCCCTTTAAGGCAATTAATAACCTTCAAAATATTTTTCTCTTTAATCTCCCTGTGCCGTTTGCCACTTTCTTTTCTTTTCTTCGGTCCTTCCATTCCATCCCAATCTTATCAAATTTCTCTTCGCAAGGTATCTGTATAGCTTCTCTTTTAGAGATATATTTTAAGCCGATACCACTTTTAACCGCTATCCATACCTACGGATACTATTCCGATTCCCATGACACCAAACAATTGAAACTTGTTCCAAATATTAATATTAGTGTCAGTATTCCACTCATTAAGCATCATTTTATCAGTATTTTGCTTTAAAATATTTAAAAATTACATCACAATGTAAAAATACCTGTTATACAGAGCGTTCGAAAAGTCCGCGCACTCAAAGTTTGAGAATTTTTTGCTTATAATTTATTGAACTTGTCAACGTAATGAATACATACATTTCTTAACTATATCTTGAAATACACAAAAAATAAGTTGTAAACTAGATGTGAGTAATACTGTAATCTCTGAAGTCGGTAACACACTCACAAGACGGCAAACCACTTAGCGCGTTGAAATACACAAAAAGAATATTAAAACTATTTTGAAACGATCCTCCAATTTCGGTTTTAGCTTGTGGCAGATAATCGGGGAATAGACTTATCCACTTCAACACACATCTTTCATGTGTCTTAAACCCAAAATATGCTTCCAATATAGCGACTCGGGCGATAACCTTTAAAGCTGCAGACTTCTGACGAAATTCCGCACTTCCGTTCCGCGTGTTTGCCTGTAGTGGGCCTTACACCACTTGATTTCAATAGAAGCAGACAACAGAAGTTCTGTTGCCGCATTTCTCCGTGTTTCCCCGCGTCTCAGTGGGCGATGTGCTTAAAAGGCATTGTTGACACACTGTGATTGTTCGTCTCATACGGAGCATTGTAACAGCAACACTGCTCTAAATATAACATAAGCTCGTTCTTGAAGGTCATACTGGCAGGCTTGCCAACTCATCCAGATGAATGCCTTGAGTGCGGGAACTTTTCGAACGCACTGTATAATAACAAAAACAGTCCTATCACATAATATTGGAAAAAATCAATAGCAACTTCGAATTTTGCATAAATTCTAGGATAATTAGATTCTGCGAAAGTTCGTGGTCCCTGCGAACGATCAAAACCCCGAGAACCCGGTATCGGTACATAAAATCCAACCGACACTTTCCGATACATCGGTATCAGCTCGTCTTTAATTTTAACCTATCGAGATTGAATAATGCACTCATCTTGATTTGATTCACTTGTTACATAACCCAGTTAAATTAATCAATACCATGATTGAAGCCCGTTGCCTGCAAGTACAAGTGCTCCAATAAACGAAAAAGAAATAGATGTCCAACGCGGTTCAAATCTTGTGTTTATACTCTTAGTCAGGGGCTCCTTAAAAGCATTCAATTTGCATTACCCCGAGCTATTTCTGTCTTGCGACATATAAGACTATCGAACTGTGGACATCTTTCAAATAGTAATGCGGAATTCGCAGAACGAACGATTGTACAACTTCGACGCTCGTTGTTTAGCGGTCAGGCACCCGTATTTCGCCGTAAACAGCTGAAAACGGTTGTTGCCCAAGCTCTTTCTTCGTAAAATTGGGGGAATACGGTAGCATACAGCCAGAAGCGTGCGTACTGTTACTCCGAAATTATTGCGAAGCTTTTTCTGGGACCCGTTCGAAGACGGGGAGGAGACGAATTTCAAATTGAAGGTTAGGGAGTCTTTTGGGGCGCAACGCGACAGAAGGGCGGTCTTCCACAGGTCGTTAGCGCAAGTGAGAAGTCACGGCGAAAACAATACGACACGCCAACTTCGCAGGGCTCGACGTTTCATTTGGAGCCGCGTATTGATGTTTTTTTATTATTATTTCCCAGAAGGATTGCTGACAGAGCACCTCCAGCAGACGCTCGAATCCCCCGAGAGAACAGTTAAATATTTTCTTTCTTTTTTTGTGGATGTGGAAAGGGGGAGGTGAGCTGTAACGTTTTTTTTTCAGCTTCTTAGTCATGTTCAGACATAAATGTTTGATTCGTGGAATTTCCGTTTTTTTCCTCTCTCCCCCTCTCTTTCGTGCAAAATATATTCCGGAAAGGTTTTCCCTTCCCCCTTTTGGGTGTTGTTTTTGTTGCTAAATTTTTCATATCTTTCCCTGTTTTTTTTTCCCCTTTAAGCATTTTGTTTTCTCTACTTATTTTCAAGCGAAGAAGTACACATGCATAGCAGTGGTGGGATCAAGTACATATGTATAGCTTCATAGAGCATACTTTTATTTAAACTGTCTAGATGCACTTGAGAAACTCAACGATGCTTATAATAAAATGCACAGCGTGTCATTGTATGTTGTAGTTTGTGGGGGGAGGGGGTGATAAAACGATCCGTGGCAGGGATGACAATTTTCGTCTATTGCCAAAGATACTTAGGTCTCTTAGGTCTGGGTCCATGTTTATTCGCGCCCTGTTTACAGGTACTCACTCAACTGCTGCCTTGTGATATACATTGGCTTCATATCGTTACTGTGCAGCTCGAACACGGCTCGCGCAGCGGTTGAAAGCACGCCGCTTGCCGGCGAAATCGGATTAAAAGTATACCCTCAAATGCATATCGCATTTGGTAATTTTCCGAGTCGAGGTTCTCTTTGGTAATAACGCTTCGAAACACTGCATTAGAGCTAATTCTGATCAACAGCATGTTATCAAGAACAGATAGGTCCATCCCGCCCGAACGTAGCACCTCTCTGCTACCTGGATGCCGTGAATGTCAGTATTTGCTTTCATGTGTCGTGTTGAAGAAGTATGTGTATTCGCTTCTGTGCAGTTTGCTAAGGTGCATACCGGTAAGTGCTATTGGTGTTGTTATAATTCCCAATCATAAATACACTTTGGAACAAATAATTTTTATGGTTATGAAAACAAAACTCGTGCAAAGGTGTGAGGAGGCGATTTTTAAGGAAACTTTCTCAAAAAGATGTGAAAACTGTGTGGTAATACAAGGACAGCATTTCCAACATCTTCTGTAATAATTATTTTATTTGCTTATTTATTTCATTTTAGACAGATATAAAACCTTCAATTACAGAAGGAAGATAAACATATACATATATTGGTTTATACACAAAAAGCACAAAGCCAATACAATTAAATGGTGTCTCTACCAGTGTGGAAAATCTGGAAAATTCATGGAGTTTAGTTTTTCCGGAGAAGTCATGGAAAAATCAGGGAAATGTACTGTTTCTGGGAAAAATCAACATTTTTGTAGTAGTGCACTAGAAGTACATTTTTGAATAAAGAAAGAAGGACAAGAAACCTTTTTCTTTGTTGGTGATATATTGAGTATTACTTGTAGTTACAGTAGAAATTTCATATGAAAATCTCTAGGAAAAGGGGGTCATTTTTTAAACCATATTCAAGTAAAAATCTACTGCAGTAAGTCGCTGTTGGTATTTACCACTTTCTTGTTACAATCTTTGGGTTGTGTTTCATATTAGGAATAATACATATATTACTAAATTTTACTATAATTATGTATTATTTTTGCTATAATTGTTATGATTTTTATTAGAAAAAATTCTTTGTATACCAATGCATTGCAAGTATTACATAAAAGCTCATCCAATCCAAGAGTCAGTCTCTCTTCAGTTTCCTTTCCCATTTTTACTTTTAACATGTGAAGTGAATATTCTAAAAATTTGGTTCAGTGGGATTCTAAGTATGGTGTTTAGTTAAAATATAGTAACCTTCCTACTCACATGTTTAAATACAAAAATTGCCAAAAACCTAGAAAAGTCAGTGAATTTTCTTTTTTACAAATTTGTCGTCACCTTTCAATTACCATACATAGAAGCGTGTAGACCGATAATAGAAGTAAACCATTAAATAATCATAAAAATCCATTTAACTAATCTGGATCTTTCACTTGTCATTCACCATCAAAGAACAAAGACCTGTGTAATAATTACATCTATTGAATACATGTTCATGTATAATTGTAGAATATACTAGAAGGTAAAATATTGTTCCCATGATGAGTACAATTGTGAAATATTTTAATTAAAGTAAACCTGTGCGTCTGGGTTGAGGAGATACGTTTGTTCGATTTCGTCGACAAGCGGTGTGAACCCGGCCGCTACGCGAGCCGCGTTTGAGTGGCACATTAACCAATGTATTTGGAAGACAACGTTGGGAAATCGAAGATTCTGAGTTTTAGCTGCACTTGCTTCCAATACGCGTGTAGAGAAACGTAAGTTCCAGAAGTTGTTAACGATCAGACGAAGTCCACTTCCAGGAAAACGACTTGACCCTTTCAAGTCATATTATTGGTCCTACCCCACCTTCTTCCTTTCTTCGATGTTCGCGTGCGAAAACATCCTTTCTCTTGTGGAAAGAAAGTGAGTGGGGGGAGGGAAGAAAGAAAAGGAAGCGTTTAATGAGGAGGAGAATAATGGGGAAGGAAAAGTTTCGTAAGCTACGGCGGTTTTTTCCCTGCTCCGGCAGATGTCACAGGAAGCAGTTTGAGGATTGTCTGGCGGGAAACCTCTTTCTGTTGCATAGGAAACAATTTGAAACCAAGGCTAAATTCCGAGCCGGTGTCAACGTCTCGGTCCAGGGTCGCTCTCCAACCAAACAACAAAGTAAAGCAGGAAAAAAGGTGAGGAGCTTCGGGAAAGTGATCCGTTTCAGAGTTGACTGCGTGATTGCTCAGGGGAATGTAAAGTAGGGACCTCTGCTAGGGGTGGAGAACACTTGTTGGAGTCTCGGAAGTGTTGCCACCCCGTCTCGTTTTCTCCTGTCTTCAGGCGAGTAGCAACCACCCCGTGTCTTGCAGTGTGGGGTTGTATAGGTCCTCACTAGACTCTGTAGGCGTTGTTGAATGTTTTCGATAACTCCAGGAGTTCAAGGGATATAATTGTTTAGGTTTACTGAACGAGTTAGTCAAGATGTCAAGTGCTGCGTTGGCGTTTTGTCTCAGTTCTTTGATTGATTTGCTTTATTTTCCTTAGCTTGCTGTGCCACTTTTGGCTAATTTGCGAAGATGGGGATGAGTGATGATATGATGAAATTGATGATTGGACACTGACAAACATCCATGCCCAGGTCGGGATTCGAACCCGGGACCCCTGGCGTAGTAGCGCGATGTGCAAACCACTCCGCCACGGGGGTCGGCAGTTGCAGTTCTTGAATCAAGCATTGGAGAAAGGAAGTTATTGACATTTTGCCTGGTTTTCTCCTTCACGGTCGTTTCTTGCATTTTGATAATATTTGCTTCTCTCGATATTCTACGTATATCAGATTTTTTTTTCAAAATTTCGAGTCAGGTGCAGATGTAGAGGGTGAGAGAGAGAGAGAGCGGGAGAGAACATACCTTAAGATATTCTGAACGTAATGTTAAGATGATTTTTTTAAAGTAAACTAGCGTACTTAGCGTACTCCCACAAAACATCCACTTATGTCGTCAATATATTCAGGTACCGTGTCACTTTTGTCAGTAATGAAAAAACTCAGTCTGACATTATAGTATCAAAAGTAAGTTTATAAATCATTTCTGACAGTTTGTTAGCCAATTTTTAAATAATGCAAGATGATTTTATAGGTAATTGTTTTAAAGTATTCTTTTACGTTAGCCATTTTCCCGTAGCAGGAACTGGCGGCTCATTTTAATTACATTGATTGAATGAATGAATGACTTGATTTATTTTACTTCGCTTTTCTGCCACTTTTGGCTAATCACTAAGATGAGGATGAATGGCGACAGCATGAGTTGGATGCAGGCGCGGCTCGTGCATTATTTACCCGGGGGTTCACTGAAGTGATGTGACATATATTCACTTTCCGCAAAATATACTTCCTTCGCCCAACAAAAGGATGGGGGAGGGTTTAAAAGCTTTGTCAAGAATTCTTTTTATCTGGGAGTATAAGGTTTTGTTGTAGGGGTGTGCGAATAAATTTAGGGCTGAAACTACAATAAATTGTGCCTTTATGAAAAAAGTTGAGTTTTGTTGGAATATCATGGACATCCTCAAGTAGGGGCAAGTAATATATTTTTTCCCCACGAGGAGCAAAAAACACTCCTTCAGTCTAAAGTTACTGCAACGCTTTTATAATAATTACCAAAAATTACTGTGACTGAAATTAAATTATATGCGTGTAATATATAATTTTTGGTTTACATTCAATTTCCATGGGGGGGGGGCGGCCCCCTTTTCCCCTTCCGGACGTCCATGCTGACTAATCAGAACTGGTCCTACATTTGTTAAAGGGAAATGGCAACTAATGGCATGCGCATACTAGAAATCGAACCTGAGACCCTTTCATTTATACGCGACAGGTTTGTTCAAATTTGGGGCTGGTCGACCAGCACACGCTTTTTTTCAGTGGACAAGGAAGTTTGTTTACGTTAATTATGTGCATTTCTATCGGTCATTTCTTACCTGCGCGGACAGCAACGCCTACACTGCATCAAATCACATAACCTAGGTAAAGTCCATCCCTCGTTTCACTCGCAGCATCACTTAATACTTTCCAACAAGTATCCAAGCACTTCAAAAACTAAAAAACTTGAGACTTTGACACCGAGCGACAGCGAGTCACGTCTTCGCGCCATTCTTTCTCTTTCGCGAACCCGAAGTGTTTCCACCTTTAAGGAAAAACCTCTGAATGCATGCACAAGGTATTTTGGTAATGTATCTCCTTTATTTTAATTCATCGCATCTAATTCCAGCTTCTATTTGTTTCCACTCATCCATCTCTGACACAATCTTGCATTTATTCCAAGAAGTTCGGTGCAAAAATGATACAAGAGAAGATTGAATATGTAATGTGTGCGCTTCAAACTTGAACCGCACGCAGCAACACTGGAAGGGAGGAAGCAGCGAGAAAGGAGCCTTGTCCCGCGCCTTCTGCGAGAGAACGAACTGCGCATGACCGTTGGGTTGAACATAGGTTCTGCAAATCTCATCTCCCATGTATTTTGTCCTATACCCTCCTCGCGCTTCTGCTCCCGCACGAAGCTTTCACAATGGGGGTTCAACTGAGGGTCTGTATCAGGGCGGCCGATTCGCGGTTTCTTCTTCTCAGCAAGAGAGTTCGCCGTGTTACGGGCACAAATACATGACTTATTGTGTAGAATTTTTAGCGAAATAATGTGAAAATTTAAAGACATTGTTCATTGTTCATTCTCGAGGTGATTATCGTATATTACTGGGGGTTCACTGATCCTGTGCGCTATAGGGCCAACCGCGCCTGGTTGGATGAAACATGATGTAAAGACACGACACGAGCCCCTCACAGGATTTTACTGCCTGTAGTCCAGACGCCAGAGCCTCGCTAATCTGCAAAATGCAGTTCGGGATGTAGTACTACATGTACGTGGCAGGATGATGACATTTGGGTGTGTTCAGCAAACGTCATCCTTTTAATTACATGATTCTTTGCTGTGCTATTTCAAGTTAATGTATTTTTATTTCTAACATGGACTAACAACAGTTGGAGCTTGAAACATGTAAATTGACTAACGAAGAACGCAAAAAAGGGGGAAATCAGAATTGGAAAGAAATTATTGTGGCCTTGATAAAAGTATGTAATAGTGAAACAGATTTACAAGATTCTTGTTGGGAAACCTGTAGGAAGGCCAACACGAAGATGGGGGGATAACGTTGAGATGTACCTAAAGTAAATCGGTAAGGATGGAAAATATTGGATTGATCTTGCTCAGGATAGGGACAGATGGAAGGATTGTGTTGCTGCAGCCGTAAACCTTCGGGTTTAAGAAGTCTAGAGAGTTATTTAGTTAGTTAGTTAGCTAACAATTTATCGAAGTTCTTTGCGCTTTCCTTGTGCGCTCTTCCTTAATTTAGTTTCAAGTATTTATATTCGCGTGACTTCTCTAATTCTGAAGCCTGTTTCTGTTTACGAGTCATGAACTTTAAGCTTACCATTGTTCACGCAAAGCAAACTCCTGCAGGACTTCCTTTACTTAAAAGTTGTTTTTGTGACTTGTGCTGTTAATGAAGCTCGATAAAGACACATTTTCAGATTATGCCAGTCTCTGGAGATCAAAGAGTGCGTCAGGGTTTATTGTATTCAAGAGAAGGAGGAAATGTTGTGAAAAAATGGGGTTGTTCCTCATGACCTAATGCTACAGAGAACGTTTTGAAATTTACCCAAGTCCATTTGGTTCGTTTCCAGATAACTGTGTCTTTACCACCAGAACGTTGTAAACAATAGTTTAACTTACCTGAATCACCAAATCAGGAGTAACCCAAGTCAAGGTTAAGGCACCGGAACCTTTGGCCTATCTCAGAATAATGAATTTGGGGGGGAGGTGTTCTGTCGATTCCAAAAACCGCTATGATATTCTTAATGCTTTGATTGAGTGATTTGATTGTATATTAGTTTGCTTTTCTGTCACTTTTGGTTAATTGCGAAGATGGAGATGAGTGATGATGGGATGAAATTGATGAATGGACACTCACAAACATACAGGGACGACACAGCACAAGCCCCAGTGCAACAGCGACGCAGCACAGCTATGGAGGATAATCCAGAACTTAAGAGGAAAGGAGTACAGAGTACACAGAAGCGGAGATTACTCCCGAAACGTGGGAACGACATTTTTAGGGAATAATGGGAGAAAGGGAGGGACATATAAATACACCTGGGAAGGAGGGAAAATTGCTTGGGCACCTTCGTACCAATTTTAAATGAAGACATAACTGACAGTGAATACTCTCTAGCAATCAACTCGCTGAACAACGAGAAGGCGGCAGCCAGGGATAGCTTAACCCCGGAGATTATAAGGGCCACAAATAAAAAATCACTGGTGGCGAAAATGGGCAGGGAAATTATGAATGGTTTTGTATATTATATTAATTAATTGCTGGCCAGCTACAAGGTGTAGGATTAAGTAATATGTTTCCATGAGTGTACTTTTATGTTATTGTTGCATGTAAGTGTATGTGCTTATTGGATTGTGCTTTGCTGGATGTTAGATTCCCCTGTTTTTTTTTATCTCCCCGGCTGGGGGAGCTAGCTGTCTTTCAAAAGACCGTCCCAGTGAAATTTTTTCAACGCTACGAGGTCCACGTCCACGGACGTTTACCCCGACTATAAAAAAGGCCAGTGGGCTTTAGCAAAAAACAGTGTTTCCTATTGATTGACGGCGAGGAAGGTCTCCTCAAGTTTAGTCCACTTTTGGTGGCTAGACTTAATATAATAATGTAGCATTTGGTGTAAGCCAACCCCTTTGCTGTCCCAAGTCCCCTTTTAGAAAAAGCCTTGATTCTTTGGATATTTTCGTATGGAATAATTGATGGCCAAAAGAAAGAGTGAAGGCGTAAGGAAACGCATTGTAATGAACGGAATATCGTTTAAGCTGAGGGTAGGCCCGCAGAGATAGTTATGCTAACTCTGCAGTAAAGGAAGTGCCGATGGTGCAAGCCATTGGTGCACAATTATGTTGAATTAAGGAAATTGGTTGATTATGGAAACGCTATGTAAATATGTATATATATAACAACGTATAATAAACCAATATAATCCTACTAGAAATGTTATGATTCGCTGAATTAACTCCAGGAACTACTGTACTGTCCATTTTAAACCAAATGTTTATTCACTTGCTGTACATGAGTAACGAACCAGGGACTAAAAAATATAAATTGTTATGTGAAACCCCCCTTTCGTAATTCCGGCGCTAGTATAATCTGCTCGCTTGGCACCCAGGGTGAGGTGGGAGGAGAGATTTGAAGGATTAAGGCAGGAAGTAATCCAAAGGGCCGGATAGAAACGAGGCTAGGGGGGTGGGGGCGACACTTTCACAACTGGAAGGGGTTGTTTCCGGAAAAATGGTCGGATACCGTCATTTGCCCGATCTACAAGGGTAAGGGGGGGGGGAAACAATCCTAACAATTACAGGCGGGTCCCATTACTATGAGCAAAGTGTACTGCCAGATATGTAGACGCTTGCAAAAATGGTGTGAAATTTCTTATGTATTTTCCCCTCTGCAAGCCGGATTTCGAAAAGAATTTCCAGACAATAGACAATGTACTTCTATTGCAGACATTGATACAGGATAAACTAAGGGTCAAAAGGGGGAAACTGTATTGCTGCTACGTGGACTTCGAAAAGGCGTTTGACACGGTTAACAGGCAAATGCTGTGGACAAAATTGTGGGACGTTGGGGTATCCGCCAGAATGATAAAATCTCTCCAAGCGGCATATGAAAAAGTTAAGTTTTGTGTAAAGTGCGGGAATGAGGGCGTGACAGGTGCAAATGAATCAATACTGGGGTGAAGCAGTGGTTCTTTCTCTCCCCTTAGCTGTTTATCATCTTAATCAACGATATCGCAGAGGTACACGGACCCACCAACGATATCCGACATAAAGGTACCGCTTCTGTTGTACGCAGACTGATTTCGAACACAACAGCAGGCCTGCAGAACGGTCTAGACGCATTACATGGATATTGCGAGAAGTGTGCCCTGCGAGTATATATCAAGAAGACCAAAATAATGGTATTTAAGAATAGGTATATATATGGAAAGGATGAACAATGGAAATACGGGGGGACAAGGGTCGATAGGGTGAAACAATACGACTATTTAGGCATGGTGATGACAATGACGGACAGGTAGGCAAGGCACATACACAGAAATAAATGTAAAGCGATGTTTGCGTTAGAAATTACAAGAAAAATAAAATGCAAAGTACCAAATATACCAATCAAAACCCTGGAGGGGGTCTACGAGGCCACAGTTAAGGCAACACTGTTTTATGGCATCGAACTATGTGTCTGGGAGGGAGGGGAAACCGTAAACGTCGTACAGTCTAGATTCCTAAAACAAGTGCTAGGAGTAGGGAGGGGTATGGCAACATGTGGGGCACTTAGGGAAATGGGAAAATTAAGAGAGGAAGTGGATGCCAAAATGAGAAGCATTAAATACTGGATAAAACTGATCACCATGGAGGGGGGGGGGAATTTGAAGAAACGCGGTGTACAATCACAGATAAGTTGGGGTAATGTGAGGCAATGGGTAGCAAAGATAAAGACGGAATTATACAGTATAGAGCTGGGATGGGTATGGGAAGAGGGAATAGAGGGGATAATTGATATGCAGATGGTAGGAGCCATACGTGCCAGACTGGAAGACATTAACAAACAGAAAATTTTGGCAGAATGCGGCGCAAAAATATCGTTAACATCAGCAAAAATTGTGGATACGGATCGAGAATGGGGAAAGAGGAACTACGTGGACTTGTGTGGGGGAAAAAAAGGTGAGAATTGGCTTGGTTCAGACTGGTGGATGGACACAAGTTAAGCTAAGACGGGATGATGGGAGCTTAGAATGCCCGCTATGCGGTGAAGGAAGACGAGACTAAGAAATCACATTCATCTCCAGTGCAAAGAAACAGGGGAGGCAAGACAAAAATATATCAGGGAAATAAATGAATCTAACATTGAGAAGATAATGACAACCGTTATTAGAAGGGAGAGACCGAGAGGGGGAGAGGTGCAAATAAGGAATCTGGGAACTTTCCTACACTATGTCTGGGCAAAGAGAGCAAAGATGCTCAGTGGGGATAGCGAAAATGTGTGAAAGGGGACTACTAAATAAATCAATAAATATGAAAAAAAAATAGGAATCACTTAGATAAGAGTTTAGTGATATACTGTAGTGAAACAGTGCAAGTGTAGTGAAAGTAATGGAAAGGAAAGACGGTGTTTGTGAACTCCCGAGTAGTGTGAATGAGGAAGTAAACTGGGAGGAGGAGGGGTGTAGGAAAATTGCTCTAACATTTTTCATTCTTGTATGATATGCACAGCTGTAAAGGCTCATAGTTGAAAATAAATTCTATTCTATTTTCACAGAGAATTATACTGGCTATGAGACAGGACCGCATAGTCTCGCTAGTCTTCAAAATACAGTCCAGGGTGTACTACGTTTTTATATGTACAAAATAATAGTGGTCTAATATATTATTTTGTTAAGTGAATCATTGTAGTGATTTATAATAAGATCTATTTGGACCCCTATCCTTAATTCTGAAAGCTTACACCTGTTTGGAATTCCTTCTAGAGCCTTCAAGTGAACCTTAAAGTTGTGTTTGCGGTTGTAAATATATGTAATATCTAGACGATAGCAAAAGCAAACAACATGAAAATTCAATTTGGGGATTACAAAGTGGATTTTAGAAAGAAGATAAGTTTTCGAAAGAGTTTTCCCTAAGTCAGCCGAGGTCCAGGATACAGAAATAAGGTACTTATTTATTTCAATTCTGTCTCAATGCGCTTAAATATAATAAGAAAGAGATAGAAAGTAAAAAAAAACTCACGTATTCTAGACTGTGTGTGTATACTCGTCTCGTGTAGTAGGTAGCAGCAGCTCTTTATGTTGATTATTAAGCTAGAGAATGCTATTAAAAAGTGCATCAACACATGTGTTAAGACTTCCGTGCATTTCTTAATGAAAATGCGCTATCTTTAACTTCACTAAGCCACAGTAGAAAATAAAAAGACTATTCTATTCTATTGTATTCTATTCTATTCTTCTATTTCTGGTGTGATATTGTATTCCTAGACCTTTCTCCTTCCTACTCATAGGTTTTGTTCAGTTCTGTTATATGACATGTTCCTAGAGTACGTAAGAAAGAAATTTAGACTTAAGCCCACGTGTAAAATTCTAGCTTCCCTTCCTCACGAGGACACGTGGGTATATCACTCTCCTTCGGCCCCTCGCACCTCGTAAAGGAAAATGAACCTGAATGAATGAATGATTTGCTTTTCTCTACTTCGCGTTTCTGCCACTTTTGGCTATTTGCTAAGATGATGGTGAATATTGGTAAGATGAAACAGATAAAGGGACATATATGGACAGCTTACATCACAAGTGCGATAAAGGATTATACTGGTGATGGGTACAGACGCCAGAGAACCTTGTTAGTCTGCAAAATGCAGCCCAGGCTGCACTACGTCTAAGTAAGTGAGGTCAAATAATTTAAGTGGAAAATAAATACTTATGTTATTTTTTGGTCTTGTTTCCAGCTTAATAATTAACTGAAACTTGCCCTTAACAAGTGGAGTTCTGCTCATGCTAATTATAATTAGCCGTAGATACATACATGCATAACTTTAATTGATGTACTTCAAATGCATTAAGTGATACAACCTTCCATATAGTTGTTGGTTTCATGGTTTCTCCTTGATCGAAACTTCTGATCCGATGAATTTCTAATGCATCTATGGAAAAGGAAGCGTTAAAATGAATCAAGAGAGAGACACCACAGTGCTTCTTCATACTTCAGTCAAACATTTAATGCATTCTTTGCATTTGTCGCATCGTTAGTTCAAATGACTGATTTACTTTCATTGCATTCTTCTGGGGTTGGGTGGCAGTATTTATTGTATTGAATCGTCGGATGAGCCTCGCCCTTCAATAGAGAATATTTGAATTGAATTAACTTGTTTGATTGATTTGCTTTATTTTATTTCTCTTTCATGCTTTTGGCTAATGGTGAAGTTGGGGATGAGTGGTGAAGTTGGGGATGAGTGGTGATATAATGAAACTGACGGACAGTCATGAATACACATTGACAGGACACAACACAGGCCCCACGGAGGTTATGAGCCCAAGACGCCAGAGCCTCGCCAGCCTGCTTAACGGATACAGTAAATTGATGAATTTTCAAAACATTTTAGTATATAGGATCATTTCATGCCAAATCAACCGATAATAATTATTTTTGAACATTAAGGATTCAGATTTTTTAGATTTTTTGTTTATACATTGTACCTATCAAGGGGACAAAATCTGCCAAATTTCAAATTTTTCTGCTCTTAGTTTTAGAATTATTGACTTTTAAAAAAGCAAAAATTCCAAAATTTGACGACATTTTGAAATCTTTAAAACAGCTGTAGATAAAAAAAACTATTTGATCTAGAGAGCTCAAATTGGTGTGATTCTCTTCTGCTTTTAATGAGCTTTAATTTGAAATGAAACATGACTGTGGTACTTGAATTTTGTAATTTTTTAAAAAACTTCAATAACTCTTTTTTGAAAATCTCAAAAATACCATTTCTAATTTTTTTGAAAAAATATATGTTTTGAAGACATCAAGTGACTATTTGTGTGCAAAATTTCATAATGGGAGAGTTATGGGTCCCTATGGAAATTACATTATTGTATTGTAATGTGTGAGAAATTTGCTAAATTTGTTGACTTCCATGATAAAACCACATGGTTGATGTTGAAGTCTTCATATTAGTCTACTTTGTAATTTTTGGAGTACAAACAACATGAAAATACCTAAAACTTATCAGTTGTAATATCAGGTAAGCAAATTGAAAAATGTACGAGGGGAAGCCATTAAATAACAGAAATTTTATTCTAAACTTCATGGAGATTTATGCACAACGAAAATTTGTGTTTCGGCATTCAAAAAGGATCGTTAGCAACACGCCATAAAGGTGTCGTGACGATAGAGCAGTATGCGCCTGCGCAGTAGCTCGTACAGCATGGCCGCTCCACTGTTGACTTGCACCGTAGAAGTGCAACGAAGTGTTGTTCGTTTTTTGTGGTCAGAGGGAGTGAAACCTTCTGAAATCCATAGGCGTGCAAACGGGAGGCCGAAAGGACAGTTGTTTCCTCTAATACTCTTGCTTAGGAATTTAGAGCAGAGGAATCTTATCACCGTTATTAAATGGCATTATGGTATTTTCATAATTAAGTATTTTCAAGCTGACGAAAGTTCCAAGCAACTACGGAAGGTGCATTATTTCCTATGTAATTGAACTATCCAACTTCGTTCTCTAGCAAATTTCTTGTTATTAACACTCGCATACAGTTTATTCGTTAGTTTCGTTACCTAAGTGTTTGCAAAATAAATTGCCCATACATTAGAAATCGGTAGCAGCGATTGCGTGACAAAAGTGAGGAGGGGGCAAGGGCAGTTTACTTTTTCCTTGTAGACAAGGCTTAGCATTAAGAGGCTATAGTTTAGGGGCAAAATGTAAAGGAGAAAAGTCCATCACTGTTGAAAATGAATAAATGTTTTTAATCTGCTGTATGAAATTATGTCCACATATAAATTAGGGGGAATAATGGAGAGGGGCAAAGAACATCGGTGCCACGAAAGTTTGTGTTCTTCTAATACAGTGATTTTCAGTGGTTCCCGGCACACTCTATATACGCTCCGGTTCCATACCCATCAATACAATACTCCGTACTGAACCTTTATTCTGCTGTAGATTTCAGAAGGTTTCACTCCCTCTGACCACAAAAAACGAACAACACTTCGTTGCTCTTCTACGGTGCAAGTCAACAGTGGAGTAGCCATGCTGTACGAGCTAGTGCGCAGGCGCATGACACCTTTATGGCGTGTTGCTAAGGAACCTTTTTGAGTGCCGAAACACAAATTATCGTTGTGCATAAATCTCCATGAAGTTTAGTATAAAATTCCTGTTATTTAATGACTTCCCCTCGTACATTTTTCAATTTGTTTACCTGATATTAAAAGTGATAATTAGGTATTTTCATGTTATTTGTACTCCAAATATTATAAAATAGACTAACATGAAGACTTCAACATCAACCACTCAGCATATAGTTGTGGTTTTAACATGGAAGTCAACAAATTTAGCAAATTTCTCACACATTACAATACCAAAAAATTAATTTCCATAGGAATCCATTGCTGTCCCATTATGAAATTTAGCACACAAATAGTCAGTCACTTGATGTCTTCAAAACATATATTTTTTCGCCGTTGAGATTTTCAAAACAACATTTTTTCAAGTTTTTTTAAAAATTACAAAATTCAAGTACCACAGTCATGTTTCATTTGAAATTAAAGCTCATTAAAAGCAGAACAGAATTACACCAATTTGAGCTCTCTAGGTCAAATTGTTGTTTTTTTATCTACAGCTGTTTAAAGATTTCAAAATGTCGTCAAATTGTGAGATTTTTGCTTTTTTGAACATCAATAACTCGAAAACTAAGAGCCGAAAAAATTGAAATTTTGCAGTTTTCGTCTGCTTTAGCGGTACTACCACTGCACCAAAAATTATCAATTTCTGAGATGTCAAGGTTCAGACACCGGTTGATTTGGCATGGAAAATGACCCTATATTCAATACATGATGCATTTATACGTTTGCTTGGGGTTACATATTTTTTGCGTTAATTAATATTTTTCTGTGTGTACCTTCCCGAAATACAGGAATGTCCAGATTTAAACACGTGTTGATGTGAAAGTCCTTTAAAGCATGGATTGTGCTTCATCAATTATCATCTACACGACAAATTTATCCAACAAAATCAAGGATTTACGTCCAGAACAGTCAATCGGCCTGTAAGATCGCAGAACCCTACGCGAGTTGGTGTCCCAACAAACAGTCATTGCGTAGCGCCCTTCCATTGTTAATAGCTTCCGGTTCGCCGCGTGAAGAATGCGTCGCGTCACGTTCCTTGATAAGTCCGTGCTCTTTGGAAACACCTGTCGGTGACGTAACGGCAGAGATTGTCACAATTAGAGTAACCTGGACGCATGTTGAGGAACTGCATCGTTGCCCGCGCTGGCGGGAGATCCTCCACGCGTGGCCCCTCGGAGCGAAAAGGCTGCGGGGAGGAGGGGAAGAGCCCCCTTCTCTCCTTTAAGAACGTAGCATCCCATCTCGCACGCAGAAGTCGACATTGACCTGCATGCAGACGTGGCTTTTCCGTTGTCTGCCGACCGCCTTCGTGCCTAGTGAAAGTGACCGAGATTGTTACGTCATGGCGGTCTAAGCATCGGCGCGGGGGGCCTACTTACATTAGCGACGTAACAGACCGCCAATATGGAGGATGGCAGACGTGCGTTTCTGTGTGCGGATTCGGAACCCCCCCCCCCCCTTTTGCAATGCCTGCCTGCATTTCGTGATCGCAGAGCACTTATTTCATTTTCTGTTGCTGCGGAACACTTTCAGGAAACGCTTCCAAATTTTTCCATCTCTTTTGCGGTGCCTCTAAAGCAGAACTCAAAATCACCTAACTCTCTACGTCAGGCATTTTACTGTATTTCCCAGAGAAGTCGGAGAAAAGTACACTATTTCGGAGACACTCGTTGTGGAATATGAATTATGGACTGTATTTTACAGAAAATCCTTTGTAATTGTACCATTTGCATATATTTTCCCCGTGTAGAGTAGGGAAATAACTAATGTATTCCTTATTTCCGGGAAAATGCCTTCAGCGTGAATATGATTAAGGCTCGACCGATAACTGCCACTCCCCACTAGAATTGAAAGCCTTTAGTTGTCTCAAAGGGTAGAGCACGAATATATATAACTCTCTGAATGTTAATGACAATAGTTCTTTACAACCATTCAATGTTAATTGGACATTATACATTGTCTAGTACTTTTACCTACGGTATACTTATTCTAACACTATGCTTTAATCGAACATCTCTTCCTTGGCCTTCAGGTACACAATTTATTCTTTCTGGTAGTGAGAATTAAACAGACCTGTGATTTTGCTACAAATCCACAAATTCGGTGCGCCACCCAACCCCGTTCACCCTATAAGCGAAATATGTCATTGTATGCCATAGTCGGAGCTTATACAGGAAAAGGGGTTATTTATAAAAAAAACATATTTTGGTAACCAAGCACTTGTATAAATATATAATGACATACGTTTGGTTACCAGGACCAAATTATTTTAATAATCGTTCACAATTTGTTCAAAATTACCAAATTTAGTTAAGGTACAATTGTTTTTGTTTATCACACAGAACTCAAAATTCATCAACTGACACATGTAAACGTGTATTTTTGGTTTATTTGAAATGATCGTCTCAATTGATACATTTTTAGTGTATCACACTGAACAGCAGATGATAAAATGTATCCTTTTGGTGCATTTCTGTGTATTTTGTTGTACCAAAATGCATTACTACAAGTTTATGCCATTTGTACTGCCGGAGTGAAAACAAGTTGTATAAATCGACACATTCAGGGTTCTGTGTGTGGGCACCAGAAATATCGAACAAATGTTATACCCCTTTCATCTCATCATAATCACTACTTTGCATTCAGTTTAGTAATTTTTATGCATATACTTTGTTAGTTGTTCTCAACCTTTAAAATATCATAATGAGCAAAAAAGAAAATAAATATGAAAAACGGTAAAAAACGAATTCGTTTTTTCTGCGTGCGAGATGTCCGAGTGAATAGAACTAACTCGTCGTGTCTCGCTGGTAATGATGATGGAATTAGTGTACTCTTAATAAAATTAGACTGCTGAAAATTTTGCTGTCCCGTCTCCTTTATGTGCAAAATACTGTTGTTTACTGAGAATTCCAGCGTTATTGAATGGGGTCTTTTTTGGTGCGTGCTGTCGTTTTTTTGATCCAGAGTGACAGTTACAAAATGTCGGTGTCGAAGACAATTGGAGAGATGCTTCAAAGCAATTGCAACGGATTCCGTCTCAGAATCCGGAAAACAGCAACGATGGGAATTAATCAGCTGACCACGCGTCACCCAATAAAAAGCTGCTTGGCAGACCCTGTCCCTCAAAGCAGGGTGCGAAATCACTGCAGATTGGTGGGGTTATATATATATATATATATATATATATATATATATATATATATATATATATATATAAGAAAAAAGGTAAAGTGCTCCCCTGTGCATAGCACAACGCCATGAAGGCGTATAGGGGGTGTGGGGGTAACGCCCCACACTTTCTTGATCCGGTCGTGAGTGGGGGTGATGTGATCAGCATCACGCCCCTGTCCGCCTTTACCCCCCAGGGTTTCCCCCAGGTACCCATGTTATTCGACACTGGGTGGGCGCCGGGGCCGCTTCCATCATATATATATATATTATATATAATGTCAATTATTAAATAATTTATATTATTTGCAAATTTAAGATTTGAATACATTCTTTTTGTATGTATTTGTATGATTATATACTACTAATACTATGAACAGTGGTTTGCATGACTAGGAAGAGGGGCAAAAGTTAAGGCATTAAGAAGACAATTGTTTCCTGTATAAAATTCACATCTAAATGCTATTACGTGTTTCATTAATATATTTATATACTTTGCAGTAGCTGACGAAAGGCGATGAGAAATGATGAAGAAATAACAAGTCCGACTAATTTCTATTTTCTGGTGATTGTTGGGTTCAGTGTCCTTAGAAATGTTGTTCGTTCTTTGTACGTATGTCTTTTCGATATTGTTCCAGTAAAGTATATTCAACTTAAACAAGGTTTGCCTCTGTTGTTAGAACAAAAACTCTCCCCGGAAAAGTTTGGTGGGGATGATTTTAGGACAATATCGTTGGTGGGGGAATTCCCCCCTGTCCCCCCGGGATTTCGCACCCTGCCTCAAAGGGCCGTTGCCCCACAGTTATTTACTGCCCACGATCAGGAATAAACATTGATGATACGCTCTTTGAACATGTACAAATTGCAGCATAAATTTGAAAATTATATTAAATTACTAACCCCAAAAAATACAAGCACTTCCAGCTTTGAAAGGCTGTATCAACTATATTGGGAAGACCTCGCCATCATCCACAATGGATGGACGATTCCGTTTTTCCCACCCACAAGAGCCTCTTCCTGTTTGAAGATTCTCCTCCTTGTCTTTGGCGAAAGAACCCAAAGTTTTTTTTTTCCCCTCCTCCCCTTCTCTCTCTTCCTTCCCGCTTTCCGAGATTCCTTCGCAGGCAGCCACCTGCACGTTGTCCAGCTACTCTTGAGTAAATGTTAAACGTTCCAGTTTTTGCTTCCTGCCCAGGTATTTGTGAGCTCTCAGTAACTGGGCTCTTCTTCCCTTCCATAAAGTAGCCACCTGTATCTCGTGATGCTCCAATGATCTCCTCTCCCCCCCCCCCCCACCAATCTTAACAGTGTTGCCAACTTTCGCCCACTGCCGTCGCAAGATACACGATAATGTGGTTCTTGTAGGGCTTCTTCAGTATATTCGAAACCGCGTACCAACCGCATGGAGATAGAATGCACCGTCCAGGGAATTTGATGTCACATTTTATCGACAGTAAGGTATCGTCGTCATCTTATTTCATCAGTTTATCCATCTTCATTGTCGCCCTCCTCCGTGGCGGAGTGGTTAGCATACCGCGCTACGAAGCAAGGGGTTCGGGGTTCGAATCCCGGGCAAGACATGGGTGTTCTTTGTAAGTATCTATTTGTGGGTGTCAATTTCATCATGCCATCACTCATCCTCATGTTCTATTTCCGCGCTATTTCCGGATGCTTTTTCTAAATAAGTGCTGACCTCCGCGGCGGAGTGGTTAGCACAGCGCGCTACGGCGCCAGGGGTACCGGGTTCGAATTCCGACCTGGGTATGGGTGTTCTTTGTGAGTGTCCCTTCATCAGTTTCACCGTATCATCACTCATCTTCATCTCTGCGATTAGCCAAAAGTGACAGAGAAGCGAAGTAAAATTAATGAAACCAATAAATCATCAATTAAACAAATAAGTGTGTGAAACAACGTTTCGAATTTGTTTAAAATCACTTTTAAGTATCGCATTTGTTTTAACAGTGTCAGGATACATCCAACCTATTTCATCAGGGTGGCGACAGACCTGGAAAACCGGGAAAAGTCAAGTAATCTGAGAGGTCAAAAAAAGTCAGGGAAATGTCAGGGAATTTTGTCTTGATTGACTTTTATGGATAGAATGAATGCGCCAGGCGTTTGATTTGAAAGATGTCGTTATGAAGCACTACATGCGAACAGGAAATCTTGTTGCTAAGTCTGAGCATCAACTTTTAGGCCCCTTTTATGCACATCACAATTACAGTGCCAGAAACTAGTGATGGGAGGTGGGGAGGGAGGGAGAGAGAGATTTCCGGAGGGGCAGAAAAGAAATTATAAGCCTGTAAATATTACGTGGAAAATGCATTGAATTATCATTTCTTCTTGCCTGTATGGGAGCAGTAAGGGGACAGAACTGTCAACAAATAGAGGGATGGGGTGGGGGCAGACCACTGTGTCATCGTCCGATAGTTGTCGGACGTCGTAGTACGGTACTTTGTCTGAGATTCTGAAGGAACATGGAAATAAATAAGGGCACTATGCAACCCTGTAATTTGTCGAATGTCGTGGTACAGCATTTGTCCGATAAACATTTTAGGCTCAATTGATGCAGATGATTTTTGTCGGATATCGCCGTCCGACTAACGTTGAGCTTCGACAAAATGTCTCACTACCACATGCGACAAAAATCGCATGCATGCCACTTTTATGAAATTGATTGTTTTTGGATGTCTTCGGACTGCAACATCTGACGAAAATGGCATACATGAACAGAGCCTTTTTTTTCCGAGTTTGTCTGCTGTGGTACCACATTTTATTCAACAAACTTGGAGCATTAGTCTGATGCCCCCACTGCAAATATGCTGCTGGAATTTTATTACTATTCTTGGCTCACTGAACCTTATTTAATGTAGCAATCCGTACGAAGAGTATATTTCTCCCCCTTGGCGTAATACTGGTTTTGCACAAGTTCCCATGCGTTTACAATGACATTGGAACTATTCTTCGATATCAAGATGAATCCAACAAATCACGATATATGTTGAATAGTATCACAAAAAAGTGAAACAGAAATCTGCGTTGGTAAACTTTATAAAAATTTGACAAGCGCATGCTCGTGAGAGATGGATATTAATCTGTCACTACGAAAGTTAATGTGCAATGTTATGAAATAAAATACTAATAATAAATACGTAAATATTTTAATATTATAATTACACAAATCATTTAGTCCTAAAAGCATATAACTTTCTTCAGTTATGACGTTTCTCTGCCAACCTTAAATTTTCACATTTCATCTACTGATTTATACGAGGGGCATCAAGAAAGTAAGTTCCAATTAGCAGGGACCATGATTTTTCGAAAACGCGATAACAGTGTACAATGTTAATTTCTGCAGAGTAGTGTTTATGAATGTGCAGAGATGTCTGGACACATTTTTCGCCCGTTCAAAATAGCGAAATAACGCGAATATGTCATAAAATTCGAATTTTTGGCGTTTTTCGCCAATTTTAAAAAATGTACTTAACAACGAAAAATACCATGAAATCTAACATTCTTGTATTTTTTTAGGCTTATAGAAACAAAATTTGCCATATTTGTGTGTATAGAACGTGCAAGTTTTCCAACATTTTATCCAAGAGAAAACTATAATGCATAATATACATGGAAAAATCCCGAAATCCACATTAAATCACATACATATTTCCCACGACTTTTCAACTTCTATCAGAACAATTTGCACCACAGAGCAAACTGGCAAGGTTCTGACAGGAGAACGAGTGTGTATCTACTTTCACACCGGAGCTGCATCATCAGTATTTGTCGTGCTAGAAGTATTTTGAATTACCGAGCTAACTGGTGCAATTTTTGCGGGGATTGAGAGCTCACCCACCGCCACAGGGGAGTCGCATTTGTAGAGCGAGAAATAATGGAAAATAACTTCCTCAAAATTCTGTTCCAACATATCAAACTGTCACGAAAATACGTAGACAATGTGACCTACAATTTAAAATAATAGTTTAAAAGCACAATGGAAGTGTACGTTTTGGTATATTTGGCAGGAATATGTTCTAATATAAAAACACAAATTTTGGGAAATATAACACTAACAAGTCAAAAAAAGATAATGCCAATTTTTGGTGCCATAATATATCGGTATCTGTTACATGAGATCGATTTTAGAATTTGTGGCTGCATCGTTACACATGGCCATTTTGCATCCTTCAGTATATATGGGGAAAAATTCCCTTATCTAAAACCCTTACCTTAAAGTTAAAAAGGAGTATGAAAATAACTTTCCCAAAATAACTTCCAAGGTATCAAACTCTCCTCTCCCAAAGAGGCATAAGCCATGCGACCTACAATTTAAAACTGTAGTTTAAAGACACCATGAAAGTATAATTTTAGGTATAATTCCCAGAAAATGCACTAAAATGAAAACGTGAATGGGGGGGGGGGGAGAATGGCACCAATTTAGAAAAAATGATGAAAAATATCAAGATCCCTACCGATCAGGCATAAATGAAACAAGAATATCAGTAGTTATTTACTTTATAATTGTCAGGGAAAATGCAAATTTTGTGTTGGAAAACCTGGAAAAGTCAGGGAATTTCATTTCTGCTTGTTTGTAGCCACCCTGTTCATACATTTCCGCAATGAGTGAAAATGCACACTCGTCTGTGCGCTGGCTTCAGGAAGAGAAACAGGCGATGAGAAGGAAGGAGGGAAAATTCAAATACGATCGAAAACGTTTCCATACCCATTCTTTCCTCAATAACATATTTGAGAAATGGAACGCCTTTCTCGTTGATAGTCAAGTAACTTTAATTCTACTCCGATAATATCTATCACTTTATTATTGTAGAATTTTGCGTCTTTTTATTAATATTTCAAGTATTTCTGTCGAAGCTAGAATATTTTGCTACAGCCGGATTGCGCACACTTTTCCGGTTTTATCATTGGTATCTGATAAGGCGTTGACAAGCTGTCACAATGTACAGGATTGTGCACAAAAAAATGAGGCGATGTTGTCAGATGTAAAATGTTCTCGAGCCATTCTCACTTCTGTTGTGTTTGTGTGTGGACTTACACGTGTTTTTGCTGGAAGGGTAGCATTAGATAGGCATAGAGGATGAACCTGATTGGTGGACTAGGATGTAATGGTCGGTGTATCTCCGTATTCCGTATTATACCGAAGGTCACGAGCTTCGATTGACAGAAGTGTTTGTTGTGCAGTCATTACCCTAACCTAATTGTATCTTGAAAACGTCAATAGTGACTTACTGTATTATGTAAATTGGTATGAAAATCATACCTTGACTTGCTACATTTACTGGTCAAATTATATTTTTTATTTAATCCTTAAGAGATTTGCTATTTTATTTCTAATTTCTCTCTCTTTTCTTGTTTAAAGAAAAATAACCGTTTTGGGCACAGACTTTAAATCTATAAAAGTGGCAATGTTCGATCAAAATGTGTGCGCAAAACAGTTCAGTGAGATTTGTGCGCAATTCTGGATCTAAAGTGTGCGCAATTCGGTTGCGGCGGAATATTTATCAGGCCTGAAAACCTTCTGGAATTATTTTCCACTACAAACAGAACCCAAATATGTTGTCGTGTTGCCCACGAAACTAGATTTTGGTCTCTCTCGTCTCGTAAAAATGTAGTCTCGCCTCTCGTCTCGAAAATATTCATTCGTCCCGTCTCGTGTCTCATCTCGAAACACATAAATACATACTGCATTGCCGTGTAATGCACTAAAATCGTATCAAATGAGAGCACCGAAAGTGCATCAACCTTGATGTGATGAATTTCTAGTTCTCTGTGTAGTATCTAAAAAAGATCTATAAGGTACCCTCTTACAATTGCCATGAACTTGTGAAGACAGAGATGAGGGGAACATGCGAGTTTCTTTGGGGAAGTTTATATTAAAACAAAATTATTATCTTAGTTTGACTTCACTACAGTAACTTGCGAACCGCTCTGCAAGTGCATTGTTGAGTAATGCACGCGAAGTGTTCCCAACTCGTCTCCATACTCCCTTCATCGCCTATTTCTTTCTCCTTCTCGCAGTCTCTCCTTTACTCCCTCACCTTTTTAGCTCCTCTCTCTCTCACTATCCACCTTCTCCTTCTCCTCTCCCCTTTAATCCATCGGTCCCAGTAGAGACACATTGCACAGTGGTTCGAATCCCACTTTAAACTGTAGATCCAGTTCCGATTAGCCTATCTCTGCATAAGGTGGACTAACAATTTTAAAAAGATAAATTCTCTCCTCCCCATCTTTCCAGCCTCTCTCTCTTTCTACATCTTCTCTTTCATCGAGAGACAACGTAACCGCGACAGGTTAACTTTGCAGCAAGTTTTATGTATTAATCCACGCGAGAACGGCTCTCAGAATCTTCAGAGCCAGGCTTGTCTCAACCGCTGAGCTGTTCATATCTCAAGACAGTGAGAAAATAGGCAATAGTGCAGCGGAACTATATCCTACGCGCATGTTTGGGTCTATATATGTGAAAATGTTGCTGCAAACTTAACTTGTCGCGGGGTAGTGATCGATTCAAGCAAAATGAAATTTTAAAAAGTCAGATCTGTAGATCTTGGATCAAGCAACCGTTGTGGGTGTATTAGCATTAGAGAAGATGAAGTTCTTAGGCAAGAAAGAGTAGTTCAAGGTTAATAATAAATGAATAAATTGTCAGATTTTAAAATACAACTACTGAATCAGAGATTTCAGTACTAGTTGTTTATGTGTGGAGTGCAAAGTTATATGTAAATTATTGAAATGGAGCAAGTACTGTAAGGTGTGTTGGCTGTATAAATAATGCACATGTGATTTTTATGTATTAACTTGTAATTTATTTCACCGTCTCATCGCTTGTGTTTCTCTTTATTTCAGGTGAGTTTCATTTATACTGTGGGCATTCCTTCGTTAAATGCATCGTGAAAGGTAAGCTCTTTTTATCATACCATACAATCTCCAGAATATTTGACTCGTTACGATGGTCAGGCGAGGGCATCAGAAGGGGCGGACCACAGGGGTCGGCAACAATGAAATAGGCTTCTCCCATAGCCTACATGAGAAATTTTGAGGGTCACCCGCGGAAAGGTGAAGAGTAGAATGAAGGGGAGAGAGAAAACAAGTGATAGAAGGAGATAGAGAGAAGTGGTAAAGTAAAAGAGAAACAAAGGAAAAATGAAAATTGAGTGAATAGAAAGCTAGAGCGAGAATACATGTTTATATAATAATAATTCGTATAATGACAACTATACCTATGAATCCGGTCAAAATTTTGTGGGGCCGCCTCTGAGACCTAAAGATTAATTTCACAAGCCTCTGAATAGTAAGTTCATCTGCTTTAGAAGCGTCATCGATATGAGGTCAGCTATCAGCGCCGTTAGGTGAGTAGCGATTGTATTGCATTTGTGTGTATGTATGTGTGCGTAGCCGACTGCATGGCCAAGGTTTTGAAGTAATCGACATTTGATCTTGCCACCGAAGTTCCTGGGTTCTGGCGGCATAAAGAAAGAAATGATTGAGAAATCAAACGAAAAAGAGTGGAAAGAGAGAGAGAGAAGGGCACTAAGGAAGAGGGGTATAGAGAATTACCACAGAAGCAGAGCCCTTATGAAAATATCATGTGCGCCCTTGAGCCACTGAGTGGCGAAATGTCTAAATGAGAGCCTCCCCTTGCCCCCCTTAAATTACGCCCGTGCTTCTAACAAACTCTCTCACTCTCACTCTCTCTCTCTCTCTCTCTCTCTCTCTCTCTCTCTCTCTCTCTCTCTCTCTCTCTCACTCTTTCTCGCTTATTTGTCTTTTATTATACCTTTCTCTTTAAACTTCTGTCTGCGCATTATTCTTCCTCTGGGGCCTCCCCGATGGCGCAGTGATAGCGTCGTCGCCTTGTAATCAAGGGGTCCCGGGTTCGATACCCGGTGGAGGCACAAGTTGTTCGGATCCCACTTTAAACTGTAGGTTCAGTCCCGATTAGCCTTTCTGTGCATAAAGTGGACTTAAAACACCAAATCAAACAAACAAATTATTCATCCTCTGTTATAAATTATTCTAAAATTCCTCATGTAGGTTATTTGACTAAATGAAAATTTTTGGGTGCGTCTGATGTAGGTTATTTGGCGACAAAGTCTATTCGCACATAGTGGTTGGAATTTAAAGTTAAGTCCTCGAAGTCCTAAGCTTAACATAGCGTGTTCCTATTGACCAATCAAACAAAATTATTTTGATTGCCTGGTATTCGCTGCTTGTTTCTCATAGCGAAGCTATTCGTGGTTAACCAACGAATCGTATCTCTCTCATCAGATTATCGACTGGAGTCGCCGTCATCAATATGATACCGGAAATAGAACAGTGATTCGTTGGTGAATGCGGACCGCCGGTCCCTTATTTCCCGCATCAACAATTAAGAGAGTCGGATTTTCCCGTTCCTTGGGGAAATTTCTTTTAATGGGGTCCCTTTAGGGATGCGAATGGCTACCGACAGAAGATCTTGTGTCTCTCCCGATGAACGCTCCTTTCTGCCCACATTGAGCGCCTCAACCCAAAAGAGAGAAACTAGAATCCAATCGGGTTGTTTGTTTTTATTGTTGTCTTTGGGTATATAATTCATTGGGAAGACCTTTACAGGACGATTATATCAGTCGTGGATAGGAATGTTTTATGACGTAACCATCTCGGTTCATATATTTAATTAAAAGCCATTGCAACACACTGAGGGCATATCAAGTTTCCTATGCCTCAGCCACAAATGGTGAGGCTCCATAGATGAGTATTCAGGATAGGGGAATACAGAGAAGATACAACCCGTGGCGCAACAACCCGTCAGGCCACTCTCACCTGCCGAGGTGGGAGATCATCCAACCAGATACGGGGTGACGCGTGGTCAGCACGACGAACCCCCAGTCGTCGTCGTAGGTTTCCATGACCGGGTTACGCTACTCATTCGTAGCTCCCCAATTTCGTCACGATGGTGGGTGTCCACCGGTCTCATACACAGGATGAAATCTCGGGAGAAAAGTTGTAAGCTTCCCCTACGAGACTCGAACCAGTGCCCCGTTGCCGGAACCCAAAGCCTGACGCCTTATCACGGCCACGGTCCGGGACAAAATGCAGAGAATATCTCTACAAATAATTATATTGACTGTGCTACTAGTTGCCAGAATTGCGTTAACGTGCATGATGACAGAGATTCCCACGGAATATTACGAGTACGTAACAAATATGTAATGAAGTTAATCGTAATTATTCATGGCAAATATATTATCAATATTCCCAAAAACGATGGAGTGAAACGTATGGCTTGTCGTTTCTGAGCGACACAGCAATATAACTCTAAACATGCATCTAATGGCTTATTGTCACGTTCGTGGTTAGGCAATAATTAATGAATCTATGAATCAATGTTCGAAATTAGGGTACGAAAGTTGCAAAATGCGATTATAATATTTAATATTATAACTCTTTCAATATATTATTAGCAATTTATATTCTGGTACTTTTCTTTGGCTCAACAGTTTGTATTTTGTTTACAAATGAGTGACAACTAAATTAAATACACGAGCGGGCAACTACAAATAATATTTTATTCTGGATTCCAACCCAGGACTCCTAACTTCGCAGCAGCAACCAATATAAACACTGTCAAACATTAAAGTTTGATGTATCAAAAGGTTTCTGAAAAGTTGTGTTGACGACTGTCACATTTCAAGGCATGTGTAAACACTAAAGTGAACGATTCTTTTTAATCAATTCTGATTCCTTTAAGTATCCTTTGCTGGTGTTCTATTTTTTTTTTCAGACCCAGTGATTGTGTAATTAGACTTTTAGCTATTGAAATAATAAAATTTTGCGACTGTCTTCCCTTTTGGCATGTAAATGTTATTCATTAGTCGCCAAATAACGCCTAAGACTAGAAGCCCAGTTTCGAACCCCGCCAACAGTCGACTTGCAGACGCAGGAAATTGTTTATTATTAATTATTATTGTAATTAACAATTAATTATTGTGCATGTGCTTGTGGAAAGTATATTTTTGCAATTAGTGTATATTGTTTTAAAAGTCAAATATTTATCTACAAAATCAACATTTTTAATGTACTTTTACACATAGCCTTTAAACTATAAGTCGAATGAAATGGGCAAATTAGCTCACTTGTGATTCAGGAACTCCTTGTCGGATGAGCAACCAGAGTAATTGTGTAGTCTAGCTACATCTATACGGAAAGTTATTTTTTTCATTTGTTTATCCATTTTATTATATTCATATTGCTCTTCGAGCTTGACATTAACAAGCTATTAATGTTTTTAGTCACAAATGTAGTCAAATTTTAATATTTCTACCGTGAGCCATTAAATGCACAACTTATTTGGGAGTTGAAATGCGAATTCTCTTCGATTTCAATATTCTTACGCTTGTAGTACCTGAGATGAACGCTGGCAGAGAGACACAGAAGCGCAAGAGCATTCCTAACTTCGGAAATCCTCAAACAAGTGACACTCGGAACTTAACCCAGAAAAACAAACCAATTTTTGAGCCCAAGCAAAAATGCTGAATTCGGCAGATCCGTCAGGCACGAAAACATCGCCTGTGACGTCACGGAGAAAATGGCACTCGGTTTCCTTGGGAAGATCTGATCCGCAACCGTTGGACAAACGCGTTTCCCCCGCCTCTTCCGTCTGCGGGCTGGACCACCGTGACCCCATTCCCTCATTACGTCACGCCGCGAGCTCGCTTGCAAAAAAAAGGAAAGGGACGTTGAAGGAGACGTGGATGCAGTTGTCATGACAACCAAAAATGTAGTGACGTCACAGCGTCACGACGGTTCTCCAGTATCCCGAGGGCGATTTCGCTATCAGTTAGCAGCTTTCCTTCCATCTAACTCCCCCTTCTCTCATTTTCTCAAGACTCGGTTGTCAATGTTGCAACGTCCACCCACGCAGTGTCCAGCACCAAGGCGCAGGAGTACTGGTACTGGCTGCGTTCAACACGCTAAACACTGCAGTTGGAGGGTCGGCAAAAGTTACCCATATGTGCTAACTGATTCAGTCGTAGTACAAGGACTCAGAAATATCGCAGGGCTAGCTAGGTGCAAAGAAAGACTAAACCAGGTTTATACATATATATGTAACAGTTTATTATAATCGTATCACAAAGATGTCCTTTAGCACACTTACTCAAGTGTCTTTACTTTTACCCTTAGCACTCACCTGCATCAACAAATTGAACAGTATATATGACAATCAAAATGGCTAACAATCTCATGTCATAAACCTTCACACTGTACTCAGAATTTGAACTCCAGGCCTTTCTGCCTAGTACTTACTGATTTCAAAGAGTGCTTCTCGCTGAGCTAATTTTCAATTTTTTTTCATTTCACATTCCACTTTTCAGGTTTTTAACCTTTAATTCTCATGTCACAATATTTGATAACATTTACCAAAAAAAACAACGACCACGCAAGGTCTAATAATCAGCCAAGTTAATCCACGTAGAGGTGGACCCATTAACATTTATAGAATACAGCGACCACGTAGGGTCCAATAATAATAAGCGAAACTAATAACCATAGAGGTGGATCCGTTAACACATTTAAACATTTAGCATGCATTCTTCATCCATACCTTCTTAACAAAATATAATTTTGCGACCTCGCAGGGTTGTTAAATGTGGCGACCACGCAGGGTCGTTACATACGCCCCTTCCTCGGGCAAAAATTTTGGTAGAAATTTAAAACTTACAATTTCTGGAAAAATTTTACTGGAAATATTAAAGATCAAACTGGTAAGACTCTCTGTCTCTTCTACACTTCAGTCCCTTGGTCCTCTTCTTCCCCTACTACTTCTCTTCTTCGCTCCGGAGAACATCTGTAAAGGCGAAGGTTGTCGAAGTTGACTCTGTCGACTGGGTTCTTGGTCGTCGGGTTCAACAGCAGGGCAGTGTTGCTTCGAACATCCGTGGCGACATAGGGGCCAATAAACACCTCAAATAGCTTGGCGATTGTCTTATTCCTTCTTGAACTCAGCTTATGGTTCCTGACAAGAACCAAGTCACCTTTAGCAAAGTTACATTTGCGAAGTTTCACCTTAAGTCCAACCTCTTCTAATCTATGGAGCACCTCTTCTATATGTTGGATATGGCTATCGAAATCCACATCAAAAATAAAAATATCGTCTATGTACACTGTCAGATAACTTTCAGTTTCAGGTCCAAAAACTGTATGCATAACTGACACAAAGGTAGACACAGCATTAGATAAGCCGTAAGGCATCTTCAAGAATTCGTACTGGCGACCTTTGTACGAAAAAGCAGTGTATTTTCGGCATTCTGGTTTCAAAGGAATCTGTAAATAGCCTGAAGCTAGATCTAAACTCGAAAAATACTGGGCTTGTTTAAATTTCTGCAATGACTCATCAATAGGTGGCACTGAGCTTTTAGGAACAATCATAATAGCATTTAATAGTCGAAAATCCAGGCACGGTCTTACACTACCATCGGGCTTATCCACCACTAGTAATGGATTGAGATAGGGTGATACCGATGGTTGAATAATGTTCCAGCTTTTCCACAAGCTAAGTTCTTTTTCTAGAACGGCCCTTTTCGAGAGCGGCACTGGATATGGAGGGCGATGAACTGGTTCGGTACTTTTTAAAAGGATCTCACATTCTGCACTTTCCATGGTACCGGGCTTCTCTGAGAACACTGCTATATATTGATTCAGCACTTGCAGCAACTCCTGTTTCTGGGAATCATTAAGAATGTCTATAGTTTCGACCTTCTCCTTGAGGTCTGTCGGTTTATACATCCACTCTTCGTCTCTTTTTTGGACCTTTTGGATGTACCGCACAATTTCAACATCCAGTGGATTCCCTACATCTTGATCCGGAGTTTTTCCAAAATACAATTTTACCGAGTTTCTTCTGAAATTTATCTCGGCCTCGTGCTGCTTCAAGAATGGCATGCCCAAAAGAAGATCTGTAACAAACCCTCTCAATATAAAAACTTCAGTACTGAACACCATACCTTCAATCTCCAGTTCCACACGTCTGCTGCCAAAGACACGCTTCCTATGGCTCCCAGAAAAATCCACCAATCTTATCTCTGGAACCTTCTGCACTTGAATACCTGGAATTTGTTCCTTTAACTTAGTCCAAACTTCATAACTTAAAATAGAGCATTCGCTCCCAGTATCTATTACACAAGTCACTGGTATATCTATTAACTTTGCAGCCACTGCTGGTGATTTATATCTAATCCTCGATTCCCTTGCGGATTTCAGTTCACTCTGTAATTTTACTTCTTCTGTTTCAGTTAGTTGAAAGTTAACCTTTAGTTCTTGGATAGTTGTATCAGGTCGCTCCTCCGAGGCCCCTTGCCTAAATGGGAACGAAGCACCTAGACAAGGATTTAGTTTGTTTGGCAGGATTGAGACCTTTGATTATGCAAGAAGTCCCGGGTTGTTTCTAGGGCTCCCTCCTGCTCAGAGGTCATAACTTCTCTGGAGGGTGACTGTCTTCCCCTTGGTCCCGATTCTCTAGGTGAGGAATTAGGACTACTGCGTCCCTGATTGTTCCTCCTCCAATCGGGAAACCTGCGATCTGGCCCTCGATTTGGTCGATAAGATAACCCATTCTGGTTATGGTTCAGCCCTCTGTTACGTCCAAATCTATTAAAATTCCGAGCGCTCCAAGAGTTTTCAGGTTTAGTGTCACCCTTGGTCTCAATGCTTCGCACTTTGAAATTCTTATGGGGAAGTTCTTTATCTTTGAAGTCCTCTTTATTTCTCCAGTAGTCGGGATCATCATATATTTCAAAGTCCTTGAGGAAACTGGTCAATTCGTCAACTGTTCGGGGAGAGTGCGCAAGGCAGAGATTTCGAGTTCTATAAGGTAACTGACCTATGATTAAATTCAGCACCTCGCTCTCGCTGAAGTTGTCACTTAGATTCCTATAGGCGGCGTAAATGCTCCAAGCGAAGCTCTCCATATTTTCATGTACTGGACGGGAATATCTTCTATTTCTTACTGCTGTTAATTGTCTCTGCTTAGCCTTCTCGGAGGCAAACTCTTCTTTAAACTTTATGCAGAAATCAGCATAGCTAACAAAACTGTCTATGTTACCTGCCAGCCAATGTTCAGCTTTACCTGTGAATACTCTAGGTAGCAATTCGAGTCTGTAATTGTCAGGCACTTGCATGAGCTCGAAGCTTACATTGAGCTCACGAAGATATTTCTCAGCTGACTGAGCTTCGATATCACCCTTGAACTTGGGGATGTGTGCGATGTCAGACATTCTAGGCATCTTAAATTCGGTTCTTCGCCGAGGAGATGTCCCGTCGGAACTATCTGCTTCTCTAGGCCGCTTACGCTTATCCGATTGAATGGTTCCCATATAGAAAGGATTCTGCACCACTCTAGGAGGTTCATAAGAGGCTGCTTCAGGATTCAGACTTCTATTTCGTTCAATGGAATCTGGGAGAACATCAGAAGGCACTCCCGGTTGTAGCTGCAACCGTTCAATTTTATCTTGCAGTTCGCCTACTCTTCTGACCATAGACCCAGTCTGCTCCTGTATTTCTTGCCGAAGAGATACCTCCAATTTCTGTGTCTCTCCGCGAAGAGAGTTCACCTTTTCGCCGGTTGCTTTAGCCATCGTTTCTGCAGCTACTTTCTGTTCTTGGACAGCCTTCTCCATAACTACAGTCTGCTCATTCAGAGTCTTTACTGCTGAACTTATGGTTTCTATAGATGCTTCTATCTGCTTAACTCTCTCTGGTTCTTCACTTCCATTTTCCGTCGTAGACTGAGCTACCAATTGCAGACAGACCTCTAAATTTTTCTTCATTTGTTCCTGCTCTTGCTCCATTTCACCACGCCAGACAGCTAAAGGTTCTAATTGTTCTTCCACTACTTTCACTACTTCCAGCTGACAAGAGATTCTAATTTTATCTAATTCCTCCCTAAGACTTTCTAACTGGTCTGTCTTATGTAGGGAGAACAGTGTTCGCATCTCTGTTCGGCTTCTTTCAGCTTCTTGCTGTCTCCTCTCTTCTTGACCTTGAACTAAGGCATGGAGAGTCTCTAATTCTCTTTCTCTCTTCTCTTCTGCTTCTCGTTTTTCCATTTCTCTCTTCTCTTCTAGAGACTCTATTAGCGACCTAAATTCTTGTGTCTCTAGTTTTCTTTTAGCTTCTTCTTCTGCTTTCTCTTTCTTTCTAGCTTTCTCTAATTGAGCCATATCTTTCTTTCTCTGCTTCTCCTCCTCCGCTTTTTCTTTCTTTCTCTCTTCTTTATCTCTCATCAGCCATTCTAATAACCAATGGTCTGATGGGGTCGTACTAGGAGCACTTGGTTCTTGTCCTAAAACCATCAAGGGTACCGATAAGCAAGTCTTGCATCTGGACTCTGCAGTGGAGACTGAGGTCTCTTCTTGCCCCTCACATTTCCAATGAAACTTCTGTAGACATTGGCAACACTGGAAAGACTCCCTCTCTCCTCCGGTATCCTCACAGCATCCGAACCCAGTTTCTTCATCTACGGTTTTCCTCCCTCTGCTTCTTAAGCTCATACTTGACGCATCCCTTTCCATTTTGGCACACCGTCTATGGTTTCTTCCACTACCGACACTATATCTTCACCTTCGTGAATTCTTTGGAAGAACACCAACACTGACACTTATGAGCCCTTTCTAGTCCTTGTAGCTAAAAGGCTCCCACTGGCTTGCTGGTTTCAGTCTTTACAATCTCTCGGGCCCCACGTTAAGACGCCAAAACTTTATGCAACGTCCACCCACGCAGTGTCCAGCACCAAGGCGCAGGAGTACTGGTACTGGCTGCGTTCAACACGCTAAACACTGCAGTTGGAGGGTCGGCAAAAGTTACCCATATGTGCTAACTGATTCAGTCGTAGTACAAGGACTCAGAAATATCGCAGGGCTAGCTAGGTGCAAAGAAAGACTAAACCAGGTTTATACATATATATGTAACAGTTTATTATAATCGTATCACAAAGATGTCCTTTAGCACACTTACTCAAGTGTCTTTACTTTTACCCTTAGCACTCACCTGCATCAACAAATTGAACAGTATATATGACAATCAAAATGGCTAACAATCTCATGTCATAAACCTTCACACTGTACTCAGAATTTGAACTCCAGGCCTTTCTGCCTAGTACTTACTGATTTCAAAGAGTGCTTCTCGCTGAGCTAATTTTCAATTTTTTTTCATTTCACATTCCACTTTTCAGGTTTTTAACCTTTAATTCTCATGTCACAATATTTGATAACATTTACCAAAAAAAACAACGACCACGCAAGGTCTAATAATCAGCCAAGTTAATCCACGTAGAGGTGGACCCATTAACATTTATAGAATACAGCGACCACGTAGGGTCCAATAATAATAAGCGAAACTAATAACCATAGAGGTGGATCCGTTAACACATTTAAACATTTAGCATGCATTCTTCATCCATACCTTCTTAACAAAATATAATTTTGCGACCTCGCAGGGTTGTTAAATGTGGCGACCACGCAGGGTCGTTACAATGTCTCTCTTCCTTAGAGAATGAGAAGACTTTGATGCCTGAGAATATAGCAGCATTCTTGTGTTCGAATCTCGAATAAAAGTGTCCGTGTTGTCATACTATAATATTACGTGTTCATAAGGTGTAATTGATAATAGCCACTAACAAATTTAAATGAAGTAGTAATGAAGATGAACGGTTGAACATTACTAATTTATAGCCAGGGGTAGAAAAAAATTAAAATAATTCAGGAGCCAGCTTTGGAGGGGGGGGGGGGGTAAATGCGGTCTAAAAAAACGAACCAAATAAGTTAAAGGTACAATTTTGAAACGTGACCTTAAAACATTTAATTTATTAATTAATGTAAGAGTAGATTAAGAATAATTATTTCTTGCACCGAAGTGTCTTTCATAAGGAAGGCTATACCGTTAACAGCATGAATGACTATGCAATACATTCTAATATATTTTACATTCTACCATATCGTTGCAGATTTTAAAATTCGGCTAGCAACTGTGCAAAGATTTATAATTCAGATTTAATGATACATGTGATACAGAAAACACATACTTGTCATTAAAAGAAAAGGTACTGGAAATTTCCATATGGGAACTTGAAATATTTTTAAAACCATCTATTTATTAGAACTGAATTTTAGACTACTAACAAAAAGTAAAACTGTGCTAGATCTGACAAAAAAATATCTTTATGCCGTAGTTATAAGCCGAGGCTGCAGAGGAACGCATGCCTGGGCATGGATGTTCTTTGTAAGCATTTCATCATATGATCACTCATCCTCATCGTCGCGACTAGGAGAATGTGATAGAAGTGCGAAGTAAAATAAACCAAAACAATAAACAATTCTGACTTGCGAGACAGGACAACACGTATTTGATTCGATTTGTTTTTTGTTATTTAGAGTCTCTTTCCTGCAATCGCGACGATGAGAATGAGTAATGGCAGGATGAAATTGATGAACGAACGCTCACAAACACACCCATGCCCAGGCCGAGATTCGAACCACGGACCGCTGGCGTCGTAGCGCGCGGACTATGTGGAGGAAGGTAGAAACAAACATTAGATGGTGATTAATCAAGTCGCTTTCAGATTGCTCCTGCACCCTCAAATATGCAGTGCATTGTGGGAATGGCAATTCCTCAACAAGGCCTGCGGCCCTCTCGTGGTTTTGCCAGCGTGAAAAAGCGGTGGTACATTTGATGACCTTGCAGCCAGATGGGCTTTGCGTTGAGGCATTGCCTCACAGCAACTCGCAAGGCCTTGTCCTGCACATGCAGCTACATGGAAGGCTGGAAAGAGTTACTGCTAATGGAACAACCTATTTGCGAGCAGTTATTTATGCCCATTCCCTGGAATATATTTCATCCTCTATGCACTGTGCTCAGGTATCTTCTTGCGAGCAATTAATTTCGCCTACCTTTTCATCTGTTCTGGTTTTAGAGTATTTTCCTGTAGGAATAAATCCACTACACACACACGCACATATACATATACACATATAATTATTGATTGATTGTTTTAGTTTATTTTTCTTGTCTTTCCTGTCACTTTTAGCTAAGTCCGAAGATGAATGATAGTATGATGAAATTGATGAAGGGACACTCACAAAGAACACCCAGCCCGGAATTCGAAAAACCTTGGCGTCGTAGCGCGTTGTGCAACCCCTATCACATTGCAATATGCCGTGAAGTCATATGAGAAGATGTGAAGGTACACTGTTACACAAATTCGCAATCTCGGACATTTGTGTCGGGTGATGTGATCTGCACCACACTCCAGCCGCCTTTTCCGCTTCCCAGATATATTAGAGGCTGCTGGTGAACCCCAGAGCCGCTTCATGCAGGAAATTGCTGGAAAAAAGTCCACATGAAAGTGCTACCCCTAGAATCGAACCTGACTCTCCCACGTGTTAGTCGAACGCCCTACCGACTGAACCATTACGCATCTTACATAAAAAATCCACCTTTCCACCATTTTCTAATATTTTGAAATCCCTGTGTAAGCTACACTTTGCGATAATTCTATGAATGGTGGTGACAGTTGTTCTTTATTAGCCTGAAGTATTAATTCGTCTTATGGTCGCGTGCACCAACGCCGATTATTGCGAAGTTCAGATGAACGAGATCAATTGTAATCCACTCTAAATGAACTTGGTTTAAAGATTTTCATTACACCAACGAAAAACGAGGTTCAGGAGATTCCGTTCAACTGATCCGAGATTAATTTGTAAGGCTATACCTGATTGGTTGGCTAAAACAAATGACAATCAAGAACCCAATAGAGTAATGTGATGTGTTAAAGTGTCAACATGTAGGAGAAGAAAATGATTCGGGGATAGTGGAATGTAAAAAAATAATAATATTAAAAAAGAACTGACGGTACAACACAAAAGAGAAGGAGAAAGCATGGAACCTTCTTCTACGGGACTTTAATGCCTTACCAAATGCATTCGATTTTGAGAGAACAGCGTATGCTGAACCCCGCCCGCTAAAATAAAGATATATTATTATTATTTCTATTATTACTGTACTGTGGTAAGTATTTGGATTTTTCATTTCTTAATTCTTATGTATTTATATTGTCGTGTCGTGTAAATAGCCAGTAACATGTATTTTCGTAAATTTATACAATCACATTTCCAACACCATGTAGCAATATCGTAAACATTGCTGTGTTATAATTTACCTTGCACGTAATATATGACATTTATATATGTTTTGTGTTCTGGGATAGAAAGTACAGTATTTATAAACATTACGACTTTGCACCACAGAACCACAAATTATTATTATTATTTTGGCAGTTTTTAGTTTACATAGTTCTCGAATTATCAGCATTGTACATCCAACATCTCTAGCGTTTGCACGCCCTCGATATCACTTTCCGCTCCTTTTATATTAAAAAACAACTGCCTGCAGTCGAAGCGTCAGTATCGTGAACCAGGATCACGCACCAAAACGGTGGCGAATGGCCGATCAGAAGATAAACTCGTTTTGATGTTCCTAGATCGCGATCAAGTGTTGAACCGTCTTCGTGCAATGGAATTTTCCAGTGATCCTTTCCCGATCCGAGTTTAAAATTTGATCTTCGTTCGTGCACACGGCCATGAATCCATTGTCGTGTGCTTCTATTACATACCTCTATTGGAACACTACGTTTCGATTGTTTTATTGGTCTTCAGAAACACAATTTCCTTTTACCCATGTCTCAGGATCGAACCTGAGAGATCTGTATTTTGTACAATTCCATTCCAAGGATACAATCCTGCAAATGCCATGATCTTCAGAACATCTTCTAAAAGCTCTGAAGCTCCGAAAAGAGAATTCCTTGGCGGAAAAAGAAACTCTACCGTATGATCTAAGCGCAGAGAGGACCGCACAACAGGTCCGTTGCATAACACGTGCCAAATGACTCAAAGTGTCTTGTTTGGCCTTCGCCGCGTGCTTTCTCTCTCTCTGTCTGACTCTGTGTGTTCCATTTGCAGTGTTTTCTGGCATGCCTTTCATTTGCAAGTTCTCAATGAGTAGTGTGCATCTCAAAAGACCTGAGGGCAGACGCAGATCCCCCCTCCCAAATTGTATTTGTATCTCAGTGTTGTGTATGTAAACTATCCGTTATTTCACTTGTATAAACGTTATGGATGCTTTATAATGGATATTTTGTAAATATTGTAATACCGAATATCAATTATTATTATTATTATTATTATTTGTTCCTAATTCTTTATTGAGGTATTCTGGTAATAATTTTAATTTCAAAATTAAATAGATAGTGATGCTAATGCATATTCCTGGATCAACAGGATGAGATTTTGATTCATTGATTGATTTGGTTCGGTTTATTTTTATTCGCTTTTTGGCAGTTTTGACTAATCACGAAGATAAGGATGAGTGATCATATAATGAAATTGATGAAGGGGCACTCACAAAGAACACCTGTGCCCAGATCGGAATTCGAATCCAGGACTTCTGGCATCGTGGCGCACTGATGAGAAAAAAGGTCCTTGTTTCTTCGTAATGTTTCTTCACTTTTCTTCGTACCTTTATATCATTGATTGATTGATTGAGTTGGTGTTTTAAGTCCACTTTATGCACAGTCAGGCTAATCGGGACTGGAGTGGTATCCGAACTACTATGTGCCTCCACCAGGTATCAAACCCGGGACCCGTTGATTACAAGGCGACGACGCTGCCACTGCGCCAACAGGGAGGCATACTTTTATATCAATAGGTTCATCACGGCAATGGGAAGATTTAATAATGATGAAAGAATGTAAACATAGTTTACTTATTCGGAATACGGATACAGCATCCCTATTTTCGTCCTGGGCACGTTAATCCCAACAGACCACGGAGTAGTGGTATCTATTGTTTACATAAAAGCTAAGGACATTTTGGTTAGAATGGACGTTCGCGGGAAAATCGTTCCTTCCAAACGCCATTTCTGGATCTCCCACTGCCTGAAGGTGGTGGAATGTTTTATTCCAGGGGAGGAATGATACATCCAGAGGCATAAACCAGGAATTTCTTTTTCGTCCTCCATGTTACAATCAATTGGGCACGTGCGGGAGACCTGGGTTCAATTCCCGTGTTCGGTCCTTCCAGGTAGGATTTTTGCTATCCATTCTGATGCAGACCGAGCCTCTCATCAATGGGTTTCTGGATCGCATCTGTGGTATCATCTCGACAATTTCCACTGTGGCTGAGTTAGGCTCGCTTCAGGCGAAAACTTTGTGCTTGGGATTTTTAAAAACATTTCTGCTGCTATCGAATTCTACCGTGTAAACTGTAAAGTGAAGAAATCCTATGACATTTTGATGCCATAGCATATTCCGTCCCCAAATCCGAGTATGATTTGTATCCAGAGATTTTCGATGTGTGTTTTTAACATTAAAGAAATTTTGCACTAAGCCACGGAAGATTTGGAGGGTCACGTGAAAGTTTTCCCTCTTAACGACGAATCTTTGGAAAGCTATGAAGTCCAACGGACGACAAGAAAGGGCGCTCGAAGCATATGACTTTAAATGTAGTAGTTTCAGCTCGCAACCGAAGACTATACTACAATGCTTGTAGTATATTAATTCAAGATGTGATTGAAACTAGCATTTACTGCAGACGACATGTTCTACACAATTTTGCACCGACTATGAAGGAATCAATCTCAACACAAGATGACTATGTCACATCATTGACTGTTAATACGTGTTGCAGGAAACAGAAGACAAGGATCTAAGAATAGGTATGGGTTAAATCCTACTACGAAACAAACAAGGAAGTTGCGTTCGGGACACGGAGATAAGATAACGCCCTGCGTCATTGGGTGAATGAGGAGAGCGGTAGACAGAGGTGTGACGATGCATAGTGCAAACAGTTCACAGAAACCCAAGTTATGGCCCCAGTGTTAAGAGCAATAGAGTTGACTGCGTAAGCGTACAGACTCGAGCTCCTTTGTCCGAAGGTTGTTTTAAGTTCGCTTTATGCTCTGATAGGCTAGTGCCTCCGGATCGAACCCGGAACCCCTTGATAGAAGGAGACAACGTCATCACTACGCCATCGGGGAGGTCATGACGTCCTATTAGAGAACTGACCACAGTTGGAAACACTAAATCTAGACGATATCCAGAATGAGATAATATTCACAATATCGAGTCTTGACTTGATCGACAATTCAGTAAATTTTGGAGAAAATATGTAGCTATATCGTGTTTCATAGAGAGCACTGATTAAAACTAGATAGTGTGGATACTTACCTGGAATTCCTTGAATTCCGGGGATTATACGTGAATTATTGGCTCTGGGAATTCTGCGTAACTTTTTCTCTAGAAAACTTTTATTAATCCAAATTCCATTGAAATTATGCATACATTTAAATTCCCTCAGGCAAGTTTTGCACTGTTTAGCTTTTATTTTTATCGAGGAAGGAAAATAAAACATAATTCTCTCAATCCGTTTACTTTGTTAGTGCCCTTTGGTGAACAATATATCTGAAAAAACGGCAGATTATTGCAAGATAAGATATATATGGTTAAATTTGAGTTTGAAATGCTTTGTAGATGTATTTTGAGTTTGAGTGTGTGTGTGTGTGTGATGGTGTGTGTGTGTGTGTGTGTGTGTGTGTGTATATATATATATATATATATATATATATATATATATATATATATATATATATATATACACCGTTTAATTGAATTGAATTAGAATATTTTGATACATTGGAAAAGTTCACGTTGAAAACCGGGAATTATACTTAGATTTGATCATGGTCGTAGAGTGGCCACCCTGCTAGAGCATAATAATAAAGAAGTTACGAACCCAGTTCGTGTTAATTCCACTTTCTGCACGCATAGACTAATCGAGACTGGACCTACAGTTTAAAGTATCATTCGAACCACTATATGATTCGAACCCGAACCCCTACATTATAAGGCAACGACATTATCATTATGCCATCGGGGAGGCGGGGTTTACGTTGCGATGTTCTTGGGATGGAGTAACGGCCCCTCTCCCCCTTAATTTAAGGTCCCGCTGGAGTTTGGGCCAATTTCTACAACATTTTAGAAAATGTGTTTCCCCTCGAAAACTACACTCATATTCTAAGTTCTGAATAGTTAGATCTGGTAGGAAAATTCTCTAGAGCAGTGCAATAAATTTTGCTGTATTGCATTAGGTATCTATCACCTACATTCTTGAGCTTATCAGACGAGAACCTCTCCCGCGTGTTACCCTCTTCCGGAAGAGCACTTTCCAGGTACGCGCTTTTCAAACTTGCCGCAAAGAATAACAAAAAAATCGTAGCTGGAGAGCTAATTGTCCTAGAGAGATAGGGCCTCCCCGCTGGCGCAGTGGTAGCGTCGTCGCCTTGTAATCAAGGTATCCTGGGTTCGATACCCGATGGAGGCACAGAATGGTTCCGATCCCACTTTAAACTGAAGATCTAGTCCCGATTAGCCGTATTGTGCACAAAGTGGACGTAAAACATCAACTCAATCAATCCTAGAGAAATGAAATCTTTTTTTTTTTTTCGGAATGACAGGGATATAAGCGGAGGTGAAATTTATACATTGTACAGTCACAAACACTTCTGAATTGTAACGATTCCTTTGAAACCAAATGGGATCATTACAACCCAGAAGTGTCCATGACCGTACCTCCCAATAATAATAATGAAAAGTAAAGGAAGAAGAGGAAAAACTTCTTTTTTTTCAAATTTGATATTTCTCAAGCCCCTGTGACCACCACAATAGACCAAAGTGAATGAAAAAATGTAGTGAGTAGCAGTGGTACAATCCTACAACCATGCAAAGTTGCGTTAAAAACAGGAAAAATGTATAAGGAAGGCAGTGGCGCCAGTATATGGAAAATATTTCCGGAAATCACTTCTAACGTTTGTCCCATGGATGCTGGATGTATCAAATTTGCAGGGAAGCACTGCAAAAGACCACTCTTTGAGGACATGTAATGCCCGTTCCCCAGTTTTTTTTTTAAAAAAACTAAAAATATGCAAAATTTTAGAAGAACCTTTATTTTATTTGATTTGATTTGCTTTATTTTACTTCCCTTTTGTGCCACTTTTGGCTAATTTGCGAAGATGGGAATGAGGGATGATATGATGAAATTGATCCATGCCCAGGCCAGGATTCGAACCCGGGACCCCTAGCGTCGTAGCGCGATGTCCTAAGCACTCCGCCACAGGGACCGGCAAGAACCTTTATTTTCGGGAAATTTCGAAAATTGGACGTTTGCTTCTTGACTCCTACTCTTTGCACGTTGCGAACAAGTTCTTTTGTTTTCCTTATTGCATGTAAAAGTAAAATGTATAAATAAGAAGCGGAGGTTGAAGAGTAATAGCCCATTTACAAATTTAATCACCTAAGGTTCGCAATTTTTCCGGCCTTGTTCCCGCGTAAAGCGGCTCGGGGGCTCACCCATATTCAAATCAATGGGTATTTGGAGGCAACCATGGTAAAGGCGGCCGGAGCGTGCTGCTGATCACATCACCTCCAAAATAGCCTAGATCCCCTAAATGTGCCTTCATTGCATGGTGCTAAATGTACTGGAAACTTCACTTTTACCAGTGTTGTTAAGGGAACACATCGACATTTTCAAAATGCTTTTGTTAATAATAGTAATAATAAATATATTGTTTTGTGATTTGAGTAGGTATGCCATACATTCACATGGCAAATGAACAAAAAAGACAATTGGAATATCATGTGTAGTTTTGAAGTAATGACGCGTTAATTGCTGCCACGTGGTAAACTTTGTTACCACTCGTCCACTAAAGATTAACCTCAACACACTATGAATATCCAAGTAAAACACAACCTTCCAGTCTGGTTTCCCAAACGAGAGATATATCCCAAAACATCTTTGTTAAGGAGTTATACAATCGCATCGGGGAGAATATAGTTAGTTGTTGGCCAAGTATCCCAACGCACGTGCCTTTTTTGTGGCCTGGCTGTTTGCATACTCTTCAGTTGGAGTGTTACCCAACGATTGTCAACAAGCGATATTTGCCCGATGAGTTCTCTGAGGACAGGGACTCCCCGAGCACGTACGAGGCTCATACGTGGAACAGGTTGTCACGTTCTTGCCAACGCTTCCAAGGTCGTGGATGACATTTCCGGGTTTACTCAGTTCGAACTTTGAGGGAGTCTGAGGCAACGAGCCAAGCGTGTTTCTTGCTCTTTCACCCTATTTGTTTACTATGTATGTATTACGTATGTACGTAAGTGTGTGTGTAATAAGAACGTAACAATGTGTGGGAATTAATCCAGGTTCACAGCAAAATATTGATTGTAGTAAAGACCGTCAATTTCCGCTGCCATCAATGAGGACGTATTTAAGGGGGATCCAGGGGGTCCGACCCCCCCCCCCGCCCAAGACCAAGTACTATAATAAAATAATGAATACGTACTTTTTAGCATTTGTTGTACTACAGGGTGGAGCATTTTCGACTACCTATTTTATAATGAAGACAGATGATTTGCAGATTACATTTACTTTTATTTTTCATTTCTAGAACAAACATTGCACCTTTGGATTACAGAAAATGTATTCATCAACAATGTGCACACAATTATTTCTCGAAAATAACATCTTATCTCTTAACGAACGCCGAGGACTGCGAACCATAGCAACGCGCACACGTTCAAAGCTCTCTGGTGTTCTGACTGTCCTTTTTCTCCCATGCGGTTTATTTTGAACACTTCCAACTTCACGCCATTATTTCCACCATTCATTGATTGCTTTCCTGTTAGGAACTCGTCCACGGCATTGTTGATCACCATACTCCCTGCGGAATGCACGCTGCACCGCTACAATTGACTTCGTCAACACGAACTGCTCCACACAAAATATGCGTTGCTGTAGAGACCAACGCTCCATTCCTACTGAAATCCAAAGTCACAGAGTACATACACGAGGCAGGAGGAAACCGCCCTCCCAATGCATTTGTTTTGCAGTGTTGCCAACCTCAAACTGTGTAGTCGAAAATGCTGCACCCTGTATATTGATTGATTGATTTGGTGGTTTAAGTCCAGTTTATGCACAGAAAGACTAATCGGGACTGGACCTACAGTTTATGGGATCCGAACCACTATGTGCCTCCATCGGGTATCGAACCCGGGACCCCTTGATTACAAGGCGACGACGCTACCACTGCGCCATCGGGTAGGCCTGTTGTACTATAATCGATGGTTATTTATTTCCTATGAACTTGAAAGACAAGGATTACATTAAGATCATACTGATTTGAAGAACAGTACCAAAGAAGATTTTTGCACACTACTATCTATGAAAATATGCATAAAATATTAATCAGAAACATCGTTTTTTATATAATTCAATAAATATTCAATTCTTTATTTATTTGACATCAATTTCCTTATTTTTATGCAAATTTGGCGATCTTAAGTAGTTGATAATAAACTAGATAATAAATAGATGCTGTTATATTTATATTCTTATTCATGTTATAATTAAAATGCAATATTAACAAAATTTGCATATTTTAATTAATATTCAATTAAATAATAATCTAATCTTTATAATTTAAATATTATTATTATTTCTGGGACACTTGGTTCGGACCCCCCCAAATATATTTCTAAATATGTGCCTGGCCTAGAACCATGGTAGTTTTTACAGTATTCAGCCATTACATAGTTACATTAAATAATATAAGTTTAAAAATATATATTATAGTGCATGCAACTATAATTTATAATCAGTATCTAGTTCCTGTCCCTGGAATCTTTGGAACGAGCGAACGAAAACTTGTCTCTGCGCAAGTAGTGACTCGAGAAGGCCCGACCAATGAACTCGTTATAATAGAAGTGCTCCCAGCCGTTTGCAGCAGCGCTCACTGCCTTGCTCCATCAACTCGCTTTCTCCCCTTCTCTTCCGTTATACGAGGCCTTGCTCCACAGATTCCCGACACAGATATCTTTATGCATGATAAAATATTCAAAAGTAAATACACAACCGTTGGATCCCGTTTTTGTAAATTAACAGGCAGGCTGTTAAATTTTGACGGTAGAATACTGTAGATTTTACGGTAACTTCTAATAGCGTAGTCAACATCACTTGGGAAAGAACGAGGAACTTAACTGATTATATAGAATGAAGCGACGAAGGCTTAGTAACTTACGTCACGCTCCACACTACTTAAGAATGAACCATAAGAAACTAATGTAATCATTCATCCCGAAGTGGTGCGACACTATGCAGATCTTTACGTCAGTTTTAAAAATGTACAAAAGCGGAGGTCATTTCCAAAAGTTTCTGTACTGTTTTGTAATTATACAAGAAAAAGACACAATATGTAAAGTAATTGGTTCGTTTTCAGTTTTTTGAAGTGTGTGCTACATGTACTATCATCATAATACAATTGTTAGGAAAAAAAACACTTTAGAAATGATAATGCTTTGCATGAGAACCCTATTCTGGGTGGGCAAGAGTGGCTCTAGCTCTTATTGTAAACTATGCTTAGTCCAACCCCAAACCACCTAAAGAAGTTTGTGAACAACTCCAATAAGCATTTCAATACAAATACTAATCGAGCTCGAGTCATATCTCTCTCTCTCTCTCTCTCTATATATATATATATATATATATATATATATATATATATATATATCCCCATACACACACACACACACACCATCACACACACACACACACATACATACACAAAGAAAGAGAGATATCGAAAGAAAGAGATTGAAGTAGGAAGAGAAAAATTGGAGACAGAATAGAAATGGAGAAAGCAGGAAATGAATGAGATAAATGTAAGATGATGATTAGGGACACAAATTTATGGTAAATAAAAACTGAGGAGAGCGGTAAATAAAATGATAGATCAGCGGTATATACCAGTGGTGAAAAAAAAACAACACTTTTTTCATCATGAGAGGGAACAACATACAAAAGAGCTATAAATTGATAAACTACTTCATTTTTATATACTTTACACATACACAAGTACTTAGCTGTCCAACCAAAAAGAAAACATCAACACAAAACCACTTCATTTCTAAATTGCATCTCTCAAGTGATTTATTCATTGTATGTATTTAAAGGATATCCTTGCTGTCCAACAAATAAAATAATCACTACTGTACATACACAAACACATGTTGAAAATCACATGATGATAAACAAAATTCATTCATGACTGAACACAAATGACATCATTGTTTCCCTTGATGTGCGGGAACAGACTAATCTTATCGCTGCTACAGCTAGCAAGTTCAATGAAACTGGAAGTTGAGTAGAAATTCGGGGGAAGAAAGGAATGCAGCTTGACAGGGAGCGAAAATTTCGAACTGAGATTATATGCATGGGAAATCCCAATTTGCAGTGTCTTCCTGATGTGATCGAAGATAAAACGTTCTTCAGGTTCAAGTGGTAGGAAACTTTAGGCAAACGTTTCGTTACAAATCTACAGTTTTCGCGCACAACCTCAATTGCCGGTTTTTGCGTGTTGTCTACTTAATTTGATGATATTTCACGGTTATTTCGCGAAAAAGCGTTCATTTCGTGGAAAAGCACACATTTCGCATTACTTCGCGAGTTAAACTCGTGCATATTTCATCATTGGGGGTGTAGTTACGTGCAGAATATTCAAAATTGCATCTTTTTTTCACATTTCGCGATTTCGCGCATCGCGAAAATTCAATGTCCCTAATGATGATTAAGGGGATTTGAGATAGGGAAAAGATAATAGGCCAAAGAATGTGACTGTTTTCAAATTGTAAAATGTATAATCACTTCTTGTGTAAAAGAAAAAGAAAGAAATGTTATAGCATACGGTTTTGTTGCTTAGCAACCAGTTGTAAGAAACAAGTGAAAGGAGTTAACAAGAACGTTTTGCATATAGTTCGAATCATAGTAATTGGTGCATAATTAATGTATTTATTCAGTGCAAATAATAAGTATACTCATCAGAGAACAGTATTGTGATTTTGAACTATATACATTATTGTTATTTCATAATTTGCTGTGAAGTAGAACAGTGATTTACTGAGTATAATGTAAAATGCTCAAGCCTCTACGACACTAGCAAGAATGAGAAAATGGAAAACGCAGAAAAATAGAAGAAGAGTTAAAAGAGAGAAAGGAAAGTAGAAATGATAAGGAAAGAACGAGGTAGGAGAAAAAGGAAAGATACAGAAAGAATAAAGGAACAAGATAAAAGAGATAAAGAAATGAAATGGAGTGAAGTAGGAGCAAAAGGGCATCTCGTCAATACTGAAGCAGAGGCTACCTGAAAATATTTTTGTTCCAAGGAAACAACATTCTCAGCATTCGAGTTAGAGCTTTCCGTTCTCGTGTGCGGATTCTGAAGGCTAATTTGATCTCCTCCGAATATTTATCAGCGAGTAACCTACTTCTCGTTCATGCAGTACAGGTGAATCTAGGTCGCCGAACACCCTGGATGCCTTTTGTGCGCCACCCATTGTCCGCACCCAATATTAAGCAGCTGGTGGCTTTAATATAACCAGGAAGAAAGGAGACGAGAAGTAGTGTGGTGACAGATCAGCTTCCGAGGGTGTAATTCCATCTCGTCCGCGCTGCTCTCTCGGCTTTCACGGGCATGTGCATGAGGGCGAGCGTTTTGTGTCCGGAAGAGCCGTCATTGTTGCCTCGGAGAAAGACAACAATCCTGCGGGCATGGCAGTAGAAAGGCCACAAAGAAGACGAGGGAAAAAACGCGAAGAAAAAAAAAAGGCCAGTTCAGGAAGAAGTGAACCCACCCCTTGGGAGACCCAAAAAAAGAGACCGGAGGGGGTTGGTTGCCACTCGCACGTTATGTGACACCAACACCGTGGCCTTTTGACTGTCGTGTGTTCGCTTCTAGTGTTGCTAACTTCACTCGCATATATTTATGTGTATGAACCAGGCACGTATCTAGAAATACATTCGGGGGTCCGACCAAGTGTCTCAATAATAATAATAATAAATTAAAATAATATTAATTAATATTGTATTGTTATTATTACGTGAATAGGTAAAAAAGATGGTAATAGAATAGATATGTTGTTGTTGAGTTGGTGTTTTAAGTCCACTTTATGCACAGTAAGGCTAATCGGGACTGGACCTACAGTTTAAAGTGGGATCCGAACCACTATGTGCTTCCATCAGGTATCGAACCCTGAACCCCTTGATTACAAGGTGACGACGCTACCACTATGCCATCGGGGAGGCTCTAGAATAGATATGTAACAGCATGTATTCATTATCTACCTTACGTGCGGTTAAGATCGCCATAATTGTATGAAAACAACTGCCTTGGCAAGGAAATTAGATTAAAAATTGAATATTTATTGAATAACAAGAAAGGATTAAAATCCGATTATAATAAGCAAAAATAATAATAATAATAATAATGTTCACTTTTAATTACCTATTACAATTGACGAAAAGTAAAGTTGCTTATTAATATTAATGCATATTATCATAAGTAGTGGTGTACTATCCTTCAGGGCTGTATGAGTCAAGTTCCTTGCCTTCCAATAAGTTCAGCGGAAATAAATAACTATCGATTATATAACAAATAATAAACATTATAAAGGGTTTTCCAATAAGAATGATATGACTTTGAAACGTACTGGAAACTATGCTTCAAATGTTATAACTGTCACTAGTTGTCATTTGTGTTTAGTATACTGTGACAATTCATCATGGCTAAATATACACTTCAAGAACGTTTGGTTATTATCCAAATAAATTATGAAAATATACGTTTTATTGAATTTGAAACGGATCATAATTTTTGGTAAAAAATTATCTTCTCAAATAAAGCTCATTCCTGGTTAAGTGGATATGTTAACAAACAGAATTATCGTTTTTGGTGTGAAAACAATCCACAAGAGATTCACGAGAAGCCCTTGCATCCGCAAAAGGTCACTGTATGGTGTGGTTTATAGCATGGTGGCATCATCGGACCATTTTTTCTTCTTCCCCAAAACGAGGTAGTGATGCTGTTACATTGACTAGTGAGCGGTACCGATTGAAGTTAGCAGATTTTTTGTGGCCAAATTTAGACGAAATTAATTTGGAGGACATGTTCCAACAAGACGGTGCCACATGTCACACTGCTAATGCCACTATCGACGTATTGCAAGAACAGTTTGGTGAAAGGATAATTTCAAGAAATGCAACTGTTAGTTGGCCTCCAAGAAGTTGTGATTTAACTCCTTTAGATTGCTTTTTGTGGGATTATTTGAAATCTATAGTCTATGCAAACAGACCACGAACCCTTGATGCATTGAGATTGAACATCGAACGCTGCATTCGTGACATTAGGCCCGAGTTATTGCACAAAGTCATCGAAAATTGGGTTCATCGAATTCACTCGTGTGCACGAAGTCGAGGTGGACACTTAAATGATGTGTTATTCAAAATGTAATGTAATAAACTATGCTTCAAAATAATATAAAAAGTTTAGTTGCATCTGAAATAGTTTTTATTTTATTTCATTTCAAAATCATATCGTTCTTATTGGAAAACCCTATATTTTGATAATTTAATTTTAGTATTTTGTAAGTCTTTCGGAAGGGTCCGGACCCCCTGGATCCCCCTAAATACGCCATTGGTATGAACAATTATATATATTAGGGCTGAGCCCATACCGATACCAGTGGTACCGGTATGGGAAAGTATCGGTTGGATTGTATTGACCGATACCGGCCGATACATTCCCGGTTTTTTTTTTATCATTCGCCGGGTCCGCAAAAACGCCAAGCGGAGTCTAATTATCCTAGAAGTTATGCAAAATTCGTATTTTCCTTTGATTTAGTACAAATATTATGTGAAAAAAAAAACTATTTTGTTATTACATAACAGGTATTTTTATGTTATAATTTTTGAATATTCTAATATTGATATTTTAAACAAAACACTGGTAAATTTATGTTTATAATTGGAGTGGAATATTCACCCACTAATATTAATCAATATTTTGAAGAACATTTAATTATTACAATTTTCAAACAACTGTATCGGTAGCAAAGTTTATATTTTAAAAGAATATATATCAACTATGCCGTCCAAATTTCTTAATATCGAATGATTCATAATAGCTGCCACATATTAATGATGAGTTCGAGGTTCAAAGATAGATTCATAGGGATTATTTTTCATGTTTGCCTTGGTAGAATTAGTCGCGTAGCTACGTACGGGCTAGTTTGAACTCTTCCTAGACCCCCGGGAAAATTAATATCAGCCTAAAATCGTATATTTCACGGATATGATTTCATTTCATTAACAGTAATTTGCGTTAATTATTGTGAAATTACGCTCCATGGCGCGACAGCACACTAAGAGCTTGGGCCTACCAGAGCGTCTTTTTCATTGGGTGACGCGTGGTTAGCGCATCGAGTTCCATCGCAGCCGTTTTCTGGCTTTCGAAACCGGAGCCCGCTACTTATTTGCAAGTAGCTCCCGAATTGTCATCACGACGCTGGGTCAACTCCGAAATTTTGTGTTTCCACCTTGAATCGAACCCGGAACCACTCTCACCAAAGGGGAGAGCATTAACTATTTGGCTATACAAATGATCTAAAAGTGGCGAAAAAGCGAAGTAAAATCAATCTATCAATAAATTTCAGTCAGTTAGTTGCGTTAATTATTATAATTGACTGACAAATACAGGTTAAACTTCTGTAGATGATCGGATGAGCACCACACTTTAAATTGAAGCAGTGTTTTTTGCGGTCGAATACTAGCTTGCTCCTTCCTGGAAAAGACGTTAAATAACACAAATAGGAACAATTCCTCCTGGGATATTTTTAACACCTCACACTTTCTTCAGCTTTTTCAACTATAACGCTAGAAACAAGCCGCCTGTTCAAACAGGTCGCAGAGAGTTCAAAGCCAGTTCGGAGGGAAACTATTCTCTCCTATGTCAAGGGAGAGTGACGCACAGGGTACCAGGCAGTGACGTCAGTGAACCCTTGTGACGGAAGTTCTTCCGCTCCAAAGCTCACCTGGGTAAATCCAGGACCTGGGGAAAATTATTGGTTACCGTGGCTACCGCAGCGCTGTCTATTGATAAGCGTATTACGTAAACACCGAATTTGCCGTGGTGTACTTGCTTGCTTGCTTGCGAGTGTGGGAAGGCGAACAATAGCCGTCGGTGGGACCGGGGGAGGGGAGGGGGTGAATTAGCGGAATGTTTCACGTACGAATGCGAACGATAGGGAGGCTAGTTTCTATGCGTCGCGCGTTCCCACCAGCCGGGTAACCTTGGTGATCTGGTTCAACGTATTATATTTGTTTTGTTCCTGATAGGTTCGTGGTTAAGCCTTGTAATCAAGGGTACATAATTCTATTCCCGGCGAGAGTATAAATTTGCATTGTTTGGATAGCATGTAAATTTAATTCCAACCGCCTTTAATTTCTGTCCGTATAATGGACGCTACAAACCCCCTATCAAGTTCAAAGCAGCGTTGCAAATGAACGCGCGAACAATACGAAGGACGACACGTAACGTGAGCGCGCTTTATCTCAACTAAATATTTCCGCCACTCCAGGAGAAGCTGCGGACGTCTAGTCGGTACGGTGTCAGCTTACACCGGAGACCCGGGTTCGATTCCCAGGTTGGGTATAATTAATCTGTTGGAATTTTTTCAGCCTTGTCCCTGAATAAAGCGACTCTGGAATTCGCCAAGTCTCGAATAAATGGGAGAGTAAAGGCGGTCGTGGTGCTTATCACGTCACCTTCGAAAATGGCTGAGATTTAGAATGTGGGGCTACGTCTACATCCCCCTTTGTGCCTTCATGACACGGCGCAACGAGCACGAGAACATAACCTACCTAGGAGAAGGTTTCGGGTTCGAGTCCCTGATTGGACATCTGCGAGTGCCGTTTCACCAGTTTCATCCAATCACCACTTATCCTTATAGCCGCAATTAGCTTAAAATAAAGGAAGGAAGAGATGAAGAAATAGTAAAGTTATCCCCTGATTTTAACAAGACGAGACCGAGACTTGTCTAATGGTTAGCGCTCTCGCCTTTGGTCGAACAGTCTCGGGTTTGATTTCCGGTGAGAGCTCGCAAATGTCGGCATGATCCAGCATCGTGAGTACAAGTACTTGAAAGCAACAGCGGCACATTCTGTCTCGAAAGCCATAAAGCAGAGTCAATTCGCTGACCACGCGTCACCCAAAGAAAGACCACTTTGCAGGCCTTCACCCTCAAAACTCTGTTGCGTCACGAAGTTTAGTTTTTATTCAGATTTTGGCTTAAAATCTGTGAATAAATTGAATTTGAATAAAAGTTTAGTTGACCATTCAATCCATACGGATAACAGTTTCCTTTTCATCGTGAAAGACATAGGCGTGCACGCGGGATGTGTCAAAGGCACCCCCCCCCCTTTCCCCAATGCGTCTTCAAAAATTAAAAATGTAAAAAGTACCACTGAAGTAATGAAAATACTAATATCCGTGTTTTTCCTTTTCCTTAATAAGCTATTTTATTCGAGATGCCCCGCTCTCTGTCTCTCACCAAAGCAGTGTGATATTGTATACTGTAATAATCAGTAATTTCGAAGCAAAGATGATGCTATTTACTTTGTAAATGGCACAGAGTATTAAATAATCAAGTGATTAGGCAAATTTTATGTTTTATGAAGTGATGTGCATTAGGAAACATGGAAGCTACAGATTTGTTTAATGCTAATATGATAACTAGGGCTAGGATTTTTATTACTTAGCATATTTTTTTTGGTAATGTGGTGATGTGTTCCCTAAATATATAGAAATTCATATTGTGAAGAAACTAATTGAATTAAGGTGCTTTTTTGGCATATTTGGCCATTTTTACATGATAAAGCATATTTTGATGGATTTTCGGTCATATTCAGCATATTTTCGCTTTTTCAAGAAATATACAGTCATTTTCCAAGTGGATTCGTTCTTACTCCTATGTTCACTCAAGGGTTTTTTTTTTTTTTTTTTTTTGGACTGCAGCAAAGTCTTTTTCATTTTCAATTGAAAATTTACAGAAAGTATTCATTGTGCATTTCAACTCATTAGGGCCCATAAAGTGAACTAAAAATAGTATGTACGTATATGAAAATATTTCAGCATAAGTTAGATATTGATGTTTGAAACAGTCTAGTTATAAGGGCATAATTTTCAAATTATAGTGCATATTTTGTAAAATTTTAGGTCATAAGAGCATATTTTATTTTGCATATTTTGGTAATTTTTAGGTCATAAAAATCCTAGTCCTAATGATAACGAATACTGAGATACTATAGTGTGAAAATTTCATCTTCATATACAAGTTTCCGCATAAAAGGAACATAATGTTAGGACTATTATGCTAACATTGCCCAGATAGGCAATTGAAACTCTCCCCTTTAGGCATCCCCAAATACCGTTAAATTAGTGCATTGTGAAAGGATCATTCAAGTATCATTGAAGTGGAGTTACTGTTTCCTTCTCTTTGCTCGCCTATCACTTCCTCTCCCCTGTTTTCTTTTCTTTCTTTTTTCTCTCTCTCCTCATTTTGTATTCTTATTTTACCCTGTATTCTTTGTGCGGCGGAGCTGGAGTTTGAGTTTGCTCACGAGTTGCCTGTTCGTTCCGCAACCCGCTTTGCTTTCCTTATCGCCGGGTTGCATAAGAATTAGGCGACATGAGATCGGCATGGAACTGAACTAAATTTGTAGAATTTGTTTTGTATTTGTTTTGTTGTACGTAGATTTTCTTCCACTTTTTGGCTACTCGCAAGTATGATGACGAGTTATTATGTCTGTCTGTCTGTTGTGTGTGTGTGTGTGTTTTGATGCAACCTCAGTTTTTCTTTGAAGGAAGGATACAAAAATTAACTTCTATAGTTTAAAAATGTGTTTAACATCAAGCATATCATCAAGGGCGCCCGCAGAGGGGAACCAGAGCGCACTTGCCCTCCCTGAAATTCCTGGAAAAACTTCATACAATTCACATTTTGAAATTATAGCGTGAAAACATGGACGAAGGGTGTCGTGAAAGACTGGGGATGCTCTATGAGAAATCTCTTAACTGTGGGAAAGCATCTCCTTACCTTTCCCCCACTTCAAGCATTGCTACCCCCCCCCCCCCCGAGAAAAAATCCTGCGGGCAGCCTTATATATAATTCAAGTATAAAACTTCTGCAGACTTTAGGTGATCAATCCATTATTTTGTCGGTCTCTCTTCATGTTTGACCTTAGCAGAATTTTCGCATGGTTGATCAGAGTACTGACAAGCAATGACCAATCAACTTTACAAAGAAGTCTCCATCAACTCCGTTACCAGCTGTTTCAATTTGATCGTATGCCACAAAAGAGGGTCTTTTTTCGTATTATCACTATTTTATCGTCTGTTGTATAGCGCAGGCTTTTGTGGTGTAAATTCTTACCATTAGTATAACACAGGCTTCGACATTGTAAATCTTTCAGTGTGTGTCTGATTTGGAAGAAACATTTTGTTAATGCCTGTATGTGCTTATTTGGAAGACGTCTGTGTGGTAATTTTTTATGAATATATTCTTCATGCCAAGGGATTGCGTCATGGAGAAGCAATTTCCATACTAATTACTTATTTACAAGTTTTGAAGATGAATTAATGCGCATCTCCTTCAAATTTTATCTTTAATTTGTTGCCTGTTCTTTCGTTTGCGGAGGGTGTAAGGGGCGACCTCGGAAAGCACCCAAGTTTCAATCTCTCTTCCACGTAGTACACCCTGGGATGCTTTTTGTAAGCTACAGAGGCTCTGGCGCCTGAACCTACAGCCAGTATAATCCTGTGTTGTTATGGTCCTTCAAGTGATTAGGCAAATTTTATGTTTTATGTTGTCGCGATTAGGCATAAAAAGAAGAAAAACGACATAAAATAAACAAAAGCAACACATTTTGTTTGCGTCTTAACTCTTAAAGTGTATTTTTTTATTTGTTCGAGTTTTTTAACTATATATACAGATAGGCTAATCGGAACTGGAACCACAGTTTAAAATGGAATCCGAACCACTGTGCAACAGCCAGGTATGGAATCCTTCAATACATTCGACGAAGTTGCCACTATGACATCGGAGAGACAAGTATGTATGCAGTGCTTCTCCGAGTATTTATTAACTGCTACCTCTTTTGGAATAAATGAATGAAGAATTGATTTATTTTACTTGGCGTTTCTGCCACTCTTGGCTAATTGCAAAGATGGGGATGAATGGTGAGAAGATGAAATAGATAAAGGTACCAGTCACAAACCCATACGGACAGCACAATCACAAGACCCGCGGAGGATTATGCTGACCATGAGCCAGACGTCAGAGCCTCGTTAGTCTGCAAAATGCAGTCCAGGGTGTACTGCGTGGAAGTGACGTTGACAATTGAAGAGGGTCACGTCACCCCTTACCTCTTTTGGGTACTTTTAAAATAGGGTAAGTCCGTATCGGGTGATTACTTTCTTAAGATATTTTATTAGAAGATTATGACCCTGCATAGTAGCAGTACGTGGTGAACGATAAGCTGTAGCGGAGACCAGTGGCGTGCCCAAGGGGGAGTTGGTGGGGGTTATACCCCCCCCCTTTGGCCCAGTATTCCTAAAAAAAGAACGTCAAAGTTAGGAAAATATGACAAAATGAGGGCTAACTACCAAGAAAAAGTATACATAACCCCTCCCTTTTGAAAATCCTGGGCACGCCACTGGCGGAGACCTTCCATATTTTCGTAACTTGCTCGATGAATGCTTCTTTGTCTTCCTTGCCGAACAATCCTTCTTGTCTTCCAAGCCTGAACGTCGACGTCTCTTGGAAGTAACCCAACGTAACTTGTGGAGGAGAGGGGGCCTAGTCTCTGTGGCAACGTTTGAGGATGAGCGATCGCTACGGTGTTGTCTGTCTTATTTTTTCGTGCTTAAAAATGAGTGGCTGTTCGTGAACCAATTCTTAACCTAGTCACACGCCTCGGTGGATTGTGGACATCTGGGGTGGAAGATTGATGCTTCGCCCCTCCGCTTCACCTCTTGCCGTGCAGAGTGAGGGAAAGGTGCTTCCCTTTGTTCTGTCGTGGAGGCAAATGCCTCGGATGCTGCGCTGACTGGGGAGATTGACAGGGTGTGCTCAGCGGGGTTGTAGCAACTGTGAAATCGGCTGTGTCGACGCTGGTGGTTTTTCTTTAGTGCTCGGAGGGTGCGAGGGAGAGGGCGTTCTCCGTCTCTATCGTTTTTGGAACTCTCGCTGGGGTGGAGGCCGTCGGAGCGTGGTGTGACGGCACCTCTTACGCTGCAGCCAAGCTCTGGAACATGTGGAATCCTAGATCCAATCCCTAACTACAAAGCACAGTGGACATCTCTGTTTCTGTTTTATCAGGCCATGTTTTTTTGTGGAAATTATAGCAAGCAACTTTGCTGTCATAAGAATGTAATGAGTTATTTGTTATATATTTGTTATATATTGGTATAATTTTGACTTTGAGTTTTTGTTTTTGTAAGTCCATTTTATGCACAGAAAGCCTAATCCGGACTGGACCTGCAGTTTAGAGTAGGATCCGAATCACTATGTGCCTCTACCTGGAATTGAACGCGAGATTCCTTGATTGCAAGGTGACGACGTTACCACTACGCCATCTGGGAGACGAAGGCTACTTTATTGTAAGAGGAATGTTATCTGTTCCAAGCACATAAGCTGCACTAAGATTTAGAGTAAAAATCACAACGATATATCTGCACATATGTCTTGCATTCATATTCTGATTTAGTTGACACTTGGTTTGCATTAGTAGCGACCATTGACGCAAGTGCGCATGGACGAGTTTAATATGTTTACGTAGCCACGACACTATTGCGAATATTTAGACAACAGCAAAAGCAAACCGCCCGAAGATTCACGTTGATGCTCTAGAAGGAATTCCAAGCAGATTTTTTTTTCAGATTTTGGAATATCACAGCGACTATTCGAAAGCGGAAGACATGTAGAAAACTGTTTTGCTGGCGTCGGCCAAATGTCCAGCTGAGCCTTGTGTCCACACTATGCACAGATATTCTAATCGGAACTGGACCTACAGTTTAAAGTGGGACCTAAACTACTATGTGCCTTCACCGGATATCGAACACACAACCCATTGATTATAAATCGACGATGTCACTAATACTCCCCCCCCCCCCTTTCCGCGGTCGAATTATATATCCTTACAGAACGAGATTTCTGCTAGACTTTACCCAACCACTTCTAACAAATGCTGAAACAACTTTAAGGGATATTTCAAACCAAAGGGACACGCGACACATGTCGCATGGGAACGATGCAATCAACAGCAACGTTTCACATCGTAGCGGCATATCAGGCCGCACCGTTCGATTGGTGAAATCCTTAATCGGCGTGTCGCTTGTTGCTTCGGTATGAAATCTCCCTAAAGGTTGTGCATGCTACTTTCCTTGACGCTCGGTCCCTTCCAGCTACTCCCATCCCTCGAACATCGTCCCGATAGCCTAACGGTACAAGTACGCTACGTGTAATGATCCAAATAAGGACAAAACAGCAACCGCAATACTGGATTCCACGCGGCGGGAAGGTGGGTGTTGCTGAAGCAAGCCGTTAGCCACGGATGGCTGTACATCAAAAGAGGCCTATTCTGGGATCTGACACGTAATTATCTCAAAGTACGGTTTCCTGCCTCTGGCATTACCTCTGTTGACGCAACCTTCCTTTTCTTGTCACTCGGATCCAGCACCGGGTTGACATTGCGTACGTTCCTGCCGGATGTTGTAGGAATGACGTCATTGCATTGTTTACCACATGTGGAGGAACGGAGTCTCGGTTACTGGCCGGCCTTCCCAAACAATTCCGTAATGTTATGCTCGCGTATGCCTTCATTTGCGAGTAATTTAATCCTGCGCGGTTCTGGCAGCTACTCAAGTTAATGGCAGTAGCACATCATCACCAGCAACGCGAGGTACCTTAAGCAACGACAAAGAGTTGTAGGGTGACGGACGGACAATATGATTTCCGGGATTTTCCAAGGGTTTATTCCAAGGTTTGTATTGAAACCTTCATGTTCTACACAGGCACGTATCTAGAAATATATTACGGGGGGTTCAACAACGTGTTTCAATAATAATAATAACAACAACAACAACAATAATACTAATTATAACAATAATAACAAATAATAATATAATTAGAATAATTATATTAAGTTAAAATAAAATAATATTAATTAAATATGTAATTGAATGTCATAACCTAATAGAAATAAAAATCAGGCTAGACTGGTGGTTAAAATAACTCTGATGATACAAATTTAAGCAATTATAATAGAATAAAAGAAGAAGTTAACCGCGCCTTTAGAAGTAAAAAAGAGATTACTTGAAAAGTAAAATTAACGAAATTGAAACAAACAGCAAAAATAAAAATATCAGAGATTTGTATAAAGGTGTAAATGAATTTAGAAAGGCGTGGCAACCTAAGTAAAATAGATAAAAGATAAAGACGGCAATTTTTTGGCTGACCCAAGCGATACTTTAAATAGATGGAAGAACTACTTTAATGACCTCTTAAATGTTCATGTAGGAGATAAATCATAAGTAAGTGAAGTACACGCAGCAGAACCTTTAGTTCCAGAACCTAACTTTACTGAAGTTGAAGATGCTATTAAAAGGCTAAAGAATAACAAAACACCTGCCATTGATGTAATACCAGCTGAGTTAATTAAATACGGTGTGAATTCGTTAATACGTCAAAGTCATAAATTAATTTGTTTAATATGGAATAAAGAAGAAATGTTGAAAAAATCCATAATTGTTCCTGTGTTTAAAAAAGATTATAAAATGAACTTCAATAATTACCGTGGAATTTCTCTACTCTCAACAACATATAAAATATTATCTAACATTCTTTTAACAAGACTAACCCCATATGCTAATGAAATTATAGGTGATTATCAATGTGGATTTAAACGTAATAGATCAACTACATATCAATTTTTTTACACCAGACAGGCACTTGAGAAAAAGTGGGAATATAATCAAAATGTCCATCAGCTATTCATTGATTTTAAAAAAAGCATATGATTCAGTCAAAAGAGATAAAATATATAATATATTAGTCGAGTTTGGAATACCTAAGAAGCTTGTTAATATGATAAAAGTATGCACCAGTGAAACAAAAAGTAAAATTCGTGTGGAAATTAATAATATGTCTGAGAAATTTACAATTCATGATGGGTTAAAGCAAGGAGATGCTTTTACAGGTTAATTTTGCCTTAGAATACGCTGTTACGAAGGTAAAAGAAACTAACGAAGGACTAACATTAAACGGTGTGACTCAGCTGTTAGCATATGCAAATGATGTAGACTTACTGTGGGATGATGTAAATACAATTAAGAAGAATGCTAAAATATTTTTCAAAGCAGCTTAAGAGAGAGGTTTCGAAGTTAGCAAAGAGAAAACTAAGTACAGTTTATGCTTACAGGCCGAATCTAATTATTGATAACAACTCGTTTGAAGCAGTTTCCAAATTCAAGTACTTAGGAGTAATACTAACAAACGAAAATGATATTAATGACGAAATAAAAAGCAGGCTTAATTCAGGAAATGCATGTTACTTTTCTCTTCATAAACTTTTGTCTTGTCGTTCAATATCTAAGAAACTAAAAGTTAAAATATACAAAACAGTAATTTTGCCTGTAATATTATATAGATGCGAAACTTGATCCCTTACATTGAAAGAACAACATAAATTGAGAGTATTTGAAAATTTATTTATTTATTTGATTTTACTGCTGAAAAACAGCGCACGTGCCTAATACAGCAGTTTGTGATGACATATGACATATACACAATATTACAATTAAAATTTTAAAAAAATTGTACTACGTGAAAAAATATAGTGAGAAGACCAATTTCGTTAAAATAAAGAAAAATACACATTTAAAAAGTACAATGTAGTCACATATGTTAAAAAACCAGTTAAAAGTAAAATTACACATGTTATTATCACAATAAAAGGTTACTAGGCTCCAGTGGATTATTACCGTATTTGGATATAAGAAAATTAAAATACTTATTATGTCTAAAATAAGAAGTGACACAAATTGCAGAGCAGTTGTTTCGGAATACATAATGACGTGTCTTTAATGTAATTGTAGATAATAAATATGGTACATCAAGTTTTCCATTTATTAATTTGGAAATGTAATTGTAATCGTTGATATTTCTTCTTTCATAGAGACACGAAATATTAAGTTTGTCTAACAAATTATAATATTCATAATAAAACCTAAAAAGACTGAATTTAAAATATAGAAATGAGACAAATCTTTTCTGTGCATTTTCCAGTATGTCTTTCATATTATTATTACATGCAAAATTCCATGTTGTTGTACTGTATTCCAAAGTAGGCCTTACATACAAAGTGAATAACTGAATTAACAATAATAGATTGTTTGAATTCGACTATTTGTTAATTAAGTAGCCGCTTTTCTTTCTAGCTTTCCTTGCAATTTCATATACATGATCTCTAAAAAACAAGCCTAATGTCTAAAACGACACCCAAATCTTTAATAACTTCAAATCTTTTAACTACACATGAGTCTAATTTATAATTATAACTATACCCCTGAATTTTCCTTGTAAAAGTGATAATAAAGGATTTCTCTGTATTAATTACAAGTTGATTATTAGCCACCCAGTTACTGACTGCATTAAGATCAGATTGCAACAGAACATGTCTATCATAAGTGTCTATCTTGATATCATCAGCATAAAATATATATTTAACATGCTTGATTACTTTAGAAATATCATTCAAATAGATACACAGAGAAGAGGTCCCAATGGAGATTCCTGGGGCACTCCTTTGTGTATTTTACCTGGAGTTGAAAATGTTGATTTAATTCTTACACAGAACGTTCTATTACAAAGATAACTCATGAACCAAGCACAATATCTTGGAACACATGTTAAGTTTCTGCACTAATAAATTATGATTGACAGTATCAAAAGCTTTGGATAAATCAAGGTATATAACATCTATTTGGCTCTTGTTACAGAAGGATCGAAAAGCATCAGTTATCAGAAATGATAGATTTGTGCTTGTAGATCTTCCTGGTATAAACCCATGTTGACATTCATTAATTAAACTCTTAGTATTAAAATATAAAGATTTTTGTATAAGAGATTCGAAGATCTTACTAAAGATTTTAACAATAGTAATCGGTATGTAATTAGAAATTTTGCTGTTTCCAGTTATCTTCCGAATTGGCACCACAGTTACTTCCTTCCATAATTTGGGGAAGATGAAAGTTTTAAATGATTTGTTAAAAAATAAACACAAGACAGGTGCAAGTATATCACTACATCCTTTGAAAATATAGTTAGGTATATTGTAGAGACCAGATTACTTCTAGCTTTAATTTTCTTGAAGACATCAATTATATCTTTCTCACAAATTACAGGAGAAAATATATAGTTTTAAAATACCAATCAGATTCCTGAAGATCAGTGTCTTGCTGTTTAGAAAAATTACCCTCAAAATGACTCATAAATGCATCAGCAATTTCCTTCTCATCATGCAATATTTTGTTATCAGATGAGAGAAGAGTAGACAGCTTAGGAGGTGACCCATTAATTAGTCTCCCAAAACGAGTTTTGTCACTAGCGAAACAGGAATTTAAATAATTATAATATCTACACTTAGCATATTTGATCTTTCTATTAATTTCTTTCCTTAATAAATAAAATTTTGGCATACCAAGTGAGTTTATTGGTTTTAATGTACTTATAATAAAACCTTTTCTTCTTGTTAAGCATACGTTTTATACTACGTGTTATCCAAGAAGAACAACTTTCTTTCTTATGATCCACCATCTTAGGAACATTTCTGTTTACAGCTATTAGTACAGAAGAGTGTAAGGACTCGACAATAGTATCCAGATTATTAGAAAAATCAATAGTTTCAAGGTTACTCTTTAATTTATAGTAAAGGTGCAAAAAGTCGCCCTTGGTAAAATTATATCTCAAAGAGGACTGATTAAATTATAAATTTTCTGTTTTATGATAATTTCTATCAGTAAAACTTATGTTAGTACAAGTAAAAGAGGTGGATGGTAAATGTCCACTTTGGATATAGCAGTAATCTTCGTGTCATTGCTGAGCACAAGATCAAGCGTAGATAAAGGATTATGGAGGTTGTATGGGGCATTATATTGTTTACAATGCAGAATGTCACATAATTCCATGATTTTGAATGTTTTGTGCGAACAATTGGCCTGAGGAATGTCATTATCATAATACCCCCAGTTTATACTTACATTGAAATCACCTAAAATTATTAATTTGTCCCTACAACACAAGAAATTATTAATAACTAGATCAATAAAACCAGTATACCTTGCCGTATTTATGTCAGGCGGTAGATAATGCAAACCAATAATAATGTTTGTACATGAATTAATGGTAAGTTTGACCCATAGACATTCGATAACATCAGAATTAAAATCCAATAATTGACACGGAATTCTAGACGATATCATTAAAGCGCATCCGCCACCTTTCTTTTTAGAACTAGTAGAGGGAGACCTGTCCCTTCTTATGACTCTGTATTCACTGGTTAAGTTATCAAAATAACTCTTATCTTCTTCATACATCCATGTCTCGGTTAATGCATATATATTATAATTTTCATTAATCATGTTACTTTCAAGATTATCATATTTTGGCTTTGTATTGACACCCCTAACATTCTGGTAATACATTGAGATAGATTCTAATGTTGAATCCATGGCAAGTTGTAATCAAATAAAAGAATAAGAAAAATATATAAGAAATAGAGGAAAAGAACTATCTACACTAGACTAATTACTCTTATCACTATTTGTCTTTCGAATTGTTATATTAGAATATATCACGGAGTCTTTCTTCAGAGTTCCGTAGAATTTAGAGAGAAGTACCCCATCAGGCCATACATTTGGGTCAAGCAAGCAATCTGTATTTTCAACGTTTGCAGAGACGTAAAAAGAGGAGTAGCTATCGTACCTAGTTTTCATCTTAACACATTTTGCAATAGGTAATTTCAGGGAAGATTCAAAAAAAATTACGCAGCTCGTCTGCTGTAACTTCTGGATCCAACCTTGATACAAAAAGAGTTTTAGGAGGAGAAACTTTGCGCACAACTTTCAAGGAGGTGGAAGAACTGCGACTTACCGTGATGTTCCTCTTACCCACGGAAGACTTATCAGATGCATTAGAAATTACCTCTTTGTTAGTATTTGCTTTCTGCAATGATTTACTTTTACTTTTCTTTTCAACCACAAACCAATTCTCGCTGTTTACATTTACCAGATTACAATTCTTTGAATTAACACTACCAGGAGTCTGTCCGTCAATGGGGTACTGAGTGACAGACAAAACAGTTGGGTTTGATGTTACATGATATTCATTTGTTTTCTCAACCACGTCAGTAGGTGAGTCTTGAGCTTGATTATTTTTCGCTAAAGCAGCTTCCACATAGGAAGTTGGTCTACTGCCAGTCAGAAGCTTAGAATAAAGGGACATATTTTCATCTCTAAGATTTGTTACTTGCGATGTAAGGGACTTCACTCCATCGCTTAGCTTATCAACAGATTCGAGTGCCTCCTTAAACAAAATGCTTTTATAACCAGAGCAACCGTTGCACGAAGATGGAGAATCATTCAAGAATTTATCTGCAATATACGAGTCTTCACAACCTATTGCAACTCTTCTTTCTTCTTGTTCTTTTTTCCTAAAGTCACTGCTACTCGCAACAGGGGTCGATTCATTTCTTTCTTTTAAACATTTCACACTCTTGTAGCTACTTGAACCAGAACTCATATACACTTCATATTCAGATTTGCCAATTTTCAGGCACTTCAGATGATATTTCGTAACACATAGAGCACAGTTCAAATACTGTTGTTTCGGGAGAAACTTTTCGTTGCAGGAACCACAGACGTGACCGGCGGCTCCCGTCGCCATCAATCTTAGTTCCGATTCACTCCTCCAGTTCCTGATCAAAGTCAACTTCCGGTTCACTGACGATCGACGTGACTCTTGGAACGTAAACCGTTCCGAGTCCAGTTCAGAATCACTGTCGATCATCGTCACTATTCGGAACGTAAACAAATCACAATTACAAAACGACGTTCATTGATAACTTTTTAGCAGTTCATGGACATATTACTTACTAATATTTAGGCACTCGAAATGATAAATCGTATCTAAATATATTCAAAATTAAGCGCAAACACTTACCAACATTTCAAAAACAAAACAACACATTAAAGAATAGCAATTTTTAGAGCACCATACTGTTCAGCAACTTGATCACCAATAACATCCTGAGGAAAATATTTGGGCCTAAAAGGGATGAGGAGACAGGTGAGTGGAGAAGGTTACATAATTTAGAACTACATAATTTGTATTCATGTCCAGATATTATTAGAATTAATAAATCAAGAAGACTTCGTTGGGCAGACCATTTGGCACCTAATGGTAAGAGACCAGTAGGAAGACCAAGACGAAGAGGGATAATGTTGAGATGAACCTAAAGGAAATTGGTAGGGATGGAAAAGAGTATATAGATCTTGCTCAGGATAGGGACAGATGTTGCTGCAGCCATGAACCTTTGGGGTTAAGAAGGCTAGAGAGTTAGATAGTTAGTTATGTAAATTAATTAATATTGTATTGTTATTATTACATGAATAGGTAAAAGGATGGTAAAGATCGCCAAAATTTGTATAAAAACAACTGCCCTGGCAAGGAAATTAATGTCAAAGAGATAAGGCATTAAATATTTATTGAATAACATATAAGGAGTTAGATAAAATTGTAATAGGCAAGAATAATTCTACGGTGATAACTTTTAATTGCCTATTACTATTGACGAAAAGTAAAGTTGCTGACTAATATTTTATGCACATTATCATAAGTAGTAGAGTGCATAAATATTTGGAACTGACCTTCAAAGCCGTATGAGGCAAATTCCTTGCCTTGCAATAAGTTCAGAAGAAATAAATAACCATTGATTACATAATAAATGCTAAATAATTGTATTTTGATTATTTAATTTTAGTGCTTGTAAGACTTTCGGGGGGGGGGGGTTCCGGACCCCTTCCCTAAATATGTCCTTGGTTGTAGATGGAGATGAATAAGTTCCTGAAAAGTAATATGTTACAGGTTATTTTACTTGCCTAGTAAAAGTAACTACAGTAACACATCATTAATATACACACTTTACTTCGTCAAAAGATATGCAAATGTAGAATATCGTGTTTCAACTGAACCATGCATGAATCCTTTCGATCCCACTGTAAACCGTATCCCCAATCGTGATTAGCCATGTATGTTCACATCATTGCCAGTTACTGCGTTAGTGGTTTCCAGTTGTACATCCTTTGGAAGAAAACAGGTTTTGTTCTAGCTGGTATCATGGTAACGCTGATGAAGTAACGATCTCTGCTTTTGAAAAGGAAAACGTGTTGTCGCTTTAATTAACGTAGTTTACTGAAAAGTAATGTTACTAAGTAACCCACCTTTACCTACCAAAGCGTGAGGTTGTTAACCCTACTGAATTACCCCCACGGCAGAAATTACTGTACTTGCGGGCATCAGGGAGATTATAGAAAAATATATTATCGTGCCATGAAACTATTACAGTTATGTAGACAGTAACAAAAGCAAGTCACACGAATTCTAAACAGAAGGAATTTTCCAAAATTTGAAATATCATAGCAGTTTCTCGAAAAGAGAGAAACTATAAAAGAAGTCATTGCTGGAAAATGATAAGTTCCTCCATGTTTGGCAAGATGTTTTTTACGTATTTTACAGTTTTTACGTATTCTACGCGTTAAATAAGTAAATATAAAGTTCCGCGTTCATATAGCACCGTGCCATGAATAGGGGATACGATGGTAGGACCCCACACATTCTTGATCTGTGCATTTTAGAGGTGATACGATGAGCACCATGCTTCGGCCGTCTTTACCCCCCAGAGTTACCCCAGGTACACATTTATTTGAGACTGTATGGGCCCCAGAGCCGCTTTATGCGGGACAAGCTCGGGAAAATGCCAACATTAGATCACGGACCCCGTGGTTGTCGCACACCCTAGCGACTAGATCACCTACACTCAGAGAACTAAATGCATCATATGGATTGATGCACCAGAATGCATGGATTGATGCACTAAAGTGTGTTTTATGTCTTCTTCAAAGAATCAGATTCACAATTGATGCATTTGGGTGCATTTTTGTATGTCGTGATAGAAACACCAAAGTGCATCATTTGATTCAAGTGAGGATTTATTTCAGTCGAGATGCACTTCAACGCATTAGTTGATGCGTTTTGATGCACCTTCCTGCATCTTTTTCGATGATGCACTTAAACGTTTAGTTTGAGCTACAGAGTTTTTGTTGCCCAGACGAAACGTTTAAATGCATCATCAGAAAAGATGCATTCTGGTGCATTTCTTCTTCTTTGAAGAAGCCATAAAACACACTTTAGTGCATCAATCGATGCATTCTGGTGCATCAATCCATATGATGCATTTAGTTTTCTGTGTGTAGGCTCCAAAAATAATAACACGACAAATTGTTGGGTGGGCTAGGTCCCCATGGGACCACATAAGTTGGCGCCATTGCGTGCAGTGCAGGATAAGGAATGTTATTAGGCAACTAATACATACATACACTTGCGCAAATGTCTACCTTAAAATAACGCACCCAACAAAAGGTTGTCAATCCTACAGCTTAGAACAATGGACTTTTCCCAATGGTAGAACGTATCGCGTGTCTTGACCGTCAACGCAGTGCTTTGCAGGCAGTAGACACTCACGGTTTCATCTCTTCAGCAAAGCAATTCATGTCTTGCACCACTCACAATAACACCAGCATGGCAGTCAATAGGTCAGTAAGTGCTTTGTGTGGCTACAGCGTAATAAGCCATTTTAATTGGACAGGTCTATTACTCCCGACACATTGTTATTTTGTGTAGCACGACGTTGCATAACAAAAAAGGCCGTTGTCTCCTGCAATGCAAATCAAATCATCAAACCTCACATCCTGCCAACAATAAATTAAGTTCTTTCTTGTTCTTATAAACCTGTCAGTCCAACGTGTTGCATAACACCTTTGTCAGTGCAACGTGTGGAACAAAGGGTAATGTTTTTGACAGAATAATACACCGTCCCATTATGTCCCTTTATTCAACGACTGAGGCCCTGGGTATTAGGACGACTTTGAAATAATTGTAGTTCAAACATCGTTTTCTTCTTAACCAGGGCTTTATTCACACACCTCCAACTCTCTCCTTCAAATTCTTCACACCCCCTTAATATTTTCACGAGGGCCCAATTTTTATCTTGGCGCTGAGCCCTTGGTCTACGCCACCGAAAACATTCCGAAAATGTATCGCCTTTCACACAGAACATAGAAATTGTATGTCAGGGCCTCCCTTGATGGTGCATTTGTAACGTCGTCACCTTGTAATCAAGGGTTCCCGGGTTCGATACCAGGTGGAGGCACATAGTAGTTCGAACCCTACCTTAAAAGTATAGGTCCAGTCTCGATTAACCTATCTGTGCATAAAGTGGACTTAAAATAAAAGAAGTCAAAACTCATTTGACTCGAGTGACAAATTAAAGTGAATAAACTGCTAATTATGCACTTTTGGTACATCAAAATGCACGCTGTATTTTTGATGCACTAAAAATGCATGAATTGAGAAGATGAAACTCGACCATTTCAAAGAGACCAAAATTACACGTCAGTTGACGCGCGAGAAATGCATGCAAATTGATTTGGTGCGTTTTGAGTTCTGTGTGTTCACAAAATCGCTATGATATTCCAAATTTTGAAATAATACTTGTGTTTATACTCTTTTCAAAGGGATTGAAATTAATCTTTCTGTTCTCTAGATAGATATTGTTAATATTGTTTTGATATTAATTTTCATAGAACAGAATTTTGTATGCGCTTTACATAATTGAATAAATGTCCCTTAATATCTGTGGTACGAAACCAAGACTCTCTTTACCTCCCCCTATCCGCACACCGTGGGATCTGCGGAGCCCTCATCGCCATCACTGAGCAGAAGCCTACAAAACCTCGTTTTTTGCCAAACAGCAAGATTTTTTACAACTAATGTTGATTCTGCCAGTCAGAGCAGAAGAGTTACTAGTTTGTTTTTAATTTTACAAACAAACAAAAAAAAACATTGTGCCTTAAGTGTATTTAACAGATTTCTCTTTAATGCGCAGTGTAATGTTACCATAAGAAGGTAGAATTAGAATTAGAATATAATTTAAGACGTTCTGTCATTGGAACTACTTGCTACTTTGCAGGCATGTATACAGCTTTACAACCTCGAGTGGTTGTCAGTATATTCAGATCAATAAAGTTCTGTATTTGTTCTTCTTTTTAATTTGTAAATGTGTGATTTCCTCCGGAGGTATGATCATTTACATTTAAGTTCACCTAAACACGTGTTTAGCACAATAGCTTTAACAGCAGGACATTAACTAACTCTATTTCTCTTCTCATTTCAGGTGAGTACTGATGTGTCAACTTCTCTGTTTAACATGTGGTGAGTATATAAAGATACCAAGAAAAGAAAGGGTTGTCGAATGTGCCTAGTTATACGCGTTAGCTTGGCCCGAAATACATTACTACGCACAGGTACGAATAGGTCTATACTCAGTAATAAGGGAAAGGATTCAAATTCCAGCCCAAGACAAAAGATAAATCTACCCCTTTGCAACATGCCGTGTTGGCATGTGGAAGAGGTTGAGGTAGGCCTCCACAAATTCACAATCTCGGCCATTTGTGGAGGTTATGTAATGAGCAACACGCTCCGCTCGACTTTACCCCTAGGATTGACCTCTGGTACACATTTAAAGGCTAGGTGAACCCCAGAGCCACGTGGCATTTCAATTTCAGTACCCAAAGAGGAAAATAATCATATAGTTATAATTTATTAATCAGGTAACTTAGCAATTATAAATATTTTCTACGTAATTCGCATTTATAATATTGGATTCATCCGTAACATTTTTCTTTTTACACTAAATTTTATTAATTTCTTACCTTCAAAATTTACCTGTTGTGTATTGAAATATGTCATTGTATGCTTTAAATTTTTGGAAAGTCATATGGTTGATTGATGCGTGAATATGTACTTGTTGTTTCGTCACTTTGCTTATCACAACGGTGAAGATGAACGATGATTAGATGAAATTGATGATGGGACGCTCACAAAGGAACTCCGCGCTCAATCCAGAACTCGAATTCGGAACCTTCGCTGGCGAGACCGTGATTAGACCACTCAACGTGCTCGACTTACATACGGGATAAGGATTTACAGAACTCTTTTCCTACTAATGTGAAAAGATCACATCATTTAATTGAAGAAAATATTAATATCCTCATGTATGTCTGTGGAACACCTGGTGAAAATTTTCTTAACGCTCTCCATAATGTAATACTTTGGAAACCAAGAGCGTAGACACAAATATTTACTGGAAGGTCAAGAACCTTTTATCTGAAACACACGCACAGAAATAAAATTTTGAATCATATTTGTACAGTGCCTCTGCGCTCATCTCAGCGAACTTTTACTTCTACCAAGATTATTTTTTGGAAGAAGGCAAATGTGACAGCAACACTATATATTGTAAACCAACAGAAATGTAAATTTAAGAGAGCATGATTTCAAATATTAACTTGTTGTGACTCTTGTAGACACGTTTGTCTTGCGAGGAGAGCAACCAAGAAAATGTTACATTTCTTGTAAACCATCAATTTTATGTAAAATTTTAGGATAAAAAATCATCAATTCACTTATTGGTGTAAAATGAACTTTGAAATTAAAGACAAATTTTTACTTCGAAATTCTTTTCCTGATTTATTTATTTATTGATTGATTTGCTATATTCTACTTCGCTTTTCTGCCACTTTTGGCTAATCGCGAAGATGAAGGGACAATCACAAACACATGTGGGCAGTACACAACGCAAGCCCCTCTAAGGATTATACTGGCTTGGAGTAAAGATGCCACAGCCTCGTTAGTCTGCAATTTTTTTTTCCCATCCCATGTAGATGTTGGTAAAGAAAATGTTGAGAGGGGGAAAATTTCCTTGCTTCACTTAGAGTACTGATTATGCCCATACAATTAAATCTTCGGGGGGGGGGGGTATGGACCCTTTAGCCCACTCTCTTTCTTCTTTTACCTTCTACAATGCCACGTTAAAGTATCACATTACATGAGAATATGTTATTCCGTCCGAGGGGGGAAAGTTGCTGCTAGGGACCCATTGAGGTCAGCCTTGGTGGGGCATTACTTTGTGCTAATTGCAGTTCTGTAACTATATCACACTTGCCTTCCTGCTTCCTGGTACGAAAGCGTCCATATCGTGCACACAGTCAAGGTTCCGTATGATTAGCCTTCATCCAGCGGGGCATCAACCTCCGAAGGTGAACCGCAATCCATCGGCTGAATGTGGAACCTTCGTCGTGTTTATGGTTTTGGGTTTGCCGTGAGGGAAAAACGGCGCCTTGACTTTTGGGCGGAAACACAGGAATTGGTTCAAAAAATATGTTTGTCCTTGCGACACGATTCTTCCTGCCCTCCTGCTTTCTGCAATTGTAATTGTGTATTCGTTACGGGGTTATGTTTGCAATTTCTCCCGGGAGATGGTTCAGTATGAGCAGATTTTAATGGCGGAAGTGGTAGCAGGATGGGTAAGGCAGTTTTAATGTTTGTCAGTCGTGGATCGTGGTTGTGTGGTCGATTCAGATCTCCCCACTGAAAGTTCCTGATTACAGAGCTGTATTGGGCATCCGTGGTCCATTAAGAATGTATCTACATCAATTTAGTCTATTCATTCTAGGTGGTCGACTGCGTTAAGTGGTTGACTTTCGATGTTCCCCGGTTCGAGTTCCGGCCAGGTGGGTATTGTTTGTGATTGTTCCTTTATCCATTTCATTCTCGGTCATCCTAATAGTCACGGTTATCCAAAAGTGGCCGAAATGCAACGCTAAATAACCAAAATACATTGAATCGTGGTCAGGAAAGACAAAACGCTACGTGCATTAATCGTGTACGCTGTATCAAAATTGTATCGCATGCCATGTTCAATTTTGTGTTTTTTGGATGGGTAATTTTTACGTCGCTTTGTTATTTCTCAGGTATGAGAAGTAAATGAGTTGTTAAGTCCACTTTATGCACAGATAGGCTAATCGGGGCTGGGCATACAGTTTAAAGTGAGATCCGAACCACTATGTGCCTGCAGCGGGTATCGATTACAAGGCAACGCCATCGGGAAATCCGAGTGATTAGCACATCGCGCTGCGACGCCAAGGGTCCCGGGTTCGAATCCCGCTTGGGCTTGGTTGTTTGTGAATGTCCATTCATCAATTTCTTCATTTCATCACTCATCCCCATCTTCACAAATTAGCCAAGAGGCATAAAACGCGAAGTAAAATATACTAAATCAATCAATCAATCAACCATCGGGAAATAAATGAGAGCAAACCCATGTCCAAAGCGATAGGTAACCACTTGGCCCCTTATTACCTTCCAGATACTATGGTTTACGTGCACATTGGATAGGGTTCCTGGGTCAAATCGTAAGAAGATGTGGATGCTTGATTCATTGTCGCTGTTCTTTCACGCTTCGCCCTTCATCCTCCTATTTGCGATTAATCTAAAATACATCGAAAGACAACGCAAGATAAACTATTAGTAAATAATTTGACTTTCCTTTGATTTTGACTTTAAAAATGTGCGGACAATATAACTGATTCTTGCAGTTTTGAAGAGCTTCGGTTACAGGCACAGTTCAATTAGAATTTATGTTTGGTAGTACGTCATTAATAAACATACGTTATGTAATACATTTCGTGAGTATCCCTTTCTGTATTTTTGTTGTATATCTATTATGTATCTGTGCTGCTTCTATTTGGTCATTTTGCACTTGCATGTTGATTACAATAATAGGTATCATGTTACGAATGTCGTCTTGTAAAATACTTAAAGAGTTTGTCGAGTAGTCGTGCGAGTACGTTAAAGCGAGCTTCTCTCCTCGAGTATGGTCGAGAGACTCATCCCTCATCGTTCTTTTCCCACTTACTTCTCACTTGACCAATGGAAACGGGTTCCCGACAGTCTGTAGACGCCTGCAGCATAAAGATTGTGTCTGTAAAGGACGTGAGCGTGACTTTAAAACACCTAAAAATAAACAAACGAAATAGGGTGCGTCAGAGTTTAAATAAGGTAACGCTTTAAAAAATATATTTCATTTATCTACTTATTTTAATTTGGAAGCTTTTGGCATTGTGGAGGACTGAATTTTATTCAATTCGTTAAGAAAAGAACATAGTATTAGAAGCGATAAAGATACATTTTTACACAATCTCGACCTCAATGACCACAAAAGGATTCGTTCTACTCTCCCGTTGCTGGAACAGAATAAAATGTGTGCAAGCGCTAGTCGCACGCCAAAAAGAAGCAAGTCGAGGAACTTGCCCAACTTACTGCCCCGTCTATAAGCCTAATTTATACCAGTCTTAAGGTGAAAAACATGACTCTATAATAACGTTTTGACACTTGATTCGCGTTCTGGCTTGGATGTAGCTGTTAATTGTGGGGTCCCTTCATCAGTTTCATCCTCATTGTCGCGCTTAGCCAAAAGTAACGTAGGCTGGCGGTGTTCATTTCAAATCAAATACAAAATATTATTTGGACGGCCGATATCACTGATTTGTTGTTGTGGCCGCGGTGGCTCAGTCGGTAACGCGTCTGACTACCATGCTCAAGGTCCCGGGTTCGATCCCCGGCCGGTTCAAATCCGGGAACTTTTCTAACGGTGGAAGCGGCCCCGGCGCCAACCCAGCGTCGAATAACATGGGTACCTGGGGGAAACCCTGGGGAGTAAAGGCGGTCAGGGGCGTGATGCTGATCACATCACCCCCACTCACGACCGGATCAAGAAAGTGTGGGGCGTTACCCCCACACCCCTATACGCCTTCATGGCGTGGTGCTATGCACAGGGGAACACTTTACCTTTTGATATCACTGATTTGACATTAGGAGACAAAGTCACTTATTCGATGTAGTAAACACAAATTTTCCTTCACCACATTATTATTAGCTTTGATTCCTCACATAGTCGGGGAGAAGGTATCTACAGCGAAAGCTCCATTCATAATTCATTGTACTCTACTTGCAACACAATTTTAAACTGGATTTCTGAGCTCGGAAGTGCTCCCTTCATTATGTCGATGGAAAAAAAACCTGTTGAACTGGAAACTCGAAAGATGACTTTGATCTATTGCATTTTGACTGAATTGAAGTGACACTGATAACACACAGGCATATACCATAAATAAAATAACACGACAAAAATAAGTATACATTAATATTTTTAACGTTTGACTTTGTACGTGTATCTGCAAGACATCTAATAAATCTGCTCCATCTATAAACAAGAGCATAAAGAAATTAATATTGATATTCAAGTGTGACATGTTTGCAAATCATTTTTAGTCTAAACTTAATACTATCTACGTCTCTTATGGTATAACAACGTCAGTGATATAAATATGACATAACACTGAAACACGGTGAAATTAATGTTTGTTTGTTTACTATAAAAAAGTAACAAGGGAAATAATATAAAATTGCATCATTATGTCGTTCTGCACAATTAAATTGTTCTCTGTATTTCTGATGCTGATAGATTTCCATCTTTACGGTGAGTTATTCATTTTACTGATATTCACTGTTATTTCCGGTGATGTTAATCGGAATTTCCAGTTGCCTCACAGTCTTTACGGTGATTTAATCTCGTTTAACGGATGTGTTTTTTTGCATCTACACGTGTGTATTTCTCAGAAGTTCTCAATTTGACTCTTCTACGGCTTTGTTCCTTAGAGCAATTTCATTGTGACTGGTGTGACATTCAGGCAAATTAACATTCATTTTCAACATATTTTCTTAGCACCTTCAAACTGTAACTATCAATTCATGTAATTTCATTTTCTTTGAAGAAATTTATTTGATTGCAGAATATTCCTCCCCAATCTCAATTTCCATCTACAGAAAATACATTTTTGTCATTGTGACAGGTTTTACACTTCTGAGGCTTGATCTTAGAATCTTCCTCAGTCATTTCAGAAAACTCTGTGAAATATCTGGGCTTACTGAAAAAAGCAAACTTTACATTGCTTTTAGTTTCTAAAAATATTACTATATATTTTTTTATAAACATTTTTTTTCTGTGACGGGTGTGACATGCACGTGTAGTAGGATTATGGAACAATGTAAAAGCTATGAAAATTATCATAAATAGATTCTTCAAACTAAGGTTTGTTTCAGAAATGAAGTAGGATACTTGCGAGCTTAAGATATAGAAACAAAAAAATGAGACAATTAGAACGAATTTTGAATTAATTTAGTTTTCTTATAGTATAATACTGTTCCATAATGAAACTAAATGAAGTGGAAGCACCACACATAAAATCCAATTTCTACTATAAAAAGTAATAGGTTTGAAACAATGTTATTCAAAAGTCATAAAACTAATGTTTGTATTAATAATTCCAATTTTCGGCATAGTTTCCCTTTAATTTTATACATAATAAATAAGTAATATTTTCAATATTTATTTATTTATTGAGAAAATTCCAGATACAGCACAGGTGGTCATTTTACACTGAAATTGTCAACAATGAAAACGCAATAATAATAATAATAATAATAATAAGCAAAAATATATTAAAAATAATAATTAAAAGTAACAAAATATAACAAAGAGAATAGCAAATTGACAAAGAAAAATAAGCAAAAGATGGCACTAGTTGATATTATTTACAAACATTTCTTCTAATAGAAGACCGAAAGGCAAACTCGGAGGAAAATATGTCGATTCTTGATGAGATATCATTGTATTGTGTGGCAAGTCTGTAAAAGAGGGATATTTTTTGAATTTGTAGTCTAGGTTTTTTTGTATAAAATAATCTTGTGTTGCGAGTTGTGCGCATAGGTACTCGAAAGTGGAATTCGTCAAGGAGTGTGTTGCAGCGGATTTTGCCATTCACAATTTTGTATAAATAACTGAAATCATTCTGCAAACGTCGCTGATAAGCAGTTTGTAGGTTTAGAGAAGACAAGAGATGCGGAGATGAAAAATTGCGTAATGAGGGAACCCTGTATCGAACTATAGCTATAGGAAGAAGTGAAAGACTGAATCGATTCTAGAAAGTTGAGTGGGACATGCCATGGACCAGACGGGAGAGCAGTATTCTATTATTGGGGATATGAATGATTTGAAGTATAAGGTAAGGGCTGAGATGTCATTAATTTCAGTGAAGCAATGCAGTAAACCTAAGAGACGCATGGCCTTTTTTGTTGTGCCTGTTATATGTTCTTCAAATGTGAGTTTTTGGTCGAAAACAGTGCCTAGGTCTTTGTGAGAGGATACCACTTGGATGTTATTGCCAGACAGAATAAGATGACTTTAACAGGTTCTTCTTGAGACAGATGGTTTGTTCACCTTGACATGGAATGGCTTCTTACTCTTTCCAGACAAATTTCGGGTCAGTATCTTTGTTGAAAGCACTGGACTACCTCTTCCGTTTCCGTACTCTGTTTCGACAACCTTCATTTTTCTATTTCCGGGCTCCGTTTGAGCTAACTGTTGAAAATGGGAGCTCACCAAGGAAAATTTTAGTAAAGAACCGTCAGGAACACTAAATTGTTCAAGGACCTCATGGGTTGTCCCCTATTTTCCGTTTTGTGACAACGGCTTGTATCTCTGCAAGAACCTTCAAATGGGGCAATGCACCTGGAAGGTGAACTAGGATCCATGGGGCGGTTGTCAAGGACTTCATTGTTGGATATCAATCGACGAAAGAGTTAATCGACAGTTGGTTCTGTTTTTCTTCTACAATCAACGGCGTGCCCAATGCGGGTGGTAGGGGTTAACACCCCCTCTGTAAACTAAACTGAACTCCGTGGCACAACAGCCTTTTGAGGACCAAGATCTGTCAAGCGGACTTTTTCCTTGCTGACACGTGGTCTGCGCATCGAATCCCATCGCCAGTTTTCGAGACCGGACCATCTTTTTTCAAGTATTTCCTCAATTTTCATGAGGATGATAGGTTAACACGTAATTTTTTTGCGTTTCCAATGGAATCGAACACGAGACCGTTAGAACCAACGGCAAGGGCGTATTTTGGTTATGCAGAACTTAACTTCTATATTCACTAAGCATCCAAATTTATACGTGTAAAAAAAGAAACAGAAATACTCGTAGAAAAAACAGAATAGGAAAATGAACATTAAAAACATAAAATAAAAATTACCACCACAACCACTCCTTACGACAATTACAATTTTAGAAATGACATTTTGAGTAAAGAACCATTCTTTTAAAAAAAATAATAACATTTAATTTGGTTCTGCTGTTGAAAAGTGGACACTGCACCAAATTATTTTTTGAAAAGCTTTTAAGAAATCGTCACCTTGTAATCAAGGGTTCCTGGTTTCGATATCCGATTCATGTACTTAGTGGTTCGTGTCTAAGTTTAAACTATCCTGCCGACCTCCGTAGCAAAAGGGTCTCGGGTTCGAATCCAGGTCCGGGTAGGGTGTTCTTTCATCAGTTTCATCATATCACCCATCCTTATCTTCGTGATTAGCCAAAACTAACAGAAGATCGACGTAAAATAAACCAATTCAATCAATCTATCTACGTCTAGTCCCGATTAGCCTTTCTGTGCGTAAAGTGAGATTTGAAAAACTCATAAAACACCTGGCCTCTCTTCTGGCGTGGTAACGTGGTCGCTTTCTATCAAAGGTTGCTGGACTTGATATCCGGTGGATGTATATGGTGGTTCGGATCCCACTTTAAACTTTAGGTCCAGTCTCGATTAGCTTATCTGTGCATAGAGAGAACTTGGAAGAAAAACTCCAACTAGGATAGCCTATACTCTGTTCCGGGGGATCTCTGGAGCGAGCGAAGGAAATAAAGTCTCCGCGCAATTAGTGATGGAGAGGGAAGTGGGCAGAGACGAAGGGCGAGGGAACGGGATTGCGTGGAGAGGAGTAAAAGCCACTGGTTTTTTTATTGGATTTATTTTACTTTGCTTTTGTGCCACTTTTGGCTAATTGCGAAGATGGGGATGATTGATGATATGATGAAAGTGATGAAGGGACACTCACAAACATCCATGCCCAGGCCGGGATTCGAACCCGGGACCCCCGGCGAAAAGCTACTGTAGGTACCAGCATTTGCAGCTGTGTGTACTGCTTCTCTCTGCCCCCTCCCTTTCTCTCCTACTCTGCCCTTATGCTCGGCTTTACTGCACAGATTCCTGGAATAGAGTATACTTCAGAAAATCTGGTTACTGTCGTATACTAAATTGGAAACACTGCCAGGAAAAAGCCTGGCAGTGGGAAATTTCGGTTGGTTGCTGGAGAGAGGACGCTATCGAAGCTGTACATGCTGGCAGCGTCTTTTTTTATTCGTGGTCACGTGGCAGGTACCGGAAGGAGAGCTCACCAAGGCCAGCTCTGCCCAGTGCTATGACCTTTCAAGGTGAACGGGGCACGCGGATGGTCTCGGGAGACAAGACAATGCTGCTTCTCCTCGCCACAATGGACAACTCGCTAACTTTGATATGAGCGGACTTCAACAGTTCACATACGCGAGGACATGAGAGACTCAACCGCTGACACGTTCACGCGTTCGGTAATTAATTGTCCACAACAAGTGATTTTTCTTCTCTGCATGAACATGTGTGTCAGAAGAAAGAAAATGCAGTTTGTTTTTTGATTCACTGTTTCTGTAGGGACACTTCCGAGACACTGTTGTCGCTGCAAGATATACGTTCTGATGTTCCCGTCTACCACACACTAAAAAATATGCTGTTGTGGCAACTTATAGCCACAACAATTTGGTGCTACACAACACCTAAAGGCGCCCTGAGCAGGATTTTGATTTGGCGGCCCCCTCCGCACTACCATGCACCGATACTGTATGTGGGTCCTTCCATATTTTCTTCTTGTTCCATGGCTTGTGATATATACGTCCTAATAATTTTGAAATAAGCAAAAAAGAAAACCTCGTATTTAAATATTCGTAGTTTGCATTTCTGATTTTAAAATAAAAGTTTACCACATTTAATGATATTTAAGTTATGTCTTAGTGTCTGAAAAACATCTTTATTGATTGAGTTGGTGTTTTAATTCCACTTTATGCACATTAAAGCTAATCGGGACTGTTTAAAGTGTGATCCGAACCACAATCTGGGCTTGGGTGTTATTTGTGAATGTCCATTCATCAATTTCATCATATCATCACTTATCCTCATTTTCTCGTTTAGCCAAAAGTGGCAGAAAAGTGAAGTAAAATAAACCAAATTAATCCAATCGACCTTGTGATGTTGGGTGAACACTGACTATCTAGAGGTTCAGTTCAACCCCCAATAGTAATAGTAAGTTTGCTTGAATATATTAGTCACTATTCGTTTAGTATTAACAGGTCAATGTGAGTGACTTTTCTGTTGAATGTTGAACTGGCGCAGACAAGGGGATGGACTTTTGGGCTGAAGCCCCATCTACCACAAAGTGCAAACCCATTAACAATTAAACAATTCGCCAAAACAGTATTTTTTCAAGACCTGGGTGTGTACATGTAACCTAATTGCTTTTTTAATTGCTTCAAGCACTATATATTTGTTTTCATGAAGCGTCTCCCTCATCCAAGAAAGAATCCTGTGTGCATAACTGCGTTGAAGTGAAAGGAAATATTTCCAGATTCTTCTTCCAGTTGTTTATCAGAGATTGAGATCATCCTTATTTAGCTTCCAGAAACTACTACGCTGATACAATGGTCGTTAACAAAAAATGGGAAGGCAGGGTGTTTGGCGTGAAAGTTAATTTCTTGTACAAACTTGGGGTGGGAAGAAGAAGTGAGCTAACTAACTATTGTATGTCCATTGTCCGTCCCTCTCTGGCATCATCAATGGTATATACGTTATTATTCTAGATTTTTTTACACTAAAGGGCCCTAATATTTTCTTGCGGGGAGGGGGGCTCAGGAAACTGCGCTACGCCACTGCGCCTGAACCTCAGAGTGTACCACATGGAAGAGAGTTTGGCATTTGAGTGCTTTCAGCGAATGTGACCCCTTAAATGCTTTGAGACACATTGCATGATAATAGTCATTTCGAAAAATTATGTATTGTATTTCCTACATTTTAATTTCAAAACCATCAGATTTATCCGCCGCCCCACCCTGTATAAAATAACTTTTCTGCAGTCTTGATGCGATTATTCTGTATTAATTAAACGTGTATTGATATGAAAGCTAGGTTATCGAGACAGAATTCGCTGCAATTGAGCCCGTTTCTACAACCTTCTTCAGGTCTTCTAGTTCTTTTAAGTTTGAAAAAAATATTTGAAATACCATTTCATATTCAAGAATCATTGATGAATGTAGAAAATATGTTAAGATAGCGGTTGCTTTAACGTGCACACTCTGTCAACTTTTACTTTCCAAAATCAGACATGCAATGAATAGACGGGATGCTCGTTGTTCCGCTACAATATTGCGTTTTGCGAAGTATCCAATTTCTGGGAAACTCCATATCAAGCACAATACATCAATGGGATTGACACATAACAAGTTTCTGCTATGTAGGAGGCAAGAAACTGGGTCAGCTTTGTGACAAAACTTTCACAGAAGGAAAAGTGATGTGCTGAAGTGAAGGAAAAAGTAAAAACTTAGTTATTGTTGAATTGCTGTTTCAAGTCCACTTTATGCACAAAGAGACTAATTGGGACTGGACCTAAAGTTTAAAGTGGGATCCGAACCACTATGTGCGTCAACCCGTTATCAAACCCGGGACATCTCGATTACAAGACGATGGCTTTTCCACTGCGCCTTCGGACAGGCCCGTAAAAACTCTGAGAAATTCAGACATGCAAAATTTATTTACAAAGTGAAGTAACTTTCATTTTATTACCGCCTCTATTGAGTCATCTGGCATAGAATGATTATATTCAGCGATTTATTCACACACCCCCAACATCCATCTCACACTCTCCAAAATTTGTTCAATTCCCCCTCCCCATGAAATTTTTCACAAATACCCAATTTATGTTAATTTGGACTCCAAATTGCCGTTACACCTGGAAAAATACCTTATTATATTTTGTTGGGTGCTTGAGACACACTAAAAAATTCTACTCATTTGCCATCACAGTTGGTGTAACACAACACCTGTTCGAGTATTGTTGGTTCTTGACAGGCAGTGATGTAACAAGACACCAAAGATGGTGCTGAAGAATGTCAGTTCCGCATGAACAGTGTTCTATTACCGGATATCAAGTCTGGGCACTTGTTTGCCCATGCTGGATGTTACTACGTACAACACTTTCTACTATTTAGTTTTCTTTAGCTTTTCTCCATCACATCACTAACACCAGTCTAAGAATTTCCTTACGCCTAGTAGGGTGTTTACTGAACTATGTTCCCATAATTTTGCTCGGTTTCATATGATAAGCCGATGTTGAACAATCTCTCCTAACAGGATAGGAAAGATTGCTCATGTGGGCATGGAAACTGCATGAACGCTGGTTTAATCAACTTGAATTTTAGATCTTAGGCCATCTCACACAACTTCACCTTATAATAGCTTGCTGTCATAATTAAATCAAAAGCTTAGTTCCGTAACAAATTTATTTCGTCTAATCCTCCGGTTAATCCCAATTTAGCGCGACCATAATATTTTGACCCAGAAACGGGACATCCCAAGAAGATCAGTTTATTCCCCTCTTTTTCCTGAAAAATCGGTTAGGCCTAATCCTGAAAGTATTGTTATTATTTATTAAAGTATGGATCACATAATTGATACATCATAAACAATAAATGAAATATGATCTCTCATTGTCAAAAGGTATTAATTATTATAATCGCGGTATACATAGCGTTTCTCGTCCTTTCTGATCAACCTTTATGCTGAAGTTGAGTAATGCCTGAAGTATTTAGCAGCAGATCTAATCTTCTTGAGAACAGCTTTATTCTTCATGAATCTTTTATAAATTTCCCCGAAAACCTTACCCCACATATCAGACACACAAATCCAGATTTTCTTTTGAGTTTGTATCAAGACGCAGGAAATTTAAATTCTTGTTGCAACTCCATAAAGAAACCGCATGCTTATTTACTGCTCTCCAAATAACGGAACACATAAAAAACAATACCTATTTTTTAGCATGAAATGTCTCAAATTCAGACTTGGTTTTCAAAATAACTCCTAGGCTTTTATAAAACGGGACAAATAGTAACTTTTTAATAATATGGACGGGACGACCGGTACACGCCTGTAAAACGGGACAGTCCCGGTCACGGGATGTATAGTCAGCCTATCCCAATTCCACTACATAATATAATTCTCCCACATTCTTAGGCAGATCCTCTTGACATCAGACAAACCTGTAAATATCTGCTTGCTTTGGCTTCCATAAAAGTTAAGCTCCGTTGAAATTCTTCTCATATCATTGTGAGATGAATAACGTGCAATATTCTTAATTTTCCAATTTCTGCATCTAACATGTTAATATTTTATTGCAAGTTAGTTACTATTAAAGCTTCGTCCTTCTACACTTATAGTTAACGTCGTCACCTTGCAAGGGAAGGTCCCAGGTCCGATACCCGGTGGAGACATACGGTGGTTCGGTTCAGTCCCGATGAACCTATCTGTGCATGAAGTGTACTTAAAACCAAATCTCAAACTCTACACCTGAAATATTAAATTTTGATTCACTTTATATGCTCCCAAATTGTCACCAAAAATAGGAGAGCACGACCTAATTTGAGTGTACTGGTAATTTGTACAGTCACTGGGTTGTAACGTTTCCATAGAGAGCCCGTGGGGTTTTACAACCTAGATGTGTTAGCGGTTGTACAGCATGATTTTTTAAAATTTTCATAACTAAACGCAAAAAGAAAAAAACACGAATGAAATACGCCTACCTTGCAATTAACCAAAACAAGAGCGACCAAAATGAATCCGTTGCAAGTATACTGTGGACTTTAAGTAGTTTAATGCAGGGTTATTAAAGGTCCAGGAATTTTAAATAAATTGAATTCCGGTCCAGAAGAGAAAATCAGCGAGTGTAAATGGGTTCTGGACCGTAAAGAACCTTTTTATCTTTAAGATATTTCAATTCGGTCCAGGAACTTTTTTCCAGATCAATTAAAATACTGCCCAGGAACCTTTTTCAATGAAACAATACGCACCTTGGACCGAATTTAAATTGTGCGAACCCAATAGAACTCATTAGAATTTATGGGTTCCTGGACCATTCACAACCCTGCTGTAATGACATCTCTATACAACCGTAACTCAGCTTGATGTTGTGGTGTTATCAAGGACCTCAGGTTCGATTCCCTGCGTTTTGGAACCAGTTTTAAACAGTAGGTCAAGTTTTGATACGCCATGTATGAGTGAGCAAGCGGTAAACATAACAATGTTGCCAAGTCCACCGGAAGGAGTTTATGATTGATTGATTTGTTTTATTTTACTTCGCTTTTCTGAGGATGGAGTTTTTTTTTGCATAATTTTATTCAGCACTTTGTACAGTAAAATTGTTTATATTTTCTCCTATATTAATGCCAGGGAAAACAAATTATAAATGCAAATGATCCACTTCTTAACACTATATTTATGGTGCACGTGAACTGTACTTTATAATCATTATGCAAGATAAAGTATTACATTCAATAGATGAACAGTATTTCCTGCATTTCAATCATTATTCAGGATGGACTAATTTTATTTTAAAAATTCAAAATAATTAAATTTTGTTTTGAACAATGTCCATAAAATATTTTTTTGAGTTTTGCGAGTCGAATAATATTTATAAAAATAGCTGATAATATATATCCACTATCTGATGTATTTAGACGTTAGCTTGACTACAGTTTTTATGCATCTTTTTGCTTTATGCGTCCATTTTTCTGTGTGTATGTACATTAAAGCTTTTTATTAATACGTGACGTATCAAGAACGATAAATCATAAATTACATTATCTGTGAAAATCAACATAAGATGTAACCGTGGAGAGAGAAAATACCACAGCAATTTTAGCATAGAATTTTGCATTACAGTCAGTGTCAGGTGAACCTTAATGCATTTTGTTTACGAGGTGGGCCGTTTGCTTAATGAAAATTGCAATTTTTCACAATTGTAAATTCGTTCATTTTTAATTCCATATTTTGATTAAAATAACCACATGCGTAACACTTTTTAAGTATATAAAAATCCGTTCGCTGCTGATTATTTCTAGATACATAGATACAGTCAACACACTTCTTCAAACGTTTCCACATGTTCCCTTGAATTTTCATCAAAATGCGAGAATTCTGAGCAGCCGTTTCACTAGTTATCCCTTCCCATAGATGATGCACATCCACGATTATCACATGTTCGAAAATTCGTCATGTGGTTGAGGTCAGGTGACCGTGGTGCCCACTCCACAGGGACCTCTCATCTCAATCCAGCGACTGGTAAACATGCCATCCAGCCAGTCGCATACGCCAATGGTTACAATACTTTATAGCCACCCTGTATATGAAAAAAATAATAATAGAAATGTACGAGATTCTAACCTAGTGCATATTCCTTCATGTTTCTCGTCCAATTCACTACACAACAAAGTATGTAACTAAATTTCTAAAAAATACGTGTACCAACTATGCAATAACCAGCCGTGTCGTACAAGAAGCACAATGGTAGAGGAAGGTTTTTTTTCGCACTCCAAGGACCCTCACCTTGAAGCTGGATAATATTGTGCAAAGATACGTCACAATGAGTTACTTCTTCTACGGCTGAAGTTCACCTTCAAGGGGCATTGCCGCCTGCGTTGAAGGTCCCCCATGACGTTTCACTCGCGGGGACTAATAATACCAGGAAGCGAGCGGACGCAGTTTCGTATCCAAGCATACGATTTTCTTCCCAAACAATTGAAAGCTACCCGATGCGAGACAACGTGACTTTTCATGGTCACTCGGCTCTCTGTTACCGTTCCCCCTTCATGGAGGACACGGATCGGCTTGGAAAAATCGCATGCGTTTCCTGGTGGGATGGAACAAGGAATATTGCTCTGTTTTAGGATGTTAGGTTTTTTTCGTTTGCGAGCAGTTTTCGCAGGCTGGGATTGGCGAATCGCCTTGTGAGGCAGAGACCACGTCAAACATGTAATTACGTACTTATGGAGAGAAGGAAAAAGGAAAGGTAATGGGGAAGTTACATCTAACGACTTCCCCATGGATTTCCCCACTGCAAAACAGCGCGTAGAATAGTAGGAAGTCCATGTCAACTTGAACACAAATATGCAATTGATTTGAAAATTCGGGAAAGACAGGAGTCTCCGCGCATAACGGTATATAAGAGGAGATAGCGAATAGGCAAAGCAAGGCCGTGCCCGCTGCCGCAAATGGCTGCTGGCTGCAGTTTCCTTCCATGCAATTCCTCTCCCTCTCGACTCACTATTTGCGCAGAGGGCTTGTTTTCGTTTGCTTGCACCACAGACTTCTGCGGACCTTCGTGGGGGAGTGGTTAGCACATCACGCTACGACGCCAGGGGTTCCGGGTTCGAATCCCGGCCTGGGCATGGATGTTTGTGTGTGTCCATTCATCAATTTCACCCTATCACCAGTCATCGCCAACTTCGCAAATTTGCCAAAAGTGGCACAAAAAGCAAAGTAAAATAAAGCAAACCAATTAATCAATCAAACCCTATATTTTCCTTATCAACTCATTGCTCCAACCACATAGTGGTTCGGATCCCACTTTAAACTGTAGGACCAGTCCCGATTAGCCTTACTGTGCTTAAAGTGGAATTAAAAAACACCAACTCAACTCAAACACCAACATTGCTCCAACCAATAGATAATTTAGCTTCAGACACGACTGTGTCAACTGTATATACAGTCCCAGTGTAGTGAACTCAGTTGTTTATTTATTTATTTATTTATTGAGAAAATTTCAGATACAGCACGTAGCCATTTTACACTGAAATCAGTAACAATGAAAATAACAAAAAAGAACAAAAATAAAAATAGCAAAATAAGACAAAATATTAATATAAATAAGTCAAGATAGCACAATTAAATATTATTTAGCAACATATCTTCTGATGGTTGACCGAAAGGCATATTCTGTGGAAAATACATCAGCACTTGATGGGAGGTCGTTATATTGAGTGGGAAGTCTGTGGAAGAGCGATCTTTTTTGAATTTCCAGTCTTGGCTTTTTTGTGTAAAATAGATTTGTGTTGCGTGTTGAGCGCATAGGCACTCGAAAGTGGAATTCCTGGAGGAGTGTGTTGCAACGGATTTTGCCATTGACAATTTTGTAAAGATACCTAAAATCGTTCAGTAAACGGCGCTGATAGGGAGTCTGTAGGTTTAGAAAGGCCAGGAGATGTGGTGTTGGAAAGTTGCGTAATGAGGGAACCCTGTAACGAACTATAGCCAGGAAAAAGTTAAGAACAGAATCAATTCTGGAGAGCTGAGTGGGACATGCCATGGACCAGACGGGAGAGCAGTATTCTATTATTGGGGAGATGAATGATTTATAGTACAAGGTGAGGGCTGAGATGTCACTAATTTCGGTGAAACGGTAGAGTAAACCTAAGAGACGCATAGCCTTTTTTGTCGTGCCTGTAATATGTTCTTCAAATGTGAGCTTTTGGTCGAAAACAATGCCTAGGTCTTTATGAGAGGATACTGCTTTGATGTTATTGCCAAAGATGGAGTAAGATGACTTTAACAGGTTCTTTTTGAGAGAGATGGTGAGAGTAGTACATTTTTCAGGATTTAAAGTAAGTTTCCATGTCAGGCACCATGAAAAAAACATTGTGAACATTCTGTGAAACCAAATCACTACTCCCGACTCAATAACGCATTACGTTAAAATTGCGTTTCCAGTGAACCCTCAACTTAGGGTTTAGCAAACCCAAAATTGAAATCTCCATGAAAAAATATCATTGTTAGCATCATAAGTACAGCACAGTACTTAAAAAAAACAAAAAAAACACCTTACATGAACTTGAAGACATACGTTTCCTTCCCCTCTTTTTTTGTCTTGGAGCGACTGAAATGGAACGGGAGAGTCCGAGAGGGTGAGCCAGGTGTGGGGTGTGACCTTTGGTAACCACTGCCTGATGTGGAAAATGTTAGCTGGGGGATGTTTGATCGAGCGTTAGGGTTAGTTGGGGGAGATGCTCTTATGGATTAACATGATGACAATGAAACTATTGGGGGATGCTTTGCAAAAATTTTGCTAGATAGAGGGATACCATCCTCCCCACATTCCCCCTCACCTCGACGACTGTTTGTAAGATGAAACACACGTTCGAGTCCAGGGTTAGCCTTTGCCTGTCTCAAAAGTGAACATTAAGGTGTACAAGAGTGAAAAGTTTTCTTAGGATGATAAGACGTATATTATCGGTGACACTGAGTTAATCTTTCTCATTCAGTCTACTAATGCCTTCGATCTTTTATTTCCTCTGTCATTACTAACCTCAATTCAGGGAAAGAATTTCGGTTTTAGTGAACGTCGGGTATAGTGAACCGATTATCTGAATCCGTAGGGGTTCATTATAATCAGAGTTGACTGTAACTCCTATATAAACCACAACTATAGACAGTAATAGGGTGAGTAGACATATCCAAAGAATGGCCGAATGAATTACGTACGAGGTAAAGGCAATGGGGACGAAGGCAGGGAAATGCTGAATAGATGAGGACTACGATGCTAAAAGAAATACATAGTAATGAGAACTTGTGGCCGAGCTCAATCAACATTTTAAGCAACGGAAAAAGGTCTTATTTGATAACTGACCAGTCTAAACATGGACTTACTCTGTTACAAAATTCCGGAGCGCTAAACGTATAGTAATTTAAGCCATATATATATATATTAGATAGTGTAAGATTTCCTTGACGAGAAAACATTCCGACGTGCCAATCCCTCGTTCGAGGTCCTATCTGATGGCGTGGTGGTAACGCTGTCGCCTTGTAATCAAGGGGTTCCGGGTTCTGTCTCCGGTGGAGGGACATAGTGGTTCTGATACCACTCTAAAGTCCCGAATAGGTTATACGAGCATAAAGGTGCACTTAAAAAGATTTTTTTGCTTTCGTTCTAACCTCCGAATTTTTTAAAAAAAAGGAATTAATAACATATCACTTACAAGGCAATATACCGGGCATGTTCCTTACGAAACTTCTCTACATGTCACTGACCGTAGATTTGTTCATCTGCTGACGAAATACTATGAATCGAGTATACACCATACACTATGGTTCAGGGAATTAGAAGAAGAATCATATTTCTTCAGATTGCATCACAGATAATGTCCAAAAGACACTCCACGCGCCGTGAGGTGACCGAAACAGGAAACGTGCTCGCGTGAGGACCTTCGAAAGCGAGCGGCCACCGCGCAATCCGTAACATTGCTTTGTGGCTGGAGGTCAACGCTACTGGTTGTGATCTCTGGCTGCCTTTGTGGCGGGCTCCAGAAGCTGTCGGCTGACCTTGGGAACGCACCTTCCAGCCAGGAAACGAAAACAAAACGACAGGCCTTCTGGAAACACAAAGGAGGAGAGGAAGTTGATGCGCTGCAGCTTCCTCCAGCGGGGAAGAAAGGATTGTTTACACTCCAGTTGCCTCGACGCTGAATACTGGTGGCTACGGCCGTCCCACGCTCGCTTGCGTGGCAATTTGAGTTTCTTCAGCGTGGAAATGTGTTCTGAATGCTCGCTAATGATTGTGAAACGTAGTTGCGGCAATTTGTATCCTCTCTTGAATAACTCCTACCACGTGTTTACTTGCGGACCGTCTACGCATGACCCTGCGTCGACCGAGGTCTTTCTTGATTCTGTAATTGGTCGTCAACGTTGATGGCCTGCACTTGCAGGGGGTGGTACTAAGACGAGCCTTAGCACTGTCTCGATCTCGATATTAAAAAAATGCTTCTCATTAAAACTGAGTCGTAATGGTAACGTTTTTGCCTTCGAGGCACATTTATTTGTGGCTGAGATTAAGGTTCATGTCTTTTCTAACACTCAACCACATACAAAAAGTTCATAATATAAAATATATTCATAAATTGATTCATATACGATCACACATATACCTTTCACGTCAAACCAACCGCGGTAAAAATATGTAATTCAAGGAAAAACATAAAACATATATATACATGTACACACACTCATACATAGGTTTATTTACATAACAGGCCACTACAAATATTTATTAAACATGTGTTAATTACTTGACAAAAACAAAAATCGAACCAGGAATAAGAGTATATAGCATCACTCCATAAAACTTTCTCTTAATCTTCTTTTGAAGATACCTATGGAATTTGATTTTCTCTTTTCATGTGAAAGTGCATTCCAGTCCCTAACCACTGATACAGTAAAAGAGTTACTAAAAAATTCCGTTTTGTGAGCTTTAATTGTTAGAAGATTAGAATTTTGGGGTCTTGTGTATGATAACTCTGGGTTTCCTAACGGAAGCAATCTGTCAGTGAGATAAGATACAAAGGACGTCCTGTGTGAAGTAACTTATATAGCAACACTAGTTTTCTGTACTTTCATCTTTCTTTCAATTTAATCCAGCCTAATTTATTATAATATTCAGTTAAAGTCATCATACTTCTTAAGTGTCTGAACTTTTTGAATTCTCACTGCGAGCATTCCATTACAATCAGCATACATAACTGTTACATCAGCATACACACATAGTGGTTCGAATCCCACTTTAAACTGTAGATCCAGTCCCGATTAGCCTTACTGTGCATAAAGTGGACATAAAAATACTCAAAACTAAACTAAGTAGGAACAGATTGATTTATTTGCATTTCATCATAAGAGCTTCTCCATGCTGTTCTCGCAACGTTGTCGGGCTGTTATTGATTTCCTGTGGAGGTTGGGTGCACAGTGGTTCAGATGTCAGATCTTCCTTAAAACTGTAGGCCCAGTCTCGATTAACTTACTGCCGGCCCCCGTGGCGGAGTGGTTAGCATATCCATCACGCTACGACGCCGGGGGTCTCGGGATCGAAACCTGGCCTGGGCTTGGATGTTTGTGAATGTCCCTTCATCAATTTCATCATATCATCAGTCATCCCCACCTTCGCAAATTAGCCAAAAGTGGCACAAAAAGCGAAGTAAAATATAGCAAGTCAATACTCGATTAACTTGCCGAGACTAAAGCGGACTTTAACCAACTTCTGGTGTATTGTTTTGATAATTCCTTTCGTACAGTTTGCTGTTTTGATGTCATTGAGCCGCACAGGGAGTATGTTCGAATACGTCTCACATTAACACAATAATGTGTTATATTCGTCCTGTTTAGATCCCTTTACAACCTCAAGGAGCGTTTTACACTTCTCTAGTCGATAGGTCGTTTGACTGCCAGGTTCGATTCCCGGGATGTGTGATGTAAGGTCGGAATTTTTCCGGCCTTGTCCCCGCATAAAAGCAGCTCCGGGGCTCGCCCAGCCTCAAATCAATGGCTACCTGGGGATAAAGGCGGCCGGAGCGTAGTGCTGATCACATCACCTCCAAAATGGCCGAGATCGAGAATGTATGGGCCCTACCTCCACATATAAAATGTGCATTCATGGCACAGTAGTATATGTACGGGAAACTTACTTTTTAACTCTTAAGTAAAGGTGTTAGAAAGGGGTATTTCCCCGTACACACTGAAGTGCAAATTGGCCATATGTGCCAATGCACCCAAACGTTGTAATTCATTCATTCTAGTTAAGGCGAAAGGAATGTCTGACATTGCAGTTTGCTAAAGTCTCCAGTAAGACGAGATTGTCGAGTAAATGTATAGTGTACTTTTTCCATACACTGGATATTGTTTGTTTGTCTGTGAGTTTGCAACCTTGATCATCATCACTGTTTACCAAATTCAAGCAAATTTCATTTTCCTGTAAGTCTTTCTGCAGTCTTCTGTGCTTACATTTTCCCCCATTTGCTTCTTTCCTCCTAAATAATAATCGTAATTAGAAGCAAAACAAGCTCCTATCGGAAGGAAAGTTGGCAGTGCGAATGTACTTTGAAGAACGGAAGTAGGAACGGAATGTGCCAAAACAGACCTTGGAGGCTTCCACAGCAAAGAGGAAGCCAGTTCGATTCCGGTCACGTTTGATTTCCTCAACAGATATCATGTTCCCACCTCCCTTCCTCATTTACATACGTACAGGTAATTTGGCAATCGTTCCTGGGGAGTTGACCTGGATAAAAACCAGACAGAGACGCGAAAGTGTTCATTGTGTTGATCGTCTCTTCTCTGGCTTTAATTTCGGTCGCACCTTCGGCTTGTCTCATCGAATGCCTCTCGTTCCAAAGAACCACACTGATTTTCGGAATCATTGAAAATTTGATCAGCTTAGAGATCTTCGTAGGGCATTCAGGACAACGTTTTTGTCGATGGAATTATTTGCTGTTCCTTGATATTTGTAACCATTTCGCAATGCGAGAACCTCCTCTAAGCTGCTCGTCAAGTCAACCTTGCAGCAGGTTTTCGCATATGTAGTTCCAAACGTGCGCGCAAGAACATAGTTCCACTGAGACGGGTTCTATTCCGACACAACTGCATACTTGCAAGGAAACAGTTATTTAATTTGTAATATACAGACAAAATAGTACATCCATTAGCAGGTATGGACTTAATTGGTTGCAATCACTGTGCAGACGAACTTAGAACCGTAGATTCGCCAACTGCAATGTGTAGTGCGTTGAAGAGACACTGAAACTTTAGAGCGAGTCGAGCGAGACTGAATGCGTTGCAGAACGCGTGGAATCGGCGATACCAGTGTTGCACATCCCACTATTTTAACCCTATGTTTATTGTAGAGCGGCGAGAATGGCTGAATCTACTGTTCAGCGCGCGGTTTTACCCGAATGTTATTTTGGACTTCGTCCGAAGGGAAATTTTCTTCAAAGACAAGCAAGTTGTTTTGAATGCATAATCCTCCTTGCGGCAACAAGATCAAAGTAAAACAGGGCGTGAGGTGATTTTCCGTCAATGTGCGCACGAATTGTATCACGGGTGTTCAATGATTTGCTGTTTGAGTTTAGCAAGAGGAAACGATTGTTTGTTTTTTGACGACAAAAGAATCTGCGCGGTATTAAAAGATATCGCAGTGAGAAGAAACATGTTTATTATTTGGACGAGACGTCCTTCAACTCGGTGGGTGGGGGAAGGGGGAATAAAACATGGAAGGATACCAGCATGCAAAACCACGCCAGGGCTGAAGAAACCAACGATGAGGGGAAGGGGGAGGCTTATTGTTTCACCCACTGGCGGCAATGAAAGCTTTGTTGAAGGTGCATATTTACTGTTCCGCGCAAAGAAAGGGAAGGGTGATTATCCGCAAGAAATGGACAGACCAAGATTTGAATCCTGGTTTAGTGAAGTGATTCATAAATTGAAACCAGAGTAATAGCGACAGACAATGCACCTGATTGTATATATCACCAATAACAAATCATGCTGTTTTGGTGGTATAACTTGAATTGCGTGTGTCTTACAGGAACGGATGTATTGCGGACGAAGCAACCACGTTTTTCATAAATGTATTTCTTTCTAAACCAAAAAAAAAAAAAATTGTCATTAAATTCAAGAGGGCCTATCGTTGTTTACTTTTATCTTTGTTCATTTTTATTTTTGCGTGCTCGAAATATACACACACGCTCTCATGTTTCGAAGATATTTCGCATTTATATTAAGTAATGACACATTTATTAAATAATCTATGCGCAGAAAGTACTTTTAAAATTTTATGTTTCAGGAGACAAAGAGAAGCAAAAATACATTCCACTTGACATGCATGCGGGTTTTGATGTGTTGTGCGGTTGGCAATACTGTGGATTTTCTCAGTGTCTGCGATGTAAGCAGCTCGGCGGTTGAGGAAAGACTGGCACGGAAGATTCTGAGCTCAGTTCTCGCGCGGATTGATACATAAAACCTGCTGCAAGGTTGACTTGACGAGCAGCTTAGTAGCGTAACATGTTTCTTAAAATATGTGATATGGTGGACAGCAAGAACGTGCACGAGACAGAAATTTTCTACAATTTTCCCACTTTTGACGTTTTCAAACCTCTGTATAGATTATGTTTTTATTGTATTGGTCATTATTTCTTATTTTATGTATTTCATAAATGGTCGTAAGAAAACATATTCAGTCATATTACATAAAACCACAAGTCACATTTACGTCATCATTCTATATCGAGTACACTAGTTGATTCATGACGAATAAAATGGACTTTTAACAACTGTACTTGGTTTTATATACACGAACACACACACACACACACACACACACACACGGATGTGTTTGGAGAAATAAGTCATTACTGTACATGTTGAATGCTTTCCCCAAACACATAATTGTGTTCGTGGACTGCCTACATACGACCACATAACACAATACTCCACACCGAACAGGTTAGCACAGGGCGTTACGACTCCAGGGATCCTGTGTTCGTTTCCCGACCTGGACATGGATGTTCTTTGCGAGTGTCCTTTCATCACGTCATCACTCATTCTCATCTTCGCAATTAGCCAACAGTGACAGAAAAGCGAAGTAAAGGAAACCAAGGACCTCCCCGATGGCGCAGTGGTAGCGTCGTTGCCTTGTAATCAAGGGGTCCCGGGTTGGATAGCCGGTGGACGCACATAGTGGTTGGGATCCCACTTAAAACTGTAGGTCCAGTCCCGATTAGCCTTACTGTGCATAAAGTAGACTTAAAAACAACAAATCAATCAATCATAAAGTAAACCAAATCAATCAATCCACCCTGAATACCGAGACAACGAGAGAGTTGGGGAAAAAAACTGGTTCCCATTTTTTTTTCGTTCCACGGTGCCCTTAGTGTTTCAAGATTTTTCCGCGGCGCCCAAGTCAGAATGTAGACCTATCTAACATTTGCAACGCTCAGTTAGTGTGGTTAAGTTGCTTGCCTTAAGTTAAGAAAATAAACATATATTTTAATTTCAGAAACATATTATGTGTAAAAGTACTAAATAAGCACATATTTAGAACAGAATGGAACAATCATATCATTGATTGAATTGATGAAAATATTGGAACATTTCACAACGCCCCTGTAAGCCAACAACGGCATGGCGCCGCGACGCAGTTTTGGTAACCGTTGGTCTAAGCCAACAATAATTACAAGTCAGTTGTAATAGACGTACCTAAGTTCGTAAAGTACACATTCTTAATATATGTATTCACTCTCTTCTGCTATTCATCGCCGTTCTCTCTCTTTCTCTTCATATATTCTTTACATACATATAGAGATAAAACAAGAACTACGTAACGTACTGTACGCAATATATTAATTGTTAATGCTTGACAACAATGCAAGCCAATTTGCATAATTATTGCAACACTGGCAGTATTTATCTGCCACCTTTCTGTTTCTGCAATCCCAGCCTACAACATATCCCGAAACCGTAACCCGATTGCGTGTCGGGTACCGTTTTATGGTATATTGCGATTTTTGGATGACTGCGTGACACGAAGCCCTCACCGGAAGCTGCTTTCTCAATTGAGCCGGCGATAATTCATGCCTCGGCGGACCACCCGGCGAAATACTGACCACCGGCAATTAGAATACGGTTACCTTTCTTGCGCCATTCAAATGCATACGCGACGCTCCACATCACACTCTTCGTTGTCTCATATCAGGGAATTCCTCTTTATATTCTGCAGTGTCGAATAACATGGGTACCTGGGAGAAACTATGGGGGGTAAAGGCGGTCAGGAGCGTGATGCTGATCACATCACCCCCACTCACGACCGGATCAAGAAAGTGTGGAGCGTTACCCCCACACCCCCTATACGCCTTCATGGCGTAGTGCTATGCCCAGGGGAGCACTTTACCTTTTTTTTATTCTGCAGTGTTGGAAATTGGACCAGGACACTAAGCCGCCATAATGGATCAAATCTAGTCGCCAAATCATACCTCAGTCAGTTACCATAAAATATATTATACCTTATTTTTCACTTTAGTGATGATTTAAAATTATAAAGTAAATAGCATTTGCGCTTTCATACGTGCTTAAAAAGGCAGAATTGTTTGGTAAGCATCAAGGTTGGGATACGACAGTTGAACCGACCAAGGAACCGTGGACAGCGTGGAATTTTTGGTTTCCACTGTATTGCTATATTTGCAAAGGCCCTTGATCCAACGTGGATTTCTGGAATTCCTCTGTTCCTCCCGACTTCCTTGGTTCAAATGCGAGAGGCAGATGCTAGTACGCGGGCGACATACTAAAAATAACCAGTAAGAAATTAGAGAATGCTGAAACAGTCTGTCCATCGAACGCAGCCATTATCTAGCTGCCAAAACTACTAACAAGGAAGGAGTACCAAGGGTGTACTAGTACTACAGGAAGGAAACTTGACAGTTGAGTCAATTTTTTACCTTCACCCGTTTCACCTTTGTTTTTACACAAAGTCTAAGCGAACCAGCAGATGAAGACCCTACATTCAGAGGTATGAGATTATAGATCCTTAACAGAATTTAAGAATTCAATATAACTGTTTGAGAGAGACATGCATTTCCTAAGAAAAATATTTTCATGGTATAGAGAGGCAAGAAATCATGAAACAAAAGTATCTCTAGATTCCAGGTGAAAGATATGCAAGGTACCGACGGAGGGTTTGCATTAGTGATACGAGTAAGGTCGGTCGGTTATCATGGTTTTTGTCATTTTTTGAGTTTGCCTTTGTGGGACTATGCCTCTGTGTTTGTATTTCTTCTTGTCGGCTTTTCTTGTCGATAGTCTTGCCCTACAACTGTCGTAGGGTTTTGGGTGAGTGGGATGTATGAGGAATGGAGGGCAGTAATTCATAAGTTGTGATTATGAATAAGTTATATATAAGACCCGAAAAGGGGGAAGATGCAAGTGTGTAAAATGTATCCAGGCAGATGTATACATGAAGTGGTCCACAGAGAAGAAAGAGGTGGGAGAGTATAGGATAATATAATTAAGTAAACTACAATTATATGTCCCATACACTATGAAATCGTAAATTACAGTATAATTCTATTACAGTGGGAGAGTTTAGACTGAAGAAAAGACTTTGTAGATGCGCCACATGCATAAATATATTGTTAAGGTTTCTCTTCAACGTATTGACATTCTACTAAACCTTGGGGTTGTAAGGGGATCCAAACGGCCAAATGGTTGGCAACACTTTCCTTGTCCCACATACCATTTATTTACAAACTTTTTGCAACCACCTGAACGAAACTTCCGTAGGTGTGCGATGCCTGGCCATGCAAGGGCTACGCCGAGACGTAAGCAGAAGCAAAGGATGTAGATCCTTAATATATCGTGTGTTTGTACCTAGGGTACAAAAACTCGTTCATACATCTCTTGAGAAATAATATGTTGTATAAATTTAAAGTAGAATATAAGATCGTTTCGTGCACACAGAGCTCTCTATTAGCCCTGTTTCGAAATGTTCTCGAATCCAAAACAATTATGGTTATCTTCTCTTGGCATAAAATGCTTATCAAACCATGATTTTCACAAGGTACAATACAGTTTATTGCTTTTTTTCCCCTTCCTCTTCCCCTTCGTGCTGTTACGCGTCAGGGTACTTCAGCCATCTGCTAAAAGTCTTCCTTTCCTTTCTCGTGCCATTCTTTTAACATCCATTAGTGTCTTCCCTCTTTTAGTAACCATCTCTGACAGGTATTGCTCCCATTCTATCCGAGGTCTTCCTCTTCCTCTCCTTCCTTCTGGTCTTGTTTCGGTTTTCTTTCTTCTCCCATTCTCATGACATGGCCATACCAGACCAGTGTTCTTCTCTCTAGTATCTCTTCTATTGATTGTGCTTGTAGCTGTTCCCTGATTTTAGTGTTCCTGATTCTATATCGTCTTTTTTTTCCTACCACTCTTCTGAGGTATTTCATCTCTGTTGCTGTTAATCTACTTTTATGCTTATTTTGGAGCATCACGCTTTCCATGCCATAGAGCATTGTTGGTTGGTATAATTATTGTTATAAATCCTTAATTGAGTATTTTCTTGTACCTTATTTTTTTCCTACTATTGTATTACTTATTTGGTAATATATTTTATTTGTTCTTAGAACTCTTATTTCTTCTTCTACTTTTCCATCGCCTGTTATTATTGTTCCCAAATATTATTCGTCTATTCACTTGTTAGCTTTTCTCCTTGCCATTTTATTTCCAATCTCTCTCTTCATTCATGCATTGATAAGCCCGGTATCCACTTGTTGCAAACCAGCGTAACGTATCCCCGTTCCGTATCAATTTATTCGAAAAAACTAGCAACGTTCCGTTTCAAAATGTGAGAAAAGATATGAAACGGACCCGATCGCTCATTTGGCGGTTTTTCCCCGTCACATCAAAGGAAGGATACGATAGGCGTAGGAGGGCAAGCGCATTCTGTTGCCTCGTTGCATCATCCTTCAGTGTGTAGTGAGCTCTGTGAATGCCAGTACGTCCCATTGTCAATTTGTTTTCTTTATTACCTTTATTATGGAGTGGGATAAGGAAAATACTATTGCATTTATTGATATAAAGTAAAGTTTTTGTATAATCCGCTGATCTGCTGGAACCGCAAGTCTGCCAATAAGCTGCTTCCACTATACAGTTCACGGTTCGCGTACATGTTTGTCATCCACCAACGTGGTGATTTACGTTCTTTTCTTTCTCGATAAAACATAATTAATGAAAATATATGCGGCTGCTGCCACTTGCTGCGGTATAATCATTGTCATTTGAGGATAGACTGAACCGTATCGCACTCCCGTATCAATCATGCTACAGGGTGGATGATACGGAACGCAGTGATGGTACGCAAGAAATCGGGGTCCGTATCGTATCAATGATTGATACGGAACAGGGATACGATGCGCTGGTTTGCAACAAGTGGATACCGGGCTATATATGGATTACTTTACTCTTTTTTGGGTTCACTATCATTTCTCTATCAATATTTTATATTGAGCTGGCCCATTCTATTACTGTATGTTGTAGTTCCTGTTTATTTGCAGTTTATTGCAATGGGAGAATTTAGACTGAACACACTTACACAACATGAAATATTGTATCAAGATTAGGATCAATTTTATCATTTACAGCAGTAGTTATTATAATTTTTATTACTTGGGAAGGCATAACAAGTGCCCGGCCAACACTATTCAATTTACAACAAGCATCATCAATTGAATGATATCAGGTAGCACCTCCATCCGAACATACATATTCAGAACTTCCAATACTACTAACTGAACACACATACGCAATTGAGCTGAGGGGCCTCCCCGATGGCGTAGTGGTAACGTCGTCGCCTTGTAATCAAGGGGTCCCAGGTTCGGTACCTGGTGGAGGCACATTGCACTGTGGTTCGGAACCCACTTTTAACTTTAGGCCCAGTCTCGATTAACGTATCTGTGCATAAAATGAAATTGGCAATTCAAACTCAAATTCAAAACAATTGAGCTGAAAAAAATAACAAGACTCTCATATGCCTTTACATACATGACACTGTGTGTGTGTGTGATCCCAATCATCATTAGCTAAGGGTAATTTAAGTCTGCACACAAGAGAATCCACAGGTATCTGTAAGTACCTAGCGAAGAGCGAAGCGTGGATGTAGGTAAGAGAGACGCGGGAGCTAACCTTATTTCCCGAGAACCATCCAAACGCAAGCAAAGCGAAAGGGCCTTCTTAGCAAACACTTCCGTTTTCGTTTGCAGACAGCCCGAGGGATGTATCGTGTTTCGCAAAGAAGCGGACCAGCTAATTCCCTCGGCTACACAACGAGCTTCCTGTGGAAGTCGGTTCCCCTTGGCAGCGTCCGCGGAAAATCGTTGGCGGGGGCCAGGAAGAAGGTGGGGCCGGCGGGGGCTTCGGTTCTCACCGAGAATCGAAGTCTCCGAGGAAATTCGTTGCTCACTCTCGCGGAACAGCCTTCCGGTCCGGCGATTTCTCCAAGCGTCATGTAGGGGGGAGGATACAAGGGAATACATTAAGTCCATTTACTCCCTTCGATTCAACCCCTCAGCCAGCGGTTTTTGTTTAATTTTCCTCGGACGAATGTATTCCCTTTTTCTTCAGAAGAATTCCCTCGCTTTACTACTGATTGATTATAATAATTATTCTAATACATATGTTATTATTTCAATCTATCTTACTAATTAATATGTAATTAAAATTACTCCAGCATTTTTACAGGGGCGGAGGTCAAGTCGGTAGGGCGTCTGACCCACGCGAGACCCGGGTTTGATTAACAGGGTGGTTGATCTAAGGTCTGAATTTTTCCCGCCATGTCCCCTTGCTTACCCAGCCTCAAATCAATGGGTACCTGGGGGCAACCCTGGGAGGTAAAGGCGGCCGAAGCGTGGTGCTGATCACATCACCTCCAAAATGGCCAAGATAGAGAATGTGTGGGGCCCTACCTTCATGGCACGGTGCTATACTTTACCTTTATATTAATGTTTAAGATACCTAGATTGAAAGAATAAAATACACTTGTAAAGAAGACACAGCATATTGTACTCATAAAACGCTTCTAAACGCCCTTAATTTTCAGTGGAAAATTTAAAATGCACCTACTACAGATGTTTATGCGTTACTACAACATTTTTCCTCGATATCTCGCCAACGTTTGAGAAAATTTTCCTTTTCGTTTCCCCTTTCATTTCAAATCAACTAAAAAATTCCCTACGGTTCATGGGACAGATTTTTTTGTCAGCATTTTAATTTAGTGCTTTGTTGGCCATTTTTAAATGTGATTGGATGTGGTGGATTAAGGTCCAGTCGAATTTCCCAGGACTTTTTCTGTTGCGTAAAACAATATTCCAAACATTTATGCCTGGTTTTATATGTTTATGGATTTTTCCCTTATTTGTCAAAATGTGTGCGTTCGGCGGCCATTTTCCAATATGGTGGACGAAGTATCGGCCAAATTTCAGAGGATTTGATTTCATTTTTGTTACTTTTGGCTAATCGCGCCGATGAGTATGATTGATGATATGATGACGGGACACTCACAAAGAACACCAATGCTCAGGTCGAGATTCGAATCCGGTATCCGTGTGCCCTGGAGGTCGGCAAATTTCCGAAATCTTTAGTACGTTGTTTATTACATCAATCTACATTTTTCCTTTATTTGCCTACACTAGTTCGTATACGTAATCTCCTTTGCAATATTTTTCACAACACTAATTGAAATTTTAGGCGAATGACTGTCGTAATTTTACGTTGTCTTGTTGAGATCGAGCAACAGAATCGCAGGAAATTTTACGGTGAAACTCGTCAATCTCCACCATGACGGTAGCACAGTAAAATCTGCATCTCATTTCACGTCACACCTCACCTTACTAGTTTCCCTCGTTACATGCGGCCGAACGAAATAACTGTCCGAGATAAATGCGAGTGTCACCTTCCGCAGCTTCCTAACTTAATCCACGTTGACGTTTCGGAGGCGTTCGGCCATCTTCGCAGCCCCTCGTCCCCCCGCGACCGATGCATTGACCTGAGCAAGGTGTCAAACGAGAAGCCAGGAGGAACCTACACCGAGAACTTCTCTTTGTTTTCTCGTCTGTCAATATCCGAGCAAGGCCACCGGCGGTCTGTCGAGTTTTTATTCGTGCAGGGACGCCAACCGCGTTCCGGGAAGCGAAGGGGTTGGACGGAGGGGCACTCTCGGGGGCGGCGGTTGGCAGCCCTGCGTGGCCTTGCATCAGGTCATTCCTCGCGCGAGAGCAGATGCTCTTGTTGGTGGAAGTGGAACTAGTATTGCAAACTTGGTTTGTTTCCATCTAAGGACAGTTTGCGTTTGCCGTGGATTCGGTACACACGAAGAGTCGGCGGTCGTTCCACAAATGCTGCCACACACGTCCTAAAGCAGTGATTTCACCACACACCCACTAAAGTTTTACACAAGAGCCAAATTTATTGACATTTTTTATCCAAATTTACCTTTACACCCCCAGGTGGAGAAAATCCTGGATAAACACTTGCCCTAAAGCATCATGAATCGCAAATTCCTGCCCTGTTCGATGGAGTGGCTTCACACTTTCTCGATGTAGGTCCACGTGGCTTCCAAAATCTCTCCCCCGTACCCATTGTTGAGGCGCTACCTAAGCCCTAATTCCTACCTGACATCACCCACCCCGGGAATCGAATTCACTTTGACCAGAAGCCCTTCCGACTAGACAAAAAGTACATACTGATATTTTTTTCTTTTTTTACGGCACGCTGATTGGTCGACTCACGATCTTGCCACCAAATGTCTCGGGTTCGAGTTCCAGCAGCGGCAAGGGTGTTACTTGTAAGTCCTCTTCGTCAGTTCCTCCTACAAATGACTCTTCTCGGTACAGAAAAGAACATTATAATATGTAAATACGGCATATCTACGAACCCTTGGCCTTTTATGTTCACAATCCATCCCTTCCAAACAACCAATAAAGTTATTCAGGGCTTCCGTTTTAATGTCTTACACTTTTAATTCTACTTTTGCAAATGAGGTAAATAACGTATGTTATTACAATTATTATTATTTAACTTTTGATTTTTATCCAGTTTGCGTATGAACCAATGTTGTACCACTTAAATGTCCACATTTGTTTTAACAAATTTCGTATCTAAAAGTTTCCTTCAAATAAAAACATTCTCAATGCTTTTCACATGTTCAGACCTTATGTGTGTGTGTGATGGAGATGATGGACTTCATACTTTCACGATCTGGGCCATTGTGGAGACGATGTGACCAGCAGACGCACCTCTGACCGGACCCCGCGGCTCGTAATGCTAGCGTGTGTTGAACGAACTTTCGGAGGTTGTAGTTGAATTACATGGGAATATTTGTGTAAGTTAGTACTTCGTTTTCTTGCAACTAGTATACTTTCTATCATTACATCTGTTGCCAAGAAATTGTGAATCTTTGCAGTCAGTTATAGATTGTTGAACATTATCCACAAGTAAGAATGCTTCCAAAGAAGATTCAACCAGACTCGTCGTCTCCATAAAATGTTCCGTGTCTCTTAGTTGCTTCTTAATGGTTTTGTATCTCGCAAGATCGTTTAATCTCAAATCCAACAACTTAAAGGACAAAGTTTGATAGGCAAAGAACACTTTAGTTGCAAACTCATTCCTCCTTACGATGGATAAGTTATGTCTAATTTTATAGCCAAGCGTGTCAGAAATAAATTACTGATAGCTTTGGACTACTATTCAGATTCCTGAACAAGCAGGATTGTGGGTTCGTATCATTATCTTTAGTAATATTTGTAAGCAATACTGGAATTACATATTCAGTAGAGTCTTCAGACGAAACAGGCACTCTGTACCTGTCTGGAAGATTTTAAGTTCATTTCCTCTGCAAGTGTTGAGCGGTGCACTAAATTTAGTGCATGAATGGGTCAAGTTTACAGTACAGCATTACTTTTTGCTCTCTTTCGAGCCACATGTGTGGCAAAGGAAAGAAACTCCCCTGCAGGGAAGCCCCTACATGGCAAGGCAATTTGTGTTGTTTACGCGGGAAATTTTCCCGCCAAATTAAGCACCGCTGTCACGTTCTCGGGCGGGACACGTCCGACGACTATTTCAACGGCCTGCTGATCTTCTGCGAGCGAAAGTTCGAATTTCCTGCACGCCTACGTTCTGCATGCCTATCATTTGCGAACTGAATCATGTGTTTAAATCTCTATAACATTACGTTGGCTGCAAAAATACCCTAACGGTAATCATTTTGGTTCAGCGGGTCAGTGATATGCTCCTGACCAAGATTGAATAGTCTCTTCCTAACTCCTTTTTTGCTTGTTTGATTACTGATTAGTGACATTGGACTTCACGGTGTGGCAGTCCTTGCATTTTAGATGCACGGGTTACAGTTTCAAAGCTACACTTGCCCTCATTGCCTTCACCGCCCCTGCATTTTTTCCCTAGCTTTCTGTGACAATATCTCTCGCAAATAAGGAGAAATGTTTGGTATATCGCAGGTCTACCTAGTGGAGGATGTTTATTATTTAATATCTTGCAATAAAAATGGCACACACAAAACCTGAAACACTCGCTTCCCAGCAAGGCGTTGTGTGTGTGTGGCTGAACTTGTCATTGAAAATTTGCTATTAAATTCTACTATCGCCTTAGAGTTAGGCAACACACATAACACCTTCAGGATCCAGGTGTCCGAATTTTATTGTCTGTGACTGTGCAGTCACGGAAACTTCTGCGGTGTAGTGATCGTATTGAAAGTCGACGGAGTTGCTACAATCCAGAAGTGTCGATGACTGTACATGACTTCGAATCCCAAGTAACTAGATCCATTGTTCTGGTAGCCACGATTTATTCACTGCTAGGCGTCGGCCATCTTGTCTATTGCAGCTATCAACGTAATATAACTATAGCAATAAGCTTTGACATAGGACAAACTAATGCATAGAGTCTTTGAAATATGAATGCTTAACTGTTCAAACTGTTCAACGCAATTCACAAGAAAAGGGATTCGGTGTATTGCGGCTGAAATTTCGATACGCTAATTAAGCACGGTAGTAAAGCAATAGCTGTCTAGGTCTTGTGTTGTGTTAAGAAATCCTGTTTTGTTCAGTCTAGCTCTCATCTTGTGTTGTGAATTCCTGGTTTTGTTCAGTCTGGCACTCGTCTAGTGTTGTGAATTCCTGTTTTGTTCAGTCTGGCTCTCGTCTCGAGTTAAGAATTCCTGGTTTGTTCAGACTAGCTCTGCTCTCGTGTTATAAATTCCAGTTTTGTTCAGTTTAGCTCTCGTCTTGTGTTGTGAATTCCTGTTTTGTTCAGTCTAGCCCTCGTAATGTTCTAAGAAATTCTTTTTTCTTCAGTCTGGCTCGTCTCATTTTAAGCATTGCTGTTTCGTGTAATCTGACATTGGCCTAGCAATGAATAAAACTGATTTAGAATGACGTTAATACAAACTTGATCGTAAACTAAGATAATGAAAATTTCAATCTATGTTTTCAGCACCTTACTAGGACGCAGTGAAGATTTTGGAACTTCACGCGTGCGTTGTTTGGTGCTCACTTCTTGCGGGCGGAGGTTGCAACACTAGCAGGGAGTGGCAGTGTGTAAGATGGTGGTGGTATTGTCTTAGTACCAATGTGGAAGTCATTGGTTGGCTGGCGTGTGTGGAGGGCCCGGACGGAAATGTCTGCGTGGAGGAAGGGGTGTGTTGTCGAGGCACCTATCCGGAGAACGCACTTCAAGGTTACCGAGCCCTTAAGGACTAGATTCGTACAAACATCATCCAAAGTATGTTTCTTGTAGCATCACCCGATACAGCTCCCCCGGGCAACGAACAGCAGCTGCATCGCCAGTCAGCAACCTTTTTGAAGGTAAACCACCGTCATTTTCATCAGCGTCACTTCTCTCCCCCCGACGGCTTGCATGGAAACTTTGGTGTGTTTGGGAATCTTTAGATTAACAGCGTCACGTGTCCGAACTCAGTCTGAATTTTTTAATGATTCCATTTTCCGTCGCAGTACACCTTGGAAAAATAAACTGTTTCACGTAGGTTAACAGGATGCCAGCCGGCAACCCGAAGGTTTTCCATCTGCTTCGGTCCTGGGATGATCAGTTCACTCTTGACCATCCTTACCAATTTCATTCAGGTCCATCTAACTTCAATCTTGGCCTTTCTACAGGTCTTGTACCATAAAAGCTTACCAACAAGACTCTGTGAACCTTCCCAATTATCAACCTCACACCCTGGACTGGTTTTGCAGACTAACGAGGCTCTGGCGACTGGTACTATGGCCAGTATTATTCTTTGTGATGTCCTTGTGTGTGTTGAGTGCCCGTTTACAGCCTCATCTTTTAACGAAAGTCAGAATGTTTTAAGATTTTAGTTACGCGACATCACAATTATGCGATGTTAGTTATGGTAAGGGTCTGGCCCCCGTATAACGTGACGGGTGCAAAATAGCCTAAGTGCTGACGCACCCAAAATTTTAAATTCAAATTCAAAGAATCTGTTAACACTTCTATCCTTCCCCAGGCTTGCTGCATGGCCTACCTAGAATGTAGATTATGCAGTTCACGTCATGTAACCTTCTCCATTCAAAGGTTGTTCCCTCTCTTTTAGGCCCAAATATCTTTCTTATAGTTTTTATTTTCCCGTCCACACAGAACTCACGTCAAAATTACTTTGTGTGTTGTGTAACCAAGAGGATTAAAGTTTTCGAAGAGAAAAGTTACATGCATATACCCTGAATGAAGTCGATTTTTTGTTTCCTCCTTAATATTACTTCCAAACAGCGTGGTATTTAAATGGAGATGAGGGTTTCTGGCTTTTACATTCCTATCTGCTTACCTTTTTTTTTTGGCTCTGGTGGTGACTGAAGAATATATCCTGAGGCACGTGGTCGCCATCTCTAGTGATTGTGCTGCTTAATTCTTGCTATAGTCCCATCATGCGATTATGAAAGTATCACTAAACTAGAAGTATTGCAAAAATAACAAATGGACCAGTAACACAAACGAACTAAATTTTATTAACGCAGATACAGTAAGTATATGACTGATCAAAAGATTAAGTTCTGAAATTTTAGTCAGAAAAACAGATGTTCAATAGAAACATACAAAATCGTTAGCCTATTCACACCACTTCATTCGTAAAAAAGAAGAACATTCTTTTGAGAGTCGCTTCAGTCTATACGCGTATCATTACACTCATTATAGGAATAATTGTTACAGCATATTTATACTAACTGACAAACTAGCATAAAAATAAACACACACTATTAGAAACAAAATTGAACTCGTTTCAATTCTTGAGAACTCCAAGTCAACTATTGCTCATTTCTGTGCGACTGATCATGTCTATCATCATCATCATCACTTTCCACGTATGCTCAAAGAGCCCATGGTTCAACCTCCGATGGAAGTTAGTTTCTTGTTTCGGATCCCATTTTATACTACTCGTCCAGTACCGACTAGCTTATCTCAGCATAAAGCATACTTAAACTAATTTTGATAAACAGCAATTAGCTACGTTTGTTTTCATTACAAGAATGATTGAAGTTGGTCAATCAAGAAAGAAAACTCTTGATACATACATTGCACCCTCCTACCTCCCTTCCACTATTTGTACTGTGAATGTCACTGAATGGAAATGTATGTAGGTCCGTTCGTTATTTCCGTTGAAGTAGCGTATTCGAGAAAAAAAAAAAGATACCGCTGTTTATTTCCTTTTAATTTTGCCATAAACGTGTTCAGTTGAAATACGAGTGTGGAATTGCCGCACTACGGAATCACGGCTCGAGAAAAAATAACTCCTGTTTACGTCTGTTCACTGTACCGCATCCTGGCTTATCGTAGCTTTAATCGTAGCAGTGTAGCAACACCTTTCGTGAGAATGAAGCCGTTATAAAGAGTTTCGATGGCCTAACATTTCATCTGCCGGCAGTGGCCGACATTCGATCTCACCACCGAAGTTCCAGGGTTCAAATCCCGGTGTTGGCATGAGTGTTCTTAATCAATTTCATTTAATCACTAGTCCTCATAGTCGCGATTAGCCAAAAGTGCAAGAAAAGTGACCATAAGTAACAAAAATGCCAAAAGAAGAAATACATGTATTGGGGCATTCCAGTGTTACTTGTGTGACATTCACACATACATTTTGAAGTGCTAGACATGAGATTGAATATTCAAAATGAACCGATTTCATCGAAATATCAAGTACTCTGCGGAGTAACAAATTGTGAAAAAATACTTGTGATGAAAGTCTGAATACATGAAAATGTGTTACTTGCTTTAAAACTATAGCAAAGTTTTACTTCATTTGTCTGTGAAGCTTATACGCTACAGATGCTAATAATTTTTGTAGGTGAAATATGCAAATAAAACAATAATAATATGCATATCGATTCATTTTTTGTTATTTACACGGAGTAGAACCACTTTTCGTGGAATGTCCAATTTCATGTATTACACTGCTGCGGGGAAATTAACTAAGATAATACAAAAGAAATCCTTTAGATCTGCAGGGTGGCACACGAAATGTCATACCACTTGTTTTATGTATATATCACATATTCTTCGCGAGATTCTTCGCTACAGTTTGTAAAAATTGTCTCTCAGAAATATGATTAAATAAGACCCTCTGCTAATTTGCCGACACTTTGAATCAAATCGCTGAGCGTCTTATGGGTTTTCACGAGAAGAAAATGCTAGCTAGCGGTGTGAGCAAGCTTTTGTCTTCAGCATGGAACATTTCCTTCACACTTGTGGACACTGTCAACTGCCTGTTTTCAAGGTGAGCACGGAATCTTCCATGACTCCCAGCCACAGTCTTTGTTCGCCATCTCACAAACTGGTGCGTGCGCCTTCATCTCTGCCCAGTTGCGACCTGCGATGTCACCTAATGTTCGAGAACTACAGCATTTGCTCACTCAGTCCCAACAATGGCCCAGTGAGATGTCACAGTAGTATGACATTTCAGACTTTCTTGAAGAAAAATATTATATGTTATGCAAGAGATTAATAATGGTGCATAATTTTGTCCAGGGATCATACAGCTCCACTTTAACGCCGACCTTCGTGGCGTAGTGATTACCACTGCGCGCTGCGGAGGAAGGGGTTTCGGGTTTGAATCCCGGACTGTTCATGGGCGTTCTTTGTGAGTGTCCCTTCATCATATCATCGCTCATCCTTGTCGTCACGATTAGCCAAAAGTGACAGAAAGCGACGCTAAATAGATTGAATACACAACGAAATATTTTTTTACCTCGGAACGAGACTTATAATGACATTGTGTCTGAACTGTGTCAATTCTACGAAACTCGCCTTGTGATCAAAGGTTTCGGGTTCGACACCCGGTGGAGGAACGTAGGTTTAGACTTCACTTTAAGACTGTAGGTCCAGTCCCGATAAGTCTCTCTGTGCATAGAGTGGACTTTAAACAAATTTTTACTCAGTTCCCAGGGGTCTTAGGTTCGAATCACGTCCTGGGCATGGGTGTTCTTGGTCCCTTCATCAATTGCATTACTCATCCTCGTCGGCACGATTAGTCATAAGTTGCAGAAAGCGACGCCAAATAACATAAATTAAAGTTCAACTCAACTTACGAACGGAAACAAGTGGGATTGCATCGCCACGGTGCGAAACTGAACGGTAACTTCTACGTGTAGTTTGCAACACTGCTTCGTAACACCTGTTTTAAAACGCAATACCGCGAGAATCTATAATGCCTGAATTCCCTTGCTTGTGTTATCTCGGGTGCAGCGTACGAGTCCAAGGTTACCAACAGGAACCGAGTTTTCCGGCATGGCATAGAAAGCGACTGACTGGGTAACCTGCATCCGCATGTATTTGAACAAAAACTACGATAAGGGTTATCAGCATACAATAATGCCATTGTTGTTCGTTCTGCACCCACCTCCAAAGACTTAACGGTGTGCGTACGGATATTGGGGCATTCTCAGGTTAAATGTTTAAATAGGGTATTGATAAGAAACCACCTTCGCTCCGTGTCTGCTATTGTCTCGTGGATTGAACTATTTGTTGTTTTCTTGTAGCTGTATGTTTCCTCATAGCAATACTTGGCGTGGTTTAATCCACATGAAGACATCGCAAATCAGTATTCCGGTGGACAATATCTCCTTCTTTCTCTGTTTTCTTCTTCAGCGCCCACATCATGCACCGATAGGTTAATAAAGGATGGATAATCTGAATCAGTAGCGGTTAAGGAATTATATTTGAATGTTTTCTCTTCTAATTTTCGTTTTAGTAACTCTTCATTTATATATACCCCTCTCTCCTATCTCTTGCTTTTCTCTTTCTCTCTCTTTTGTCACGTTTCTTTACTTCCGTATCTCACGTTTTCTTTTTTTCTTTCTCTCTGTTCCTCTCTTGTTTATTTTCCTTTCTCTTCCTAGCTTTTATTGTGCCGTCTCCCTTTCTCGCTTCTTTATTTCCCCTTCTCTCTCTCTTCTTATTCTTCTTTCTCTTTCCTTCTTTCTCTCTCTCTCTCTTTCTTTCTGTCTTTGAGTATCCAGTCTCTTCTCTCGCTTAAAATGTCTCTTGCTTGTGACAACACGTAAACATGGCGTCAATATTGATACAACTTGAATGCGACTCCTCTTAGAATATTTTCTGGGCTGCCCCTTTTAGTTTTAGATGCCATATTCAAAGATGATCGCTTAAATTTAGACACTATGCATTCCTACATTATTTGACCATATTTCTTAGTTCTGAATATTTCCCTTAATCAGCACTTGATCTGAACCGCCAGTGTATTTCACCAGTATTTGGAATCTAGCGGTGCGGTGTGTTTTTCATAAAAATGCGTAATTTATATATTTCTACACGCATTGTAGAACCCAGTTAGCTTATTCATTTTATTAAGGTATGCTGTAGCTATCGCTGTTGATTGATTCATTTGAAGTCCACTTTATGCACAGTAAGGCTAGTTGGGACTGGACCTACAGTTTAAAGTGGGATTACAAGGCGACAACGTTACCACTACGCCATCGGAGAGGCACACCGTTTTAGCAATGTTTGTCTTTATATCTGCAGCGTTTTGCTCTACAGTATAATAAGGGGTGCAATATCAATGTTAATATAATCAAAAAACAGAAAAAGATCAATTGTACAATTTGAATCGTACAAGTAATTTCTTAATAATGTACGAGAAAGGAGCCGAACTAAAACAGAAAGAACTGACTGGTTCGTAACTGTTTGAGATACAATCGTTTTTTAATATAAATTAAATCGATAATGAACATGTATATAAAAAAAATAGAATCACATCACTTGTGCTATATATAGCTTTCTCTCATAATTCATTGTAAGAGCCTATTATAGGGGAGACGGGTACAATTGCACATTGGGCAGATTTGAACATCGTGAATTTCCCGGCAAAACGAAGAAATTGTGCGACGCTAAATAATAAAATCAAATCGAAAATCAAACAACTATATACTTATCTTAATCTTGTTAATAAAACACACGTAAAGTTGAGGAGTATTGGAGCTCATAAATTCGTATGGTGTCAACGAAATTTTATTAGTAATTTTAACGGTAGGACTTTACTTTTATCAACGAACGATCATTAGTTTGCTTTGGTTAACTTACTGAATGCAAAAGTGGCCCCGCCCCATTTATTCGCTAATTCGAAACTCAATTTCGTACAATTGAAGAATGGTGGGACATTTAACAAATTTCTTGCTCTGCACGGTGGGGTGTAGCGTAAGTTATGGATGCATAGTTCCGCAGAAATTCTTTAAGTATTTACGTTGTATGAAAAAGTATAAAGTAACGTTTTACATATTTTTTTAAAAAATTTAAAATAAGCGAGATTAAGACCTAAATTTACTTAATTTACTTAATTCCAACCCCAGATTGGAAAGCTCTTTGTTTGAAGCATTCGTTCGGAATCTTTGGATGTGGGGCTGCTGCATAGACGAGACGAAGATCTTGTCTCGACCTGCGAATGAAGAAGCCGTTATAGTTCTCGGTTAAGTCTTCTGTTACAAATTGTTGTCTCGTTCTCGTCTCTGCCTTTTATCGAGTATCGAAATTATGAATACGAGAACTGCAAATAGGGATGGCATGGTTTGATTCATTGATTTGATTTATTTTGCTTCTCTCTTCTGACACTTTCGGCTGCTCGCGAAGGTGAGGATGAATGATGATTATATGAAATTGATGAATGAACAATCACAAACACACATGGACAACACAAAAGACAATTCTCACAGAGGATTGCACTGAACAGATTCTTTCGGACTATCGACCAAGTGAGTCCTGGGAAGTCCTTCCAGAACTCACTTGGTCGATAGCCCGAGAGCTTCTATACATCATTTCTCGCCAGGAAAACTTATAGACTTACTTCAGAGAATTATGCTGTGAACCCAGACGCCAGAGCCTCGTCAGTCTGAGTGGTATTAAAGCGATAAATGAGATATTTAAGTTAAGAACAAAAATAATATTAATAATTGTGACTATTATATTATGTTTATTTATATTAGTAGAGACTTGGTACAGGTCTGTCTCGTTCTCTGTCCCGTCTCGACAAATCTCGAACGAGATGGTCTCATCTTGATTTTCAATAGATTGTCGAGGTCTCCTCTCTAATTTCTATTCTAGACTTGAACGTGCTCGAACTTCCGTCCAGGAGGATGACGTTAGATTTCCAAAGCTCGCAAAACTTTCCGGAATCTACCTGATCGACTTCCAGGAGAATTTATAGGAAATTTAATTTTTCATAATTCGACACTTGTTTGAAAATATTTTCGAAACAGGTTCAAAGCTCGTCCGAATAGAGTACCAAAAAGCCTCGAATGTCATTTTGTTAAGTGTGTTTATATTGCTATACTTCCCTTCCGAACTTTCTCCAAGAGCCTCTCTCGTGCTTATCTCTAAGCCCTGTTTCTATTGCGTTCCCCATCCGCGAGGGGGCGGGTGATGAATGGAAATCTTCGCTTCTCTTTTTTCGGGTCACAGCACCAAATAAGACAGGAGAGCGCGTTATGTAACGCGGCTTCCACTCGCAGCGAGGTATGCCCGCATGTGATAACACACTGGAGCCTCTGTCGGTGGGTTGCACAATCCTTTGCCATAAGCCCCGACTCTTTCTGCCTCTCTCAAGAACCTTTGAATAGCAAGCAACACGTGGACAACGTGAGCGGAAAGAAGTGCACAAGCAGGAGGAGGAAGAGTAAGAATTGTGATCGAATGAAAGAATGAAATGAAAATTTTGTATGCGTCATCACTTTGGCTATTTGAACCCTTCACATTATACGAGGTCCAGTCCCTTACGATAACTAAAATCTGTGTAGTCCTATTTCACCTAATTGCTTATGAGTAGCTACTATACAATACGATTTTTGATCTGGCCACCCTTTTAGGTGAAATGGGATAATCTCCTTTCGCCTAAACTGGTTGAAAGGGAAATATTTCAAATGAGGGAAATTTAACGGTCTCTCCAAGGGAAGATACGTGCGCTGTTTTGATATGTTAATTCATCCTTAGCTTTCCTTGATTTCACACATCTGGTCCAGAGTTCGGTCCAGCCAATAGAAAAAGGACAGGTTAAGCTAGGTTAAGTGTATACTTACAATTTGTATATATTTTCTTTTATCTTGTAGAAAATACGACAAACGGCTGCTGGATTGTGTGACAGTGCTCCTTTTTAGGAGTAACACCTGAGGATTAGCTCATGCGATTAGCATCGGGGCACATATTTTGAAGTGTTTGGTCTTTACGTTCATTTACCGTCAACATTTCCGTCACTTGCAATTTTTCCCTTCCAACCGGTTTAGGCGAAACGGGATGTCCCATTTCGCCTAAAATGGCAGACAGCTGTCAGATCTGATCGACGGCTGAGGATAAACCATTAGGCGAAATGTGATGCAATTCTAAAATCAATGCATTTCTCTGAAGAATAAAAGCTCTTTACCTAGGTTAAAAGCTGAGGATGTTTAAGGCATATAAGGACAAAACACAGCCTTGCTGATGATTATACCACCCTCGTTTGCATGCAACATTATAGTTATCGTTGTGTACTATATGGAAATGAAGTTTTGGTGCCTTCTGGGAAGGTCACCCTTTACACCCCAAAAATTGCGATTGAAACAACAATGTTGTGGAGAACTGTGAAGTAGGTGAAGAATTTTGTGGAGACGAGAGTATTATGGGTTTCAGACATTAATATATTTTCCAACGTTATCTGCAGGTCCACACACATTGACGAGAGGCTAGTTGATCCTTCTGCTCAATGAACGTCCCAGGTAGCGTAGTGGCTAACACTTTCGCCTTACATGAAAGGGATCCCAGGTTCGATTTTCTGTGGAGGTTCACTGATTTTAAACTGAAAGTCTAGCCTATCTTTCACTTTGCTCGCTAGTTGAGTCCCTGTTCAGAATCGAACCGGGTTATCTTGCGAATAGACCACCGAGACCCTCGAAAATGTTTTATTTTTCTCTACTTAGGAAATATTGCACCTATGGGATTTTGAATAAAGGAAGTTCATATCGTCATTTAAATAGCACTGTACTTAGGATTCAACGTTAAAAAGGGAACTTTTACAAGTTTTTAAATTTTTAAAATTATTTCTAAAATTTACAAGTAGGGGTATTTTTGTTAACCTCCTGGTATCGGAGGATCATGTTATGCCCCCCACCCCCATCTTAGAGTTAGGCCCAATTAAGTTGCTTATGATCCACATAGACAAACTCCTTATCACAATAGAATTTAAGACATGTTTCACAAATTTAAGGACAGAGAATACTTGGATTAAAAGTTTGTGAGAACCGCAATTAAAATCCTCATGCCACTCATGAAAAATGAAGCTCTACGTGAGCACGCACCACACATAAATATAGAGACGAGACGAGACCGGACTCTTTGTAGGTCTCGTTTCGAATTGTAGGGAGGTACTTTTCTCGTTCTTGCACCCTTTTCTTCTCGGTATCGAAAAGTAAGTCTCGTTCTTGTCTTCTCCAAATACATACCATAAGTAACATGTTACTGATGAACTTTCACAGCATCTAGAGACCATTAAGGAAAACATGTGGCGTCTCTTTCTGATGCTACGACCTATCACGCGAAAGGAATTGTACATGTCGCTTGTTGCTTGAGTGTCACTCGGACAGGGCCATTTTCTCATCAGCGTGCATCGCATTGCCTGGGTCTGTTGGTCCAGTGAATGCTTTTATTAATATACAGGGTGTTTCCGGGCTGATGATACAAACTTTCAGGGATGATGGAGAAGAGCACACGTATCAATTTGAGATGAGGAACCCTGGTCTGGAAACGACTTAGTCGAAAGTTATAAGCGAAAATCGGTGTATGAAGATGTAATACTTTTATTACCTGCACAAGTTTCACAAGCTGCTACATTCACAACAGTTGTTCAAAGTGGCGTCCCCAAGCTTCACTGCAGGCATGAATGACATCGTTACACAAAGTTCTGGCGTACCCGTTGGAACAACCCCGGGGTCGTTCTCCTGGCAAGTATTCTCGCTGCCTTTGACCTCGGGTTGTTCCAACGGGTACGCCACTTTGAATAACTGTTGTGAATGTAGCAGCTTGTGAAACTTGTGCAGGTAATAAAAGTATTACATCTTCATACACCGATTTTTGCTTATAACTTTCGACTAAGTCGTTTCCAGACCAGGGTTCCTCATCTCAAATTGATACATGTGCCCTTCTCCATCATCCCTGAAAGTTTGTATCATCAGCCCGGAAACACCCTGTATATACAATAATAATAATAAACTGGAGGGAAAGGGTCTATTCCAGAGTGTTCAACTTATGGTCGTATCGCTTGTCACTTCAATGTGAATGAATCGTATCTTTTCGTCTCGATTGTTTAGAGATCTCTTTCGTTTTGGGTCTCTTCTTGACAAGTCTTGAAGGACGTAGTCTCGATTTTCAAAAGTCCGTCTCTGTCTCTGAGATTGAAACGAGATCGACAGTTGCCTCGTCTCGGTACAATCCCTATCAGGGCAAAACATCCACAGATTGCTCAGGGACCAGAGTGAAAGGTGGAAAAAAGGGGTGACCTTCCGAAGATATCCCCGCGTATATACTAACCGAAACCCGAGTACCATCTGTGCACAAACTGAACTTTAAATATACCGAACCGCGCAAACATTTCCTCATTTTCAAACAGCTCATCGCAATGCCCATATTCGTGCACTGCTGTTTCCTGAAGCGAAGGGGTAAACAGAGTCCGCTCTCCGCTCGCACGAGTCCCTGGGATCGATACTTCACGAGGAAATGGATGGGTTTTTGTGGTAGCCGCAGGGAACTCGGGAGATTGAGGTCATTACGTTTTCCGGGAGCCCGGACCCCTTACCTCCCCCCTTCACAACCCACCCACCTCAGAGTGAGCTAAACACCTTGACACAGTTTGCGTATCCAGGTCAGGCGGCGACACATCATCCACTTTGGTCCGTCTCCAGGTAGCCAGCAGAAAGGGAAAGGGGTTAACTGGCGGCTTGGCATTTCTTCTCGGATTCTGAGTCTCGAAAACAGGTTCCCTCCGACCCCTTCCCTCCCCTCTAAAGTCGTTTCGGCGCGATTCCCAGCTGTGATTCAAGTTGTTTGTTTTCTTCTGTTTGTTGGTCTCTTTTTACTCGTGGAAGTTCGTGCCTCTCTGTTTGTCCATCTTGCAGTTGTAGCGTGTAAAATGTTACATATTATTACACATATTTCTTTAGAATATCCATGAACTGATTGAATTTGAATTTATTACTCCGTATCGTCGTATGAGATGTGTATAGAGCCGGTGGCAACGCACCATCGTGAGGAAATTGGGGAGCTACGAGTGAGTAGCGTAATCCGATCTCGAAAATCTCCTATAACGGCTGGGGGTTCGACGTACTGACCCCACGTCACCGCATTACCGGTTGAAGAACTCCACTCCTCTAGGTAGGGTTGTGGAGGAAGACTGGCAGTCGGGAGATAGGCCAAGGCCCTTCAAGGGCTGTCGCGCCACGGATTATTATTATTATTATCGTCGTATGAGAACCAGAGGAACGAAACTCCAAAAATGCTGTTTTCAGTTTTGTTTAAATAAACTACTGTGAAAAGCTCTATTTGTAACACAATTTAAGCATTGTTTCCATATTAAATGCACTAAAGTCGCTAGTTTTTAGTTCAGTTCTTCGTCTGATGAAGACCCTGGTATAGGGTAGAAACGTTACTTGTAAAATGCTTTTAGTTTTTAATAAACTGCCTTAGTCAGCAACTTCAGTGTTGCTCTATTTGAAATCAGATCGACAATTCTCCACTTCTAATAAAAAATGTGGAATCATGAATCTCCAATCTACTGACTCTTTTTAAGATTCAGACATGTTCCTAAGATTACAATAATCTTTCCTGTAAATCTGTAAATTTGATAACCTGGAGTTAGGTCCATCTGGTTCTCACACAACGATATAAACCATATACATTAGTATTTGGAAACTTCGGTACAGTTCACATTTTTCAGTAGAAAACAAAAAATATAATTAATTACAAAATGCCTATAATTTACAATCTTAAGTATTCACTTATGCTATAATATTCCTGGTTTAATTATCTATTTTTTTAAATTTGTTTTTGATCCTTGTCTTGCTCTTTTCTGCTTTTACTGTTTTTGGTAGGTGGTTGAATATTTTAATTGCCATCTGCTCGGGTCTTTCTTGAACTACCGGTAATCTGGTGAAATATGGTTTTAGAAGTTCTATATTTCGGGTTTTATATGTGTGTGCGTGTGTTCTATTGAGCTTCTTATCGTGATATGTTTTTCTCGCATATAATGATATTTCATGTTTAATATTTTGTATTTCCTAACCAACTCCCTCCTTCCCGTCCAAATTATTAAAATTTACACCTTCTGGAACGTGAGGTTTATGTTCTGACCCCTCCAAAGTTACGGCCCAAATTACGCTGCTATTCAGAGCAGCCTTTGCAGTGGTTCTAGTTTCCAGGATTTTCACTGCATACACCTCGGATCTCTAAATTCCGGCTAAGTCCGTGGGATTGAGGTCAGTTGATCGTGGTGTCCATTCCAAGGTACCCCTTCTCCCAGCGTAGAGTCCCGGAAACTTAGCCGTTTCTCATCAGCGTCATAGCTCACCTGTAATCATAAAAAAAGCGTCATTAGTTTCAGACTTTATGGCTACCCTGTATTATTGAATCGAGTGTTTTAAGTAAAATCACCTGCAAAATATAAATTGAGATCTTCGGATTTCTTCATGCTCGGCCGAAGTTCAGCTCGTGATAAACTGAAGAGAAACTAGTAATGCTCTTAGAGACCACGTATGCGGTCAAATATGTCCGTTAGCATGTAATACACTCATCACAAAAAGTTTGGAATACTGTTATATTGGGCAATAGGTGATAGCACGGTGGCATATGTCGGCGAAAACACAAGAACGTCCAGCAGATACCATGTGTTGTTGCATTCCAAGGCTGTGCCTATCACCTACTGCCTAATATAAAAATATTCCAAACATTTTGTGAGAAGTGTATTGGTAATGTGTTCTGTGTACAGATTGATTGTATTGATCTATAAAGCATAATAAAAGATGTATGTAATATGTTTTTGGAAAATATGCGGAAAATGAATACAGTCAAGAAATATATTGAAAAATGGCAATAAGGTGAAATTGACACAAACAACGTTTTGATAAATAAATGTCACAACGTTATAGAGTAGATAGAAATAGGTCAGGAGTAGTGAGATATGGAACGAGATAGAATAAGTAAATGAAGATATAAATTCAAAAATCAGAGATTATAACGTCAACCTGTCGTAAGACAGAATAATTAAGATCTGTAATAGATGCTAGATACACCTAAAACTAGAAAAGGGGGAGGTTTTTAGTACCCGAATGATCTGTATGAAGACAGAATTTATCTACACATTATCTTTCTTTGCATATCACTGTCCACACATCAATTGCCTTATCATTTTTTTTCGAATTATCCGCTGAATAAGAGTGTAATTCACCCTCTGAATTAATTTGTAAAGGAATTAATAGGATACCTGTTAATTTATTCCACTGTGCACTATAATTATTCGGTTCAGCATCCGAAGAAGTGTAGCATGATACATATTATAATTAAACATTTGCGTTCTAAAAACTTCCACTCGATTCAGTAAAGTATTTCATATTTCAAATGCAAATTAACTACTTTCATTGTTGCCATGCATTCGCTTTCCGTTACTTATTAATTATAGAAGTATTCCTACACAGGGTGTCCCATTTAAAATTCCCTTATTCCATTTTATCTCTGATGGCTAACTATTGCACCTTGTTTTTGTTTTTTTAAGTACTTGGACGTGCGTTCCTTTGGTACATGTGTGTTTATACCATTATGAGATAGGAGAAACGAATGTAAACAGGAATGTCATTTTTCCCTGAACACCCTGTCTGTATTTATGCATGTGCAATTGTGCAATGTAAGAATAAGATAATCAATTTACGGATCTTAATTGCTTTCTTCTTTTTCTTTTAGGTAAGTTCTTCACGGAAATCTTGTCTGAATCAGAGTACACCATTGGTGAAGCAGGTACTGTAAGAATTCAGCCATACATGAAGCTATGTAAGTTTTTATCCTTTTTTTACGGGCCTTCCTTATGTCGTAGTAGTAACGTTGTCGACTTGTAACCAAGGGGCCTCAGGTTGAGGCACATAGTGATTCGGATCCCGCTTTAAACTGTAGGCACAGTCTCGAGTACCCTATCTGTGCATAAAGTGGACTCAAAACAGATGCAACAGCGACTTTCTGCCTCAGTGGCGGAGTGGATAACACTATGAAGTCATAGGTCCAGGTTCAAACCCTGCTCAAGGCATGGAGTGTTTTTTTCAGTAAGTCCATAAAAACGTCAAGTTAGTCCTTACAGCTGTGGTTCTCAACCGTCGCGAGACCGCAGCTCTGTATTTTATTTATTTACTAGCTGATTACCCAGGGTTGCCCGGGTATTTATTTATCCCAATCTTGTCTTAGACCGAAAAATAATGAATTCTAACTATAGTGTAACTAATTTTAAATGTGATCGTGAATGTCACCAATTAGCTTAGCGCCTCCGAAAACTATGGATTCGACACTAATCTAGGTCATCCCGGCCGATAGGTGATGAACTTGAAGTTGAACCGCATTGGGAGTTTCATTATTCATGTTAGCGACAGTGAAAACTATTTATTCCACACTAATGTCGATCGTTTTCGCAACAGAAACTCATATCAGCCTGAATGTTAGACAACCCGAGAAACACTATCGTTGTGCGGGATTGCATAGAGTCACGGATGTCTGTTTGTGCGGAATTTAATATCGGTAGTTTTCGATTCTTTTACATGTCACCCCCTTCCCACCTCACCCCTAGGGGCGCCAGGGGTGTCTTACCCCAAAATATTATTTCCAGATTGCAAGTGATACGTGTACCAAATTTGGTTGAAATTGCTCCAGGCGTTCGAGAGTTATGCCGGAACACACATACATACACACCCACACACATACATCCATTTTTATGCATATAAATTTTAAAATAAATGTCGATGCACCTTTCCCAACAATTTTACTAGCAAATTCCTTTCTAACTTGTTTAACTTCGTACATTAATTAATATTTACCCTTAAAATGAAATATTAACAAATAAATTACGACATAATAATAAAGAGTAATATTTCGATTATGTCTAGACTTGTTGACAAATATAAAGTTTATATAGTGAACTTCTCACGGTATAATTGATGCCAGGATCCTGTACCGGGTCACGGCTGGCGGTTGAAAACACTGCCTTATGCTGTACAATGTACCGTAGCGAACATGATCCAATATGCATCTGTATGTTGAGTGAAGTAAATGCAGTAATGAAGATGATGATCATTTAGGTGTATTAGAGTTTCATAAGACTGTTCTAGATTCTAGAACTAGGTTTGTGAAGACCCCATCGCGAGAGATGTGGGAGGAGGGGACATTCTTTGCAACTGGGTCGTCCCCCGTGAGATTCCACTTATCGATTCCCCTCGAGGAGAGTAAATAGGTTATTTTCCGTTTTACCCTCTTTTCCGCCATACTTGACCTGGTCAGGCGTGGTCACGGAATGACACTCTTATCGGGCGCAGCCACGGGGGGAGGCGATTAGCTCCACACTTTTTCGCCCACTACCCTACAAAGCTTATAGGGGACGCGGAAAGATACACATTCACAAAGCACGGCATACGTCACGAGAAAGCCGTTTTACGTATATATTTTCTTAACTTTTATATGGAGCGGCAATTCCTGTATATACGAGGGATGCAGCAATAATATTTATTTTAAAATAAATTACCGTACGTGAATTGTATACATGGTTCGATTTAATTTTTTGTTTGATTTGATATATTTTACTTCGCTTTTCTGTCACTTTTGCTAATCGCGAAGATGAGAATGAGTGATGGCAAGGGCGCCCGCAGAGTTGGGTCAGGGAGGGTACTCCCCCCCCTCCGAGTTATCTGGAAAGTCTGCATATAATTTAAATGGTGAAAGTGTAGCATGCAAGAGGGCTGCCTTGAAAGACAGCACATTTTAAATGCACATGCAAATTACGATAGTGCTGGGATTATTTGAGAATTCTTTTAACTGGAGGAATCCATCATTCCACGTTTCCCTCACTTTATTTAAGCACTGCTGCCCCTGAAAAGTCCTGCGAGTGGCCTTGAGTGATGATGAAATTGATGAAGGGTTGCTCACAATGAACACCCGGTTTCGAACCCGAGATCCCCGAGTTGGACTTAATAAAAGCACTCTTATACATATGTAGGTCTCCCGATGGCGTAGTGGTAACGTCGTCGGCTTGTAATCAAGGGGCGAAATGATGGGTAACTAAATGATTGATTGATTGAATTGTTGTTTTAAGAGAGGCTAATCGGGACTGGACCTACAGTTTAAAGTGGGATCCGAACCACTATGTGCCTCCACCGGGTATCGAATCCGGCACCCCTTGATTACAAGGTGACGAACCTACCACTGCGCCATCGGGGAGGCGGGGGGGGGGGGTGTTATCTAAATGATCTATATGATGAGTAAAATGAAGCATGGTGCCCTTTCTTCAAAATACTCATGAAGAGCAATGCAGTTTTGCCAGCGTTGAGGCGAGCGTAGTATTGACGTAAAAAAAGTTTAAAAGGTAGGTATAAAAATGGTGCACAAGCATTCTCAAAATACAGTGTTTCCCACGTTAATCGGCCGACTGAAAAAATATGAAAAAGCAAGTGTGTGAAGTAAAGAAATTAATACCAAGCGTTGGCTCATTTTTACACAAAGGATTGCAACCTCTCTCCCTTAGGAATGAAACCGACTTCTCATCTTAGAGTACTGAAAGGTTCCCTCATTCCATCTCTGGTGGAGGCACAGTGCACGGTGATCCAGTACGGATTATACTAGTCGAGCACAAAATGCACTTAAAACAAACTTTTTTTTACCCTGCTCGACTTGGCTTCAGAATTTGTTTAATACTTTATGAACACCGTGTAGTCGTTTTTATCGTGTTCTCCTGTTTCCTCTTAAACAAGGCCGTTCGTGACATCCCCGACTTTCTCAGCCATCAACGTCATCCTTTTTTTCTTTTCGTATCAGAAATACGCTTTTCTCGTTTAGAACCAGAAGTTTCGTTTTCCTTTACTCGACGGGAGGAGGGGGGAGAAGAGACACAGGGGGAGCAAAGAGGGGAGGTGAAGATGCGACCTGCCGACGGCCATATTGTGGAGGACAGAAATCCTCTCCTCCTGCTGGTACCTGGAGACGGAGGGATTTTTCGACCTACATACCCACCTTGAAGTAGCCAAGCGTTGAGTGCTTTTTGCACACGCACTTTCCCCTCCCCCCGCTTCTGCACTGTTTACCCGGCCGGTAAAAGTAATTTTTGTCATTAAATGTATTCTCCCAACTCTTCTCCTCCCCTCTTTCTTTTTACTTTCATCGCTCGCAGCTTTCGATTTCCTTACAATAACTAGAGCATGGATATAACTTAATCGTTTTCGCTTCGAGGTAAGAATGTTCGCGGTCGGTTTGCATGGAGATTTCCTTTTATCTGCCTTTCTTTTTAATTACCCCTCCCCTCCTCCGGTGAACACATCGGCGCGTTTATTACTGGGAAAGATGGCCTTCTTATGTCTGCGCTGTTAAACGCTTCCTAAACTCTATGCGCTCTTTTTCTTCACCCTCGTGATTTCTGTCACTTTTCATTTTCCTCCGTAATGATGACGATGAAGAATCACTTTCGGTGGTCTAATTATATGTTCGTGTGTGCGTCTGTATATTGGAATTGCGAGAAAGTGGATCAACGTTTGTCGTGCGGGTGTCTCGGTATGGTAATCGACACGACACTTGTAATCTCGCTGCAGCGGTTGACACTCTCGCCGTTGGTGTGAGAGGTTCCGGTCCCAAAGTTTCGAAGTTGACCCGAAATCGTGCGGGCTCGAGAAGCAGCTGGAGCCGGTCAAGAAAGCCGAAGCTGGGAGTTGATCCGCTGACCTCTCACCCAGTGAGAATTCGTTTGGTAGGCCTTTGGCTCTCAAAGAACTTTTGCTTCGCTTTCTGCCACTTTTCGCTAATTGGGAAGACGAGGATGAGGACAACAATAACAAAGAACACCCATGTCCAGGCCGGGATTCGAATCCGGAACCTCTGATATCGTAGCGCACTATGCTAACCACTGCGCCACGAAGGCCGGCTCATTTTAAAACAGAACGTGTTAGCTGAGATCGCAGCTTAAATTTTCCTAACAGAATAATTTGTGGTTTACCTTAATCACTTCGGTGAATGTTTGAATGGAACCTTTAACGAAGTCTCCCGCTGTATTCTCTTATCTCTTACCGTCATTCGTGCACTCATCTTTTCTGTCCAGATTAACCTAACGGCCAATGCCCGAATGAGAATCGAACCGGGCACCCCTTGATTACAATAGCATATGTTGTGGATGCCCGCTCACCAGGTCACCAATAATTAACAATGAGCTGCAAACTAAACCTAACTTCTCTGGACAGGGAGCCGGCCCCCGTGGCAGAGTGGTTAGCACATCGCGTTACGACGCCAGGGGTCCCGGGTTCGAATCCTGGCCTGGGCATGGATGTTTGTGAGTGTCATTTCATCACATCATCACTCATCCCCATCTTCGCAAATTAGCCAAAAGTGGCACGAAAAGCGAAGGAAAATAAAGCAAATCAATCAATTTAGACAGGGAGAACGGGACAATTTCAAGACATGGTCGAAACTAGAATTGTGCGATACAATTCCCTTCCCGTTCATTGGCGGTGCGAGAAGGGGAGCAGGAGGGTGCCTCCTACCTCAAGCAAACAAGAACACTTACACAAACAAACGCTCGATCTTACCACCGAAGTTCCAGGTTCGAGTCTCGTCTCGACCAGGGCATGGGTGTTATTTGTGACTTTCCTTTCATCAATTTCATCTAATCATCGTTCATCCTGATTCGTTGCATTAGCCAAAAGTTGCAGAAAAGTGACGCTAAATACCAACAATAAAAATAGATTTTATTATTTTAGCTCAAATATGAATTTTTTCGTGGTATTTAGGAGTATATTAATTATGGTTGCCCCAAGAAAATATTCCCGACACTCTCTTACCTCCCCACTCACTTCTTTTTCTGGCAGCGCCGATGATTTTCTCCCGCCCATGAAAATGTTTATCGAAATGAAATATAGTTTTACTCATAAAATTTGTCAAACTTTGGCTAGAATCCATATTACATAGTCGACAGTCGCTTCAGTATCAAACTTTGTTTCCTAAGACATGGAATCAGCGGAGCAGTATCGAGGTGCACAGGACAGGAGGTTACCCAGTAAAGACCTCAATTCAAATGTCAGCCCTATTGTGCCCCGTTAATGAATTTGACAGGCCCTACAAACTGTAGTTGGTAGAATCCAACTTTAGAAAACAGGAAATTTTATTCGTCCACTCTATACCTCTAAGTACATTTATAAAACTGCTTCAGGCAGTGTTGAGAAACTTGGTTAGATGGTTTGTAGCCCGAATTATAGCGGTGACATCAGTACCCTAACTTGCTTTCTCCTCACTAAGTGTCTTCCTATACTTTAGAGCCTTACCAAATAAGTGGCGGGTTACCACTCCTCTATCGTCTAACTGTTGCCTGTTAGGTTGAATGTAGAAAGGTTACAGTTAGTTTTATATGTCTTGGAAGTGATAGTTTAATTTTAGTAAATTGCATTTACTCTTTATGTTGAAAAGTATTTCTTGTTAGATTTTGACGGCTTGAAATGATCTTGATTAATTCTCTCGTGTCTCAAGTGCCTATTTATCGCTCGTAGTGCCTTCGAAGTGACTATTTCTGCTTTACTGCCTTTCTGAATGTGTGTGTATAATTTATTTGTTCTATTATTACAGTGACAAAAACTAATGACTATGTACGCTTTTGTGTTCTTCAACTTGTACTTTCTACTTTGTGTACTAATCTTTAACTTTAGTGCATTACTACTCTCTCTCAGTGCCTATATAAACCCCTTAGTTGCTTATCTTTAAGGCTCGGCTGGACCTTAACCGCCACCGAAACTATTTTCGAAATTACCTGTCCTCCGAAAGACCGCTACGATATTCCAAATTTTGAAAAATTACATTCTAGAGCATTCACGTGAATCTTCTTGTATGGTTTCCTTTTGCTCTTGTCTTGTTATTCGCAATGCGCAATAATTTTGGGGCTAAGTAAGCCTATTGAACTATCGCGAATATCTACCGTCACATCAAGAGCAAAGTACACGAAGATTTACTTGTGTGGTCTAGAAGGAATTCTAAGCGTATGTAATTTTCTCAGAATTTCGAACATCATGACGGTCTTTCGAAAGGAGAAAAATTTCAGAAAATGTCTTCGTTTCCTAGTTTTCATTGCCCCGAAGTGTCAACGAAACCTATCTTTGATTTCCCTACATAAATGCGTAATTTCGCTGTCAAAAGCGCATGAATTCCCAAGGGCTGCGTATGGAGGTGGGCGTTTGAGGTGCAAAGGAGAGTGGTGCAGCTTCTTCAATGGATTTGACCGGAGGGTGAAACTCAATTTAGCGCCCATCCTTTGCAGATGTCGTAAGAGCCTATTCCTTCGTCTCCTCCTCGTCATTGGTTCGTAATTTTCGCTTCTTTCTTCTCCATTTTTTCGAGCATCCTTTTCTCTCGCTTCCTGCGGAGGTCGTGAGGAGCCAGGCCGTCTGGAGCATCCGAGGCGGAGGAAACGGAAGCCGCTGTGGTAAAAGTTTCGGCAAAACGGAAATGCCGAGTGTGATCAATATTCAGGCTTTATTTAATCCTTTATGGTGCATTACATGACGGCGAGGGGGGGCAGAGGCACGAATGCAAGAGAACGTGTTAGACTCGGGTCGTTCACACCGGGCTTAGAATAGCGTTTGAAGCCGGATGCTAGATACGTTCTGGTAACTGATTTCTTCCACTTTGTCTGTGACGTAATTGAAATTGATCCTATTGTACTGACGCAATGTTAGCTAAGATTTTCTTAAACCTAAAAAGCAATGAGCTGCAGGTTACCTGATTTATCTTCCATAGAAACTGCTTGAGTATAAAGTATCATTTTACTTTGATTATTTTTGTTCGTTTATTACTTTGTTTATTTTACGTTACTTTGCTTCGAATTTGGTCTAATCGCGACGATGAGGATGAAACTGATGAAGAGATACTGACAAAGAAAACAACCATGCTCCGAACCAGGACCTGAACAAGGAAACTTCGTTTGGAAAGATCCAAACCGGATATTCATCCACGAATGTATGTATTAACACATATTGGGTTAACCATAACGATGAAGATAGATTAACTGATTAAATAAATGATATGAAAACCTCTATCGTTATTTCTTGAGCCGACCTCCGTGGCGGAGTGGTTACTCAGCTTGCTACGACGCAAGGGTTCTCGGGTTCGAACCCCAACGTGGGTGATCTTTTAGAGTGCCCCTTCATCAATTTCATCATATCACTCACCCTCATTGTCTCGACTAGCCAATGCCGGCTCCCGTGTCGGAGTGGTTAGCACATCGCGCTACGACACCAGGGGTCCCGGGTTCGAATCCCGGCATGGGTGTTTGCGAGTGTCCAGTCATCAATTTCATCATATCATCACTCATCCCCATCTCGCAAATTACCCAGAAAGTGGCACAAGAGGCGAAGGAAAAGAAAGCAATCGACTAGCGAAAAGTGACAGAAAAACGGTGCTAAATACCAAAATCAAATTAGATATGAAAACAATGGCACTGCATGTCTTACTTAGGATTCGAATCTGGAATCCCTATCCCTATCTGTAAACCACACAGACACACTACAAAGGTTGGCCAATGTAATATATACCCCCCCCCCTCTCTCTCTCTCTCTCTCTCTCTCTCTCTCTCCCTCTCTCTCTCTCTCTCTCTCTCTCTCTCTCTCTCTCTTTCTCTCTCTCTCAATATAAATCTATGTCTCCTGCTAAATAACTGAGTTATAAATTTCTATTTCACACTTGCAACCTAATCAGAATGGCACTGACTATATTAAACCTTGGCGTGGTGTGTAACTAATATCCGCCTACCATATCTCATCCCCTTAATCTTTATAATTGTTTATCCTGCAGATGAGCATTTCCCGACAAAATTATAGAGGATTCATCCTTCATTACATAACATGTATACACGTGTTATGTGTACAGTGAACAATGCAAAATGTAGTATAATTATTGAACGGCGTTTAGAACGTGTGCTCGCAGCTAGAGAGTTAATTAATTAAAAAGAGATGAAAATAACGCTTTCCCAGGGCGGTTGCATAAAAGCCATCCAACCAGAGCTCGTGACGCACGTGATTTCAGCGGACCTACATTCTAGGTCCGAAGGCGGGCCGAGGGATCTTCTAAGGAATGCTAATGCCCATTATGTCTGGACCAATTTCGTAATATGACGGCGTTAGAACTCCCCAAATGTAACTTTTGAGATTTCCTCGTCGTGGTGTTACATGCGTCGTTCGGGGTGTTGAACCGTAAGCACTTTAGAAGAACGCGCAAGGATACGTAAGGAGAATTATTTAATATCATAATAATTATTACAATTTTAGTTAATGGTTTTAGGGAAGGAGAGTGCAAAAGAAAAGCAGGCATTAGAAATCATGGTTATATTAAGGGCGGTTGATATAAGTAAGTGACGTAACGCCTTTGTCGGTCCAGAAAACCAATTCCTTATCCATTGACCCAAGGAATGGGTGATATAACAATGCCTTGTAGCCTGGATGGACAGGGGGACTTTTGAGAAAACGCCTTTTCTTATGTAATCGATTAAGATCTTTAAGCAGCCATAAGCAGACTTGAGTGGTATGGTACATGTACAACTGCTTTTTCGATCTTTTCCAAATGTTTCGTTTTGCTATTGAATTTACCAGCGGATATATTGTTACCGTTCAATATTGAAAAGGTTCATAACGACGAAAACGAAAATGGAATCAAAAGTTCAATAATTGGATTTATTTTACTTCGTATTTATGCCACTTTTGGCTAATCGCGAAGATGAGGATGAGTAATGATATGATGTAATTGATGAGGGGACACTCACAAAGAACAACCATGCCCAAGCCGGGATTCGAACCTGGTACCACTAGCATGGTAGCGCGCTGTGCTAACCACTTCTCCACGGAGGCCGGCAAGCCGCCAAAGAAAAATTCACTTCCTCAGGAGTTGCACTTTTATAACTCACCGTAAATTTTATAATATTCTACCATTAAAATGTAACAGTTTGCCTGTTCATTTACAAAAACGAACACAACTGTTTTTAAATAATTTAAAATGCATAAAGGTAGTTGATGATTCTGAATTATCAATTATAATTTCATGCCCCATAAATATATTTTTAGAAACTGACTAAAATTGCATTAATTAGGGTAACTATGTAATGGTCGTTAACACTTTAAATACTGTCATCGTAATTCTTTTTACAAAATGTTATCAAAACAATCTGTTTTTAATCATAGTCACAGGTACATCATTTAAAGGTTGGTTCAGAACGGTAGGAATGCAACATGCACTAGTTGCGAAGTATACACTGCGAAAAGTTGATTGCAGAATAAACGGTCTAAGACCGTCAAGATCCACTGCCATCCAACTATACCGTTAAAAAATTTACCATGGCCGTGTTTGAAGTATTAACATAATTACAGTACATAATTAACCATATATTGCCATTCTATTGGTTTACTTTTAAAAAATATATTTATGGTGAACGCAACCGATGTGTGCAATATTCTATCTATCTTTATCCAAGATAAAATATTGAATTTTAAATTAAATGGTTGCGTATAATTTTTGTAAATTAACAGGTGGATTGTTAAATTTTAACGGTGTATCCCGCGTCCGTGTTAGTCGTTAGCATAGAAGTGTTAAACTTTCGAAAATATATACCTTGATCAAAACTGGTGGCATATGGTTTCCATCTTGATGCACCTTATTGCTGCTGGTGCTTGGTGTTTGGTTCAAACGAATCGTGTTGCAAGACAGCTTTTATTTAGGATCAGAACCAAGGTTAGGTAGTACTGAATTTGAGAATTGTATGTGATACTTTTCCCATTGCTTTGTCTTTTGCATTTTTCTAATTTACATCGCTTTTCTGCATCTTTTTGCTAATCATGACGATGAATAATGAGTAGATGAAATTGATGTGAGGACACTTGCAAGGAAATACCAAAGCCTAGGTCGAGACTCGACAACCTAATCTTTGGTGGTGAGATCCTGAGTCGAACGCTCAGCGCTTTGAGACTCACTGGGAAGTATAGAAGTCAAATATATTTTATTTTGTCGGGTTTTGATGTGATCTACGGTGTGATGCTTGTCCCCTCATCTCATCGTTGTGCTTAACCTACAGAGGCATAAGAGGAAAGGCAATGCTGCCCTTAATCTGAGTTTTAAGTCCACTTTTCGCCGACCTCCGTGATGGAGTGGTTAGCACAGTTCTCTGCGAGTGTCCCTTCATCAATTTCATCATCATCACTCGTCCTCGTCGTCCCGATTAGCCAATAGTGGCAGAAAAGCGACGCTAAAATCAAATCAAATATGTCCACTTGTATGCACAGATAGGCTAATCGGGACTTGACCTACTGTTTAAAGTGCAATCGGAACCACAATGTGCCTCCACCGGATATCGAACCCGGGACCCCTCGATTACAATGCCATTACACCATCAGGAAGGCTCAATACAACTCTGAAAGAACGATGCACCAGGCACAATGTAGAAATTGTTTGGAGAAGAATTAGGCCAAGTACTGCATCCAGAGATTCTCATTAGATCATTGCCATTCATCCGCATGCCTTATACAGTGCGTCCATTTCGATCTGCAGCCGAGAGATCGGGAGAAACGTGGCGGGCGGCGCTGACGGAGATGCCGACATTTGAGGCCTGTAATGTCCGCTTATTTTTGTGGACATCTTGCAAAACGAGCACTAACCTGTGTTATAACACGCAAAAGTTCTTCTGTAATTCTTCCAAGTTCCACCCTTATATACACAAATAAATACGCTTTAGAAATTATATTAAGAGCCAAAGATAATACTCTGTAAAACAATTTAATCATAGTTTTGACCAGTAACGTCCTGCTTAAGTTTATATCCTTGAAAGAGTTTTGTGTCGATGGGGATCGTTTGGAGGTTTCGAATGTGCAACACTGTATCAAGATTACGCTGCAGACGAACCGTTAAAAGCTAATGGTGTTCGTGAGCTTCCTTGCAATCCGAAATCTCCTAGCTCAAGTTTTTTGTTCCTTCGCGACTTCAGAGCTGTGAATATAGTGGCAGGCAGATGTAAACCAAGAGCGTGTTAATTTCGTACTGTGCGTAAGAGTGTTATTCTTGGTTACTTGCCGTTACTTGTTTGTGTTATTGCAGTGTGTATGTGTGTTGTGTCAGTCAGACGATTGGAATGCCAGCCGCAAGGTTCACGTTACAACAAAGAATTTTTATGTATGTCACTTACGTGAAAACAGACTCGTGTCGAGACGTGTGTAGGCAATTTGTACAGAAATTCCCAGGCGTTTCACCTCCACATAGAGATACGGTTAGACGCCTTGTCCTTAAATTACGAGAAACTGGATCGTTAAATTTTAAAACACCTAAGCAAAAACGACGGATTCTAACCGAAGCAAAACTCGATGAAATTGGTGCAGCGTTAGAACGTTCTCCAAACAAACCTCTACGCCGTGTTTCACAGGAGATGGGCGTGTCAAAATCATCAGCACACACAGCCACTAAGCTACTAAAATTAAAACCGTACAGAGTTTCTATAGTGCAAGAATTACGGCCCCCTGACAACGTAAGTAGAGTAAATTTCTGTAATTGGGTTTTGCAGAATATTGTAGATGGTATTGTTGATCCACAGTTAATATTTTTTTCGGATGAGGCATGGTTTCACTTGCGTGGTCATGTTTGTTCACAGAACAATAGATACTGGAGCACTGAAAATCCCCGAATAATACACGAAGTTCCGTTACACGATGCAAAAATTGGTGTGTGGTGTGCTGTAAGTGCCAAAAGAATAATAGGGCCTATATTTTTTGAAGACAATAAATTCAGAGAGGTACCGCACACAAATACTCGCGCCGTTTTTTCAGTTGTTATCAGATAATGAGAGACAATATGGGTATTTTCAACAAGATTCGGCTACAGCCCATACCGCCGCTGATTCTTTGGACGCTATAAGGGAGGTGTTTGATGACAGAATAATTTCAAGAGGTTTATGGCCTTCACGTTCGCCAGATCTTACCGTATGTGACTATTATTTGTGGGGAACCTTGAAAAATAGAGTCTACCGAAATAACCCTCATAGCATCGACGAACTAAAAGACAATATAAGGGCAGAACTAGGAAGAATTACGGAAGAAGAACTTTTGCGTGTGAATCAAAATTTCATCAAACGATGCCAGGAATGTGTGAATGTAGGTGGACATCACTTTGAACAACTCTTATAACACAGGTTAGTGCTAGTTTTGCAATATTTATATAAATGTCTGCATATGTCCATAAAAATATGCGGGCATTACAGGCCGCAAATGTCGGCACCTCCGTCAGCGCCGCCCGCCACGTTTCTCCCGATCTCTCGGCTGCAGATCGAAATGGACGCACTGTATTTGCAGAAGGAAGATCGGTGATGTAGTGGTTCGTGCGTGTTTTCCCGCCCCTTTTCTCTGAGGAAAAGAACAGGGAGAACTTATATTGACGTAAATAGGCCAGCGACCCACTTCGGCGCTGCAATCAACAAACACACTGTGCCCCCTCCCCTCGTGCGCAATCATACTTGAGGCGGCCGACCACTTGACTGAATGCTCGAAGTATAGATTACGCGATGTGACATTGCGTGCCAGGAGATAGCCATCTTCCTCGGTTATCAAACGCTTACCGAGCAAAGGTGGGTTGACGGTGGAGGCTGGGGCGATGTGTGTAATGCAGGTATCTGGGACACATGCGACCGAGATATGGTGTTCGTGAAGGGGGAAAGCGGAATGAAGAAAACGCTCTGATTTTTTTTTTTTTTTAAATGATGCTGCAGTACTGAAGTGTGAATCGTGTGCGTTACTGTTATCAATAGCTCCGGTCATATTAAGAAAATTGCAGATGGTGTTTGCTCCAGAAAGAAATAAGAAATGTTTGGGTTGTCATTTATTTATTTCGTTCTGTTATCCATGGCGAAGTTAAGGCTGTTGTGGGTCTTCTCTATCACTTAATCATGGTTATATATACAGTGGTTAGCACAGCCCGCTACGATGCAAGGGGTCCCGGATTCGAATCTAGGTGTGGACATGGCGTTAGTGTGAGTGTCTCTTCAACAATTTCATCATGTCATCAATCATTCTTATAGTCGCGGTTAGCCAAAAGTGGAAGAAAAGCAACTGTAAATAACAAAAATCAAAGAAAAAAGGAAAAAATAGTATTCTGGTAGTTTGTTTTATATCTACTTTATGCTCAGGTAGGCAAATCGATATTGTACCAACAGTTTACAGCGGACTTCCAACCCCCTGAAAATTTACTTCTGTCGGGAATCGAACATAGGGTGCGTTGACCACAGTCTTAAAATTTCGGTTGCCATCTTGAGGTGGAAAGTGGAAAAAAGATCAAACACATGAGAGGAGCACGTTCATTCACCACTCTCTGGAACGTAGACACTTACAAGAAGAAATTAACCCTGGAAATTTGGTAGCGAGATCGAAGTTGACGACTAACGTGCTCTTTTGGCCCAGTACGAAATCAGAACAAAGATTTTTACAGGAGAAATTTTGCTTACAAACCGTTTCTGTGATATCGTAACTTATTATGATGTGGTAAAAAATTCAAAATTCTTCTAATCATATATCTATTCGCATGGTCTGTACTAACCGAGTGTGTAGCAAGCTTTCTTCCAGATTTGAGTGAAGAAGGGATTCCGAACGATATTACTTTTGCGAACGTCATACATGACATCCAAGAAGGCTGTATCCCTTTCCTTATGTTCCCAACAGACATGAAAACGTATCAACGAGCTTTTACCCCCAAATACAGGTGATCTCTACGTAAAATAAATTCCCTCACACCAAAATTTAAGTGAAAAAAATTGGGACCAACTTAAGATTGGAAAAGTTCCCCATGCACGTTACACGGTTGTACGACCTCACATATTCACCACGATATTGGGACATTTTTGGAGGTGATACGATCTGCACCACGCTCCCGCCGTCTTTACCGCTCAGGGTTGCTCCCAGGTGGTACCATTTGTATATTAATATTATGGGTGACCCACAGAGTTGCTTTATGCAGGCTCATACATCACCCACCCCGGGAATCGAATTCTGGCCTCGTAAGTGGCAGTCAGACGCCCTACCGATTGGATCGTCGCGGTACCAATTTATAAGCTATATTAAATATTTTTTATAATGGAAAATCACGTCAAGTATATTAGGTTATATATTCAGAACCTTCCTGTTTCTGGGTACACCAGTGCTGTAGGTTTTGGTTCCTGCGATTAAGCGGAAACACGGATTCTTTTAGCCTTATGTAACATGGACAATAGTCGTAACCAGTGGCGTTCCCAAAGGAGATTGGTGGGGATCATAACCCCGCTTTGGCCCAGTATTCTTAAGAAAAAAGTCAAATTAAGGAAAAGATGGCAAAATGAGAACTGACTACTAAAAAAAATACTAAATCTCCCCGACCCTTTCGAAAATCCTGGGCACGCCACTGGTCGTAACGAACGTTCCTGATTTTTTCCTCTGTCGATCGCGCATCTGGAAGACACGAGGAAATGCGCCCGAGTGACGTCACATCCAGTAGAATCCAACAGGTTATTACATGCCGAAGCAAGAGAAGAAAAGATGACTTTCTCCCGCCGCGACCTTGGGTTTTGCCGGATGCTGGGGAGGAGAGGAAGAACCGCACAAGCGACGTGCACTTGCACCGTTCCCAAAGCGAGCCGGGGAGATCGTTTCCTCCCCGAAGACGACCGAAGATTGCCGAAGCGTCCGATCGTGCCCGTTTCGGCCTCTCCGCATCTCCGAACTGGAGAGCGGGATGGGGGAATCACTTTTACTCTCGTCGAAAGCTACCAGCATCGCTACGGTCATCAATAGCGTTCGGAGAGAAGTAGGTCAAATTGTGAAACGAGTCCCTACCCCCCCCCCCCCTCTCCAACCGTCGCTGCTATATACGTAACTACCTCTGAACGGTTTAAAATGTTTCGTTGGAACAAAGGAGGAGAACTTTTGTTTTGCTACTGTCATTGTTTGTGTAAACTTTTAGTTTTGAGGCACTAAACAGAATAGCTGTAAACACGTTGGAGCTGAGTTTTCGAACCACAAAATCTCATTTCCTAACCTAATAAAATTTCGGCAAATCTGATTATATTAACATCTGGCAGTATGTTCCCGAGATATTTCTTGAGCACTGCACTCGATGTTGTCTATATATGTGATAGACAGGCACGTATCGAGAAATATATTTCGGGTGGGGGGGTCCGAACCAAGCGTCTCAGGAATAATAATAATAATGTTTAACTTAAAATAATTGTATTAAATCAAACTAATACTAATTACAATACATAAATTAATATTATATTATTATTATTACACGATTAGGTAAAAAGACTGTATAAGAATAGAGACATTACAGCGCATATTCATTACGTAGCTTACCTGTAGTTAAGATCGGAATACTTTACATAAAAACAAGTGCCCAGGCAATGAAATTAATGTCAAATAGGTGAATAAATATTTATCAAATAACAAAAATGATGTTACATGTAAGTTTCTGATTAATATTGTCTGCATATTATTTTGAGTAGTAGTGTGCATAAATCTTATTTGCAATGTTATTCAAAGCCGTATGATCCAAATATAATCCTTGCTTTCTAAAAAGTTCAGAGGAAATTAATAACCATCGATTATGCAACAAATGCTAATATTTTCATTACTTAATTTTAGTACTTGGTAAGTCTTCCAGGGGGACCCCCTAAATACGTTCCTTCCTGTTCTTCAAAGCCGTATGATCCCAATATCATCCTTGTCTTCCAATACGTTCAGAGGAAATTACCTAGGTATACAACAAATACTAAACGAGTATATTTTTATTATTTAATTTTAGTACTTGATAAGTCTTTCGAGGGATCCGATTCCCCTGCCCCCCTAAATACGTCCTTGGTGATAGAATTGAGTCCCACTACGTTACGAATGCCTTAAGATATGTTTTAAACATTAACATTTTCTGGATTTCGAATTCAGCGTGATTTTTCTTACCTAGAAACATTTTTAGAAATATTGCTGAAGTTCGGCGAAATATTGAAAACCGACTATTTTGTGGAAGCTCTCTTATAAGTTCGTGATCGTGTTCCTTTCAAATTATTAAAGCCGACTTCTGTGGCGAAGTGGTTATGACAGCGTGCTACGACGTCAGAGGTCCCGGGTTCGAATCCCAGCCTGCGCATGAGTGGTAATTTCGCGATTAGACAAAAAGTGTCAGAAAGGTGAAGTAGAAGAAACCAAACTAATCGTTACGGTTTGCGATGATATCCGTTGTTGACTCGTAAAGGCAGTCAAATAATTATACGTCTCGTATCCAGAAATCCATCGTATCTTTTCTGTAATTGCATCTCTAACTACTACCAGTTAGAGTTTCTATCATGTGACAGGTTACGTGATTTTGATTGAAGTTTGCACGGACTGACAGACGGACCAAAAGGGAAAGAATATGTTGGAATAAACTGTGATTGTTAACAAGACCATCTTTTCATCTTTGCTAATTTGTGCATAAAATTAGCATTATGTGAAAATACAGACAACGTATTAAAAGTGGTAAAAGTTTAATCTGTTGTGAGAATTTTAGAAAACAGTAATTAAAAGTACACAACGCAAATTTCACAAAGAAGTGATATCTAAAGGGTGAACAGTTACAGCTCGTCGAGCAACCTGGAAATCCATGAAAGTTAATTGGGTTGTCTATTCTTCAGGATATTCTCAATTTTGAGATTGTTGGTTGTCACAAAGAGGACTTCATGCGCACATAGGCTAAGTTATCGCAGATAAATATAATAGCCTGCTCGATAATGTTACGATGTCAAAGAAACGTTGTAATTATTACAGCGATATTTTTCAAAAACAAAAGAAATCTCTCTCGTAAGAAGGATTAACCCATTTCACCCTTTTGTGAGAATAAGAAAAGGCTACACAGCAGAATGGGTGTTAGGTACGTCACCTACCAATTTTCAGGTCACACATTTGTCAATATTTGTAGAGAATTAACAGAATCCTGAAGAAATAATTATGCATAATTCTGATAAATTGTATCAGTTAATCGATACTTTCTCTAGGTAGGTCTTTAATTGACTGTTCACATGCGTGAACTAGACACATGCGTTTATTGTGGGAAGATAATTCGTAGTTCGTAATTATTGTAGAATCTTATCCACGTGTAAATAGTCATCCGCCTCCTCGATTGCATAATGGTAACGCAGTCGAATTGTAACCAAGGGGTCCCGGGTTCGATACCCGGTGGAGGAATATGGTTCAGGTCCAGTTCCAAGTAGCCTTTCTGTGCATAAATTGGACTTAAGGGACAAATCAATCATAGAGTCAAGAAATGTAATACAAGTTCGTTGTGCGCTCTCCTGTCCTCTTGTCTTGTTCCTGAGAAAGAACTATGTGTAGAGAAGGAGAATTATAAAGCGACCGGGCGTTGTTAATTGACAAGGTTGAAAGTAATGGAAGAGCCAATCCATTTGTCCCCTCCATTTCTTAACTGTAAAGTTCGGTTGACTTACTTACTTTCTTTCCCAGTTGTGACAGAAACAGAAGTAGTACATCAGTAATTTCCTGCAGCCAAACTATCAACCTTGTTAGAAAAATTGAAGGAAATATGCTGCCATAAATAATGAATAACCCGTGGCGGCAGGGGCAGGGCTTACCTTCCGATTGCAGGCCTCACTCCGACCTGTCAAGGAGGGAGATCATCCACACGAGGTGATGTGTGGTCAGCACGACGAACCCCCAGGCGTTGTTGTAGGTTTCCATGACCGGGTTACGATGCGCATTCGTAGCTCCCCAATTTCCTCACGATGGTGGGTAGCCACCGGTTCCATACACTGGACGAAATCTCGGGAGAAAGTTGTTATGCTTCTCCCAGGAGAGTCGAACCTGCGCGCGTCCCGTAGACGGAGCCCAAAGCCTGACGCCGACCGTACGGCCATGGAGGGGGGGGGGTAACATGCTCTCATGGGTGTTACCAAATTTGTGAACTGCCTTTCTAAGTGGAACACTTCAAATAAGAAATAAAATCTCTTGTCCCTGACTGAACCTTATACATTAAAATGTATATTGTGTCACATGAAGAACGACGTAAACCCTCAACGTTCTTACTTTTGAAATTATTCCTAAATTCAATATTAGAAAACAAAAAACTCCTGTGTCAACGGGTGTTACACTTGTTTTGTTACAAAAGCGAAACAATAAACTCATTGATCCATACAATTTTATATATTTTAAAAGTGTGAAAGTAAAAAAAGAAACTGGTTAATTAAGAAATGAATTCTCCAGTATTCCCACTTTTCATGGATTTGCTCAGAAAATATATTGTAAACCAATATAAATAACAAATAAATATCGAAGATAGATTCTTGGTGCGTAAAAGTTATTGTACCGCTTGGTGCTGAAGATATAGACCTATGAATGAGTGAAAGCCTGCAGATTGGTGTGAGAGAAGACACTGCTTGTCTTTCGTCCAGGTACTCTTGGGGAAAGTTCTGTAGTTGGGAGATGGGAAAATGGAAAAGCTGTTTCCGACAAGCACAAGAAAAAGTTATAAATCCCTGGTATGAAATTCCTTTGTGGGTTACTGCTTGTTAATTGGTTGTCGAGTTTCATTTAATACTCGAGACTTAGTTGTGGAAAATGTTCACTAACATGTACGCCGATTTCATAAGGTCAGAATCCATCAATTTTAATGTGAACATGGTTGACAGTTCAAATCTTTGTTGGCATTGTATTTTGATTATTTGCGTATCTTCTCTACCTCTTTGGGTTTATCGTGGCTATGAGGATGAATGCTGATTCATTTCGTTATTTTACTTCGTTTTTTCTGCCACTTTTGGTCAATCGCTAAGAGAGATTGAGTGATCATAAAGGTAAGGTAAAGCTCCCAGTGCATATAGCACCTTGCCATTGTCACATTTAGGGAATGTGGGCGTAAGGCCCCACACATTCTCGATCTCGACCATTTTGGAGGTGATGTGATCAGCAACACGCTCCGGCCGCCTTTACCCCCTCCCCTACTTTTGCCCCCAAGTATCCATCGATTTGATGCTGGGTGAGCTCCAGAGCCGCTTTATGCGGGGACAAGGCCGGGAAAATTCCGACCTTAGATCACCCACCCCAGGAATCGAAACCGGGTCTACCACGTTGCAATCAGACGCCCTACCAACTAGACCACCGCTGTTCTAGAGGTTTATTGATGGTATGATTAAATTGATGAAGAGGTACTCACAAAGAACACCATACCCAGAATTCGAATCCGGGACCGCTGCGCTAACCACTCCTCCACGGAGGTCGGCAGCAGACCGATGAAGAACATCCCACCGTTCCTGTGCAGTTTGATGCGAAACCACGAGACAGGTGAAGAATCGGGAAAGCTTTGAAGGGCCATTGCTTGCTCGGGGAATGTTCGAGCCATAACGCCTTCGTTAGTGCGTAAAGTTCTTGTCGCTGACCCCGGGAGCGGAGGTCACGTGCTGTTTCCACCCGAAAGGCACGTCCATTCCACCAAGTGCCACATGTGAGAGGTCACGAGGGGAGCTCATTTTCTGGTCTCAACGCCGTCTGCTGCCCCAAGTGTCTCCTTTGAGATCAACTCGCCGCCAAAATAGCAACATACATTTCCTCCGCGAGGGCCTAATGTGGAAGCTGGGACCGTGCCTTCCTCGGAGCACACGTGTTAGTCCTTTACGGAGCCGATCTTTTAGCCCGAGTGACGATTCTAAATACTTTCCTCCTCATGCTTTGCCACCGTACCTAAACCGCGTTTTGCTTATAAGCTGTTGTTCCCGTCGGCTTGCAAGCCATGGCCCTCGATGGGCCGTCACACAACAGATAAACTTATTATCTGCGGTACTTCATATGTATAACTGAATAAGAATCGGTGTGTCAGTGTATTTTATCCCACCATCTATTTCACTAGTTCCTCGTCCAACTAATTCATCCAAGCCAACCTCCGTGGCGGAGTGGTCAACACAGTGCGTTATCCGCCAGGAGTTCTAGGTTTGAATTCTGGCAATGGTGTAAATTGAAGGGCCTGTGACCTGAACTTCTGTAACAGTAGCAAGTTGGCAGTGGGGCAGTCGCCCGAGGTGTCTGGAAACACTGGGCAAGGGAACGGTAGGGGAGCTAATTGGGGAGAACTGGCAAAAGTCTACAGCTGCTTCTCTTTTCCACTTAGCGGCCAATATAATTTACGACAATATTTCAGATCTTAGAATATAGCCGTACTACTTCGATAGGAGTAAGTTTTAGAGACGGTTGTGTCTTGATGCACAGCCTGCTGGCCCTCCACCGATGGCGTGGTGGCAACGTGGTTGCTTTATAATCAATGGGGTCCCGAGTTCGATATCCGGTGAAGGCACATAATGGCGTGGATCCCACTGTAGGGCCAATCCCAATTAGCTTATCTGTGCAAAAAGTGGACTTGTAAATGAAAAACCGTTCCCCTGGCATGCTTGCAACCTAGATGTACAAGGCAGTTAATTGGGTTGCCTAGTGTTCAGGGTGATAGTTATAAAAACAATATCCTGAAAGCTTGGCAACGCGCCTTACTATTTTGTATCGGTATGTTCCAAAATGTGCAATGTATGTGCAATTTTGAGATTCTCTTGGGTGTGTACATACCCAGAGGTATAGAAAACTAAAATAATTCAGGCGCCAACCCTCTCTTCTTAGACGCCAACTTATTATTTTCAAGTACAGGGTAATCCAACTAAGATAAGCCACGAATTGTGATCGTAAAACATTTAATCCATTAATATATATCAGACTGGATTAAAAGTGATTAATTCTTGAACGAGAGTGGTCTTCCTAAAGAAGGCTCTGCTGGTAACAGCATGAATAGCTATATGCAATGCATTCTAATATGTGGCTGACTCTACCATATCGTTGCAGATTTTTAATTCGGCGAGCAACAGTGCAAGAATGTTTAATGTCATGTTTATTATTCTGATTTAATGATACAGGAAAGACACAAACATTAAAAGCACATAATGTGCTCGTTGTTAAAAAAACTAAAATTTCCATAATCGGATTCGAAATAAAAAATAAAAAAGTAGAACTGGATTTATAAATTCCGTTGCCAGGTGAAAATTTTGAGGCGCCATGGCCACTGGGCGGCCTGTATTTTTATACCCCTGTACATACCGGATGTAACTAAAACTTCATTGACAGAATCGTGAGGATGACACATAGTGCTTAAATTAGATTTTATTTTGTGCATAATGCAATGTTCAACAGCTGATTACGCTAAAAAGATGTCTACGAACCCACTAAGAGGTGTGGAGGGAGGGGTGGGGGAATTGCGAGAATGTATCAAGTAGTGTGCGACATGGCATGTCTGTGTTGCAAGCGAATCAATTTGTGCAGAAATGTCGCGTTGTAGCATTCGAGTTTTGTCCTGCATTCGACGAAATGAGCGCTTGTTACTGGTGGCTGCAAATGACATTAATTCAACACCCAAATATTGGATGCCGCATTGAGACTCGTTTACAAGCACCGTTGTCGTCGTGAAAGTGGAATCCAATGTATAACTCAAATTCACTTACTTCGTCATATGCACTGTTTACGCACCCACTGGCTCCAGCATTGCCTGGTATGTAACTGGCAGTCGCGAGGCATACTTTGCATGTGTGTCTTTCATGTTCAAGCAAGGAAACCAATGTGGTGTTCACAGTAATCAACAATTGCTGTGTATTAATAGGTATGTAATGTAAATTATTAATCCTCAGCTTTACGTGTGGGGTCGAACATACAGTTCAACGTTCATGGCCTAATGGTGAACGCTCTGGCTTTTGGTGGGAGAAGTCTGGTTCTGTCCCCTATTTCTTTGTTGTCCCAGTCTTGTGACGACAACTGGAGAGCTACTTGAGCCCATTTCTTACGGCGCACATGAAACAGATATATCAAAATAACATGTATGTATTGTAACAGACAATTAAATTTGAAATCTCAAATGTGAATCGATAAAATAAAATCTTCAGGCATATATCAGAAAAAGTATTATGAAATTTAAATAATAAAAATTACTGATTAAAATTATATTTAATAATATCAATTGCTCTAAAAATGCCTCTCTCTGCTTTTCCTGTGGCTGAATTCGCTCATGGCATCTGAATAGTCCAGAATTGAGCCAACATTCTCTGTGGATAATAGTGCTGGTCCTGACAATCGTTCTTGTGACAAGGTCTTTCGGACGTAGGTGCTCATTAACTTTAACCTCTACAAACTTCTCTATACCAGTTTCAAGTTCGTGCAACGTCCTTATACCTGTTTTACTTGTAATTATTAGTCTCTTACAACAATCAATACAAATTGCTTTGACTGTAACGAAAGTTCATTTGCGTATTGTACGATGTGAGGTATCTGACTGTCACGCGGGAGACCTGCGGTGGGTGATATTAGGTGGGTATTTTTCCCCAGCAATGTCCCTGCATCAAGAGGGGTTCACCCAGCTAGTGGCGTTGGTGGGGTCATAACGCTTTTCTCCTCTTTGGCCCGGTATTTCTAAGAACAACAACATCAAAGACAGAAAAACATGACAAAATGTGGGCTGACTACTAAAAAAAAGTATGCGTACCCTCCTTTTAGAAAATCCTGGGCACGCCACTGGAGGTTTACCTTTTTAATTTTAAGCTGATATTTATTTTCCAGGAAGTGCGTGTCCCTCTCTTGACTTACATATTGTTCTATAGTCAACGCACTCAGGCTTTCGGGTCGTAGAAGAGCTCAGGATTCAAATTTCTACTACTCTTCTGAATACAGAGAATTTTTTGCCGAACTCCGTGACGAAGTGGTTAGCACAGCGCACTAGGACGCCAGGGGTCCCGGGTTCGAATCCAGGCATGAGCGTGGGTCTTCTTGTTGAGTGTCCCTTCATCACTTTCATCATATCATATATCACGCATCCTCATCTTCGCGATTAGCCAAAAGTGTCAGAAAAGGGAAGTAAAATAATCCAAATCAATCAATCAATCCGGAATTTTCCATGTGGGGTGCTGTAAGTTCTTATTTAGAGCGCGTAAGAGTAAATTTAGAGCCACAGCTACTAGGCCTTCGTGAAAAATGTTAGTGGTATGTGTGGATAAATTACTGGAAAGAAGTAGGGCGTTTTCAGATTTCAAACCACAGTTGTTTCTAAATGGTAAATAGTTGGGAAATTTTCCAGTGCAGTGCAAGTGTCGGAAGATGCAGCTTCTTCCAGGAACAAAATACGTAGCTTCTGACAACACTGCGTGCCCTCCGGTTCGGAGCAAGGTTTGTGACCCGTGTTTTTGACAGACGACTGTAAACATCACCATGTGTGACCGTCTGCGATGAGTGGAGGTCCCCCCGTCTGGAGAGGTGTTGGGTTTCAGGTTGAGCTGTCTGCAACAGTCGAGGCATGTGCACGTAAAAAGAAGAAAAATATTTCAAACACAGAGCGAAGGGGAGGAGCAGTTTGCACCAGATTGGGCGGCCAACAGGCAGTGATGCTCCAAGTAGGGAATTTGCCCACGAATGGGGAATTTCGGATGCGAAAATTACAGGAAAGTTAAAAAGAGGAGAAATATCCAAAACGGAAGGATCAGGGGCATTTGACACAAACAGTGGCGTGCCCAAGAGGTGTTGGTGGGCGTCATGGCTTCTCTTTGGACCCTATTCCTAAAAAAAAGAACGTCAAAGGCAAGAAAAGATGTCAAAATGAGGGTACGTAACCCCCCTTCGAAAATCCTGGGCACGCCACTGGACATCGTGCATTAATGTATTACACAATTGCTTCTGTTATTCCTCTTTTAATGGAGCACAAGCGCCCGTTTCAATCTGAACTCAGATGATTAATTTAAGTGAATAGTGTAACAACTTTCAAATTATAAGTAGTTTGTCATAGTGAAGTCTGCAGGTAGGGGGTCTAATGTTGTTAATTTAATGTCTAATAAAAAGGAAATAAGTACATAATATATCTAATATTTATCCACCCCCTATTAAGATATCAATATTTTTTGTGACACGTCTCCATTGATGCTAAATTTGCCATTACACTCTCTAAAATCGTTCGTACACCCTCCTAGATGATCTAAATCTCCGGATAAACCCTCAGTATATGTTTTTGTACTAATTTTGTTTGGAAGAGGGAATTTTAAGTTCGGAAAGGGAATTTTTGGAACACGAAAGGGAAATTTCTCTGCTCCAGGAACGTCCCTGCCATCAGGTCTGCAACAAGCATGGATTTTTCAGCGTATGTGTAAGCCAGACCGCCAGACAGCCACACGTTGGACGTATTGCTGATAAATGGCTCGTTGCTTTGATGAATTGATGATGAGATGAGGTCGGTGGATGACAAATGACATCGAATAAAGTCCTTCCCAACATGCGAAACGGTAGAAGCTCATACAAGAGTCATTTTCTTACATGTCGTTCCTTGCGGCAAATTTGCACGAAAAAGAAATTTGCCTTCGTAACCAAGACAATTGGCTTCGTGTAGGAATTCCTCGCAGCAGAGGAACGTGTGATCGATCCCAAACAGAGGCAGTGTTGTCACTGCTTGACATCCATCCCGCACCCATTACGTATCATCATGATTCATGCAGTAAGCTAAGGTCATGCATAACGCCCAGTGCAGAAAATAAGCATCGTGTTATGTAATATGCTACACAGTTGAAAGGACTGTTCAAGCAGTGTATCGAGACACTAGGATTGGCCACAAAATCAGGATAACTAATATTCGGATTTAAATTATCCGTTTCGGATGCAACGGATAATCCGAATTTGCGAATAATGCGGATATACGGATATTTCGGATACCCGGATGACCCGGATAATCCGAATTTGCGAATAATGCGGATATCCGGATATTTCGGATACCCGGATAATTCATATATCCGGATATTTTAAAATACAGATAGAAAATTATTCGATATCCGAATAAAACTACATCCGGATTTGGCGACCCCTAGTCAAGACACTTCTTCGGGTAGAACCCAATTTTGAATGAAAAGCAGCACCATGTAATTTGTTAGAGAAGAAGTATACTGATATAGGAGCTTTCAGACCGAAGCGACAGGCTACAAGCGACACACGACATTGGAATTTCACACCAAAGCGACACGGATCCCATCAGTGTAAAGCTCAACATTCACCGCTCATTTTCGAACAGACCGAGGCGACACGTGCAGCTTGTCGTGTCTTCGGTTTGAAATGTTGCATTGAGTACTGTCGATTGGTTTTCAAGAGACACGTGTCCAATGATTTATTAACAGTCCCCTAACACACTCACATTTCCTTAACACCCACTATTTTTTTTTTTCACAATGGCCAAATTTTTGGTCATGTGGGCCCTAAATATACCCTTACACCCTCCCAGATTGATCATTCTGGATAAACCCCTGTACGTGTCGCTTCTGTTTTAAATCTCCCTTAGTGTACCTCTCAGTATGTGACTACCGTATTCATGAAATGATACTTGCATCAGAATATTATCCAGTACAGTAAAAAGTGAGTGTCTTCAACAATTTCACCTAACCACCATTCATCATCGTCTTCGCGATCAGCCAAAACTAACAGAAAAGCGATACAAAAATAAGAAAAGTACAATAGAAAATAAATTGAAATCAATAACTGTGGAACTGACTAAGAAAATTACTGGCAAGTTTATTTTATAGTGCTTTTTTACATGGCTATTTTCATAATTTTTGGTGCCTATTTGCCTGATTACTTTAGAGGTTTTTGTTCCTGTAAATTTTCACCCCGATAATTACGTCCTGGAGCGAAATTAATTGTACTCGGGAGCAAAAATCTTGTTACTGGTATCCACTCAAGGATCCCACAAGCGATCCTGAAGATGAGCTGGAAACGCCTCGAGCTGGGAAATCAAGAAAAGCGAATGGGATTTCGATATCCGTAAAACCAAAAGCAGGGCTGCAGTTGCGAGCGAAGACACCGGGATTTTCTTCCGTTTACTTTCTGCTTGTTACACCGGCGTGTGTTCCGTCGAAGGACATCGGGTCGTCGTACCTGATGTGTGTCAGTTTCGGATTTCCAGCGCTCCGGAAGAGATTTCACAGGATGTGCCGCCGCTTCCACCTCACAAAGAAGTCCCAAACGCTCTCCTTCCTCCAATGGAAATTCATGGCCATCGCTTTATTGTTTCCTTTATTCATCATCCTTCCTGGTCTAAATATTGCACACGGAACCCAAAAAATGTCCATTGATACAAGGAGCATTCCTAGTCAAAGTGCCTCTGAATCTCAGTTTTTAAAATTAAATGAACAGCTTGGGTCAACAATCTAAAATTGTCATTTGGATAGAAATTCAAGTATTATACATAATTAAGGTATTTTACATATTGTTAGATTATTTTAACATTTTTTATTTACTTTTTTTTATATTGTGCCCCACACATGACACCAAAAAACAATTAATTTCTCCTTTAACTGTTCCATTTCCCCTTCAACTCTACTAGAATATTAATATTATCTGCCCCACTCGTGACACAAAATTGTTCACTTGTAGCTTTAAATCTGGGAAAGTATTTTAAGGGTAGTTATGTTTAATCAACAGTGTTCATAAATCATTGCACAAAAACTCCAAGAAAAATGTAGCTTAGCTATCAATAGAAGAGTTACTTCAATGCAAAAAAAATGTAGTTTTGTCCCATCCGTGACAATCGAATGCCCCACAACTATGTTGACACCAGTAACGCACTGAAGTGCACAAACTGCTCCAGAGAAATGCATCGGTTCGACAGTGCAGACACGATCATTTCAAGAAAGACAAAATTACACGTTTGATTGTTTGATTTGGTTGCTTTACGTCGCTTTTCTTCCACATTTGCTTAATCGCTACGATGAGGATGAGTCATGATATGATGAAATTGATGCAGGGACACTCACAAATAACATCCATACCCAGGCCTGGATTCGAATCGGGAACCCTGGAATTACATTTTCAACTGTGCAAATTGATGCACAAACAATGTATTCCGAGAACTGTGCGTATGTATTTCAAGCGTCCCTGTCTCTTCAGTAAACATCGCTTTTCCGTATCGACAATCACTGATTGTTCTGACTTCAAATACTGGCTGGGTATTGGTCGTTTTTGTTCGTGATTTTTCCTATCATTTCCCCCTATCATTTTTATATCCTGGACTTCGCAATTAATATAAAGGTGCAGGAAATCGACGAAAACAAAAAATGCAACAATCATTTAAGTAAAACGTCACAAGATAGAATGAGACATCCACTGTTACCCCTTGGAACGCAGCGTACACCTGTAGTTTCGATCGAGATTTCATAACTTTTACAATTAAGCTTTATTGTGACTGGATAGGCCTATTTATTAAAAATCTCAAATTCTTATCTTTTACCTCCCTTCCACTCCGAACTACAGCCCTAGGTGAGCCTTCTCCCCTTTGCCTTCTCTGTGTTTTATACAAGCCCTCAATTATCACCATCCTTTTACTATTATCACTACTTTATTAAATAATCGTTTTTAGTAGTTTTCCTAAATCCCTTTCATTCATTTTTCACTCTCATCTCTCTCTCATTAAGGTCTTGACCCACAATGCCCTTGGACACGGCCATCTTTTATCTTGAAACACTGACTTCTCGGCGAACAGTAGTCTCACATGGTGGACCGGATGAATCGGCCGCAGAAATTGACGCAAAGAAGCATGGATTCGCCAGACGGCAGTGAAATTGGATTCCGAGTCTGGTTAATTACAAGAATTGTTTCCTCGAATGTCAAGGCCGGGATTGCGTCGGTTGCCTATTGTTGACACTGCGCTCCCTTATCTCTCATTTCTCGCATTACAATGAGTCGGTCGCCGCGGAACGGTAACTGGGAAGGAGTGGAAGAAATTGGAGCGGCTTCATTGTTCGGGATTTTGTTGCGAGTCTCGTGGCAAATCTCTCCGCTCAGATGTGGATTCAGAATTGGCGAAACAACAATTGAGAAAAAACATTGTAGACCTTCGTTCACATTGGATACCTACATGTTCTGACTAGTGCATAAATATCTGAGTTTCCTGTAAGATTGTAGCCAGTCTCCGTGGCGGAGTGGTTAGTACATCACGCTTCGACGCCAGGGGTTCCGGGTTCAAATGTCGGTTTGGGCATTAGTGCTCTTTGTTAATTTCATCATACACGCGATTAGCGAAAAGTTGCAGAAAATCAAAGTAAAATAGACAAAATCAATCAATCACTCTTAAACCAATTAAGTCTACCACCTGTATAACCTTCTCTATCGACAAATCACCACGCTTGTGTAATTGAAGCCTCCCTGAAGTTCAATCTATAAGATTGGTCCAAAAGCAAATGATTGATTGATTGAGTTGGTGTTTTAAGTCCACTTTGTGCACAGTAAGGCTAATCGGGACTGGACCTACAGTTTAAATTTCCGAACCACTATGTGTCTCCGCCGGGTACCGGACCCGGGACCCCTTGATTACAAGGTAACGACGGCAATGGAATGAATCAGACGGTTCAATTAGTCTCAGTGAGCGTTTCTAGTAGTGTAGCAGCACACCAACAGATGTCTCTACCTTGGTTTCTTATAATATGTCTAACAAACCTACGAAATAAAATGAAATTCTGGGTACTGAAAGATAAAATATAGTAAGGTTAAGTTAGTGTTATTTCTAGATCTATGTTTGAGAATGGTAACTGCTCTCACTTTGTAGTTCTTCATGATTAGACAATCAGAAATGCGATGTGTTTTAGCTGGAATAGTTTCGCGCCTCGACACAGTTGGAACTAATGCAAATATATATGTTACGCTTGGATATATGTAGGATAAACGAGAATTGAATAGTCTTATTCCTTCTACTGTCTTCGGTTTAGACCTAGATTTTTCGGCTCCAAATGAAGAAAGATGAAATTGTGTAGTATAGAGTTTCCTTACACCCATTCTTGTGCAGCCTCCGTCAACTGTCCACTCTTAGTGGCACAGTGATGTGTGAGACAGAAGATACGCTTAATCACCCCTGTCTGCTGTATGTCTGACAAAGGAATTAGAAATCCAGGTTTTAAGTCATCCTACAAAAGAGACAAAATACCCCGTGAGCTCTAAATTACATTACCGAGTCCCAACAACGGAGGAAAGGAGCGAATGGGATAAGCGTTCAACTTTCATCGAAGAACATATGGAAGTCCTTGACCTTCGAAACAGCTACAGCGGTTTAGAGGTTCGGGCATACCTACAGGGCACATCCACAGCAGCACATGTTTAGAAGCAGTTGTTTCGAAAGAAATTACAAAGTTGCTGGTGGTTGTTTTATCCAGTCTGTGATACTCGAGTTGGAAGAACATGTTCTCTTGAATTTAACACCGTCTTCTTAACGGCAGCCAACTTGTTTGTCACATATTTCTTTTTATAAGTAGAAATGTTAGTTGCTGGAAACAAAATCTCATTAAATGTAGTGTAATACATGGTGTACACAAAATAACTCCGCGATTCATGTTCAGTTTATTACATGATGAAAACAAAATTTCACGTAGAAGTCATTCCTCCATTTTTTAGCGTTCTGTCTTTCACGACGTTCGTCCCAGAATGTCACGTATGATGTTCGCGATGGCTTTACAATATAATTCAGAGACAGAGAGAATATGTGAATGTGTGTGCGTGTGCAAGGACTGAAACTGAGAAACATCAGAGCCGGTGTCGTCAGCCGAAACTATGACTGGCAACTACGGCAGGAAACCTGGATGGTGATAATTTAAGAATATAAATTCACATGTTTTAAGATGCAAATGAAATCCACCTTAGCTAACTTCTTACCCTTATGTACACACTATGCCCTAATCTCTTGTCAAACATTGAAAGACTGTTTGTAGTTCAATGTATCAAGTACGGGCATCAAAAACTATGGTCAAACCTTAGAAAAAAGTAAAAGTATAATGCATTCAACCTTGCCTAGATGGCTCTGAAGTCGCAGTTCGTGTCTGTTGCAACAGCTGATCTTCCACTTGTACTTTCTCTCCTTCCGCAGGTCCCTGAAGGACCCAGTGTAGCCAGATAAGCATCTTATGATTGAACGCATAATGCATCTGAGATACCTGGGCAGTCACGTTCTAATTCTGACATTGGAATATCTGCAGATCTGTTTTGTAGTATACTCTGCAGGTGTAATCACAACCAACGACGCTGCAATTCTTACTTCTTGTGGCGTAGATTTTATGGAGCAAGGTTTTCTCCAGACTTTGTTTAGTAGTGGACTACTCTTCGCGTTGTGAATACAAGCGCCGCGAACACGCGAAACCGCATGGTTCAATACATGTTACCTTCATAATAAATTACCAAGAAAACAAAATTTAATGTCTCAATTTTGATCATGATACAGATGTGACTAAATATAGACTTCATACATAGAGATTAATCTATTTGATAAAGGGTGAGGAACGTCAATGTTCTACCTAGTTATATAATCTTTTGATTTAAATGTTGATTTGCTTTGTTTTACTTCGCTTCTTGTGCCACTTTTGGCTAATTTGCGAAGATGGGAATGAGTTATGATATGATGAAATTGATGAATGGTGAATGGACACTCACAAACATCCATGCCCAGGCCAGGATTCGAACCCGGGACCCCTGGCGTCGCAGCGCGATGTGCTAACCACTCCGCCGCGGGGCCGGCATATAATATTTTGAGTTAGAGAATCTATTATTATTATTATTATTACATTAATATTATTGATTTGTGATAATCTGATCTACAAATAATGAACAAAAAAACGAAAGTTGAGTTCGCTTCATGCACAGATATGCTAATCCGGACTGGCTGTACAAATGGGATCAAAGCCACATGAATCTACCTGAAGCAATGCTTCCATTCTTATATCTTTAATACAATATTACTAATAATTACTTCTGTTGTATTTTTCATGTTGTTGGGCATTTTCATTCCATAATTATTTAGAAATCCAGATAACGTTTTATGTTGGAAACGTACGTCATATTCTAGTTTACGTCAGTACCCAAAGTATACTTTCACCAGACTAAATGCAGTTGCATTTGCATACTTCCATAAACCCTTTTGCTTACTAACTAATTTGTTATTGTTCTGTGTGTAAGTTATTTTGAGTGTAAAGTTACAGTAGACACACACTGCTAGAAGTTACCATAAGCTTTACATTTAGGGTCTACAGTGTTCTACCATCACTGGCGTTCGCAGGATTTGTTTTGGAGGGGGCTGGAATTGTGCAGGTGGATATTACATTCTATGACGGTGGCGGGGGGGGGGGCGCTGTGAAATATTTCATAATTACCATTTTTAACCTTGGTCTTAAAGGTCATTCAAATACAAAAAAAGGTCATCGGCCGCGATTTTAGGGAGAGGTTGCATTTACTCTTTAGTTTCTCCTAACTTCTTTACTGCTTTCATTTGAAAATTTTGATTTTCTCAAAATTTCGGGAGGGGCTTTAGCCCCATCAGTGTTTACCGTTAAAATTTATCTGTCTACCTGTTAAATCATAAAAATGGGATACAGCCTAATTTGTATTTAAATTTGAATATTTTATCATGCATAAACACACATAATGATTATAAATTACAGTTGCGTATTCCATCAATAGATTTTTAAAATCTGAATCAGTAAAATTACATTAGTTGAGGTAACAATATTATGGTTATCAATAATTTAATGATTGATTGATTGAGTTGGTGTTTTAAGTCCACTTTATGCACAGTGAGGCTAATCGGGACTGGACCTACAGTTTAAAGTGGATTCCGAACCACTCTGAGCCTCCACCGGGAATCGAACCCGGGACCTCTTGATTACAAGGCGACGACGCTACCTACCACTGCGCCATCGGGAGGCCCTATATTAATACTTAAAAAACTGGTCATTTTTACTGCTGTTTGATGGCAGCAAGCAGACAGTCATTTCTGCAGTGAACGTTTTCCAGTGCACCCCCCCCCCCCCCCAACGTCACCCAAAATGTACTCGACACCCTCTCAGAAGGCCCACATGTATGGTCATTCGGACCCTAAATGTACCCATGCATCCCCTTATGTACGATACAATGTAACGAGTTTATTTTCTGTTACGTAACAGGGTATAGAGTTTCTTTTGGTGTAACGTGACAGGGATAGGGAGTTGTTTTTTGTCTGAATATCGAGTAGTTCTATAAGTTCTTACCAAACGTTGTTCTTGTTCTTTATTTGTTCCCTTAGGTAATGGAACTCTCTCTCTCTCTCTTTCGGTCTGTCTGTCTCGCTCTCTATTTCTCTTTCTGTCTCTCTCTCTCTTTTTTTCTCTTTCTTTCTTTCTGTCTGTTTTTTCTCTCTCTCTCTCTTTCTCTTTCTGTCTGTATCTCTCTTTCTGCCTCTCCCTCTCCCTCTTTCTCTTGCTCTTGCTCTCTCTCTCTCTCTCTCTCTCTCTCTCTCTCTCTCTCTCTTTCTCTCTCTCTCTCTCTCTTTCCTCTCTCTCTCAAGTTTCTTGTGAGAAAGAAAGAAACACAGAGAGAGAGAGAGAGAGAGGGATAGAGAGAGATTCAGGGCCGTAGCCAGAATTGATCTCCAGGGGGGCTCACGGGTTATCAGGGGGGGCTTTGTAAATCAAGTCCATTTTTCAAAAGTTTAACAGTGTTAGATGAAGGTGAATTTTTCTATATCATTTAAAATATCACTTGAAGTGTTAATTGGCTGCTACTGAAATCATCCCTTACTACACACTCCATACTACCGTACATTTCACTCCCCGGCCGAAACAATAATACTCCCCTTCGTTTCCAAAACTTGGGAGCTGCTAACCTTTGACGCAGATGCGGAGGGAATTTGCATAATGACATCAAAGTCACAGATTTTTGTATAAATGGGGGGTCGCAACAGGGGGAACGAAGGTACAGATTAAGAAGCTCCCCTGTGAAGAAACTTTTTGAAGTCTAGAGAAGAGAATCTCCTAAATACTTGCCGCTACTTAAGACTTCTTCTTATAAATAAGATGAACGAATGTAATAGCTGCTGTTCATGCTCCCTGAATTTATCCTTCACCAAAGTTGTGAACAAAATAATATCTGCTGTCTACATTTTCACTTTTCACTGTAAACAAATTACTCAAAATAGTTTCACCTAATGTCAAGGGGGCTGACCTCAGTGACAGGGGGGGCTGACGGTAGTTCCAAGGGGGCTCACCCCCCCGGCCCCTGCCTGGCTACGGGCCTGGAGAGATTACATCAAGTTCTGTGTTCTATGGATTCGTCAATTCAGCAAGGTTAACTAGTGCCTTGGAGCTGTCAGTATTCCACTTTAGTAGTTAACCTTGCACCGCGCGTTGGGCAACATCTTGCTCTCGGAGGAAAGTTTCGCCAGAATCTCTCTCCGAATGATTCCTCCCTTTTTTCATTGTTATTAGATTCAAAATAAAACGCCTTGTGGTCGACCTTGACACTAGTCCGTTCGCACATCCGACAGCGGGATGCTTAATTATCGCCTGTTGTGCGTGTGACCTCCTTTCCATTCGCGTGGTCATGGTTTGTTGTTTATTTCGTGTTTCCTATTCCACAAAAAACAACAGAGAGAATTACTAAAGGACGGTGGGTCTGTATGTCTTGTAAAGTCACCGTATTGTAAAATGAAAATAATTTTCCTATTCAAAAGTGCCCTCAGGGCACGGCTGCATGTAAGGTTTATTAAACACTTTAGTCCAATTTATGAGTGGAAAAATTTAGTAAAGGTTAATACATAGTTTCTCGTACTGTCAATAATTATAAAACATTTAAATGAAGTAAGCAAAGTTTACGGTTTTAAATAAGCTTCGACAAATACGTGATTTCGAAGCAAAGGAGTGATGTTCCATTCGTAACATCAAATTTCGTTCCAGGAGAGGAAAACATATGTATCTAGAAAATGTACAGTTGATTGTTGTTATATATTTTTTAATGAAATTTGCAGGCTTAGTGAGACCAGTAGTCAGCCGCCTGGCCAAGTATAAGGGCCGCTAATATGAAAGTAAGATTTCACTAATTTTGAATGACAGCCATGATCAAATCCTGGTAGTTTTGTTGACAGTGGTGTGCCGGGGGGGAGGTCACACCCTTCCCCCCGTTGGCACAGTATTCCTAGAAAAGAACGTCAAAGGCAGCAGAAAATGGCACAACGAGAGATGACACTTGAAGAAAGTATACGGAACTCCATCTTTTCTAAAACCCTGGGCAGGGCACATCACTAATTGTGGAAGTCATTACATGGAATTTATTTAAATCAAATGCTGTGTAATTGGAAATAAGCCGTCATTATTGCACAGTGTCCCATCGGATCTCGACTCTGAAGGATCTGAGTTCGATAATCGGCCAGAGTGTGAGAGTCATTGTGTTATTGCTATTTTTAGCCAATTTCATCTAATTATCTTTCATCCCATCGAACAAAAAGTTAAATAAAGCGTAATATATAAATAAAATAATGCATATAGTATTCAAACTATGAGTATTTCCTATTTGATTTGATTTAGTTTATTTTACTTCGCGTTTTGTGTCTCTTGGCAAATTTGCGAAGATGGGGACGAATGATGAAATTGATGAATGGACATTCACAAACAACCAAGCCCGACCGGGATTCGAACCCGGGACCCTTGGCGTCGCAGCGCGATGTGCTAACCACTCGGCCACAGGGTCGGGCTATTTCCTATTTGAGAATCATAGGAATATACCGGTTTGGTACAAACAAAATAACAGTTGGCGCTGATTCAGTTGAGGGGTGTTTCTACTATGGCATATTTTTTCTGGTTAGTTGAGCATATTATGGTGAAGTGCACGGGAATATAGTCACTTCATGACCATAGAGAGAATTCTCTCCGACTTTGGGCCCAAGGTGCCCATATGACCACAGTGAAAGAACGGTGGTGCTCTTCCACCATATCTCGAGACCCCAACCTGCACCATTCATGACGCCTCTTTGTGGTACAGAAGCCCCGTTCCCGCCTCCCGTGTCGTAAACGCTTTCGGAGGGACCCAAGAGGTGAAAGTCGATCTTTCGGGACCGGGAGATATATTTTTTCTTTTCCTCTCTTTCTCTCCAACCCAACATGGACCCTGAACGTGCTTTCCTTGTTTCTTGGGGACGTTTATTACCCTGCCGGCGTTGCCAAATCGCGGCCCCCGAAAAGGAAAGGGGGGAGGAAAAGGTAAAAAAAGAGAATAAGTGCATGCCTTGCGGAGACGGGAAAGCACTTATTTTTTCGTCCCGTACCACTCCCCCCCCCTCCTTCTTCGGAAGGTCATCCGCGCCAAATGCACCCAGATCCGAAGACCTTGGCCTCAAATGGGACCTCCTCGTGTACCTGCTTTTATGGCTGCCGGTGCAAAATAGGAGACAAGAGCATTGGGCAGCGGAATTACACAACTGGAAAGGGCCAGGCACACTTCCAACGATTCCTCGAGGGGTCCCGTTATCTGGAGGATCCGTTTATCCTGCTACCTGGGTGCGCTAAGACAAAATTTGCGCCTGGAGGTGCGTGACGAACGAGAGAAAGTTTGTTTAGGGGTGGGGGTGACCAGCTGTTACTACGGGACCCAAAAAACAAGCTTTCCTCCTACTGTTTTTTGGGTGAATTGTCAGGTACTATGAGTCGTTTCTCCACCAAGCAAGGATACGTCATCATCCAAAAGGGTCCATATGAACCTTTACTCGATTTGTAGAACTAAGTCTGATGCTCAAATGCAATTTTCTATGTAAGAAATGTAAATTCACTGTCGGGGCTCATGTAAGCACAAGAGAACTGTGATAGAAATGATGGTTACATATTATTGCAGGAATTACGAGCGTCCTTTCATCGATTTCATGTAATCATCTCTCATTCTCATCACCGCAATTAGCAAATAGTGACAGAATAGCGACTTGAAATAACAAAAGTACAAATAATTAATCATTAGAACTACTAAAAATACTTCAGCAAATTAATATAAATTATGATCATGCATTTATTTATACTCCTTTTATTAATACAAACGATTCTCAGAGTTTAGTCTCGGGTATAAAAAGGAATATCGGTACGTCACATTATTGCATACTGCCAAAAAAAAACTGATCGCGTGTATTTGTGTGTGATGAAGGTAGTGAGAAGCTCACAACGCCAGGGGGGAGGAGAGGCAGAAGTCGAACCAGAATTTTTCATTGGGGGGTTGTAAGTTCAAATTTAGGGGGTTTAAGGGTAAATTTTCAACCAAAATAACCACAAATTGGGCCTTTGTGAAAACTTGGGGGGTGGGTGTTGAGGCCATTTTGAGAGGTGTTAGGGGGTGTTGGAGATGTGTGGATAAATCACTTGAGAGAGGAGCAGATATAACCACAGCCAGCCAAGTCCCCTCTCCAAAAACACTAGAAAACACAGACTAACTATTAACTCTCTAGCCTTCTTGAACTCGAAGGTTCATGGCTGCAGCAACACACGCCTTCATCTGTCCCTATCCTGGGCAAAATCTATATACTCTTTTCCATCCCTACCAATTTCCTTTAGGTCCATCTCAACATTATCCCTCCATCTTTGTCTTTCTACTGGTCTCTTACCATCAGGTTTCCCAACAAGAATCATGTAAACTCTTCTTTCCTCTCCCATTCGTGCCACATGGCCTGCCCACCTAAGTCTTCTTGATTTAATCATTCTAATAATATCTGGACATGAATACAAATTATGTAGTTCTAAATTATGTAACCTTCTCCACTCACCTGTCTCCACATCTCTTTATGGCCCAAATATTTTCCTAAGGATCGTATTTTCAACCACACAGATAAATAAATGATTCTTTAACCCAAACATGAAGTGTGCCACTATTCTTTCACGTAGCTTCCCAACTAGCCTCAACACTGAAATTCTGGAGGTTTCGGCGGTGATCGAACCCGGGACCGCTCTCTTCATTGGGTTACGTGTACTAAAAGTTGACCTTATTCAACCATAATATCCTACACAGTTTCTCTCCTCTTTAATTCAGCAAAAGAGACTGATAAGCAGACAAAACCATTCCTGCGAATTCCGGGCTGCTAATTGAGAACCTGTCGCATGTTCTAGTGTTTTACAGCATCTTCCTGCCGCCGCGCTACAGAGAACAAAAAACGTAAACACTCTCTGTTGGAGGAAGAGGGAGGAACGCATATTTTGCCAAGAAGCCACCTCCCGCTGGGATTTCTCTCGCCCTGCACGTGCAACCGAGGGAAAATTATTAAGGGTAGGGGGGTAAGGAAGTTTCTTTTTTCCTCTTAGGGAAGTTACCGAGCGAACAACCTACAGGAAGGAACTTTTTTGTCCCATCTTGAGTCGCATGGCGAGTTGGAACAAAGGAATCTGTTTGGGCATCTGCTTTTTCATTAATTATTCGCAAGGTTGATCTGCGTTCGCGCTTTGAAGGTAGACCGTGTCGCTTAGTTCCTGGGGTAAAAGATGATTTATTTATTTTACTTCGCTTTTCTGACACTTTTGACCAATCGCGAAGATGAGGATGAATGGTGATAAAATGAGATGGATGAAGGGACGGCACAACACGAGCTCAACAGAGGATTATACTGGTCGTGAGTCTAGACGCCAGAGCCTCGCTAGTCTGCAAAATGTAGTACAGGGTGTACTACGATGAAGGGAGGTTGGCATCTGGGTGTCTTCGGAAAGAGTCGCCACTTACACCGCAGTAAAATATGTGGGGGTAGTCAGGTTCTTTCCAGTTTAGTAAAAAAATGCAATTATAAGGTAACAATCTGGCACCAGGATTTGGAAGGTGTTGAAAAGTCATAGACGAGGCTAGGCAGGTAGGTAGCACCAAAAAATATCGTTTTCATTCCGGTTTTGTAGGGAAGAGAGCATTATTGGGAAAAATGAAAAAAATTCAAGCATACATTTTAATACCTAAAGTCAGCTAACCTCCGTGGCGTAGTGATTAGCACAGCTAGCTACGACACCAGCGATCCCGGGTTCGAATTCCGGACTTAGCGTGGGTGTTCTTTGTGAGTGTCTCTTCAGTAACTTCATCATATCATCACTCATCTTCATCTTCGCGATTAGCCAAAAGTGACAAAGAAGCGAAATAAACCAAATCAATCGAACTCCTCCATTTTTAGTTTTCGTACCATCCATAATTTCCACAAGACGTCCGCATTTATTGTCAAAAACCGTAAAAAACATCCAGGTATTCGGAATTATATACTTCTAAATGTTTATTTTTATCAGAATCATGTATTTTATGCAGGAAAAACACACCCCTTCTTCAATGCCACCTTGTGGCTAATCTACCCAAGTTTTAAAGCTTTTCTTCCATTCATAAACTTTGAACTAATGTTGGGTTACGTAAGCTCCAAAAATAACCAGAAAAATCTTTATAAACGAAATAAACTGTCTCCGTTACTGGCATCTAGTTACGTGTCTGTCTTTGTGTGCTTCCTGAGGAAAGGAGACATTGGTGTTACAGCGCATAAACATTCCTTACCTGTTAGCTATCTACTAGTTGTCAACTTATAATGTCTGTTGCGCCTTTGAAATCTATACCCATGCCCTTCGTCGAAATATGTTTGCTCACAACTTGAAGACGGCGTTACATTTCACGCAGGCTTTAAGTGCTTGTATAATTCCACGGGTAAAAACATATTCTACTGATCAGTAAACGTAGCGGAAAATTTCGAGTGCTGAGCAAACAGCTGGTGGTTGTTCCAGCAAAGGTGAGGACTGTCGTATCGTGTTCTTCCCCATGACACCCTTCAAGATCGTTTCTTCGGCAACGGTAGGGAGTAATACAAACTCCCTCGTGTTGATATTGATGATTCGATTGGATCGGACATCACGGATTTGCAAAAACTGCAAATGAATTATTTGTAGACCATCGGGACGGCTGTTCTCTTCAAGGCCAGCTCTGTCAAACCACCTCTCTGTCTGTCTGCACACGATACCTTACTATGCCGGTCTAAACACGAAATAACTAACTCTTTCTTTTCTAAACCCGAAAGTTCATTACCGCAGCAACTTATGTATCTTACCTGTCCCTATCCTGGGCAAAATCCTTATTAATTTCCTGACTGGTCAAAACATGGACGTCACTAGATTTTTTCTATGGTTGGTCAGGCTATTCATATAAATAGTAATAATATATTAAACTTAATAATATTGGCTTATTATTATCTCATTAGAGAGACTGCTATTCCGCACACCAGATGAGAGAATACTGTTAACGTACAGAAATAAATATTTATTGTATTGCATAAAAAAATATTTTTTAATGTTGAAAACTCATAGAGCCACTTATGTCGTTGATTATTTTTTGTTTCATTTTATTTATTGATCTCATTTTTCCCCTTTAGTTATTCGACTGGTATGTCAATTAACTGAACTTTATTTCTGTTATCGACTGTCAAAATGACAAGCATTCCACTTTTTTTAAATTTGAAATGAACGATGGCAACTTCCAGGGAGGAGGGGGTGGAACCACCGGTTGGAATGAAGAGATAAACAATAAAAGGAGCATATATACATTGTGACGAATAACACAAATATAAAAAGGCTAATGTGAGCTAAAGAATTCTGTGAGCGAAACGGCAAATACATACAATAATTACTAACACAGATATTTTAAGAGAAACAGCGGTGAAGAAAGAATAGTGAACTAAAAAACAAAAAATATATATTTACGAGTAAAGAGAGAAAGTGGAGATCAGGATTTGAATTGTAAAAGAGATGACCACCAATCATATGAGAGTTGATGGAAGAAACGGAAAAACAAGAGAGCTACATAACTAAAGAAAGAAATTGAAACAAAAAATTACCCAGAAATGGAAACAGCTTTCGATGGGAATGTCATTTAGCATACATACAAGAGCGAAGAATATTTGTCTGAATTCTTGCTTGGAAATCTGACGAAAAGAGTTTTGTACCAAGAACAATGTTCAGGTGGATCTGAAGGGAATTGGAATAGAATTTATTAGCAAGGATGAGCAAAAAGGATAACTGAAGTGATATAGTCCGAGGCTAAGGACACACTTGGTGTTTAGGAATGCCAAAGAGCATGGTGGAAAGCTATTGGATTGAACAAAAATGAAGAGCAAAGAAATTAAGAACAAGATAGACAATGGCAGGGGCAGTGCATACGTAAAAGTGTGCAAGGAACCAGGATTTTGCCATTCTGAATAATCCGTTTCTTTGTTCCCCCTCCCCGGTTGCCCTTTGGAGTCTGTAGGCAAATCAAGTGCATGTTTCCCGCGGTCACCCCAAGTCTGGGTCATGCAGACATCGAAAGGATCAGCGTTACCCTTACGCCCATGTGCATTCGCTGCAACACATGTGATATATAAATACCGTTTCCCCCCCTTCGGGACGGGGATACTCCGAGGGACTTGATCCCCGCTCTTCCCTTGTTTTGCACTTGGCGAAGGGATTACAAAAAAATTCCACTCGCGGCGTCTCTTACACGTGTCTTTTGATGCCGGGGAGAGGCAAGATTTGGCTGCACAGCAGCTGATGAAACAAACGAACTTGCACTGTGCAGAACAGGTCTATCATTAAACGGGACGGGGGAAAAAAAAGACCTGCTGTTGGGATTTTGAACCACATGTGTTTCTCTTGTATGTGGTGATTCCCCCTCCCCATAATGTTTAAGATGTTGAATCGAAGTGCCATTGACCACACTTGCGAAACTCTGGAATCCAAACAAACGGGAAATTATGTTTGTGAAGTTAAAAGGGTAAGTGTGGAAGACCATATTTCACCGATTCGGATTTCAGCTGGTGTTCTCTCCCTGTTTTAAGTGCATTTTCCTTCGGAAAATACACCACTGCCAAGGTCCTCATGGTGAAATCTAAGGCTCAGACCGCGTTACTTGCATCAATCTGAGATGCAGAATACGAATGTACACATGCTGGATCCCACATTACTGTAGGTCCAGTCCCGATTAGCCTATCTGTGCAGAAAGTGGATTTAAAATGAACAAATATACGTGTATGCCGTGCAAAATGTTGTAAGTGTATACAGCAAATATCAGATATGTACACGGGTAGACAAAACTAAAAATAATTCAGACGCCAAGCCATTTTTCTCAGGAATCAGCATTTCTTTATTTTTCATTTTTCAAATACAGGCTAAGAAAGCCATGAATTCAACTAAGATAAATTACGAAATGTGATCTAGAAACATTTAATGTATTAATTAATACAAGATTGGATTAATTGAAATTAATTCTCGCACCGGATTGGTCTACCTAGAGAAGACTCAACTGGTAACAGCGTGAATGCATATATCGGATAGCAACAGTGCAAAAATTTATAATGATTCAGTGATACACATGATACAGAAAAAACACAGACATTAAAACACATACTGTACTCGTTATTTAAAGTATAAAAAGGTAATGGAAATTTCCATAAGCGAACCAGAAATATTTAAAAAGAAAGAAAGAATTGTTTCAGAACTGAATTTAAAATTCAGGCACCGGTGAAAATATTCAGGCTAATGGCGACCGAAGACCTGTATTTTTCTAACCCTGGATGCATATCTGATATTTTGCCCATGTTTTGACCATTTCAAAACTCTGTGTGCAAGGGCGTCGCAGAATTGTTTTCCTTTGGGGGGTAGAAACAGGCAGAGTTGATATGAAATTTAGCGTTGTAGTCATAATATAATCAATATCAGTATTGTTATGAATTAATACAAATTACATCCCTTATTGGTCATTATGTTGCAGTCATGTAATTGTATGCCTTTTACCGCGTCTTAACGGCATTTATTCCTTGACGGTCGTTTGGAGCATTTTCGTCATATTTTCTTTTCCAAAAATTTCACAAGTACTGTAACATTTTTATCATTCGTGGCAAGCTTCCGTTTCGATATCCAAAGTAGCTTTCTAGGTCATTTGTGAGAAATTTACGTCATTAACTTTCGATCCCTACCGTGGTTCGTACAAATCAAAGATGAAAGCGAACTGCGCAGGAACCAATGCTTACACGGAATCCTCGACAGAAACATTTCTACTTTAGACCACCCGCACAGGAATCGAACACTCACCCACGACCAAGTCTCATTTTGAAACATGACACCACGTGGTGTAAGAAAGGACTGTACGACTGCAGGAAGAGATGTTCTTGTTTCGTTTCAGTTACCGAAGCTTCGTTAACCTGCAATTGTTGCAATTTCCCATAATGCACTGCCAGGAAGAGGGTTCGAACGAAACTTGAATGCACTTGCAGTGAAAGAAAAAACACCCCTTCGCGCAGTAATATTCTTACGAAGGATCCTCAATCTTAGGATTAAAGATTAGCCCAGCTGAGGGGTTGCCCCCCTTGGGAAAGCTTCGATTTTCGTTCCCCACCGCTTCCGAAACTGGTCTTCTCTAACCTTTGTTCCGAGGGGATGCCTCTCTCCCCTTCCTGAACTGTCACTCCTCTTTAATACTCCGTTGAGCATGTCAGAGGTCAACAGACTTTTTTTTAAAACCACTTGCATGTGTAAATTATCCCCTTCGTCATAGAGTCTTGTCTTCGTAATGGGAATTTGGGCGTTTTATTGCATCGAGGTGCTAAAGTTTTCGTGTGGAAAATCTTCTGTGAAAACCCCGAAACGAATTGATACCATACGTAATCGTGATTGTGCTCCATGGATACTAATCCTAACCTTGGGATAACTACAGTTCACGTGATGTGTATTATTGACACGCACTATGGCCGGACACACGGTGTATATAAGATAATATTTGTCATTATTTATTTATTGAACAGAACGGGCGAATACCCAATTACAGTGTTCTACATTTTCTGCTTTGAGTTTGTAAATTTACAATTTGATAAGAAATATTCTTGTGCAGAAATGTAAATAAAGATAAAAATGACAACGCTAAATTAAATGTATACAACAGTTAAGAAAGCGAGTTATAATAATTGAAGAGAGTGGATTACAATATCTGACTATTGTGTACAAAAATAGCCTACATGAATACAATATTTCAAATATTACAATGCACAACGTATTTACATACATGCATCATACATTTTAGTTCGAATTCCGGCCTGGGTACGGGTGTTCATTGTGAGTGTCCCTTCATCAATTTCATCTTAATCATCCATCCTCACCGTCGCGATTAACCGAACGTGGCAGAAAAGCGACGGTAAATAACAAAAATACAATGCAAATTTGTATCTGATGTGGCTGTGGATCGCGGGGAATTGTTTTCTCGTGCAGAGAAACAAATGAATAAATTGCTATAATTTATTCTGCAGAAATATTTATGTTTATTGTAGGAATGGCCACAAAATCCAGATAACGGATATCCGGATTTAATTATTCGATATCCGATTCGGATGCAACGGATAATTCGAATATCCGTATAATTTGGATATCTGGATAGTAAAGATTTGATGAAGGATTTGTAGAAAATCCGTAGAGTGAAATACGCAAATGACGAAGAAAAGAATATGTGGATAGCCCGTAAAACGGATAAACGATAAAACTGTTCGGATAATCCGGACAATTTGGATATCCGGATAATTCTCATAATCCGGATATCAGAATATTCTAGCTCTAGTAGTGTCTGACTTTTCTGAGATCTTAGCTTTAATGTTTATTACAGAAAAGCCTATGCAAATGGAACTTCTGTAATTAAAATAAATTAAAAGTTTCTCAAAGTTCGGTCTACTGCATGGGCAAGCAGAAATGTATCTCTAACGTTAACCCTTGAGTACGGTTCTGAAATAAGTAATACGAGGGGAGCCCTGGTTCGTTTTTCAGAATGGATTATCACACGCAGGAATTTTTCCGACGACTTCCGTGCGTAACCGGCTCTGAAGCGCACCTAGCCTCTCTCCAAAGGGTACCTGGGGCGATTCTGGGTTGCAAAGGCGGCTGGCAACTGGAGCCTCCACTGTGGCCGTGACCGAGATCGGGAATGCGTAGAGAGGTGCAGTCCGCAACTTAGCTCTTGTGCGCTTTGGTGCCATCTAGGTTGGAAACTCAAAATTCACACAATTTCTTTTGCGTTCACAAAACACTCATTTGGAAAATCAAGTACTTATCTTTTTATGGTATTCAGTTGCACACTTATTATATCATGGTTTCTTTTATCAAACCCGAGGAGCCATCATCATTAAATTCATGCATACGTCACCAATCTCTCGGGAGGGCTAAAGCATGCTAAAATATTCTGAAAATATGATAGTGATTGTGTAGCAGGCGCTTCATCCTGTCAGTGCATAAAATATATCTATTTGTCGTTGTTACAGAACTGTCATATTTTCAGTATATTTTAACATGCGTAAGCCCTCCCGAGAGATTGGTGATAATTCGCCACTGCACGTATGCATGAATTTAATGATGATGGCTCCTCGGGTTTGATAAAAGAAACCATGATATAGTAAGTGTGCAACTGAACACCATAAAAAGATAAGTACTTGATTTTCCAAATGAATGTTTTGTGAACGCAAATGAAATTGTGTGAATTTTGAGTTCCCAACCTAGATGGCACCAAAACGCAAACGAGCGTGACAGGATGGAGCGCCTGCTATATAATCACGACGCGGTGTCTCAACTGAATGCATATTTTTTGCATTAATTTGGGAAAATAACCCATGCCACAAAAAAAGGAACGGAAGAATGGGAGAAAAAGTATAGAAACAGCGTGTTCTAACACTGGGGAAATATTTCTGTTTCACTTTTCCTGCACACCGCGATCACAATGTTGCAAAAGTTATCTATTCTCCGTCGTCGGTAACAAACATGAACAAAAACACGTGACTTTTGAATGACACTTCCTTGCCTTCTTGATCCAGTTATTCCATGAACGGCAGCATAAATTCATGAAACAATGCCCACAAGTTCATTATATTGCAATATCATAACGCTCAAACATGATTTCATCTACTCGTATAATTAGAAGCGAGATTCGAACTACTGAAATTCGCCCCTACAGGAGATCAAACATGACTTGCCATGATTACAAGGTTATAATATTAATTTATATACAGTACATAAAGTTGTATAACATTTTTTACAGTACATATCTTATGCATGATTTTGATTTATATGTTTCACACCTACATTCTTTCCAAAAAATTCATTAACTTTCCTCGCCTTTTGTAGGTTTTCTTAGATTATTGATTGATTGGGTTTATTTTACTACACTTTCTTGCCACTTATGGCTAATCGCGAAGATAAGGATGAGTGATGATACGATTAAATTGATAAAGGGGCACTCGCAAAGAACACCCATGCCCAGACCGAGATTCGTACCCGGGACCCCTGGGTCACCACGACGGAATTGCGCACACTTTACATCCAGGATTGCGCACAAATCTCACTGGCCTGTTTTACGCACAGATTTTGATCCAACGTTGCCAATTTGATACCTTTAAAGTCTGTGCGCAAAACTGTTTTTTTTTCTCTTTAGACAAGAAAAGAGAGAGAAATTAGAAATAAAATAGTGAATCGTACCAATTTAATCAAACTCAAAAGTTAGGTTAGGTTAGGTTAATGACTGCAAAAACACGTGTAAGTCCACACACACACACACACAAACAAACAAACACAACAGAAGTGAGAACGGCTCGAGAACATTTTACATCTGACAACATCGCCTCATTTTTTTGTGCGCAATCCTGTACATTGTGACAGCTTGTCAACTGCTTATCAGATACCACTGATAAAACTGGAAAAGCGTGCGCAATCCGGCTGTAGCCTCTCTGGGTAAGTGTTTATACTTTTACCTAAAAGTGTAGGGAAACCACTCCTGTTGAATGAAGAAGCAGTGTACGTTCCATATCACACCAAGATGTCTCATCCATCCTTGTATAAATGAAATGCAGTGAATTTAAATCTAGCGACGAATAGTATCACTAATTATGATAGAAAAGCACACTCAAACATTTTGATATTGTTATCTCCAGTGTTATATTAGCAAGATAGGTTTTTTGAAAATGTTTTTTTTTTTTGGCCATTTGTAATATTCAATATATCATGGACGCAATAAACGTACATTTGCTGCACAAATATCGAATAATATTGATTTTCTAAAAGGTTTGTATCAGTAATCGCGTTTATTGAACAAGTTACGGAAATTTGTTTATCTCGGTGCTTTTCAAATTTCGAATGCGTCCCAAGATGAATTACTCGTATATACAAACGTATCTCACACAAGCCACTTAAAAGTATCGTATCACCTTCTCGTAATAGTTGAATTTTCGGTTGAAAACGCAAGTCTAAAAAATGAGAGAACTGGATTTGCCTTCTGAACAAGAGAGCTACTTTCTTACACACACAAACAAGATTTGAATATTCGCATCGTAAGAAGCAGAAGGATATGAAAGTTCGCTTACACACGAGGCACCGTTTGTCTCTGGCGTTGAGCTAGTCGGCGTATGTAGAAAGCTCCTCTCTATATCAAAGTTCCTTAACGCATTCCTTGCGACAGTACTCAGCCGACGAATATCGGCGCACCTGAAGCAATAGAACAAAAACGGTGATGCCTTTCTTCGTGTACGTCCGAACTTGCAAACATTGTTTCCAAATTTAGATCATAGTTTGTCATAGGAGCAACCAACTGTCGGTTTCAAAACGTTGTTTGTTTTTTGTGAATGTCTCATCATATCATCACTCATCCTCTTGCAAGAAAGAGTTTGCTGAAACAAAGTCCGTGCAATTTTTCTATTAGCTCTGGATCAGGTGTGAGCACGATAAACAGCATACCGTCAAATGGGGTAACTTCGTCATGAGACCGATAGATGTCGGTAGGAGTCACATGCTGGTGGAACAAAGGGAGTTATGTTTTGTACCGAAACATCTTGCTCTTTGTTTCCTTATGATACATGTGCTGAACTTCTTTTGTTTTCCAACACGTTGTAAGATTTCAATGTTTAAAAACCAATAAGAAAGTAAAATAAAATAAGAATAAAAGACACACAAACGTCACTAGTATGACAAGAGAATATATTTTGCAATTCATACCATTTTGCGTGACGATCTTACCTCTCCATGGGTGTAATTTTGACCTGCTAGGAACGTAAGCAGAGAATGCTGACGTATCCCCCCCTAATATTCTGGAATTTCTTTGGTATTCCTTCAGTACATTTGTAAAGGACAAAGTGTTCCTCGCGTATAATTTTCGTGTTGTCACTCGCCACGGATTTTGCAGGGAACATTAGAATATGCCAAAATCTGAACAAAGTTACCCCGTTTGACGGTACATCTCCTTTTAAGACCTTTCTATTCCATTATACGAAATATTTATCTTTAAACTCGTTCAGGCGAAGTGGGATTTGACGAGGGGATGTCCCGTTTCGCCTAAAATGGCGACCAGGTAATGAATCATATTATATGGTCCTGATAGCAATTAGGCGAAACGGGACTACACGCTTGGAATCGTTGCGCCACAAAGTTGTGTTTGAATAGTGCATTCTTTTTGCAGTGGTGTGCCCTCGCTACGGCCCAACTTTCCTACAATGATAAAAAAAAACAACGTCGAATGCAGGAAGATGTAGAAAAATGCATAATAATTTATCAACTTGGATACCCCTCCCGAAAATGAACTTCTACGGAAGGAAAACGTTTGTTTGTAATAACGAGAAGATAATTTCTTGAAACCAAGGTTAAAACAAAAAATAGGCGATAAACCAGCTTCTGGTAGTAAGGGTGCACATTTGATTAGAGTTATAAAAAAATAGTTAAAAGTAGTAATTTTAGTAAAAAAAAATACTTATTTTTATGGTTATCAGAAAGATTAACCAAATGTGTTTTGTTATTTCGAACATTTTGAGGGGGAGTGGCTCAAGGTCAGTTCTAAACTGACGATCTTAGGATACAATATTTTACTAACGAGGCTATATGCAGCCACACACACAGACACACACTCAATCGGCTTAGCATGGTTCGAAATTCTTGTCAGCCTCTGTTATGGTACTTCAGAAATAATAATAATAGGAAGAAGAAGAAAACGGGTTGCACCTGGTAGGTTCCTGCTGTTATGGTAAAGGATGGAAGATTGACATTGGGAAAGTGAAATTTTATGGGTTGTAGTCATCGTGGCAATTGCAGTCAGATATAAAAAGAGGAGGGAATAGCGTGGGGGGGGGGGGCGCAAGCTGCGTTAATTGGCGTTGCTTTTCAGGATTCTAACTCGCACATAAACAAAAGAAGCAGCTCACGCAGAGCGACACACTCTATTTCCTGCAATTTCCCCTCCCCCGCGGTTTTCTCTGAGGGAACGCGTTCCCTGATAGCCCACGCATTGAAAACCTGGAGGAATTTCTACCGATAGTCCTTTCTGCCGTGGATGTAAGAGACACTTTCTTCCTTCACTTTCTTTTCCGCACACAAACATACGCAGTCCCTTTCACTTGCATTTCCAGTGGTTGCAGTTGATGGGAAACACTTTTTCGTAACCCTTTACACACTGTAAGCACATATAGTCACCAAACTATATAATTTTACGAGCCTCTGCTTTCATTTCTTGCCAGGAATTGCAAGTTCGGGTTTTGTATATGTGGAGTCCAGGCTCCTCCTGTGTAAAATTTCTGTTACAACCTTTAGACAGGCCAAGTTATGTCAGGTGGCATATTTTTTATACTTTACTATATTTCAAGAACAGCACTTCATTCACTTTGCGGACATTTTCAAAGTATACAGACACTCTGGCACGAAAATTTGAAGGCGAAATAATGAATGATTAATTGCTTCGTCTCTGTTGTGTAGCGTCGTCACTGTTAAACTATTTGAAACATGAGGAAAGAGAAAAACTACAGTGGTCCTTAGTGTTCTGTAAGATTTTAGACTCCTCCTTCGTTCACCAGAAAAGAAAAAGTAATGCACGACCGAATAGGACTTGATTACTAGCGTTTGCCACGAAACTTTTCGTGTTAAGTGATATCTGTTCGAGTCTTGTCCTAGCATCCAGCCCACATTTTTCATGTCCTCACAATGTTACAACCAGGTGGTATTTGAAAGGGGGATGAGGGGAATTCCCCTTTCTGGTTTCTGCATAACCCCTCTGGTTAGTGAGTTTTGACGTTTTGGGGGGAAACATATATTTCTAATATCACGATGCGTCATTGACAATTTTTAAAATACCGCAATGGTTACAACTGTGACAGAACCCACCTCGTTTGCAACAAATTGACACCCGAATCTAGTTTCTCCAACTGCCATACAAACATATGTTTGAAAAGCAAATGGTTTGCAACAGACTCACTTTTCCAGGAAGAATCTAACAGTTCGCAATCTTCATAGGGAGTTCCCTTCGTACTATGCTCATCCAGGACCGAAATTCTGAATCCATTGGCGAACTTAGTGAGAATCGAACACAGAACCATTCCCACCATAGTTAAGAGTTGGAGACAGACCTAATGACCTAATGCTTATTCAGAGCATAAAAGGTAAACTAAACTCGGTGGGGCAACAGCCCTTGAAGGGCCAGGGCCTGCCAGAGCGGATTTTCATTGGGTGACGCGTGGTCAGCGCATAGGATTCCATCGCCACTGTTTTCTGGCTTTTCGTGACCGGAGCCGCTATTTCTTCTTTTCAAGTAGCTTGTCAATTGTCCTCACGACACTGGGCCAAGGCCGAATTTTGGGGGGCTCCCACCTGAAATCGAACCCGGGGCCGCTAGCACCAAAGGCGAGAGCGCTAACCACTTGGCTTCGCGGGAGCCCCCAGTCAAAGCAGTTGGAAAAAAAAATATTAATTTGCACAATTGTTTCTAGTGTGCTTGACTGTTGATATGCAATCCCGTGAGAAAAAAAATCGACGTTGATGTGGTTCATCCGTTTCTTTTCCTCCCGAAAGAAAAATAAAAGACTATCGTAGCATGTTCACTTGTCGATGACGTGTCGAAGCGACTTCCGGGTTTAGGCTGACCCGCGGGTGCTCTGACCTTCCGCTACCACTGCACTTCAGAAAAGAGAAAAAAGGGGGGCGGAGTCGAAAGCGTGAGAACCAAGTTTCATTGTCATGACCAAGGCGTGTGTTTGTGTTCGCTACCCTTTGCCCCCTCCTCCCTCCCTCTCTGTGCTGTGTCAGATCAATATTGCAATCCGGAAGCGAGAAGGAATTCGAGACTCCACGTGTTCTGCGATGCGTGGCTGTACAACTACACGTCATCGGATTTGTATCTGCTTATTTCTGGTCTTGAATATCAATAACGGGCACTGGGCTACCTTTTACATTCACTTTGTGTTGAAATGGAAATCGGAAATTCAAATAATTAGCAAACAATTTGTGAGTATAAAAATAGGTGCGGAAATACCTTCCCCCCATTAAATTCGTATCGCTTCTTGCTCCTGTTTTAGCCGAAAATGGGTCACGTGGTTTTTATTTTTGATGAAATTGATGAAGGGACACTCACAACCCATGAATACGCCAGGAGTTAATCCTGGAAACTTTGTTGGCGATCCCGAAAGTTGACCACTTAACGCGCTCGGCCAAATCAGTCACGTGAAGAAAGCTATTGGGGTTTTGCGTCGATATTCACTAACCGGAAAAAATATGATCGTCGTCACTTGTCCTAAAAGTTCCCATTCATTTTAGTAAATGTTGGACCCTATGTAGTCCAGTCGGTAGAGCTTTTGACTGCCACGCCAGAGACCCAGGTTTGATTCTCGAGGTGCTTGATCTGGGATCGGATTTTTTCCGGAATTGTCCCTAAATAAATAGACTCTGGGGTTCACCAAGCCTCAAATAAATGGGTACCTGTGGGGGTAAAAGCGGCCGGGGCGTGGTTATGATGACACCTTCAGAGAAGGCCGAGATCGAGAATGTGTGGGGCCCTATATTCAAGTCTCCCTACTGTTATGGCACGGTGCAAGGGCAGGGGAACCTAACCTAACTATAACAACTAAAGTCGGTTATTAACACTATTTGAAGTCGAAGAATTGAAGAACATAGGCTTCTAAGTGTGGTTACCCCCACACCCCCTATACGCCTTCATGGCGTGGTGCTATGCACAGGGGAACACTTTACTTTACTTTAGGCTTCTAATTAAGGGTTCTCGGATCAAAACAGTTCCAATTAATATAAATGTAATAAATTAACTCTAGAACACAACTTTTATTCATCTGTTTGGATTATAGATCAACTAGATGAACAATATCAGTATTACGTCTGGGAGAGGGTGTAAGTATCTTGAAGATGCTATGGTTGGTAATGGTGTAATTTCCATGGAGGAAGCCAGGACAATTTTAGAAAGACAGGCTTGTGCATTGCTCGTTCAAGTTCAACAATGGATGAAAAATTAACATCAAAGGATTGGCAGGAAGGCTGCAAAAAACCCTTTGCATATATGCAACCTGTGCGACACGTTGCGCAGGACGGTTGCATACCTTGCAGTTCCCGGTAATCGTGGGTCAGAAGGGCAACGTTCAAGGGATGACGTAAACAACCCATATATAGCTAGGAGTGACGTCAGAGAGAGAGTCATTCATAATCCAGTTGGCGTCACGGTTAGCACGTAACGCAACTCGCTCGCCACCTGTCAATGTTTTATTCTGATCGCCACAACAGGACACATGTTACGCTACATGATTGCATTAAAATGAAGGCTGATATAATTAGACGACAGTTTGTCAACAACAACATGGATGTGTTGAAGAAAATAACATTTTGCATCTATGTCAAAATTGTATTTCACAAATATAATTTTGGTTTTGATTAATTACCTCTCCCCTCCCCCCCTCTCTCTTTCTCTCTCTGTGTGTGTATGTGTGCGTTTGCGTGTGTTATCAGGGTGTTGCCGAAGACGAGGCGAACAACTTATTTGTTCTATGCCACCACATTTCGACGCTGCTAGAAAATATGGCATGCTGTGTACATTCATGATTGCCACTGACCGTCAGGCTAGAGTCTCTCTCAAATTGTGCATGCACCTAGTATACATAAGTCGTTCAAGCAATGTTCAATGGGGCCTCCCCGTAGGCGCAGTGGTAGCGTTGTTGCCTTGTAATCAAGGGGCCCCGGGTTCGACACCCGGTGCAGGCACATTGTGGTTCGGATCCCACTTTAAAACTGTAGTACCTGTCCCGATTATCCTTACTGCGCATAATGTGAACACAAATCACCAACTCGATCAATATATGAAAACCATATTTAATGGATGTACATTGAAGATATAATTTGAGCGCTACGAAGCAAGAGGTCCCAGGTTTGAACCCTGATAGGAATGGACGTACCCCTGTGTGTGTCTCAACCATTTTATCTCTTCATCACTCGTTTCTATCGTCACTATTAACACAAGATTTAGAAAAGAGACGTAAAATAATTGAAACAGAAAAATAGTAGACCTATAATTGGTACTTTTTTTTCAGATGTAATTGATCAGACATCTTGTTTTCTAAAATTATTACTGAATTATCCGACAGAAAAAACAAACGCCAGTGGCAACCATCAAACTAAGTTACTTGGTTGCATACATACAGGCAGAATGATTCTGAAATTTATTGAAGCATGTAAGCAAAGCTTAAACGAGTTTGTCAGTGTTGAACATCGACATCTATCTAGGCCTATGCACACACAATCGATTGATTGATTTTGCTTCGCTGTTCTGCCACTTTTGGCTAATTGCGAAAATGAGGATGAGTGATGATACGATGAAATTGATGAATAAACACTCGACAACCATGCCCAGGCCGTGATTCGAACTCCGAACCCCTGGCGTCGTAGCGCGCTGTACTAGCTACTCCGTCACGGAGGTCAGCAACTGACGCACAATGTGCATTGTGAAGATTACTGAAGCAGACAAATCAAGGGGTCCAGGGTTCGATACCCGATGGAGGCACATAGTGGTTCGGATCCCACTTTAAATTGTAGGACCAGTCCTGATTAGCCTCACTGTGCATACAAGTGGACTTAAAACACCAACTCAATCAATTACTAACTGAAGCAGACAGGATAAACAAGTAATTCGATGACCCAATAGCATTATCATTGAACGCCTTCTTAACAGAATAATTATCGCCCTCTGCTTTGGGTGTGAGCTGTCTCGGGTTCGACCCCTGGTGGAAACTCGAAACATTTCGTGGGGATAAGTGTGGAGCTACTTGAAAAGAAGCAGTGGATTCCGGTCTCGAGAACCAGAAAACTGCGGCGATGGGACTTCTCGATTTGCTGACCACGCGTCAGAAAATGAAAAGCCGCTTGGCTTTGAGAACTGGACCGTCTGTCGTGGCACCTGATTTAGTTTAGCGTTATCATAGAGTAGTGTATATAGTAACGTGCCAGTCCTACTTGAGAAACTCAGTCTATCTTGTTCCAGGGAAATAATCGCCAACTAATTTACCCCGTTGTTGACCGTTTGACCGCGAAGGCAGCCGGCGTTTGAACAAGTCTTCTCGCATTCAGAGTGCAGGCAGGCACTTGGAAATCACCTGGAGGACTTGCATTGTTCCGAAAGAAGAAATCTCGTGCGAAGAATGTAAATTGGACAGCGAGAGGGAGAAAAAAGCGAGTTGGGTCAAGGACGCGTGACGTAGCATTCTGTGCGTCGGCGAAAGGGGACACACACGCACAGATGAATTAAATTGGGAGTCACTTTCACGTCACACTCGTCACTTCGTGTCTCCACAACTTTCCTTGATCCACCCCGCTGGTCACTCAGAACGCGGCGGTAAAACGCCAGAAGCTCATTTTTGCTCGCTCTGCTTATTCCGCGTATTGTCTCCCTCTCTCGTTTCGTCGCTGTACAGTCACGAGCAAAGGTAGACTCCTGTTCTCTATGTAGAAGCTGGAACCTTAAAGGTAGGCAACCCAAAACACTCAAGGCTTATGCTCGTTGCATAACATGCAAGGATATATCGATGGCGGCGGCAGACCGGAACCTTTTTTCTCGCACAATTTAAATTCGGTCCATGATGCGTATTGTTACATTCAAAGAAGGTTCCTGGACCGAATTTAAATTTATCCGGAAAAAAGGTTCCTGGACAGTATTTAAATTGATCGGGAAAAAAGTTTCCTGGACCGAATTGTAATACTTTACAGATAAAAAGGTTCTTTACGATCCAGAAACCATTTACGCATGTGGGGCCTACCCGATGGCACAGTGGCAGCGTCGTCGCCTTGTAATCAAGGGGTCCCGGGTTCGATACCCGATGGAGGTGCGGATCCCACTTTAAACTGTAGGTCCAGTCCCGATTAGCCTTACTGTGCATAAAGTGCACTTAAAAACCAAATCAACCAACCGACCATTTACGCATGCTCATTTTCTCTCCTGGACCGGAATTGAATTTATTTAAAATTCCTGCACCTTTAACGACCCTGATTAAAACTTCTATAAGGATTCACTTGCGAAAGAATGATAAGGAGTTGTCACCGTAACGAAAACATGGGTTCTAGGTTAAGGCGTTTTATGATTGATTGATTAGGTTTATTTTACTTCGCTTTTCTGCCACTTTTGGCTAATCGCGAAGACGGTAAGGAAATTGATGAAAGAACACTCACAAACAACACCCATGCCCAGACCGGGATTCGAACCCTGGATGTCTGCATACACGAGGGTGTATGCATACTGTAAAGAAGTTGACTGGAAAAATAACTGGTCAAGACCGTAAATTTTCGATGGCGTCCAACTACCGTAAAAATATTATATGACTGTTTTTATAGTATTAGCTGCTATTATATAGTTCAGTGAATCAATTTTTATAAATGTGTTTATGGTGCACGTAATCTAATCATTGTCTATCATTGTTATCTAATCATTGTCTATCTTTATTCAAAATGAAATATTCCAATTTAAATTTTTAAACGCAAATAAGGGTTTCTTATTTGTCTGAATGCTGCACTGTCGGCCTGTATAACACATCTATGATTGAATGCATTTTATATTCCAAGAGTTTACCAAGCAATGTTTACTTCTCCTTCTAACCACAGCACAGAGAGATGACAAGAATGCGAGGAAAAAAACTCAAAATACGAATATATATATATATATAGTGTTGCGTACCTTTTTTGTTAATTAACAAGCAGAATGTTATATTTTAACTGTAGAATATTGTACATTTTACAGTAACTTTTGGTAGTGTAGGTCGTCTTGTTATTTGCTATATAGTTTTAGACTGGTAAATTTTGTAGTACTTTTTTAGATTTAGGTACTGATGTCATTTTTTTCATAATTACAATGGCTCTTTTATATTATCAACGCTGACATTTTGAACTTTCGTGTTTTCTATTTTGTTTATGTCTTTCCTGAAACTAAATATGATATTTATTTTTCCACAGGTACGTTCAACCGGTCGGAAAGGTTTGGTGAGTACAACCTTTTCTTCTAATTGTCTCGAAGGGAGCTGCTAATCGGTTTGAGGGGAGGGGTGACGTCGCAGGGGAAGATCTTTTAATAATCATAGTTTAGTTCTAGTATTTCCCCAATGTGCTTTTATCGGCCGCGAAGAGCAGAAAACAGATCTTTATTCGGAGCACTATTTCTCGAAAACCCTTCAGACATTTGAATCAGTTTTGTGGTAAATTGATTAGAAAGGACGAATCTTAACAGTGAATATTGTTATTTTTTTTTATCACTCCTATATTTTAAAAGATATTAGATGTATCTGTTTTTGAATCGACGTATAGAGCCAGATTCAAAGTTACTGCAAAACTTTATCATAGGGATAATAGGAGGAGTGAATCAAGTATATTGTAAAGGGTCAGACTATTGGAAACCCGTAGTGTAGAATGTTCTTGGGTCGTCTGTCAGTAGGTTTCCCGGATTTGTAAAGTTAGATTAAGCATTGTAGTAGTGTTTTATTTTTCGTAAAGTCGCATATATTTAATGTAAGTATATCACATGATTCATTGTACACTACGACAACAGGGGTCTCGGTTAGAATCTCGGCCTAGACATGCGTGCTATTTGTGGATGTCCCTTCATAATTTCATCACTCATTCTCATGTCGCGATTAGCCAAAAATGCAGAAAAGTTACGCTAAATATCAAATCAAACAAATAATCACATGATCATATTAAAACTCCAATATATTTATAAAATATATATAAAATAAAAAAATCAAGGAGAATTCAAGAGACAGGATAATCAACTACAAACTAGATGAAAATTTTTAAGACAAATGAAAATATTTGGACTCAGGAACTATAAATAATTCAGCCTGACACGTTTTCTTTTTTTTTCTTTTTATAAAAAAGAAGACTAGAAGAGCTAAACTAGCAAATAGGGATAGCTACGCTACAGTAGACATGTAACTGCATTGCTTACGATTTGTGGAGAATGCCTAAAAGAAATGTGGACTTCTGCAACGGTTTCAGAGTGACTGTAACTCCTGCTGCAAATAAGTTCCATTTACCTTGTGCTTAGAGCACACTAGGTGTGTCACTAAATTATATGCATGCATGTTAATAAGATGAAATGGATGAATGGACAACAAGAAACGCACAAGGACAGCACACCCAACACAAGTTCCAAAAGAGGATTATACTGGCTGTCAGTCCAGACGCCAGAGCCTCGTTAGTCTGCAAAATACAGTCCAGGGTGTACTACGTGGAAGTGAAGTTGATATTTCGGTGTTCGCAGTAAGAAGGGTAACGCCTAATGCAATGCATGCTTATTTAAATAGTGGTAGGTTCTTCGTGCCCCCACTGGAATATTATATAATCGAAAATGAAATATAACGTAAAAGAATGTATACACTTGTGTAACACTGGCAAATAACAAGGTTGCCATTTCACTCGCGTTTGTAATATTATGTGCCGCCAGCTGAGAAGCGACTTTCAGTGGAATGGCCCTTTTGACAGAAGCCACATAGACTCGGTCAGCAACTTATTCGATCTGAGGGGAGATTTCAAAAACATTCATTCCTACAAATCGACTTAGAAATACACAGTGGTGTACGTACGAGAGCCCACCGATATCGCTTATGCATTTTGCAATATACGTGCATGTAAATGTGCGCATTCAAACTCCCAAGCATTTGGTAAAGTTGGAGGCGTTGTCAGTGAAATAAGCCTAGAGGCTGTAGATTGAGTGATGCTGTCTAAAGCTCTCTTGCTGTGAAAATATATAAACTCGTTCACAATCTCGGATGTTTCACACGTGTAGAGAATTTTTGTATTCGCCATATAATTTCGCTACTTAATTATTTTACATTCTCGTATAGGATCTATATATATTTGTGTGTGTGTGTGTGTGTGTGTGTGTGTGTGTGTATGTGTGTGTGATATTCCATCTTCAGAAGTTTGGGGTCTTTGTATTGTCTCATCATTTGTTGACCGAATTATTTTAGGCTCATCATCTTTTTCCATCCAGTTTGTGGGAAAATACGGACATACAACGGGTCTGCATACATACAGGGGTAGTAAGAATGAGGTTTCTTCCCTGCCCGTCCTTCTAAGACAATTGTTATTAATGACATGAAAACAAATATAGTTTCTAAGTTATAATTTATGGATATAATCAATAATGTAGTTTCAATTGCTTTTTTGAGAGGCAAGGGTACTGTCAACCGCAGAAGACGAGACTAATCTCCGCGAGATGAAAGAACCGAGTTGAAATTAAATTTTTGGCTCTTGCACACCATTGAATCAGTCAGTGATTTTAAAAAAAAGTATTTAGCACATTATTTCATCCTCTTACAACCATTTTCATTAACAAGTCAAAGTGTTTCTGTATTCTTGCAATTGGAAGAAAGGTGAGCTGCAAATATTGACTTATCTCAATACTCTTTTCAACTCTATTCAATATAATATGTTCTCAAAATAAATAATGAAGGAATTTTTCTTCTAATTCATAAACTGCAACAAGTATTTTCTCGCATGTGGAGAAAGACAGGAATATATGTATAATATTCAATAATACCAAGACCCCCTCTTCCCCTCTCCCTTCTCGACTCAAGAGTTATGATTATATAATAATTTGTGCCTTATTGCTTTGAGATTGCGAAGGGAATTGAGAATATAAACACATGTTGTCTGGAGAATAGGGATAGGGGAAGGTGGGTGACCTTGGCACGAGATTTTGCTGGGTCACCCTCCCTTCCCCCTGCCCGGTTTGGTTCACCAGTCGCAGGCGAAATGAAGCGAAATGGGGTCAAATCGACCTTGGGCTTATATGCAATGACGTCACTGGCAAAAATTATACACGCACAAACACACTCATTGCTTAGGAGATTGTTGCATGCAAACCCAAAGCCCGCATGTATACTCCTCCTCAAGTTTCCACGGATGTGGCTGGTGAGGTGGACCATTCTTTATCGCACGTGGACATCCCTAGTTGGACTTTCAGTTTACGGAGCGTAGCCTAAAGGGTTTTCCCACGTGGCAAGCCCGAGACGGTTTAGTCATGGTGTAATTTGAAAAGGGATGAAAATGCATCCTGACCGAATTTATGCCCCTTTGCAAATGCAGCTCAGTTGCCAACCTTGACGTCCTTCTTAACGTGGAACTGCATGTCCTACTTACTCGCTTGTTGTAGTCGCATTCACTGCTCGGTGTTGAATAAATTAGCGATCGATCAAGGCGAGGCGAGATTTGGCTGTTTCTAGTCTCGTATGTGAGGAGGTCTGTTACGTTCTCGATTTCGTCTCGAGTAATGAATGTCTGTTTCGGTCTTGAAGGGCAAATCTCGGTCGATGTTGTCTCGAAATATGTGGCCCATACACAGTGTCAGGGCACAAAACTTACACAGTGCATAGGCAGTGGCGGCGATTAGGGTGGGCTCTTGCCCCCCTCACTTTTTGCCACTTTTGCGCCCGCACTATGCTAAACCTTATCAACCAAGGTAAAGTAACTGTCCTTGACGCCCCCCCCCCCCTAGTATTGGAACCCAATCGCCGCCACTGTGCATAGGTCATTAAGGTAAACAACTTTTTCTTGACAATATCTTTTCATACGACGCCTCGTTTCGAATGCACTCCCGATGGTGTAGCGGCAGTATTGCTACCTTGTAATCAATTGGTACAGGTTCAATCCTAGGTAGAGGCGCTTTGAAAAAAAAACTCCGGCGAAGAATTTTACATGTGTTTCAAATTGAATCAAGTCTTCAGAATATATTTTATATTGGTCCCAAAATAATAAATTTTGACAACGAACCTCTCGAACCAATATTCGATAAGAGTTATCGTTCTCACTCCTTACGTGCTCAGATCAAATGACACGCAGTTGGCTACTTCGTCAATGTTTTCTCTCTGATTTTCTGTTGTATAAGGACTTCGTAGTTAAAAGATGTTTTTATTTTTATTTTTCAAGAATGTATAGATCCTCCTACATTTGTGAATTGGATGGATGAGTCCCAAACTCATTTTTCCTTTCTCGTTCCTTCAAATAATAAAAGAGCGAGGGTCACATCGCGCTACGACGCCAGGGGTCACGGGTTCGAATCACTGCCTGGGCATGGAAATTTGTGAGTGTCCATTCGTCAATTTCGTCATATCATCACTCATCCCTATCTTCGCAAATTAGCCAAAAGTGGCACAAAAAGAGAAGTAAAATGAAGCAAGTCAATCAATCAATAAAAAATGAACGAGAACCAAAGACAAATCCATGTCGCCATCTTGAAAGTTGATTCAATTTCATACTTTCTTGCACGGAATATTTGTTCTTTTAAACCGGTTCGGTGGCCGAACGCGTTAAGTGGTCGACTTTATATCTCGGCACCGAAGTTACCGGGTTCTAATCCAAGCTTGGGCATGGGTGTTCTTTGTGAGTGTAACTTCATCAGTTTCATCTAATCATCACTCATCCGTATAGTCGCGGTTAGGTAAAGGCAAAAAAGCGACGTAAAATTGCAAAAATCAAAACACAAATATTTGTTTTGTTACACTTTTTTAGTAGTCAGTTCAAAATTTTACCAACTCTTCATGCATCGCATTTTTTAAAAAAGAAAAAGTGGCATTACCCGTACCAACTCTCCCTTGGGCACGCCACTGTGCCTACAGCACTCGAGAAATTTTCGTTTCGAATGATTTGTTTTGACCTACCCAAGTTGTTTGTCTACGTGTGTGTTTTCAAATGGCATCCGAACTTCTTTCTTGGACGCTTTGAAAAGGAATTTTTGCCAGGAGTGTCGCAGATTACGCAATGCTTTCCATATCGCCAACCGAACTACGACTTCTTCCCTTTGGAACGTGTCACGTGCCTCGGTGAGCTAAGCAAACGCAACAAGTTGCTTTTTCCTCTCAAGGTTTGTTTGTATCTACTTTGTTTTCTCGCAATTCAAGTTTCGTTTGTCTCGGAAGTCAAGATGTTGCGTTAGAAAACTTTCCGTCGTCATATTATACAAGAATAAAAGAGACGAGAGTGAAAAGTTACATACATAAAAAAATAAGGAAATGAATTAAATAATAACTTCTCCATTTCTTTCCTTTTCTCTCCTTCTTTCTCATTCTTTCGTTTTCTCTTTCCCCTTATTTTTTCATTTTATCTTTTCCTTTGGGCCCTCTCTCTTTCTTTCCCCCCTTTAGTTCCTTCTCTCTCTCTCTCTCTCTCTCTCTCTCTCTCTCTCTCTCTCTCACACACACACAAACACACACACACACATTCCCTCTGTTCTGACTTCTTTCCCCCAAATACTCTCTTATTTGCTGCGAATGATTTTGTTATTCTGGGCTTTTCCCCCAAGAACAATAACTGAAAGATAATATAATTCATCAGAATGAGAGAAAATAAATGATAGAGAGCAAGTAATGTAAAAAAAATAAGAATGGTTGAGAGTTAGGATCGATTAAAACAAACGACTGGCAACCTTTTCTATTTCATTGTCGTTTTATCTTACTTATGGTTCTCCTTTTCTTTAAGATGGAAAGGAAGTGAATTGTGACTCTTCCTCTGTTCCATACACTCTTATAATTTCACCTCACAGTATCTGTTTCCCTCTATACATATTTTCCCTTTCTGAGGAATGTCTCTCTCCTTGAATGTCCACTTCCATCGTCTAATACGTATTCACCCCCTTTACTGCCCACTTCCCATCTATTATTGCCTACATTTCTATATGTCCCTCTTTTATTGCCAGTTTTCTACCTACTTGAAACATTTTAATAGCTATGAATCCACCCTTCGGTAATAGATAATATGATGGAGATTAGATTAGGCAGAAAGAGTTGACGCGACAATCCAGAACATCCTGGCTGGCAACGTTTGCAAATGTTTGGTTGAATTCTCGCAACTAGAGTAAGTAAAGCACGCATACCAAGGAAGAGTCGTCGTCCTTGGCTCCATTCATTCTCGCCTATCGCAGCATGCGGAGTTCGTATCTCGGTTCTGCAGTGGCTTTGAGCGTTATGAGCCGACCAAATGTCTGAAGACGCTACTCTTTATTGGGAAGAGGAATGTGCGGGCCCCATTGGCAAGGCGGTGGCCGTTCCAGGTGAGAGTTTTTATACTTTAAAAGGAAAATGTGGACCGGACTTTGCCTAGAACGTCCTGTACACCCCCGCAAGTGAGTTTTTGTTTTAAATCCACTTTTATGCACAGATCGGCTTATCGAGACTGGATCTTCAGTTTCAAGTGGGATCCGAACCACAGTTGCCAACGGGTATCGAACCTGGGACCCATTGATTGCAATGCGACAACGTTACCGCCACGCCATTGGGGAGGCCACCCCGACACATGAGAAGTACTATGTAAACTATGTCTGCTTCTTTTGCAATTCTGACTGAACTTAACTTAAGTATTAAACTGGGGAATTATACTGATACAGGTTGGAGCTGCGTTTAGTGCGTAACCTAGATATACCTCATGAGCAATAATCACGGCTTGGTATGTTATAGGATATAATTCATTAGTTATTTGAACGAAGTAAGCGCCGGCCCTCGTGGTGGAGTGGTTAGCACATCGCGCTACGACGCCAGTGCTCCATGGTTCGAATACTGGCCTGGGCATGGATGGATGTTCGTGAGTGTCCATTCATCAATTTCATCACTCATCCCCATCTTCGCAAATTAGCCAAAAGTGGCACAAAAGCGAAGAAAAATAAAGCAAGTCAATAAACAATTGATCGAAGTAAGCAAGGAGGCTAATGTATATCTAAACATGGTGTTTGATGCGTCTGTCAGTGCACTAAGTTTTATCTTTGTAGTTTTCGAAGTTTCCTAAATAGGACAATTCAAAGAAACCCTAATGATCCATCAAGTTGGTATCTAACTGCCTTGTCACTTAGGAAGAACAGTCGCACACATCGAAAAGATTTGAAGAAATCGATTTTCAGTGTTGACATATTACTGTGTTCAGCAGAATCGCTCCTTATTAATTTATTTTTCTTTGAGTCTCTGGAAAATAATATTGCTGAAGGATTCTATTCTATATTGAGATGAGAACCTGCCCCCGACCCCCTCCTGCTAAATCCGCTAATGCTGACAAGCCACCGAAATGGTAGTTGCTACTCTTGATGGTTGATCGCATCACATCGACAGAGTGTATGGTGGAGATATTAAACATCACATTCAGCCAGAACTTAGTTCTTTCAGTCCAAGGATTATGGTATTTTTATTTCTGTGTCTGTAGTAGCAGTTTGTCAGGAATGAATAGGCGCTGGATGGTTTGTTCCGACTCGCACACACGATATGGTTTGCGTCTCTAAATGTTAGTGGCAGTAGTTCTTCATAAGCATGTAATTTTAATTGGACATTATACATTGTCTAGTTGCTCCTACATTTTAATTATTCTGAGTACTACGTTTCAAGAGAGCACCTCTTCAGAACAAATTCCTTCACTGGCGGTGGTCACATGTCATGAGTGGTTGAGTACTAGATATGTTGGTTAGCGCACAGTGTTTGTAGTAAATCGCAGGCCTGTCGTACGTTCGATCCCCACCAAGGACAGAAATAAATTGTTCACCTGAAGACCAGAGAAGAGGCGCTCTCTCAAATCGAAGTGTTAGAATTAAAAAACACTACACAATTGAACATATACTGAAGGATGTTTTAGACTTGTGTTTCCGTCCACCAAAGGAGAAAGAAGTGGGCCCAGATGCTTGAAAATATGGCACCGACTACTACAAAAAAGTGGTTGTCCCTCGTTTCCCCTCTCGATCACAAAATACCTAATACTGCTTATTGTACTACAGAGCAAATCAGGTCCTCTTCTTTTGTGTAAGAATCCCCCACTTGTCCCTATCCTTTGTTTCTTCCAGTTCTTGAACTTCTGTCCCTCGTCACGCACGCCGTGTCCCCTCTGGGGCTGCCGCAGGTATCTGCATCCAGTTTGCCTTGCGACCTCTTCTTTGGAACTCTTTTCTCTATTCTCATCACACTGTTACAATCTCCAGGCAGTTCTACAAATTGCATAACATCTTTAATTGGTTCTTCGAATCCTCGCTCTTCCATAGCCGCTGTTAATCATTCTAAGAGAACAAAAAAAACAGTTCTATGCTGTGTATAACATCATATCACGAATACATACTACGTACAGGGAAAGCTGCGTATTATCGTTTAAGTTGTAGAAGGATTATATAATCAGCTTATATCTTCGACATCTCATAATATTGTTGCCCGACCCTGTGGCCGAGTGGTTAGCACATCGCGCTGCGACGCCAAGGGTCCCGGGTTCGAATCCCGGTCGGGTTTGGTTGTTTGTGAATGTCCATTCATCAATTTCATCATTTCATCACTCATCCCCATCTTCGCAAATTAGCCAAGAGGCACAAAACGCGAAGTAAAATAAATTAAATCAATCAAATCAATCAATCATAATAGTGTTGTTAAGAATTGAGAGTTGGGGATAGTATCCATATCCAGCTGGCTTTGTAAAAATTGGGACAGGAACGAATCCAGCCTCGAGATTTGTCCAGACGAGAACCAGAACGATACAGGCGCGTAAAATGCAGACGAGACCAAACTTACTGTCAGAGGCTCTTGGTCTCGTACTAGAACACATGGTATTTAATCATCAATATTAACTGAGTGTGAGACTTATTCAGACATTACTGAGCTACCTGATTGTTTATAGACGTATACACCGTTTCCCTGTTTGAATTAAAGCTTTGGCATTTAATTGTCGTTCGTGAATAAGTAAATAATTTATCTCCATAAATATGGATGGATATGTAGCAGTCACCAAGAACAGCGAACCTCAGTCAACCGACATAACCCCCCTTTGACTTCTTAGCATGGAAATCCATTAAATCCAGGGTTTGCGAACGAAACATCAATGGAGTGACATAATCGTATTAGAGCAACAGGAAACCTTATCAGTCTACGTTTCGTTCCACAATTGAACGGAGAAGTATGTTTTCACTTGGATAGAATTATGTGGAGTTACGGAGTTACATTGGAGCGCAGTAGACGGTCTTGCATGAATTCAAGGACATGTAGGCCGAATTCCGTGGCGGAGTGGTTATCACAGTGCGCTACAACCCCAGGTGTCCAGGTTCAAATTCCGGCCTGGACATAGGTGTTCTTTGTGAGTGTTCTTTCATCAATTTCATCGTGCCATCCTGATTGTCGCGATTTTCAGAAAGGTGCAGAAAAGGGACGCTAAATAACACAAATCAGAATCAAATCGAATGGAAATATGGGTATGAATTTCCACGTCGAAATACAATAAATATTTCTTCTCCTACTTCACTTTTTTGCAATTATCGCCTTCGTTAATTTGCCTTTAAAAACACCTTGTATTTTTTACATCGTAATTAACTAACTAACTCTCTAGCATTCTTAAACCCGAAGGTTCATGGCTGCAGCAACCCAGGCCTTCCATCTGTCCCTATCTTGAGCAATATCTATATACTCTTTTCCATACATACCGATTTCCTTTAGGTCCATCTCAACGTTGTCCCTCCATCTTCGTCTTGGCCTTCCTACATGTCTCTTACCATCAGGTTTCCCAACAAGAATCCTGTAAACTCCTCTTTCCTCTCCCATTCGTGCCACATGGCCTGCCCACCTAAGTCTATTTAATTTCATTATTCTAATAATATCTGGACATGAATACAAATTATGTAGTTCTAAATTATGTAACCTTCTCCATTCACCTCTCCCCTCATCCCTTTTAGGCCCAAATATTTTCCTAAGGATCTTATTTTCAAATACTCTCAATTTATGTGCCATTTTCAATGTAAGGGACCAGGTTTCGCATCCATTTTACATTGTAATTACAGAGTTAATCCATTAGTGCCAACTGTAAACTTGTGCGGCGTAGTTGCATGCATTCAGGATAAAAATTATGTTTTATAACGGCTCTTAATGTCGAAACGAGACGTTAAACAGAATAAAATTAAGAAAAGTTGCTTTCCTTAAAAATCTCTATAGTTGTGAAAGCGTGTTTGGTGATGCGCTGTATATATTGCCTGTACTGTATGTGTCGAGACTGGAGACTTGCTCACACACAAGACTAGACTATCCTGCCAAGTATCGCATCGTCTCGTGGAGGTATTGTCCCTTCGAGGAAGATATTGCCAATGCCTATATATTCAGAAGCACTGCATGTATAATTTGCATGGTGAGATCGCTACCAACAGATCGTTAACCAAACAACAGCATGTTTTTATTACACTTTATAACTCCGGTTGAATTTCGCCCTTCAAGAAGCCTTTCTCCTCGGCTTCAAAGAAGAGTAGTATTTTTGTTTCATGACTCCTGGACGTCTTGTGCTCTTAGCATCGGGGCTCCAATAAGAACGTACTCGCGACGCCTTTCCAATCATTCAGTTTGGCTTTTCTTGCCGCCGTTACTTCAACGGGTGCAGTTCGAAGCCAAAGTTCGGCGTTTGTATTCCGATCATTTCATCTCGTTCCAGCGGGCGTAACAAAAAACAGCTTCACAATAGAGAGCGCTTGAAACAACCCAGGGCTGTGTGATTATCTGGCACTTAACTGAATAGTGCGTGTTGCCTCATCTGCGGCCATTATGTAAGAGTGCGAGTCAAAGTCCTCTGGCGGGTAATGAGAGCCATTTTGTGAATGTTAGCGAGCCTCTTGCCGTTTCCGGTCACTTAAAGGGAACGGCTGGGACTGACCTAACCACCTTTCGGTTTTGCTTAGCGGATGCTGGTTCATTCTTGGCGGATCGACATTCTACTTATGTCTTATTCCTAAAAGTTTCCGTCTGAAAAGTGATGCGAAAAGTAGGTTTTATCAATTGAATTACTTAACTTAATTGGTGTTAACAACATCCTCTTTTGACCCCTTCCAGACGCCATCTTAGATTGGCCAACCTCCGTGGAGGAGTGATTAGTACAGGGCGCTACACTTTTCCACCACTGTTGGGCTAATCGCAACGATGAGAATTAGTGATGAAATTGATGAAGGGACACTCACCCCTGGCGCCGTAGCGTGCTGTGCTAACCACTCTGCCACCGAGGTCGACTTTGCCATCTTTGTAACTCCGTCTGGAAGCAGTAACTATAGTTTAGAATGTTTAAATCTCAGGGAAGCATATTTTCACAGAACATAACGTAACTCGTTGTGGGCTCGGGCCTCTCTCTCACCTGATCCTACTCACTCACTCACCTATGGGAGATCATCTAACCAGGTACGGAGTGACGTGTGGTCAGCACGACGAACATCCAGCCGTTGTTGTAGGTATTCATGACCGGGAGCATATTTTCATTGGTACAGTATATTATCGCTGCAATAGCTGAACGCTAACACTGCGAGCTGATATGTGGTAATTTTTAAAAAAATGTATTTGATAATAGACTACACGAAAGATTCACTAGAAAATATTACTTCATGGGTATATCTTCCAAATCAATTGTATCTAATTCCCCTCAACTTTCTTCCCAAAAGTTAGTTTTTCACTGATGGAATAGCGGAAAGGGCTGCAGCCCCATCAGCTCACCCCTTTAGTACGACCCTGGTAGCAGTTGGTGATACAGTTTCATTGAAGATAAATATACGCTTTTACAGCGAAGGTGGCTACGTCGCTAGGGTTCGAATCCTGGCCTGGGCATGGATGTTCTTTGTAAGTGTTCTTTCATCTTATCATCACTCATCCTCACCTTCGCGATCAGCCAAAAGTGGCAGAAAAGCGAAGTAGAATAAACAAAATTAATCAATTATAGCGAAAGCGGGAATCGATCCGCACATGTCAGTCACCCAGTGGGAATCTGCTTGACAGGCCTCGACTCTCAAGGACTGCTGTGCCATAGAGTTCGCAGTTAGCATATGTATTTACAGAGTGTACAGAACACTCAAGTGCCATACAGTACACAGTTAAGTGCAGTTATAAAGTTCATAATACTATGCTGTATAACGTATGGCGTCAATAAATGCGACATGCAGAATTTCAAACTTTCCTGGCTGTGTGAAAGTAAATACTCCTTTTTGATGAGGAGGAGGAATTACGTACACGGTATTCAGATCTGGTTTAGTAGCGTAAAAATACTCAAACGTCGCTAAATTCAGCATTCACTTGGCATGACAAGTAACTAGTGTAGACCCAGGTTCGATTGTTGTTTCTAACGAAGAATAACTTGGTACCGAGTGCAGTTGTTGTTGCTGAGAATGGGAAATAAGTTTCCGGTGCTAATAATCTTTCAAATATCTAGATACAGGCGACACATGGACGTCCGCAGGATATTTCCAAGGTGGCAAACTAGGCATTTCCCCCTAAAGTAGCGATACCCCTTCAAGCAACACTGGTTCGATTGCAAGTATCGCGTTCCTGCAGTGACCTGAACCATTCTCATTTGTAATTATCTGTCCCTTATAAGGTAAAGTTCCTCATGCATATATAGCACCGTGCCAGGAAGGCACATTTAGAGGATGTGGGGCTAGGGTCCTACACATTCTGACACATAACCCCAGGGTTGCCCCCAGGTACCCATTGATTTGAGGCTGGGTGAACCCCAGAGCCGCTTTATGCGGGAACAAGGCAGGAAAAATTCCAACCTTCGATCACCCACCCTGTGTCTCCCACGTGGCAGTCAGACACCGTACCGACTAGATCACCGTGGCTCACACCATCAGTCCCTGTAATAATAATAATGAAAATGCAAGTAACCAATATTAGATTATATTCATTATCCATGTTGCAGATACCTCCCAGATGTAACCCTTTCGAACGTCCATGTCTGGATAGTGAATTTGCATCCTTCTGATGCTACATAATTAGCCGCCTCAAATTTTTGTAGCCCTGAAAAATTATATTTTTATCCTTAGATCAATGATTTCACACAGTTCCTAACACTGTAATGAGTACAGCCAACGGCAAAAGAAATAGTAGGAGCATTGTGCATCACTGTTCTCATTCAGTTTGTTTTTCACACTGTGGTGATAAGGAATTGAAATACCTGCTTCGAATCCGCAGAATTTCATTCCTTTAAACATCACAGGACGCAGAATAAGAAAGAATGAAAATAGCGATGTACAATTTGCCTACGACTATCTTTGCCGTTGACTGTACAAGTAGCTACTGAATTCAACTTTGTGGTGCAAGATTGCTTTGAAGATCTGCTAAGGTGTTTTCATTACATAACTTGTGGAAAGTCCTACTGGCTCTTTGTTTCTGGTTTTCCAAACCGCTAATATAGCCAGCATTTATTCAACAATGGTCTTTACGAAGCAGGGTCAATACTGAAACTTTCGAGTTCACACCGGGGATAGATTTCAGGACCTATCGGCTACGCAGTGGTGGTTCACAATGCATTTTTGTGGATGTAGGGTAGCTATGACCCACTGACCAATCCCCCCCTCCTTTCTCACTTGCCCCAAGAAAAATTAGAAAAGTAAATACTCTTTTAGCCCGAGTACGCACTTTTTGTACGGTATTTCGGCGCATACTAAATGCATGTGGCCTCCCGCTAGGAAATATTCCCCCTTCTGTCTCTCTACACATTTTTTCCCCCTCTGGGGCCTTCGCTTGATACCCCAGTGTACGTCTCTTTGTACTGCGGTTAGCATCTGGTTCCTCATACCATCTTCACCCAGTAGAACGGGATGCACGCACCCCAGCTCTTCCAGGTCGTACCCTCAAAAACTGCCCCCCCCCCCACACACACACACACACAAATGACGAACCAAACTAAATAATAATGACAACTGAGAATGAAAATATGGAAATAGACTCATTCAAAGTCCAATGATGTATAGCGTTTATAGCAACAGTTTGAAAAACTTTTTTGATTTTTTTTTTGGTGTTATTTCAGACATTTTCTAATAGATGGCGCCAGTTGTAATTTCACTAGTAAATCACATCTCTGAAAAATTTCTCACCGAGGGGAGGATTCAATCCTTCGACCTCACGATTGTGCCCCAACTGCCACGCCACTTATGGAATCCGAGACACTATGTGGCTCCCACCCGGTATCGAAGTCGCGATCTGGGTTGCGACACCATCGGGGAGACCCACCTATTGACTTAGTTGGTGAAATGCAGGAAATGGTGGTGGTATGCATGGGCATCTGTTTTTCATTAGTTTATTTTACAAGCTGGAATAGACTGTGAGGTCTGCAACTCGGAACTAGACTTCTGTAGCAACTCATTTCCCCTTGTAATCTAGTGTGGCATATCATGTATTGTCAATGCGAAGTGTCATTATTTATCATTTATCATTCAATCGTTGGTTCCAGATTTGGCCACATCCATCCCACCGTGTATTTACATTCTAAACATATAGTTCACATTCCTCACAGGATCATGATAATCATACCTTGAATCACTTCAGCAAAGACCGCATGCACAATGCTTATCAGTCTTCAACATAATAACGAAATTCCTTTATTCCCCGGGTTTGATACCGGTGGAGGCACATAGTGGTTCGGATCCCACTTTAAACTGTAGGTCCAGTCCCGATTAGCCTTACTGTGCATAAAGTGGACTTAAAACACCAAATCAACAAACCAACCTTTTTTTTCACAAAATAGAAAATCTTCTAAACAAATCTGCTAAGGAATTGATGCCAAATAACACCAAACGAAGTATAATTTGTCATTTTTTGCGTCTTTCTCGAATACAACCACGTTCAATAACTGGAATCGTAACTATTAAAAATCTCACTCAAAAGTCTTATACATTTTTCTTGCACATGTATCGTTTGATTACATGTGAAATAATAATATACAAATCGACTTCACCTCAGTAGTCCCGCAGAAACTATTCAGTCTTTAGGTCATATTTTTCAAGCGTTCTGTGGTTTCAACACTTCGGGTCAAGTTACAGAAAAATTACATAAAGTCTTCAAGTCCTATTTGTGGAATGTATTGTATGCATTATTGGAGAAAGGTATTGGGGGAAGAATAAAGTGTTTCTCGTTAAGGTTAGATAACATAAATTAGTATTTTACAACATAATATACTTGGGATCATGTGTGTCCATTTTTTTTTATCCATCTCTGTCTATGTACAACATAGAAACTGGCAATTGTACCGTAGATACAAGTTCTACACAGGTCACTAAAATATACCTTTTTTTTCACTGTGAACATCCATGTTCTTTCCTCAAACAAATTTGACATGTCTTATTATTGGCACCAACATGAAACACATCCCATTCCTCCATGACACCCTTCCATCATCCATATTTTCATTCACTACACTTGCTGTTCGTGTAGAATATGGTTTACCAACATATTTACCACCATGTCATTCATGCACCTTTTACAGAAAGGATGCAGATGCAATCTTACAAAAGTTAGTATGGTGAAACTATGTTATTGTCTGTCGTGATCACTTGAAAGTCACTTGGTAGCGTCGACACAATGCTATCTCCAACACATTACAAGAAGCAAGAATAATGTCACAACCACATGCACGGTAGCTTTCAGCTTACAGCCGATATCTTAAAGTACAAGAACATAATGTTAATATTTGAATATAGTATGAAATATATAGTATGAATAAAACTATTAATAATAAATATAATAATATACAAGGTGGTGCAAAAGTCATCACATGATTTTCTTAGCCTATAGCTTGGGTTTTAAATTAAACAAAGTAAGTTTCTTTGTGTTAAACTTTTATTGATACTTGTTTTATGTCCTCAATTTGAAAAGATAACATCCAATAAATGCCCACCATTCGAATTATGCAAATTTGGGCTCTTTTTATTGCGTTTCCCATGGTGTTGGAAATCTGCGAGGAAATGTTTTAAATTTTATGCTGAATATTGTCCATTAGTGGCTGTAACGTCTCTGGCTTATTCACATAAAGTAGGGATGTGCCGAAGCCGATTACAGATGTATAAAAATCGGCAGAAATTGACATATCGGCATTGGTATCGGCATCGGCAAAAATCCGATATTTAAACCGGTACAGATTATACTAGAGTTTTACCTTCTAATAAGTTTTATATTTTAGTTTTGTAAGATTTATTGAAAATTTGGTTATGATTCGTTATAGAGTTTTTGTAATAAAATTATTGCAAACTCTCATTCAGAGGATCAACCTAACTCAAAATCGAAAATAAAGCAGTACATTGCTGAACCAGGATCTGCTGTTGTATTGGAATTTCAAAAATGAGTATTCAAACCTGAAGCAAGTGCTGAGAAAATACTTGGGCATACCTGCTGCATCAGTATTCAGTGATTGAGTGCTCAGTGTTGCTGAACAGATTTACGATAAGAGAAGAAGTAGGTTACTTCCTGAAGTGCTTCCAAAACTCGTGTTTCTGAAGTTGAATCTGGCAGCAGTAAATTTCCAACATTAAAGAACAGGAATTCCTTTTGGATTTCAAAGAACTGCTTATGTACTAATGTAAATCTCTTGAGAATCCATGTTCTTCTTAAAGGTTCATATAACCACCTTTTGTAGATGCAAATGTACATTCGCATCTCTTGAGAATATATATGTATATACATAATATGATATGCAATACAAATGTGCATAGCAAATTTATTTTTGTCATGCTGAAAATAACATCCCATTTCTGTTTAATAATCTTATATTTCGGAATCGGTTAAATATCGGTATCGGTTCCAAAATTTATCGGTGAGTACATCGGCATCGGTAAATTTTCAGCTTCGTCACATCACCAATGACTTCAAATATCCCCAAAGGAAAAAATCTGGAGCGGGCAAATCGGGGAACCTGGCCGGAAATGGCAAATCACCAAAACGGGATATTACTCTGCTCGGAAAAGTGTCATGCAAAAGAGTTAATGTTTCGCGGTCTGTATGTGGGGTATACTTATTCATTTTCGCACACAATAAATTTCGTGAGTATCTTCTATTTAACTGACAAAACAGTACTAATATAAACAACAAGATGTCAAAATATAGGTCAGTTCAAACTGGATGATGACTTTTGCGCCACCCTTTAGTTATAATATGAATAGGGATGCTGGCGTAGGGATGTGACGACCCTATCGCCCTGTAGCTTGTTCACTGCAGTTAGTCAAATCAACAAATGGTGAAAATTTTGCTTGTTGGGATTTACAGAGCTGTCCTGTCATGGCTCTATGAGCGTTCCACAATTGGCAGAAGTGAGGTATGGTCGATGGGCTACTATATGATCCTCCCAGCTAGATCCAAGGGATCCGCTCACCAACGACAGGTGCGGTCCTCCACTCATATTGGGGGTTAGGTGTAGAGCTGGCAACTCTACAATGTAAAAAAGTTATGTCAAGAATCAGTAACATGAGGCCATGGATGTTCCTAAGATAAAATGTTACGGCGGTAAAATAGTCCCCCGTTCAGATCCCAGGGAGCGAACTATTTTAGGAGGTATTAGATATTATTAGAATTATTAAATCAAGAAAACTGAGGTTAGCAGGCCATGAGAGAGGAAAGAAGAGTTTACAGAATTCTTGTCGGGAAAACTGATGATAAGAGACAAGTAGGAAGGCCAAGAGGAGTTGGTGTTTTAAGTCCACTTTATGCACAGTAAGGCTAATCGGGACTGGACCTACAGTTTAAAGTGGGATCCGAACCACTTGTGCCTCCACCGGGTATCGAACCCGGGACCCCTTGATTACAAGGCAATGACGCTACCACTGTGCCATGGGGAGGCCCAAAAAAAAAGGCCAAAACGAAGATAGAGGGATAACGTTGAGATGAAACTAAAGGAAATCGTTAAGGATGGAAAATATTAGATTGATCTTGCCAAGGATAGGGACAGATGGAAGGCTTGTGTTGCTGCAGCCATAAACCTTCGGGTTTAAGAAGGCTAGAGAGTTAGTTAGTTAGGTCGCCAATACCTGTACCGTCCCGAAGATGGTTAGTAAAGGGGGAGGAGATGATACTCTTTTTTGCCCCAACGTACCTAAAAATAAAAAGGTAGGAAGAGATGGTAATATATAGGACTGACTATTTTTAAAAAAATGTCATTTCCCTCCCTTGTCAAATGATGCCATCCTGCTTATGAAAATCCTGGATATGCTACACTACCAGTAACTCACGTCACGGTGTATCCAACTCGACCCCGATGGCGTAGTGGTAAAGTCGCCGCTTTGTAATCAAGGGGTCCCGGATTCGATACCCGAATCCCACTTTAAACTGTAGGTTCAGTTAGGATTAGCCTTTCCGTACATAAAGTAGACTGAAAAACAAACTCATTCAATCAGTAAAAGGGGAGGGACACGGATGCATTGATTCTCCGCCACCAACAATGTAATTTCGCTTCTAGAAAATTGTTTGCAGTTAAATTATTGTACGTTTGAGCAGGCACGTTTCTAGAAATATGTTTCGGAGGAAGGGGACGAACCAAGTGTCTCAGGAATAAAAACAATAATATTTAAATTAAAAAAAAATTATCAAATCAAATTAGTACTAATTACAGTGTGTAAATTAATATTATATTATTATTATATGAATGGGTAAAAATACGGTACATAAGAATAGAGATACGTATAACAGCGCCCATATATTATCTAGCTTACACAGTAATTAAGATCGGAATAATTTGTATAAGAACAAAATGCCCTGGCAATGAAATTAATGCCAAATAGATGATGGATTGAGTATTTATTGAATAACAAAAAGGATGTTAGAGGCAGTTGGAGAAAGGTAAAGTTGCTGATTAATATGGTAAAGGTAAAGGTAAAGTGTTCCCCTGTGCTTAGCACCATGCCATGAAGGCATATAGGAGGTGTGGGGGTAACGCCCCACACTTTCTTGATCCGGTCATGAGTGGGGGTGATGTGATCAGCATCACGCCCCTGACCGCCTTTACCCCCCAGGGTTTCCCCCAGGTACCCATGTTATTCGACGCTGGGTGGGCGCCGGGGCCGCTTCCATCGTTAGAAAAGTTCCCGGATTTGAACCGGCCGGGGATCGAACCCGGGACCTTTAGCATGGTAGTCAGACGCGTTACCGACTGAGCCACCGCGGCCAACTGTATTGGCCAATGGTATTCATATTATCATAAGTAGTAGCGTGTATAAATCTTGTATGGTAATGTCATTCAAAACCGTATGATCTCAATATTATCCTTGCCTTCCAATATATTCAGAGAAATTAATAATCATGGATTATTCAACAAATACTAAACAAGTACATATTCGTTATTTTATTTTAGTACTTTAGTAAGTCTTTCGGGGGTCCGTACCCCCTGGAACCCCCTAAATACATCCTTGCGTTTGAGAGCGATAGAATTGCCTAGTTTGCAAATAAACGGAAAAACACCCCTTCCCTTCCCCTCCAGCGGGAGAGGTAATAATAGGCGTCCAGGTAGCCTTTGTGTTGGAAAGAACAGACGAAGCCTTTGTCTTCCCTCCTGCGGTCCTGGGTACGAAGAAGAGCGAGCTTATAAAAATCGGCGTTATTATTAAATGCGTTGCTTGCATCATGATCGGCGCTCGCATGTCTCCCCCCGCCCCTCCGACGTCTCGCCGTAGAGAATAGTTTCTTTGGGCGTTGGACTTGAAATTCCGATAACAGCGTAGAAAAATGTTCTGCTTCCTGGCCCATGCTGGTGATTCTTGGAAGAGGGTTCAATGCACTTGCACCCCCCGGCCTTTCCATCGCAGAGGGGGACCCCTTGCAGCCTTCAATGTCACGCAGCTGCCTCTCTCGTATGTGTGTTAGCGTGAGTGCTTCTTTCGACGTGTGTGTGTGGAAAATAACGTGCATATTTTTGCTGTATTGGGGCGTTCCTGCGTTGGCACAGATCGAGAGTTCGCTCGTGCAAGTTTAACGTACACACGTTGCAAGCTAACGAGGCAGTGGCGACATTTTAAAAATTTTACTTCGTTATTGGGAATTGGGTTGTAAGCGTGGTGCGATACGAAGCGGATTCGAATCCTGGGTGAAGCCGGTTTCATCCTCATCGTTGCGATTAACCTACACAGGAAGAAAGCAACGTTACAGAAATGTTTTAAAAAAATACTGTGCTCTGTGCCGATTGGGATTAATCGCAACGATGAGGATGAATGGTGCCTTCATAAAATAGATGAAAGGACTAGGACTTTGATTGTGTGGAGTGAGAGGTTTACTATAAAAAGGTAAAGTGAAGTGCTCCCCTGTGCATAGCACTACGGCATGAAGGCGTATAGGGGGTGTGGGGGTAACGCGTTTCATAGGTTTACTATGAAAGGGTGAAACATGATACACGAACAGTACAAGGATATAACAAAAACAAACGATTTCTTCTCTTATTATACCATTCTTCTCACTCAACGAGCACGATGGATTGATGTAGGTTATTTTACGTCACTTTTCTGCGACTTTTGACTAATCGCGACGATGAGGAAGAGTGATGAAATTGATGAAGGGACAAACACAAAGAAATCCCATGTCCAGACCGGGATTTCCCGGGACCCCTGGCGTTGCAGCGCTCTCTGCTAACCATAAATTGACACCTTATCCCGGGTGCAGACTAGTAGACCACGTACATTTGCAATATTTGTATGCTCCGATAGGGTAATAGGGGCCTGACCTGCAGCCGAAAACCAGTTTCGAACCACTGCATTGTGAGCCTTCTAGGAAACAAATCCTGGACCTGTTGATTTCAGGGCGACAACGTTAACCTGTTTTCGGATGCCACCTGTCCAAGTTTCAGCGAGATATCTCGCTAGAATCCTGGTGCCATAAATGCAGCTCTAATGCTACCACCATCTGACAAAACAAAGTTTGAAACATGCGCCCCTCTGGCACAACTCGAACCCAGGTCCTCAGGAACTATTCCCAGACGACGTGAAGGGCGAAGTGAGGAATTCGGGGGAAATCTCTCCGAGCACGACACCCAATTCCATACGTCACGAAATCACTCTCGCTGGAGCTTTCAAGGTCGCTGCTGTGTCCATCTCAGAACTCCTGTACTCGCCACCTTCTCGGAACGCTCGCCTGGGGTGGCCAACTTTTGCGCCTCTGAGTCAAACAATTACAAAAAAGGCCCGCGCCGCTGCCTGGAAAGACCATTTGGCCTGTCGACGGTTTATAATCCTTGACCCCGTTTCTTTTTATCTGGACTTTCTACCGCTGGCATTGCGAGCGCCGCCTGACTGCAACATTTTCCGGAAGGATGGGCCCCTGTAAATCGTTACCTCATCGTGAGTTGCGGCACAACCCACGAAATTAGCTTCCGTTTTTCACCACCAGAGGGTTAGTCAATCGGCCGCCGTGATAGCGATGCTTTGCATGAGTACCCCGTTGTCTTTCCGTGTATGGAAGTGTGACGTCACTTCTTGAAAGATCGTCGAGCCGTTTTGGTGACCCCAATCCAGAAGGGAAGTTTTGTCCTACAGTAGTTGTGTTCGAGTTAACACATGCTCTTGTTAGGAGGAACAGAGCGTACGTAATTTCCTCTTCCCAAGATTCGAGAAGCATGATTTATAATATCTTAGAACGTACAATAATGGTATTATGTGTATATGTTTTGGTAGACGAGAGGAATCTTAGTTCTAAACAGAGTGTTATTTGAAAGAGATGAAGCCAAATTCTTCCTTCTGGTTACTTGCAGATCCTTCTCAAATATTTATCCTCGACAGGGGCGAGATATTGTAGATTTACGTTTTGTTAGCTTTATACCTTTTGTCGATCTTGTGAACTATTTTTCAAGACTAAGGTATGGGATATGTCCGAGGGAAGGACGTCATCTGGTAACTCTAGGTCAATCTCCCTCAACTATTCCCTTTAAACAACATTTATTTTGTAATAAAAAAACCCGGATTCGAATCACACATTTGGCTCTTTTGTACTTCACGTTAAAGCCAGCCATGGTTAGCTTCTCTGCATAATGTAGATTTAAAATAATTCCACGTCTGAGAGTTTATAAATTGGCAATTGAATGTTTCACTATAAAACCACTACTCGGAACAAGTTTAGTTTAGGTCCGTGGGTTTACAAGTTTTGACTGTTTTCAACTACTTTGTACGTCTTAGCTTGGTACTTTTCCTCTGAACTTGAGTCTCCTGTTTATTAGTCTGGCGTAAATAAGCAAAAAGCCGATGCACTCACTGTATACCCTAAACCACAACAGGAAGCAAAAGCTGAATTAACTAGCCTTCGTTCAAGTTTTCTTTGCGCTTTTATTTCTTATACCAAATGTCACGAGAAGGAAAAGGTAGCATCAAGCAATTAAGGGAAGAGCAGGGAAAGTTGAAATACGTAAACGGTTCTAGACCAGAATTCCAAGCAACCCAAGCTCTGGTTGGGTAGGTCGAGCAAGCATTTGCCACGGGACCCACTTGCTTTGCCAAGCGAGCAAGCACAGGAACATCGGAGGGGAAAAAGTGGAAAGTGCTGTCTGTGTCACTGGTTGAAGATTACAAGTCAGCAGAAAATAAGCATTTTTTTTTAAAGGTGTTCCTGTACTGTGGCCTTTCTTGGCAGCGCATTTTGGAAGAACCACGGCAATTCCTCCTATGATATGCGAAAGAATGTTCGCCAAGAGGAGTTTTAAAAACCGTAAATGTCCTACATTTTGAGCACCGCACACTGTGGTTTTGCAGTTGCACAAAATTTGAAAAATTGGCTCAGGGCAATATGCTTCATCACACAGTTAACTGGGAATTTTGTGTTGAAGAAATCATCATTTTTGAACAGAAAATGTCAATTTCACAATATCATCGTTAATATTTCCAAATATATTATTTACTTTGAATAATTCTTTCTCGCTTTTTGCTTATATTGATCTGGTAATCCACCCTTTCAGTGATCTCTCTTTCTTCCTTTCTCTATATATCTTATTCTATCTTTCTCTCTCTATTTCTGTCTCCTTTATCTCATTTACTCTACACTTTTCCTTTCTCTCTTCCTTTGTTCCTCTATCCCTTTTGCTTATTTTCTCTTTCTTTGTACGTTTGCTTACTTCTTTTCATCTTTTTTATTCAAGCCTTTCATTCCCTCTTTTTCTTTCTGTTTTTCTGTCACTTTATTGTATCCTTTCTGTACGGTTCTTTCTTTCGTTTTTGCCCCTTCTCTCTGCGTACTTCTGACTTGCAATTTTTCCTTAGCTTGTTTCAGAATCATCTTAAGTATAGGCGCAGTGGCGTGCTCAGGATTTTCGAAAGAAGGATGATTATGTACTTTTTTTTTAGGAACACTGGACCAAAGGGGGCGGGATGGTTATGACCACCACCAACCCCCCCCCCCCCCTGGGCATGCCACTGTATAGGTGTGCGAAATAACGATAAATATCCCCTGACCAGCAACTGAACAAAAATGCCGAGATCCGGCTCATTATCATGTTAATTGTCTGTTTATATTACAAGTAAGTGAGCGAAATATGCCGTGGAGAAAAGAACGCACCAAGTGCCTATTACGCGGGTGCTGTGGAACTCTGCGTGTGTTTATAAACATCACAGAAAGCAGTTGGTTTCGCATCAACGACAAGGAAAGTGGAATACCTGGCGCTGGGTGATTTTGCTTTCGAGAAGCCCATGGCTTGAGTTTCTGTGCGAGTGTGTGTGTGTGTGTGACCGCTTTTACTTTTCCTCAACTGCAAGTTTGACCCAATTACCCACATTCGATTCGCCTTAGCTGCCATCTGGGTGCCGGTGCAACAAATTATGCATGACATAATGTCCCGCGTGCTTCCTCCACATAAGATTAGTCCCCCCTCTCGGTGATTGCTGACTGACGGTGGGTTGGAAAGAGAACCACCGGGTGTGGGGGGAGGGGGAAGATGTAGCAAATTAGATAGCTGCCAGCTCAAAGGAATGCCTGATCATTTTAGACACAAGACAGAAATTCCCCCCAGTTTGCCTTTGTCTATTTTTCAATCGTTCGAATTTCCGGCTGAAAATTATTTCTCTATTTCTAGCTCTCGGTTGGCCGCTAAGATGGGGATTTCTGATCAATTCGTTATTCCGCGAGGGAAGTTGCAAACGTGCTCTTGTCGAGTCATACTTGTGTTTAGAAATCTTGGGAGCCGTCTCGGTGGTCGGCTCAGTACAAAAAGAATTGGGGGTTCGAGTCCCGACGATAGCCCGAGTGTCTAATTCGGTGCATCGCTGTTCATCCTCATCGTTGCGATTAGCCCAATGGAACAGAAAATACTATCATGATTAGTAACATCCGATAAAGTGTTTCCTTTTTTTATTTTTTATAGTACCAAATGACCTACTTTACATCGAGGATGGAGTAGCAATAGCCACACGCAAGGAATCAAGGGTTGCAGCCCGGCAAAAAGAACTGGGAGCAACCATCCATCGTTTTGTAGTGGTTAGCGCGATGCTCTGCAAACGTGATGTCCCGTGGAGAACATTCGTCGTCATCGCAATTAATCTAAGAAGGTGAAAAACACGTAAAACTAAAAATATGACATATAAATCACAACGATCAAGGAATATATTTTCATTCCGTGCTGTTTTTTGCTCGTAATTGTTTACAAATACTTTTCATCACATTGTACTGTTCCATTGTTAATCTTTCTCTCTTTTATTGAAATAAGTAGCCTTCCAGCTGTTTATCTGGTGACGTTATGTCCAGTTTCTCTTACTGACATCATCATCAATTTCACCTTCGTTGTATTTCAATCGTCGCCTTGTATGTAATCAAGGGGTCCCGGGTTCGATACCCGGTGGAGGAACATAAAGGTTCGGATCCCACTTTAAACTGTAGGTCAAGCCGCGATTAGCCCTAATGTGCATAAAGTGGACTTAAAAACACAAACTCATTTCATTGTAGCAGTAGAACAGGCCAGGAAAGATATTTCTAATATAAACATCCCAAAATCTTTCATAGTTAAATTGTTACCGTTACAATATTGTGCTGATTTCACACGAAGCAATGATTACGTTCCACTTCATCAAAGACAAACATACAGACAGACAGAGAGAGAGAGAGGGAGAGCAAGCGAGCAAGGGATAGCGCTAGTGGGCTCCACATGGGAAGACGAAATTGAGTCTGCAACTTGCATACAATAAAGCACAACGGGTTGCATAAAATAGATCTGATTTTTACTTCAAATTCAATATTTAAGTGGTCAGCTTTCAGGGAAAATTTCTGACCTTCTCACTCGGTTCCCGCTTCAGTATGTTGTCCTGATTTGATTAGCCTTTGTGGGTTGCTGTAGCACACCCTCGTAATAATGATTCTAAAGCAAATCGACCATGAATCCATTATTGACTTTTCCCCCTCGTTTCACATCCATTTGCAAGCTTCAATGGACACAGTCTTTCGGCGTGACTTTGTCACATATTTGTACCGCCACATTAACAGTATGTTATTGTATGTGCCTCCCCGATGAGGTAATGGTAACGTCGTCGCCTTGTAATCAAGGGGTCCCGGGTTCGATACCTGGTGGAGGCACACGGCACAGTGGTTCGGAACCCACTTTAAACTGTAGGTCCAGTCCCGATTAGCCTCTTTATGAACAAAGTGGACTTAAAACAACAATTCAGATTCATGTATGTTATTTAACGTCGCTTTTCTGCCACTTTTGGCGAATTGCGGCGATGAGAATGAATCATGATAGATTCGACTGACGAAGGGACACTCACAGAGAATTTCCAGATCGGGACTCGAACCCGGGGACAGCCGCGATGAAAAGGGATAATCGAGACTATGAAGTTGAATAAGTAACAAAGAAGGAAAAACGAAGTCAGTAATTGTTGAGGAACCAGGAACTGTAAAGTGTACAGTTAAATAATGTTTGCAGGCGGGTTCCATTTGATCATTGTTTTCTCTGTTACACGTGTTCGTCCTGAAAATCTGTGTTTTATTCTGTACCCTTGTTCCCATTTCCTTACCGGACATTCTCATACTTGAAGGTGCATGGGAAGTGATCATACAGGTGGCTTTAAAAATATCGGGAATATGCTCTGTTATTTTATCTCGGTCCGCCCCCGGTTTTGCTTTTGATCCCTCATTGTATCTTCGATGCCTTCTTCGGTTCTTGCACGCTCACACACACACACACACGAAGCCACTTACATATCCCCCTTCCTCCTTTTTTTCATTCCCGCTCCGCTCCGGTCCTTCCTCACTTTCACTCGTCCGCCCCTCAAAACGAGCGAAGCTTCTGTGCGGGGAGGGGCGGGAGGGGAGAGAGCGTTTACTGGCTGCCGAGCGAAAACTCCCGAGAGATACCGAAAGTGAACGGAAACGGCCGAATTCGCTCGCTCACAGCCATGGATGTGAGTCAGTGGGTTATCTAGTCTCCGTTTGAACGCGGTTAGAACAAGACGTGTGTGTGAATGTGTGTTTTTGTGTTCACGCGTTGACATATTGGAGCGTCATAACATTTTTTGTTGACGCGGTGCGTTCACCAAGAGACGCATTGCTACTTTACACTGTGTGTCCGCGAGTGTCGCGGTAGTGTGCGACATTCTTTCCAAACTAGTCATTTTTTGTTGTGGTTGTGCGTTTTTCGGCCAGGCATACACTTGTCAACCAGCGACTGTACCACGTGACGTAACCTGGTCCCTCGATCTAGTCTAAGAAGATTGTTTACTAAAGGTTCCTGACAAGTTTCCTTTGGATTTGACAGCTAGTCTTGTGATGTATTCCCGCAAATGCTTGCCGACGTAAACATAGCAGGATTGTGTTTTGGTAGCAAGTGCAATGGTTGTGATCACTCCCTGAATGTTCTCACCCACAGTGAACCTAAATTAAAACCTGACAGTGAATTTGCCATGATTGGCACTCGTTAATTTATTGTGTCTTTTTACGAGGAGGATTTGTTTATTATTATCCGAAAACATGGATGCTAGAGTGGAAAGTTTGAAAGTGGAAAGCATCAAGATGGAAGTGGTGGATCAGGAGAATTGTGTACCCCTGGACTTGAGTTGCAACTCGAGTCGGACAAAGTGTATCTCGCCCTTTCTCAATCCAACGGACATTAAGCAGGAGTATAGAGACAGTAGTAGTCCCGTAGATTCCGATGATTCGGACGGACAGCCGGACCACTTGAACAAAAACTGTAAAGCATACAAGAAGTCGCTAATGAGGCGATATTGTGAGTATTCGTTGTTTTTAGTGATTTTTTTTTGTTTCATGTATGTGCGTATGGTGTGTGTGTTAGTGTCGTCACCGGAGAATGGTAAGTTGAATTTGCAAAATTTTTTGTACCGATTATCCTGAACAGGTTGAAGGTTCCTTTTGTTTTTGAGACAAAGGGTTTGTTTTCCCCTCTATTCCTAACAATCTTCACCAGAAGTGCGTAAACTTTTGTATGAGCAAGGCCACAGCAGCTTGTTTACACTAAAAGTAAAATTAGAGGTTTTTATATACTAAAGCGGGTCACATTAAAACCATGTCGAGAATTATGAAGTCCACGGTTTGTAGTTTGGGCGGCCCTCCCCCCTTTTATTCTTGATATTTGGGCATTCTTAGCCCCAGACACCTCCACTATCTCATTTTATGTTCTCCATCATTTGCCAAAGAAATACATAAAGTTGAAGTCCACTTTATGCTCAGATAGGCTAATCGGGACGGCGTCCGACCTCGCCACCGAAGTTCCCGCCTGGGCATGAGTATTCTTTTGTTATTGACCATTTACCAGATTCATCTCATCGTCACGATTCTCCAAAAGTGGAAGAAAAGCGACGCTAAATAATAAAAATACAAATAAATGCAATTCTGACCTTTGTGCAATGTGCCTCCACCCTTGGTTACGAGATGAAAGCGTTACCCTGGTGGCATCAGAGAGGCCCTTGCTATCACTTGGCTCTGTCCAGTCCCATGTTTAGTATTTCGGTCATCCCATGACCCTCGATACAGTCTAGAAATTTTCTGAAAATTGTTTAGCCGCAGAGGTGTATGCAACAGGTACAAGGTTACTTTCAAGATGATTTGAAACTCTCCAAGTTACAGATTTGGCAGCATTTTGTCATTTTTTCCCCAAGGGTTGGAACGAAATGCCTATCTTTAACTTCCTTGACGATTGTTGGGCTGGGCTAGGAGAGGAGTCTTCTTTTTACAACGGAATGCATGTGGCAAGGGTCGGTGCGGCAAACATCGGTTTCACTTTCTAAGCGCGGGGTGGAAGTTGTGTAACAGCCCGTACCGAGGCGGGAGGAAGTATCACGCCTGACTCACGTCACTTGTTTTCGCCGCTGGCTCGGCATACGTGAATCGATGGAGATTTCCAAAGCAGCGTGAACTTGAACTCAATTTTTGCGCGAATCTAGGTTGAGCTCGGCAGGCATGGAGAGTGAGCGATCGAGCCGTGAGAGATTGTAAAAGTGCTTTGGGTAGGAGAGACGCTTCGAGAGAGGGGGGGGGGGCGCGATGGTGGGGAAATGTGGGTGACCTGGTTTGGAAACTGGGGAGCTCGACCAGCGCGCTTTTGTTCAGGAAAGTGAAAACGTCTTTCTGGAGAATGGAAACGCTGCGTTGCCTTGCTTACGTGGTCGGTTGCATTTGCTGGGGAGCCCTGGGAAATATTGATGGTTATTGAATCTCACTTGGCTACGGACGAGTCATAACATATTCGTTACCACTATTATGTCATTGGGTTCATTTCTGAACTGTTCGATACCTTATTAGGTCTTATCAGAGCAACTTGGTTATCAAACACAGCTAGTAAAGATGCCGTGAAGATGATTGATTATTTTTGAAAAGGGTAGGAAACTTCCTTCCATATTTTCTACTTCGCTCCCAAAAAAATCTGCTTTGTTAAATACCAGTTGCGCCGTTGGAGTACAGAACATATCAATATTGGGTCCAGATATAGCCATGGTGCAGTAACAAGTGGCGTGTCTACGAATCTCTGGAAAGGGGGGGGGGATTATGCATTTTGAAACAATCATTGCTGGAGTTGCCGTATTTTCGTGCATCCGTCTTCACATTATAATTAAATTCAGTCACTTTACCGGCAGAAACGATTATTGCTCACATCATTAGGGAATGCTAACACTTAAATAAGTTTCCTAGGCATATTTAAATTTATTTTATAACTTCCAAACTAATACCAACTTATCGTCCTTTTATGTATTATAACATTTTTGAAGGAAGGATTGATTATGTGAATGCAGGCACAGGTAATGCCTAATATGTTTTTGAATCTGCAAAGAAAAACTGATACTAACATTTGCAGTCAGCGCCGCTAAGTGGTCGACCTACGAACTATTGAATTGAAACCATAATCAGGTTTTCCATTACCTCTCTATCCCTGTGAACATTCGCCGTTAGCTAAAAAGACATATTGTTGTTCTAATTATGACAAAAATAATATTATAATTTTCATTTAAACTTTCCAGTGATTTACGAGCTAGACATGGTGACAAAAAAGTAGTAAGAACTGAAGTACTATGTTTTGTCTTCCTTTGGCCAACTCGGCACGTCACCACGCGCTGGAGAGTTAGGACAGGTTAAATCACGTGAGCTAGACTGAAAATAGCGCCATGACCCGGCGTGTTCGCAAAATCATCGATCGGCCTGCAGTGTTGCTACCTCGGTATTTTGCATCCACGAAACTTCTCCACACCTGCTTCTGTACTCACCACGGATTTAAAGTACCGCCCGCTAGATCGATCATGTCCAGTTTTCGTACTAAAACAGTGAATTATGGGTTAGCTTGTTCTATCTTATAGATGATATAGCAACCGTGTATTATTCATATAGTAACATTAAAATGCAACACTTTGGATAACTGTTTGACTCAACCTCGTGTGCAACCGGGATTTTTTTGTAATGAAGATCATGTTGTTGATACAGAATCGATTGTATTGTTACTCATGCATTATGTCATTCTACCCGTTACACCAGATAAGCAAACAGGCTTTTATAGTCAGGTTTTCTGAAGATAATTTTGTCTTTCACTAACAGGTAAATTTCTGAGGAAACTCGGTAAAGTTTATGTACTGTGGTGACGTCAAACATGAAAACTTGCAGGCGTGAAATTGGGAAAACAGATTCTTGTCTGGGTTAATAAATATAACATTAATGGTTTATGAAGACTGCTCACGTTTCTACATTTTATATTTATTTTTTCGAATATCCGCACTTTTTAGTGTTAGAATTCTGACTGAAAGCTGTTATTCTTACTGACGGATCAGATACTTTCCAATGATAGTCGCGACGTAGATGCTCACTTCAGTTTGTTTTGTAAACAAGAATGATGAGGCATAGGCCGTAACATGGAGAATCTTTTGGATTGATTGACATTCCAAATTTCCAAGAAAACTATGTGCGGACGTTGTCAACTTGTCTAAAAGTTCATGCTCTTTCTTCCTCACTGTGGATGCTTCTTGCAAGATGGGGATGGTGCCACTGGGAATACTACAGGGAAATTTTGCCCGGCTTTGGCCTTGAGTGGTAAATGCCCTGCTAGAGAGGACGTGGGAGGGGAGCAGGGAGGGGACAATGAGTATGCAGGCAACTTTCCAACGCGGAAATAGCGCGGATAGAAACCTTTCGTTTGAGGAGGAAAGGGCGACGCTTTGGAGTGAGTTGGTTTTCCAGGGGCGGAGAGCCCGCGTGACTAACGAGGGGAGGAGAATTTTTTCCGATTAAAAAAAGAAAAAAGGGAAGGGGTTTCGTGTCCCGGGTCCCGTTTTTCCTTGTTGCATGACTAAGCCCCTCGATGGGAAAGTTGGATGACAGTGTTGCTGGTATGTGGCGTTATTGAAGATTCGGCACCACACGTTGTTTCTGTGGTCAGAGAGATGTCCAAGATTGGGGATTCAGTTGTTTTGCACTTTTGCTTCGTACGTTGAGCTTACGGAAACCTTTTCCGCTATCTCTCAGTGTAGCAGTGATGAGCAAAAAATTGAGTTTGCATCTGTGTTATTTTTCGTTGCTCCCTGCCCAGGTCGGACGGAAGTGGATCCCGGGAAACGAGAACTTCGCTGGTGTATCGAAAGTCAACCGAGCATTTTGAACTAATTTCACATTAAAGCTCACTACGTCAATACAATTGGTGAATTAAGTATTGTTTGTCAGTTCTTGTCGTTTGATTCGAGTGTAGCTTCATTTTCTTTGGATTTAAGTCGTGGCATACCCTTATTGTTTGCAAGCCGCAGATTAAGACTGCACCAGCCACAAAACTGCGAATTATTACACTGCCAAAATTTTTCACTTTTCTCTCCCGAAATTGGCATTGCGATAAAAAAAAAAACTGACTTGAGCCTCTGATTAACTTCTGAGTGGAGTAGAGCTTCATAATTCAGTAAACCTGGTATGAACATCCCATATAATTTTCATGTTGTAAGCATTCCAAGTTAGTGTGGCGCGACTTTCGAAACACCCTCGAGCACCGATAGGCTTTCGTTGTTTTCTCTCATCATGTCGTTTTTACAAGAGTGGGGAAATGCAGCACTCCGAAGTATTCTGTTTAAATAATAGGATAGACACGAATATATGCACGTGTGCCACGATACCTTCTTCTGTCGCAGTGGAGCATCGGGAGTGTTGCCGATCCCCACGGTTTGGCAGGCCGTGCGTCGTCGCCTTCCTCACGGGAGCGCCGCTGCCAAATTCCAATTATCCCCGCTAATGGACGCAGACGGTCGGCGGGTTATTGCGTGCGGATTCGTCAGTTTGGGAATCATTCAGCGAGACTTCCGTGTTTCCATTCCTCGTTTTATTTTTGGTCGCTGTGGTCGAGGAATGCGCCGTGTCCTCTCTTCAGCCTGGGGAGGCCGCATCAGGAAGTCTGAGGCGCCACAAATAAATTTCGAAGACTTCTTTCTTTCCTCGGGCAGAAACGTTGTCCGTCACCTGCGCGTTCGGGTCGGTAAATCCAGCGGTGCGCTTAGTTGCTTTTCTAGCGTTTTCGGTCGTTGTCCAAGGGAAAGTAAAGGGTTTTTTAATGCGCCCTTTATGCTTATGTGGGCTATTCGGGACTGGACCTCGAGTTTCAGGTGGGTTGGATTAGTCTCCGGAGGCTAATCGTTCTTGAGTATGAATAATCTGATCACACCCACAAGTGAAACACCCATGCCCGCGCCACGAGTCGAACCTACAACCGACGGTTGATCTGGCGAGATCGTGAGAGAGACATTGTCGACAGAGACAAGGGATTTCCCAAGGTCGACACGTTCTTTTTTCAAATATTTACAAGTTTACGGTTGTTTGTATTCTGACATACTTTTTTGCCATTATCATACTGCTTTATTGCATAGAAAATTATGTCTGTCGTTTCCAACAGAGCATATGCGTGTTTTTACACGTATTATTGCAATTTTATTAGCACAATTAAAATATTGTACAACTCGGTGGCTCCGGAGAGTGGTAGGATTATCATCCACTTTTGGTCCGAATTTTCTTTTTTAAAAACGTCGGATGAGCAAACAAGTGGAAAAGATAGCATTAGCCACTACAAAAAGATGTTGGAACTCGTCCCTTACAAGATCTCTAGGCACACCACCGTGCAGAACAGTAAGAGAACAATTTTTCTTTTCAAAATCGCACAATGTTGCCTAATCCCAACTTTCGTAAAAATCTGTGGATCTTGTGCACTTTCTTTGACGTGTCTGGTTCAAAACTGGCCTAAACTCCAGCACGTCGTTGTTCTTGCAAGCCCTTGATGGCCGTCGAATCACCACAGTTATAGCTTTCGACAGTCTTCAAAATCTCAAAGCTAGAGGCATTGGTGTCGCGCTGGCCACTGGAGTTCCTGTTCCCGATAGAGGCCACTTCCGCGATGAAGGAACCGTTGTCGTGTCCAACGAGGAGGAAGACGGATTCTTGTGGACCGCTCTTATCGCTTCCTGTGTTGTTGCTCGCGATAAACACTGCCGAGGCTTCGATTAGATTGTGCAAATCGACGTGACGCACGGTGGGGAAGCGGTATTGTTTCCTTCGTGGACTTACAATGAAAGATTTAACGTCCTGGTACACTGAGGAGAAGAGGTGTTATCGGTGACGCAAGTTGACTGCCATGTTGTATCTCATTGTCAAGCTAAAATGGTTTTGGCGACGACTGTTGATGCTTCTCTACAATTTTACACTTCTCACCTACGTCAGCTCATTTATGCGTAATTTACTTTTCGTGTCTCGATGAAAATTAAAAGTAAATTCTACAGCGGAACATCCTGGCATTTTTTTTCCTGCGAACCAAATAACGAAGAAATTCCTTCAGCTCGCTCTCTCATTTAAGTAGGTCTCTCGCGTTACCTAGGCGACGGTTATGCAGTGCTTTCAGATATTTATTTTAACCGTTACACCGGGACAGTCTCCACCTGTTATCCCGCATGCAGGCATAACCAGGGTGAAGTTTCACCGTGGTGATAATCACTCAAGTTTAGATAATGTAATTATGTAAGTATATGGAAAACATGTAAGAAAGAGACAAAAAAAGGAGACGCTAAGTTTTTTTGTCCCGAAAGACTCGTTGAGGCTCCTTGGGTTGCCTGACTAGTCAGCTGGACGAAAGCCATTTACAAAATTCGAACTAGTCTTTAAAAAAAAGAACAACAAACAACAACCATTAAAGTAAGTTGTTGTCGATTCTTTGATACTGTATTTTCACCTTTTTGTTTGTGACATCAGCACGTATGGTACTTTCATAACGCTCCGTGCTGACTGTCCAGCGAGTAGCCTCACATCATTCCTGGCCTACTTAGATAAGAGTCCTACTTTCAAACTTCCTTCATGTCTTCACATAAGCGACAGCGTCTGGAAGTTATAAAACGGTGTTAATGTTAATGTTTGATCACCGTGAAAATTCAGGGTTCGCAATGTCATAGTGGGTCCGAACACAATACCGAGCCAAATAGTGGTTTGTACCCTACTTGTGCATACAGTGAACTTGAACAAGAACTCAAGTTGCGATGAAATATATATGGTTGTGTTGAAACTGTATAAAGAATGCTACACGCATGAAATCGTTCAATGACGTTAAGCTTTTTTCATGAACCATATTTACTTGATAAAGTAGACTAGGATCTTACGTTTAACGTAAATCCTAAACTTTAGCTTGCCAAATTATTGTGATGGAGATGCGTGGCCCTTTCATTTTCAGTAAGGAGTAGTGTTTGTGTGCATGTGATTTACCACAGGAAACTTGTGTAGAACGAAACGTGATGTCTGCAGTCCTACCTATGGATTTTGTTATATAACTCACGCCATGTTGACACCATGTTCCCTCCGAACAATTTAGCTAAACCAGAGCGGCTTTTTATGTAAGTAGGCCTACTTGCAGGGAATTTGCTGTAGGCGTTAGCACCCGTCGATCATGAAATCTAACACGTTAAGATGAAAGGGATTAAAGGAACTCGGTAGGAAGCAGAGTGTGCACTTTCGTTTCGTCTTCTTTGTGTTCAAGATTCGCTTAACACTTGGAAAAACTTTACCCTTGAACTATAAACATGCAGTGTAGAATCTGATGTGCTCAACATTGATTGCATGTTAATGTAAGCGTCAAAAGAGTCGGTTAAAAGTATTTTTTTCACCATATTCGTTAAGAATAGCATTACACTGTAGATTTTCTTTCATAAGAAGAGATGGAGGAACGCTCATAAATTATGGAACTGTTACGTAAGGGTAGAAAAAATAACACTGTGTTAAAAGTTAACCAGGACCCGAGTGAGCCCTGAGGCAGTGTAGTTGGTTCGTCTTATGTAATGGAGTTTTCTCAGGTCTGTCGCTCTGTGATTGGCGAGGTTCGTTTGCTTTGTGACCAACTTGGCATTTTACCTGCTTTTTCCTCCTGTCTCGCACGGTTCTACGTGGGAATTATGCCTCGTGCTCACGTGCCGAGAGTTTGATATCGTGATTCGCGGCTTCAACGCATGAATGGCTTTTGCAAATGTTTTTGCCAACATTTTGTATGCTCATCTTGAGGCGACAACATTCGTATTGTACAGTTTATTATTATTTTAAAGGGAGAATTGTACTTGCTTGTAACGTTGTTTAGTTTTGTGAAACCTATTTTGAACTGGGATTTATCTTGTAGAATTTAGAAAGTTTGTATTCAGGAAAATGTGTTGGGTTGGTGTAACCTATTCATTGCGTTGTTGCCCTTGCACTCAAAATCACAAAAGGGTAGCTGAGTTGCAATGTAGGGCTGCGTTTAATCTCTTCTGAATTCATGGGAAGAATCAAAAACAAAATTTAAAATATGTAAATATCGCGTAGCGTGTAAAATACAGTGTCAGTTGTGAAACGCCTTTGTCAATGAACGTGCAGTATGGTTTTAGTAAATGTAACGTTTGCATATGCACCATGAAATATTTAAATTATTCGCTGTCACTATTATAAGCTCTTTTGCTGAAATTATTTGTAACAGTTGCGACGTCAGAATTCCTGGTGTGAGTGTACCACGTCTTCACATAGTAATAAATAGAAATTATACAAAAATAGGAATTGCAGCTTTCCTGGCGACGTGATTCGAACAAGTGCTCTCGGATTACCAGCCAAGTTAAATCGGCGTTAGCTTCAAACGTTTCGAGCGCATACATTGCTCCCATCAACACTATAATCTGTTAATGGAAAATACAGAAAATTTTAGAATTTCATGATCACGAGTTTGTAGTTCACGCTCCGAATCTTTAAATTTTTCCAATCATATTCACTATTATGTTTACACATTTCATTTTTATCACATAATGTATGTAGAGTGGCGGGCAATGTCCGGCTCACTTTGCCCTTCTCTTAGCACCGTCCATGACATCTACAAACACCTTATTTTTCTTCCTGTACGTTTACGCTCCATTAATCTTGCGTCGACAGAGAGAGTGGATGTAGTTGCCTAGAGAAACGTTTGTTTGTGTGCGAGGAACAAAAATGCATATCTATGTCGTGAATTGTGACTAGGCAGCCAATCAGAATCGTCGTTCTTGAGATTACGTTCTGTCATTGTGCAACGATGTGTGCCGGAACTTCCTGGTTGTTATTTTTTTTTCCAAGGTTAAGGTTCTCGAACGGAGTAGTGAGGTGTGAAGGGGGAGGGAATCGAGGAAGTAAAGGCGACCAATTCTTTCAGCGACTTCCGTCAACTCTACAAGTATTTGAAAAAAAATAACGTCTGTCTCTGGCCGCAACGACGAATGGTATGCGCTCACTTCATAGAACCAATCGTCTGGTGGGAAAAAAAGCTGAAAATCGCGTCCATTTGCTCTCCCGAGATAAAAAAGAGGAATGGCGAGAGTCAAGTGCAGCGATGGGATATTAAAAGAAGTGCCTTGTTTGGCAGAAGGGTTCTAAAAATAGCTTTTGCACGTTCTTCCACCTTGAACCGAGCCGGATTCAGTGAAACATTTCGTCGCTGACGTCAGCGCCTCATCGATCTCATCCCGGGAGAAAGGGGGAGGGGGAGGGGAAACGCCTGTGACGTCCGAAGTGTCATTTTTCAAAGGGGGTAACGCTCGGAGCGGCTTTACTTTTTTTGCAATCCTCCCCCCACCCTCTTAATCGCACATTATGAGGAACTGAGCCCCCCTGCCTTTCCCGGTTTTATTGAACTGACAACCCCTCTTTCGTTCTAGACGAACCTACTTTAAAATTTGAACATTTTAACATGTTTCATTAATCAATACGCAACGTCACTGGTGCAAGAGCTCCATTGATTCTGTGATAGGTCGTGATGAGTAATATGTGGCGTGTGAGAAGGGCCAATTTGGTCTTCGTTTGCTTTGTATATAAAGCAAATATATAGTTACCGCTTGACATAGCTACATCGTGCTCGAAGTCTGTTTCAAACTATGCTTTGTGGATATATTTTCGGAAAGGGCGTAGTTTTTTAAGAGTATTCTTGCAGTTACATTACAATTGGTCCAAGTTTTGCTGCACCACTACTAAAGGCCAACTGCCCCATTATGTGGGACAAGTGAATCAGCGAACAGGGTTTAATCAAAAGCATTGCTTGCAGGACCTCCAAACGGCGTAGTCTTAACGTGGTCGCCTTGTAATCAAGAGGTCTCGGGTTCGATCCCGAGGCGCATTGCACAGTGGTACGTATTTCACCTGATAGCTCCAGTCCCGACTGGCTCAACTGAACTTCACACAAACTTTGGACCAAAGCCTTGATCTCGGGAATAAAGATGAGCCCAATTGTCACGATCTCGCTACAACATGTTCTGAGTTCAAGACCCGTTGCCGTATGTATCGTCATTTTCATGTAATCTTCATTCGTTCTCACCCTCACAATCAGCCTAAAGATGCAGAAAAATACGCATATGGATAAATTATTATCTACACTGAAGGATGAATCCTAGATTGGACGTCTTTGTTTAGCAAAAGTCCTCCTTTTCAGGTCCCCGTAGCAAGACGGCTCCCTCCCTCCTGTTTTTAAAAAGCGAAACTGTGATAGTGTCAGAAATAGCCACCACAACCCTTTGATCGGTTGCGTGTAAGCGATTTCCCTGCTCCAATTCCTATTCCTGGGTTGCAACAGCGGGATTAAAGTGATTCCAGGGTGCGATGCATGCTTTGGAGTACGTTCAACTTTTTCTCCACCGTGCCCCCTTTATTTTCGATCCCGTGTCGTGGCGCTTACCATTCCCATATGTACGCGACAAGGGAAAGGGGGAACTTGCCCTCCCCTCCCACCCTGAATTCTCATCTTTGTTCGTCCCCCTTCTTTTTATTCCCCATCACATGCTTTTGCGATGCTGGGGTGACGCGCTTGTCTATGACGCACAGCTTGGATGGGCTGCGGTTGCCTAGCAACTCCCCCTCTGTCTCTCTCTGGAACACTTTGTGACGCAAAGTTTCGGGAAGAAGGGAGAGGACCCAGTTCCTATTCGCGGTGATTAAAGAAAGTGACCATAATTCATCACAGGGTGCTATTTTTTTTATTCTCCCCTTCTCCTTCCGTGGCTTCATTTGAGCCATGAAAGGCTAATTTCGTTCACGAAAACATCTCAATATCTTTCCCAGCAAGACTGATTCGTTTGTAGTATGTGTAATAAGCCTCGAAACGTTGCTCCAGGTACTTTTCATAGCATGTTCCTTGGAATTTTGCCTCCTATCAAACTGCTTCGATTTTTTACACAGGGTGTCCGAGAGGCCCCCCCCCCCCTACTTGCATGTATCATGTTGCGACCGTTTTTTAAAAATGGCCGCTATTCTGTTGATTGCGGATAATTTCGTTTTCTTGTTGACGTACCTGCTGTGAAGGAACTCTCATCTCGAATCTGTAAGTCCTAGAGGGGTAATATGCACCATGTAATAATCTAGGAGTATGGGAACTTCTCGGACACCCTGTAGAACGCCCCAAAATTGACCATCAGAATACAACTTCCAGATGATTATACGTGTAATGTCAACGATGCCTAGTATTTAGTTTTCAGTGCTAATTCAATTGGCACATTTCTTGCTTTACGTCACTTTTCTTCCCTTACGGAATAATCGCGACGATTAGGATGAATGATAATCAAGTGATATTGATGAAGGGAATATTAAGAAGAGATGCCCAGGCCAAGACTCGGAGTGGACCAATGAACGCCCTCGAACACCAAGGTAGTATTGGAACACCTTCCCTAGCCATTTTAGAAAATACGGAAACCCTAGACGTATTTCCGGTGTGCATGTGTTTTGAGGGTTACAAGCAATGGTCACGTGTTAGGGCTGCTGAACGTATACCATGCGTCGTGAAGGCAGCCAAAGGGACACGCAGGAGAGTAACAAAAAAAGAAGTAGGCAAGAAAGTTTTTCCTGCGAGGAAAAAAATAGGTTCATATCGAGGGGAAGCAAATTCCTTGGACTATGTCCAGCGCATGGGTCCCTTGTGTTTTGTTTCATCCTATCGTTCGGTTCAGAAAGGTCCAAACGCCGGAAGCCTCAAAGATCTTCGGGGCAGGAGCCCACTTTCGCTGTCCTACTGACACAGATTTCGCGTTAAAAGTGAAAATCAACGGCTCGTTCGTCTTCTCTCGCTCTCCGCCAGTCTTGTATTTTTTTTCCTTCAGCGGTACAGCTCCTCCCCCCTCCTCTTGGCTTTTACACTGTTCTCGCTCCTATTTCTAGACGAGAGTTGGTACACGTAATTCGTCGGTTATGCGGCCAATAAAGAAACGAATTGCTCTCTGTTACTGTAGCTGGTTTTATTATTATGATGTCCAACAGTTCTGTGGTGTAGCAACTTTCACGTGCGCTTGCCGAGTTGGCATGCGAGAAATACTTTTGCTGCGCAGGGGGAGGTGAAACAATGCGAGGTTGTTATCGCTTGGGTGTCGACTGCTGTTACCAGCGCCGAGTTCGATCTCCCCACGTGGATTTCACGGAAACTTGCTGTTCCCGTGGCATCTTAAAGTCAGTGGGGAATGATTCGGAACGCAACCACTTAGACCCGCATCGATCGTAGCAATTAATGATAATAAGAGTTTGCTTGTTGACGTTTCTCTCTCTCTAGGTTAGTCGCGGATATGATTCGATGCGATAGGGATTTCCTCGATGGTGTAGTGGTAACGTCGCCGCCTTGTGATCAATGGGTCCCGGGTTCGATACCCGCTGGAGGCACCAGTGGTTCGGATTCCACTTTAAACTGTAGGTTCAGTCCAGAGTAGCCTTCATGTGCATAAAGTGGACTTAAATCCAAACGGATTATCACACATGAACACCAATGTTCAGGCCTGGACTTGAAATCTACAAACAACAGCCTTATTTGATCATTTAAATATTTTTTTCGGACATAAATTTCCATTCACAACGTTCCGTAATTCGTGCGGGATTACAAAGTTTATGGATCCTATACCTTGCTTCTTTTTTTTTTACCCGTGAATATTTCTGTATGCTTCCACCTTGTGTTTGGCCCACTGCATAACAAAACGTTTCTAACACAGAAAACTTGAATTTCTCATTAGCAGTTCTTTCTGTCAGCATTTTGGGTGTTGTGTTCACACTTTACTGCAAGACCAAAACAGCTACTTTGCCCTAAGTCAACTGGACGGATGCATAGATCCCAACAGTGTCGATACAACTTGACACGCCCAAACGACAGTGTTGTCGCAAAAGGTGAAAGCAAGCTCGTTCTTCTCCACACGGGCGCGTGCAACACTTGACTTGAGACAGTAAACCGTGCGAAAAGAAGAAGAAGAAGGGATAAAAATGAAATCTGCGGGAGCGAATTCCATTCGTCACATAAACTTTCTGCCCAAGAATCCCATGGATGCATTTCACCCGTTGACGTAGCAGCCGTGCCCTGTCACCGGCGCTGTCTTCGAGTATGCTAATCGCCAGCTCTGTCGTGTCGTCGTGATTATTCCGGAGTTGTGCTATTTCTGCTTATTGCAGGAGTTCGTGCCTTGGTTCTTATAGGAGCATGATTTCTTCCTTTCGCTTTCTTACTGGCAACGCGGCGATGTCGTTTTGTTGTCATTTACACGGCATTTATTTTACGACCGAGCGATTTGGAGACGAGGTTGTGCTTGAATTATAAAACTCTCAGGTCTACGCGTGCGCGGACTGGCATCGTATCTGCCAGTAAGGTAAAGTTGCAAAAGCTTTCTATCATCTATGATTCGTGCGTAATAACAGTTTGTGATGGTAGCGGATTTTATGGACAGCCTGTGCCTGCATAATATCCGTATGCTTTGAAAGAAACTGGAGCCCCCTTCCCTCCCCCACTGGAATTGTACAACTAGCTGGCTGGGCATAACCCTTATTGGTTGCGGACAATATAGAATGTGTCGATTGTTATGTCCTCCAAGGGCCTCCCCGATGGCGTAGTGGTGATGTCGTTGCCTTGTAATCAAGGGGTCCCGGAATCGATACCCGTTGGAGGCACATAATGGTTCGGATCCAACTTTAAATTGTAGGTTCAGTTCAAATTAGCCTAACTGTGGACTTAAAAACTGGACTTAAAACCCAACTCAATCTTTTGTCCTATACGAGCCTTCATGGCACATTACTGGTTAATCCCACCCCTATTCCCCTTACAAATTTACAGGAGAGAGGAAATGATGTATTTTTAGTAATGTGCCTGACTCTTAAAAAGTCAGTAAGTTAGACATTTGTGAATACGCCTTACTGCTAAGGATTAGAAGTGGAGATGCGCCGATCAGACTCCAAATATAACTCTTCAGAAGCGTTTATTTTAACAAAACTGAAAACCACATTTTTCGAGTTAGGTTCGTGTGGTTGTGATACGTCGAAATATCGATGTTCTTATGATATGCAAATTGGATAAGAATTTCAAGGTTTGATATGGGCACGAGTATGTTGTTCATTTTGTAGATTCTCAACTCTTTTTAGGATCTGTGAAGGCGGAGCTTTAAAGATAAGAACTGAAGAAAGTGTAAACGGGATCGTTATTTACCTTCTGCAGTATGCAAGTGAAGGTTTATTTACCGAGCACTTTTTTCTGCCGTATTCCCCTTTCTGGAGTACTCGTTGACGCAGTTCGTCGTGGATAGTCATTCTGTTCGAGAAATCTAGGCCAAACCGGTGGAGGCTCCCCCCACCTCCTTCCCTGCGTTTCGCAAAGAATCCCTGAATTATGCGACCTCATCGCTGTCTAGGTGCCCGAATTCGTACATTTCAAGACACGACAAGGGAAGAAAAACGTGTTTTGTAACGCGCGCGGAAAGTGTAGGTTTTGCCCAATATCCGGGCTAAAATAAAAGTCCTCAAGAAAATCGTGAAGAAACAGGAAGGCGTACGACACAAGGCTGCGTTTCCGTTCTCCGTTGTTGCCAGGAAATCATTTTCCACCTTTTTTTGTCTGCTTCTCCCTCCCTTTTTTTGGCTCCCTCACGGTACCTTCCGTGGCACAAAGTGAAATTAGGTAAGTAGGTCGCTGTTTTAAAAGAAGATCCAGGAGGAAGCTCGAAGGGAAAAAAAAGAGGAGAGGTTTTGTTACGTTATTCGGTCCCTCGTCTGAAGGAAAGGCGGGGAGAGGTAAAAACAGACACCGCATCTACCTGTGTGTTTGCGCCGAAAAATTTCTCCTACCTCCGTGTTTACTACCTGCTCGAAAACCCAGACAGAAAGGCTATTAATGTGGATCGGAATGCGAGGGGTGTTTTTCCAGGTCGGAAATAGAGAGAGAGGGAGACATGCGAGCCCGTTAGAGGGAGGGACGAGGAAGAAGAAAAGGAAGGCGGCGCGGTTGATTTTTGGCGGTGGGTGATATATTCTTTCTTCCCCTACTTTCCACCTTGCCAGGTATAAGAAAAGGGAGAGTGTCAATGTGTGTGTCGGCTGGAAAGTGAGTGAATCGGTCGGGGGAGAGCGAACTTTTAAATGCCCGCAGGGAATTAGGTCAGTGGAACAGAGGCCAGGGGACGTTTTCCGAACAAGGAAGAGCCCCTACGACAGAATGCCACAAAGCACTCGGAAGGGAAACGAAGAAAAAAAGGGAGAAAGCTGAGGGGTAGTGGATGCTTTTTATCTTTTTCTTTACCTGTTCCTAGAGGTCATTCTTGTCCCTCGTTTATCTGGCGATGTCGAAAATAGTAGCCGTAGGACGTATCAACAATACCGCGGTAGGTTTTTGCAGGTAGCCAGTGTCCCCCAAATGGAATTTCACGATTTTTGTTCGAGGGGAGAAATATTCATCCCACCTGTACGCAGACGATGGTAGAAAGTTTTTTTTTCCCCCGTTGCGCACGTCCACCTTCCCGGTCCGGGACAAGTGGCGCTAAAAATACGCGGTATTAAAAATGAATTGGAATCGAACAAGTGCAGGAGACCTCGCCGACGTGCGTCGCCTTGAATATTAAGTAGCCCAGTGCTGTGTTTCGTTTGCACAGAACTATTTCCGGCAGGTCAACCTCCCGCCCCCCTCTTCAGTTGGAAGTATCGAACGTTTATTTGCGTTCGTGTTTAATGCGTGCTTTATGAATAGACTATTCCAGAGTTGAAGTGGTTTCAGGAATCAAACATAGGAGTCACTGGCTCAAACATTAGAGTACTATTTACAAGGACTCCGTGACGTAATGTTAGCACTACTTTGTGGAAAACGAACTCGATAGCTGATGTATCAATGACGAGAGTAGCCCAGTTCGGTAAAAGGTTGAATCTTTAAGAGACACTCAAATGTCAACCTCCTAGTACACCCTGGACTACAGTTTGCAGACTAGCGAGGCTCCGGCGCCTGAACTCACGGCCAGTATAATCCTCCGTGTTGAGTATTGTCCTTTCATCATCTTGTCACATCCGTCCTCATCTTCCCGATTAACCAAAGTGGCAGAAAAGGGAAGTAAAATAAACTAAATAACTCCAGTTTGGACAAAGCTGGATGCTCATGGAACTATGTAATCGAATCCCAAGTGCGACTGTTGCCTCACCCATCTTATCTTTTGGCCTCATCGTGGTGATTAACCTATCGAGGGAAAAAGTGGAAGAAAAAAACTGGCATAAAAACCAGCATCAGGGAGTTTGAATTCTGCCACCACACAGTGTATATCATTGCCATACGAACATTTACGGTCGCAAAACCACAGGTGCTGGCAATACAACTGCAAAACTTGTCCGCGTGGGCCGTCGGGGAATCGGTGTCATTTTCACAGCGCTGTCGTCACGAGCGTGGCTTGCTTGAAAAACCAGGAGGGGCTGGGGAGAACGATAACATTTTCTGAAAGGAAAGAAAGTCCCGCCCTTACGTAATGTAAGCTAAATATGTGCTTCGAGTCTGCGCCGTGGATTTTTGGGTCGAGCAAAGGAAACGGATATCTGTTTAGCAACACACGACCCCTGCTAATAACGGAACGCGATCTTTTTACTTTTCCTTTAGTTTTCGTTTCCTCTGCCCCCGCCCTTTTAATGCGAATATTGGGAAGGGGAAAACACGGTATTACACATGTGTAATTCGTTCTTCCTGCCGATGCACTGGCCTTAGAGCGTGTGCATACCTCGTCGGTCGTAACTTCCTTCCCGAAGATGTTTCTGTGATTTCCATTTCCTCTGTTACGACATAACTGCACGCGAGGTTCTTTTTTTTTTTCCCGTTCGGTACGTATACGGCGAGAGCTCTCGTGCTACGTATGTGGGTCAAGGAGATGTTTTGGTGAGCTGTTTCCCCTCCTCTGTGATTCTGAACACCGCCCATCCTCATCCGTGTACAGGCTGGTTGGTTGTTACGGCGATAAAGGAATGTCGACTTACGTTCATTACGACACAACCCCAGTCCAGAATTTTCCAAAGCCATTTTTGCCAACCCCCTGCATCGGAATCAGATTCGCATCTCGCTCTGATGTTATTAAGTTCGTAGAAGTTCTGGAGGCGTGGTCTCACAATTTTGACTTCATAATTAAGAATCGAGTTTAGCAAGGCACAGACTAAGGAGGGGGCGGTGAGGTGTGGCTCCTAAAATACTTCGAGGGGGCTGTCTATACGTATGTATTATGCATCTTTTGTGGATTCTGCCCCCAATTATTTGAAGTTTGCAGTTGCTTATATATAGTGTTCAAATTATTGCGTTAATGTCTTCTTTGCGTTAAAATAATACTTTGAATTACCTACCTCTCCAATGTAACAATGTCGATGTTCTACTTTATACCGTTTACCAGAGTTGTTTGATTGATTGATTGAGTTGGTGTTTTAAGTCCACTTTGTGCACGGTAAGGCTAATCGGAACTGGACCTACAGTTTAAAGTGAATCCAAACCACTATGTGGCTCTACCGGGTATCGATCCCGGGACCCCTTGTTTGCAAAGCAACAACGCTACCACTGCACCATCGGGGAGGCCCACCAGAGTTGTTGTTATACAGTATGGACATTAAACTGTTTACACAAGTATACACACATGTATATTGTGTTTTCGGTGAAACTTTACATGCAAGACAACACAACAAAGCATGTTTCGTCTCGGCAAATCAATCCTCCAGTTATGAATGTATCAAAGTAAGGCAACGTTACAATTACTCATGTGTATTTGGTGAAGTGTGTCTAACGCAAGTGCCGTGAAAGTAACGCGTTACGTTACTCTTCACAACTCTGGTGCGTATTTCTCTCTTTCTGAGCTCTACAGAGCGCTTTTCCCTTGGACCCAGGAGAGAGACACATGGTAGCATAACCTGGAATCATGATATGGTAGCCAGAATGTTGGAGCTGATTAACCAATTCTACACTTGACGTCCTTAGATACTCCTGGACACTCTCTTGGTGTCGAAACCGGGAAACTTTGCCACGTGGTGTAACATGGTAGTCGAAATATGACACTCTTTGAGTAAAAAAAATGTGAAAAATGCATGTTCTCGCGTGAAACCAGCTCCTCATTTTTTCTCTCTGGTGTTTTCTCCTCGGATTCTTCGGGCGACCTGGATCTAAAAATACCTGGTTAACTCGAGATGGTTCTGCCAGGTCATCTATTGACCAACCTCGGTCCCGGAGGAATTGCGAGTTGGACGACAACGCGACCAGTTTCCACATTGGCCAACAGGTCAGCGAACTGGGCTGGCCAGGTTCCTCTCCCGTCCTCGGTTGTTTTTATTTTATTTTACCTTGGATACAGGCGCATTCGTGTAACTTCCTAAAACAGGAACTTCTGTTGCACCTGTTTTCCACCATCCCTTTCGTTTTACCGCAGGATTTTCTAATTTGGAAGCATTAATATTAACACACGCAAGAAGCCTCAGTTTCGTCACAGTTTACGCAATTTCATGGCAACATAATGGCTAAAACCGGGGAACAGACTTAACTGCGAATATATTCTGTCGACTATATGGACTACGTGAGTTCCGGAAAAGAAAAGTTTGAAAAAAATTGAAATCTTCAAGTGTACTACTACCTGAAGGTATCAAATAATCTTTCCCAGAAAATAATGAGTAGCTATCGTTAAAAGTAAAAAGTTGACGAAGTTTGCATCCTCTGGCATTGTCGTGTCATTGATGTCTTTGACGCAGATTGTTGTGTCCTGTTGTTCTTTGCTTCCAAGAGCTTGAGAAGATATTGATGAAAAACGAAAGGTGCGAAAGTGCTACAAGAAGACGTGAGGAGAGGCTGGTAAAGTGGACGGCATTTCTGAAGCTGGGCTGAAGTGAGCCTCGAAATCTTTACCGTATTTTTTTTTCTATGTATAGAACGTTTACAACTTTTGAAGCGTTCAGGGACTTGATACTGAGGGTGGTGGAAGGATATGGTAATTTGCAAGGACAGTTTGCAGCATTTTTGAACTTGCTCGCTTTCCCCTAACAGGTCAAGTAATGTATTTATCTGCAGCCGCTGTTTTTGTGAAACAATGCAGGGGAGGGGAAGTGAAAATGAACCTTCAGTTGCCTTATCTTCGGTTCAGATCTGTGCCATTCAGTTTCGGATTGCACCAGAACTCTCGCTTACGTAACGGAGAAAAAAAGGCACGCCATCTACATTCGGCAGGAGGAAAAACGCTTCAACCAGAGAGACACGCTTTATTACTTTCGTTTGTTTTCGTAACTGATTGAGGTAAGCACGAATTTCTTCACCACCTCCCGCCCTCCCGTCTTTTCCTCTCGCTCGCTTCCTCCGTGGGGTATCCTGTCACGTTAAAGTATTTGAGTCCGATAGCGCCGTTTATCGCTTCTCGCGTCCCTTCAGGAAAAGCTCTCGGCTAGCCTGCCTGCTGCGTCCTACGTGTCCGTCTCTTCAGAAAGGCATTTCCGTGTTTATGCTTTATGCTGAGCAGAAGTGGCCTTGAATCGTACGACCGTGTTGGTATTTTTCCAAGTTATTTTTTCCCCTCTCCTGACGTAAATGTATTATAGGACAGGAAGTTCCGCGTTCGCATACTCCCACATTTTAGAAACTCGCATGAGCGCGAGTCGAAGTACGTAGATGTTTGTTTTGCACTATGTTGCGAGTGTTAAACGTTGGCACTCGTTGCCTCGTGCTGAAATCCCGCCTGGTTGCTGCCAAGTTTTGGTTTTACATGATGGAATAAAGTAGTCGACTGTTGTTGATTCCTTATAGTAATATTCACATTGCAATGTTGTTGTGTTGGACGGAACCTAGCAGGGTTTATGCATGGGTGCCCTGATAAGAAGGGACATTCCCTATGTAAGCCTAAAATTATATATTTCACACACAGTGGCGTGTCCAGGATTTTCGAAGTCGCAATGGGGTTAAGGATACTTTTTCAGTAGTCGGCCCTTATTTTGCCATCTCTAACTGCTTTTGACGTTGTTTGTTTTTAAGGAATACTGGGCCAAATGTGGTATGACTCCCACAAACCCCCTTCGGTACGCCACTGTTCACATTTATAACGTTTCGCTCACAAATAAGACATACTGGTTGTCGCATGGAGCGAGAAGTGGAAACTGAAGCAATGTTTTAAAGAAGGCAGCACCGTTTAAATATCTTGCCCCCCCCCCTCCCTTCCCGGACGAAATCCCTGCCGACATCCATAGATTTATGCTGTCTCTGAAGTACTTGTTGAACGAGTTTCATCTAACACTGAGAATTTTTCATTTTGCGCAACCTTTCTTGTGCAGCTAGAATTTTGGCCTGTTTTATCTTTTAAAACCATGTTGGACGAGTACTTGAGTACTTCTTCCATTTTTCCGTATCCGTAATACCATAAATATTTAACTGTTGCTTCTATGTTGCAGGCTGTAGCCTTTCCTCGGAATATGTTTCAGTGTTGATCTAGATATCTAGAACGGTCTGCTTTGGTTATATGCATCACTCTAGTTATTGTTAGGTAACAGATTTCCAATCACTTTGTTGTTACATAACATCAAAGCGCGCTCAATATGCTGTTCGAAGTTGATTCGTGGCAATTTCAGTTGCCACGTGCTTTTGTCTTTATTAGCACACACCTCCAATGCATCACACAAATATTTGTGGATATCGTCAGTGATCGGAAACTGTAAGGGTGTACAATTAGTAATATTTGTTGGACATGCACTTTAATTCCCAAATTATCGTTTTGATAATGTATCCTGAAATTGTTACGATAGTAACAGATTGTACATATGTCGTGTTCAATAATACGTCAGTCCATTCTTTATGATGTAAAGGATACACTTTAAATAGTATTTTCTATTTCTTTGTAGTAGAGCTTCTCCGATAGCATAGTGGTCTAGTCGTCGGCTTGTAATCAAGGGGTCCCGGTTTCGATACTCGGTGGAGGTACGTAGTGGTTCGGATCCCACCGTGAACAATAGGTCCAGTTCAATTAGGCTATCTGTACATTAAGTGGACTTAAAGCAAAAACCTCAACCTGTTTCTTTGTAGCAACCATATTTAATTAATATTTGTGGAGTTGGCTTTTCAAAGCGTGAAAGTACTGTGACATTGGTCGACATTTAAAACTCTTCTGGCGGGACATAGAAAAACAATGTCCATCTAAAAGAGATGGGAAGGTCTCGGAAACAACGTGGCGGTTTTTGTCCACAGGAAAATGAGAAGGAGTCGAAGAAGAGAGAGTTACTTCCCCGAAGAGGCTTTTCGGAAATGGATCATGTACGCACGAAACGGTGTTGCCAAGTAGCGGGCTTCTCGCTTCGCCGCGTTTCAAGCTCAGGTGAACCGAAGGTGCCTGCCTCTTTGTTGCTTCCCGTAGCCGCATCGGCAACATCGCCTTCGCCGTGTCTGTGGCTTTCCAAGGTTAGGCTTGGGTCTACGTCCGACAAGTGGGATACAGCCTTCCCCTGCGCGGGCGGGCGGGGGGAGCGCGTGTGTGCGAGTTTTCAGAAGAAAATGCACGTCCGGCGAGCACCGACTGTTGGAGCAGGATGTGGACACGGAAGAGTACACTTGTCGGCGCGAACGCTACTTTTCGGGGGATCCGTGAAAGTGCCGACGCTGAGAATCGAAAGTTGATCGATTTTTGAGGACGGCCAGGCGAATCCGGATGTTGTCGCTTGCTTCTTTGGCCTAGAGTGGAGAAGGCATTCCGTGTAGAGGAAGCGCGCTGGTTTCTCCTGGATGCTCGAAAGCAACAACCAAATTTCCGCTCGGATTGACGTGGTAGATGCGAGGCGACCTGTTACTAGGTTGCCATGTATCTTAATTTCTGCATGTGGACAGTTTTGTCGAAACGTGATGAAGTAAGCTTGCAATGACGACAGCTTATAATTGAATTGCCTGCAATTTTTGCATGATGAGCGCAACACACTACAGAGATCCCAGCTTCGAGACTTGGTCCGTCATGAATGCTTCAATCATCATTCATTCTCATCGTCCCGATTAACCCAATAAGTAGAAAAGCGACGTAAACATCCAAAATCACTTCCATGACACTACAGCTGAAAACACGACCAATCCAACACAGGTTCCCTGAGTGAGTTCGAAAACCAATAAGAAAGAAGTACTAGAACATTAATAGATAGTTTGGATGTGAACCTAAGTTTAAACTGTTCATATGCCACTCACTACCAACTATTCTAAAAGTGCTAACTTATCAACTTGATCCCTGTTCCATAATGCATTATACCGAATAATATTAATAACAATAAAAGACGTAGCTTAGCATAGTGATAAACACGAAATTGAAGTAATGTAATCCGCGGAAATGTTATAATCAATTTGGCAATAAATACTTAATTTTAGTCATGTAGACGTCCTTGCTTCTCAGTGTAATTAAATCGTTCACTTTACACTTTATGTTATGTTCAGCAGTATATATGCTACTGCATGTTCTAAAATGACCTGGAACTTAAAATTAACTACGTGTCATTTGAACGTTAGAGCGCAAACTGAACGTGCACTGAAGTTTTTAGTTGTAACGGCACTCTTTAAGAATTACATGTATTAGTACCATTTCGGTTCCTACCGTATGGCTAGCAACTAAAGTATAAGCTACCAAACATAAAGTTTGAAATGCTGATGAAATAACGTAGACGTGGACAAGTTGCAACGACACCAGTGAACTAGGTTTTTATGCCGTTTGGAAATGCCCCGTGAAAATTTCGTTTGCAGTGCGAAGATGCATCAAAGGAAGAGGAGGGTGTTTTCAGACGGGGGGAGAGCAGCGCCCCGCATGGGAAAGGGGTGTGGAGGTGCAGTTTTTCTCCTCCTTGAAAGAAGCCACTGTGACAAGGTACTTTATCATTGTCAGAGTGGACCGGGCTGTCCGAAGCCGTCTCCGTTTTTTTCCGTTACAATCGCTGTTGCATGTGGGATAAACTACACCCCATGTGAGGTGGATTAGTAAAGCATTAAGGGGTTCCGTTACCACCAAGTACGACTACAGGCATTCCAAAAGTAGTTACCAAGTGGGGTAATTTTTGTAGTTTCGTTCTTAACCCTCCTCAATACAAAGAAGTGGCAACTGGCTGAACTGTTTTGAAGGAAAATTAAGCTGTTTATTTCGCTTTTCTTGGAGTTAATCGCGACAATAGAGATTAATGACGAAATGGATAGTGGGGCAAACACAAGATACATCCATAGATTTTACCCATGGTTCGGATGTGGAACCTTTGGCTTCGCACACTGACCATTCCACCACGAAAACGGATAAATATTTCAAATTATAGTTTGTTTGATTTAATAGATTGCATTGTTATTGTAAATCCGCTTTATGCGCAGATAGACTAATCGAGACTGGACGTACAGTTTAAATGGGATCAGAAATGTGCTCCCACCGGGTATCGCATCTGGAACCCCTTGACTTCAAGGCGACGATGTTAATATTTCATATTAAAGTTAGGTATTACGCATTGATATATAAGCAAGAGGCGCTCAATCAAGTAATGCAAATTCTAATAAATGCTCCATTTTCTACGTGTCTGCATCCTAAGCCTACCTTCGGTTATTTCTCTTTCAATCTTAAGATTACAAACAGGATACTCTAATATTATTAGGCTATCATTCTGAGAGTGAGAGCTTATTTTACCATGCTGTTCCATTTAAACGTGGCGCTCCCAATTTGACTCGGTATCACCATTCACCGTTAGGTGCACCCTTATACGCATGAAGCATTTATAGCCCACCCTGTCGTTTCGAAATCTTAAAACATACAGTGATGCGCCTGTATATAGTTTCAGCATTCTTTCTTCCTTGTTTTACGTGAGAAAGAACTAAAATTGGCTGAACGGGCTGGATATTAACATGCGCCTTTTTCTCTTTGCAGTGGACACCACAGACAGCGTGGTCGGAGTGTTGCCGCCCCACTCGCTACTCGAACTCGGTCCTGCGTCGCCTGTGACGATAAAGAGGGAGCCGCCGGACTCCAAGGCTCTGCTCCATGGAATCCTCAGCCAGCATTCGTCCCATCAGCTCAGCGGTCAGGGCCACATGGGATCACACATGCTCACTGCCCACCGCACTTCCGCCTATACGACATCTACCGGTGAGTAACACAAGTACTGCCCATTTCATCCTTATAGGCTCCTGAATCTGCCTGCGTGCAGATCCCGATAATGTAATCGTAAATGCCGTCACGTATTGGCTTCCGTTTTTGGTAACTTTGAAAGTTTGCCAAGTTGAAAACAAAAATTAGGCGCCTATAATGCTGAAATGGGCAGTAGAGTGCCATTTTTTGTTGTTTTTTCCCTATATTATTCGTTGTGACTGTGTAGCGTGGGTGGTATGTGCGATCGTATGTGTGCGTGTGTGCATGACGAACTTTCAGGAACCAGGTCTAAATGTTGCAACTAACGGCTTCATCTTCTGAAGGCCGACTCAGTCCAGGATTCGGTTCGAGGAACCGATCTCCGTGGTGGAGTGGTTAGCACAGCGCGCCGTCACGACGCCAGAGGTGCCGGGTTCGATTCCCAGCCTGGGCATGGGTGTTCTTCGTGATGAATTTCATCATATCATCATTCATCCTCATCTTCGTTATTAGCCAAAAGTGGCAGAAAAGCGAAGTAAAATAAACCAAAGGAATGAAACGTAGGACCTATCGTTTCCCAGCGACGTCATAAAGATTATATCATGACATGTTTCTCGCATTATCAGTGTGACAGAAATATTAAAGATTGATCCATATTGATACTGCTCGACAATAACGAACCACGCACCAGACGTGTAGAGCATGAAACGCTGACGTCACACATCACCACGAGAAAGGAACATCAAACAGCACGCGTGTTTGTCAAACGTATATCATACAGCAACGCGGCACGCACAGAAGGCATAATTCATTCAGCCATATGTTTGTAGTTCCGGGTGACCCTGCAGCGACAAAAGAGGAGAGGCATATCAGATGACGACAACGCAGAAGGAAGCGGATCAAAATTGGCCTGGATTGTTTTCGAATGAACAGACAAACAAGTGGTTGTTAGGCCACAGAATCCGTAAACAGTTTTGCAAGTGTTGCCGCCAATTATGGTCACTGCTTATGGGCATCGTAATTCTGACACCCCCTCCCTCTTATGCTGTTTATGTATGGGTTTCTATGGCAGAGGCAGTTGTTAGGCAAGACTGTGATCACAAATCTCTATCTTTGTCAGAAACAATGTTTTGAATATTCTTCTTTCTTCGTGAAAGCCACGGACAAACGAGGGGTTCACACCAGAGTTTCCTTGTTAACAGAAGACATAAGCTTATTTATCCGATTGATTATTCACTATATCTAATTTTCAAGCTTTCGTTGCAAGGCTGTCGCATGTTCTCTTCCGACATAAATATGGGATGTATTAAAGAACAACGTGTTGGTAGGAAGAACAGAGCTCTCCTTCGTGTTTATGACAAAAGTATACATTCGGGTTGTTAAATGGTTCTTGCATCCTCTACTTCGGCCGTAGACGTAGGTTGTGTGGTCGGCACCACTATCATTGTAGCCAAAATGTCCACTATTTTTTTTGTCACGTATTAGAGATAACGAAATTTGCCTGTTTCAGATTCTTTCGCGATAAATTGCAATCCTTCTGACCTGGTTTTCTGCTTGCTGATTCAAGATTTATTTCGTCTTGCACAATAAGCCAGACACTTGCGACTGTGGGTTTTAGGCCAAATCTAAACGTTGTTTATATATAGGCTGGTATTTGGTCACCGGCAAGAGATCCTCTGCCTGTCAAATGGAATTTCGCAATTCTTTCCAGTTTATCACTGGCATGCCTCTGAAGATGTCCCACGGATTTCACAATTTGTAGCGTTTCTGGTTGTCTCAATTGTGATCGATGAGCTGGGACTGTCACCCACAAATGGAACAGTCATATTGCATTTACATCCGTTAACAGTCCAAATCAACCAAGATTTCCATTGTAAACACAAGTTCCACACCCCCCTTCCGTAAATACAAAAGTTGGATAAACAAGGAAGAAATATGAAGTGAGCAGGGAAATAAAGGGGAGAGGGAGAAAGTAAAATTTTTGACCAAGAGTTCAGCAAACAACGTCGAGGGCGAACTCTTAACAACAAAAAAAATGTCTACGAGGCACTAATGGAAATAAAACTCTACGTACCCATACCCAAACGACAGTTCAGTATTTAAGGCTAATTACGTTTTGCGTAGAATTCGATTCTACGCACTATCCGCAAGTCGCAGCAATATGGGAATATGTAGAAATGCTGAAGTTTGTATTTGATTCGAATTATCTCATATTTTGCGATATTAGATTTTAAAATTTGTTCCAATTCGTGTCACACGTGTTCTAATACTATGAACTATTTTTGGCATTTTATGTAACAAAGAGCAATAGAATTCAACGGTACAAGTAAGATTTCAAGATTGGCTGCAGTCATTAATTTTCCAAGTCTGACATCTATCCACTCGAAGATTCTCCGTTTCAGTAGAACCGGTAGCCGCGCTCTTAGCACATCGGAATTAAGGATTTGAATTTTTTTCGCTTCCTCGTCTTCTTTTCATCCCGTCAATATTTTAAGTATTATTTTCGCCTTCTTTGTAACGGCTCCCCAATTGAAAAAAAATATCCGTTTGCTTCGGAGCTTAACAGTTGAAGCGCTGCCGAAAATGCACATTTTTTTCTATCCCCTCCCTCCCTCCCTCCCCGTGCAGGACCCCCAAAGTGTATTCTTATCTGTTGGTTCCAAGGCGAGTCGAGATTCTCATATATTTTAAGCAGCGTCCAGTCTGTCAGACGGCCACCGTGATGGGTGTGCTTGTCTGCGTATGTGCATTATTGAAGCGAGCATCCCCCAGGAGGGGAGGCTCGGTGAGAAAGCGAGTGGACACTGCGTCGACGGCATTAAATCCCTTAAGACGAGATACAGGAAGTCGCGTCTGGGTTGGTACACGACTCGTGAGAAGAGGATCTGGTTGGGCGGTGTATTGAGAAGACGTCGTTGCTTGCATTTGAACGCCGAGGGGAGTTGAATCGCCTCCCCCCGTACGCGCTTTTTTTTAAGACCCTTTCCCGCCCGCCAACTGACCAAAGAGGCATGCACTGGTCAGCCCGCTCTTGCACCTTCTCGAGGAACCGGTATCGTCGGACAATCCCATCGCAGCATAAATACCACGGTTGCCCTTGGTCAGTTCCCGATTGAATGGCCGGGGGCTTTCAAGAACAAGGCTGAAGCGTTTGTTGCATGGACTGGTCAGTTGAGCTTTTGCATGCAGCAAGTAATTTAAACAACAAATTGAACGACAAAGAAATGCTCTTCAGTGAGAGGACCCTTTGACGATGATGCATGGCCCATAAAATACAGACGTTGCTAAATCTTTTCTCAAGGGTTGCAAGGATGCAGGAAAAACTTACCTCCGATCCTGTCTCCATTCTCCCACCGACCCCCGGGCTCCGCCGTTCAATGTAAATTGCACAGGGCCGGTTCTGCAGTTTTGTGCACCGTCCTTTGAGATCTATAAGCTCGGAAGAGCTTTATTTCGTTTTGTCATTATTTTTGTCTAGTAAATTCGGCCATCCTACTTTGCATTTTCCATTGTGGGCTTCCTTTACATCGGACAAATTACACCCTACGTATCGGTGCCCGTTACGAGGACGGCCTCAAAAAACACTTCGCTTCTGTGTCCAGATAATTCCGGCTTCCAGCCTTCCGAGTTCCGTTACTTCGAATAATGCGCGGCTTTGTCTCTGGATTTCCGACACCACACAAATGCATTAGTCACGGTCGCCTCTGGAAGGATTTTCAAGTAGCGCCAGTTTTCAAAATTCCGATGCTGGGAAGATCGGTTAGATTGAATTGACGCTGGAATCCACAATATGTGCTCCGGGATTGACGTAAGGCGCATGACTGATGCATTCATTTCTTATTGTCGCACCTTTTTCTAATATGTACGACTTGGGCGTATCCAGCGGGGCCAAGCGGGCACGAGTGGTGAAAAATTTCACTCAGATCATTGTGCTGTTTTAAGTGGGAAGTAAAATATTTCAAAATAAAGCATTGCCTGTTGCTCACAATACCATCTTCATGGTGCAATGATTCCTATACTGCATCATCGGTGATGAATGTATTTTTTCTTTCCTTAATCATCCAAACTAACAAAGTATATTAACAGTTTTAATGGTATTTTAGTTATAACTATTGTTTTTTTACGTATTGAAATGTACTTTTGATAAAAAAAACTCCGAGCTTCTTATGTTGGTTGAACGTTAACTCATGATCTCTCCACCAAAGGTTCCAGGTTCGATTCTTTCGATTCTCAGTGCACGCACCAGTTTACAGTGGTAGGCCCAATCCCGATGAGCCTATCTTGGCGCAAAATGGACTTAAAACATACTTTCACCATTTTATTGTCAATTCATAGATTTCATGTGATCATCACTCCGCTTCAAAGTCGCGATTATCCTCAATGGACAGGAAAACGGCCTAAAAAATTAAAAAGGATTGAAAAAGTTATTTAGAATATTTCTCCGGCGTATTCGCCACGTTGTAACCAGAGACTGATATTGGATGTGTCGACCTTTTAGTTTCTCCGAATCGATAACGCAATGTTTTGCAATTATCGTATATTGAAAGCAAATGTGCCCCTTAAAATTGTCAAAGCTAGATAATATTTGCTGTGCATCGACGAGCTTTGTTTGTTTTCTGCTGAGTAAATCGTATTGTTTTCCGTGACCAAGTTACAATTTCTTCTGGTGAAGTTTCCATTCACTTCCACAACGCCACATGGTGGAGCCTGTGGATAATTCTATTTATCAGTAGAATACAATGACAGGTAACGAGTACCTCTCAGATTCTGAATTCGGCCGTGAAGTTGCAGATTTTGAGGTCAAGGGACAAACATTTCGCATGCTTCTTATCGCAGCCTGTGTTGCCTATTACGACATCTGCCACGATCTTGTTTACGCCAGCGCATTTTCGTTTCGTGACCACTGGACATGCAGCTTGCGGGGGAACCCATATCTCCTCTCCAAAAATAGGCGAAAGGATTGCGTATAACGAGAAGGGGCATTGTGCGGTGGGACAGAGACGTCAAAGCTGTTTATGACAAATGTTACCCAGATTTTGTGCAAAAGCCGGGCAATCTCCAGGCTGCAGCTGCTGGCGTGTTGATCTGAAGATTCGAGGGCGGCGTCGCCCCTTGCGGTGGGCCCACCTTAGGCAAAGATGTCCCGAGAGGAAGGATTGACCGACGAGAGAAGGACCAGGTGGTCCTTTTGGGCGGAATTGCGACAAACAAGGGCTCCCGAGATTCGGCAACAGTTTCGTAAATGGTTGTTATGTATCTTCGTTTGTCCCCCGTGCATCTTTGCTTTGTGGGCATCGAGGTGATTGCCCTTTGCGAGCAGATGGCCGTGTCCCTGTAACTAATATTACGAAAATAGCAAACACCGGCTGTCCCTCGGTAGTAATCACCTGTCCTGCACGCTCATTCATTCTTACCGGCGTCGGTGCAAGCTGCAGTGACATTTTTTTCCGAAACTCTTGAGTGTACATTTTTAGTCACGTACCGATCGAAGCAGATGCCAAAATGTGTACCACCAGTGAACAATGGTGCACCCTGTCCTCGTGGTGCCTACTTTGAGCAGCTCATAACAAAATTTACGTCGCCAGTTCTGGAAAAACAAGTCATGATCCTTCGTTGAAGATTAGTTTACTTGTGGCACAATAGATGCTCTAATTCTCACGTTTGTATTTTCACTCATGTTATCCGTTCTAGATTTTTAAGAAACCAGATTTTGTTTTAAGGAATAAATTGGCTGCCTCTACTGATAGATTTGTCCAAGACATTCCCGCCGGCCTCCGTGGCGGAGTGGTTAGCACAGCGCGCTACGACGCCAGAGGTCCGAGGTTCGAATTCCGGCCAGGCCATGGGTGTTCTTTGTGAGTGCCCCTTCATCACTCAACAAACAAGGCTCAAAGGTGTTCGTTCGCCGATGAACCGCAAATATTATCTAGCTTTGACATTTTTAAGGGGTGTATTTAATTTCAATGTTGCTTCTGAATGTTGCAAGGTAACAGAAAGCAGGCGACTGCGCGAAAGAGCAGATTGGTTTCATTCAGTGAAGATCGGTATACTTGCACTTTTTTTCTCGTGTACAGAAAGCACTCTCTCACGACGATACACGTTAGATCATTGGTGAATTTCTTCTTGCGCTGCGTTTATGTGTCTTTTCCCGTGCGTGCACAGCGAAAGTTCTCATTACTTTAACTGGTGTTCTGCTATATAGGGCACTTTCATTGTTTTCCTTTTTTTTTGCCTTGAAAAGCATTTTTTCTCGCCCAATCTTTTTTTCCAGAGAGTTTTCACCGAACGGAGTTGTGTATGCGTATATGTTCCGAAGGATTCGTCATTTAGGTTATGGGAAAGTGTTCTGCACTTCCCCTGGGCTTTACTTTCCCCCCTCCCCTGGTCGTGTCATAGCATCGCGGAATGCGTTGGGTTGGCGTGGTTTTATTGCAGTCTGTGTGCACGTTGGGATGTAATTAAGTGAGGAGATTTGCGATATTATCCTACAAAGGCTTTGGCAAAATCCATAGCTGTTTGTTTTAGAAATGATGCAAGTCGCTACTGGTTTACTGCGAAATAATCACTCAAATAAAGTCAACAGCTTGTTAACACCATTAAGCCTTGTTTCCATGATAACCAAGGCAGAATTTATTTTATTTTAAAAACATAAATGATTTCATTTGTATTTGGTACAGAGTCTGATGAAGACCTTGCTAGAAGGTTGAAACCTAACGTTTAGTTTGTTTTTAAAATAAAATAAAATTCTGCCTTGGTCAGCATAGCTATTGAGTTTTTGAACAGTTTGTTGTATTGAATCTGCGAATCATATTGCATCTTCACATTCAGAACGTTTCTTATTTGTCGTCACGATCCTGAATCTTGCCAGAAATAGATTGAAACAAAAATTGTTGGGTGCGTCACCAATTCAGCTACTTGCACTTACCACATTATACGGTAGCAAGCCCCTTACCATAACTAAATGCAAAATTCGCCTCCGAATACCAAAATTTGCCTCCGAGTACTAAAAGCTCCTTACATAGGTTAACACCGAGGCTGTAAAGGGCCACTCGGCACATACAAGGACAACACACGGCTCTAGAGGGGATTATACTGGCCGTACGTCTAGACACCGGAGCCTCGTTAGCCTGCAACTTTGCAGTTACGGAAGTGTACTACGTGGAAGGGAGGTTGACTTTTGGAGGCCTACAGGAAATGTCACCCCGTACACCTCTTACCGGAAATAGAATCCGGAACCAGTAACAAAAGACGAGTGCTTTCTATTTTAGTTATTGTACGTCGCCTTTATGCTCATTGAGTCAATCGCGACGACGAGAAATCACCGTGTAAATGACGAACCCATGAATGGTTATGGGACAAACACAACGATACACGTTTCTATGACTTACACAGGGTTCGTACCTCGGACCTCTTGCTTTGTAACGCGTTACACTGGTTATTTATAATGCAAAAATTTACTCACGAATATATGTAGTGAAAAACTAATCATATTTGTGCACAAAGTTGCTTAGATATCATCAGAAAACTGTGATTTCCAACTTCTTTACTTACTTTTCAACATATTCATTTGGTTTGTTATACTTCGCTTTTCTACCACCTTTGGCTAATCGCTAAGATGAGGATGAGTGATGATAGGGTGAAATTGATGATCCCTGGCATGGTAGCGCGCTGTGCTAACCACTCCGTCACGGAGATCGGCATTTTTCAATATATTTGCACAAAAAAAGAGGAAGGAAACGATAGAAAACACGATTCGCATAAAATCGGCGCGAAGGAATGCACTCCTTGACGTCAAGGTATGCAAATGGCAATTTTTCTGTTTACGAGAACTTGCATGTGCTAAGTGAGTATGTGGTAACTCATTTTCTCTACGAGATGGCCTTATTCGCAAGCAGCACTGCCCTCCACACAATCGCACGGTGCGAACAGTCTTTGCACTTGCAAAACGGCCGCCGAACTACCAGGAGGTGCCCGTCCGATTCGATGATGATATGGCCGATTCCGTTTGTGGTACGGAACTATAAAGCCAGGTGCAGTGCAGAACGGAGCGACTTGTCAGGTTGTACGAGTATATCTCAGAAGTTTTCAATGTCAGAAATTTTCGTGTCCTTACAGAGGCTTCATGCATTAATTACCTGCAGAAAAAATAACCTGACGAAGTATTACCTTAGCATGATACAACTTACTATTTCGTACGCCATCGTTATGTTTCAAAAGCACAAAATTTATTTTGCGATCACAGTCACTTTTGTTTCGGAAGATACCGGTTCGAACTGGGGGGAAAAGTAGGACAAAACACAGGCATGCTTATACATAAAAGTGAAAATGTCTGTGAATTTCTCGCCGATTTTTTACACGTGCCTCCGCTAATTTGGGTTTAATGTTCCGTGGAGATAAAAGAATAATTATTATAAAAAATAATGGGTCAGTTGCGAATTCTTCTGTCACCGTGTGTATGTGAAAGTGACGTCATGTTCCATCGCTCACAATCGCTGTTTTATTTTTTTTTCCTTTATTTTCTGATTATTATTTGCCATTTGCACGAGCTGAGTAATCGCGGTACCCAATGTTCGATTCCGTGTGAAAACGTTGCGTGGTTTTTGCCCCAGCCAGAATTTCAAGTTTTTGTCCTGGTTATCGCTATTTTTTACGTTAGTTGCAACATACGAACATGAATGTGTGTATAGCTAGATACTCTGCATGCACTGTTTCGAAATTGTCCTAAAATTATGTTGCGCGTGGAGGTTTGTCTATTGCTTCACGCAAGTTTGTTTGTGTTGTTGAATTTTTTACTCCCTGTTTAGGGTTTTCCTTGCTTCTATATCCTTGACTGTGCCACTAAAAGAATATTATTTCCACAGCACTTTGTGATGGCGCTAGAAATAAATGAATGGTGACGCATATAGGGGAAATATTTTCTGGAGGGTGGCAGTCACAGTTAATATACATTCCTGAATACCATAAAGAAGTCTATATTTTAGCTAAAAGAGAATTTATTTATTCAGTTTGTCTGGTTGGCTGGGGGACCGTGCCCCCTCTCTAGCGTCGTCACTGTGTCTTAATTATAGTTTAAAATTGTGTTCATGTTAGACCACATTTAATTCCAGCAATGATTCTTTGGTTAAAATGTAGTATTCTTACTAGAAACACGTTCAGCTGCAATCATTTTTAGTTCATTACATAACGCACACTCACTTCAGATTATGTTTTCTATTCGTTGTTATTCAATATTTACCTCTTCTTACTTGCATGTGTTGTATCTCAACATTTAAAAACCTATTATTTATTGTTTACATGAAAATATGTGTCGTTAATGGGTAATTTATGTCTGGGTAACTGATCACAACATTTTAGGTTTTGCGTAACTTTCTGGTTTCGTTGCATTCCTTTCCGTGTAATTTTCAAAGTAGATTTCATAACTTCTGACCATAAGTTTATTTTCTTCTGATGTACTCATCGTTTTTCAATTCAGCAGACTCTAAAGTTTAGCAAATCGCTGCGAAAAGAAAGCGCACTTGACAATAATCATGTTTAAAAGAAAAGATAGAAAGAAACTAGACAATCTGTTCCAGTGGGGCATTACTAACCGCAATTAGGAATGCATTTTTGTTGGGAATTCAAACACATCTTGACCCTCGCAGAACTTTTTTGACTTGAAGTGTGCAAGAGTCTGCAGACAATCCTACTGACTTTTGAAGCTTATTCCTTGTTAGTACTTGCTGTAATTGTAGATTGTAATGTGTAAGGTATACGTCGCAGCGACACGTTTCGTATTTGGCTGGAAAGCGTCGCTGCTGACGTTCGTTGTCTCCGCCGATTTTTCAATTTTGCTTTCTCCTGTCTTGCAGGTTCTCTCCCGCCGAGCCCCGCCGACAGTGGCGTGTCCGACGTCGACAGCAGTAGCAGCGGTCACGCGTCGAACGACGAGATCAAATCTAGACTGCAACCCACTCCAGGTAAGGACTGCTCCATTTAACCATTTTTACTTTCCCTACGCCTCCGCAATCCGTCAACGTTGGTTTCCTTGCTTAATTTACTCTGGAAGCTGCCGTTGTTCTTACACGTGTCTCATGTTTAGAAAATGAAATTTTACTGCAAATTATATCCAAAAGATTGTCAATTTTCTCTACATTCTTAATTAACATTAACATGCCTGTTTTGTAATATTTCAGTGTTTATTAATAAAAATATACAATAAGAAATAAACATCCTGGAACCAAGATACTTCATAGAAGTAGTGCAAATGTCTTACTGATGTCATTTCTTAAAATACTACTTTCACAAATTCTTACATGAATGTCATCTTCAACTTTACTCTCCTTGTTGTCGGAGAACGTGTGACATACACGTGTTCAGAATTTATTTTTTATTCTTTTGATAACGGGAAATTTTAAATTTGTTATTTTTAAATTGTCACTAATATTTTGAGCGTTTCTTCTTGGTAGAAATCAAACACATCTATTGCGTTTGTTAGTCCCTTGCTTCCTTTACATATGCCATGCCAATGAAGAAAAAATTCAAGGTTTCCAGTCTTTATTTCATAACACATAACATCCAACAACCTCCCAGCTAATCCTAGCACACATTTTAAGGTATTTCTACTGATCATGCCATTCTGCATTGTGAAATATTCTTTTGTTTTTCCGTTACAGTTCCACCCCCACGTACACCTGACAGTCCAAGCCCTGGGCACTTAACGCATTCGCAGCTTCATAACTTTCTTCCACCCTATTACCCTGTTCCAGTGTCAAACAACGCAAGAAGTCAGCATTATATGGGGAGACCTAACAGTGGTGAGTACCAATGCACTTGAATTTTGACTATAATATTTTTCAGAAGCAAAATAATAAAATCCTGGTGTCGCTTGGGAAGATTCATCGTTGCTTTCCATCCGCAATTTATTCGCTGACGTAACGATGAATAAATATCACATTGTAACTGATAGGAATTAATGTTTGTCAGTTCAGTGGCAGTCAAAGATTACCGTGGTGTAGAATGTGCGGAGTCAATTCGATTGTTTTAGTTGTCAAGTTGTCAAGGTGGAAAGTATGCAGCACCCATAATCCACGTAGCAATGTCCGAGTTCAAGAGTGGAGTTTCCTGTGTTGGCGTTTACTTTCGAAAGTCTTAATTACGGCTAATCGGCAAGGGAGGAGTTCCTTTATGGCCCAAGAAAATGAACTGTGCAGGAGCCAAGGCCTCTTTTCTTAGCCTTAATCAGAACAATGACCAGGTCGATCAACTGTGTTTCCGGAGTTTTCCTTCCTTTTTGAGTCTACCAGGCTTCTGTCCATACATAGTTGCACGTAAATGACCCTCATTGCTTATTTTTCGCCACAAAGTTGTCCTGCAGTTCAGTTTTTCCCAGAGCGAAGGGGTTGTTTTTCTTACGTCCGTATTTTCGTGGAACTGAACATTGTTCGCCCGGCCCCCCGAAGAAAGGACGCCAACCAATAGAAGAATATTTTCGCTCCAATGCGGCTATATTTAGAAACGAACTCCTCAGGAAGGGTTCGCGTTGGGGTCACTTTCCCACGCCCCCTCGCCCAGTTTTCACTTTCAACAGTTTGTTTACCTGCGTTTCCTCCTAGGTGCTTGTTCTTTTCTCCACGTTGCACACTTTATCAGGAGTACAGATCTAAATTTGGGTCAGCCTTAACAATAAAGCGAATGGATTCTCGTGTTTGGGTCTTCACCTGTTGCGCCCCAACGAAGCTCACTGGGCGAGAGCAACACGCATCCTCCCCCCTTCTTTGTCTTTCTCAAGAATTCGACAAGAGGGTAGCGCTGGAGACTTCTCGGCATTGACGCTGTGTGGCGCTGGTGTCACGCTGTTTTGGATGCCCAGTTCTAAACCCTTTCTGTCCTGGGGAATTCATTTTTGACATGCCGTGGGAACAACGTTCTCTGTCAATATGTTACTGGGTTCACCAAATATTGCAGCTTTTATTATGTCACTCAGCACCTGGTTCAGTTTTTAAATGCAAGCTGCATCTTGTAGATCCCAGTCCATTTTTCATTCAACCTCTTTGTCGCGATTAACGTAGAAGGGAGACAACTATGAAAAATAACTAAATATATAAAAAGAAAAAAAGTGTCATGCAACGAAAGTGTTTCGTTACAGGACTTGCTGTTTTCGTGCTGGATAATCAAAAGTTCAAATAAACCCACCTTATGTTCAGATAGGCGTCCCCTTTGATTACAAGGCGACAGTTGCTGGGTTTTGACTTTTTCTTTCAATTCCACTTTAAGCACAGAAAGGCTAATCGGGATTGGACCTCCAATTTCTAAAGTGAGATGCCTCCACCGGGAATCGAACCCGGGATCCCTTGAGTTCAAGGCGACACGACAGTTATTGAGAAGGCCCTCGAGTTGGATAAGAAAAATAGGCTTTACGTAGGTTTGGAACAGTACATTCCAAGTACCTTATGCTCATTTGTTATACGTGATTAAAGCAAGGCAGTACAAATTCCATAAAAAGAGGTTTTATGCTATCGGCATACTCGATTGTGTATTACACGCATGCGGCCTGGGTTGAACATTTAAGGTTGAGCATGTATCGCAGCCGCGAGAAAATTGGCTGGCTCTTTTGAAAGCGCAGCCAATAGTTTAAAACTCATTATCGCCTCATTTGCGAACGAGCAATGTAGCTCAGAAAATGATTTCACCTGTTCCTCATGTTGCTGAAAGGAAATAGCGGGCGAGGAACGCGAAGTGGGTCAAGTTAGGCGGCGAACGGGAGACCGGAAGTGGGGAGAGCTTTTTGGTGAAATCCCGTCATTATGGAAGGAACCTGTGCATTGCAGCAAAGAGAGCGTGCTGCCAAGAAAATTAACTGTTTCGATTCTCTCCTCTCCCCTTCTCGTTGTTAAAACGTACACCTTCGGTTAACGTGTTTTCAGTCCACTGGCCCGAGAACATTTCAAGGCCACAAGAGGCTGAGGAGAGCGGCATCGATGCGGGGGGGCGCGCGCAGGAAGTAACAGCCGTTTTGCTGACGCACAACTTGATGTCGAGTGCGGGGCGTGCGTTCTCTCAACTTACCGGCAGCCGGTGGGGTTAAGCGCCCGATTCAAGGTCTTCATGGAGGAAATAGCGAAGCTGTTATACGTAGGAGGGAGGGAGGAGCAATTTCGATGAGGGGGAGGGGAGGGAATTGTGGTTGGGGAGGGGAAGCATGTACTTGAAGCGATAAACAAGAAACGAAGTAAAGTTGGTGTTTTTTTTTAAATAACAGTGTGTGTTTTTACATGGCATATATTTATATTATATACTATATGCGCGCGCGTGTGCAGAATGCTCCTGTGCTCTAGAAGATTTCTTTAAAATTCAAACAAGAAGCAACGTTTGTTTTTAAGTCGTAACCAAAGTAAAGGTGTATTTTAAAACTTGGGATAAAAATATATAAATGCTGCTTGATAAGAGTAAACCGTGAGTTATTTGGTTTGAAACCCATGCCAGGAATGCGTTCACATTGGCGGAGTGTTTAGCACAGCGCGCATGGATGTTTTTTGCGAGAGGCAATTTCATCATATCATCAGTCATCCTCATCTTCGCGATCAGCCAAAAGGGGCAGAAAAGCGAAGTAAAATAAACAAAATCAATCGTTCGTTGTTATAAACGTGATAGAGAAAGATGCTTGAAATTATATGCATTTTCCTTTGTGAAGCAATAAACCGTGGGAGGTTTTTGTGCATTCCCATTTATGCCTGATGAAAAACCACCAGCCAACTTCCGTTTTGTTTCCGTAAATACTGCTGAAAGCAATTTACCCACAAATAAATTCGCATAGCGTTTCCTGGTGGCTAGGAAGTTGCTGTATCTGGACTTTTTGTGCTGGAATAGACTGCGAAATGCAGCCTGTCCGGGTTCGACTTCCATTTGCGTTATTGCGGCGAAATAATGAGGAAGTTCGCAACACTGTAAAGGGAAGCATCGGCGCGCCGCGGACTGCGCAGCGACACTTGTCGTCGCTTGGGCTTGACCTTCAGCGAGCTTCGAAAGTCACTGTGTCGTTGAACCAGGCCAGGAAGGCAAAGACTTGCCAGACTCATCGCGGATCAGCTTTTGGCGTTGTTCGTCACGGTCCGTCCCTCGACAGGCGTTGCGGAACAATCCACGTGATCGCGGCTTCCGTGGCAGTGGTGCTAAGCGTACGGTGCTGTTACTGATGTTTGGTAACTTTCCCGTTTACTGCGTTGCGAATTTATCGTTATTTATCAAAAATAAACTTCTGCTCGCCACGGGAGTTGCGGCGTTATTCGTGCTGACGAGGCAGTCAGTCTTCGCTTCTCAAAGTCCGCAAGATATATTTTCCTGTTGTTACGTAAGATACTATTTTTACCGTAACCCTAGACAATTGGCACGAAATAGTGCTGTCATTATAACCGATCGCCTGATGTAAATCTTCTTTATGTTATGAAGTGCATTTCTAGGACTAGGTTTGAAGAATATCCCCCCGAAATCTTATCACAGTTATGCAATATGGAGCTAAAGTAGTGTTCGAGGTTCTGCTGCCTCAGTGGCCAACTTAAGGTATCCAAGGTTTCGGGTTCGAGTCCTGACGTGATTTGTTTTAGTCCCTTCGCAAATTTTATCTAATGATGCTTCTTATCGTCACAACTAGCGAAAAGTGGTAGAAAAGTTACACAAAACAAGAAAATTACAATGTTTAAAGCTCTTAACTATTCAAACTGGTGTTACGGTTGCGTAAACACACGTTACAATAAGGCATGCAGATTATTGCCGCATCGTTACTGTTGTACTGTTATTGAAATTATAATGTAAATGCTATTTTATTAAAGGTAGCGTCTCCAGTAGGCATTTCTAATGATTTTTCACGCATACAAAATATTTCAAAAGAAACTGGCGCTCTTTCCCTGCACCTCGCAGCATGTTTCCAACGTTGACAGATGGCACCACTGGTGGAGCGTGGGCGCGTGCGTTTCTATCACCACCAGACAAACAAGTGTCTCGCAAAGCTCATCTGCCCACTGAGCCCTGTGCACCTCCACCGATTTTCCATTGCCCAATCGGAGCTTCCTTTCTCTCTCCCCCCCTCCCACACCATCGAATGTGTGCTGTCAATTGTTTTCCGGTTCAACGTGCACACGCTAACTTCCTCTGGGATTGGACTTCTTGCGGGATTGATTGTAATTGAATTGCATCCATTACTTCCCCTGCATAGCAAAACTATTAACTGTACAGTTATGTAAAATGAAACTAATCCGTGATACACTCCTGTTCAGATAAAGTAGCGTACTTCTACTGTTAATTTCTATAAAGTGTGGGCAAGGGTGTACAATCACACCTGTGACGGCCAAGCTGCTTTTGGGTGACGAGTGAACCCGCAGCGTGTCTCATCGCCGATACCAACCGGTTACATGACTAAAGACGTTGAGAAAGGGATGGAAGTCAAGGTGAATGGAGTGTGAAACAAATTTTCGTTTGTTGTTCGTGTAATGTAAGCCAAAAATTTAAAATATTTTCATGTTGGGTCTTGGGAAATCATTGTCACATTAACTTTTAAAATTATTGCTGTCATAATTCAGTGAGTACAATGTTAACATTTCGTAAATTTTTCATTTTTAGTGGAAATAACATAATTCTACTACTTGAATTTTTTGCACATTTTGTAAGGTGGGACAGTGAAAGTATGTGCCACTTTTTCGGAACAGGAAATGTACAGTCCACGGCAAAGATAATGGTAGGCAAATTGTCCACCGCTATTTTCACTACTTTTTTATTCTACATCCTGTGTTGTTTTAAGGAATGAAACTATGTTGGGTCGAAGCAGACATTGTTGTCTTTATTTCAATTCATTGTCATCACATTGTGGAATTCATACCGAATGAAGATGGTGGTAGGCAATTCGCCTCCTGTTTCTTTCCCCGTTGGGTGTACATGAAGGGGAAAAAATTGAACGAAAAAGGGAAATTTTGCACATTTAAAAGGGAAATTATACCTTCTGGTTGTGGCAACACTGATTTTACATCGCTTTCCTATCTCTTATAGTGGCTAATCGCGAGGATGAGGATACAGGTCAGGACTCGAACCCTGAACCTTCGGTGGCGAGATCGGCACATTCGAACACTCAGCGCGCTTGGCCACCGAAGAGACGGCTTGCTGATAAATGATTTTAATGTGCGAGTACCGTATTCCCAACGAAAAAACTAAATTTGTTCCATTTCGATGTCAATAATAATAACAACGAGAACTATTTGCGAACCTACACACAAATTTCCTATCTGGTACAGTATTGATTGGGCAAGTAAAGTGTTATTTAATCATATGTTTGTTATTTGCTGGTTACATCAACTGCTTTTCTTGCATAATGTTTTGCCTACTCGGCTTTTATGTTGATCTTCAATCCGAAACATTGATCAAAACAGGAAATAATGGGAAATACTCCCGCTGTTTCGGCTAAAACTTATCAGTCGATGCTTCTTGTCCTTCGTCAGCCAGTACTGATCCACTGAACGGGAGGGGAGGGGGTAATCTGTCAATGGGCAGTGGATACAGTTATTCGCAGCTTGTTTATATAACGCCCATAATGCAAGTTGGAACGAGTATTTTTGTTTTAGAACTATACATGATTGCGTCTTTAGTGTGTGCTAGATTTTAATATACGTGAATCCCCCCCTCGTCTACAAAGCTGGTTAACGTGGCTCATTGTCAGCTCGTTACACGCGGGAAGCATCGTTTATTACGCACCCAAGCTTGTTGTACGGTTCCCAAGCGCCGAACGAACAACAGACAACTTTCGCTGCTACGTAGGGAAATTTAGGTCAAGAATGGTGCGCTATGGAGAGATCACTATCGACAGGAGATTGCCTGCTCTCGAAAATACCCGGCATGCCTTGTTTCGATCAACGGATGTTTCGTAACCCAGCATGGAAGGTTTTTCGGTAACGGAGGAAAGATTTCGTAACGATCCATTTCTGTTTTATTTTTAACTCTCACGTCTTTTTGTCGGCCCTTTTTATGGGATGTGAAAAATGTGCGAAATTAGTGATTAGTATGCATAATTTTTAAGGTATATAAACCGACAAGGTAGGCTAGATGTTCTAGTGGCTGCATCAGTTTCCCGAACTTGTGACTTACTATCGGACTTGGAGGAACTAAACCTCGCGACAGGTTAACCTTGCAGCAACTTTTCGCATATATAGACCCAAAAGAGCGCGCAGAAAATAGTTCCGCTTCAATACTGAGGATTTTCTCACTGTCTGTGATATGAACAGCTTGGCGGTTAAGGAGAGACTGGCACGGGGATGCTGAGTGCAGTTTTAGAGTGGATTGATACATAAAACCTGCTGCAAACTTAACCTGTCGCGGGGTATAGCTATTGGCAGGGAAAGGAACCACGTGATCTGCTTATGCAACTGCAAGTTGCTTCTTTTGACTGGACGAAATAGTAAGGCAAAACTTCGTGTTGAACTTGCCTCAACAAAAAACGGTCGGTTTGAACTACCGCTCTACCGTTTCTAGCCTTAATTATAAAAATGAATCGGACTGAAAGTGCTAATTGTCGCATAATTGCTAATGTGATGCCCCCGCTATATTTTGATTAAATTAATATAAAATGATGGGAAAACTGCTACGAATCAGTGCTAGCGCGATAATTGCATGAACAATATAAACAAATTTCCTTTTATTTCCTCAAGAGTTACTTTTGCAAAAATAACTTTATGACGGTAAAAAAAAAAATAAATGTAAACCCGAACTTTGGAAGTCCGTTTGGAAACATCAGCGGGCGTGTCTATTGCAACACTGCCGCATGTCTGTGGCTGCCTCATTTCCTCTCTCTCGAGTTTTCGCGTTGCATCCGGGTACAGCAGCACCACGTAGCGGCCGGGAGGCGAATTACAGCCAGGTGGAGAACAAAGAGGTTTGTGGATGTGACTGACCAGTCCAAGGCCAGTCGGGGGAATCGTTTGACTGCAGGGGTGGTTGGATTAGGGAGGAAGAGGAGGAGGGGGGAGGAATTCTCACACTTCCTTTCCATGCACAAGCGCCACCTTTATATCTGTCGCTTTTCATTTTCTGTACCCTTCTCCTAGGATTGTAAATTGGTTTTATTACAACCATGGAAGATGGAATATTTCTACCGTATTATTCATTATCAGATAATTAATTCTTCGATTCCTCGTGGTTGGCATTAGAAATAATAAGTAGCCTTCCTTATCAGTTACACATGCATTTATCCTCGATCATTTATTCATTTGTTACGAAAATAAGTGTGGTAAGTATTCTCTCACGTTCGGTTGCGTACTACACAGAAGCCAAAATTAAGAAAAATATTCCTTTTGTTTCTAAAAAAAAGAGCATATTTTTAGAAGAGTTGGAGTAGTTACTACTATCAGTAACAGATTACTCTTATTAGATAACTTACGGGTTACCTAGTCACACAGCACAAACTGCAACTGAACCATATACACATACGCTACATACACTCGCCATCTTATGTGTATAAACACAACGTCAGTTACAATGCCATTCCTTACTTATAGGAAATCGAGTTTTGTTGTACTCGTATTGAATAAATTGGTACTTTCTGAATTTAGCAAGATAACAGAAGTCGTGGGTTACTACGTTGCTTCCAAACTCCGTTTCTATGAGCTAGGTCTACATTATGCTAGGGTGATCGGAACTGAATACAGTTAAAAGTCGGATACGAACCACTGTGCAGTATACCTCTACAGGGCGTCGAACCCGAGGTCCCTTGGTTACTATTTTTCTCTTATCATTTCCTCACTGAAGCCCCTATCTCGCCACACAATTGTGGCGGGTTCAAATCCTGGCCTGCGCATGGATGTTTCGGAGTGTCCATTCATCAATTTCATCACATCTTCGCAAATTAGCCAAAAGTGGCACAAAAAGCGAAGTAAAAATAAAGCAAATTAAATTATAAAGAAAATATTAGATGGAAATATAGTGGAACATTCAACACAAACTTTGGAAATATGAAAGTTTTCCGTGACAACAATTTCTATAGTTTTTTTTTTCTGAGCATCTGGCATTTACATTTGGCGCAATATAATGTAAAATCCTTTTAAAGTATGTAGTTTCCAAATCAACGGAATACGCTCGAAAAGCCTCTGGAATGGGAACTTCCAGTTTGAGCGATTACAACGATAGCATTATGAACGTGCAGGAGCTAGTATGGGCATGCAGTGATGTGAAACCATCGCCGGTGCAAGGGAAAAGCAGCTTCTTCGTTCCTGACAAACTGGTTGGGCAAGAGGCGCTCAGGGCTGCTCGCTCACAAGTAGCACGATAACCCACTTGCACAGCCAAGCACGACTTCGGCCAAGTAAGACAGTGAAACCGAGACTGGCTTTTTCTCGTCGCCTTCCCTCTCTCCCCTCCTCTGTCACTCTCTCGTTTCCTCTTGATCTCGTTTGAGAATTTCTACGTTTTCCCTTCGATTCGAAACTCGCCATATTGCTTTCGATGTTCCGGCCAGTTTCGTTTCGTCTAACCGCACTGCCCATGGGAGGAGAGTTTATTGCTCGGGGCTTCTCAACATGTATAAACTTACATGATTAACAAACTACACATTAGAAATAAGTCCGATTTTGGCGCCTTAGCTCTTTAGGTTAATCGTGATGGTGGTGAATTGATGAAATAAGAACAAACCTTTTCCCAGGTTCTGAACGTAAGATCAGTGGGTCATCAGTGTTTTTTGTATTGACTTCTGTTCTGTGGGCAGAATATTTTGACATTTATTTGTCTCCTAATGCTCCTGAAAGTTTAGATCTCCAGTTGAAATTCTATAAATTGTGGTTTGGTTAACGCAGTGGTAGAGCAATGGCGCAGCAAGACTTTCTCGTGTGGGTGGGTCACTGGATGGCTTTCGAATATTAGGGTTGGCCCCATCATCAAATAAAAATGAATTTTGATATTCACATTGCTATTATGTAATACAAGCAAGGAATACGAAGTTCAAATGCAGTAAAAATCACAAAATCAAATGTTGCATGGAAGCTGTGTTAAACGTTTAAGTTCGCACCTCTATGGTCAAGAGGTTAGTGGAGTGATCTCCGAAACTACATACCTTGGGTTCGAATCTTCTAAGGTTTCGATCATATTAATCATTATATTTATACTTGCACATTGTTTTTATCGCCAAATCTGGCAATTACATTCTTGGCGCCGCCCCTATGGGAAAGAAAACCTCTGAAATCTATCACAACGAATTGGCACGTGTCAAAATAAAGTTAAATTTGAAAGAATCAAGTTATAAAAACTTGGCAAAGAGATAAATTGCTTGGAATTATTTTTCCTTATTTAGCGCGAGTGGGACGTTGAGGTAAGAGAAGGAATTAAAAGGGTGTCGCAACTCCTACAGAATAGTCTGATGACATGAGAACAATGGAACAGAAAGAACGGCCAACGTATTCAGGCATCTACCGTTCCTTTTTTAAAAAAAAATAAGACACACGATATATTCGAACAAGTATTTTCCGTAGTCGGATGAAAAATCACCGTTACGGAACACCATTGTCACCGAATCCTGCACAATCAAATTTGCGACTCGAAGGCCAGTGAAGTGTTAAAAGGGAGTAACGGAAGATTCCACAGCGGATGGCCAAGACAGAAAGGGGCCTGTGCCCGCGGCGCATTGTCGTTTGCACCCAGCTGCAATCGGAACAGCTGATAAGGTCTTTTTGGAAGAGGAAGTGACAGCCACTGCACTTCTCGCGGCGGCTGCAAACTTCGATCCTTTGTTCGCGACTGCAGTTCCTGCATTGAAGAGCCTTCCTCTCCACCTTCCGCAGGTACTCCTCATTACCATACGGGCGCAAAACTTCTCTCGCCGAGCTTTTCTCACAAAGACGCAGTTCGATTCGTGGGGACGAGGAAGAAGAAACGATGCCAATGACCAGGAAACGGAAAAAAGCTCACTCAAAGGGGAATACCGAGATGAGAGTGTGCGTGTTGAAAAAGCTTGACCTTGATGCAGGCAATGCGACAGCTGTTATTGGTTCCTGCGTCGTGACGGGAAAAGTCACGTGGTACCACTGGTCGCCTCTCGTTTTCACTCGATCGCCCGTTAATTTTCATTGTTTTTTTCCCGCTGGTATTTGGACAACTTCCGTTTGCTTTCCAGTGGATTGCGTGGGACAATATTGCGAGAGTCGTATCGTATTATATTTCTTGCTATCAGAGCCTATCCACTGCATTCGCTTGCGTTTTCCGTAATCCCTGCTGCCCTTGAAGGAACCTCTGGTTGTCACTCGAAAGAATAACTAATGCATACGTTTATAGTATAACGAAATATTTAATCCGGGAAAATGACATATTTATATTTAAGACTATCGCAGCGTGTAGATGGTGAAAGGGGTACCGCTGCCGTCAGTGGCGGCGATTGGATCCCAAAACTAAGGGGTCAAGGACATTTGCATTTCCTTAGTAGATTAGGTTTAGTATAGTGCAAGGTCAAAAGTGAGGGTAAACTGCCCCCACGCTCCCCTACTCGCCGCCACTGGCTGCCGTTAATGGTTCTCCTGTTTCCCGAAACAAAATACCATGTTGATTAGTGAATCCATATTCAAGCCAGAAGCCCGACATGTGCGGTGGTCTGTTATGATTAGAAGGCACAATTATCTCCTGTAATTAGCAGGATATTGAGCAAATGTTTAACGTTAGAGGATCGTAACGGTATTGTTTACATGCCCAAATGCAGGTTGATGGTTTATTGGTTGAAGCCAAAAATGCATTATTGATATGCTCGTGCCACGTAAGTTTGCCCCCATTTCTGGAAATATCTGAAGGAAAGGAAACGTGAACCGTTTCGAATCGAGGCCATTCGTTGTACCCCCGAGCAAACATTAATGTTTTGTTTTCGGCGGAAGTGGCTGCTTTCGTTTTCTCTACAAACATCCTTTCTCCGCATTAACAAGTGTGTACCTGCCAATCGTTTTCTTGTAGCTGTGCATGCTCACCGTCGGTTCGCGCGAAAGTGGTTCCAGCGGCCATCTTTATTCAGTGCATTATATTGCGGTGTCCCTCGGAAGGGGGAAAGGAGAGGAACGTGGCCTCGGGGAGTCGAACGAAGACGCGGGGGGAAAGTTTTATTGCGGGTTCTGGAGGAAGAGTGGAGGGGGCCAAGAATGGAGAACTCTGGGCGGAGCGGAAATGGGCTGGACTTGCCGCGAGCCTCACTGCAGATCAGTGACACCATCCCGCTGGCCTTGAACCTCTTCGTAGACAGCACGGCTCGTCACGGATCGGTTGGTAACAGGAAGCGTTTATTGCTGGCGTACATTAACAATGGCCGGAGCCGTCATACGAAAGCACAAAATAAGTTCAGGAGGTTTTTCGACGAGATAGGGGAAGATAATGGTCTGCTGCCTGATAGCGTTGTTTGTTCCGCCTTTGCGCTTCTGGTGAAGGATTAGAAAAGATAGCTACGTTTGACGTAATTGCATGCACGCAACTTAAACAAACAGCACACTCGCGTTACTTAGTGTTGTGGCACTTCGTTTCTGTATACAGCATGTTTGTTTGCAAACAACAGTCACAATATTTCCCTTACCGATGGGTAGATTCCAATGCAACAATTCGAACAGATTTTAACGGAATTTATGGGCCGCGGTAGCTCAGTCGTTAGGGCGTCTGACTACCATGCGAGAGATCCGGATTCGATCCTCAGCAGGGATAACCGGGATTTTTTCCGCATCTTTTCAAGCGGCTCCGGCGCCCTCCCACCGTCGTATAAAGTGGGTACCTGGAGAAAACTCGAGGGTAAAGGCAGCCAGGGGCGTGATGCTGATCACATCACCCACATTCAGCCTTCATGGCGTGGTGCAAAGCACAGGGGAGCTTATAATGTATGATTTCGAAGTCGAAATTGCCAGCAAACTCTTAATTCAAGCCAGTTAAAACCAGAGAGGACTCTTCCCCTCTCCAGTGCGTACTGCTTAGCTTATACCAGAATTATTTGCATAAATTAAGCGGACGTCCTTTAATTCTGGTAAAGAAACCTAGAGCTCACGCAATTTTCTAGAACCGTACAGCTTGTGCAATGTAGATTTGCCTGCCATCTGTTGGCGGCTAGTCGAGTTAAATCGAGAACAGGACGAGGAAATTGCGAAATCTTTTATTTCGCTGTTGAATTCTATGTCCGTTGTAAAGTGTATTCTGAAGTTCTTTTACGTAAGCGAATAAATCGCGGCCGTTATATTTTGCGCCTGAGTGAGTTTCGAATTTAGAATCCCTTTCCGTTCTGCCTTCCCTTTTCGCTTGCAGATTAGATCAACCTGTTTCCTTCGTGTCGCATTCGAGAGTCAGGGGGAGGTTGTAAAACTTTCGCTTCCTACGATAATTATTTCTCCCAGACGGGGAAAAAGAAAAGAACAACACCGTGCATTCCCTCCCCCTCCCCTCTATCGCTTCCTAACGAGGCCTAAAAACCATCCGTGTATGAATTAAGCAACGTTGCCAGGTCTCGCGGCGAAAGATTCTCGTCGGCAATCTTGTGGATGCGAGGATCTTTCTTCTCGCTCTCGCTGCGTCTGCGGTTGACGGGTGGGCGTCGGAGGGAGGGGGTTGCCTAGACTTGGCAGCGCAGCATGTTTGGTCGCGCGCCGGCGAGCCGTGATTGGCGGAGAGGTGGTTCAAGGCTGAACCTGTTCGGTTGTTGACTCTCGGGCCGCTTCCTGTTGAGCCATCGTCAATCACCGGAACAAGCGACATGACAACCGACAGAGCCACCTGAATCGCAAGAAAAATAGCCCTATCGCGAGAATCTTGAAGAATATTTTCGTTAATCTTGGGCAACCTACGCTCTTTGCATACACGTTAAGCCCGTTTCGTCACGGACGATTCCTGGCTGGCAGTATTCGTGCGTTTTCTATACAACTGCGCATTGTTCTATCGGAAGAGAATGGTAAAACCACCATGAAGTCGATTGTATACTTCCGCTTGAAACAGACCAGTGCTACAATGAATCGTGGTCATTGCCTGAGAAGTGCATTATAGATATGTTTGAGAAACTGGCACTTTTATGGTTTTTGAAAGACAATGCACACAAAGTCTGAGAAATGCATACTCCAAGATTGCGGATGCAATTATTGAGCACAAGGGCACATTCGCACATGATTCCTAATCGCTAATTTTTGCGCATCGAAATGTTGCTAATAACTGTAATTTCTCAACACAAAACTATTTTACCATTACCAATGTTCCGTGTTCGTTTATAAATCGTATAAAACCGCGTGATACGAAATGTTGCTAAAAACAAAATGTTATGTTTGTCTTGCTTCACAGGACAATTACAGTCTTGACACTATTATTATTAGGTATTACTCATTTACCTTTCACTTGGTACGTAATCTGAAATTGTTTTTATCACTTTTATTTTTGCACACTCTAAAATTGTTCCTGAAGTTACGCTGCAATACAACTATTTGGGCACCAGTGCCTCCTCCAATAGTGTAGTGGCTAATGATATCGGCGTGTAATGAAGGAGTGTAGAGTTCGATTCCTGATGGAGTGGTTCGAATTCTACTTTGAACAAGCATATTCCTTCCAACAACTTTGCCAACTTTTTCTGGTATACGCTGACGTTGTTGCAAAGCATTACTTTTTTGCTTAACGTAGGCATAACAATGCACAATGTAACCTAACCAACGGAGCGAATTAGCCCAGGACTTTCAGTTGTGCATTAGCCTAAATGAAAACTAAAATTCTCGAAACCGTGCGACATGCACCGACGAGCTGGGTGCGCGACTGTGAAAATGGTGGAGTGAGTCACTCAGCCAGTGAGGCGAAGTTGCTGTTTCCGGTAACAAAGCCCGAGATAGTGAACGAGCGAGAGAAGGAAAAAGTAGTTCCACATAAAAATGTGTAATTGGTATCCGGTTGTCATGCTGCGACTTCACTTTGTTTTTGCTGAGTCAGTAAGTTGGAGGTACACTTGCCATTTCGGTTACTACAAGATAGACTACATTCCGATCAGTTGCAAATGCCCAAGGCTGTTTTAAACCTGTTGGACACATACATACATAAACACGTTTTCTTCAACGAATGAAGTACGTTTGTTTTGATACACTTTTCTGTTATTGCGTGAGCATAATATTCAAATAAGGTAAATTTTATGTATACAAGTAGATATCCCAACACGCAAGAAAATAAGTCAAATAAATAAATGATACCAATTCACACACACAGTAATCTGATGGTTTCTACATTGCTATAGTCAACTTGAATCTACAAAATACTAGGCATGCTACCGAGAACACTGTTCCCGTTTGCACCCAAATCGTCAACTTATCTTCCACGTGTCTTGTGTTGTATCTTGTCTATGTGAGTTGAGATTGTCATATTACCGTTTTAATCCCCATCTTTGGGATTAGCCAGAATGGCAGAAAAGCGAAGTGCAATGAAATAAATTAATCACTCAAGAACCTTGTATCTAGTTTGTTCCAGCAATCTGTGATTTCAAACATTGAACAATCTGGTTGTGAACTAAATGCATCACTTCGTAATTTACCATTTTTTTTTGTGTTAAACTTATTGTGTTTCGTTCGGCTTTCAAATGGTTTTGGTTGATAAGTTTCTGTTGTTGTCCATCGTATATTGTAACCCACAATTGCATGTGTGGCATTGATAAGCCTGAAATAAGTAAGTTCGTGATGCGATACTATTAACTTTCAAGATAAATGAGACATCTGCTCTATGCTTTTAGGAATTAAAAACAGCATAAAAACTGTTATTCCATTCCTAGATTGATTGAAACTTCTTTTCCGTTCCTTCCAGTGCCCGATGGATATGGTGGTTACATGGTAGTACAACAGCAGCAGCAGCACCACCAACACAGCTATCCCGATCCTCAACCCCTACGTCCACAGAACCAACAGGGCTATCCACATCCAGCGTTGGGCGTATCCTCGTCGACAGCCTCTCTGCTGGGCCATGGGCATCCACAGAGGTCTGCAGTCCCAACGTCGGTCATTCAGGCAGCGTCCAGTAACAGTCCGACGTCCAGCTGTGGAGACGACCTCTACATGTTCGAGCTTGGATTCCAGCCGAGAATTAAGAAGAAGATCAAAAAGCCCAAGAGTGGTGAAGGTGGCACCGTCAAGAGGAAGAGCCGAGAAGGTAAGCAGAGTCTTCAATAGTTTTCGTTTACCGCTTTTTTTTTTAATTTAAATTTGATTTAATTAAATATGAGTACATTTTAACATTTTCTCAGCTAGTTTACTTATGTACGCCTTTCATTGTAGAAGTATATTATTACTGAATATTGCTCTTGTGAAAAATTTCGCACTTTTTGAATGCTTTTGAAACAGTTTTATTTGTTCATTTTTAACGTTGACTTCACATCTCCTTTACATGAAGAGTATGACATAATATACTGCAGTAAGCTTTACTCAGCCTTTGTAATACAATTTCCACCTTACACTCAAAGGTAGAATCAGGGTTAGTGTTTCAAACGTTATGAAGAAATAATGAACCGGCAGACAAGCCACTGACTATAAAATTTTAAACGTTCTTGCAATCTTGTTTGAATTGAATTAGGTTATTTTGTCACTTTTCTGCCTCCTTTGGCTGATCGAGAAGGTGAGGAAGCAGGACTTCCATTCATTCATTCCTTAAATTCAAAATGGTTCAATTTTGCAAGTAAAAATAAGAATATGTGATGCCAATTGACATTTTTACATGCATACATTTTTTCAGTAAAGTTCCACATGCTAAACTATAATGATTATGTAAAGTTTTCATTAATGTTACTTATTGTTGGAAAACATTTCCCTCTCATGGTGGAGTAGGTATCATAACAAGGTTTGAATCCGTAGTAAGGTATATGAGCCAACAGCTGATTGTGCTTATTTATTTATCTATTCACCATACACCTTATATACATAGAAGTCACAAGAAGTAATTTATAGTATGATATAATGTATTAAATATTTGTGTTTTTGTTGTCTCTTATAGGTTCAACAACTTACCTATGGGAATTCCTGCTCAAGCTTCTCCAAGATAGGGAGTATTGTCCTCGCTACATCAAGTGGACCAACAGGGAGAAGGGGATCTTTAAACTTGTTGATTCCAAAGCTGTTTCCAGGCTGTGGGGCCTACACAAAAACAAACCAGACATGAACTATGAAACTATGGGACGAGCTCTCAGGTACTTATCAAGATTTAATAAAAATATAATAGATTTAAAAGATTTTAGAACTCAATAGTAGTAAAGATGTTCTCACTATCTCAGGATTGTTCTCTAAATATTTTTTAATAAATACTACCTCAAACAGAAAAACACTCAAAATTGCACCACCAAAAGTTAATAATATTTGAGTGTAAAATATTTTGTATGTTGACCCAAATACTATGAGACCTTAGCAGAATTTACTTTCTACTTTTAAATTATACTTTACTTTATATAAACAATAAAATTTCTTATTGTTGCATTAATTATTATTGGAAATAGTGTTTCACAAAATTCTGGAATTGCAAAACCTATGGTGGTGTATACAGATTGTAATTATCTATGGAACATTAGTTAAAGCCATTAGTTAACCAAAGCTAGTTAAAGTAGATAGCCATTATTTATCAGGATTAAAACTCAAAAGATTTGGTTATATTTGATAACAGATCGTCTAAATTTTAAACTATAGTAAAGTATCCAGAATCGCGGCATTTGGTTTGAACACAAATAATGAAATCGTACTGTAAACTTGAAAGTAAATTTTGTACGTCTTTTCTTGCAGGTACTATTACCAGAGAGGCATCTTGGCAAAAGTAGATGGTCAGCGACTTGTGTACCAGTTTGTCGATGTGCCGAAGGACATAGTGGAGATAGACTGTAGTGGAGCGTGATGAGACGTCGCATCACTCCTGATGTAAATATTTTTTTTTTCTGTGGCTGTACATATCGACGTACTGATGTTCTTTCACAATTTGATGTAAGAGAGAACTGTAATTTTGGAGGCATGGCAAAGCAGTACAAGTGACTGATAAACTGTAGAGGAAACTTTAACCTTTAAAAGGTTAGATCAGTTAGTGGCCGTGCCTTCTGACTTTCAAAATCGACCATGTCCATGGACTCAAAAAATGTACTAAGGTGCATGAGTACTGGAGGCCAGTACATGACCAATGGTGGCGGCATATTTTTTGATGTGTGTGTGTGTTTGGGCAGGGTGCATGGAAGGGGCAGCCGACACACCCTCTACTCTTCTATATGTACAAAGTGAGTGGCTTGTGCAATTACCGGGAGGGGCGAACCTCTGTAAACGCCTTGAACACCAGTTAACATATTGACAAGTTTAATTTTTTTATTGAAAAATATAAAAATCCCCGGACAGGGCTTTTAAGAAAACATTTTGTGAATTCAAGTTAAGATCTCAGGAACTGATATATATATTTGCAAATTCAAAAAAAACAAAGGAAGTGTTTTGTCCTTATGAAGGCGCATCAAGAGAGTAAACACGGAATTAAAACTGGAGGGAACCGATCAACTAAATTAAAAAAACAAAAAAAAACAAGTGGTCCAATGTAGACAACTACGTAGTAACAGAAAAAGGAGAATTCATACATGTAATCAAATGTATTTGTATGCAAATCTTTTAAATGAATATAATCTTGTAATTTATTTATTTTATTATAAGATCAGCTCTAGGTGTAAGGTCTCCTGTACTACAAACAGAAAGGCCATAACGGTTGTGCCGAGTATGGGTTAAAATACAGAGGGGGATATAATGGAATGTTGGTTTATGAAGAAGGATACTTGACAATCATAGATATAAGATCATTCTGATACCAGTGCTTTTTACTTAAAACATATAATTTCCTTAGGTACTTGTTTCTGGATTTCAGATTTTTTTTTAAAGAACCTAAGTACCAGTAACTTTTTATGATGGGTTTCTCTCTCTTCTTCTCTCTTTAGAACAACTCATATCATTTTTCAGTATACTTTTGACAACCTTGATCTACTAGGAGTTGGTTGCACCTGTAGTGAATGAGAAAGTACTTAACTGTATTACATATTCTTATTAGGAGTTTGGATTTATCTTTGTTCATAAAGTCAGGATTTGAGGTATTATTTAATTGGAATGCAAATTACTTTTCAAGCTGAGAGATATTTTTGTTAGACGTGTAGTTGAAAAGCAGTTGCGTATATATACATATATATAAATAGATATACATACACACAAACACCTATATTATCGTTGATGAAGAATAATAATTTGTTCTTTCCCTAAATCCTTGAATTAAATGTTGATGCATGTAGCATAATTTCGTGCTAGAAATGTATGTTCTTTTTTTTTAATGAAAAAATGACTGTGATTTCCTGTTTCAATTTAGCATTTGCACGTCCATGTCACTGTTAATGCTACGATTTTTGGTAATGCTGTTCTTGTGATCAACAAAGTCTTTAAGAAGATATTGTAAATCTAATAAGGTAGAAAAAAGAATTCTTAATCTCTGTGATCTTTTTGAGATGTATAGTCATACATATTTCTGTAGAGACAAAGAAACACTTGCATGTAAAAAGATGTGAAGAAGCCTTGTCTTATCAATTCACTTGGAATTGAACTTTGTATTCAGAATTTGAACAAAGAACAACAACTTGGTGCTTGATACTACACGTCCAATTCTGTATTCTGTGGCCCAAAAGTTATACAGTCGTATTAATATTAAAAAAACTGATCAATGTGTACAAAGTTAAAATGTAATTTGATAAGAGACATGTGAAAGACATTGAGCCATCTATTGAAAGTATTGTAAAGACAATTTCATGGGTCTTATACAAGGAGGCATTATGTATTTCTCTTCTAAACACTTTATATAGAAAAGACTTAAGTAAGTTTAAGATAATTCCATTTTTCAAGATTTGCTAATTGGTATTATATAGGTTCTACATGAAAATCTTCAAGAGCCTGTTTTTACGTAGGAATGTATGTACCTTTAAGTGTTAGCTACATAAACATGTAGGCCCTATATGTATGCAAGAAAATGCAAAAAGTACATTATTTTCTACAAGAAATTATTCATTACACAATATATTCTGTGCAGTGCCTCAAATTTGTTTACAGTAGGGTAGATTTCACTCGAGTAAAATCGTGGTCCAACTGTCCAGGGTAGTCTAAAGGGCCACAGGGATGTGGAGAAGGAAGGAGTTTTTGCGGGTTTTTGGACATTGTGTACTTGGTACACGTTAGCATACTGTAAAAGAAAAATGAAGACGAGAATACTTTCTATTATATAAAAAAAAAGAAGTAACAATAATGAATCTGTACTAAAACACAAATCAGATGTTGCTGATATTTTCTTACACAATTGTGCATTGTAAATAGTTGCATTTAAGTAAAACAAAAACAACAAAAAAAGCCTGTTTATGTACTGTAGACATTGTTCTATGATATACATGTTATACTCAATTATGGAGTTTAAATGGAACTTTTACATGATGTGAAATAAATATTATCACAAAATCTATTTGCATATATTTTTCTTGTCACTACCTGCCTATGTAGATTTTCTTTTAGTAGAATATCAGTGTAAATATTCATTTTGATTGGTTTGGTTTATTTTACTTTTGGGTAATCATGAAGATGAGGATGAGTGATGAAGCACACTAACAAAGAGGGGCCTCCCTGATGGTATAGTTGTAATGTTGTGCCTTTTAATCAATAGGGTTCTGGGTTTGATACCCGGTGCAGGCACATAGTGGTTCAGATCAAACTTTAAACTGTAGGTTCAGTCCCAATTAGCTTCTCTATGCATAAAGTCGACTTGAAACAAACAAACAAAGATCACCCATGCCCAAGATGGAATTCGAAGCTGGATAACAGGATCACGAAACCACTGATCGAGAGCTCTAAGGTTCTAACAGGAAACTAAAATAAGGAGATATTCAACATCTCGGTAACTAAGAGAACTATTAAGGATAAATCTTGGTGAACTGATGGACTGACTAAATAGAAGCTGAGGGCAATATAAAGTAAGTCACTCAATCTGTTGGCCATGAAAGACAACAATCAAAGTAGTGTATTTCAACAGCAGGGCAGCAGCCCCTAGCAGGCAATCACATCAATTGCACCAGGCTGTGAGAGATACTTCTGCAACAGTTTTTTCTCCAACCAATATCAAATTATTAATATAGTTAGTTTTCAGAACATAATATATCATATAGTCATCGATTTACAAATTAGTATTAATTGCAGTTTTTTCACTGTTCAAAATGCAACATGCCAATGAAAGTCAGAACATGCTACAAGACTTCATTGAATCTGGTGGTTAACAACTCATTTAAACCTAATTTTATATTTGTGAACAAGCCCAGATGGCATAATTTACTTATTGATATTTAATTTCAAGGGTCTGTATTTATTATTGTGTAATGTTAAAAATATAAAGCAAAATTTGTTAGGATCGGGCATAGACTTTTTTAAAAAAGAAAATACTCGGCCATGGTCTCACGAAGGTCGAGAACCACTGACTACAGTGATCTGCTGATCTCTCTGAAAGTATTAAATGTGAAACTGAAATTTTCTGAACAGTTAAAGATCCTGCAAATCCAAATTTAAGACAACCTTTTTTTAAAACTCCCGTCTGTCCATCTATTTATAAAATACATAATTCCATTAACACCTTAGTTTTCGTAAACCAAGAAATTTAAAAAAAATCAACCCACTCTTCCCATGTATTGCAAATCTGGAAAGTAGATCCATGGTTTATGAGTTTAGTGATCTGTGCCTTATAAGTTTTTTTTTACATGTATTCCCAGATATAGGATCACACTTGAAGTAATGGTAATTAAATTGCTTAGTTCTTTGTTGAAAGTTACATAATTTTGATCGAATTCATATTACGAGATTTTAGGCATGGTGAGAGATATTTATGCATACATGAAATGTTTATACTACTGCCAACATTCGCATCAGAACTTGTAGTTATCAACTATCAGATGTAGATGTGACAAAGTAAGCCGATATGTGGATCGCATCATGTTTTATTGATAACTTTAAAACAAGAAAATGTACTGTTTTAACCTTGCATTGGGCAGCCATATCGATTGCAGGTTTAATCATGTATGAGCAATTATAATATTTTGCTACCACATTACAATCTAGATTTTTTCTTTTACTCATGCTCTTCATCTTTTTCCTTTTGCAATGTAAATGCATTACTAATTCTGATTGAGGGTTTGGGGGTAAAACATGTGATATTTTGGTCATGTTATTAGAAGCCATGCTGTAGATAAAATGTTTTCGAGTTGTGTTTACTTATTTCAGAAGGGTTCAATGAGTCCAATGCAAATTGCATGACATGGCAATTACACGCAAAAATTGAAGGATGGCTCTTTATACTCATTAATGATCAAAATGTCACTTATCTTTACCCCGAGCAATTAAAATATTATGATTAAATTCAATAGAGGTTTATTTTTTAAAAATGGATAACTGTTATCTTTTTTGCCCAGTTGTGAAAAATAAATTCAGACTAGAGGGTTAACAGAAGAAATATTTCATGCCATTTTCAAGGTTCGTCTCGAGTCCACTTTATGCACAGATTGGCTAATTCAGATGAACAAAGTTTTTAGTAGGATCCAAACCACTATGTACCTCCACCAGATATCGAACCTGGGACCCCCTTGATTATAAGGGACCAGCATTATCACTAAATCATTAGGGAGGCCCTCGTGTCATTTTATAAAGTATATACAGGGTGTTTCTAAAGGTCGGTTACAACGTTTGGGAGGTGATTCCTCACACGAAAACAAGCAAAAAGTCTAAGTTCCATTTTTACGACTGAGGCTTCGTTTCCGAGATAGGAGCCTCGCAAAAGGTGACAAAGTGAACGTCACACCTGACTGGGACGAATACTATCACAGATAGAGAGGCGGTTCCAAGGGAATCATAAAATCATAAAGGAATCGTATGTGCTCAGTCCGGAAGTCACTATGAAAAGTTCACTGCACGCATGCGCAATGGAGTCCTCAAAGGAATTGGGGATTTCCAGCAAGAACAATGCATGGAAAGGGTATGTAACGCAGCAAGAAGGACCGTGACAATGAGAAATGCGTTCAAGACAACACATCCCGACCTCAAACATCAAAACATGAGCACCGAAAACAAAATCCGAAAAGTTGAGCACGGTTGCATACCCCAGTTACACGCGAGGAATGAACGAATCATGTCATGTGGCATACGAGAGACACATTACTCCACCAGGAGGAGGGAAAGAAAAACACAATATCAGATGATTGCGACAACGTGTATTTTTACAAGCGACAACTACGTAATATCCCCCCCCCCCACACACACACACAACAAACAACAAATGCTACAATGTCTTATGCACAGACAGTGCGTGTCACTGTACACCAACTGAAGATGTCACTTTCACCACACAAAGGGGTTGGGGAGCAATACCAAAAGTGTTCGCACGCGATCATTGTGACGTAAAAGAGACCAGTTTTGGAAGCGCTGCACAGGCAAGTCTGGCTCTCGTAGTCTACGTTTGACCTTCATGACTGCTCTTCCCGCGAGAGGAGCTCGAAGGGTTGGTTCTCTCCGGCAGTCGTTCCAGTCGTGTTGCAGGTGCTGGGATATGATCAGCAGTTCGCTCTAGGTTGTCATACGCATTGAAGAGTACTAGTATGTTGTATTGAAAGAAGTTGACGTGGTGGAGTGGGCAAGTCAAGTATCGCAACAATTGGTCTGTGGTGTTCGTACGGTGATACGGCCAATTTGTGCAGTGTGCCAGTGTTAAACAAAAACAATAACATTCCAGTTCCAGCTACCTATTACACAGATGGCTGCGTATACGACCCAGCAGCTAGCAGACATGCATCTCATGTATGGGGAGGAACGTGGTAATGGCCGTGAGGCAAGGCGTCTTTATGGAGAACGCTTTCCACATAGACGTTTACCGTCTCACACCTTCTTTCAGGTAGTGGACAGTCGACTGCGTGAAACAGGGTCAGTGTTACCACCGCGGCAAGAAGTTGGAAGACCCCGAAGTGTACGCACACATCAGTTTGCAGAAGATGTGTTAACAGCGGTCGCAGAACATCCTGGCACCAATACGCGAGTGCTCGCTCGGGCACGAAACACGTCTCATGTGAATGTTTGGCGAGTGTTGTGAGAGGAAGGAATGCACCCTTTTAAACTGCAGAAAGTACAAGAACTGTTACCTCGTGACTTTCGCCCTCGTATGGAGTTTTGCCAATGGTTGTTGCATCAGCTGGACACAAACCCTCACTTCGGGGCAAACGTATTGTGGACAGACGAAGCCATTTTCACCAGGATGGATGTCTTCAATAGTAGAAACAGTCATGTATGGGACTTTGACAACCCACATGCACTTTTTGTGGCCCATCACCAGCACAGGTTTTCAGTGAATGTGTGGTGCGGGATAGTACATGATCATTTAATTGGACCATACATTCTCCCTGTTCGCCTGAATGGTCGCACGTATCATGCATTTCTTAGTGAGATTCTGCCTGAACTGTGGGAGACCGTACCTTTGGCACTGCGGCAAGAAATGTGGTACCAACACGATGGTGCACCAGCTCATTTCGATTGTAATGTACGACATTTCCTGCATGACGTGTTTCGCAATAGGTTCATTGGTAGGGATGAGCCTGTGCCTTGGCCACCGAGGTCGCCAGATCTCAACCCTCTCGATTTTTTCTTCTGGGGAGAAATGAAAACCCTCGTATACGACACACCTGTCACATCAGCTGAGGACCTCGTTGCTCGCATCAATGTTGCCGCCGCGACGGTAGCAGATACACCTGGCTTGTTTGCTCGTACTCGACAATCCTTGATTCGTCGCTGTCATCTCTGCGTAGAAGTAAACGGCAGACATTTTGAAAACCGTCTGTGATTATTGCCCTCGGCAAATACCAGTGAGAACACTCTTGGTATTGTTCCCCACCCCCTTTGTGTGGTGAAAGTGACATCTTCAGTTGGTGTACAGTGACACGCACTGTCTGTGCATAAGACATTGTAGCATTTGTTGTTTGTTGTGTGTGTGTGGGGGGGGGGATATTACGTAGTTGTCGCTTGTAAAAATACACGTTGTCGCAATCATCTGATATTGTGTTTTTCTTTCCCTCCTCCTGGTGGAGTAATGTGTCTCTCGTATGCCACATGACATGATTCGTTCATTCCTCGCGTGTAACTGGGGTATGCAACCGTGCTCAACTTTTCGGATTTTGTGTTCGGTGCTCATGTTTTGATGTTTGAGGTCGGGATGTGTTGTCTTGAACGCATTTCTCATTGTCACGGTCCTTCTTGCTGCGTTACATACCCTTTCCATGCATTGTTCTTGCTGGAATTCCCCAATTCCTTTGAGTACTCCATTGCGCATGCGTGCAGTGAACTTTTCATAGTGACTTCCGGACTGAGCACATACGATTCCTTTATGATTCCCTTGGAACCGCCTCTCTATCTGTTATAGTATTCGTCCCAGCCTGGTGTGACGTTCACTTTGTCACCTTTTGCGAGGCTCCTATCTCGGAAACGAAGCCTCAGTCGTAAAAATGGAACTTAGACTTTTTGCTTGTTTTCGTGTGAGGAATCACCTCCCAAGCGTTGTAAACGACCTTTAGAAACACCCTGTATATATACAGGATACAGGACTCGAAAAATCCCGGTCGCCAGGTCGTCATGGCGACTAAAAATTTCAGCCTGGCTACTGTGATCTTTTGCTGTAATATGTACTAAATTTTGATGATTCTAAGTTCAAATTGCAGTACAGCGTAAGGTAACAAATGATTTTTTTTCTTTTATCAACGTTGTGAACATTCCAGAGTGTCAGTAACAATTTCTTACCCTTTGTCCCCAAACACCCCATTTCCTGCTTTCTCAAATAATTTAGCGATGTTTTAAATACCTTGATGCTCAGCATCTTATACAGAGTGTTTCAAAAGTCGCACAACCTAAACTTTGGAAATGTATATCATGAATACCGTAAAAGATATTTAAACCGGGTTTTCTGCATTATAAAGTCTCATCCATTGAGATATTTTTCAATGCTTAAAATTCAGTTGACTCCGTACAGTAAATTATATAATTTAATAACTGACGGAAAGCAGCACTCAATTTTTTTTTCCAGAAATGAACTTCTGAGTAAGAAAAATATGTAAGAAATGATCGAAGGGTCATAATTAGACATTTGATGACTGATGCCATGTCAGTCTGTCATTTGCGACAAATATTGGTCACGTGCAACATTTGATGAATTTTAACTGGCGATTTTATGGGTTGAGTGAAAAGTGTCATTTTTGGGACATATCTCCGTATATGGCAACACTAGCAGGTCGAAATATTGCCAACAGTCGCATGCAACATGTGTCTAAGTATTGGCTACACATTTACGTGAAAAATCGTAAATCAAGATTTTGTGCCGAAATAGGACTCTTTTGAGAGAATCCTAAACTGCCAGTCAAACACCAACAAATGATCCCACAAATTGTTTAAGAGTTGATATTTACTTATTGTTGAAAATCAGTTCTCAGATGTTTTCAGCAAATTAACAATGTTTTTTAAAATAATGTAATTGCATTTATTTAGATAAATGCTAACATACATTTTATGAATCCAGTGATAGCCTACAGGATTAGTTTAGTGCAGAAAACCCGGTGTAAATATCTCTTACGATTTTCATGATACTAACTAACTCCCTAGCCTTCTTAAACCCGAAGGTTCATGGCTACAGCAACACAGGCCTTCCATCTTTCCCTATCTTGAGCAAGTTCTATATACTCTTTTCCATCCCTACCGATTTCCCTTAGGTCCATCTCAACGTTGTCCCTCCATCTTCGTCTTCCTACAGGTCTCTTACCATCAGGTTTCCCAACAAGAATCCTGTAAACTCCTCTTTCCTCTCCCATTCGTGCCACATGGCCTGCCCACCTAAGTCTTCTTGATTTAATTATTCTAATAATATCTGGACATGAATACAAATTATGTAGTTCTAAATTATGTAACCTTCTCCACTCACCTGTCTCTTCATCCCTTTTAGGTCCAAAGATTTTCAGAAGGATCTTATTTTCAAATACTCTCAATTTATGTTCCTCTTTCAATGTAAGGGACCAAGTTTCACATCCATATAATACTACAGGCAAAATTACTGTTTTGTATATTTTAACTTTTAGATTCTTAGATATTAAACGAGAAGACAAAAGTTTATGAAGAGAGAAGTAACATGAATTTCCTGAATTAAGCCTACTTTTTATTTCCTCTTTAATATAATTTCCATTTGTTAATATTACTCCTAAGTATTTGAATTTGGAAACTGGTTCAGACGAGTTGTTATCAATAATTAGATTTTGATTATTACCTAACACTTGGTTTCGGCCTGTAAGCATATATTTAGTTTTCTCTTTGCTAACTTCCAAACCTATCTCTTTGGCAGTTTTGAAAAATATTTTAGCATTATTCTTAATTGTATTCACATCATCCCCCAGTAAGTCTACATCATCTGCATATGCTAACAACTGAGTCACACCATTTAATTTTAGTCCTTCTTTGGTTTCTTTTACCTTCCTAACAGCATATTCTAAGGCAAAATTAAAGAGCAATGGAGATAATGCATCTCCTTGTTTTATGATATACATTTTCAAAATTTGGATTGCGCGACTTTTGAAACATACTGTAGTATGCACAGTTGCTAGTACGTGGTTTCCTTTGAAGAAAATTTTTCGAGCACTGTATATATATATAAAATAGTCCGTGATTAATCTTTCTTAACAATGAATCATGTTACATTATGAACTCTGGAATACATTGGTGTCATTTTGTGAGTGAATGCAGTTACAAGACTGGATTGAGACTCCTGAGAGGGTACATACATAACAATGGTACTAAGCAGCAATGATGCATTTAACGGGAACCTTAAACCATTAAAAAAGAGCCCAGTTAACATAACTTGACTCATAATTTTCAATCAATCGATTAAGTAATGTTACACAATGTTCCTCATATCAACATGCTACACCAGCAATAATCACGACCTTTCATGATTCGAATACAGATTCTTCGTGTTTTCGATAAGGAGATGGGCAGTCAACCTGATTAATAAAGAGCACATTTTAGTCATAAGCTTGCCAGAATGTTTTTAGTAATTTCATTTCTATAAATTTCACTTTTAACATCAGGTGCCAGATGGATAGCCTGTACACATGCAGGTTACTACATTTTTGTTAAATCTTTTACGGTCGCCAGCGCTCTCTCGTGCAATATAGCTGAGAGCAATTACTTGGGAGATATTGTCATGTCTCAACAATTGAGAGAAGATGAAATTTGTTCTGCTCAATAGCGTCGCCACTGAATGGGCTCCAGCCCACCTATCATACTGTTAGTCCACCCAAATTCATACATGCGAAAATCATTTACATTTTGGCTAGAATTGCGGACAGAGAGGGGAATAAAAAGAGAAGAGATGGGAGACAGAAATGGAGAGAGAACATTAGTCCCTGTAGGGAGAGACAGAGAGAGAGAGAGAGACAGAGAGAGAGAGAGAGACAGAGAGAGACAGAGAGAGAGAGAGAAAGAGAGAGAGAGAGAGACAGAGACAGAGAGAGAGAGACAGACAGACAGAATCAAAGAAAATACGAAGAGAGAACGGAAGGGAAGAAGAAGAAAGATATAAAGAAAAAAGAAACAAAGAAAGCAATACATAGAAACAGAAAAAAAGCAGGGTGCGACATTCCCAGGGGACAGGGAGAACTTCCACCACCAACAGTCTTGACCTAAACAATCGTCCACGAACAAAATTCAAAGGGGGCGGGTGGGGGGTTGTTATAACGACAAAATATAAGCAATTATTATTTAGGGGAGACCGGAGCAGCGTGATCCCCCTAGGCTTTGACCCTTCCGACAGAACACTGTATGGCGACGAATACATCGAAACTTAACACAGTTGATACCACAACATTTGTTTTTACATTGATATATGTTTGAAGTTATTTCACTGTGTATTTAAGAAGTAATTTGGCCAAAAGTAAGGTAATGCAAAAGGATCACTTTGCCCCGGGTTCGGTAAATATTTAGTAATTTACTATCATATGTAATAACATTATGAATATGTGTGTCATATAATATTTTTTATAGAAAAATGTATAAATGTGTGTGTGTGTGTTAAAATCTCCACCCCCACCATTTCTTAATGATTTCGCACCCCGAAAGTACTGAAACTTTCCGTAATTACTACATTTTCACTTCGCAAAGATGGCAACACTGGCTTTACCAGATGCAGAAAAATAATCTTTATCAACGCCTCTCACGGACTCTCGTGCACACTTGACCCCAGAACTCATCGCACGGTAGACCGAAATAAAACGACAATACTTGAGCGTTACGGAAATCCTACTCCAGACTGAGATAACAGAACGTGTGGGGACAGAGAGGGGCGGGGGGGGGGGACATCTCAAGTTCAAGGTACGTCGACATTGTAATATTAACTTGCCCTTGATAGGAGTGCTTCCTGTTTTCGTATATGTCTGAACAGCACAGTTCTTTGCAAGCAATTTGCAGTTCTCTCCAAGGACTTTTGCAAATATACTACATGCCAAATTTACTGGCTGCTCACCTTGGGAGTTATTCCTATCTGCCAATCGTCTTCGAGGTGTGAGTGCGGGTGGCAATCTCACTTGAGCGTGACGTTCTAGGAACAACATTCGGCTGCCTCGATAACGTTTACAACCGCAAGTGGGGGGAATCTCTGCGCTTAAAGAAGGTTTGGCAACATGCAGTCTCTCAGATTCTCGTTTGATTGGTCCCGCGAGCGGCGTTCGGCAAAAACACTGATCACTGCTCTCAGGATCAGCAGGGAATATTTGAGAAATCTTACAGCAGCTATGAACCAAGTTCACGGAAGCTTTGCTTTCTGCCGTGTGAATTTTACGGCAATCCTTTCGCTTCGAACTTTTTTCTATTTAGGGCAAACTTCACTAATTAATAGGGTTCACATTTTAGGTATCTAAAGTATGTTCGAATTTTCAAAAAATTTTCGTCGATTAGATATTAACTAATAAAAATAACATAAGACTATAATGACTGTTAAATTTTATTTAAACTATCGTGTGCAAGGGAATCGAAAGTGTTAAAACAAGATTACATTTAGGGTGTTCGGGAAAAGGCAAATCCAAGTCTCACTAAACAATTAAAGAAAATATTGTAAGTATTTTTATATTGGACATTTGTAAAGATTCTAAACAGTGATGATCCAATATGTACATCGTGTCTGTAATGTTTTATATTAAAAGAATGAACATAAATAACCGTCTTCTGTAAAATTGCTTTTTGACTTAAGTGCTGTTTCCCGCACAGCCTAGAAATAAAACGCAGATGATGGCTGTAGACCTATCCAACAGTTGCAACGCTCAGCTAGCGTGGTTAGGTTGCTTGCCTTAAGTTAAAAAAAACAACATATATTTTAAATTCAGAAACATTTTGTATGTAAAAAGTTCTAAAACCATATGTAGACTTAACTTTTGTCTCTCCAAACACACTGCACACTTTGGGAACCACTGGCGTAACGTAATACAAACTAAGAAAAATAACACAAATGTGTCTGCTACGTAGTACATCCTGGACTGCATTCTGCAGACTAATGGGGCTCTGGCGCTTGGACTTGCAGCCAGGATAATCCTTTGTAGGAAATGCACTGTGTCGTCGGTGATTCTCCCTTCATCCATTCATCCCCATCGTCACGATTAGTCAAAAGTGGCAGGAAAGCGTACCTAATTTAATCAATGTAATACTATGTATAGCATGAAATTCTTGTAGGCTCATGGTTACATACAAAGAATAACTGTGCAACTCACCGTAAAATCCTGCCCTAATCCTATAACATGGGGGAGGGCAACCTTGGTTACCTCTAAAACCCTCGAGCTGTAAGGGCTGGCTTTCTCTGAAGTGAAGACACTTCCACGTATTACACCCTGGATTGCATTTTGCACGCTGGCGAGGCTCTGGCGTCTAAACTCAGAGCCAGTACAGGACACTGCAGGGAGAAACGAGCTGTAACAAGAGAGGAAGTGTACACGTCAGAACCTAAGTTCATTTCTGCCTCTTTTACAAAAATGATAGCAATCTGTTCTTCTTTGGAGGGATAACTAAATATATATTAGAAAACAAACTTTAGAATAAAACAATAAAATTCTATAACACTACATAATGCATCATTAATTTTCTCACACAAATCTCGGCTTATTTTTCATTTTGCCATGTTATTCCAACTTCATATGAGGAATATGTACAGTCACCGGCAATAAAAATGAGACTCCTAGTTTTTGGCGATGGTAGAAGTTTCCAATGAAAATTTGCTATTAAATCCCACTTATCACCGTAGAGTTATGCAACACACACAACGCCCTGCAGGGAAGAGAGTATTTCAGGATCTACGTGTACAATTTTTTTGCCGGTGACTGTACGTGATTTATTTTCTCGTTCCAGAACATTTTTAGCTTCCCTATGAAACCAGTGCCTAAATTACGTAAATCCGTATTCGATCTTAAAATACAAACTTCTGAAGACAGTTGCGTATCTCTAGCGTGAGAATGACAATGTTGTAGATCATCCGCATTAAATTTATCAATAGATAACTTTGTATCCAACCATATAACAAACACTTAATAAAAAATAATTTATGTATAAAAACCTTGACCCATAATGTCAGTTTCACAAGAGTCCGATGTGTTGTCTGTCAGCTATCTATCATACGACATTGCTATAGAAGGATATAAAGAAAGACAGGGGAGGATAAAGAAAGAAAGATTGAAGATAGAGCACAGAGAGTGAGGGATAATAGAAAAGTGAATAGAGAAAGAGATAAAGCTAGAAGGGGATAGTGAAAGAGAGAAAGGTAGAAGGTGTCAGAGAAAGAAGAAGGGAAAGGGAAAAACGGAATAAAGGAAGGTAGAAAACTAGACGGTAATAAAGAAAGGGATACAGAAAGAAAGATAGAAGGGAATAGAGGAAGAGAGAAAGCTAGAAGGGGACAGAGAAAAAGAAAGAAGGAATAGAGAAAAAGGAAGGCAATAGAGGAAGAGAGAATGACAGAAGGAATAGGAAAAGATAGAAGGGAATATATAGAGAAAGATGTTGACAAAAATGATAGACGGCATAGAGAAAGGGATAGAGAAAGATAAAATAGAGAGTGTTAGAGAAAGAAGGAAATACAGTGAGAGAGAATTAGAGAGCTTGATAGTGAAATGAAGATAAAAGAGTGGAGAGAATCAGATAAAGAAATAGAGAAAGAACAAACTATCCATTAATGCACCAATGTCTTACATATACACAATACATTTTTGGAACGCGTGAGGAAAATAGTAACAGAGGAAGAAATAGATAGAAGTTGAAAAAAGAAATATATAAAACATACAAGGAGAAAGAGAGGAAAATAGTAGGGGATAAACCGAAAAAAGAGGAAGAAAGGAGAAATAGAAAACAGGAATAAGAATATATACTAACGGGATATTAGAGAGAGATAGACAATGAAAGAGAAAGTAAAAAGGAGATATTGACACCTAAAGAAGGAAAGAGACGAGAAGAGGAGAAGGAGTATGAAAGGAAGAATAAAGGAAAGAGAAAAGTCGAGAAAGAAATAAAGAGAATGTGTGAGAGAGACAAGTAGACAAATAAGATAAAGAAGCAAATGAAGAAAGAAAAAAGAAAGAATGTAAAGAACCAGGATAAGAAAGAGGAAGGAAAGAAGGAAAGGAGCATGGAACAAAAGAGAAAATATTAGCAGCCGTGACGACGTAAGGAAACAATCTACTTGAAAATATTTTGTCCACCCGCACTGCCGACGCCACTGAGCACAATCGACGTAATGCCGAAAATTTAATTATCAGGTTGTGACAATAATGCTTTATAATACAAAGTTCGAAAAAGTACGAATGGTCGAAAAGAAACAATGGTATATTATTTGAACAGTTCCAGTGACAGACCGTACACCCTCGAAAATTTCGAACACTTAAGCCGGCGTTTTATGTAACACAAAATTTATATCAAAATGCGGAAACCACAGTTATCCGAGACATTTAACCCTAAAGTGTGACCAGCGTTTGTCCAATTCATCGTATCCCGGAGTAATGTCAGTTCTTAAAAACAATATATCGTTATGTGCACACACTTATATAACTCAAATTTTAACTGTCAAACCCAACGCCCCTAAACTAGAAAGAAAACGTAACGTTACTTTCGGAATCCAATCTAAATCACATAAATTACTAACACCGTTAAATCTAGCACTCCTCACAAAAAATCAATTAACATCAATAAATCTAGCACTCCTAATCCCACATAATATCACTATCACCTCACCATTAAATCTAGCACTCTTAACCTCATATAAAATGAAATCACTAACACCATTAAATCTAGCACTCCTAACTTCACAAAAAACACTACAATCATTAAATCTAGCACTCCTAATCTCATATAAAATAAAATCAATAACACCATTAGATCTATCACTCCTAACCTCACATAACATCAATAACACCATTAAATCTAGCACTCTTAATCTCACATAAAATAAAATCACTAACAATTAAATCTAGCCCTCCTAATCTCACTAACACTATTAAATCTAGCACTCCTAACCTCACATAAAATCACTAACACCATTAAATCTAGCACTCCTAACCTCACACAAAATCACTAACACCATTAAATCTAGCACTACTAATATCCCATAATATTACTATCACCATTTAATCTAGCACTCCTAACCTCACATAAAATAAAATCACTAACACTATTAAATCGGGCTCACACGAATTGAGCATCTACCGTGGTGCAGGTGTCTCACCGAACCCGAATTGCGCACCGGACCGAAGATCGCCCCCTTCCACCGAGCACGAACTGCGCACCAAGCGGAAGTTTCTGGAAATATATACAGAAATGGAACAAATGGACAGAAATGGAACAAATTCAAAGCATATAACAATTAATGAAACTAATAATAAGAATAAGAATTTTATTTCAGATTTGGACAAAATTGTCAGTATCATATAACAAATTGCATTTTAATATAGACATCCAAACCAGTCACATGTATTTAACAATTACATTTTAATATAGACATTAACAAATTTATTATGATTAAACCACTGACTTAGGGTTGCCAGATTTCTAAAAAAAAACAAAAAAAAAACGGGACATATAGACATGGATATAGTTAAATTTACTTTATAACATTTTTAAACATTACAAAATCAATTTCAGTTTAATGCATTGTTAATGCCGAATTGTTAACATTTTGACAAAATATATTAATATTTGAGTGAACACTTGGCGAGGACCTTTGTTTAGAATAATTACACTTTCTTTTTGGCATGACGAAATAAAATAAAACTTTTTACATCACCTAAGCCCTGAATATTATCCACTCCACTCTGATTCCATTGACCAAGAAAATAAACAAGTGATAGCTGTATTAGAACCAGTACTGCCTTTGCCAGTCGTGAGTCGCTTCTTATTCGACATATCGACAATGAGCAGTTCTACGCCAATGTTAATATGAGCTTTGAGTGGTAAATGGTAATTGGTATCCAATTAGGTTAGTTATAAATTGTTATTAATTTCTTGTATAAAATGATTTTGAAATTTGAATTCGATTTTCCTTTAGCTAAATACGGGCCATATTGGCGTTTTCTCGAAAAATATGTTTTAAGTAAACGAGAAGTGCGTTTCCCTTTTCACTCCATTTTTTTTTTTTTTTTTTTTTTTTTTTTTGTATTTCCATATTGCTACACTTTATTCCCAAGAGTTCAAATTAATGCCACATCTGCAAATGAAAGAAATGGCTTAACATTTTAACAGATTTCACATTACTATGTAAATCAAAAACCCTGAGACCTTCTGTAAACAAACGGTCTCACCGATTCGATGTATCACTCGGCGTCAGCTGATTCATGACCGCAATCATCTGCTGTTACACTCATAGTTCGCCGCACTTATTCATTTTATATAAGAGCCTCTGAATGTGAGAACCCGCTCTCAAAACATCAGACGAATATGCAGCCACATACAATGTTACTCTCCCGGTCATTCTCTCTTTCATAACCCTTAAAACTGCAGACACTGACACACCACTGCACTGGGATACGAACTTAACCACTTCATTTACTGGTTTCTCAGGATACCACTGACAGAACGTTACATAAATATTGAGTAGAATATGTTTCTCACCCCTTTTCAAAGGCTGTCCTTGCTGGTGTTTTGAAAACAAGCTCGGAGAACACCGAGACTTTCCCGCACGCATAGAACACGGCATGTTATTTTTCTAAGGATAAGTCAGGCAATATTACTAAGTTTTACTTTCTTGCTGTTCACATGATTATTTTTAGAAAATAACCAATGTTATAAAATATCATTATGTACACAAATCTCTAAGCTCATTGAAAGTTACAATGCATATTACTACAAAATGTTCACACTTATCTTTCCTTGCCATGACACCAAGTTATTTTACGAAGTGCACAATATTTGGCGGAACAAAAATCGTTATTAGGATGCTTGTCAAAGTTTCCAACCGCAATAAATTTACGAACTTTTTGTCTTGTTTTGATCATCATCAATATATTTATTGGACTTACAGCAATGCATATGGCTGTTTATGCCCATTATATATTTTATTTACATAAGATACAATTTACATAAAATCTACAAACAAATTTCAAATACACTCCTATCTTTATCAAACCTTAGAAATATACATTACCATGTTATATCATTTTGTCTAAAAAAATGCAAGTAAAATATATTCAATTCACATGCAAGAAAGAAGCCAAATTTATGGGAAATGATTACTGGTGCAAAGAGTTAACCATAAAGGTGAAGCAATAAGTAAAAAAAGAAAGAGCATTGGGTTTAAAGTGAGACGTCATTTGCGGCAGCGTATCCCATACTACAAATTGGCCATTGTTTTACCTACGTAATGAATCCTGTAACAACGCTGGATTATTTTACTTCTATGAGTTTGCAATGCTTTCTGCATGCAGGTGGTTTTGTTTACAGAAGGTCTCAGGGTTTGTGATTTGAACCTTAGGTCGAACGTTATTGGCTGAAATCTATCATGAGCACTAATCCATTACCTTCTCAATCTGAAAGCCTCATGGCTTGCTCCGGTCACGTGACTAAGCGTCATGAACTGGAGGCGAGATAGCCGCCATGTTTGATTTGCTTCTTCGGAATCAATGTTGGACCTTTTTAGTGAATATGGAATTGTAATGCAAATTTAAGAACTGTAATCGAGTTTACATGACGTGTAAATATGCTTAAATGTGGAATAGGTATGGTGTATAAGTCTTGTGTACTCAATTGCAGAGGCAATTACAATGAAAAAGGTAAGAGTAACGTTCACATTTCTTCAAGATGTTGTTAAAAATGAGAAATTTTTAGGGCAATTCCACGTGATTCAGTCACTACGAAAAGATACAAGTTAAGTAAGAAATGTTTTATACTAAAAAATAAATAAGAGTAATAGTTCATGATGTAAACATTTCATGTGTCCGGAATAGGCATCAAATATACTCTAAATGTGGACAACATGTCTACATTTTTTTTAGAAATATCAAATAATTTACCCTAAATTACAAATGTTGGTTAATATTACGTTTACCAAAGCAAATTTGTTAGTGTAAATTTTATGCAAGCATTCGATACATTATTCATATTATTTACACAAATTTTCAGTTTCGAAATGTGCTTAATGAAAGAAAGCAATACAACGGGGCAAAGTTGATACATGTGTACATTTATTCTTATTTTATCCGGCTTTATGCTTCTTTATGCTAATCGGAGGCTAATGGAAGATACGTTGTACATTCAAATACAAAGGTGCGATGTGTAACAAGAACTTCGATGAAATATTCGTGTGTAACAAGAATATATTACTTATGTTTCAAATACAAATGTTTTCACACAGAAAGCATTTTGTTACTTAGCTATGTTAATATGAACTACAAATGTATTACATTTTTAAAACTGTTTCATATGAACTCCTTTTTATTTTTTGTCTTTGTGAAGCTTCAATGTTCGTAACTTTGATTATTAAATCAGTGATAATGTTTATTGTTTCATAATTTATTAACATTCTTCACGATTTTTTTAACAGAATGTAAGAAACAGTTTAAGCAAATATTCCAAATGTTTATTTCCTAAGTGAACGTTAAAATGGAAATATTAATCTGTTTTTTTTCAATGAAACTCTTAAGTTATTGTCACAGATCTTACTAACGACAATGAAAAGATTCAATTTGTTTATTATCTTTCGTTCAATAAAGTCAATAGGATCGAAATTACAATGTGACAAATGATTTAGGTTTAGTCTTTATCACAGAAATGTAACATTGCCCTTGTACCAATTTCTTTCGCTTTTGCTGCAAGAATATAGAAATTAAGGTTTTGTATTGAGATTGTATAGCTACACAGAATATCTGCATTATCTGGTTGATTAATTTTGGGTAAACTTAAAGACAATTTAATTGATTAGGTAACTTGGAAAGTTTACGGTCAACCTAACATGTTTTTTTTGTTTTATTTATCAATTTATTTTACGTACATACGAAAGTTCATACAAAAGCGGTTACGAGTTTTACTGTAGCTGACCAATATTCCCGATAATATTTTTCAAAGATATACAATGTTTAAATTTTTCCGCCAGGAAGTTTCTAACGGTTTTCAACTCTTTCTTTGTGCTATGGTAGGAATTTTTGTGGTGGCCATAGTGACTTCCTGAATGAAAATTTTGGTGCAAATATTCAATATTATAAATTTTTCTTCGAACTATATTCGTCGGGAGGGTAAATGTCGAAATTTAACTTCATAAGAGAAATAAATATACCTTAATTATCTACGGTAAAATTACGACAAAAAGTTTAGAGCGTTAAGACGATCGCCTCCAGATGATGACGTCTTGACTGAGCGCTGTGGCCTGAATGTCAAGATGGTCTTGACTAATCTCCCATAATATTTATTACCCATCACCATTACATCTAGCACTCCTAATCTTACATAAAATCACTAACACCATTAAATCTAGTACTCCTAACCTGACATAAAATCACTAACACCACTAAAACCAATTAAATCTAATTTAAAACCACTGTAAAAAAATAATGTATAGTTGCAGAGGCGAAAATGATATTCCTGTGATCAGTGTTCATCCTATTTGTCTTATTCTGGAGCACTTTAACGGTTTATTATTAACAAAATATATTTGTATTGGCACATATAACCCCTCCCACCTCCTAAGAAAAGCCTGGAATTTCTAACAGCATTAAACCTAAGAAAAACGTTAAATTACTGTCAACAACGACGACATGACGTAAAAATGGTACCACATAAAACGATCCATTACTTCACTATAGCATATTCCCGCGAGTTGAAATCATCTGAAAGAGTTCAGATTAAACACAATCTTCATGAACAGTGCACACTTTTACACTTTTACACTTTCCCGCGGGTGTACGGTGAGTCTACTGATGCTACATCGAGTACAGAAGAAACGTTATTCATTCAAGAACAAAATAATGATTTGTCCTTAACAAACATTAGCTACCAAAATTGATAATGCACCTCATGAACTACATTAGGTGTTGAATGACGTTGTACAGTCACGGACACTGCTGGGTTCTACAATCCCATTGAAAGCTAATGGTATCGTTACAACCCATAAGTGTCCATGACTGCTAAAATCCACGACGACACGATATGCCCCACAAAAAGAATGAAACTTGTGTCTCTCACATACTTAACAGGCATTTTTCGCATGTACAACTACTTTCGTACAAGCACCAATCAGCAGATAAGACACCGAATTGATTGATTGATTGATTGATTTAGTTTATTTTACTTCGCGTTTTGTGCCTCTTGGCTAATTTGCGAAGATGGGGATGAGTGATGAATTTGATGAATGGACATTCACAAACAACCAAGCCCGAGCGGGATTCGAACCCGGGACCCTTGGCGTCGCAGCGCGATGTGCTAACTAACCACTCGACCACAGGGTCCAGCAAGACACCGAACTCTCGGTCTAAATGTGTCGACTTGATCAGATTTTAACTCTCTTGTAACACGCTTGAATGTAGCACTATAACCAATTCTGAATAACTATAAATCTCCAATAACTGCTGTAGTAACTGTCTCGATATTCAAATAACACACAAACCGCAGAAGTAAAAGAGAACACAGAAAAAAAATTACCAATTCGCCATTCGAGCCTCGAACCATATACAAGGCATAATCTTCCTTTCAGTATCTGCAGCAGTGCTGACATCTAGTGTTGCAAGTAAAGTTTTTTCCCCTCGTATTCTACACGAAAACAACCCTCATTATAACAAAACCTTGCTGTAGTCAGCGATGAAATAAAAAGTTGATGAACAAGAATGTCGAATTCTAAAATGTGGATATGTAAATTAGGCTTATCTGGATAGAATTACATGTTTTGCCGGTTACCAATGCAGGCAACTATTATGTTGAGGAAAAAAAACTGAATATTAGGATTAAAATAAACAACCATTTATATACTGTGAAGAATGAAGAAGAAAAAGGAGAGCTGCAGCATGGATTGTACTCAGTAATTAGATATGGGAAAAACTGCTTAGCGGTAATCTTAAGTAAAAGTAAATAAATAATAATGTACTCAGTGATGCTAATGGCATTGTCGTTACGAAAGAAGTTATTTGTTCATTATCGTGCTCTTGTGAGCAAGTTTAAGCTTGAAAATTTGACACACAACGTTTGGAAGCTACCGTCGACTGTGATGCAAAAAGAAAAAAAAATGAGATTTCCAGTGGAGTCGGTGGTTTGACAAAAGCATGTACGTACAGTGCTTTGAGTATTACCATGCAAATTGTCCATCACCATGTCCGTGCACTTTATTTGATCCAATTAGAGCTTCAAGAATTAAAAGAAAACTCAAAACAAGCTGTTGACAACTTCTGCACCAGCATACATACAAATCCATACCTTAAAAACACGTACGATGTAAGAGAAAAATTAATGAAAATAGTCATGGCATGGACAGGTTGCACGGTAATACTCAGGGATCCTATACTGTACGACGAGCTAACAACATCAACGTGTTTGTGATCTGCTGTAAGGATACATGTAAGGTCAGTGGCGACGATTACGGGAGCGTGGGGGGCAATTCCCCACATTTGTTTTGCCACTTTTGGCCCCGCACTATGCTAAACCTTGTGTACCAAAGGAAAGGAAAGTATTGCTGCTCACCTAGTTTTGGCACCTTGATCCCCCCCCCCCCAAGTTTTGGAACAGGGGGTATTTCGATGGGCGATGCTGCGAGTCCCATCGCAGCTGTTTCTAGATCTGAATCCGCTACTTCTTCTTGTCAAGTATAGTTCCCTAATGCTGGGCCAACACCGAAATTTTAAGACCTCCCACGGGGAATCGAACCCGAGACCTCTCGATCCAAAGATAAGTGCTGTGACGATACTTTGAACGAAGGCCCTTCAGCCAATCAGCCAAATAACACATTACAGATCGATCTAAAGGCAGAACTATAGCAGTCAGCGGTGAATGGGAAAATGTTCGAACAGCCAGTCAACTACCCCTGGAAATTGGCATCCTCTATTTAAAAAAGATAAAAGCTTGTTATTTCTTTTAGTGGATAACAAATTAAAACAGATAATTAGTATTTCAAAATTTTAAAATTTAAAAAATCAGTGTTAAACACAGGAACCATGACAGAACGTTTTTCATATTGTACCTATTATCCCAAAGAATAAATAGTTGCACGAGCTTTAAACATTCCAAAAATTGAGAATTTCATGTCAGACCTCACAAAGATAGGTAAACTTCATGGCCAAAATTGCCCTCTGCGTTTTCAAAGAATTTTGTTGAATGAAGAATATGGAAGTTCATAACAAAATACAATAACAATAAATTTCAGTATAACCTGTAACAAATGTTAAAAAAGAGGCATGAGATGGATCGAAAAAGAGTCTCCTCAATGATCTGATTGATTGGATTTATATTACTTTGCTTTCCTGCCACTTTTGGCTAACCACGAAGATGTGGGTGAATAGTGATCAGATGGGATGGATGAAGGAACAATCACAAACATATAAGGACGACACAACACGGGCACAACACACAGGATTATACTGGCTGGTAGCTCAGACGCCAGAGCTTCGCAAGTCTGCAAAATGCAGTCCAGGGGGTACTACATTGAAGGAAGGTTGACAATTGGGCATCTCTAGAAAAGGTCACCCCTGACAATCCGAGTGTCGTCAAGGATATAAATAATAATAATGAAAATGACAAATAATACATTATTATTAATTGAAAACAATTATTATTAATGCTATTAAGATATTAAATTAGGCACCTGGAATGTTCTGAGCCTTTACCGGCCTGGGGCATTTCAGTCTACAGTCAATGAGATAGTTAAGTATAAATTAGATGTAGGTGTAGGTTCCAGGAAGTTAGGTGGCCAGGAGAAGGGAATTGTAAAACTGAAAATTATACTTTTTTCTATGGTGGTACTGAAAATCATAATTTTGGAACAGGCTTTTTCATAAATAATAGAATTATCTCGGCTCTTAAAACAGTAGAATTTATTAATGACAGGATATCATATGCAGTTTTTCAGGGTAGGTGGTGTAAAATTATTTTAATAAACATACATGCACCAACGGAAGATAAAGATGATAATACTAAAGATGATTTTTATGCAGAGTTAGAACAGGTCTTTGATAAATTTTCTCAGTATGATATGAAAATTCTGTTAGGTGACTGTAATGCACAGATTGGCAAAGAAGATACATTTAAACCCACGATTGGTAAAGAAAGTCTTCATGAATTAAGTAATGATAATGGTATAAGATTGATTACTTTTGCAACCTCAAAGAATTTAATTGTGAAAAGTACCACTTATAAACATAAAGATATCCATAAATATACCTGGTCTTCTCCAGATGGTAAAACTCATAATCAGATAGATCATATTCTCATTGATAAGAGAAGACATACTAGTATAATTGATGTTCGTACACATAGAGGTGCTGACTGTGCCAGTGACCATTATTTAGTAACTGCTAAATTAAGAGAAAGACTCGCAGTGATAAATAAAAAATAAAAAAATCTAAAAATTATAAAATTTAATACAGGAAAATTTGCTGATGAAAGAATTAAGAAAGATTACCAAATTAAACTGTCAAATAGATTTGATGTTTTGCAGGATTTAAATGATGATGAAAATATAAATGAAACAGACGTAAATAAGAATTGGGAGCACATACGTAATGCAATAGAATCAGCAGCTAAAGAAAGTATAGGATACCATAAACCGAGAAAAAGTAAGCCATGGTTTGATAATGAATGTCATAATCTAATAGAAATAAGAAATCAGGCTTGACTTAGGTGGTTAAATAACTCTGATGATACAAATCTAAACAATTATAATAGAATAAAGCGAGAAGTTAACCGCATGTTTAGAAGTAAAAAAAGAGATTACTTGAAAAGCAAAATTAACGAAATTGAAACAAACAGCAAGAACAAAAATATCAGAGATTTATATAAAGCTGTAAATGAATTTAGAAAGGGGTGGCAACCTAAAGTAAATTTGATAAATGATAAAGACGGTGATTTTCTAGCTGACCCAAGCGATATTCTAAATAGATGGAAGAACTACTTTAATGACCTTTTAAATGTTCATGTAGGAGATAAATCAGAAGTAAACGAAGTACACACAGCAGAACCTTTAGTTCCAGAACCTAACTTCATTGAAGTTAAAGATGCTATTAAAAGGCTAAAGAATAACAAAGCACCTGGCATTGATTTAATACCAGCTGAGTTAATTAAATATGGTGGAAATTCGTTAATATGTCAAATTCATAAATTAATTTGTTTAATATGGAATAAAGAAGAAATCCCTAACAATGGAAAGAATCCATAATTGTTCCTGTGTTTAAAAAAGGTGATAAAATGAACTGCAATAATTACCATGGAATTTCTCTACTCTCAACAAAATATAAAATATTATCTAACATTCTTATAACAAGACTAACCCCATATGCTAATGAAATTATAGGTGATTAACAATGTGGATTTAAACGTAACAGATCAACTACAGATCAGATTTTTCACATCAGAGAGACACTTGAAAAAATGTGGGAATATAACCAAAATGTAAATCAGCTATTCATTGATTTCAAAAAAGCATATGATTCGGTCAAAAGAGATAAATTATATAATATATTAGTCGAGTTTGGAATACCTAAGAAGCTTGTTAGTATGATAAGAGTATGCACCAGTGAAACAGAAAGTAAAATTCGTGTGGGTATTAATGCGTCTGACAAATTTACAATTCATGATTGGTTAAAACAAGGGGATGCATTATCTACATTGCTCTTTAATTTTACCTTAGAATATGCTGTTAGGAAGGTAAAAGAAACTAAGGAAGGACTAAAATTAAATGGTGTGACTCAGTTGTTAGCATATGCAGATGATGTAGACTTATTAGGGGATGATATAAATACAATTAAGAATAATGCTAAAATATTTTTCAAAACTGTTAAAGAGATAGGTTTGGAAGTTAACAAAGAGAAAACTAAATATATGCTTACAGGCCGAAACCAAGTGTTAGATAATAATCAAAATCTAATTATTGATAACAACTCGTTTGAACCAGTTTCCAAATTCAAATACTTAGGAGTAATATTAACAAATGGAAATTATATTAAAGAGGAAATAAAAAGTAGGCTTAATTCAGGAAATGCATGTTACTTCTCTCTTCATAAACTTTTGTCTTCTAGATTAATATCTAAGAAACTAAAAGTTTAAATATACAAAACAGTAATTTTGCCTGTAGTATTATATGGATGTGAAACTTGGTCCCTTACATTGAAAGAGGAACATAAATTGAGAGTATTTGAAAATAAGATCCTTAGGAAAATATTTGGACCTAAAAGGGATGAGGAGACAGGTGAGTGGAGAAGGTTACATAATTTAGAACTACATAATTTGTATTCGTGTCCAGATATTATTAGAATAATTAAATCAAGAAGACTTAGGTGGGCAGGCCATGTGGCACGAATGGGAGAGGAAAGAAGAGTTTACAGGATTCTTGTTGGGAAACCTGATGGTAAGAGACCTGTAGGAAGGCCAAGACGAAGATGGAGGGACAACGTCGAGATGGACCTAAGGGAAATCGGTAGGGATGGAAAAGAGTATATAGATCTTGCTCAAGATAGGGACAGATGGAAGGCCTGTGTTGCTGCAGCCATGAACCTTCGGGTTTAAGAAGGCTAGAGAGTTAGTTAGTTAGTTAGCTATTAAAATTTGACAATGGTCTCATTCCTAAACCTACAAAAAATTGTGACCCCAAGGACCGAACTTTCTTCTACGTCCCCATTTTAGGTAACATCAATTGATGAAATGCACTTTGCCACAACTTTTGAAAGCTATGCAGTAGTTTTTTTGGAGCACCCTGTATTTCCCCATCTGCGGAAGATGCATCTCAGCCCTTTCCTCCCTGCCCATCTCAGTCACGCACCGATCGCATCCGGTACAAATGTCCCCATAAACGCAGGTTGACGTCACTCGGGTTGGCGGGGCACGGGGCGTTCACTCCTGCCGCGTTCCACGTGAAGCGCGGGTGTCCGCCGAAAAAAGAAGAGAAGGTGCACATCGTAATCGCTGTGTAACCAATGGATGACGAAACCTGCTAATTGCTCCTCTCTTTGCTCTTTGCACAGAGATTTTTCCGTCCAAGGAAGAGATGAAGAACGTGGCCTTTCCTTGAGGGGCTGAAAACGGGTCGTCGATACGACAGAGAATAGCTATTAACTCGAGAGTGAAATTTTCACCCTAACATAGCTTTGTGTTTTTTTTCATTCGCGTTTATTACCTCGCAAATCTACAGTTTCGCGTTTATTTCTTCGCAAATCTACCTTTTCGCGTTTTTTCATTTTTGTTGAACGTAGTGCTTGCTGTCAGTTTTTATTCTTTCGGAGATCATCTTTTTCGCGTTTAATCCTTCGGAACAGTTGATGCTAAGCCCCGCGACAGGTTAACATTGCAGCAGATTTCATGTATTAGTCCGCTCGAGAATGGCACTCAGCATCTCCCGTGCCAGTCTTGCCTCAACCACCAAGCTGTTCATACCCCAGACTGTGAGAAACTTGGCACCATTACAGCTCAACTACAGCTCTGTGTGCACATTTTGTTCTATATATGCGAAAAGTTGCTGCAAACTTAACCTGTCACGGGGCTTAGAGACATCGCTTTGGGTTCATTTGACTGATCCATTTCTTTGCCTTTAACTCCACTTTCGTTTGTTTCAGAAATAAAATCACTAACACCATTAAATGTAGCACTCCTAACCTCAAATAAAACCACTAACACTATTAAATCTGGCAATCTAACCTCACATAAAATAAAATCACTAACACCATTAAATGTAACACTCCTAACCTCACATAAAATCACTAACACCATTAAATCTGGCAATCTAACCTCACATAAAATAAAATCACTAACACCATTAAATGTAACACTCCTAACCAGTAGCGTACGCAGGATTTCATCAAGGGGGGTGTTATTTCGAAAACTTTCTACAAATTCACATTACCATTGTTTTATTATACTTTAATTAATAATAATAATAAATTAATTAATAATTCTTATAATTAATTAATTAATTAGTTTAATTACTACTAATAATTACTACTAATGCAGCTGCTATTTATGAAAGAAATAGAACAAAATTACATTTCTTTTGTTTCTTTGTTACAAAATAATTCTCTAGTCAACGGTTATTTGTATATGATAAGTGAGACATTTTAAGTGTGAAGAAAATCCATAAAAACAAGCAAATATATTAAATTTATTGAAATAATCAAAATATGAAACTCATTCAAGGAGCCGCGCTGGTCTAGTCTGACAACTTCGTGGGATATCCGGGTTCGATTCCCGGAATTGGTTGGAATTTATCCATCCTTGTCTCCGCACCCAGCCTCATAGCAATGGGTACCTGGGAGAAAAACCCTGGGGCATGAAGGCTGCCGGAGCATGGTGCTGATCACATCACCTGCAAAATAGTTCGAGATCGAGAATCTTTGGGGCCCACCACACCACTACGTGTGCCTTCATGGCACAGTGTTATATGCACGGGGGAATTTACATTACCTTTACCTATGGAACTCGCCCAGGATGATGAAGCGCGAGAATACATGTTGCTAAATTCCACTGAGTCTATGTTTTCGTTGAAAAGTAAGTTTATAGACATTCCAACACATTTATCACTTCTAGGTGATACACAAAGCACTTCTTCAACATTATTTAATGATGTGGATATAGACTCAGCATCACTTGAGAGTTCACAAGGGGATGTGAAATCAGTACCGGGAAGAACGTTTGCAATAAGGACGAAGCAAGGAATTTTCACAATTCTCGCGAAAGTCACTGCGCTAGTTTTTGCAAAAAAAAAAATGCAAAATTGAACTTTGCGGCCGCTTAGATTGTGTTTGGAATGTTGTGTTTTTCTTCATGCTGCATGGAAATAATAATTCAAATTATTATTATTATTATTACTGTCGCAGATCTTTGACTGTGATAAATTAGCCATTTTTAATTTTTTTACAGAATTTTCCATAATATTTCAAAAGCTCAAGGGGGGGGGTTTAAACCCGGTAAACCCCCCCCCTTGCGTACGCCACTGCTCCTAACCTCACATAAAATCACTAACACCATTAAATCTGGCAATCTAACCTCACATAAAATAAAATTTTGGCGATTCTTTCAGATCTCTTACACAAAAATCACAATTTGAAAACAGCTCAAGAAATGATAATAATGACTTGTGACCAATGTTGCCTGATGAAACTATGCATCTTCTATAAATTGTGCGATTTTGGAGACAAATCGGATGAGAACAAGCATTGATTTATTCTACTTCGCTTTCCTGGCACTTTTGGCTAATCGCGAAGATGAGGATGAGTGATGAATTTGATGAAGGGACAAAAAACAGCCATGCCTAGGCCAGGATTCGATCCCGGTAACCCTGGCCGCGTATCCCGGCTTTTCACATTATCGAATAACGTTTATTTTTGCATTTGTCAGGCGGAAGCGGCCCCGGCGCCTACCCAGCGTCGAATAACATGGGTACCTGGGGGAAACCCTGGGGGGTAAAGGCGGTCAGGGGCGTGATGCTGATCACATCACCCCCACTCACGACCGGATCAAGAAAGTGTGGGGCGTTACCCCCACACCCCCTATACGCCTTAATGGCGTGGTGCTATGCACAGGGGAACACTTTACCTTTTATCAGGCAAATTATATAAAGGCGCAAGAGATGAAATTTGAATGGATGACATCAAAGGGACATTTTTTCTTCCACTAAGATATTTAGAGAGTACAATGTAGCCCACTCTGGAAGAAGTTGTGTATGGTCACTCATACAAATAACAAATGGGCAGAACCAGGGTTTTAATGTTTTGTAGATCAAGACAAGCGAGTGCACTTTGACTACGGAACCACCTTCACATAACGAAGTAGTGATAGGTAAGATACACCTGCCCTGTAAAAATTATAGACTGGAGAAATGACGCTCTAAGACTTCCGTTGCCATCCAACTATATACGCTGTTAGAACTAACAGTAAACTTTACGGTAATCTACCGTCAAAATTTAACAGTCTACCTGTTAATTTACAAAAACGGGAACGAACAGGTTTTTAAATTTAAATTTGGCATTTTATCGAGCATAGAGATAGATAATGATTATAAATTGCAATTGCGTTGTCTTACAACGTGATCTACATGACTGAAATTTCAAACATTTGTCTTAAAGAAAGTGTAAAAGTTAATAACAAAATACATTTAGAATAAGCATGAATTTCTGTATATCTTTCAAACTCTCCTCTGAAGTTCCAGGCTTCCGGTCCCGTTCTGAGCATGGCTGTTCTTTGTTAGGGTTCCTTCATTAATTTCATGTAATTATAAATCATCCTGGCTTCTCCGATGGCGTAGTCGTAACCTTATAATCAAGAGATCACGGGTTTGATACCTGGTGGAGGCACATAGTGGCTCGGATCACACTTTAAACTGTAGATCAACTTCCGATTAGGCTTTCTGTGCATAAAGCGGACTTAACTCAAAACTCATCTACATCGTCGCGACTAGCCAAAAATGAAAGAGAAGCGACACTAACTAACAAAAGTACAGAGTATATTTATAGATTGAAATGTGAAAAATTAACGATAGTTGTGTCAGGTATAAGCCAATCAGGGTATCCAGTTTAGGAATTCCACCAAGGATATAACAATAATAATAATGTCCATAAAGTTATAAATTGTAATAGAAAAACAATGTATGATTATTTTATATTAATATACGCGTTTACATAAACGATCTGAGCCCCATCTACACAAATTTCTGGTGAAGTCTATGCTCGTGCATTGGCAAAGATTAAACAACACGCAAATCACCTACCTCTCACACCGTTATAAGAACTGGGTTGTCATGGAAATTTAGTTAGTACCAGAACGTGCTGCAAGATGTCCTCTCGACTTTCATTCCCAGACAGCTTCCTCACCCTCCTTCACCCCCTAAATCCCTTTGTTGTGGTTCCGTAATACTCTGTGCATGTTCCACCCTGCACACCGCGGCGAGCGCCATCTGGATGCCGCTTCCCACCTCCGGAGAGTCGGGCGCGATGCGTCGCTGTTCGCACCAGGAGGGCATAAGAGCGCCAAGGGGCGTGCGTTCAGTGATCAAAACGAATAGGGGATGTTAAGGTGAGGATGGGTTCCTCGTTGCGACAGGACGACGTGATATACCAGTAAATAGGTCCTTTATTGTGCACCCATTACTTACGGCCCTATTGGGCAGGGATTGAACACACATTTAAGAGCAAACCACGAATTTGGAGTAGTTCTTATGATGAACGCAATGACAAATCAACTTAAACGGTACTGGAGCCTTTCTGCAGAGAAAATAAGCACTCTAATACAGGCCCGTACCCAAGGGGGGGGGGGCATGCCTCAACCATGAAATATTTTAATGCAAACCTATAAAAACATGGACGATTGTTAAGATTTTGCAAGAATTTCTATTATCTTCTTTCATAAATGAATGTGTTGTTTCTGGAGAGAGGCAGACTCCAGAAGTCTGCAGTCTACAATATTTAGTAATTTAATTTTATAACCATTTATGCGAAGCTACTAAATGTTCCAATTTTTTCGGGACAGTTCACATTTTTACTCTCTGTTTTGGCTTATTTCGAACTGCAGTCTTGATGAGAAAATGTCTTTTTTCCGTTAATTCATATTCAGACATGTTCTTCATTTATAATGATTATTCCATAGCGTTGGTGGTCACATTCAGAGTACGAATTCCCATGGCGATCTTGTTCTATTAAACATTTCCCCCCATCAAAATTCTCCGAGAGTAAGAGTTTGTGTTATAACAACAAAGATAAGCAATATGTTTCGACTTCAAACATAATTTACTAAAAATAATATGAGAAACCCCCAAGAAGGAAGAACAAGGAATGATGTAAGGAAGGGGGCGCAAATTCGGCGCAGGGGGTGCGAAAATCTATTATATTTCCTTTCGAGAGACCATTAATAGATTTACACCATTATAGAAACGTAACACAATAAAAGTATGGAAATTTAATTATCATTATTAATAAAAAGCAATAATTAAATAATATCTAACACTTATTAGAAACATTTCACCTATCTTCTAATTTCTTGACATTTAAAAGAGTTGCCATGGCGTGCAGTGAAATTATTTGCGCCCTATTAAATCAATTTTGTTTTCAATTGCAAAAATTGGATCTAAAAATGTTCTTGATCGCTTCGCTCGCAATATGATTGTTTTCTACAATATAATGTATTTAAATAATATGTGTTGTATATATATATTGAATAAATTTTGAATACGTACACAATTTAGTGTTATCATTTTGCAGAACGAGTCTAAGACGCAAGTATTAATACTGTCCAGTGAAAATAATAACAATACGCTAATTGACAACATAAAAATAGGAAATTTCAATATAAAACCATGTGAATCTCTAAAATATCTCGGTTTGCACCTAGATAAAAGTTTATCCTTTTCACAACATGTAAAAAGAATGTGTTCACGCGCAGCACCTAGAATCAAGCAGTTTCAATTTGTCTGCAAATATGTACACCTTGCCCACAAATTAGCGTTCTACAAAGCATTTATTAGGCCGTTACTTGAATACTGTTCCTCTGTACTTTATGGTATTAATAGAAATAACACCACGAAACTAGAGAAAATGCAAATTTGGGCTATTCGTAGCATAAGAAATACAGCGCACACGACCTCACGTGCAACCAGAGAAGAACTCCAATTACCCACGCTGGAATCCAGACGAAAATATGCATTTCTACTAAAAATTCACCAGGCAATTAACAAACACCACCACTTATTAAAGGACAAAGTAATGATATCTAGCAATATACATTATCCCAATCTGCGATCCAACAACACCAACAGTATCCGAGTACCAAAATGTAACAAGGCAAGATACGGATCAAAATCCCTGTCATCTCTGGCAAGTAAAGCGTGGAACCAACTGCCTGTAAATTGCAGAAAGGAGAGAAATTTGGCCACATTTAAACAACAGATTAGGACATTAATCTATGAATACTGACACTGTGCCTATTCCACCTCATTGCCTCCTTCATAAAACGTAGCTGCAAAAAATGTTTATTTTAGTCTATTTCTTATATTTTTCAATTATATAAATTTCTAATATTCCATTTTATGTATACTTATAAACAAATAGCATAACTGTATATTAATTCATGTAGGGCAAAAAGCTGTTTTTTGTAGTTCGGAATCAATGTAAAAAAAATGTAAGCTTAATTGTAACCCTACTTTAATAATAATAATAATAATAATAATAATAATAATATGTATTTTCTTATTTTGTGTCGCTCCATGTTGCATATTTGTAAAACAAATGTTGTACATGAAAGTTATGCATGTTATACGTACAAAAATAATTATCTTCGGAATGCATTTGTCATTCATTTTCTGCCATTCAAAAATACAGTTTGTGTGCTTGTTTTCCATTATTAGCTAACTAATGTGATATTGACGGTGTTGAAAAAATATTTCAAATAGTTTGTTCCAAACAAATGCTTTAGCACCTACTTCTACATCCTTTTTGCGTAATTTATGTGGATAATAACGTCTTTGATACTATCACTAGTAGTAATAATAATATATTAATAATAATGCCATTATTGTTGTTATTATTATTATTGCTACGTTTATCTTGGTATCCCCCCAGATAAATATTCGTGGTTGCGCCTCTGGGTGTGTTCATAAATAATACACAAGCGTGCGCATTTCTTTCGTTGAACAATAATGTTATTAGTTTTATCCCCACCAATAAAAAAAGTGCCACCGTTTCGTACTGCCAGAAAAAAATATATATTAGGGATGAACCGATATAAATATTTTGCCTATGCCGATAAAATATCGACAGAGCGAGAGAAAGAGAGGGAGAGAGAAAGGGCATGTGGGTGTGTGTGTGTGAGAGAGAGAGAGAGAGAAAGAGCGTGTGAGGAGACAGAGAGAGAGGGGTGTGAGTGAGTGAGTGAGTGAGTGAGTGAGTGAGTGAGAGAGAGAGAGAGAGAAAGAAAGCTTGACGAAGAATGAGCAAGAAAAGGAAAGAGGGAGAGGGAAAGAGCGAGTAATAGATAGATCCTGAAAATGCATAGGATAAAGAAAGGTAATTTGATGGCATAGGTTATTTGGTGATAATTCTTCTAACATCTGCATAAAATGAGATGACTCGCGGGGATCATCATACATTTGAGAAGATTAACACAGCGAGTCATCTCATCTAATGCATAGGTTATGCTGTGGCATACGTTAGAAGAACTATCACCAAATAACCTATGCCACCAAATTACCTTACTTTACCCTATATCGTCCACCTTTCAGTTTACCCAAATGTACCTATTCCTTCGTCGTCATTGTTGAATGTGTGAGCTGTTTACATACTAGAACAGAAGCGAATGCTTCGGAAAATTGACCAAGGATTCAGCAAGCGATGCTTGCTCGACAGATAAGATTGCTTGTTAGGTGACTCACCACCCAGGCCCGTATTTAGATAAGAATCCCAACCACTTCCTTGCTCCCTTAAGACTGTTTTTTGCGAGGCTTCACTTCTCGTTTTTTCCAGCGAAAACATTCCTATGGATTTTCGTCGGGCTACGTCAGCTTCCGTTGCGAATGACCACCTCGCATGATCCCGGAGCAAGGAGGAAGGAAAGACGTACGAATTCCACGTGCGAAAACATTCAAGGCATGCATCTTTGTTCTCGTATGCACACCAGATATCCCGTATAACACAGATCTTGAAATCGGGAGTACCATTTCAGACAGATCAAATGCAAATATCTTTCTGACTTCTACGAAACGTGCAGCATTGGGTTTCGCTAAGTTTCTCGAGCGAAAAGACGAACACTATCAGTGACACCAACTTTTATTATTATGAAACAAAGTCCCCTGTGCATTAATATTATACTGAAGGCACATTTAGGGGATGCGGGGCTAGGGCCCCACACATCTTCAATCTCGGCCTTTTTGGAGGTAATGTGACGCCCCCGCCGCCTTTACCGCAGTGTTGCTCCCCAGGTAGCCATTGGTCTGAAACTGGGTGAGCCCCAGAGCCGCTTGTAGATCATCCACCCAGGGAATCGAACCCGGGCCTCCCCCGTGGCAGTCAGACGCCCTATCGACTAGACCACAGCGGCTCCACTTTTATAATAATAATAATTATTATTACCTTATAAGGCTATCAAATATAGCACTAGACACAATTCCCTTTTTTCAGTACATAGTAACATCCAACAGTGGCGAGCCCAAGGGGGGGGTCTGTATGGGTTATAACCCCCCCCCCCCTTGGCCCTATATTCCTAAATCAAGAACGTCAAAGGCAGCAAAAGACAGCGAAAATAAGCACTGCTATTAAAAAGTGTATGTAAGACCGCCCATTCCCAAAAGCCTGGGTAGGCCACTGGATCAGAGGATGAATTAATTGTAGAAATTGGACGTGGAGGTGTATTAGCCAAAAGTAGCAGAGAATCGAAGTAATATAAACCAAATGAATCTATCGCTCCATTTCGATATTCAGCAAACTGCGAATTCTACAAAGAAAAGATTGTACGACGAAATCATATTAAAAAATGATATGATATATTTTTTTTATTTTTTTTTATTTGAGAAATCCTGAATACAGAGAGAATCCATTTTATATCAGGATATCAACAGAGAGAAAAATAGAAATTAACAAATAAGAAGCACGCACACATATGTAACAAGAATAATAAAATAAAAAAATAAAATAATAATAATAAAACAATAACTAGGGTATAACATATATTAGTTTCTCTTCAGCTCCTTGATGCACGCCTTCCTGAAAGCCTGCTTAGATAGATGGAAGCCTGGAGGATCATTTAGTGTATTGTACCTTGTTTGTAGCCTATAGAGCAATAACCATTGGTCTAGGGATAGCCTTGAGGCTTTTGTGTAAAAGAAGTTGTTGCATTTCCTGTTGGTACGTGGGATCCGGATGTGAAGATGTGGCAAGAGTTCGTTAGTGAAAATTTGTCCATTCATGATTCTGAAAAGAAATGTTAGATCTGAAACTTGACGGCGAAGGGAAGGATCGTGAATTTGAAGAGTGGTTAGAATTTCATGCTTGGAAAAGTTTGCAAGGGCTGGAAATCTATGTTTGACTATTCTGATAAAGAAATTTACCACTTTGTTTGTTCTCTTTATATTGCTATCACAGGTCATTGACCAAATACAGGAACCATATTCAAGAATAGGTACAACGCACGTTGTAAAATAGGTTTTGAGGGCAGAAACATGTGTGATATCTGTAAATCTGTAAATTAGCCCAAGGGTTTAAATGGCTCTCGAAGTTATGTAATCTATATGGTGGCTGAAAGTGAGTTTGCTGTCGAAAATGACTCCAAGATCTTTATTATTATCCTAATCAATTCGTTGAAAATCTTGTTTCAGTATTTTGTCCCATGACTGTTCACCCAATGTATAATTGGCAAATGAAAAATATCAGATTGTAGGCTACAACATTTTGCTTTTTTAGAGAATAATTTAATGCTCGGTGAAAGAGATTTCTGTCTTTTTATTTGTCATGTTTGTGTATTATTATGATTAGGGTCAGAATAATTATGTACTAATTACTAAAAACAGTAAAATATGTACATTCGTGTAAAAAAAAATCAAGGCACACAAACCAAGCCAAGAAGAATATATCAAATAGAATATTTAACATAATCTTATCCCTGGAAGGTTGGTATCAAAAGAGAAACGAATTGCTTTGATCAAGACACAATTGTTAGTTGCTACATTGGATGTATCATATCTGAACCACGAACTTGACCCTCACTTATAGATTTCTAGGAATAACTATATTCAAGGGTCACAAAAGAAGGAAAAACTTTGATCTGATTCAATGACGACAGAGAAAGAGGAAACAGATCTAGGAAAAGATTACCAGAACTTATTGTTCCTTGCATCAAAGTTATACTAATTCAAAACATGATAATTTCGCCAAGCGTCGATGTAATGATAACGCTTCCCCACTTATGTCTCGCTTATCTGGTAAACGGAAAACACGCCATCTGCCGGATAAGCATTATCAACTCCTTAGGAGGTCAGTAACACATTCACATGCCTGTCCCTTATTTGCAGATAATAATTTACAAATCCTTTTATTCACTCACGCCGATTTCACGTGACTCCTTCCCCAGGTTTGGGGTCATTATTTTAAGGAAACGATAAGAATTCAATGTTATCTCTGTTTTTTAGCTTGTAATATTAAGCTTCAGGAAATATCCAGATGAAATAAAAGAAAAATATAGTTAAATAAGTCATTAACAAAGGACGAGTCAAGGGCATGGTGACAGACAAGTTACGCAAACATAAACACCACTTGTTTGAACATCGATTAATCATAGAAGAATTACGTCATGGTTATTGTTTAATATTAAAAGGCGTATCTAGACATGCCTCCATGGTTTAGCGGTTAGTGTAAAACAGTGAGGCATGGGGCAAATAAAGGCCGAATCGCACGAAACTGGATTTCCAGTAGGAATGCCCTAGTTGGCGCTGGACTGGCTGGAAATGATCGCTGTTCGGCTGGCTGCTGGACTGGTTTTGGGGATTAGACCGTGCTCTAATTGCAATTGGCTTTCTCTGCTAGATGCTGCGGTAACAGCCAATCAGAGCGAAAGTTCGATTATATTAAAAGAAACTGCGAGTTTGGCGAGGAAAAGTTTCTTTTCTTGTCTGTGCTTTCCGAGCGTTGGTTGCTTTTGTTCGCTGCTCGATGGAGAGAAGGAAGAGGAGGAAGAAAAAAATAAAGAAATGAAGTGCATTCTGTTCATTAATATTTAAAAATTCATCCATTCAGTAATGAGATTGCCGATAATGAAAATCACTGTGAACATTATTTTTAAATTAATGAATCTACGAATTTCATGTACCCAAGTTCATTAGAACATGATAAGTACACCTTGACTATCATATTTTCTTTCAAGTCAATTTCTAGCACATGCTTTAATTTTGGCAATTTTAAGGCTCGTATCCTACAACGTTGTTTCTCAAGTTGGTCGCCTGCGCAAGCACTGAAAGAGATGCCGATGTACGAGTACATACTTGGTGACAGCCGCTAAAAAGATCAGCGGACCTTTTTTTACTTTCGTCAGCATTGTTGTTATGTATTTTTCTTCTTTTGTTTCTTCAAGTGGTATGTTTGTGGTTTTCGATAATTGCCTATAGCTTAATGTGAGTTATGTTTTTGTTTTTCTTTTTTGCATTGTTGATAAACGGTTTATTTTTGCGCCTGCTTGTTCTTCCTCACACTGAAGCAAAAATTTTAGCTGCTTTCAAGGTATCATCAAGTCGTGCTCGGGAAATTATTTAACCCTAGCAGGACCAAGGTGTGGCATAAAGCACCACTTTTGAAGTTTTTGTGTTGGTAATCGAAACTGCCTTGAGCAATTGAATTAAAAATCCTGTTTATTGTCAATTCGGATGTGTATTTTCATATTTGCTAAAATTCAAGAGAAAATTTTATCCATTTTAATTTTTAAACTATAGTTGATTGAGCCACATGTAGCAGATAGAGCAAAGAACATTGAGGGATTGAATGCAAATACAGGTACGGCAATGGAAAACGTTCTTCAAAGGAAAATTAGGTCAACGGTTGACAATCCCATAGATATATCTACTTATGCAACTGCTTCGAGAAAAGGAAATAGGCGTTACATTTGCATTTCCAATGGAGAAAGAAGAAACAAACTCTCACGAACTACAATTTCATGCAATGACTTTGGTAAATGTGTCTGTGGAAGACACTGCAAGAAAGTTCAGATATGTGACTACTGTGTAATTTCTAATAATAGTGAGTAATGCTGAGGAACTGTAATATACTGACAATGTAGAACTGAAATGTGTTATAATGTTATAATGTTTTATTCTATTATTGTTAATAATAAATATGCTCCCTAGCCTTCTTAAACCCGAAGGTTCATGGCTGCAGCAACACAGGCCTTCCATCTTTCCCTATCTTGAGCAAGTTCTATATACTCTTTTTCATCCCTACCGATTTCCCTTAGGTCAATCTCAACGTTGTCCCTCCATCTTCGTCTTGGCCTTCCTACAGGTCTCTTACCATCAGGTTTCCCAAGAAGAATAGATCTTATCCTTAGTCCAGGGACCTCCCAAAGTAGTCCCCACCCGGAGATCCGAACGGGGGACTATTTTACCTCCGGAATATTTTACCTTGGGAACATCCATGGCCTTATATTGCTGTTTCTTGACATGTCTTTTTACAGTGCAGAGTTGTCAGCTCTACGCCTAACCCCCAATATGAATGGAGGAACTACTACACAAGACAAACACAAACACATTAGACAACTAATATTCACAACAGATGTACATTTCCAAATAAAAAATACTTAACATACATTAAAAATATACAAAATATGACTTACTTATCTTTCAAAATAAAAAAAATATTTAAACATTATAAATATACAAACTATGACTTATATTAAACAAAACATACTAGTAGTGCAAAATAACTAACAAATGTAGCGGAATAGTAAAGTGGCACAAAATGCCACCCTTAGTCCAGCATGTAACAGATCAAACCTTGGTCCTGCTAGGGTGCGAGTTGTAAGGTGAAGGGTAGTTTTCTTGTTAATACGTTCTATGTACGTATTTGTTCCACGTAACATGTCTGGTAAACGTACTATTTCAGGCTTTATCAAAAACTGTTAGGAAGAAGCCCAGTGTTCACGAATAAATTTTACAGTTCGTTGTTGGTGATAGTGCGGCAGAAGGGATTTTAACGAAGGCGAAGTTGCTGTGGACTTCTCGTTTTGTCCTGAAGTGGCAACCGGAAGATACAATGTACTATGTACTTTGTACTAACTCCATTGATTACATTGAAAAGTTCAAAAATTGTGTTTTTAAAGGCAAGGATAATTTCATTTTGTATTTCAGTACATAGCTCAATAAGACTGCAACGTGTATCTGAATGTTTATACTTTGATTTGATTCGATTTATTTTATTTTACTTCGCGTTTTGTGCCTCTTGGTTAATTTGCGAAGATGGGGATGAGTGATGAAATTATGAAATTGATGAATGGACATTCACAAACAACCATGCCCGAGCGGGATTCGAACCCGGGATGAATGTTTATACTGTATGACCACTTTCTTGGAGTAGAAGACTTAATGCACATCATCATGGACGTCCAGGGGGAGGGCAAGGGGGACACAGACTCCCTGGAAAATGAATGTCAATCAAAAGTTATATACTCGTATTTCACACATATTTCATATCAGTGAGTAATTTATGTTAATCAGTGGCGGCGATTAGGGGTGCAGTTGCCCCCCCGCTTTTTGCTACGTGTATTTTTGCCGCCGCACTATGTTAAACTTTTTCTACCAAGGTAAAGCAAACTGTCCTGCCTCCCCCCTCCCCAGGTTTGGCACCTTGCTCCTCCAGGTTTGAAAGTTTGCATGCGTATTTTTAATATTTTCCTTACTTTCAGCATCGCACCCCCTAAATTTCTTTGCGCACCCTCTCAGCACCCCTAGATGATTAATCCTGGCGTCGCCGCTGGTTGCTTACCATATACCAAGAAATAAAACGCTTTCTCAAATTAACAATGCAAAATTAAAGAAAATGCTGTGTGATGCACGGGACTCAGAAAAACGTGTGAGAAGCACATAGTTGTTTTTAATTGATTATTTCTGTGATTTGAAGGAGTTTCAGGGTACCATATTTAGACACAGTTTGCTAAAGACTTTGTACTACAATATGCAATGAACAACATTTTTATATTTGAAAAAACAATTTTTTAATATTTTCTTTCCTTCTGTGATGCACGGGACATTTCTCTCCCTTATGTTGTCACTCCACTGCAGGTGATGTCTGTCTCCATAAACTCTCTCAAAAGGTGGCAACACTATTTTTTAAGTATCTCAAAGACAAAAGATATGGTATTTTAAGCCCTTAAGAATTTGGTAATTTGGTACTTTTTACTTTACGCAAGGGCCTTGTACTGCTCCTAGGCCAGTGTATAAATGGCACCCACTGCCATAATATTTTCTGGTAGGTGAAATCATTGATCGGTTAGTTCGTATTAACTTTCCAGCCTAATTATTGCTTATTTTTGTGGGAGCAGGAAAAGGTTTATTATCCATTTTGCCTTGACATCATCTCACTCAACAGGTCGCTAGGTGCCGTGGCTTGCCGCGAGTTGATAGCTTCCTGGAGATGAGGCCTTGCTCGAAAAAGGTTTATTATCCAATATTTTCAGGTAGGGTTCTGTAGATTGTGCTGCATTATACAGTGTACAGAAAGTTACTTCGATCCACAAGTAACTTTACACATTTTGAAAAATAACTCATTTACAGTTACTGCAGGTTACTTTTACAGTTACTTTCTGCTGGAAATTTTCTTCCCAACAAATTGCACCCAATCAAGATAGAAAAATAACTAGGGCTGAGTCGATACCACTTTGAACCGATGCTGATACTTGAAAATTGCAATAATTAAAATTTGTTCAAAATATTGATTAATATTGGCGTATAAATATTCTTCTCCAATTATAAGCATTGATTTACCAAGAAACTTGCTTTAGAATATTCAATAATTGCATCAGAATATTAAAATAGATATTATGTAATCACAAAATACAGGGTGTCCATAAATTATCTTTACAGCTTTAGACTTGAATAACTTGAAAACTATACTAGATAATGACAAACGGTTTTCAACGTGTGACAAGTGTTTAATGCAAAATTGGTGCAAAAGAAAAATAAAGTTTTAATTTTGCATAATTTCTAGGATAATTAGACCCGCGAAAGTGTTGCGCGTCATCATTGCGGACCCCGCGAAAGACCAGAGTATCGGCTGGTATCGGCAGATGAATTCCAACCGATACTTTCCGATACCGATACCACTGATATCGGGGCCGATACCGATGTATCGGTATCGACTCAGCCCCCCCAAAAAACATTTGTCTCATGAAGGATGAGGGGGGGGGGTTCGGTACAGGAACCTCCGGGATGCATTCTCACTATAGGCGCAGAAATCTAGTTAAGGGGGGTCTGTGTGTGATATTAGGAATTTTGCATTTTAATACACAGTTAATGTTTTTATTTAAGCGTCTGATCCATTGCACTGTTGAAAAGTGTCCGAGATTTGAAAAGTTGTCTTTGGCAAATGCAAAATTTCAAACTGTAGGCTACAACATTTTGCTCTTTTAAAGAATAATTCAATGTTTGGTCTTTGTATTTGCCATGTTTATGCATGGTTATGATTAGGGTCAGGATAATTATGTAGCCTACTAATTACTAAAAACAAGTAAACTATGTACGTACATAAACACGAATAAAGCCAGACAAGCCAAGAAGCATCTCAAATACAATACTAGTATTTAACATAATATTTTACATATGTCCGTTACTTATAAAGTAAAAAGTTGCTACGTTCGCGTAGCCGTGCACTTCACAAGTACACTTACCTTATAAGCTCAGCAGAGCATGCTGGATAATCCCAGGGATCGGGTTGAGATACTGCGTTCCTTCCCCTTGGATCCACAGGTGAAGTCCAATGACAACCCACGAGGTTGTCCTCCTGATGCAGGCATCCACAAGTACGAAATACACTTTCGAAATAAAGAAAAATCGCAATATCTTCAACTTTACGTTTATTATAGACACGCACGTATATCATGTAAGACTAAAATTACAATTCAAATACTTTCGAACTGTACAGCACGAGATGCGTAAGCCTATCTTTCCCGTAACGCGAAGCACCTCTTGCTACTTCAAATCTCTCCGCGCGACTACTAACCGTTTTTTCTGGAAGGCGAAAACACATCCTCAGTTACACAGTGCTACCAGACAAAATAACCTTTTAATACTAGGAAGTTTGATAAAAGCAAACAGTAATATATTAGAAATGTACAGTAATCTGGCACAGTGAATTTAGGTATGTGGTGGCAACAATGCAATGAAAAGCGCGTGATCTTCTCACACCACAAGAGTTTAAATAAATCAACAATGGCTTTCAAAATATAAGAGAAACGAACGGCATTTCCCAGAAACATGAAACAACAAATAGATATAAGGAATTTAACTCAGAAATTATTAACTTAGGCTTCACTAACTTGATTAAAATGAAACTTACAACAATCTTTAGAATATTTAAAAGCAAATGAAACGATTAATGTTGAAACTATGTAAATTGCTTAAATTTGCCACTATTCATACTTGTAGATATGTGTATAATTTTGATTATAAAGGCGGCCATATTAGAAAATTGGTTGAAGGCATTAATATATTTATGAATATATATATGAATCATCAACTGTATAATACTAATAATAATAATAATATAAAATATAATAATAATAATATAAAACCAAGAAGTAATGGCAAACTCGGGGTCATTACAAAGTAAAGTGCTCACCTGTGCTTTGCAACCACGCCATGAAGGTGTATAGGGGGTGTGGAGTTAGGGCCCCACAATTTCTTGATCACGGCCAAAGGTGAGGTGTGATCAGCACCAAGACCCTGGCCGCCTTTACGCCCCAGACTTTCCTCCAGCTCCAGGTACCCACTTTATACGACGCTGCGTGGGTGCCGGAGCCGCTTGAACAGGTGGAAAAAATACCGGTTCTTCCCCGTCGGTGATCGAACCCGGGTTTCTCGCATGGATACTTATCCAACACACACTCCCTGTAAGGCTAAGGACCGAAACGTGTTTCAAATTTTCAAATATGAAATTTATGTTATCATGTAACAGGTCTTTGCATTGGCTAAATTCTCTTTCCACTTCGCACTTGCACAATCTTCTGATGTGTATTCAATTTCCAAGATAATGAAAATGTCAGGAAACATGTAAATATATGTATGTATGTATGTATGTATGTATGTATTTATCAGTAAAATATGTAAATATATATATCTAGTTATATATGTATATATAATCACGTTTTTAGGCATTATTTGGCATGAAACGCCATTTTATTGATTTGATGTGAAAACGTTAACAGAAAAAGCATGATTGATTGATTGAATCGGTTTTGGTGCCACTTTTGACTAATTTGCAAAGATGGGGATGAGTGATGATCAGGCCCGTAGCCAGGCAGAGGCCAGGGGGGCTGAGCCCCCCCCCTGGAACTACCGTCAGCCCCCCCTGCCACTGAGGTCAGCCCCCTTGACATTAGGTAAAACTATTTTGTGTAATTTGTTTGCAGTGAAAAAGAAGACAGCAGATATTATTTTTCTCACAACTTTGGTGAAGGTTAAATTCAGGGAGCATGAACAGCAGCTATTACATTCGTTCATCTTATTTATAAGGAGGAGTCTAAGTAGCGGAAAGCATTTAGGAGATTCTCTTCTCTAGACTTCAGAAAGTTTCTTTACAGGGGAGCTTCTTTATCTGTACGTTCGCTGCCCCTGTTGCTGATGTCATTATGCAAATTCCCTCCGCATCTTCGTCAAAGGTTAACAGCTCCCAAGTTTTGGGAACGAAGGGGAGTTTTATTGTTTCGGCCGGGAAATGGAATGTACGGTAGGCCCTATTATTGAATATTGTCCATCTTTTCTTTGGTGATATAAATATTTGCATCATCAAACGTAGTATGGAGTGTGTAATAAAGGTGATTTCAGTATCAGCCAATTAACACTTCAAGCGATATTTTAAAAGATATAGAGAAAATGTAGTATTTGTGGGATATTTCTAAATTATGTAACTTAATGACCCCCTCCCACACACATAATTTACCTTCATTTAATACAGTTAAAACTTTTGAAAAATGAACTTGATGTACAAAGCCCCCCCATAACCAGTGAGCCCCCTGGAGATGAATTCTGGCTACGGGCCTGGTGATGTTATGGTGAAATAGATGAATGGACACTCGCCAACATCCATGCCCAGGTCGGGATTCGAACCCAGGACCCCTGACGTTGTAGCGCGATGTGCTAACCACTCCGCCACGGGGCCGGCAGAAAAAAAACCATGAAATTACATAATTATCCGGATCATGTTATCATAATTTGATTCCGTTGTACAAGGGGCTGAAATTTGATGTTGGGGGCAGAAGGTGCTTCCACCGACAATTCCTTACAAAATCCCACCAGACAGGTGATAAAAAACAACAGGCCTGCAACACTGAGCAAGTGTGACGTGGTGAAAGAAGATAAGGTATAGCAACGGTTGAAACTAGCTTATTATACGATGAAAAGCGTGAGAGCATGGCCTCCACCCGCCTATTAAAATGTTACAAATGATAGTGGAACTCAATTCAAGTCGTTCCATTTGAATTAAACGTGTTGCCTATCTATTTTAAGGAAGTGTGCATAACTTCTGACTATGATCCCCTGCCCGAATGAACGGTGCCAAAATGTTCCTTCGCACAGGAGACAAGACACTCACTATATCCAGGAAGAAGATAAACCTCATGCAAAACCTTTTTCCGGGAGATCGTCGAAAACGACGCCTCTGCCAAATCCTTGACCTGACAACCGAAACAACTCTTCAGGAAGCAGGAACATAAATGGAATCCAGCTTAGGTGGAGTTTGCCAAAAATCAGTTATCAAAATGTGTTATCAGATCAGCTTGCCGAATGCCAGAAATGTGAAGTACCGAGTTAGCCATCGAGATAACATTCCCAATTCTCAGCATCTTTGAGTGACTATTCTTTGTTATTCGGCGTCACTTTTCGGCCACTTTTGAATAATCGCGAACATAAGGATGAGTAATGAATTTGTGAAGGGAGACTCACAAAGAACATCCATGCCAGCTCATCGCCCAATGACTTGTTCACTGCAGTTATTCAACAGAGTGAAATGGTCAACATTTTGCTCTGTTGGGATTTACAGAGCTGTCCTGTCATGGCTCTATGAGTGTCTCACAATCGGCAGAAGTGGGGTATGGTTGGTGGACCACAATGTGATCCTCCCAGCTAGATCCGAGGGATACGCTGACCAACGACAGGTGCGGTCCTCCATTCATATTGGGGGTTAGGCGTAGAGCTGACAACTCTGCATTGTAAAAAGACATGTCAAGAAACAGCAATATAAGGCCATGGATGTTCCCAAGGTAAAATATTCCGGAGGTAAAAAAGTCCACTATTCGGATCTCCGGGTGGGGACTACTTTGGGAGGTCCCTGGACAAAGGATAAGATCTATATTAGGAATAAGGATATTAAATTAGGCACCTGGAATATTCTGAGCCTTTACCGGCCTGGGGCATTTCAGTGTTCAGTTCATGAGATAGTTAAGTATACATTAGATGTAGTAGCTGTCCAGGAAGTTAGGTGGCCAGGAGAAGGGGAATTTAAAACTAAAAATTATACTTTTTTCTATGGTGGTAATGAAAATCATAATTCTGGAAAAGGCTTTTTCATAAATAATAGAATTATCTCGGCTCTTAAAACAGTAGAATTTATTAATGATAGGATATCATATGCAGTTTTACAGTGTAGGTGGTGTAAAATTATTTTAATAAATATACATGCACCAACGGAAGATAAAGATGATAATACTAAAGATTATTTTTATGCAGAGTTAGAACAGGTCTTTGATAAATTTTCTCAGTATGATATGAACATTCTGTTAGGTGACTGTAATGCACAGATTGGCAAAGAAGAGACATTTAAACCCACGATTGGTAAAGAAAGTCTTCATGAATTAAGTAATGATAATGGTATAAGATTGATTATTTTTTCAACCTCAAAGAATTTAATTGTGAAAAGTACTTTTAAATATAAAGATATCCATAAATATACCTGGTCTTCTCCAGATGGTAAAACTCATAATTAGATAGATCATATTCTCATTGGTAAGAGAAGGCATACTAGTATAATTGACGTTCGTACACATAGAGGTGCTGACTGTGCCAGTGATCATTATTTAGTAATTGCCAAATTAAGAGTAAGACTCGCAGTGATAAATCATAAGCAACAAAATCTAAAAATTATAAAATTTAATACAGGAAAATTTGCTGATGAAAGAATTAAGAAAGATTACCAAATTAAACTGTCAAATAGATTTGATGTTTTGCAGGATTTAAATGATGATGAAAATATAAATGAAACAGACGTAACTATGAATTGGGAGCACATACGTAATGCAATAGAATCAACAGCTAAAGAAAATATAGGATACCATAAACCAAGAAAAGTAAGCCATGGTTTGATAATGAATGTCATAATCTAATAGAAATAAGAAATCAGGCTACACTTAGGTGGTTAAATAACTCGGATGATACAAATCTAAACAATTATAATAGAATAAAGCGAGAAGTTAACCGCACGTTTAGAAGTAAAAAAAGAGATTACTTGAAAAGCAAAATTAACGAAATTGAAACAAACAGCAAGAACAAAAATATCAGAGATTTATATAAAGGTGTAAATGAATTTAGATAGGGGTGGCAAACTAGAGTAAACTTGATAAAAGATAAAGACGGCGATTTTCTAGCGGACACAAGCGATATTCTAAATAGATGGAAGAACTACTTTAATGACCTTTTAAATGTTCATGTAGGAGATAAATCAGAAGTAAATGAAGTACACACAGCAGAACCTTTAGTTCCAGAATCTAACTTGACTGAAATTAAAGATGCTATTAAAAGGCTAAAGAATAACAAGGCACCTGGCATTGATTTAATACCAGCTGAGTTAATTAAATATGGTGGAAATTCATTAATATGTCAAATTCATAAATTAATTTGTTTAATATGGAATAAAGAAGAAATCCCTCAACAGTGGAAAGAATCCATAATTGTTCCTGTGTTTAAAAAAGGTGATAAAATGGAGTGCAATAATTACCGTGGAATTTCTCTACTCTCAACAACATATAAAATAATATCTAACATTCTTTTAACAAGACTAACACCATATGCTAATGAAATTATAGGTGATTATCAATGTGGATTTAAACGTAACAGATCAACTACAGATCAGATTTTTCACATCAGACAGACACTTGAAAAAATGTGGGAATATAACCAAAATGTCCATCAGCTATTCATTGATTTCAAAAAAGCATATGATTCGGTCAAAAGAGATAAATTATATAATATATTAGTCGAGTTTGGAATACCTAAGAAGCTTGTTAGTATGATGAAAGTATGCACCAGTGAAACAGAAAGTAAAATTCGTGTGGGTATTAATGTGTCTGACAAATTTACAATTCATGATGAGTTAAAACAAGGAGATGCATTATCTCCATTGCTCTTTAATTTTGCCTTAGAATATGCTGGTCCTCCTCCGTAGCCGAGCGGGTTAAGGCGTTCACTCGTCTTGAGATCGTTCGCTGCGGGACGGCGTAGGTTCGAATCCGGCTCTGGTCGGAATTTATTCGGCCTACGTATAGGGCCGGTGGCAACCCACCATCGTGAGGAAATTGGGGAGCTCCGAGTGAGTGAGCGTAATCCGGTCACGGAGACCTACTATAACGGCTGGGGATACGTCGGGCCGACCCCCCGACTATTCCAATACTGGTTGAAGATCTCCACGCTTAGAGGTGACGAAGGAAAGCGTGGGAGGGAGACCGGCAGTCGGTAGGTAAGCCTAGGCCCTTCATGGGCTGTTGCGCAACGGATTATATATTATATTAGAATATGCTGTTAGGAAGGTAAAAGAAACTAACGAAGGACTAAAATTAAATGGTATGACTCAGTTGTTAGCATATGCAGATGATGTAGACTTATTAGGGGATGATATAAATACAATTAAGAATAATGCTAAAATATTTTTTCAAAACTGCTAAAGAAATAGGTTTGGAAGTTAACAAAGAGAAAACTAAATATATGCTTACATGCCGAAACCAAGTGTTAGGTAATAATCAAAATCTAATTATTGATAACAACTCGTTTGAACCAGTTTCAAAATTCAAATACTTAGGAGTAATATTAACAAATGAAAATTATATTAAAGAAGAAATAAAAAGTAGGCTTAATTCAGGAAATGCATGTTACTTTTCTCTTCATAAACTTTTGTCTTCTCGTTTAATATCTAAGAAACTAAAAGTTAAATTATATAAAACAGTAATTTTGCCTGTAGTATTATATGGGTGTGAAACTTGGTCCCTTACATTGAAAGAGGAACACAAATTGAGAGTATTTGAAAATAATAATAATATATATTATTATAATATTATATTATATATATATATATATTATATTTACGCCTAAAAGGGATGAGGAGACAGGTGAGTGGGGAAGGTTACATAATTTAGAACTAAATAATTTGTATTCATGTCCAGATATTATTAGAATAATTAAATCAAGAAGACTTAGGTGGGCAGGCCATGTGGCACGAATTGGAGAGGAAAGAGGAGTTTACAGGATTCTTGTTGGGAAATCTGATGGTAAGAGACCTGTAGGAAGGCCAAGACGAAGATGGAGGGACAACGTTGAGATGGACCTAAAGGAAATCGGTATGGATGGAAAAGAGTATATATTTCTTGCTCAAGATAGGGACAGATGGAAGGCCTGTGTTGCTGCAGCCATGAACCTTCGGGTTTAAGAAGGCTAGAGAGTTAGTTAGTTAGTCGATGAAAAGATTAGATTATCAACCCTCGAAAAATTCCAAGCACCAACTTTACAAATCATCAGAAAAGATATATATATATATATATATATATATATATATATATATATATAAGGGTAAGGTGGTACATTTTCGATTACAAAAAAATAAATTCAATATAACTTGAAAAAAATAGGCAGCAAAATTACAGTTTTTGTGCCAATGAAATGCTAAGCTTTTCGTAAAGACGCTGGCAAAACATGACACTTTTAGTTCTGCTACTGTAGACAGAAAAACGAAATTTCTTTCGGATAAAATTTTGATTCGAATTGTACCTAGGTAGGTACAAATCTGATCACCGTGCGGTACAATTTGGATCAACATTTAGTGATGAAACATTATTCTTAATATACAGGGTGGTCCAAAAGTGTGGAAACACCTGAATAAAAATTGAATGGCATGATATTTCCAAAAACTACCATTGCAGGTTTGTATTAGGGGTGGAGGAAAATGTTATAGAGCATATGACGATGACCGCCGCCATCTTGAATGCAACTTTAAAAGTTCAAATGGAAACCATGTCGTGTAATACCTCATTTCAATAGGAAATTTTCTCACGAGTTCTACGGTGTGCATAATTTTGCTCTAGCACCAACAGGGACGAAGTTTGTAACGTTTTTATGCTTGATTTATCGTTGCAGGTGACGTAACACAGCATGGGTCTCATGCAGGCAGAACACATTGAGATCGTGTTGATCTCAGGTGAACGAAGCACGAGGGTGATTTCAGACGATTATAACCACCGTCACCCAGATAGGGTCCCCATCCATTATGGTACCGTCAGTAAAGTGCTTGCAAAATTTCGTGAAACCGGGACTGTGGCTGAAAAACCAAATTCACGATGACGCCCCTCCTCATTACGGAAATTGTGTTCATAATTAACATGTTCCACAGTTAAAGCCAGTCTTGATACCCATTCGTGCAAAACCCTGCGTATAGTGTCTGCAGTAATGCTGGCACATGCGTCAATTATGCGTTGCTTAAGGTGAACAATATCTCGAATTTTCTCGGAGTAAACGATGGCCTTGACATGTCCTCACAGGTAGAAATCCAGCGGAGTGAAGTCTGGGGAACGTGGTGGCCACTCCACAGCACCTCGTCGTCCAATCCAAGTATTGGGTAAACTGCACATCCAGGTACTGACGAACACAATTTCCGTAATGAGGAGGGGCGCCATCCTGATTTTGGTTTGTCAGCCACAGTCCCGGTTTCAAGAAATTTTGCAAGCACTTTACTGCCTGCGTGAGACTCATGCTGTGTTACGTCACCTTCAACGATAAAGCAAGCATAAAAACGTTAATAACTTCGTCCCTGTTGGCGCTAGAGCAAAATTATACACACCGTTGAATTCGTGAGAAAAGTTCCTATTGAAATGAGGTATTACACGACATGGTTTCCATTTTAAATTTTAAAGTTGCATTCAAGATGTCGGATTTCAAGATGGCAGCCGTCATCGTCATATGCCCTATAACATTTTCCCCCACCCCTATTACAAACCTGCAATGTTAGTTTTTGGAAATATCATGCCATTCAATTTTTATTCAGGTGTTTCCACACTTTTGGACCACCCTATATACTACAAGTGCAACTTCTTCTACGAAGTTGGCCTACAGGAGCAAAATAAAAACAATCCGCATGTTCTGTTAGTTTAATAACTTTGTTTGACTACTCAACGTTATATAATTCAAAATATAGAAAAAAGTATGTATAGCTATGCATAAAGTATTTTTCCGTTCTCTTAATATTAGGCTACCATGTAAGTATTACTCGGATATTATATACTATAATTTTTTGCAACATTACAATATTTTATGTAGCTATATTATTTTAAACATACTATGGTTTAAAATTATACAATAGCAGAAAGATTTTAAACAGAAGAAGATCTTTATGTAATATTTATAAATAGGTCTATTTTTAAAATTAAAAAACAAGGACTTATTGACGTGTGTTCCTTGATTTGCTGTTAGTATCATGAAAGGAAGTCCAACATTATTCCTGGAAGGGGAAGGAACACCCGCTGATTCTTGACGTGCCATCGTTACTTTGTTTTGGAAGGTGGCAAATGGTTGGTTGGGTGGTTGATTTGGTGTTTTAAGTCCACTTTATGCACAGTAAGGCTAATCGGAACTGGACCTACAGTTTACAGTGGGATCCAAACAGCTTGTGCCTCCACCGGGTATCGAACCCGTGACCCCTTGATTACACGCAGATGACGGAGGGTGGCAAATGGAACATGATAAAGCTGCGATGCTACGCGTATAGATAAGTGTCCCTCTAGAATTCTCTGCACGACATTTTCGAGAACGCTGGACCAATAGTGTTGATATACCTTCTTCGGTGAACGTTTCTGAGGCATCTGTAGCAAAAAATTGAACAATGCATTTACTTTGTGAAGTAATATGTTGCACGCATTACGGTAATGGAAGTCAAACTGTATACCTCGATGATCGAAATTGTACCATTTCCGCCGATCGAATATGTACCACTTTGTGCATGGAGACAAATATTTCTGTACTTCCCTTATTTCTCACCAGATAGCTACAGATGTCACATGCTACAGCCACCACATGCTTGTCAACGGTTGACCTGAATTTTGCTGTCCTACGTTCAAGCATAAACACGGGGCACGCAAAATGATAGGCAGACGTTTATATACAAAGCACCTATTCTACCTACAACGTACTCACCTTGCCATACAAAATTACGTCTGGGCCTCCCCGATGGCGCAGTGGTAGAGTCATCGCTTTGTAATCAAGAGGTCCCGCGTTCGATACCCGGTGGAGGCCATTGTGGTTCGGATCCCACTTTAAACTGTAGGTCCAGTCCCGATTAGCCTTACTGTGCATAAAGTTCCCGGAAAGCTTTACGGGGAAGTAAAAAAAAACGTTTAAAATGAGTGTAAAACGATGGAAGTGTAGCCTTGTTAAGTGTCAACCGCACTTCCTTCCACGAAGTACACAGTGGACTGCATTTTTTGCAGGTTAACAAGACTCTGGCTTCTGGACTCAAGGGGAAATAATTGATCAATAATTTGTAAACGAATAATTTATCTGATTAACCGAATCAATAATTGGTCAACATATAATATCTTACTCCACGTCACCCAATTACCGATTGAAGAACTCTACACCTCTAGGTATAGGATTGTGGGAGGGAGACTGGCAGCCCTTTCGAGGACTGTCGAGGCATGGGTTATTATTATAATATCTTACTATATAATAATGTTACTAACATTACTCACACTTTATCTCTAACAATTTACAATATGTAAAACTTGATTGTTTTGGAAACCAGAACAACCAGGGCACAATCAAATGATCAATACTGATGAAGACGATATGAAAAATGTAAATTCTAAAACAAAAACAGATACACAATAAACGAAGGAATCAAAATTCTGAGGAAATAATGTCCTGGTTTATTGTTTAAAGGCACCACGACATAAGCGCATACCCCTGAATGTATTCGGGTGAAGGTAGGCTTGGGTTTATTTTCCTCTGAAAATTTTTTATTTTAAATTTTCTATTTTTATATCTGGACTCACAGCCATTATAATCGTCCTGGGGCTTGTGCTGTGTCCTGTCCTTATCTTTGTGATTAGCCAAAGCGAAGTAAAATACAACAAATCAATCGAAATCTCAGTCGGTAGGGCGACTGACTACCATGCGAGAGACCCGTCTTCGATCCCTGATGGGGGAGAACCGGAATTTTTCACACTTGTTCAAGCGGCTGCGGCACCCAGCCAGCGTCGTATAAAGTGTGTACCTGGAGGAAACTCAGGGGCGTAAAGGTGGCCAGGGGCGTAAAGGTGGAAAGGGGCGTGGTGCTAAACACACCACCCCACCTTTGGCCGTGATCAAGAAAGTGTGGGGCCCTAACTCCACACCCCATATACACCTTCATGGCATAGTGCAAGGCACAGAAGAGTATGTTATTTTTACAATCGAAATCTGTTCCTGAATTGATTTGAAAAAAAAAAAAATCAAAATAAGTTGTATACCTTGCTTTTTCTTATTGCAGTTAAAGGTTATGCAATTTTACTTTTAAAATGTACCCCCCCCCCAAATCAAAAACGTTTCTGCCTCACTGCAAATAACAAGGTTACTATGCGTGTGGCACAAACCCGTTACACATTAAAACAATGAAACTTGGGCGATAAAATCTTTCAAGAAAAAAAGGCCTGTTTGCAGGGAGGGAAACAGCAGAAAATAAGCTGACAGTGACATGGACCTCCAAATTACAGAGCTATTGATGTTAATACACTTATATCCCTGTTTTCATTTTCATACTCTTATCTTCGGCGAGAAACAGACAAAGGCAGATGACGCGCCAGCACTAAACCCACTCACTAGTATCACTAAAAAGTGCCCTGACATTGGAAGCCTCCAGTCTTGAACTTGTACTTGAAACCCTCAAAGATAAAAAAGGTTCTAAAACCAGGAAGTGGATAAAGACGTGTAAATGCCTCCGGCATGACAAAATAAAAAGGAAAGTGGTTACTATCTTATCGGGAATGTTTACGAGCCGGCTGCAATGTTGCCAGGTTACTGCCAATGCGAGAGACGGACTCTAAATTGGTGATTCTTGTCCCCAATTTAGCAAGTGCGGAAGTTATCCTGACTGCACTAGTAGTAGATAAATCAACAAGGCTGCTTTTACGCTGATGTTGTTTTTTCCCAGCTTCTGTTAGGGAAAGATTGTAGAAAAGGTGTACTTGAAATCGAACGTTCTGTAGTGAGATGCATAAATATTATGAAGCAAATTGTCCACCACTATCTCCATTCATTTTCTCTTGTCTTGTAAGGAATGGAATTGTGCGGTGGGATCCACGAGTATTACCGTGCAAATTGTCCATCACCATGTTCGTGCACTATATTTGACCCAATAAGAGCTTTAAGAATTAAAAGAAAACTCAAAACCAGCTGTTGACAACTTCTGCACCAACATACATAAATGTCCCTCGCTTAAAAACACACAGGATGTAAGAGAAAAATGAATGAAAATAGTCATGGACAATTTGCACGGTAATACTCATGGGTTCGACTGTACCACTGCTGGTGCGATGTTGTTATTCTTGAACATTGCATTCTGCAAATAAAGTGAATGAACATCGTGATGGACAATTTCAGTGGCGCCAAATTATATGGGCCTGTGGACCTCGAGCCCTCCCAATAATTGCGTTATTAAATTTTATTTTACAAATAAAGTTCCTGTACAAAATGTTTCCTCATTATATACCTAACGAAATCTCTCAAGTTAATTAATGACAGCGTTTTCAAAATTTTTCATTAAAGAAGTTGTTACATTCTAATGTGATACTTTTCAGTGCCCTATATATTATTCTCGCTATTCGTGCTCACATCGTTATTAGGAAAGTGAGGGAGGAAAGGGTTTATAACCAGGATGAGGATTGATAGGCACTAAGAACTCGCAAAATATGCAGGCAAAAAAACACCGAAAAATAGAAAATAGACACTAAAATTAATAAACCGACAGATATTTCGTCATTTTTTCCAGGATTTGGTAAAAAAAGCAGTTATCTTCGAAATAGACACTTACGACTAAAATAGACAAAAACAGCCTCTATAATATTCATGCATTCCTCTCAGAAATTGTCTGAAACTGTTTTTACAAACTAAAAACATACATTTTCTGGCCAAGGAACAAAAAAGGCATTTTAGGGCAAATCCTAAGCCTAGATAAACCTACAGTACATATCATAAAATTATAAAACAAATATCCAACTTGAGCCTATCCAAAGGACAATTTGACTAGTACAGTTCGTGGAAATCCACTCTATATTAGAAAAAGTTTGTCTCATAGCCATATTTTCAACAGAGAGACCATCTTAAATGGTGCACCCGTTGTGATGATATCTCCGATTAATCTTCTTAATAAGGCATTTAATTCTTAACAACTAATAAAAAAATAATACTAGTTCTTAATTTTTGGACTACTGCCTCAAGTTCACGTACCCTACTCACCCCAACACCACAACACCCTGAAGTACGTAGTGGTTCGGATCACACTTTAAATTGTAGGCCCAGTCCCGATTTGCAGACTAGCGAGGCTCTGGCGTCTGGACTCACATCCAGTATAATCCTCTTTGGGGCTCGTGTTGTGTCCTATATGTTTGCGATTGTCCCTTCTCCCATCTCATCTTTTCATCATCTATCCTCATCTTCGGAATTAGCCATGAATATCAGAAAAGCGAAGTAAAATAAACTAAATCAATCAATCATTCATATTTTAGATTTCCTTGAGAACAAAGGTGACCTAAAATGTTTGCCGATGTCCATAAGTTAAGTTGAGTTCATGTTTTGAGTCCACTTTATGTACAGTAAGGCTAATCGGGACTGGACCTACAGTTTAAAGTGGGATGCGAATCACTATGTGCCTCCACCGGGTATCGAACCCGGGACCCCTTGATTATAAGGCGACGACGGCCTATGTCCACAGAGCCCGGGGCTGGTCACAGGCTGGGGTAGAAAGGGTTACATTAGTTTTTGCTCAATGACAGAAACAAGTGGGCTAGCCTGGTTCCTGATGGGTGGATGGAGGCAGAACAAGTTGAAGGGGCGGGACGGGAGTGCAATCTGCGTATTGTGTGGTAACGTTGAGACGAGGGAGCACATTCTCGTCCAGTGTTCATTGTCAGCTCCGAACAGACAACGCAGATGGGGAGACGAGGCTGCGAACAGGATACAAAATACTCTGCGTACGATAATTCAGGAGAGCTGTCGGACGGAGAACGCACAGCGTGACATCAGAGCCTTAGGTATCTATCTGAACACTATCTGGAAGGAACGAAGGAAAACTTTGCAAGCCTTAAGCGAAAGTGAAGGGTATGACATGATATAGGGGGGATAGGGGGACAGCGTCCGGGGCGGGAGTGACTTCTGTGATTTCCATCCTGTATAGGCAGTGGCGTGCCCAGGAGTTTCGAAAGGGAGGGGTTATGTATACTTTTTCTTGGTAGTCAGCCCTCATCTTGTCATATTTCCCTACCTTTGACGTTCTTTTTGTAAGAATACTGGGCGAAGGGGGGGGGGGGGGTTATAACCCCCACCTACCCCCCTTGGGCACGCCACTGTGTATAGGTGTACTACGGTAACGTTCCTCTGCTGTAGAGTGAACACGAACTCTGCTCTGTATATGTGTGTATGGATATGGAGATGTAACATTATCTCTTTTCAGTTTTCATAATTGTAAACTAACACTTTGTATGTATGCGTACAGCCTGAGGGCTCGCATTTCAGAAATAAAAAAAAAAAATAAGAATGACTTGCCATCCCCACATGCCACAGTTGCACAAAGGTGCATAAGTTATCGCGTCGGATGCTTCAAGATGAATCTTAATGAAATGAAGCTATTCGCAGGGGGTGGGGACACTCCGCTTGGCACGTGACGCCACGCTCCATTGTGCGAGGAAGGAAGGACGGAGGACACGTAGGAATTCTCAAGGCTGCCGAGGGCAGTGACAAGGCGAGCGGGATGTTGATTCCTGCATCGGTCTTCCACACCCTGGAGGAAACGGAAAATCTGACACGTAGGTAACAGGTGAGGTGCCCTGAGGGTCTTGTCGCATGCGGAATACTTCCTAATTATTATTTGTTTTGCCCTCTTGCCACTCCACACGTGTTCATTGCTTGGGTAAATTGTTGTTTTCGTTTTCTTTGTTTCGATTTTGCTATCCCCAAACACAGAAAAGTAAACGCATTAATTAACATAGATATGTGCGTAAAAGCTGAAAGCAACAGATCTCGGGTTTGATACCGGTGGAGGCACTCAGTTACAACTAATGTGTATTTAAAATTGTCTTATGTTATTCTCGCTCTAAAAATACAAATATTTACAAAATATATTAAAATTAACATGAATTATGAAAAACTATATGTACAGCGCATATAGTCGAACTGTCTTCGCATTTTTGTATTCAGAGAGCTCAAATTATTGATCCAAATTATTCGACAAATATCTACTTACTTTTGCAGATCATTCTTGAAGTAATTCTCCTCTCTTTGAAGGCTTATTGAGACGCAACGTCAGCCTCGATTGTCGTTTCATTTGGAAACCCTGGTTCTTTACCAAAGTCTTTGGAACTGTGCGTTCACATCTGAATTTGTGGTTGAAAAGTTAATATGCTTTACTTTTCTGAAAAGTACAAAGAAGCAAATTATCATTAAGTTTAAAAATTTGATAACAAATGTAGTGTGCAACGAATAAACAACTATATAATAAACAAAAGACACATACATACACACGTGCGTGTAATCACCTATTTTCTGTTTCAGAAAACGGCACAGTTAACGCATATCAGATCTCGTTAAACCTGGGATAAGAAATCTATGCAGACTGAAGCAACTTTTGTCTGTTTTCGTAATTTTCCAGAGGCCATTAAAGAGCAACCGGCCCATCAAGTTTCTTGCCATTACCGGTCGTTACAAGGTTGTGATTTTTTATTGGCTTATGCAAGAGAATGTTTTCTTCCTCGCAAAATATATAACTAGGGTTTAGTGAAGGACACCAACGAATTAAAGTATTGTAAATTCTACATGTAATATAAAATAGTACTCAGAATTGCATAATTTTATTAAAAGCAACTGCTGCAAGGTTAAATTTTTATAACAAACCGAGGCAGTTTCTTGTCACGCTATTCTCGATTCAGTGTCAAAACATACCCAACGGAACAGATTCAAATTATGCATCTTCTACACAAAATTTAGACTCAGTTTTCAACAACCACCAATGGCAACAACTATGGTATAATAGGTTCATTCAAACGTAACTATCCATTCTTAGAGTTGCATATACTATCGGGACTTTCGACAAGAATATCGACTAGGCCAGAACTTCCCAAAGTCCTTTCGTTTCCCTTTCGTTTCAAGACTTTTCCCCGGCGTCCAAGTCAGAATGTAGTTCTATCCAATACTTGGGACGGTCGGTTAGTTTGTTTAGGTTGTTTGCCTTAGGTTAAAAAATAAACACAAATTTCAAATTCAGAAACATTTTGTATGGAAAAAGTACTAAAACCATGGGTAGACAGTAGTATTGATCCGCGCCAACGTCGGTCGCTATTTAATATTCGCAATTAATTTGCACGTACTTAGAACTAATTTGCACGTACTTATAACTAATTTGCACGTACTTATAACTAATTTGCACGTACTTATAACTAATTTGCACGTACTTAGAATTCATTTGCATGTACTTAGAGTACTTTACATTTATGTATTTGCATGTTTATAACTTTTATGAATATATAATTATTTATTTTATGAAAAATATGTATATAGAAGGTAATTAGAGGTACTAAACGCTATGCATATGTTTTTATATTCATTACTGCAAAGTATGTAATGTATGATTCGATAATATTAATGTTTATAGTATTGAAAATAAGTTTTCTATGGTTTATGAACCGCTATGAACGGTGGTAATGGTACGAAAGAAGACGGTCCCGGTACTCGAACCCGCGATATGTAATATTATTAATTAGTACTATGTAATAATGTATGTTATTATGTTATGAATGAAAAGTGGCCGCGGTGGCTCAGTCGGTAACGCGTCTGACTACCATGCTCAAGGTCCCGGGTTCGATCCCCGGCCGGTTCAAATCCGGGAACTTTTCTAACGGTGGAAGCGGCCCCGGCGCCTACCCAGCGTCGAATAACATGGGTACCTGGGGGAAACCCTGGGGGGTAAAGGCGGTCAGGGGCGTGATGCTGATCACATCACCCCCACTCACGACCGGATCAAGAAAGTGTGGGGCGTTACCCCCACACCCCCTATACGCCTTCATGGCGTGGTGCTATGCACAGGGGAACACTTTACCTTTTTTTTTTTTTACCTTTTTTTATTATGTTATGAAACACGATGATCTCAGACGCTAGACAGAATACTGTCTCAGAATCTGAACTGCGCGCAGGTAGAGGAGAAAGGAATTTGGGGGAAGTGCGTTCAAGGTCAAATGACGTCACAACGTCAGAACAAACAAAGAACCCGATTGACCAATCAGAACCGGTTTTTTCAAGGTTAACCAGTACGCAAGAACAGGGGAAAGCTATGCAATACTGTAGGGCAGGGGAGGGATTCAACCAGACAACAAAGGATGTCTGGAAATGCGCAGCAAGGGTCAAATCTCTGAAGCTATGCGTCGCTTGTAGAACCGGTTTCCGCCGCCAATTAATATTCCGCTCAGGTTTGCCTCCAAGGCACAGGACGCTTTAGCGCAGGTTTTTTTTTATCTGTACTATGAAGAAGGGAGAGCTATTAGGGACGGGGCCTACAGTTTTCACCATTTGCTTTTATCACGGGGTAACGAACCTAGGACCCTTTGATTATTGATTTAGGTAGTAAATGTATGTTACTGTGTGCTATTTAACTTAATTTTGAGTTTATTTTTTACCAAACTTTGACTTTATGTCAAACATTTTCACAGCTTATCCTTATTTTTACAAAAATAACACTATTTGTACTATTCAGGCAACACTTTTATTAAATTTTGGACTCGCAAAAAGACATTTTCTAAACTTTTAACCTATTATTTTACAACTTTGTTAATTTTTTACCAAAATAACACAATTTCAACTGTTCAGGAAATACTTTTTATTAAATTTTGGACTCTCAAAGATATTTTTACAACTTTTTAATTTATTATTTTAAAATTTTGTTAATTTTTTATCAAAATAACACTATTTATACTATTCAGGCAACATTTTTTATTAAATTTTGGATTCACAAACACATTTTTTTCAACTTTTAACTTCTTATTTTACAACTTTATGTTAATTTTTACCAAGATAACACTATTTATACTATTCAGGCAACATTTTTCATTAAATTTTGGATTCACAAACACATTTTTTTCAACTTTTAACTTATTATTTTACAATTTTATGTTAATTTTTACCAAGATAACACTATTTATACTATTCAGGCAACAGTTTTTCATTAAATTTTGGATTCACAAAGACATTTTTTAAACTTTTAACTTATTATTTTACAATTTTATGTTAATTTTTTATCAAAATAACACTATTTATAATATTCAGGCAACATTTTTTATTAAATTTTGGATTCACAGACATTTTTTTCAACTTTTAACTTATTATTTTACAATTTTATGTTAATTTTTTTATCAAAATAACACTTTTTATAATATTCAGGCAACATTTTTTATTAAATTTTGGACTCAAAGATATTTTTTACAACTTTTTAATTTATTATTTTACAATTTTATACCTATTTTTACCAAAATAACACTATTTATACTATTCAGGAAATACTTTTAGTTATATTTTCGACACACAAAGTGTGTTTTTTCAACTTCTATCTGTTTATTTCACAAGTTTAGGCTTATTATTACCAAAATAATACAATTCAATCTGTTCAGGAAAGACTTTTAGTTACATTTTCGACACACAAAGTGTGTGTTCTCAACTGCTATCTGTTTATTTCACAAATTTATACCTATTTTTTCCAAAATAACACAATTCAATCTGTTCAGGAAAGACTTGTAGTTACATTTTCGACACACTAAGTGTGTGTTCTCAACTTCTATCTGTTTATTAGGCTTATTATTACTCAAATAACACAATTTCAGCTGTTCAGGCAACATTTTTTATTAAATTTTGGACTCACAAAAAGATATTTTCTAAACTTTTAACTTATTATTTTACAACTTTATGTTAATTTTTTACCAAAATGTCACTATTTATACTATTCAGGCAACATTTTTTATTACATTTTGGACTCGCAAAGACATTTTTTCAACTTTTAACTTATTATTTTACAACTTTATGTTAATTTTTTACCAAAATAACACTATTTGTACAATTCAGGCAACATTTTTTATTAAATTTTGGAATCACAAAGTGTGTGTTCTCAACTTTTATCTGTTTATTTCACAAGTTTATTCTAATATTTACTCAAATAACACAATTTCATCTGTTCAGGAAATACTTTTTATTACATTTTGGACATACACACACACACATACACACACACACACACACACAGAAAGAGAGAGAGAGAGATTTTTTCCAAGTTTTACAAGATTATTCTCCACGTTTACTCAAATAACACAATTCAAATGTGTTTTGAATTAAATTTTGTACACACGAAGTGTGTTTCGTCAAGTTTTACCCTTTATTTTTCAATTTTATGCTTATTTTACCAAAGTAAGACCTCTTAGTCTATTCAAGAAAGAGTTTTCAATTATATTTTGGATGCAAAAGTATGTTTTGGCAAGTTCTACCCTTTTATTTTACAAGTTTAGGCTTATTATTACTCAAATAACAACGAAAGTTTGTTTATTTTAGAGTTTTCTGAGTATTTTGTTACTGTTGTACTAGGTAAAAGTTTTCTAAATATATCAGATAGGGCTCTGTATATTTTTGTTTTTGCTATTTTGGAGATGATGCGATCAGCACCACTCTCCATCTGCTTTTTTTATTTTATGTACCCTAATATTATTTTGAGGCTTAGTGAATTCTAGAGCCTATTTATGCAGGAGAGAGGGCTTGAAAATTTTGATCTCAGATAACCCACAACTATTTGTCAGAGTATTTTAAAGGATATTTTATACTTATTATGGGCCACTAGAATATCTAAGCTTGCTTAATTTTAATGCCTGTAACGCTGTTATTGTATTTCTAGCTAAGGCTTACTGGATAAAGTACACGAAATGTTTAACATTTCGACTATTTGTCAAATTTTTAGTGAAACGAAAATTATTGTGTGTCTATAAAGACTGAAATTCTTTTACCGAGGGGTCCACAACTGGACGCTTACCAACATTGTTTATTTTTTTTAAATATAACCATTTATCAATATATTGACAATTCACAGGACAAGACGAAGTTCACACACGACTTACTATATGAACCATAGGTCCACTTGCTAAACTTTTTTCTATGCTAGAAGAATAATTTAGCTTTATAACCTTTTTCAAGGTATTTTTTAAGTATTACTGGTGTTTTGGGTGCATCAACATTTGGGTTATTTCCATTTGGCTTATTATACGAGGCTACAATCACTATCTGAACACTGAAATCCTCAGATTGAAACTAAAAGCTTAGGCTGTAACTAGGGACTTAGTATGTATATCGACAATTTATAGGACAACACGAACCTTACAAAGGATTGTAGGTGACGTAGGACCAGACGCCAGAGCTTTGTTAATCTGCAAGAAGCATTTACAGCTAATATTACGAGGAAATGAGGTTGATTTTTTACTGTTTCACAAGAATGCTATCTTTTATACACCCAATATTTGCTTTTTCAAGTAACTACATGTGCCAGAAGCACTTACAGGCCAACTCTAACTAGACTTCGATTTATATAAATGTGGCAAGAACTGTATTTCTGAGGAAGTACGCAAAAGCAGATTACCCGATTAAAGTATCTGAAAAACAGATTTTTCTATGTAAGTATATTTTAATAACTGGATTATATAACAGATCAAACAGGAGGACTGCAAAATTCATTAAATGTAGTTCTATAGTATAGGTGGTTTCAGATATATAAAAAAAAAAACAAATAAGATTTGGCTTTTTTTTTTTTTTTTTTTTTGCTTCTGAGGCTAATTGCGACGCTAAGGGTAAATGGCGAGGAAATGTAACGGAGGAGAAACAGTCCCAAAAGTTATGGGCTGCATGTAAGTTAATACCACAGAGATATTACAGTAGGTGTAGGTTCTACCACCAGAACATTTCTATTATAATAATACTGGTTATGCTGTACTGTTAGCTAAAGATGCTGATATTTGAGAAACTTAAAAGCTTATTTGCAAAATTTTAGATAAATAATAATCTGTTAGACTGTAAACATATTTTATATCCATTCTGCAAAAGATCCGATGACAAAATTTAAAAATTGTTATCGCCCAGACATGGACTCGAACCCTGGACAGATAGGTTAAAAGCCTAGCGCTATACAAACTAAGCTACCTGCATTTTTAAAAAGTTAGTTATGTTAAGAAATATATTGAAACACCTGAGAACACTTTTGGTCTGGTTCGACAGAGAAGGAGACAACATTTCCAAATTTTTACAGACTGGGTGTATTTTTCCACTATAGAGGCCTTCACTATATGTAATTCGAAACGCTAAAGTTCAGCTAGCTTCCAAAATTGAGGTAAAAATTGTGTTTGGCGAGATTAACAAGTTACAATTATATCCAGTTACGGACAAATAAAGCTAAAAGTCTAAGATTTGCTGTACTAGCCAAGTTTTAGTAACATTTTCTTCACTTTAGTACAAATATCAAAGAAATAGGTATATTTTATTTATAATTTGACAAAATGTACTAGTATTTAATTCACAAAGTTAGGTAAAAAACAGTATTTTTTTAAAATATTGTTACTGCCTTCAAATTTTATGTTATTTAGCCACTAACAACTGGTTTACACTGCTTGGCATTCTTTAAATAGGAAAAGAAGAAATTATTTGTTTAGTATTTTTACTACTTTATATTTATTTAAGAAAACAATTCTACACTTTAACTTAATTTTAACAAATTGTTACTAATTTATATATCAAAGTTATGTTATTTAGAGTGCATAAAGGCGTATAAAGTTAATATTTGTACTTATCAGTTCAACTAACAATTATATTTTACACACAAAAGATACAGTTAAATTACTTGAATCAGAGAATAATATTTTACAGTAATTGATTCATTCAGCACTAGTCAGTACTTTTATGCATCAGAAAGTTTTCTTAATTTTCTATTACGCATGCTATTTTGGGCTATTCTTAAAATGTATTTCTAAGGCAAACTGGTTTAATTTTCTGCTTATAATGCAAAGTTGACATAGTTTTCGCACAATGCTTTGTACATTTGTTATATTCTCTACTTACAATCCAAATATTATGCTTATTTAATGTATAACTAACTAACTCTCTAGTCTTCTTAAACCCGAATGTTTATGGCTGCAGCAACTCATGCCTTTCATCTGTCCCTGTCCTGAGCAAGATCTATATACTCCTTTCCTTCCCTACCAATTTCCTTTAGGTCCATCTCTACATTATCCCTCCATCTTTGTTTTGGTCTTCCTATTGGTCTTTTACCATCAGGTTTCCCAACAAGAATCCTGTATACTTTTCTTTCCTCTCCCATTCGTACCACATGATCTACACACCTAAGTCTTCTTGATTTAATTATTCTAATAATATCTGAACATGAATACAAATTATGTACTTCTAAATTATGTAATCTTCTCCACTCATCTGTCTCCTCATCTGTTTTAGGCCCAAGTATTTTCCTAAGGATTTTATTTTCAAATATTCTCAATTTATGTTCCTTTTTCAATGTAAGGGACCAAGTTTATTTACTGTATTTAACTTTTATTTTTTTGTAATTAACAAAAATTAAAAGCTTATACTGTAGTTATTATATCTTTATCTATCAGCTTATTTTGAAATTAATATTATTAGGTATAGTCTTTGATTTATAACTATATTGCTTTTTTTATCAATTTATCTAAGAGTACACACAGACAAACACATCTGTTCACACTTTTATGTACATAGATATGCCTTTTTCAATATTTTAGTATGAAGATTGCACTTTCGCTATTCAAGCAAGTGTAGGAAAGGTAGGATTTCTGAGAATTTCTTGCAGGATTTTGTTGTCCAAGTATAGATGAGAACTGAGCTGGGAGACTGCTTTGAACCTTTTCATGAGAGTTTGCATGTGAACTGTATGCAAATTGAGCACTATTGACTGTGCATGCTTCTAAGTTTTGCTGTTATTTTACATCAAGTCTGTGAGACTGTAGTCAGTTTTCCCTTTTCAAGTAGTTTTTATTGATTGTATTTGTATATGTTTTGGGGACTTAGCAGTTTTATGTTATGAGGCAGTTTGTTGTAGAATATTTTTACCTCATTGTTTTGAGATATTGAGTGTCTGCTGTTTCACTTGTAATTATTTTCCTTCTTGTGTTGTGTATTTGACTGTTTTTTCCCCAAGTTTGTAGTATTTAGAATAATTGTTATTGAATTCTAGATGTAGCGAGTAATAATCCTTTGCAAGATGCCTTATACTTGTCTGAACATTATTTTTAGTGTTCACTTTTGAAGCCTTATTATTCTGGTAGTAATTAATCTGTAATGTAGGCATTTTTCTGATAAATTAGACTCACTTAGTTGTTTCACCACATAGAAGTTGCATGATGGTTTACTGCTGATGATGCTAATTTGCTCTTCTTATGTACTATGTACGATGTAGCTTATTTGAGTAATTGGAATTTTGTACTGAACATAGGATTGCTTGTCTATTTTATTCCTATGTTGTTTAGTTTGTCCATATATGCCTTGGAAGAATCTAGATATATTGTGTTTGAAGTTTTATGTTTCTCTAAGGTTTCAGCTATGTAGTTTCTAACTCTGCTATCGGTGTGACTATTGATTTCTTTTTCTGAATGCCATGTTGGTTTCTGTTTATTCTTTTTTGCTGCTTGAATCTGACTTAGGTTGTTTGCTTTTTGTTTTATTTGTTTTTACTTTTTTAGATATTCTTTTTACATAAAAAAATTCAAAGTACATTGTTAAAGTCAGTGTTAAAATTAATTTTTTCAAAGTTAAAGTTTTAAAAGTACAATTTTTTAAAATTGAAAGTACATTTTTGGTAAGTTGTTAGTATTGTTTGTTAGTAGTTTGTTTTGTTGTTAAAGTAAAATATGTTAGTTAATGTAAAATTAAAGTAATTAAAATTTAAAAATTGTGGAATTATTATAAAATAGCATTCAAAATATCAAAATAGTTAAGCCATAACAAATACAAAACAAACAAACAAATAAAAATCTAAAAAAAAAGCAAACAACCTAAGTCAGATTCAAGCAGCAAAAGAGAATAAACAGAAACCAACATGGCATTCAGAAAGAGAAATCAATAGTCACACCGATAGCAGAGTTAGAAACTACATAGCTGAAACCTTAGAGAAACATAAAACTTCAAACACAATATATCTAGATTCTTCCAAGGCATATATGGACAAACTAAACAACATAGGAATAAAATAGACAAGCAATCCTATGTTCAGTACAAAATTCCAATTACTCAAATAAGCTACATCGTACATAGTACATAAGAAGAGCAAATTAGCATCATCAGCAGTAAACCATCATGCAACTTCTATGTGGTGAAACAACTAAGTGAGTCTAATTTATCAGAAAAATGCCTACATTACAGATTAATTACTACCAGAATAATAAGGCTTCAAAAGTGAACACTAAAAATAATGTTCAGACAAGTATAAGGCATCTTGCAAAGGATTATTACTCGCTACATCTAGAATTCAATAACAATTATTCTAAATACTACAAACTTGGGGAAAAAACAGTCAAATACACAACACAAGAAGGAAAATAATTACAAGTGAAACAGCAGACACTCAATATCTCAAAACAATGAGGTAAAAATATTCTACAACAAACTGCCTCATAACATAAAACTGCTAAGTCCCCAAAACATATACAAATACAATCAATAAAAACTACTTGAAAAGGGAAAACTGACTACAGTCTCACAGACTTGATGTAAAATAACAGCAAAACTTAGAAGCATGCACAGTCAATAGTGCTCAATTTGCATACAGTTCACATGCAAACTCTCATGAAAAGGTTCAAAGCAGTCTCCCAGCTCAGTTCTCATCTATACTTGGACAACAAAATCCTGCAAGAAATTCTCAGAAATCCTACCTTTCCTACACTTGCTTGAATAGCGAAAGTGCAATCTTCATACTAAAATATTGAAAAAGGCATATCTATGTACATAAAAGTGTGAACAGATGTGTTTGTCTGTGTGTACTCTTAGATAAATTGATAAAAAAAGCAATATAGTTATAAATCAAAGACTATACCTAATAATATTAATTTCAAAATAAGCTGATAGATAAAGATATAATAACTACAGTATAAGCTTTTAATTTTTGTTAATTACAAAAAAATAAAAGTTAAATACAGTAAATAAACTTGGTCCCTTACATTGAAAAAGGAACATAAATTGAGAATATTTGAAAATAAAATCCTTAGGAAAATACTTGGGCCTAAAACAGATGAGGAGACAGATGAGTGGAGAAGATTACATAATTTAGAAGTACATAATTTGTATTCATGTTCAGATATTATTAGAATAATTAAATCAAGAAGACTTAGGTGTGTAGATCATGTGGTACGAATGGGAGAGGAAAGAAAAGTATACAGGATTCTTGTTGGGAAACCTGATGGTAAAAGACCAATAGGAAGACCAAAACAAAGATGGAGGGATAATGTAGAGATGGACCTAAAGGAAATTGGTAGGGAAGGAAAGGAGTATATAGATCTTGCTCAGGACAGGGACAGATGAAAGGCATGAGTTGCTGCAGCCATAAACATTCGGGTTTAAGAAGACTAGAGAGTTAGTTAGTTATACATTAAATAAGCATAATATTTGGATTGTAAGTAGAGAATATAACAAATGTACAAAGCATTGTGCGAAAACTATGTCAACTTTGCATTATAAGCAGAAAATTAAACCAGTTTGCCTTAGAAATACATTTTAAGAATAGCCCAAAATAGCATGCGTAATAGAAAATTAAGAAAACTTTCTGATGCATAAAAGTACTGACTAGTGCTGAATGAATCAATTACTGTAAAATATTATTCTCTGATTCAAGTAATTTAACTGTATCTTTTGTGTGTAAAATATAATTGTTAGTTGAACTGATAAGTACAAATATTAACTTTATACGCCTTTATGCATTCTAAATAACATAACTTTGATATATAAATTAGTAACAATTTGTTAAAATTAAGTTAAAGTGTAGAATTGTTTTCTTAAATAAATATAAAGTAGTAAAAATACTAAACAAATAATTTCTTCTTTTCCTATTTAAAGAATGCCAAGCAGTGTAAACCAGTTGTTAGTGGCTAAATAACATAAAATTTGAAGGCAGTAACAATATTTTAAAAAAATACTGTTTTTTACCTAACTTTGTGAATTAAATACTAGTACATTTTGTCAAATTATAAATAAAATATACCTATTTCTTTGATATTTGTACTAAAGTGAAGAAAATGTTACTAAAACTTGGCTAGTACAGCAAATCTTAGACTTTTAGCTTTATTTGTCCGTAACTGGATATAATTGTAACTTGTTAATCTCGCCAAACACAATTTTTACCTCAATTTTGGAAGCTAGCTGAACTTTAGCGTTTCGAATTACATATAGTGAAGGCCTCTATAGTGGAAAAATACACCCAGTCTGTAAAAATTTGGAAATGTTGTCTCCTTCTCTGTCGAACCAGACCAAAAGTGTTCTCAGGTGTTTCAATATATTTCTTAACATAACTAACTTTTTAAAAATGCAGGTAGCTTAGTTTGTATAGCGCTAGGCTTTTAACCTATCTGTCCAGGGTTCGAGTCCATGTCTGGGCGATAACAATTTTTAAATTTTGTCATCGGATCTTTTGCAGAATGGATATAAAATATGTTTACAGTCTAACAGATTATTATTTATCTAAAATTTTGCAAATAAGCTTTTAAGTTTCTCAAATATCAGCATCTTTAGCTAACAGTACAGCGTAACCAGTATTATTATAATAGAAATGTTCTGGTGGTAGAACCTACACCTACTGTAATATCTCTGTGGTATTAACTTACATGCAGCCCATAACTTTTGGGACTGTTTCTCCTCCGTTACATTTCCTCGCCATTTACCCTTAGCGTCGCAATTAGCCTCAGAAGCAAAAAAAAAAAAAAAAAAAGAAGCGAAATCTTATTTGTTTTTTTTTTATATATCTGAAACCACCTATACTATAGAACTACATTTAATGAATTTTGCAGTCCTCCTGTTTGATCTGTTATATAATCCAGTTATTAAAATATACTTACATAGAAAAATCTGTTTTTCAGATACTTTAATCGGGTAATCTGCTTTTGCGTACTTCCTCAGAAATACAGTTCTTGCCACATTTATATAAATCGAAGTCTAGTTAGAGTTGGCCTGTAAGTGCTTCTGGCACATGTAGTTACTTGAAAAAGCAAATATTGGGTGTATAAAAGATAGCATTCTTGTGAAACAGTAAAAAATCAACCTCATTTCCTCGTAATATTAGCTGTAAATGCTTCTTGCAGATTAACAAAGCTCTGGCGTCTGGTCCTACGTCACCTACAATCCTTTGTAAGGTTCGTGTTGTCCTATAAATTGTCGATATACATACTAAGTCCCTAGTTACAGCCTAAGCTTTTAGTTTCAATCTGAGGATTTCAGTGTTCAGATAGTGATTGTAGCCTCGTATAATAAGCCAAATGGAAATAACCCAAATGTTGATGCACCCAAAACACCAGTAATACTTAAAAAATACCTTGAAAAAGGTTATAAAGCTAAATTATTCTTCTAGCATAGAAAAAAGTTTAGCAAGTGGACCTATGGTTCATATAGTAAGTCGTGTGTGAACTTCGTCTTGTCCTGTGAATTGTCAATATATTGATAAATGGTTATATTTAAAAAAAAGAAACAATGTTGGTAAGCGTCCAGTTGTGGACCCCTCGGTAAAAGAATTTCAGTCTTTATAGACACACAATAATTTTCGTTTCACTAAAAATTTGACAAATAGTCGAAATGTTAAACATTTCGTGTACTTTATCCAGTAAGCCTTAGCTAGAAATACAATAACAGCGTTACAGGCATTAAAATTAAGCAAGCTTAGATATTCTAGTGGCCCATAATAAGTATAAAATATCCTTTAAAATACTCTGACAAATAGTTGTGGGTTATCTGAGATCAAAATTTTCAAGCCCTCTCTCCTGCATAAATAGGCTCTAGAATTCACTAAGCCTCAAAATAATATTAGGGTACATAAAATAAAAAAAGCAGATGGAGAGTGGTGCTGATCGCATCATCTCCAAAATAGCAAAAACAAAAATATACAGAGCCCTATCTGATATATTTAGAAAACTTTTACCTAGTACAACAGTAACAAAATACTCAGAAAACTCTAAAATAAACAAACTTTCGTTGTTATTTGAGTAATAATAAGCCTAAACTTGTAAAATAAAAGGGTAGAACTTGCCAAAACATACTTTTGCATCCAAAATATAATTGAAAACTCTTTCTTGAATAGACTAAGAGGTCTTACTTTGGTAAAATAAGCATAAAATTGAAAAATAAAGGGTAAAACTTGACGAAACACACTTCGTGTGTACAAAATTTAATTCAAAACACATTTGAATTGTGTTATTTGAGTAAACGTGGAGAATAATCTTGTAAAACTTGGAAAAAATCTCTCTCTCTCTCTTTCTGTGTGTGTGTGTGTGTGTGTATGTGTGTGTGTGTATGTCCAAAATGTAATAAAAAGTATTTCCTGAACAGATGAAATTGTGTTATTTGAGTAAATATTAGAATAAACTTGTGAAATAAACAGATAAAAGTTGAGAACACACACTTTGTGATTCCAAAATTTAATAAAAAATGTTGCCTGAATTGTACAAATAGTGTTATTTTGGTAAAAAATTAACATAAAGTTGTAAAATAATAAGTTAAAAGTTGAAAAAATGTCTTTGCGAGTCCAAAATGTAATAAAAAATGTTGCCTGAATAGTATAAATAGTGATATTTTGGTAAAAAATTAACATAAAGTTGTAAAATAATAAGTTAAAAGTTTAGAAAATATCTTTTTGTGAGTCCAAAATTTAATAAAAAATGTTGCCTGAACAGCTGAAATTGTGTTATTTGAGTAATAATAAGCCTAATAAACAGATAGAAGTTGAGAACACACACTTAGTGTGTCGAAAATGTAACTACAAGTCTTTCCTGAACAGATTGAATTGTGTTATTTTGGAAAAAATAGGTATAAATTTGTGAAATAAACAGATAGCAGTTGAGAACACACACTTTGTGTGTCGAAAATGTAACTAAAAGTCTTTCCTGAACAGATTGAATTGTATTATTTTGGTAATAATAAGCCTAAACTTGTGAAATAAACAGATAGAAGTTGAAAAAACACACTTTGTGTGTCGAAAATATAACTAAAAGTATTTCCTGAATAGTATAAATAGTGTTATTTTGGTAAAAATAGGTATAAAATTGTAAAATAATAAATTAAAAAGTTGTAAAAAATATCTTTGCGAGTCCAAAATTTAATAAAAAATGTTGCCTGAATATTATAAAAAGTGTTATTTTGATAAAAAAATTAACATAAAATTGTAAAATAATAAGTTAAAAGTTGAAAAAAATGTCTTTGTGAATCCAAAATTTAATAAAAAATGTTGCCTGAATATTATAAATAGTGTTATTTTGATAAAAAATTAACATAAAATTGTAAAATAATAAGTTAAAAGTTGAAAAAATGTCTTTGTGAATCCAAAATTTAATGAAAAAATGTTGCCTGAATAGTATAAATAGTGTTATCTTGGTAAAAATTAACATAAAATTGTAAAATAATAAGTTAAAAGTTGAAAAAAATGTGTTTGTGAATCCAAAATTTAATGAAAAAATGTTGCCTGAATAGTATAAATAGTGTTATCTTGGTAAAAATTAACATAAAGTTGTAAAATAAGAAGTTAAAAGTTGAAAAAAATGTGTTTGTGAATCCAAAATTTAATAAAAAATGTTGCCTGAATAGTATAAATAGTGTTATTTTGATAAAAAATTATCAAAATTTTAAAATAATAAATTAAAAAGTTGTAAAAATATCTTTGTGAGTCCAAAATTTAATAAAAAGTATTTCCTGAACAGATGAAATTGTGTTATTTTGGTAAAAAATTAACAAAGTTGTAAAATAATAGGTTAAAAGTTTAGAAAATGTCTTTTTGCGAGTCCAAAATTTAATAAAAGTGTTGCCTGAATAGTACAAATAGTGTTATTTTTGTAAAAATAAGGATAAGCTGTGAAAATGTTTGACATAAAGTCAAAGTTTGGTAAAAAATAAACTCAAAATTAAGTTAAATAGCACACAGTAACATACATTTACTACCTAAATCAATAATCAAAGGGTCCTAGGTTCGTTACCCCGTGATAAAAGCAAATGGTGAAAACTGTAGGCCCCGTCCCTAATAGCTCTCCCTTCTTCATAGTACAGATAAAAAAACCCTGCGCTAATGCGTCCTGTGCCTTGGAGGCAAACCTGAGCGGAATATTAATTGGCGGCGGAAACCGGTTCTACAAGCGACGCATAGCTTCAGAGATTTGACCCTTGCTGCGCATTTCCAGACATCCTTTGTTGTCTGGTTGAATCCCTCCCCTGCCCTACAGTATTGCATAGCTTTCCCCTGTTCTTGCGTACTGGTTAACCTTGAAAAAACCGGTTCTGATTGGTCAATCGGGTTCTTTGTTTGTTCTGACGTTGTGACGTCATTTGACCTTGAACGCACTTCCCCCAAATTCCTTTCTCCTCTACCTGCGCGGAGTTCAGATTCTGAGACAGTATTCTGTCTAGCGTCTGAGATCATCGTGTTTCATAACATAATAACATACATTATTACATAGTACTAATTAATAATATTACATATCACGGGTTCGAGTACCGGGACCGTCTTCTTTCGTACCATTACCACCGTTCATAGCGGTTCATAAACCATAGAAAACTTATTTTCAATACTATAAACATTAATATTATCGAATCATACATTACATACTTTGCAGTAATGAATATAAAAACATATGCATAGCGTTTAGTACCTCTAATTACCTTCTATATACATATTTTTCATAAAATAAATAATTATATATTCATAAAAGTTATAAACATGCAAATACATAAATGTAAAGTACTCTAAGTACATGCAAATGAATTCTAAGTACGTGCAAATTAGTTATAAGTACGTGCAAATTAGTTCTAAGTACGTGCAAATTAATTGCGAATATTAAATAGCGACCGACGTTGGCGCGGATCAATACTACTGTAGACTAACAGGCAAGTGTCGTTTCAGTGAAAGTATTAGAACTGGACTGTAAGGCAGTCACGGGGCCCCAGGGTACGCGGCACACACTTTGGGAACCACTGGAGTAGGCCATTTAGTTTATTTGCACCATGCTTGACCACATGCTTATATTTAGTTACAATAAAGAGGAGTGTAGTCAGCAAATTGAGCAAATGCTGTCAACTGTTGTGAAGGATCTCATAGATCGAAGTTTCTGTTGCGATGGCTTAAGGTGGGAGAGGGACAATTTCCCCTAGGTCTTTCTCGCATGGGCAGCTGCCGATCACTGTTGCCAACTTCGTTCTTTTGGAGCCAGATCTGGCTCTTTCGTGCACTCGTTTGGCTGTGAACTGTGGCACCCGCCTCTACCCCCACCATGATGCCACCACTGGCTCCGGCCCACAAAGACCAACCTTTGCCATGAGTGTGCATTTTGCACGTGACGTGATATTCATATATAGGCTGCGTCACCCATCTCCCCTTTCCTCCCCAGTTATTTTTATATATAGCGCTGTGGCTAAGGTGAAGATGACAATATTATTATCCGGGAATCCTTTATTTTCGATTTCATATGAACATCATTGGATTATTGAGATGGGTGATGCCGCAAAATCTAGGCGGTGGAAATTAAGAATAAACTGCCATCACTTTAAAGCTAACGGTAATTGCAGCGCCCCCACCCCCCTTACACCTAAAATTACCCGAGGAGGCACTTATACAGCTTTCGTTAATCTAGCTCCTCGAAAGTCATCTTTAGCTCAATTAATGGTGAAATGTAGCTCTTTTATGCACATAAGATTTGGCAACACTGCCAGGATGGCCGTATGAGGCAAGGAAAAATGCATTAGGTTGATGGGACCATTATTTTATTCGTTCTCTCGGGAATATCAAACATCCAATGTCGTAGAGAAGTAGATGAACGGAAAAAGGACACGTTGAACTATGTCATAGTAGTAGGAAAAGTTGAAACTCCCATTTGATTAGCCGTAACTTGAAGTTGAAGTTGATTCCCCATAAGGAATACATGGGATTCTGTTAATTCTTATTAATCATATTTTTCAAACATCGTGTCTAGCTTACTAATCAACTTGAAAAACAGTCTTGGGCGTTAACTGATTGATTGATTGATTGATTTGGTTTATTTCACTTAGCTTTTCTGCCAATTTTGGCTAATCGCGAAGATGAGGATGAGCGATGACATAATGAAATTGGTGAAGGGACAAAGAACACCTAAGCCCAGGTCGGGATTCGAACCGCGTTGTGCTAACCACTCCGCCACGGAGGCCGGCATGTGTGTGTGTGAGAGAGAGAGAGACAGATGTAGTCTAAAACTTTATAGTTTTCAAAATATTAAACCTCTTCAACTATACCAAATGTGTTTTCCAAATTTTGGTGACGGTGTCAGGAAGGTCTGTGATTATTTCCACTTTACATAATATTCAAACACAGACACACATATACCCCCCCTCCCAACACACACACATGCCTACACACACAAACTTTCTGAACCCTAACCCGTGACTTTTGCTAGACTTTACGACAAGAGGTTGATGTCAGGCCCACTTGACATCAACATTTATTGATGCTTATTGAAACGAAGATGATGATGATAATCCGTGTACAGGTAGTTACTTGCAGATGAAAAATGAAGAGAGAGAGTATATTGTTGTGATTGAGCATTATATGTAGTATGTATAAGCATGTAGCTACGAACAAATATGTTCAATAGTCTGTTGTTGATTACGATAGAGTTAGTTGAGATTCCTCAGGCCATATTAAGTTACCTTGCCTCAGGCAATGTTGTACACATGTTCAAAGTTATTAAACCTCGTTTGTGTTTTATGTACAGAATGTATTTTATCGTGTCTATCCATGTTTTCACATGTACCTAAGAATTCTATAATCACTCGGGAACGTTTCATATATTGCAATAACGAACACATGAACATTACATTTCTGAAGAAGAATGTTTTGTTACTTTTTGTGAGCGCACACGAGTACAAATACAGACACAAGATTAACAAAACGCATCAGCCGTTGCCCTTGGCAGGTAGATTTTCCATTCATGTAAAAGCCACGTGATCAGCTCACATTGTAATCCTTTTAATTGGTGTATCTTGGCACTGGGATATGAACACAGAGTATTCTTAGAGCAAAGTCTGTCTCTAGAATTTATTCTCCATAAGGCGAGAATTGGAAAGTTACCAACATACACAAAAATGCGCGGAAAGAGATATTTGTCTTAATTTAATTCTAACACACGGAACACTTCGCTGCATGAATTGTTACACGGGAGACTGTAAGAGGGAAGAATTTAAACCTTGGATGGAAGGTACAGTCACGAACACTTTTGGGTTGGAAAGTTATCTGGCTTTCAGTGGGATTGTTGCAATCCAGAAGTGTCCGTGACTGTACTCCCATTACATCAAGAAAATATTCCCGTCCTAAGAACTTCTTCAATTACATTTTACCATTAAATTTTCCCGTCCTATTAACTTTTCCCTTTACATTTACCATTAAATATTCCCGCCATAAGAACTTTTCGATTACATTTTCGCGTCATATGAACTTTTCCCATTACATTTATCTACCATAATATTATTAAACAAGGGCAAAAACACTTAACACATCGTTAAATATTCCTTAAAATGCTGATGCGTACTGTTAAAGTGTTAATATTACAATTGGTAACTAGTTGCGTTGTCATTACTATTGCATTTATGCCATTTAATTGAACGAATAGTTTATTGTAGTTGGTAATTGACAAAAGAAATGCCTGTTTCATGCTATTTCAATAAACCGACCTACAGCCATAACCGTTAGTCCTGGTTGATTTGTGTGTCTACGTCATGTCGACGTGTCGGCCAGCGTAAGTAATTCCCCGAACACACACACGCACTCCAAGGTCATCCCGAACGCCCAAAGGAGCCGCCGTAAAGTACTACGAGAGCGATAAAGAAAATTACAGGCCAAAGAATTCAGGAAGAGAATCACAGCAATGCCAAACGCTTCGCCCTCTGCCAAGAGGAAGCCGTGTTTTCAACTACATTTAAGCATCAGAACACTGATTTTTCTGCTTCATTGAACTTTACCTATCGATGCTACGCGAAAGAGTTTCTGTATAAGGGCACAACTACCTGTACAGCTTCTCCAAATGCAGGTAGGATAAGTGGTGGGGAATGAAGTCATACCCGAAAGGAAGGTACAGTACATAATGATCTATTGATGCTTGTTACAAAGGAATTGGAAGGAGGAAATGAAAACGCACCTACTCTTTAGTGTTCGTACCGCAAATTTTCAAACATTCACACACGGCTAAAGCTGAAGACCATTGGTTATACTTCTTGTATAATTGAATCTACAGTTTAAAGAAGGATCCGAACCACTATGTACAGTCACCAGCAATAACAATACAACACCTAGATCCTGGAATACTCGATTCCCTGCAAGGCGTTGTGTGTTGCCTACCTCTACGACGGTGGTAGAAGTTGCCATTGAAAACTTGCTATTAAAATCCACGTATCACCCTAGAGTTAGGCAACACACATAGGAAGCGAGTATTTCAAGATCTAGTGTCCATTTCCACTACCGGTGACTGTACCTCCACCGGGCATCGAATCTACAAAGTAGGAACTCTCTACCCTAGTGGTAACGTCTTCTTCTTGCAATCAAGGGGTCCCGGGTTCGATAGCCGGTGGAGGTGCATAGTGGCTCCGGTCCAACTTTAAACTCTAGGTCCCGATTAGCCTATCTGTACATAAAGTGGACTTAAAACAGCAACTCAGTCTACAGAATAAATCATTCACACCTTTATCATTATAATTTGGGGTGTAATTAAATGACCATTGATGAAGGCACCCAAACGCCAACCTTCCTTCTACGTAGTACACCCTGGGCTGCATTTTGTAGACTAGCGAGGCTCTGAGTAGTCCAATCAGCCCGGTTGAACGTCCTCTTGTGGTGAGCTGAAGTGGTGAGCAGTGTTGCCAGCTGCTTATTCGAAAAAATCACCAAGGTTTTTGTTTTTGGGTATAACCTAACCTAAAGCAAGGAGCTGGCAACCTTGCTTGAGGTATTTTCTCGCAGTGTTGCCAACTCCTCACTCGAAAAAATCACCAAGGTTTTTTTTTCTTGGTCTAACCTAACCTAAAGCAAGGAGCTGGCAATCTTGCTTGAGGCTTGTCTTACAGTGCATAAAGCAAGGTTGCCAACCCACTGGTATTTTTGCCATAGCCTTTTACAAAAAAAAAAGAGAGGGAAGAGTTAAACAACCGACAGCTTACCCACAGCTTTTTTTGCTCTAACCTAACCTAAAGCAAGGAGCTGGCAATTTTGCTTGTGCAATCAACCCGGTTGACCGCCCTCAAGTGGAGATCAGCGTTGCCAACTCCTCACTCAAAAAAAAATCACCAAGGTTTTTTTTGGTCTAACCTAACCTAAAGCAAGGAGCTGGCAATTTTGCTTGTGCAATCAACCCGGTTGACCGCCCTCAAGTGGAGATCAGCGTTGCCAACTCCTCACTCAAAAAAAAAATCACCAAGGTTTTTTTTTGGTCTAACCTAGCCTAAAGCAAGGAGCTGGCAACTTTGCTTGAGGCTTGCCTTACAGCGCATAAAGCAATTTTTGCCAACCTACATATACTAAACAAGGAGAGCCGGCACTGCCGTAAAAGAGAGAGAGATGGGTGGATGGCAACGCAGTATGTGTGTGCGTGTGTGTGTATAATATGTAGCATTATTAACTAGAGTGTGTTGGCAATTTACTTACAACTAAAAAAAATAGAAATGCCAATGTTGGTGTAAGATGAAGAGAGAGAGAGAAAAAACTTATAGCTGGGAACAGTAATGAGCGAATGCGCCATATCGTAATTTTCCAACTCCGTATATCACAACCTTTGTAAACCTCTCTCTCTCTCGGGGAAACGACGTGCCGCGCACACACACACACGCACACACACGCACGCGCGCGCGCGCGTATGTATTGTAACACAAACAAACAAACAAAATAATAATAATTGTTGTTTTTTAGGATGCCTGGCCCCTATAACCTCGCCAGGGTGCGTGGTGCCCAACCAAAAAATGTAAAAGTTTTCTAACGGCTGCGGTTATAGATTACCGCACCTCTGTAGAGTTTCACGTGTTTTTTTTTTTTCCCCAAACTTCCATGAAACCCTACAGAGGACCTCCGTAATGCATGCAACGTGTACTAACGACTCTAGTGTTATTTGATGTTGTGATATTTTTGGATATAGAGTTTTATTGTGAGATATAGATAAAAATAATTATGTTTATTATAATATTTTCCTGATGAAGATGGAGAATATGTGTGTGTTACAAATAAAGTTGCATGCTTATTTTTTTAGTGTGTGTGTATGTGTTTTTCATGTTTCGACAGCATCTGAAACGATAAAAAGAAATTTTATTGTTAATTTTCACGTGTAAAAACAACAACAAATTTTTTTGTGCAAATTTTCTGATTGTCTCTCGTGCTATAGTGCAAAAAAGATATTGTAACTGATAACTAACGAAATTGACATTTGTAACTGATCTGAACTAGTGAAATTCGTATTGTGCCATTGTAACTGATTGTGCTAGTGCAGAAAATTTCTTATTGTGCAAGAAAATAGATGTTAAAAAACTTGTTAAAACTGCTCTGTGACCCTCTCGTTCTTCACGTCGTAGGCGAAGGACTTCTCTGCAATCAGGATGACACTGCATAGGGTATCCTCGGGCAAGGCATCGTGGAACTCGCAGATGACCTTGATGTTGGTTCGATCGTTGACCACAACCTTCTTCCTCTTAGATGTGTTGATGACGAACATCGGCCTTCGTGCTTTGAATTCGCTGGGCGCGTAGTACATGTCCACGCTTCCCTCGGTCACGCGTTTGTAAGCTGTGTAAGCTTCGTAAAGTTTGAGGTAATCGTTTTTGGTCACGTCGAGGTTGTAATTCTCGCGCGGGAACACTTCGTTGCGTCCATTTTTGAGATAAACGTTCTTGATCTTGCAGTCGTCGAACTTGCTGGAATCTTTTTCCTGATTCTTGTCCCTCCCGGTCTGAAAGAGCACTACGACGAAATCTGGCATGTCGAACTGTATGTTGTTGAACTGCGTCGTCACGTCGAATTCCATGTGACTTCCCGACGCCATCTTCTGGACGCACTGGTAACCGTGAAAGTGAATCGGCACCTGCGGACTTTTCAAGATCTCCGCTTTGTACTTGAGGGCGTAGTTCGTTTCGTATTCCACCACCGGCATTCTCAATTCCATGCTCCGGATGACGCACTTTGCTGCTTCGGGTAGAGTGTTGGCTATCGGCGTGGTGCCGTCCGGACCCAAAGTAGCGTATCGCATTAGTGCGTCGTTGTCGTTGGCCGCTCTTCGAAACGTAACGCGCAGTCCTCCCTTCCACATGATCTCCTTGTAGTCCGAGAAGAAACCAGGCAGCAGACGCATGGGAAAGAGCACCGTGTGACTTCTCGTCGATATTTTGGTCCCGGCTTCGAATCCCCCGGCCTGGTAGTACGCTGCGTCCGTTTTGGATAATTTCAAAGTTCCCACTGCCGTCGACGTGATGCCTGGATAATCTATTCTGTCGATGACGGTGTTGTGTTTCCTCACCTCCACCTGCGAGAACAGGTGAGGCACGAAGTTGTCCACGAGTATCAAGTTTGCTGCTGCGGGAAACGCGTCTCCGCTTTCCTTCTTCACCACGTCGAATTGAAGGTAGAGGTCCGCTCTGTGAGGATGAACGAACCCATCCCCTACGTCCACGTCGTATTCGATCTCCCTGTTCGCTTCGTTCAGATTGGCGAACGTGCGACGGTTGGGAGGGAAAGATTGCAATTCGTAACTTTCGATTTGCTCCATTCTCACTATGTATGGTTATTTATTATACGTTGATCTCCACGATGGCCGTCGTAGTGGCACCTGCGAAATCCACCACGTCTCCTTTCTCGTTCGTCACCACCAACTCTATGTCGTCTATGCGGTTGCGACATACTGGAAAATAGATCGGCGAAGAGGGCGTGTAGATGATCGGTTCCATGAACTCGGAACTTGGTTTGAACGTGGCTATGATTCCCGTCTGCTTGTGACTTCCTAACAATCCGTCCGAAGATTTCGTGATCATTCCTTCGGCCACGTTACAGTGTACGTTCAGAGTCTCTATGGCCAAGAATTTAGGAATGTTGGTTGCTACGTGCTTGATGCCAGCTTCGAGTTTGGTGTCGTTCTCGAAACCTAAAAGTTCTCCCATGGTGCCCAGGTCCACGGTCTCCGTCGCGGATAGGATTTCCACTCTGTGCGTGACCGAATTTTGAGAAAGGTATGTGCCTTTGGGTAACTGAGCTTGCAAAGTGGAAAGATTGTATTGTCCTGGCGTGACGACGATGTGTTCGCTTCCGACGCTAATTTTGTTGTTGTGCTGCGTAACATTAGGTATGAGGTACATGCTGTAGAATGCACGCAGAGCCACGGATTTAGGATAGACGATGTCGTCGTGCAACGTGAGTTTCAAGATCGAAGATTCGCTCGTGAGATGGAACACGCCCATCCTAGTGATGCTGTTTGAGGTTCCACAATGCTTTCTGGAAATCTTCGACCGTAGGGTTATTTATTTTAGAGAGAAACGCGAGCACGGAGAGGCAGAGATGACCGCAGTTCACGTCTCCGAAATTTTGAATGCGTTCGTCGTTGTAGTATATGGAGGTTTTGTTTGTTTTCAGATAATGAACTAAATTTGTAGGTGGAACACCTCCGAAAGAATCGAAAACGAATGCTTTATCATTATCGTTTTTGTGGTAACATATCCAATGCGTGCCTGGATTTTCTTGACCGTCCAAGTTGACTACTCCGCATTCTCTTCTTTTGACGCTTGAAGGTAACGAGTCGGACATGAAAACTCCTCTGAAGTGTTTGATTTGTAACGGTTCGATCAGAGATTCAATGTCTCGGTTGGTGAGTGCTTCTGTTTCTTTTTTTTAAACTTTCTCATTACGCCCTTCCCCTTCTTCTCCATGGCCAGGTTGTGACGTTTCTGTTCTTCCAACTCGGCCTTGTTCTTCTTTGAGTCGATGACGGTTTTCGCGATGGCGGCACTTCCGCCGGCCAAACTTCCAACGGCCCCCAATGCTGCCAGGATGGCCGGGATGCTGAATATGAAACCTCCGATCTTTTGCTGTTTCCGCGAACGCTGCAATCTTTTCAATTGAGGTGTGCTGAGAAGTAATTTCATTCCGTGTCCTTTCGACAAGCAAGAACGTTTCTTCTCGCGTTGTTTCTTGGTGAGTAACCCATCGAGGGCACCTAGATTTTTTAGATTGGAGTATGGTATCTGGTACAAGACACCCTTGGGCTTCATGTTGATGCTCTATGTGTTATTTTTCACGGTATGTTATTTATATATATATTCTGAGATTTTTTCTTGTGTAGTTTTTTTACGGTATGTTATTTATATATTTTCAAGGCCTCGCAGTCGTTACACAAATTCTATTACGTGCTTTGTTTTCTTGCCAAGAAGTTCCTTTGTCCCCTTGTACACGATTCGAGTTTTGTTCTCGATTAAAATAGATAGCTTCTCGTCGGATAACATGTTAGCGTATCGATCTGGTAAAAATAGACTGTATTGTGCGTTGAGCAACAGGCGTACCTTGGGACCATACTGGGTAGAAACGATTGAACCGGAAGTTATCGTGTAAGGTTTGTCGACTTCCAATTCCTGAATTTTTACATACTCGACTGACAAATTTAGCATTTGTTTTAATGCTTGGAGATCACTTATTTTTTCGGTCGTCATATCAAAAAAAATTTCAAAGTGTTAGAGAGAAATTTAATTGTTTTTCACGATGTGTGTTATTTATATATACCGAAGATTATTTTTTTATGATGTGTGTTATTTATATATCAAGTTTTTTTTTGACACGTATATATATTATTTTTTTTTTTAACAGAGGAAGAAAGTTCGTGCTTCGGAAAACGCGAGGATGTGCGTAGTGATATCTTCCTTCTCCTGCATAGACTTGTACCAATCATCAGTATACTGTCTTCTTCCCTGCATCGCCTCGTACAGTTCGTCCGACCTATCGTTTAATTTTTCCCCTGCAGCCGAAAGCAGAATGTTGAGATCACCGCACCTCAGGCCGCTGATCTCCCGAAGAAGGTCCTTGAGAACCATTTCACAAGGGATGCGAAATTCCGGCATTGTTTTTGCCATGATTACAAGTTTATTAACATCTCCGTTAACTACCTTTTTGAATATTTTAGATAGTAGTTCGTGCGGCAAATCAGTTATGCAAGCCATGTTGTTTTTTTTACTGTATGTTATTTATATACCCCACCCCAATTTTTGTTTCGTGTTCATGGCGATGGTGGTGCCTAGTGCGGCGACCCGTTCACCCAACGATGCGTCTCTGCTCACGAACCTTTCGAAAGCTGCGTGCTCTAACTTTCTGTCTGCTTCGTGACGTGCGTCCAGATCCGTCTGCGTGGTGTTGTAGGCGATGTCGTGATCTTTGCATGCCGCGTCCAACGGATTCACACCCTTGTCTCCTCTCTCCAATCTTTTCTCGAGTTTGGTGCCCGGTCCGCAGTACTGGTAGCCAGGTAGATGCATCTCGAAAGGTAACTTGTTGATGATGTCGTTCACGAGTCCTTTTCCTTCGGCCACGTTCCAGAATTTCGGAGGCAGCGTGTTGATGATTTTGATCAGGTAACCTATGCCCTTGTCGTCGTTCACGATGAAGTTGGAAAGTTTCGTGCTGATCATGTCCACGATGCCAACCTTCTCGTTGTAGAAATTACGGTTGCCTGCATTCTCTTCGCCGGCTATCACCAACAATCGGTCCACGAGTTTCCTAACGTCGTCCACCCAAACGAATTCTTTGGGTAGCGTGTTGTAGCGTTTGACGCCGCTGCCTGTTTTGACCTGGTTCCAAATCGGTTTGATGAGATTCCTGTACTTCTCGCCGCTGCTCGATTTCACCCTATTCTGCGAGGCGTCGTTGTTCTGGTACAAGGCATCCGTCATGATCAGAATTTCCTTGTAACTTTGGTAATCTTCGTCGGTGTAATCTTTCGGCTGCTTTTTGGCGACGAGTTCCCACAGTCCCACCGTACCCGGATACCTGTTCCAACTATCCTTGTCGCCTAAATTGACTTTAATGTCGTTGCCTTCGAAGGTCACCTTCGATTTCCCAATCTTCCACACCACACCGCCGCCTTCGCTGGTTTCCATGCTGGGATACAATCCGAACACTTCATCCTTATCGAATTTCCCCGTGCTCAGGTAGTCTCGTGCCAAAGGTCCCAACTCGATTTTATCCGAAGACGACGTGCTACCAATGGCTCGACGTCGTGCCGGTGCATCCTTCAGTTCGAACGGCGTCGAAGGAATGCTCGAAATGGGCGTGGGTACGGCGTAACTTTTAGCTGCGAGCGGTACGAGTTCATTAATCAAATTTTTATTTTGTTCCGTGACACTTTTAATTTCCTTACCTAGACTGCTGATGGCATCGATCACAGGTAGATCCTGACGTTTCTTCTCTTCGTAGAATCCGCGATTCTCGGATTTCCAACCTTTGAAGCGTTTCGCGAGGTAATCGCGAAGCTTGAGATTTTCGTCTTCGATTTTTCGTTTCGTCATGACGTTATTTATATACGTCGTTTCTCACAACGTTGCAACGTTTAGAAAGTCGTTGATTTTGTTTCTGTATTTTCCGTCGTTGGGTTTCCTCGTCATGTCGATCGTCGCGAATCCGAAATCGTCACCGTTCCAGCAAGTAGAGCAGCAGCGTTCCGAAAATTGATTGTAGTTCATGTCTCCGCCTACGTAGTCATCGTACGCGTGCTTGAGGTTGGTGTGATCTTGACGAAACAAACATATGAAATTAGCGTTGTCGCGTACTAACTGTTTTGGAATTTTGGAAAACGTTTGAGCTAGGTAGAAACAATCCATTCCTTTGTGACGACCTTGCGTGAAAAAGTTGCGAATTTCATTTTGATTTTCCAGGATGGCGTCGTCGAACACAACAACTGAATTTTCACGACAATCGTCGAGTGGTTTTATTTCCGAGGCAAACGTTGCAATGTCCAGACCATCGTACAGTTTCATCAGTTGCTGGTATTTGGATTGCTCCAAACTTTTCGAGAACACGTACAGGTGTCTGTTCTTCCAATCTAACCAATTCGGTGCGAGGAGAAAATTGTCCACGAGCAGTGTCGTTTTCCCACACCCTGAAGGACCTACGATCAGACAGCGAATGCTGTCGGGAAGCAACTTGCCGTTCTTTTTTTTTCGTTTGACTTTCCGGATCCGGTAGACGCTTCACCACGTTCCACGTACTTACAAGATCACTTCGTTCGCGTCGATCCAACTCTTTTCCGGAAGTCCCAGCCATTTGACAAACAGTTTGTCACCTTTCCTACGCAATACTTTCTCGATGAGGTACGTGTCGGGGTGTTTCGTTTTAGAGAGTTCCTCTTCGTAAAATCTTCCTTTCAAAATCTCGCCGCTACTATCTTTTATTATATACGTGTGTCGGTTTCCGGGTAGAACTCGAACCACCGAAAAGAGTTCCGTGCTCCAATTTTTTGTGAACCCCTTCTCGAAGGTGCGTTTGAATTTGCTGATCCTCACCTGGTCTCCAATTTTGTATTTAGCTTTTTTTGTCGTGGGTGTGTACTTTGGACAGTAAACTGTAGAAATTAAACGCTGCTCGTCGGACTTGGTAACGTCGGCTGGCTTCATGCCTATCGTTCTGTGCCGTGTGTGATTATAGGTGTCGACGAGTTCCGGCAGGATGTCGACCCATTTGTAATTTCCCCGAAGCGTGAATCGTTTCCACATGTGTGTTTTCAAGGTTCGATTAAATCTTTCCACGATGCTGGCTTTGATGTGACTGAAGCTCGAATAATGTCGAATCTTGTGTTTTTGAATAAACTTTTGGAATACGGCGTTGTAAAATTCTTTACCGTTGTCCGTTTGCAGAAACCGTGGTCGTCTGCCACCGCTTTCGAGAAAAATTAATTTGAATGCTTCCGTGACGCATGTTCCTGTTTTCGCCTTCAAAGGTAGAGCCCATGCGAATTTCGAAAACGTGTCTATGACGGTGAGAAGGTACTTGTTGCCCTTGTTCAATTTATGCACGTTTTTCAAATTGCCGCTACTCATTTCGACGAGGTCACTTTGCCAGAGGTCGTCGATGCCCTTGGTTACCACAGCCAAACGTTCGTAGTTACGGCGTGCAGGTTTATGCAATTCTTCAACGATGGCTTGCCTAGACATTTTTTTAGAGATTACGTTTCAAGAGAAGCACAAGCGTGATGGGATTCAAAGAGGGTGGCACTTCGCTCGTGTTTTGAATGATCAGCTTATCGCCGGCACTCACGTCGAAAACGGTGAGATCTTCGTCTTCGTGTATTTCATATATGTTGCGCGTTTCGTTCCAACGTGCCAGAGGAATGTTTCCTGCTTTCTGGACACCACGATTCGATATCAAAGTCATGGTAGGAACGCTAGCTTTTCTACCGTGAGACCAGTACGAAAATTCGTTTATCTGAATCGTGCCATCGAGGAGAAACTTGTAGTACGGATGATAAGGATGCAACATGTACAGTTTGTTACCTTCGACGAACGTGGAGATTCTTTGTTGATTGGGAATGCTGTTGATTTCGATGGCTTGCAGAGAATGCAGTTTAGCGAATTTAGTGTCGACGCCGAGCAGATTACTGTGAACTTGTCCGAGTTTATTTTCGATGGGCAGCAAATGCTCGATTATGGTATCCGTTACGGCAGAAAACGACGGTTTGATTTTCACTTCCACGTTCAACTGCTTGTAGTTTTCGTTGAGTTCTTGCAACTTGGCACCGAAAGAGGCCAGCGTCGATTCCTGCGTGGATTCCAGCACTCCAACTTGATCTCTGATGTTGACGACGATGTTCTGAAGGTTCTCGACTTGATTCAATTTCGAGCTCTTCTCGGTAAGATTGTTCACGATGCTTCGCATCTCTGTAAACTGCGTGTGAAGGTCGGCGACGCTCTGGGAAGTGGGCAGCGTCGACACCAGCGAACTAATTTCGTCTCGTATCTGTTCCACGTTCGCCGTTTCCGTTTCTAGTCGTTTCAGCATTCGAGATATGTTTCTTTTCAAAGCGTGCAATTCTTTGGAGGTGGGGAGATTGGCCACTTTACTCTCGAGATCGCTTAATGAACTTTTGATGTCGTTCGAATCGGATAGTGCCGTCACCGCCGTTTTCAATTTTTCCAAATCTTCGCTCGAAGGCACGCTCGTCCGTAACGATTCCAAGTCACCCTGTATGTTGTCGAGTACGTGATGAAAATGAGCGAGATTCGTTTCGACGTTTAAATTTTCTAAATATTCGATCTTCTGCTGAACCGTGCTCAACGTGTCTTGAATGCTCGTCAACGCTCTCGCTTCAGCGTGAATATTTTTAATTTCTTCGTTGATCAATTCCAGAGACGCCTGAAGCGTAGCGATGGTGGTTTGAATGTGTTCGAAATCTTGATAGGCCTCCAATTGAATTTTTATGTTCGCGACGCTTTTACCGATGACCTGCAGTTCGTCCGACGATGGTAGGTTCGTCATTGTATCTTCCAAAGTCTGCAACTTGGATTTAATTTCTTCCAACGTGCTGGTGAATTCTTCTTGTAATTTGGAAACGACGACATGCAAGCGTTCTGCGTCTATATCGTTCACCACAGTTTGAAGTTCGGAGAAATTTTTTTCTATTGCGGAAGTTCGTTCTTCGATTTCGAGTTTCAGTTTTTCCAAATCTTCATTTTTCGATTGAAATTGCTGTAATTTGGCCAAATCATTTTGAAGCGAATCCACGCTCAACTGTATATTTTGAACGCTGTCGTAAGAAGGTACGTCGACATAATTTTTTATGAGCGTTTTCAGTTCGGAATCGATTTTCAGAATGGGGTCGAGACATTGCGTTTGGAGCGTAGCGATTTCCGACTCTAAACTTTTGTTTAAGGTCTCCTGCAAAGCGATCAAATCGGTCCTCAACTTCTTAACTCGAATGTCCAACATGAGAATCTCTTCAGGGTGGTCTACACGCTTGGTGTTGCCGAAAATGTCGTTAGGCATTTTTGGTTAACGGTTATTTATAATAGGATAGACGATTCGTAATTCTACAAAAAGAGGAATGAGTTTGTCGTAATCTCCGAGAAGTTCCATGTAAAGATAATCTCCTGCAGAAACATCGTACGTAATGTTAGAAAGCATCTTGTCGTGCTTGATTCGAAAAATGTTCTTGCCGGTAGAAATTTTGATTTCGCCTGCGTTTTCCGGATTCACGGTGATTTGAAGTTTCCCGTCAATCGGAATTTCGTAGAAATGTAAATTGTTATTAAAAACATAAAACATCTTGCCCACATCGTCATTCAGTTTCGTCCAAATGCTGTTGAGGTGAATGATCAACAGACCGTTGAGTTTAGGTAACACGGAAGGTAAGGCTTCATGATCTGGTATGGTTTCCATAATGATCTGTTTTTTGAAACCGAACAAATTCATAGGCATGCTGGTTATTTAAGAATACGGTCTAAGTTTTTTGTAATGACAGTCAAAGTGTTTTTTTTCTTTTGTTTTGTTTTTATGAATCTTCTGTTGAAGATGGACATATGTTGCAGGTTTTGCTTTCTGCTAAGCGATAGTGCCCCCACGGCAATGTGTGAATACCACACTCGAGAACGCACCTCTTGTCGTCGTTGGGATCCAGGGCAATTTTTCTAACTTTGTTTGTGGTGATGATATGGCCGACGCTCTGGATGCGCTGTTCTTCTCTTAGAACCGACGACCTGGTCTTGAGGCAATCGACAAAGTCCTCGAATGCGAGATGCTCCCGAACCACCTGTCTGCCGACACCCTTGGCCTTCTTGGTAACGCTGCCCTCGGCTTTGATGGCATAGGCCTTGGCGCGAAGACCTGCAAACTCGAGAATTACATCACCGTCCTTCTCGTCTTTGAGTTTGCCAGGCACTTTTTTGTTTCGGGGCAGGATGCCGTACTGGTTCGGCTGGGGATAGCCCGAGGTGTCGAAGAGGTTAAGCAAAGCTGGTACCGTGACTATATCCCTGTATGCATCGGCTGAGTGGACGTGGTACACCAAGCTGTCCGTGTCCGTGTAGAGAAGCAAGATGTTGTGGCTATAATGTGGACGTAATATGTCGTAGTACGTCTCGAACATGTGCAGCTTGCTCAGGTCTAATACTGAGGCACCAACATAAATTGGCTTGTCGAGCCTCACCTCACCCTTCCTCATATGCACCAGAGCAAGCTGCTCATTATAAATGGTCCTCGATTTGAATAACGGGTTCGCTACGAGCCTGCGACATTGTGCTTTCCTCGTTACCAATTTTATGTCCATGCGATTCCGTACATTCTCCATAGTTTTGCCAAACACCGCATTATTCATAAGCTTGAAGAAATCCTTATCAAGCTCGGACGTGGCTGCAGTGCGGTGTTTGGTGTTGACTTCAATATATGCCTTCAACCATGGAGAATGCTCGAACTTGAGGATGCGGTGAACTGCGCGGACCGTGACCCCTTGCTTCATCAACCACCGGAGATTCTGGTAGTGTAGGACGTAATTCTTCTTGGGCTCGAAGTCCATGACGAGCTTCTTCTGGTTGGAATCGGGTGGACACTTGAGCTCGGGTGCAGGGGGAAGATCGCAGAACAAATCCTGCAGCTTCTCGGAGAACTCAAGGTCCACCTCAGCGAAGAACCCATGTTCCGAATCGTCGAAGCTTTCGACGTCGAAGTTGGAAGGGTCAGCCCACTCGAAGTTTTTAAAGGGGAGTGGCTGCATCATGGAGTGTCCGTAGAGGTTATTGACGTCCGTGTACATGATGTAGCTGGACGGTTGTGAGGGGTCGTAACCGGTGGCCATGTGGTGATTGTTGGCGCGCGAGTGTCGCTGCGACACCTGGACCATTCCACCCCGCACGACACGTTCTACAAACAGCATCATGTCCACGTCCGAAAGAAGCTCCAGCTCGATCTTCGTCACCAGAAACATGGCTGACCACGCCAGTCCAGGAAGACTGTAGAAGTAGGCAGGGTCCAGCTGGTAGATGGTCTTCGCAGTCGCACGGAACGTCTGGAACACGTCGGCGAGGAGCGTCACATCAAGTCTGAGGTAGGCGTCGTGGTAGTCCCCGAGAGTTCGACAGCCCAGCTCGTGCCACATGGACTGGGCATGGTGATATTCTTCGTCGGTGATGTTCGACCCTCGCAGCTGACTGTAGAACTTCGCCTGGGGAGGTAGCGACGTCTCTGCGAACTTGGAAGGGTCTGTGATGTATTCGTAGGGATAGACCCCCTTACGCTTGAAGAGGCCGGCGTCCAAGTTCGGAAAGTTTCCGGAGGTAATGAACATTTGCTCGTCGCTAAGCTTCCCTGCGAGAGCATCGAGGCTGGCCGGGAGGAACCTCAGGGAGTCGAGGAAGCGAAGCTCGACGGTAGAGTGTGATCCTGAAATTCGCACCCACTTGCTCAAGCTAATGTAACGCTCCTCGTTCTGCGACAGGACGTTGATTCGCATGTCGTCGTACCCAAGATGCTTGACGAGGTGGTGGAAGTCGTATCCCGAGCCATTGTGAAAAAACACAGGGATAAATCGCGGGTCCCGGGCCATGAGGTTGCATCCGTTGCACCAAGGACCAACATACCTACTGTCAAAGTGATCATGGTGTTGGACTTTACGATTGTTGGCAGTGTACTCCTTGACGCAGACAGGGCAAGCGATGGCCTCGTCGTGTCTACGTTGATCATCGGGGGACAGTGGGAGCATAGACTTGGGGGCCAACAGTACCTTCCCTATCTCATTGGCCTCGACAACCATCCTCTCGAGGAAGTGTTTGGCTGCGTCGGGACCGCGATACACGTAGGGCTCGGGGGCAATGTGCTGGTCACGTCGCACCACAACGTATGCATAACTCGAAGCCTTGTGGAGTTGGTAAGGGGTGGTGGAAGAAACTTCAGGGTCGGGATCGCAAGTGGACAGGGGTTTGAGGAAGGCCTCGAAATCCGCGATGATGATAGCGGGGTGCTCTACCATGGCACCGTGCATGTGGAAACGCTCCACGGTGCCAGGTTTGGGCAAGACTGCCACACCAGGCTCGTTGTTACTACAGTAGATCTTGTGGTTGGCAAGCTTCTCTGCAGCGATGTTGGAGCCTCGAACATGTTGGTAATTGTGTTGATCCCGTCCGTCGAACATTGACAAGCACCTGCGACACACCTCGACGTGGTGACTATCACTGCTCCGCTGGCTCGAAACAAGTCTAGAGAGCGAGCGAATAAGAGTGTAGTGGTGATGGGTCTCGTCCTTGATAAGTAGGAGATGGATTTCTCGAGCATCATTGTTGTTTACATCACTCACCCGGATGGGGCACACCGCATTTTCGTCAGTGAGACCGTAAACATTGATGGCCAACCGAGGGTTGTGTGTACGGGCCTCAAACTTTCGAATATCCGGGACCTCTACCGGGTAGTCGATCCCAGCCATCGCAACTTCCAGCTCTGCCTCATAGGGTAGGTAGTGGCCAACACGTTTTGGATTATTTTTTGGCTCAACTGGGTGCAACGCTGCCAGAACACACCATACGAAGCACTTGGCGTCACTGTTTTGAATGTTCAGGACAGCCTTCTTTGCCGCAATGGTAGGTGGTAAGGGGACGTAGCTGGAGGCGGAGAGGGGTATGAACTTGCAAAATTTGACGCACAGTTCGTGAGGCTCGCCACACAGCGAACCCCCCGAGCCTTTAGCTTGATGTTCTTCTTGTTTTGCCACCAGCTCATCGGCAAACTGGTTGTAGATGACCTCGAGGTTGTCGACATCCGCCAGATGCAGCGTCTTCGCCTTGGTGTTGTGGCAGAAGCTGTAAATTTCGTCAGACGGCTTCTTGTACTGGCAACGTAGCGATGCGTAGAATTTGGTGGAGTGCGTAGCCAGTGCATCGCAGAGGATGGAAATAATTTCGGCTTGCACGTTCTCCAAAAAGCTACGTACGTCGCATGAGCCCTCCGAAGTGATGACAAAATCTTCTAACAACCGCTCGAAAGCAGTCTGGTTCGCTTTCGCCACAGGCTTGACGCGTTTGGCGGATGGTAGCGAGTCGGCTTCCGCTTTCCTCTTGGTCGAGCTGGTCGACGGTTGGGGAACAGGTGCTCCGACGACAACTTTGCATGATGTTATATGCCTCTTTAAATTATTAATGGTAAATTGTATACCGCACCTGGGGCATGGTTTTTTAGCGGTTACACGCTTACCAGGTGCGCAGGTACGACAATGTCTTGCAAAATGTGCGCTTGATATGGTTATCTTGCACACAGGGCAACTTTTCATGGAGCGCATTTTTTTGGGGGTATGTTTATTTATATGTGATCTGTTGGTGGTAGAGTGTTTACAAAAAAAATACCTTGCGAGAAAAATTTTGTAGGCTAATTCTAATTAGTGTTAGTTTGAGGGGTTTATTTATATATGGGTGGCGTTGTTTTCCTCAAATATGTACTTTAATAAACCCTGTAAAAAAATTTAAAAAAATATATAAGAAGTTTGAGAAAAAAAAACACGTGAAACTCTACAGAGGTGCGGTAATCTATAACCGCAGCCATTAGAAAACTTTTACATTTTTTGGTTGGGCACCACGCACCCTGGCGAGGTTATAGGGGCCAGGCATCCTAAAAAACAACAATTATTATTATTTTGTTTGTTTGTTTGTGTTACAATACATACGCGCGCGCGCGCGTGCGTGTGTGTGCGTGTGTGTGTGTGCGCGGCACGTCGTTTCCCCGAGAGAGAGAGAGGTTTACAAAGGTTGTGATATACGGAGTTGGAAAATTACGATATGGCGCATTCGCTCATTACTGTTCCCAGCTATAAGTTTTTTCTCTCTCTCTCTTCATCTTACACCAACATTGGCATTTCTATTTTTTTTAGTTGTAAGTAAATTGCCAACACACTCTAGTTAATAATGCTACATATTATACACACACACGCACACACATACTGCGTTGCCATCCACCCATCTCTCTCTCTTTTACGGCAGTGCCGGCTCTCCTTGTTTAGTATATGTAGGTTGGCAAAAATTGCTTTATGCGCTGTAAGGCAAGCCTCAAGCAAAGTTGCCAGCTCCTTGCTTTAGGCTAGTTTAGACCAAAAAAAAACCTTGGTGATTTTTTTTTTGAGTGAGGAGTTGGCAACGCTGATCTCCACTTGAGGGCGGTCAACCGGGTTGATTGCACAAGCAAAATTGCCAGCTCCTTGCTTTAGGTTAGGTTAGACCAAAAAAAACCTTGGTGATTTTTTTTTGAGTGAGGAGTTGGCAACGCTGATCTCCACTTGAGGGCGGTCAACCGGGTTGATTGCACAAGCAAAATTGCCAGCTCCTTGCTTTAGGTTAGGTTAGAGCAAAAAAAGCTGTGGGTAAGCTGTCGGTTGTTTAACTCTTCCCTCTCTTTTTTTTTTGTAAAAGGCTATGGCAAAAATACCAGTGGGTTGGCAACCTTGCTTTATGCACTGTAAGACAAGCCTCAAGCAAGATTGCCAGCTCCTTGCTTTAGGTTAGGTTAGACCAAGAAAAAAAAAACCTTGGTGATTTTTTCGAGTGAGGAGTTGGCAACACTGCGAGAAAATACCTCAAGCAAGGTTGCCAGCTCCTTGCTTTAGGTTAGGTTATACCCAAAAACAAAAACCTTGGTGATTTTTTCGAATAAGCAGCTGGCAACACTGCTCACCACTTCAGCTCACCACAAGAGGACGTTCAACCGGGCTGATTGGACTACTGCTCTGGCGTCTGAACTGTCAGCCAATATTGTTCTCTGTTTGGCTTGTGTTCTGTGCTGTCCATATACGTGTAATTGTTCCTTCATCCTTCACATCACCATTCAACCTCATCATCGCGATTAGCCTAAAGTGGCAGAAAAGCGAAATAAAGTAAATCAAATCAATCAAAACCATTATAATCTATTTTAACTTCCTTGTGGGAGCTGTTGTAGCTACAGGTGACAGTCTCTTCTGATGTCTGGAGATCACACGTGAGGCCGGCTGGTGGTGATAAATTTCCAGCAAGCACGCAGAACAGTATTTGGAATTCGCTGAAAAACTTGACAAACAACATCGAGTTGTCGGAAGACAGCTTCCAACAGAATAACACTGAATGACACGCTTGTAACCAGTAAACAACTACCGCGATGACCTTCTTCGGTGATTGCATAATTTCTAATGACCCTTTAGCATCTAGATCCCCGAATCTGTTCCTCAAATTAATTATGGTACCGATTGGCAACGCTTAAATAAATGTATATTGTCAGGTGTAGGTATGTATCTCAGAGATTACTACATCTACAGAGACAGCATTTGGTGACTTTACAGACCACCAAATAACAACTAAACTGATCTTAATTTGAAGTAAGTCTTGAAACTTTTCTGGTGACAAATAATGAAGAGATTCTCTAGAGATATCGACCAGATGAGTTCTGCAAACCTTTCCAGAACTCACATCTACCCTGAAGATGAGAGTGGCGTTAGCTCTCGAAGGTTTGGAAACTTTTCCGACCGAGAGAGAAGGAAAATATGTTTCGGAGTAAGATCTTAATACTGTATCATTTTGACGAGACAATGGATTACATAACGATATAAAGAAATTTCAAATAGCAGATTTTATGAAAATACTATTGTATTGCTACAAATTATCCTATTACAAATTCCATACAAATATGACAACCGATGGAATTGTGGTGTGAACAGTTTCTACCCTGTGCCCATGGAGCACTTCGCGATTACAAAACCCAGTTCTAACTTGCTTTGCTTGAATGTACATGAGGGAATTAGAGACATTGCCTGAGGAAACTTGGAAAAACTTTGTGAGGATATCACGAATAAAATCCATACGCTCGGAGAAGATGTTCTCCAAAGTGCTTCACAGAAAATGATGTGATGTGTACGTTCAATCATATTTAGAAGCAGATGAGAAGGTGTCATCGGTTATACAGCGTGTACACAAAAACATTCCGTGATTATAAACGACCACAAAATTTTAATTATGTATGTTACGAAATATATACCGATACCATTCGAAAGAACAGCTCAAAGAATTTATGCGGATGTGTAATTGTTGGCTTTAACTACAAGAATGGTGGCATAACAATAAATGAAGGAAAAATAGCCAAAAGTAGCAGAAAAACACATTTTCGTGTGTAAGAGAAAATAAATGAAAATAGTCATGGAAGATTTGCACGGTAATGCTCATGGATTTCACTGTACAAACCTAAACATCCAGTAAACATCAACAGTAACACAATTTGCTTCTAACAACACTACCATTTACAATAACACATTAACAATCGAAATATATTTTGGTGTGTTCTCTCTTGTCCACCTTTACGTTTCTTATTATTATTATATGAAGTTTCTTTGCAAAACTCATTCATACAGCATTGTACAGTGGGATCATGAATATTACCATGCAAATTGCCCATGACTATTTTCATTAATTTTTACCTTACATCCTACAATGTGTTTTTCTTTACTTTTGGCTATTTTTTCCCTTTTTTCATTCTTTTATTGTTATGCCATCTATTGTTGTAGTTAACGCCAACAATTACACATCCGCGAATATTCCTTGAGCTGTTCTTTCGAATAGTAACGCTATAAATTTCGTAATATACATAATTAAAAGTTTGTGAGTAGTATAAAATACAATACAACCAGCACGAGAAAGTATGAACCCCCCTCAGGCAGATTTGCCTACACTTAAAACTTGCTCAACATGCCCATATGAGCTTTTTGCTCAAGTGTGGAACCCCGTCTAATCCAAGATTTTTGTAAAAATACCCTCGGGAAGTTCCTGAGAAAGTATGACCCCCCTCAGATTGATTTGCCTACACTTATAAAAGGCACATCTGCCAGATTGTTGTCCATAAATTTGTTAAAAATAAGCCTCTCTTGATATTTTTTTTGGCCACACTTAAAACTAAGCCCCCCTCACCCACACCCACCCACACACACACCCACCCATATTCACACATATTTATTTCCGGTCTATTTTTGGCCATTTCTACCCATTTCTGCCCACTTCCGGCCCACTTCCGGTCTATTTTCGGCCATTTCTACCCATTTCTGCCCACTTCCGGCCATTTCTACCCATTTCTGCCCACTTCCGGTCCACTTCCGGCCATTTCTACCCACTTCCGGTCCACTTCTGGTCTATTTTCGGCCATTTCTACCCATTTCTGCCCACTTCCGGTCCACTTCCGGTCTATTTTCGGCCATTTCTACCCATTTCTGCCCACTTCCGGTCCATTTGTGGCCTATTTCTGGTTTATTTATATTGCATCATGTTTTGCAACAAATTATTACCTAATATTATGCAATAAATTATTAGACATGTGTTGTTTTCTGATTGGTTGCTTATGATATAATGTAATGATGTGTTATATTCTGATTGGCTTATTGTTTCAGATGTTTTGAATGCGGTCTGTGCTTAGGCTATATAAAGAGATTTTGCATTGCATATCAGCAAGTATTGTGAGAGTTGTTGAAGAGTAAGGGTGTATTGTTGCAGTGCTGCTCATATTTTTTTAAACACAAAAATATTGCAAATTTATATAAATTGAATTACAAATCTATTTGATTTAATAGACAGAATTTTTGACAACCTGTCATAGGTTTATTAAGTATAGAGTTTTGATTTGAGCCCCAAGAAATTTTATATAAATACCAAAGCCAAAAATATTAACACACATACATACATACACACATACACTAAATATACAAAACACACTGCTGAACCCAACTGATATTTTTTATTAAGCATAGAATTTTGATTTGGACCCCAGGAAATCTTATATAATAAACAACAACAAAAATGCCAATTCAAAAATATGGTAATCAATGCAATAAGAATATATCCAGCCCCAATTGGGCTAAGCATCAAAAGATTTGTAATCCAGACAAATGCAGAACTCCCACAAAAATATGCCCTAAATGCCATAGAAAATATAATCTGGAATATTTCACATATAAACATAAAGGTACTTGTTCTGCACAGTCATCAACATTGCCCCCACAACCATCTACATCTGGTCTGAAAAGGAAGCATGAAACACCTGTTAATGCTGGACCGGCAAAGCAGCCACGCTATGAACCCATCCATAGCAGTTTTAATGGCCAATTAAGGGATCACCGGTTTGTATCAGAGCCAAGATGTGACATTAAGAATTTTTTGAACAGTATAAATCCAGATGTGCAGGCAATTCTAAATGCACAAAATGGCTCTTATAAGCTGTCCCTCAAATTGTTTACACAATATAAGAAGCCAAATGGCACAAAATTTACACAGCCCTACATAACAGAAACTGTTCCGGTATATTCAAATGCAAATTCAGACAAAATAATAAGCAGTTTGATAGATCAATTGAATATTAAACACACTGAATTTGCTGCAAAAGAGTCTGGATGGAGCCTATGCGGATCTCCACACAAGTTATATGTTAATATTTCTGAATTCAGCCCATTACAAGGATCTAATATTTGCCATTACCTGCCAATATTAAAAACAAACAAGCCGTGGTTAATATAAAAAATAATGATGAGAAATGCTTTTTGTGGTGTATTTTAGCTGCTTTGTATCCAGTTTCAAGGAATCCTCAGCGAATAACTTTTTATAAACAACATGAAAATGATTTTGATGAGGCAATGGAGGGTTTAGAATATCCAATGTCTGTTCAGAATATTGATAAATTTGAAAAAAGGCCAGGAATATCAATGGAAAACAATTATCTATTAATGTATTTACTTGTTCTACTGGCCGTGGCAATTGCTTGATAGATCCTCTCAGAATCAGTACACTTGATGATGAATCTGCTATTCCAATTGATTTGCTCTTAATTAAAGGGGATGGTACATATCATTACACTCTGATACACAGTCTTGAAGCTTTAGTCAGAACACAACTAGACAAAACTCATAAAATATTTAAGTTGTGCAGAAGATGTTTGTCTGTATTTGATGGTCAAAAAATAATAAATGGGGTTCGGGAAGTGAATGCAGTAAATTGCTAAAAACAAGTTAATTGAGCATCTGAAATACTGTGGCAATCATAAACCTGTTCATATGGTGATGCCAATGCCAAGTGAAAATGCCAAATTCAAAACGTTTGAAGCCTTGTTGGAACACCCAGCATATATAGTCTGTGATTTTGAATCAAATCTCAAACCTCTTGCATTCTGTAGCCCAGATCCTGATGAATCTTCAATTACATCATACCAGCTACATGAACCTTCTAGTTTTTATTGTGTGGTTGTACAGGATGGAGTTGTTAGTAAAGAATATTTATACATGGGACCAGATGCCATCAAAGAATTTGCACAAAGAATAGAAAATGAGTGCCATGACATAGCATCTAATGTCTTATTAAAATCAAAACCCATGTTGCCTTTAACAGAGGATCAGATTGAAGATTTCAACAATGCAGAAAAATGCCCGGTATGTGATTCCGAATTTTCAGATACAAATATCAAGGTTCATCACCATTCTCATACAGATGGTAAATTCTTAATGGCCCTGTGTAATAGCTGTAATATTAAGATCCAGAGACCAAAATTTATCCCTATATTTTGCCATGGTGCATCCAATTATGATTTTCATCATTTGATCAGGTACGAGGGGTTTGACAAGCAGAATTTAAATATTTTAGCTGAAAATAATGAGAAATATATTGCCATTAGCAAAATAATTAAAGTTAATGGTGTTCCTATTCACTTAAGATTTCTTGATTCATACAGAATTTTATCGGCTAGCCTGGCTACACTGGCCACTCAATTATCTGATGATCAATTCAAAATCACATGTGCTTTGTTTCCAAATCAGGACCTGAAATTAATTAGGCGGAAGGGCGTATATCCATATGACTATGTTACAGATTTTTCTAAATTTGATGAGTGTGCTCTGCCACCACAACAAGAGTTTTACAGCAAAATCAGAGGATCTGGAATCACTGATGATGATTATCACCATGCCCAATTGATGTGGAACAATTTAAAATGCAAGACATTTGGTGATTATCACAAGGCATATTTAAAACTTGATGTGACCCTCTTAGCTGATATACTGCAGGCATTCAGAAAATCTTCCATGCAAAATTATAAGCTGGATCCAATGTATTTTTACAGTGCTCCTGGCCTAGCATGGTCTTCAATGTTTTTGAACACTAAAATGCAATTGGATCTGATCCAGGATCAAGATATGTATCTGTTTATGGAGCAATGTATAAGAGGAGGCATGGTGCAATGTTCTCAGAGATATGCCAGAGCAAATAACAAATATATTCCTGATTATGATCCAGCACTGCCATCAAATTATATACTGTATGTAGATGCCAACAGCCTCTATGGTTATGCTATGATGAAAAAACTGCCATATGCAGGGCTTGAGTGGGTTGAAGATTTCAATATTGAAGATCTTAAGGATTTTGATGACAGTAACTATGGCCTGTTCTTAGAGGTTGATCTGACAATTCCTGATGATTTACACAACACATTTTCTGATCTGCCCCCAATTCCTGAGGTTAAGTGTTCACTTGGCTCTAAACAGAAGAAATTGATGATGACTCTAGAGCCGAAACAGGATTATGTCATATATTACAAAAACCTCCAGTTCCTGATGAAACATGGTGTGCAAGTGACCAAAGTTGGAAAAGTTTTGAGGTTCAGGCACTCAAGATGGTTGAAACCATATATTGATACAAACACAGAGCTTCGAACATCTGCAATGAGCCAATTTGATAAGACCTTGTTTAAATTGATGGTCAATTCAGTGTATGGCAAAACAATTGAAAATGTCAGAAAACATATTGATGTTAAAATAATTACTGACCCCAGACGGAGCAAAAAATTGATTGCAAAGCCCAACTTCAATTACAGAAGAATTTATGATGAGAATATGGCACTTTTCAACATGAAAAAAACAAAGATTAAGTTTGATAAGCCTATTTATGTAGGGGCTGTGATATTGGAATTGGCCAAATTACCATGTTAAAATTGTATTATGAGTGTTGAAACCTTTTTATGGTGATAGTGTAAAATTGATGTACATGGACACAGATAGTTTTGTTCTTGATATTCAAACAGAAGATGTTTATCAAGATATAGCACAGCCTGAATTGTTTAAATATTTTGATACCACTAAACATTCAAAAATTAAACCCCACAACAAAAAGGTGCCTGGCAAGTTAAAAGATGAGACACTTGGTGATGTTATTATGGAATTTGCTGGGTTAAGGGCCAAGATGTACAGTTTTGAAACATGTAGTGGTGTTGTTGCCAAAAAGGCTAAGGGCATTGGCAGAGTAACTGTGGACAAAGAGCTTGAATTTGAGGATTACAAAAATTGTCTCAAATCATGTAGCACAATTAGAACATCAGAAAATAGAATTCAGAGTGTGGATCACTTATTGACTAGCAATATTGTAAGAAAAGTGGCTCTCGACCCACATGATGATAAGAGATGTATTTTATCATGTGGTATACATACTCTACCATGGGGTCATTGTGATTTGAAAAGTGGCAAACAATGCCCAATTACAGAGCATGATTTGAAATAAATAAACATGCCTATGAACTTATTTGGGTTCAAAAAACAGGCTATTATGGACCTGCCAACACCACAACCCTCTTCTGATATAATATCTAAACTGAGTGCTTTGTTAATTATTCATCTGAACAGCATACTTACAGATGTTGATGATGAAACAGGTAAAACATTGTACATATTTAACAATAATTTAAATCATTACCAATTACCTGTAGGTGGTCAATTACAATTTATTACAACTCCTGAGGGTGATGTCAAAATTTCAGTAGGGAGAAATATTTATAGAATTAAGCACTCAAACATGATTTCTGGCACTGTTTATACTGTTTCTGCTGGTGACTGCTTATATATTGAGGTCCCTGGATCCTATGACAAGCTTATACCTTTTTTTATAGAATTAAGAATTAGATATTCAATAATAAATAACCACTAAAACAAAAATGCCTAATGATATATTTGGCCATACAAGACATGAAGATCACAGTGATGAGATTCTGATGCTTGATGTCAGAGTCAAGAAATTAAGAAGTGATTTACAAGCTTTACAAACCACACTCAATGCCAGTCTTCAATTAGAAATTACAAATTTACAATCACAATGCATGGACCCTCTTCTTAAAATTGATTCAGAACTCAAATTATTGCTTCAGAAATATACTCATTTGGCCACTTTGGTTAATTTTCAAAGTTTAGAAGAAGCTGTAGCAGCTCTTCAAGCCAAATTTAAGACCCAGGCTAACAACAATGAGCAATTGAAACAACAATTAGAAGAACAGATTAATAATGTCCAGACACAGCTCCAAACAATTGTCAAAAGCATAAAATCACAAGAAGATTTTGATCTAGTGATTTCCACTCTAAAAGAGCAGATTCAATCACTGGAGATACCTAATCTGGACCCCTTGAACAAGAAAAACAAGAAAAAATTGAGACACTTGAAAATTTTATGAACAACTTGCCACCTTCTGATGCTTTGAGTGCAATAACTCGGAGTGTTGCCAATATTAAGCTGCAACTTGAAACATATGAAGATTTTGGAAAAATTCAAAGTACCATAACCCATCTTGAGGGTACAATAGCAGCAGTGCAAAGTGATTTGACAAATATACAAGAATCTCTAGAATCCCGCCTGCCCGGTATTGTAGATACCCTTGTTAGTGTCCAGCAACAGATCACAAAGCTTGAAAACCTCAACACTGAATCTGAACTATCTCATTTTCATCACTTGATTGATGATATCCAAACAAAGCTTGAAATTTTACAACAATCAACACCCTCTCAGGCAGATATAGCCCTGCTCCAAAATGCTATGCAAAATGTGGCTGATGCTTCTGAATTAAATAATGTGAAATTGGCACTTGAATCTTTGCAAAATACTGTAACAAATCTGCCTACATCACAGGAACTTAAAAATATTAAGAGGGCAGTGAATCGCATATTGTAATCAGAAGATATCAAGAATATCCAGACAGAGATCAAACAACTTACTCAGACAGTGGCCACTCTACCAACCAATCAAGATATTAATGAACTGCATGCCCTGTTTGAGGATATCAGAAGACAGGTCCATGATCTTACTGCTCAAAATTCAAAATTGGCAGTTACTGAAAATTTGCAACAAATTGTAGCTAATATCAAGCAACAGCTAGGGACCATGGAATCCAATCAAGCAAATGCTCTGTCTGTTTTTGCCACCCAGCTACAAGAGATTGTGCAACAATACAAGAAACTTGTTGTGGACATAAAAATCAAGCCAGGCCATGATGATGTTGTTAGGACCATCAATGAGCATCTTGAATCTGTAACAAGCAGATTGCTTACAGCAGAAAAAGAAATAACCGGCATAATCGAGAATCCTAAACATACAGTAATTCTTGAATTGTACAGCATCCCCAACAAAGAATATGATTCACCATTTACACCAGGTGGCAAAATATATATGCTGTCCCCTGCACAATTTTATTACCAGTTTTTTGTTGGGGGCACACTTAGACCAATCAAGATCAAATATTGGCTTCAACCACAGGCACACCACTACCCTACCTTATCAATAACAAATGCTGATAACAAAGCAAAAATCACCAGTGTAGAGTTAGAGGATTTTACAGACCCCAATACATTAGAAACAGCCTATGCTGAAGATGATGGCTCTCTGGAATTTAAAATACAAATAGGGGACAAATTATATTTAGAAAATCCTGTAGTATCAGCTGCTGATTGATTGATTGATTGATTTAGTTTATTTTACTTCGCGTTTTGTGCCTCGTGGCTAATTTGCGAAGATGAGGATGAGTGATGAAAGGATGAAATTGATGAATGGACATTCACAAACAACCAAGCCCGACCAGGATTCGAACCCGGGACCCTTGGCGTCGCAGCGCGATGTGCTAACCGCTCGGCCACAGGGTCGGGCTATCAGCTGCTGAACACCCTATAGTTGCAATATTCTTGTTTACATATTATGTCTAGACAAATTATTGTTGATGAATTACACAGACAAGCCAGACATAATTATAAGAGACTGCCAGTAGTCACAAAAGGCATAGATGATTTATGGCAGAGTGACTTGATTGAGATGGCAAGTGGACAGCTGAAAAACTTAGACAAAATCAACAAGGGCTACAAGTATCTACTCACTGTAATAGACACATTTTCAAAATTTGCTTGGGCTGTGCCACTCAAATCCAAGACTGGAAAATATGTTACAGAAGCCATCAGAACAATCATCAATCAGAGTGGAAGATCACCGCGCTATTTGCAAACAGATAATGGCAAAGAATTTTATAATTCTGTGTTCCAACAATTTATTAAAAGCCAGTCAATAAAACATTATTCGAGTTACAGTGATCTCAAAGCCTCAATTGTAGAGAGATTCAACAAAACCCTAAAAAATCTTATGTATAAACAATTTACATTTCAAGGTAATTATAAATGGATTAATATTCTTCCAGAACTTCTACATAAATATAACAACTCTGTCCATTCTACAATCAACATGAAACCCTCTGAAGTAACTCCATCTGATGAGGAAAAATTGATCAGGACTGTTTATTATCCTAGATACCAGCCAACAACAAGAAAGGCCAAATACGAGGTGGATGATCAAGTAAGAATCAGCAAATATAAGCACTTATTCAAAAGAGGCTTTACAAGAAACTGGAGCACTGAATTATTTACAGTGGTTCAAATTAAACCTGGGGCCCTTAACACATATATAATAAAAGACCACCGAGGAGAAATTCTCAAAGGCAGATTCTATGAAGAAGAACTCAGCAAAACTAAACAGCCTGACACATATCTCATAGAAAAAATCATCCGCAGAAAAGGCAACAAGTTATTTGTCAAATGGCTAGGACTTCTAGAACACAGCTGGATCGATGCAGACAAAGTGATAATATGAGCACCTGGGATGTTATAAAAAGGCTGCCAGAACCTGAACAGCAGATTAAGAGAAATGGCAAGTTGCTGCCTGAAAATATTAGATGTCTTATTGTTGGGCCATCGGCTTGTGGTAAAACTACACTAATGATTGATAATTTTTTATTGGCACCCAACTGGTTAGACTGGAAAAACAGGCACTTGTATATCTTCTCTAAGAGCTTGGAACAATTAAAATATCAACAGCTGATGAAACTATATGATGGATTGGATATTGCCACTTTTGAACCAGATGTTAAGCCACTTCATGAATGTCTCGATAATTCTGTTGTTGTGTTTGATAACATTATACTGGATAATCAAAACAAGGTTAGAAATTTCTTTACACAGGGCCGACACAAAAACATTGATTGTTCCTACCTGGCACAGACTTTTTCTAAAATTCCGAAGCAGCTGATCCGAGACAACAGCAATTTTATATGTGTGTTTCATCAAGATCATACCAACCTCAAACACATACATGATGAATATGTAGGTGGGGACTTGAGCTACAATGATTTTTCCAAGTTTTGCAGTAGGTCTTGGAACCAGGACAGTTATGGGTTTGTCACAATTGATATGACAAGAAAACCCAGTAGTGGCAAATACAGAAATAAAATCAACAATATTCTAGACATTGAAACATATATAAATAACCATGAAAAGGCCAATCATTGATGATCTTAAATTAAGAGATTATCTTGTAAAAAGATTTAAGGGATGGAAATCACAGAACCGAGGAATTTATGAACAACACAAACAAACAGAACAGCCTATTATTGATGCTATTAGTGAATTAGGTAAAAATATCAAAACTGTTACAGAGCAAAATCAAAATTTGATCACAGAGCTTGTACCTGTAGCTGCAAGGAACATATTAGATTATCCAATCACCCCACTTTCAGTATTCATACAACTAGTCCTGTTGCTCCTCGAAGAATTGAAGCTACTCTGGATCCTATTGAATTGGGTCTTCTTGCTCAAAAATATTTAAGCACACCTAAAGACAACAACGATGAGGTCTTTGGCTTATATGCTGACACAGAGCGTGATGGTAGCATCATACATAGAATTGGCAATTTCAGAGTAACATTTATGGGAGATGATCTAATTGTATATTCAGAATCTCATCTTGGAGAAAGAGGTGCTTTTGTTAAGTATCTTGGCACACCTGGATTGTGGGAACTGATGACTAGGAAAAGGCCTGGCAGCTATACAGATCAAGATTATGAGCATTACAAAGAAATATTAATAAAATCAGATGCTCTATACCAGAACAATGATCCCACACAAAAAAGAGTCAAGTCTAGCAGTGGAGCAAAATATAACAACTTAATCAAGCCCATATGGTCACAAATCAAGACTGGCAGTGGAATCAAACAATACAACACCCTGCCTAAAGAATTTGTGTGGGTTGATGATGTCGGGAAACTTGTAGATAGGTTGCTGGTGATAGCTTGGGAGGAAAATGCTGGCAACCACAATTTTTACAATGAAAAGGTTGGAATTATGGACATGATAAGCACAAAATTGTCTAATTTTATAGTGAATGACACTAAGGGGATTGGATATCTTATAAAAATTATTAATACTCTACCACCTAAATTTTGGAATATTTCTGAGGGCCGGGGGTTGGTTAATGACATTATAAACAAGCTGCCATTTGAACTACATATTCCAGGCTATCAGTATTGTGGTCCCGGTAAAAAATTGGACCATAGATTAAACAGAGGTGATCCTGGTGTTAATCCCGTAGATGCTGCTTGTATAGACCATGACATAGCATACAACACACATTCTGATCTTGACAAGAGACATGTTGCAGACAAGAAATTAGAAGAGGCTGCATTTGGTAGATTTGTAAGCAAAGATGCTTCTTTAAGTGAAAAAATAGCAGCATTGGGGACCACCATAGCTATGAACACCAAACAAAAACTGGGGTGGGGGCTGTGAATATGTATATAATAAACCTAGAATGAAGGCCAAGGGTGTTATGTATCAAATACCTTATGCAGGTCTTAAATCTCTTAAAACTATTGATAGTCTTTTAACCAAAAAGCAGCGCAAGAAAAAAAGCTCTTGTATTGCCAAGGGCCATGGTATGAAATTGTTACTTAGTACCCCCCAATTAAAAAAAATACAACAATCTAGAAAAAAATCACATGTGGGGGGTTTCATATTTACTATCCCGGCCATCTTATCAGCACTTGGGGCTGTTGGGAGCTTGGCTGGGGGATCAGCTGCCATAGCAAAAACAGTAATAGATGCCAAGAAAAATAGGGCAGAATTAGATGAATTGAAGCGCCATAACCTGGCCATGGAGAAACAAGGCAAAGGTGTTAAGAGAGCCATGAATAAGTTTAAAAAAAACAAGAGTCGCTTACAAATCAAGATATTGAAGCTTTAATCAAGCCACTGGGCATCAAAAATTTTAGAGGTGTGTACATGTCTGATTCTTTGCCAGAGCAACCACTCAACAAAGAGTGTGGCATTGTTAATTTGGATAAGTACAAAAATCAGGGCACTCACTGGATCTGTTATCTTAAATATTTAAACAATGAGGCATTTGTGTTTGATTCATTTGGAGGTGTTCCACCTGAAAATTTAATAAAATATCTAAAATCAGCTAATCTTTATTACAATAATGCCCGTGTTCAAAACTTCAAAGATGTTAATTGTGGACATTTGTGTTTATCTGTTCTTAGATATATGTCTCAAATAAATAAACCATCAATTGAAAATTTTCAAAAAGCCTTGTGGTATCTGAAACATCATGGGGGTATTCCATCTCACCAGCCAAAATTCAATATTGAAACTCAAATTACATGATGACATAGTGTATCCCAAAACAATAGCTCTCAGAGCATTTTATGGCATGTACTTGATCCCTAATATTACACACCACAACAACAAAATTGCAGTAGGGGATCAAAAAATTGTCATCACTCCAGGGCAGTATAATCTGTCCACTCTAAATGCTCAATTACCCAGAGGTATAGTATTAACTCAAAATTCTGTCACTCACAGAGTAGAGATTGTATCTGCCACAGAAACAGTGAATCTGGGTACTATAGGAGAGCTGTTAGGCTTTGAGAACAACACAAAACTTGAAGCGGCCATCAAACACACTGCTATTAATATACCTAAATTCTTAGCCATAGAGACTCTGAATATTCACTGTAATGTGGCTGAGGGTATGATCACCAAATCAAATGGCATAGGCACTCACAAACAAACTGGCATCATTGCAACATTCAAACCTAATTCTGAATTTATGGAGCCAATCATCTACACTCCATCCCCAACATTATATTTTCCTGTGTGCCATAATAGAATAGATAATATTGAATTGATGGTCACTAATGAAAAAGAAGAATTAGTTGATTTTGCTGGAGCCACAACAACTGCAATCATAGAGATTAATATTTAAATAAAAATACATACAAAAAAAATGGAAAATATTGAGAGTTATGAGCTACAATCATTCCCCCCAAACAGGAGGACATTTGCAAATTTAAATCAACCCAACACAGAGATTGAGGTTGATCTTGATGTAGGGGATGGCTTTATACACCCTCACAGAGCAGATCTATACATCAAATTTGATGTTGTAAAACTCGATGGAACAGATTATCCGGCAAATTCAAATATAAGATTGGTAGACAATTTTGTGCCGCATCTGTTCTCTGAAATTGAGATCAGAAAGCATGGTGTTGTTATAAACAGAATAGATTATCCCGGCATTACCTCCTCAGCTTTGGCCACACTAAAATTATCCAAAACCGAGGCTTCTTACTACAAAATAGGTGGATTTGAGGCTGGTGATAAAATTATATCTAAGAACCACACAGTGCTGTTCCCTATGCGCCTGTTGCCAGGATTCTTCTCAGATTACAAAGATATTATGTGGAAGGGTGGTTTAAGAATCACATTTAGAAGAGCTGTCAATGATAACAATGCTTTGATGAGGTACAGTGCAATAAACTCCACAGGGGAAGCTCTGCCTAATACCCTACCTGATGAAGGCAAATGCATTATTCAGACTATGGAGCTAAGAATCCCAGTTGTTGAATATGAAGCCAGTTATGCTCTTAAATACAAAGCAGATATAATAAAAAATCCACAGGTTCCTTTACAATTTTATACATATCAATGTGTACAGAAGCCTGCCGCTGGTACTTATTATGAGTTTGATGCTACAAATTCATTCTCCAGTATACAATATGACATGCCGGATTTTGTGGTGGTACTGTTTCAGACTGGAAGACACAATAATCAGGAAAAAAATTCAAGTAAATTTGATAACTGCAACATCAAGAACATATATCTTAAAAATGGCAGAAATGAGGTATTCCCTAGAGAAAATTATAATTTAGACATGTCCAAGGATGATTTCCTTAAATGATATGAAGCATTTACAGCATACAAAAGGGTCACTACTGGCAATACTGACATGTATTACACACCAGATGAATTCAAAGCACAGAGACCCATGTTTGTCATCAACACTTCAAAAAGGAAACAAGTTGTGGTTAATGACAGGACAAACATTAAAATTATCTGTGAATTCCACGATACACTCCCTGATGACACCATATGTAGTGTTATTCTTATAGGTGAAAAATCATATGTTTATGATGTAAGAAATGAGAGAATCACAGAGCAATTCTAGAAGAATTACATTATCTTAATACTAGATATACAAGTTGAGGCTGGTGCACAATTGAACTTAAACCGGAAGTAAATATGTGTGTGTGGGTGGGTGTGGGTGTGGCTCTTATGAGCATTTTTGGCTTAGTTTTAAGTGTGGCCAAAAAAAATATCAAGAGAGGCTTATTTTTAACAAATTTATGGACAACAATCTGGCAGATGTGCCTTTTATAAGTGTAGGCAAATCAATCTGAGGGGGGTCATACTTTCTCAGGAACTTCCCGAGGGTATTTTTACAAAAATCTTGGATTAGACGGGGTTCCACACTTGAGCAAAAAGCTCATATCGGCATGTTGAGCAAGTTTTAAGTGTAGGCAAATCTGCCTGAGGGGGGTTCATACTTTCTCGTGCTGGTTGTATTGTATTTTATACTACTTTTGTGGTCGTTTATAATCACGGAATGTTTTCGTGGACAGGCTTACAGTTAACACCGTTAATCAGTAACAGTTGGCGTGTAGGGGAAGAGGTGGCCCTCTAGACACACCCAAATGTCAACCTCACTTCCACTTAGTATACCCTGCATTTTGCAGATTAACGAGGCTCTGGAGCCTGGCCCTAAACTAAACTAAATTCCGTGGAGCAACAGCCCTTGAAGGGCCAGGGCCTGCCTGAGCTGCTTCCAATTGGGTGACGCGTGGTCAGCGCATCGGATCCCATCGCCGCTGTTTTCGTGACCGGAGCCCGCTATTTCTTGTAGTAGCTTCCCAATTGTCCTCCCGACACTGGGTCAACGCCGAAATTTTGGGGCACCCCCGGAACCGCTCGCACCAAAAGCGAGAGCGCTAAACACACTCAGAGAACTAAATGCATCATATCGATTGATGCACCAGAATGCATCGATTGATGCACTAAAGTGTGTTTTGTAGCTTCTTCAAAGAATCAGATTCACATTTGATGCATTTTTGTATGTCGTGAAAGAAACACCAGAGTGCATTATTTGATTCAAGTGACGATTTCTTTCAGTCGAGATGCACTTTAGTGCATCAGCTGATGCATTTTGATGCACCAGAATTCATCTTTTTTGATGATGCACTTAAACATTTTGTCTGAGCTACATAAAGTCATTAGCTCAATCTAAACGTTTAAGTGAATCATCCAAAAAGATGCAGGAAGGTGCATCAGGGCTCATGAACTGATGCGTTGAAGTGCATCTCGACTGAAAAAAAATCCTCACTTGAAACAAATGATGCACTTTGGTGTTTCCTTCACGACATACAAAAATGCACCAAAATGCATGAAATGTGAATTCGATTCTTTAAAGAAGCTACAAAACACACTTTAGTGCATCAATCGATATGATGCATTTAGAGGAGGCCAGCCTGGGCCTGCAGCCAGGATAATTCTCTGAGGGGTTGTGATGTGTCGTCCCTATATTTATTTGTGATTGTACAATCATTCATTCTCATCTTTCCGATTAGCCAAAAGTGGTAGAAAAGCAAATCAAATCAGTCAAGTACTATGGAGTTAATGGTCTATTCAGAAGCAAGTCTCTTGGTCTTCTTTTCATGCCGTATTTAGACATGAAGGTAAATTTAGGTGTGAAGCACAATGTCCATAAGGGCACTTCAGAATCAAAACACTCCTTAGAGAGAGGGGGAGAGAGAGAGGGAGAGGGAATGAGGGAGTGAGAGGGGAGAGAAAGACAGAGGAAGAATGAGAGTTAATATAGTAAGTTGTACCACAGTTATACTCTACAGAACAATCCTCTTTGTCGATACATTACAGACATGAGAATTTTAACATACCTTCAACGGTGTAATTTAGGACTACCAACCTCCGTACCACATTGTATAAAAGAGCTGGGGCATAAGTCATGCCAACTGTATTCTTTTTCTCAAAGTTAAACGATGGTACCACATTAAGATCGAGTGTCCCTGAGAACATGATACCCGTAATATGTGGACACATCACTAGATGGCAGTGTGATTATTGTACAGAGGGCAGTGGTAATTCATTTTTAAGTCAACCGTCGTGTCACGGCGTGAACAGCGTTCGTGTTTCAGAATAGCCGTTCTTCTGGAAAGAAATCCCAGAAAATGCCACAGGTAGCTGGTGGAAACTGTGGGACAACAGTGTCCTACCGTAGTATGAACCTCTTTTGTTCCTGTGCTTTCAAACTTGTAAACACATGTGGCACGATGCTCTCTTTAAGGATGTTTTCTCGCTTCCCTATCTCCCATCTGGTACGCTTTAGATCTGCACTGTTCATACATTGTGTATTTCGGATTTTCTTGCTGGTCCCGCATTCTCGCGAAAAAAAAGTGTTGCCATTACTTATGCTCCAACCCTCGTATTTATAGCAATATTCCATATACTTAGTTCCAGATATTCAACAGCTGCTATCGCAAGAGAAGAGGAAAGTAAAGAACCGAAAGGGCGCTTGTGTTAATTTGTCCGTGCTAAACGAACAGCAATTCCCGTGGACCAGGAACAGCACTTGTTAAGACTGGGCGTGGCAGCTGTTTAGAAGTTCAGCAAACATTAGTAGTGGGGTTGACTGTACTATAAACCCACGAAAGTATGAACCCCCCCTCAAGCAGATTTGCTATACTTAAAACTAGCTCAACATGCCCAAATGAGCTTTTTGCTCAAGTGTGGAACCCTCCTCTAATCCCAGATTTTTGTAAAAATGCCCTCGGGAATTTTTCAGAAAGTATGACCCCCTCAGATTGATGAGGCTACACTTATAAAAGGCACTTCTGTGAGATTGTTGTCTATAAATTTGTTAAAAATATGCCCCTCTTGTGGCCATACTTAAAACTTAGCCACACCCACCTACACCCACCCACACCCACCCACACATATTTACTTCTGGTCCACTTCCGGTCCACTTCCGGTCTACTTCCGGTCCACTTCCGGTCTACTTCCGGTCCACTTCCGGTTCACTTCCGGTTTACTTCCGGTTTACTTCCGGTCCACTTCCGGTTCACTTCCGGTTTGCCTACTTCCGGTCTATTTGTGGCCAAGTTGTGGCCTATTCCTGGTTTATTTATATTGCATCATGTTTTTGCAACAAATTATTATCCAGTATAGAGTTTTGATTTGAACCCCAAGAAATTTTATATAAATACCAAAGCCAAAAATATTCACACACATACACACATATATACACAAAATATACAAAGCACACTGCTGAACCCAACTGATATTTTTTATTAAGCATAGAATTTTGAATTGGACCCCAGGAAATATTTTACAATTTTGAGAATCTCAATTTAAATTCAGGAACAAGAGATTTGGATTTGATGTATCTGGAAATATTTTTGCATCTTGAATCAACCTGCAAACAACATTACATGTTAGGCTGGGCTGTTTCAACAGCAGTAAATATTTACCAAATGTTTCAATGTTAAAAACAATCAGAATAATATCTTCCAGGACCTGAACATGCAAACATATTTTGAAAGAAGAAATATTGCAAGATATATAAAATCAAACCACCTGTTGGATTGTTTTAGGGAAAAATCTATCAGAGTATGATTTTTTTAAAGTGCAAAATGAAACAGAAGCAAGATGGGTACTTGACAGTGATGTTGGGTTTGGGTATGTGAGCATAGAATTGGGTTCTGAATATAATGATTTTGAATCCAATACATACTGGCATAGAATTGATGCATACGTGTTGCATTGTTATTGGGGAAAATATGTTGCTTTTTTTACAAAAAGTACTTCAAGTTTAGAAAAATTTAGGTTTTACAAATTTTTCCATGATCATAGAATTTATACAAACAGCAGGTGGCCTGTTGATGACATAACATGGGACACAACAATTTCCATACTTGATGAGGCAGGAAAATTGGATGTAAATTCTGGTTTATATTTTAATGAGTTGATTATGTACCTGCTTAAAAACAATATCAATTCTGGCTCATTTAATACAAGATGGACTTAAATAATTAGAGTTTTTACACAAAATATTTTTTTTGTAGATGGAACCTCCACCAGATTATAAGTTAAGTCCATGGATTCTGTCACACCTATTCTAATACAATTAATATCACAAGTACTATTACAAGGCACGCACCGCATAAAATCATAATTCCAAGCGATGGCATGGATTCCACGATTCCATATCAAACATACTGCAATTGGAGCTTCAGCAGTTCGGGACTGTGCAATATATTGTCTACAAATGTAGGAAAAATAATATTGTACGGGTTGCAAACAAAACTCCCAAAGCTTATGTATTTCAGGTTTCTTAAATTTGAAACAGAATCCAAACTGTCTGGAAGTTCATAAAAGTGAAACTATTCTACAAGCGGGTCAATCTCAGCTTCTGCATGATATATTTGAGCAAGAGGTGATGTGTTTATAATATTTGTTGGTATAGAGGTTTGTTCTGAATCTTATCAATTATGAACAGCTCTGCTGCATGTTGTGATGATGAATATCTAGTCCCTAAACCTAACAGAGCTGTGCAGTGATGTTGTTATTGGGAACAGGATTCAAATCCTACACAGATTTATGGAAGAATTAATTTTTGCTATGAAATTATATCTAGATCCCTGTGCAATAATGCTGTTATTGGGAACAGGATTCAAATCCTACACAGATACAGATTCTTGCTGAGCTTAATAGGTGATTGCCATGGAAGATTTCTGTGTGAGGCAAGCACAGATCTGGTAAATATAGGAATATTAAGTATAGATTTAAATTTTATTCTTCACAAACAAATCTCATCTAACAATTCCATAACAGTTCCATGCTCAGCTTTGTGTCTGTGTGGGATTTGTACAGCAACATAGCTTTGTTAGAGACAGAGTAGATGGGTATAAATATTATTTCATTCAATTTTTCACCTCCATATCCATAACAGCTCTGTGAAATTTATTCTTCATATCTAACAATTCCAATAATAGTTTCATGCTCAGCAAGGCTTTGTGTCTGTGTAGATAGGGATATTAATATTACATTCCTTCATAATAGTTCCTGTGTCTGTGTGGGATTTGTACAGAGTACAGCTCTGAGATAGGGATTAATAGTTAGGGTATAATTAATTCTTTACATCTATTGAGTGTCTAGATGTTATTTCATCCCTATGCCATGACAGTTTCAATTCTGTATTTGTATGGAATTTAAAACTTGTCTGAAAAGTGGCAATCAATGCCTTTTGTTGTTTTGTTTAAACATATGTTGAAACGTTTATATAGAAACAATAAACATTGATTGCCACTTTTCAGACAAGTTTTAAATTATGTTGAACATATGTTGAAACGTTTATATAGAAACAAAAGGCATTGATTGCCACTTTTCAGACAAGTTTTAAATTCCATACAAATACAGAATTGAAACTGTCATGGCATAGGGATGAAATAACATCTAGACACTCAATAGATGTAAAGAATTAATTATACCCTAACTATTAATCCCTATCTCAGAGCTGTACTCTGTACAAATCCCACACAGACACAGGAACTATTATGAAGGAATGTAATATTAATATCCCTATCTACACAGACACAAAGCCTTGCTGAGCATGAAACTATTATTGGAATTGTTAGATATGAAGAATAAATTTCACAGAGCTGTTATGGATATGGAGGTGAAAAATTGAATGAAATAATATTTATACCCATCTACTCTGTCTCTAACAAAGCTATGTTGCTGTACAAATCCCACACAGACACAAAGCTGAGCATGGAACTGTTATGGAATTGTTAGATGAGATTTGTTTGTGAAGAATAAAATTTAAATCTATACTTAATATTCCTATATTTACCAGATCTGTGCTTGCCTCACACAGAAATCTTCCATGGCAATCACCTATTAAGCTCAGCAAGAATCTGTATCTGTGTAGGATTTGAATCCTGTTCCCAATAACAGCATTATTGCACAGGGATCTAGATATAATTTCATAGCAAAAATTAATTCTTCCATAAATCTGTGTAGGATTTGAATCCTGTTCCCAATAACAACATCACTGCACAGCTCTGTTAGGTTTAGGGACTAGATATTCATCATCACAACATGCAGCAGAGCTGTTCATAATTGATAAGATTCAGAACAAACCTCTATACCAACAAATATTATAAACACATCACCTCTTGCTCAAATATATCATGCAGAAGCTGAGATTGACCCGCTTGTAGAATAGTTTCACTTTTATGAACTTCCAGACAGTTTGGATTCTGTTTCAAATTTAAGAAACCTGAAATACATAAGCTTTGGGAGTTTTGTTTGCAACCCGTACAATATTATTTTTCCTACATTTGTAGACAATATATTGCACAGTCCCGAACTGCTGAAGCTCCAATTGCAGTATGTTTGATATGGAATCGTGGAATCCATGCCATCGCTTGGAATTATGATTTTATGCGGTGCGTGCCTTGTAATAGTACTTGTGATATTAATTGTATTAGAATAGGTGTGACAGAATCCATGGACTTAACTTATAATCTGGTGGAGGTTCCATCTACAAAAAAAATATTTTGTGTAAAAACTCTAATTATTTAAGTCCATCTTGTATTAAATGAGCCAGAATTGATATTGTTTTTAAGCAGGTACATAATCAACTCATTAAAATATAAACCAGAATTTACATCCAATTTTCCTGCCTCATCAAGTATGGAAATTGTTGTGTCCCATGTTATGTCATCAACAGGCCACCTGCTGTTTGTATAAATTCTATGATCATGGAAAAATTTGTAAAACCTAAATTTTTCTAAACTTGAAGTACTTTTTGTAAAAAAAGCAACATATTTTCCCCAATAACAATGCAACACGTATGCATCAATTCTATGCCAGTATGTATTGGATTCAAAATCATTATATTCAGAACCCAATTCTATGCTCACATACCCAAACCCAACATCACTGTCAAGTACCCATCTTGCTTCTGTTTCATTTTGCACTTTAAAAAAATCATACTCTGATAGATTTTTCCCTAAAACAATCCAACAGGTGGTTTGATTTTATATATCTTGCAATATTTCTTCTTTCAAAATATGTTTGCATGTTCAGGTCCTGGAAGATATTATTCTGATTGTTTTTAACATTGAAACATTTGGTAAATATTTACTGCTGTTGAAACAGCCCAGCCTAACATGTAATGTTGTTTGCAGGTTGATTCAAGATGCAAAAATATTTCCAGATACATCAAATCCAAATCTCTTGTTCCTGAATTTAAATTGAGATTCTCAAAATTGTAAAATATTTCCTGGGGTCCAATTCAAAATTCTATGCTTAATAAAAAATATCAGTTGGGTTCAGCAGTGTGCTTTGTATATTTTGTGTATATATGTGTGTATGTGTGTGAATATTTTTGGCTTTGGTATTTATATAAAATTTCTTGGGGTTCAAATCAAAACTCTATACTGGATAATAATTTGTTGCAAAAACATGATGCAATATAAATAAACCAGGAATAGGCCACAACTTGGCCACAAATAGACCGGAAGTAGGCAAACCGGAAGTGAACCGGAAGTGGACCGGAAGTAAACCGGAAGTAAACCGGAAGTGGACCGGAAGTAGACCGGAAGTGGACCGGAAGTAGACCGGAAGTAGACCGGAAGTGGACCGGAAGTGGACCAGAAGTAAATATGTGTGGGTGGGTGTGGGTGGGTGTAGGTGGGTGTGGCTAAGTTTTAAGTATGGCCACAAGAGGGGCATATTTTTAACAAATTTATAGACAACAATCTCACAGAAGTGCCTTTTATAAGTGTAGCCTCATCAATCTGAGGGGGTCATACTTTCTGAAAAATTCCCGAGGGCATTTTTACAAAAATCTGGGATTAGAGGAGGGTTCCACACTTGAGCAAAAAGCTCATTTGGGCATGTTGAGCTAGTTTTAAGTATAGCAAATCTGCTTGAGGGGGGGTTCATACTTTCGTGGGTTTATAGTACAGTCAACCCCACTACTAACATTCTTCGGCACTTGACACTCTCTCCTTGTCGTAAACCTTGAAGAACACTTCTCGAATATGTTTACTCTCTTCGTAATCGATTACTTGTTCGATTCTCTTCCTAATTTCATTGATCTTTCTCAAGTTTCTCAATCTTTCCTCTTCAACCAAGCCAGTGGAATAGAATAGAAATGGTACTCTTGATGGAGGCTTTTTATTACAATTACAAATACTCATTATTATGAAGAGTGGTATCTGTATTTTATCATTTACCTTGAACTTCTATTTATAATTTTCCTGTCTGTCGAATTTCACTCCTTATCAAAGACGTATTTAGGGGGAGTCCAGGGGGTCCTGACCCCCCGAATGATTTATCAAGTACTATAATTAAATAATGAAAAATATATTCGTTTAGCCGTTGTTGTATAATTTCCTCTGAACTTATTGTAAGAAAGGATTATATTGGGATCATACGGCTTTGAGGAACAGGAAGGACCTCCCTAAAGACTTACCAAGTACTAAAATTAAGTAATGAAAATATTAGCAATTTTTGCATAAACGATGGTTATTAATTTCCTCTGAACTTTTTTTTAATCAGAAACTTACTGTTCTCCAACTACATGTGACATCATTTTTGTTATTCGATAAATATTCAATTATTCATCTACTTGACATTAATTTCATTGCCAGAGCACTTGTTTTTTTTTTTTGTAAATTATTCCGATCTTAGCTAAAGGTAAGCTACGTAATGAATATGCGCTGTTATATCTCTATTTTTATAGCTACAGTCTTTTTATCTAATCGTGTACTAATAATATTAATTTATGCATTGCAATTAATATTAATTTGATTTAATATAATTATTTTAATTTAAAAATTATTATTATTATTATTATTCCTGAGGCACTTGGTTCGGATCCCCCCAAAACATATTTCTAGATACGTGCCTGCTCCTTATATTTCTTAAACTTCCTATCCAATGTATGAAAGAAACGTTTCACAAATCCCTTATTGTCCTCATCATCCTTCCAAATTCATTCTCAGTAAAAAGCTACGTATTTGAAAATTATATGCACTTCTTGATATCTCTTGTACAGCATTGTAGTCAGTGAGTTACTTTTTTGACGAATTCTAACTGTAACTAGATACTTTTAAAAGTAAGTAGCTTGAACTCTAACACAGTTACATTTTCTCCAGTAAAAAGTAACGTCATCAATAGTTACATGACGACACTTAAATTGTTAATATGAAAATTTGTTACGTGGGAAGAACTAAATTTCGCAATACTGTGTCCAACAATATGTCTTCTCTGGATGCTAAGGTGGAGTATTTTCGTGGAACCGGCTAAGGCAAGGAAACTAGGCTACGTTGCATGCTAAATTTATAATATCCACGTTCTGTTGCAATTCGTCATTTCTAATTGCCCGCGAAGACTTCAGCGTTCAGCTTCTGCGATAGCTATTTTATCCTAAAACATAACGTTTTCCATGAATTGAATCACGGTCCATGTAAAACCTCCTGCTAAGATTCTGAGGGAATTTATGTAGCCTATGTTAAATTTGCGTAGGCAGTATCTTTATAAAACGCGTTACTGATAGCTTTTGATATCCTGCAGCTCACTCCGGTTACTAATTTCATAACATTTTCTCTCTACTTGAGAAACGAGGTTAACTCTACGTAACTTTTCCTTGTGCTTCGTAACATATTCCAAACATATGTTATACATATTAACCCACACGTTTGACCCACAAACAGCACAGCATATGTTTAAAATGTTCCTTATAGTTTCAAGTTTGCATGTAATTAAGTTAGTGTTTTTCAGTTTACCACCTGGATTTGATTCTTCGTGCTTCATGGAAAACGATCTTTACTGTGTGCTGCCGCAATAGTTTGGATTCAACCACATCAAAACGAGTCGCTATCAATTGTATCATAATAGAATTGACGTCTTAACATAAGAAAAGTATTTTGTTTCTTAAAACCAACAGTTCAAATGTATCTCAACCCAATTATGCGTTGATGTAACAATGTTTTCTCGTTAATTTCTGAGGTAATCCCTTTCCTGGGCACGCTACTGTATAGATACCATGAGTTACTGTTGCATCTTGTTACAAATGAAGACCGAGAAAGAACGTTGAATGTAGTTAGTGAATAACACGTACATTTAGTTTTACTTCACTCTACTATACTTATAAACATAAATGCAACAATTTTTGCACCTTAAAATATAGTCATGACAGTGAATAATGAACGAAACGAGTAATTGTCAATAGTCAGTTAATAGGTTAGGTTGTAGATCAGCATTTGCTGATCCTCATCCAAGAATAAAGACTATTGAATTGAAATTGAATTGACTTTATAGAAGAACGTCTGGCAGATACCTCAAAGCATAACCAAGAGACGAACGTGATTGTGATGCAGGCTTCTTTTCAATCGCTGACATCCATTAGAAAAGTGTTAGGATGGTCCAGGATGTCTACCAAAATAACAAATCCAAATTTCTTGACTTTTTCATGACTTCTTCTTCACCTTTTTAATACATTTCTTATAACATGTATTTAATCGCCCCCTACTTAGGTATAAGTAGTGTTATTTGTGATAGAATGAGCACAAAAATTGTACAAAAGAAGAGCTCATATGATTAAACAGCCCGATTTGCCTACACTTAAAACTATGCCAAGATGCTCTTATTCCCTATTTCTTCAAGTGTGATATGCTTTTAATCCTAAGAACCCTGAATCCTAGTGTAGAAATGAAGAACCCTAACAGACAGATTTGCCTACACTTAAAACTATGTCAAGGGGGCCTTATGCCCCAATCAGCCATGTGTGTACATATTTAAATCTAAACAATTCTGAATTCTAGTGTAGAAATGAAGAACCCCCCTCAGACAGATCTGCACATGTGTGTAAAAGCTACTTCTCTCAGTTTGTTGTCCATAAACTTGTCAAAAATATGCCCCTTTTGATATTTTTTTGGCTTCACTTAAAACTAAGCCAAAAATGCTCATATTCTCATCCTCTACAACTTACAAATCAATACAATAGGACAAGGGCAGGCAAGCAAATTGGTTTCATGTTTTTTCTAATCTTTGATCAGTTTCATGTCCTGGCCAGCAATAAATTATGCACGCCTGGGAGATTTTATATGCTTGCATGCATGAGATAAAATCTATACTGTGCTCTCTCAGGGAAAATTTCCCATACATGCCATCATGCCATTGACTCCAAGGGAAATTCTTAGTAAAGAGAACATTGGCCTCTTGAATGTTGTCATATATGCCTGAATTGGATTCAGGTTTTGCTTTGTTCTAATAATATATACCCGAGTGAGACTTACAGAATATTCATTGCACATTTCAAAGTCCAACTTTGAATTGTATTTAGCTGATATAGAGCTCAATAACTCCTGGGTTCTGATGCTCAATAGAATGTGGACATAGTCCCATGGCTTATTGCCTTGTAAACAAGAGCTCTGGGTTCTGATACTCAATAAAATGTGGACATAGTCCCATGGCTTATTGCCTTGTAAACAAGAGCTCTGGGTTTGAATCCTGATAAAATGTGAGGCCTCCCCTGATGGCAAAGTGTTAATATTGCTGCCTTGTAAACAAGAGCTCTGGATTTGAATCCTGGTAAAATGTGAAAGATTGAAATACATGTGGCAAAATAATATCTCCACACGTGAGATTTTGAGAATATTCACTGCTAGTTGATATACAACTGATAGCTCCCAGATCTGAAACCTGGTAAAGTGTGTTGTAGAACAGCATAATAGAGAAAAACTATTCTATATTGGGGATCACCAGAGCCTAGTTATTGCTGTTGTTTGGGTATAAAAGCACCAGCTCAGCCACGTACTGCTGCTATAATTGTTTTGGCATATTGTCCATAGTTCTGTTTTTTTGGACCAAGAAATTTTATATAAATAAACAATAAAAATGCCAAATCAAAAATATTGCAATCAATGTAAAAAAAATATATCTAGTTCTAATTGGTCTAGGCACCGGTTTAATTGTGACCGTAAGAAATGCAGAAAGGCCACAAAAATGTGTCCAAGATGCCATAAAATATTAAGCAAGGCATATTACAAAGGCATAAGTGTAATTCTTATGTACAGTCATCAACATTGCCCCCACAACCATCTACATCTGGTCTGAAAAGGAAGCATGAAACACCTGTTAATGCTGGACCGGCAAAGCAGCCACGCTATGCACCACCTATCCATAGCAGTTTTAATGGCCAACTTAGGGATTACCAGTTTGTATCAGAGCAAAAATGTGGTATTAAGAATTTTTTGAACAGTATAAATCCTGATGTGCAGGCAATTCTAAATTCACAAAATGGCTCTTATAAGCTGTCTCTCAAATTGTTTACACAATATAAGAAACTAAATGGCACAAAATTTACACAGCCCCACATAACAGAAACTGTACCTGTATATTCAAATACAAATTCAGACAAAATAATAAGCAGTTTGATAGATCAATTGAATATTAAACACTCTGAATTTGCAGCAAAAGAGTCTGGATGGAGCCTATGCGGATCTCCACACAAGCTCTATGTTAATATTTCTGAATTCAACCCATTACAAGGATCTACATATCTGCCATTACCTGCCAATATTAAAAACAAAAGAGCCGTGGTTAATATAGAAAATAATGATGAGAAATGCTTTTTGTGGTGTATTTTAGCTGCTTTGTTTCCAGTTTCAAGGAATCCTCAGAGAATAAGTTATTATAAACAATATGAACACAATTTTGATGAAGCAATGGAGGGTTTAGAATATCCAATGTCTGTTCAGAATATTGATAAATTTGAAAAAAAGGCCAGGGATATCAACGGTAAACAATTATCTATTAATGTATTTATTTGTTCTACTGGTCGTGGAAATTGCTTGATAGCACCTCTCAGAATCAGTACATTTGATGATGATTCTGCTGTTCCGATTGATCTGCTCTTAATTGAAGGGGATGATACATACCATTATACTCTGATACATAATCTTGAAGCTCTAGTCAGAAAACAACTAGACAAATCCAATACAATATTCAAGTTGTGTAGAAGATGTTTAACTGTATTTCATGGTAGAAAAATGGTGAATGGTGTTTGTGAACAGAATGCAGAAATTGCTAAAAAACAAATTAATTGAACATTTAAAATACTGTGGCAACTATAAACCTGTTCATATGGTGATGCCAACGCCAAGTGAAAATGCCAATTTTAAAAAGTTTGAAGCCTTGTTGGAACACCCAGCATATATAGTGTGTGATTTTCAATCGAACCTCAAACCTCTTGCATTCTGTAGCCCAGATCCTGAGGAATCTTCAATTACATCATATCAATTACATGAACCTTCTAGTTTTTATTATGTTGTTGTACAGGATGGTGTTGTTAGTAAAGAATATTTATACATGGGACCAGATGCCATCAAAAAATTTGCAGATAGAATAGAAAATGAGTGCCATGACATAGCATCTAATGTCTTATTAAAATCAAAACACATGATGCCTTTAACAGAGGAACAGATTGAAGATTTCAACAATGCAGAAAAATGCCTGGTATGTGATTCTGAATTTTCAGATATAAATATCAAGGTGAAACACCATTCCCATACAGATGGTAAATTCTTAATGGCCCTGTGTAATAGCTGTAATATTAAGATCCAGAGACCAAAATTTGTCCCTATATTTTGCCATGGTGCATCCAATTATGATTTCCATCATCTGATCAGGTACGAGGGGTTTGACAAGCAGAATTTAAATATTTTAGCAGAACATAATGAAAAATATATTGCTATTAGCAAAATAATTAAAGTTAATGGTGTTCCTATTCACATAAGATTTCTTGATTCATACAGAATTTTATCGGCTAGCCTGGCTACACTGGCCACTCAATTATCTGATGATCAATTCAAAATCACATGTGCTTTGTTTCCAAATCAGGACCTGAAATTAATTAGGCGGAAGGGTGTATATCCATATGATTATGTTACAGATTTTTCTAAATTTGATGAGTGTTCTCTGCCACCACAACAAGAGTTTTACAGCAAAATCAGAGGATCTGGAATCACTGATGAAGATTATCACCATGCCCAGTTGATGTGGAACAATTTAAAATGCCAGACATTTGGTGATTATCACAAGGCATATTTAAAACTTGATGTGACCCTCTTAGCTGATATACTTCAGGCATTCAGAAAATCTTCCATGCAAAATTATAAGCTGGATCCAATGTATTTTTACAGTGCGCCAGGCCTAGCATGGTCTGCAATGTTTTTAAACACTAAAATGCAATTGGATCTGATCCAGGATCAAGATTATGTACTTGTTTATGGAGCAATGTATAAGAGGAGGCATGGTGCAATGCTCTCAGAGATATGCCAGAGCTAATAACAAATATATTCCTGATTATGATCCAGCACTGCCATCAAATTATATACTGTATGTAGATGCCAACAGCCTCTATGGTTATGCTTTGATGGATAAACTGCCATATGCAGGGCTTGAGTGGGTTGAAGATTTCAATATTGAAGATCTTAAGGATTTTGATGACAGTAACTATGGGCTGTTCTTAGAAGTTGATCTGACAATTCCTGATAATTTACACAACACATTTTCTGATCTGCCCCCAATTCCTGAGGTTGAGTGCTCACCTGGCTCTAAACAGAAGAAATTGATGATGACTCTAGAGCCAAAACAGGATTATGTCATATATTACAAAAACCTCCAGTTCCTGATGAATCATGGTGTTCAAGTGACCAAAGTTGGCAAAGTTTTGAGGTTCAGGCACTCAAGATGGTTGAAGCCATATATTGATACAAACACAGAGCTTCGAACATCTGCAATGAGCCAATTTGACAAGACCTTGTTTAAATTGATGGTCAATTCTGTGTATGGCAAAACAATTGAAAATGTCAGAAAACATATTGATGTTAAAATAATTACTGACCCCAGCCGGAGCAAAAAATTGATTGCAAAGCCTAATTTCAATTATAGAAGAATTTATGATGAAAATATGGCAGTTTTTAATATGAAAAAAACAAAGATTAAGTTTGATAAGCTTATTTATGTAGGGGCTGTGATATTGGAATTGGCCAAATTGCACATGTTAAAGCTCTACTATGATGTGTTGAAGCCTATTTATGGTGATTGTGTAAAACTGATGTACATGGACACAGATAGTTTTATTCTTGATATTCAGACAGAAGATGTTTATCAAGATATGTCACAGCCTGAATTCCTTAAATATTTTGATACCAGTGAACATACAAAGATTCAACCCTACAACAAAAAGGTGCCTGGCAAGTTAAAAGATGAGACACTTGGTGATGTTATTGTGGCATTTGCTGGGTTAAGGGCCAAGATGTACAGTTTTGAAACATGTAGTGGTGCTGTTGCAAAAAAAGCCAAGGGCATTGGCAGAGTAATTGTTGACAAAGAGCTTGAATTTGAAGATTATAAAAATTGCCTCAAATCATGTAGCACAATCAGAACATCAGAAAATAGAATTCAGAGTGTGGATCACTTGTTGACTACAAATATTGTAAGAAAAGTAGCTCTGGACCCACATGATGATAAGAGATGTATATTGTCATGTGGTATACATACTCTACCATGGGGTCATTGTGATTTGAAAAGTGGGAATCAATGCCCAATTACAGAGCATGATTTGAAATAAATAAACATGCCTATGAACTTATTTGGGTTCAAAAAACAGGCTATTATGGACCTGCCAACACCACAACCCTCTTCTGATATAATATCTAAACTGAGTGCTTTGTTAATTATTCATCTGAACAGCATACTTACAGATGTTGATGATGAAACAGGTAAAACATTGTACATATTTAACAATAATTTAAATTATTACCAATTACCTGTAGGTGGTCAATTACAATTTATTACAACCCCTGAGGGTAGTGTCAAGATTTCAATAGGGAGAAATATTTATAGAATTAAGCACTCAAACATGATTTCTGGCGCTGTATATACTGTTTCTGCTGGTGACTGCTTATATATTGAGGTCCCGGGATCCTATGACAAGCTTATACCATTTTTTATAGAATTAAGAATTAGATATTCAATAATAAATAACCACTAAAACAAAAATGCCTAATGATATATTTGGCCATACAAGACATGAAGATCACAGTGATGAGATTCTGATGCTTGATGTCAGAGTCAAGAAATTAAGAAGTGATTTACAAGCTTTACAAACCACACTCAATGCCAGTCTTCAACTAGAAATTACAAATTTACAATCACAATGCATGGACCCTCTTCTTAAAATTGATTCAGAACTCAAATTATTGCTTCAGAAATATACTGATTTGGCCACTTTGGTTAATTTTCAAAGTTTAGAAGAAGCTGTAGCAGCTCTTCAAGCCAAATTTAAGACCCAGGCCACCAACTCTGAGCAATTGAAACAACAATTGGAAGAGCAGATAAATAATGTCCAGACACAGCTCCAAACAATTGTCAAAAGCATAAAATCACAAGAAGATTTTGATCTAGTGATTTCCACTCTAAAGGAACAGATTCAATCACTGGAGATACCTAATCTGGACCCTCTGAACAATGCCATAGCCGAGGTTAAAGAAAAAATTGAGACACTTGAAAATTTTATGAACAACTTGCAATCTTCTGATGCTTTGAGTGCAATCACTCGCAGTGTTGCCAACATTAAGCTGCAACTTGAAACATATGAAGATTTTGGAAAAATTCAAAGTACCATAACCCATATTGAGGGTACAATAGCAGCGGTGCAAAGTGATTTGACAAATATACAAGAAACTCTAGAATCCCGCCTGCCCGGTATTGTAGACACCCTTGTTAGTGTTCAGCAACAGAACACAAAGCTTGAAAACCTCAACACTGAATCTGAGCTATCTCATTTTCATCACTTGATCGATGATATCCAAACAAAGCTTGAAATTTTACAACAATCAACACCCTCTCAGGCAGATATAGCTCTGCTCCAAGATACTATGCAAAATGTGGCTGATGCTTCTGAATTAAACAATGTTAAATTGACACTTGAATCTTTGCAGAATACTGTATCAAATCTGCCTACATCACAGGAACTTAAAAATATTAAGAGAGCTGTGAATCGGATATTGAAATCAGAAGATATCAAGAATATCCAGGCAGAGATCAAACAACTTACTCAGACAGTGGCCACTCTACCAACTAATCAACATATTAATGAACTGCATGCCCTGTTTGAGGATATCAGAAGACAAGTCCATGATCTTACTGCTCAAAATTCAAAATTGGCAGTTGTTGAAAATTTACAGCAAATTGTAGCTAATATCAAGCAACAGCTAGGGACCATGGAATCCAATCAAGCAAATGCTTTGTCTGTTTTTGCCACCCAGCTACAAGAAATTGTGCAACAATACAAGAAACTTGTTGTGGACATAAAGATCAAGCCAGGCCATGATGATGTTGTTAGAACTATCAATGAGCACCTTGAATCTGTAACAAGTAGATTGCTTACAGCAGAAAAAGAAATAACCGGCATAATCGAGAATCCTAAACATACAGTAATTCTTGAATTGTACAGCATCCCCAACAAAGAATATGATTCACCATTTACACCAGGAGGCAAAATATATATGCTGTCCCCTGCACAATTTTATTACCAGTTTTTTGTTGGGGGCACACTTAGACCAATCAAGATCAAATATTGGCTACAACCACAGGCACACCACTACCCTACCTTATCAATAACAAATGCTGACAACAAACCAAAAATCACCAGTGTAGAGTTAGAGGATTTTACAGATCCCAATACATTAGAAACATCTTATGCTGAAGATGATGGCTCTCTGGAATTTAAAATACATATAGGAGACAAACTGTATTTAGAAAATCCTGTAGTATCAGCTGCTGAACACCCTATAGTTGCAATATTCTTGTTTATATATTATGTCTAGACAAATTATTGTTGATGAATTACACAGACAAGCCAGACATAATTATAAGAGATTGCCAGTAGTCACAAAGGGCATAGATGATTTATGGCAGTGCGACTTGGTTGAGTTGGCAAGTGGACAGCTGAAAAACTTAGTCAAAATCAACAAGGGCTACAAGTATCTACTCACTGTAATAGACACATTTTCAAAATTTGCCTGGGCTGTGCCACTCAAATCCAAGACTGGAAAATGTGTTACAGAAGCCATCAGGACAATCATCAATCAGAGTGGAAGATCACCGTGCTATTTGCAAACAGATAATGGCAAAGAATTTTATAATTCTGTGTTCCAACAATTTATTAAAAGCCAGGCAATACAACATTAATCGAGTTACAGTGATCTCAAGGCCTCAATTGTAGAGAGATTCAACAAAACCCTAAAAATCATATGTATAAACAATTCACACTTCACACTAAATGGCTTAATATTCTTCCAGAACTTCTACATAAATATAACAACTCGGTCCATTCCACAATCAACATGAAACCCTCTGAAGTAACTTCATCTGATGAGCAAAAATTGATCAGTACTGTTTATTATCCTAAATATCAGCCAACAACAAGAAAAGCCAAATACAAGGTGGGTGATCAAGTAAGAATCAGCAAATATAAGCACTTATTCAAAAGAGGCTTTACAAGAAACTGGAGCACTGAATTATTTACAGTGGTTCAAGTTAAACCTGGGACTCTTAACACATATATAATAAAAGACCACCGAGGAGAAATTCTCAAAGGCAGGTTCTATGAAGAAGAACTCACCAAAACTAAACAGCCTGACACATATCTCATAGAAAAAATCATCCGCAGAAAAGGCAACAAGTTATTTGTCAACTGGCTAGGACTCCCAGAACACAGCTGGATCGAGGCAAACAAAGTGATAATATGAACACCTGGGATGTTATAAAGAGGCTGCCAGAACCTGAACAGCAGATTAAGAGAAATGGCAAGTTGCTGCCTGATAATATTAGATGTCTTATTGTTGGGCCATCAGCTTGTGGTAAAACTACACTAATGATTGATAATTTTTTATTGGCACCCAACTGGTTAGACTGGAAAAACAGGCACTTGTATGTCTTCTCTAAGAGCTTAGAACAATTAAAATATCAGCAGCTGATGAAGCTATATGATGGACTGGATATTGCCACTTTTGAATCAGATGTTAAGCCACTCCATGAATGTCTCGATAATTCTGTTGTTGTGTTTGATGACATTATACTGGATAATCAAAACAAGGTTAGAAATTTTTTTACACAGGGCCGACACAAAAACATTGATTGCTTCTACCTGGCACAGACTTTTTCTAAAATACCGAAGCAGCTGATCCGAGACAACAGCAATTTTATATGTGTGTTTCATCAAGATCATACCAACCTCAAAAACATACATGATGAATATGTAGGTGGGGACTTGAGCTACAATGATTTTTCCAAGTTTTGCAGTAGGTCTTGGAACCAGGACAGTTATGGCTTTGTCACAATTGATATGACAAGAAAACCCAATAGTGGCAAATATAGAAATAAAATCAACAATTTTCTAGACATTGAAACATATATAAATAACCATGAAAAGGCCAATCATTGATGATCTTAAAGTAAGAGATTATCTTGTAAAAAGATTTAAGGGATGGAAATCAGAGAACCGAGGAATCTATGAAAAACACAAACAAACAGAACAGCCTATTATTGATGCTATTAGTGAATTAGGTAAAAATATCAAAACTGTTACAGAGCAAAATCAAAATTTGATCACAGAGCTTGTACCTGTAGCTGCTAGGAACATATTAGATTATCCAATCACCCCACTTTCTAGTATTCATACACCTAGTCCTGTTGCTCCTCGAAGAATTGAAGCTACTCAGGATCCTATTGAATTGGGTCTTCTTGCTCAAAAATATTTAAGCACACCTAAAGACAACAAAGATGAGGTGTTTGGTTTATATGCTGACACAGAGAGTGATGGTAGCATCATACATAGAATTGGCAATTTCAGAGTAACATTTATGGGAGATGATCTAATTGTATATTCAGAATCTCATCTTGGAGAAAGAGGTGCTTTTGTTAAGTATCTCGGAACACCTGGATTGTGGGAACTGATGACTAGGAAGAGGCTTGGCAGCTATACAGATCAAGATTATGAGCATTACAAAGAAATATTAATAAAATCAGATGCTCTATACCAGAACAATGATCCTACACAAAAAAGAGTCAAGTCTAGCAGTGGAGCAAAATGCAACAATTTAATCAAGCCCATATGGTCACAGATCAAGACAGGTAGTGGAATCAAACAATACAACACCCTGCCTAAAGAATTTGTGTGGGTTGATGATGTCGGGAAACTTGTAGATAGGTTGCTGGTGATAGCTTGGGAGGAAAATGCTGGCAACCACAATTTTTACAATGAAAAGGTTGGAATCATGGACATGATAAGCACCAAATTGTCTAATTTTATAGTGAATGACACTAAGGGGATTGGATATCTCATAAAAATTATTAATACTCTACCACCTAAATTTTGGAATATTTCTGAGGGTCGGGGGCTGGTTAATGACATCATAAACAAGCTGCCATTTGAATTACATATTCCAGGCTATCAGTATTGTGGTCCAGGCACAAAATTGGACCATAGATTAAACAGAGGTGATCCTGGTGTTAATCCCCTAGATGCTGCTTGTAGAGACCATGACATAGCATACAACACACATTCTGATCTTGACAAGAGACATGTTGCAGACAAGAAATTAGAAGAGGCTGCATTTGGTAGATTTGTAAGCAAAAATGCTTCTTTAAGTGAAAAAATAGCAGCATTGGGGACCACCATAGCTATGAATACCAAACAAAAACTGGGGTGGGGGTTGTGAATATATATATATAATAAACCTACAATGAAGGTCAAGGGTGTTATGTGTCAGATACCTTATGCAGGTCTTAAATCTCTTAAAACTATTGATAGTCTTTTAACCAAAAAGCAGCGCAAGAAAAAAAGCTCTTGTCTTGCCAAGGGCCATGGTATGAAATTGTTACTTAGTACCCCCAATTAAAAAAATTACAGCAATCAAGAAAAAAAGCACATGTGGGTGGCTTCATATTTACTATCCCGGCCATCTTAGCAGCTTTGGGGGCTGTTGAGAGCTTGACTGGGGGATCAGCTGCCATAGCAAAAACAGTAATAGATGCCAAGAAAAATAAGGCAGAATTAGATGAATTGAAGCGCCATAACCTGGCCATGGAGAAACAAGGCAAAGGTGTTAAGAGAGCCATGAACAAGTTTAAAAAAAACAAGAGCCGCTTATAAACCAAGATATTGAAGCTTTAATTAAGCCACTGGGCATCAAAAATTTTAGAGGTGTGTACATGTCTGATTCTTTACCAGAACAACCACTCAACAAAGAGTGTGGCATTGTTAATTTGGATAAGTACAAAAATCAGGGCACTCACTGGATCTGTTATCTTAAATATTTAAAAAATGAGGCATTTGTGTTTGATTCATTTGGAGGTGTTCCACCTGAAAATTTAGTAAAATATCTAAAATCAACTAATCTTTATTACAATAATGCCCGTGTTTAAAATTTCAAAGATGTTAATTGTGGACATTTGTGTTTATCTGTTCTTAGATATATGTCTCAAATAAAAAAACCATCAATTGAAGATTTTCAAAAAGCCTTGTGGTATTTGAAACATCATGTGGGTATTCCATCTCACCAGCCAAAATTCAATATTGAAACTCAAATTACATGAAGATATGGTATATCCCAAAACAATAGCTCTCAGAGCATTTTATGGCATGTACTTGATCCCTAATATTACACACCACAACAACACAATTGCAGTAGGGGATCAAAAAATTGTCATCACTCCAGGGCAGTATAATCTGTCCACTTTAAATGCTCAGTTACCCAGAGGTATAGTATTAACTCAAAATTCTGTCACTCACAGAGTAGAGATTGTATCTGCTACAGAAACAGTGGATCTGGGTACTATAGGAGAGCTGCTAGGATTTGAAAACAACACAAAACTTGAACCAGCCATCAAACACACTGCTATTAATATACCTAAATTCTTAGCCATAGAGACTCTGAATATTCACTGTAATATGGCCGAGGGTATGATCATCAAATCAAATGGCATAGGCACTCACAAACAAACTGGCATCATTGCAACATTCAAACCTAACTCTGAATTTATGGAGCCCATCATCTACACTCCATCACCAACATTATATTTTCCTGTGTGCCATAATAGAATAGATTACATTGAGTTGATGGCCACTAATGAAAAAGAAGAATTAGTTGATTTTGCTGGAGCCACAACAACTGCAATCATAGAGATTAATATTTAAATAAAAATACATACAAAAAAATGGAAAATATTGAGAGTTATGAGCTACAATCATTCCCCCCAAACAGGAGGACATTTGCAAATTTAAATCAACCCAACACAGAGATTGAGGTTGATCTTGATGTAGGGGATGGCTTTATACACCCTCACAGAGCAGATCTATACATCAAATTTGATGTTGTAAAGCTCGATGGTACAGATTATCCGGCAAATTAAAATATAAGATTGGTAGATAATTTTGTGCCACATCTGTTCTCTGAAATTGAGATCAGAAAACATGGTGTTGTTATAAACAGAGTAGATTATCCGTGTATTACCTCCACAGCTTTGGACACACTAAAATTATCCAAAACCGAGGCTTCTTACTACAAAATAGGTGGATTTGAGGCTGGTGATAAGATAATATCTAAAAGCCACACAGTGCTGTTCCCCATGCGCCTGTTGCCAGGATTCTTCTCAGATTACAAAGATATTATGTGGAAGGGTGGTTTAAGAATTACATTTAGAAGAGCTGCCAATGATAATAATGCTTTGATGAGGTACAGTACATTAAACTCTACCGGGGAAGCTATGCCTAATACCCTACCTGATGAGGGCAAGTGTCTTATTCAACTATGGAGCTAAGAATTCCAGTTGTTGAATATGAAGCCAGTTACGCTCTTAAATACAAAGCTGATATCCTAAAAAATCCACAATTTTATACATATCAATGTGTACAGAAGCCTGCCACTGGTACCTATTATGAGTTTGATGCTACAAATTCATTCTCCAGTATACAATATGACATGCCGGATTTTGTGGTGGTACTGTTTCAGACTAGAAGACACAATAATCAGGAAAAAAATTCAAGTAAATTTGATAACTGCAACATCAAGAACATATATCTTAAAAATGGCAGAAATGAGGTATTTCCTAGAGAAAATTATAATTTAGACATGTCCAAGGATGATTTTCTTAAATTATATGAAGCATTTACAGCATACAAAAGGGTCACTACTGGCAATACAGACATGTATTACACACCAGATGAATTCAAAGTACAGAGACCCATGTTTGTCATCAACACTTCAAAAAGGAAACAAGTTGTTGTTAATGACAGGACAAATATTAAAATTATCTGTGAATTCCACGATACACTCCCTGATGACACCATATGTAGTGTTATTCTTATAGGTGAAAAATCATATGTTTATGATGTAAGAAATGAGAGAGTCACAGAGCAATTCTAGAAGGCATCTGCATATTACATTGTCTTAGTATTAGATATATGAGTTGAGGCTGGTGTTCAATTAAAATATTGAGCATATTCCAGGTAACATATTAACATAACAGCAACAAGTATTTAAGCATATATTACATTATATTATTGTGTAAGCAAAAGCTCTTATAAGCATTTTTTGGCTTAGTTTTAAATATAGCCAAAACAATATCAAGAGGGGCATATTTTTGACAAGTTTATGGACAACAAACTGAGAGAAGTAGCTTTTACACACATGTGCAGATCTGTCTGAGGGGGGTTCTTCATTTCTACACTAGAATTCAGAATTCTTTCGATTTAAATATGTACACACATGGCTGATTGGGGCATAAAGCCCCCTTGACATAGTTTTAAGTGTAGGCAAATCTGTCTGTTAGGGTTCTTCATTTCTACACTAGGATTCAGGGTTCTTAGGATTAAAAGCATATCACACTTGAAGAAATAGGGAATAAGAGCATCTTGGCATAGTTTTAAGTGTAGGCAAATCGGGCTGTTTAATCATATGAGCTCTTCTTTTGTACAATTTTTGTGCTCATCCTATCACAAATAACACTACTGGTATAGTTAGAAATTAAAAAAATATATATTTCTATTCAATGAAAAACCTCTACCACAAGGTCGGTTACGATGAAAACTGAAGATGTACGTTAACAAGAGATTTAGACTTGCTTTAATCATTAAGTCATGTAAAAATTAATGCTTCAGACTTCATCTTGGATGGGAAATGACCACATTACTTTAATATTTTTACAAAACTTCACACATATAAGAAACTAATTCTTAAGAATCATAGCGAAAAAATCTTAAACACAACTCAATATAATTTTAGATTTCCAAATCTTCGATTTTTTTTTCAAATCCCAGTACAGGTATATAACAATGTAAAAAAAAAAAAAAAGACATCAAGCATAATTTCTTGACTTCCTTAATCTACCTGTTGATTTGATTGACTTTGTGACCCCATCGCCCAGTGGCTTGTTCATTGCAGTTAGTCAAATCAACAAATGGTGAAAATTTTGCTCTGTTGGGATTTACAGAGCTGTCCTGTCATGGATCTCTATGAGCGTCCCACAATTGGCAGAAGTGGGGTATGGTTGGCGGACTACAATGTGATCGTCTCAGCTAGATCCGAGGGATACGCCGACCAACGACAGGTGCGGTCCTCCATTCATATTGGGGGTTAGGCGTAGAGCTGACAACTCTGCACTGTAAAAAGTCATGTCAAGAATCAGCAATATGAGATAGGAACAGATGGAAGGCCTGTGTTGCTGCAGCCATGAACCTTCGGGTTCAACAAGGCTAGAGAGTTTTTTGACTGGTGGACACCCTGTAATATTATATAATACTATAGCATTACGCCTCAACATTGTTGCGTACAGTTAAACTTTTTTCTACCTGAATGTTTTACAATATACGAGAGGAAATTGTTGTCAAAGCAGGTAAAAAATACTGCAAATGTCCCTACTTTATCCAGTGCAATTAAATCACACTTTGCCACTTGCATAATAAATAATTTATCAATGGCTTTCGATGTTGTATAAGCTAATCATTTATATTATGCACAAATGATTATCGCGGATTATGTGAAAACAATTACATAAATTGCTAAATGCCCCGCGTGGATCTCTTTATGATAAATAGCTCGTTATGGTGTATGTGGGTTTTTTCTCTCCTTAGGTAATTTGTGAGACCTAATTTCGCATTGTCCCAAGTACCACTATGGTGAGAGAGAAAAGGTTGGAGGTGCGTAAATATTATGTAAACACGTTTCTTTGAAGTCACAAATGAGCGAAGGGAGTAGCCTCGTGGAAAAGATCGAACAAGTTTGAATGGGTAAGGTGAGGGACTCGCGTTTAGGAAACCGCAAGTTCAAATCTTGTGAGTTACCATACTGTTTGAACTTCTTAGAGTGATTGTAGGCGTCTGATGCGGGGCGCATCCATCTTCAACCAAACTCTAAAACTAAATGCAAAGAGCTCTAAACCTGACCCTCCTAACCTACAATTCCGCCTAGGTCTGAAGTTAGTTTAAGAGGACCAGATTTAGAGCTCTTAGAAATTAGTTTTAGAGTTTGGTTGAAGATTGATGTGCCTCGCACCAGACCCGTGGCTGTAAAGGGATGTTGATGATGAGTTTGATGGTTTTAAGTCCATTTTATGCACAGATAAGTCAATCGGGACTGAGCCTCCTACAGTTTAAATTTGGATCTGAACCACTCTGTGCATCCACCGGGTATCGAATCCGGGACTCCTTGGTCACAGAGAGAAAGGGGATGTTGGGATGGTACGTACAGCGAGGACCACGAATCATTCTTTCAAGTTGGACTGCTCTCCCTTCCAAGATAAATCTAATCAATTGTCGCACCATAGTCACGAATCGGGGACGTTCTTCTGTCCTTGATAAATGAAATAACGTTCTAGAACATACTCCATGACTTTCTCATTTACCTAGTACCACGAACAAACTACGTTAATTAAACCAATCAATCCGAGGGTACTCATCCATCCCAGGACCAATGACGCGTTCCCCCAGATCATGTCATAATCCCCAAAAGATTTTATTTACGACAACGTGCCTACTACCATTCTATTACTGAAAATAGCTTTCTCAGCTGTACTGAACACTTTACTTGAACTGCCCCCCTCCTAAATTCTTAATTCCAAGATTTTTGATAAGGCGTCTACCCCATGACCCCCTCCGTGGGCAATCCTGAACCAATCGATTTATACAAGAAATCGTATGTTTATTCACGGAGGCTGACTGGTGTCTGATAACGACAAAAAACGCCAAAAACAAAATTTTGAACATACGAGATAACCCTGTATATATGAGGGCGTTGTTAACCTTTATTTTAAACAAATTTATTTTTAAACTATAATGATATTTTCCTGACTGAATTCTGATGGCAATGTTTATTATTAACATGTATTCTTAATTGGTCTCTGTTCACTTACCCATTGTCTATTTTTATCTATTAATAGCCTATATATTTTGTCATTCCGTTTCAAGAGAATTATTGCTTATCTCAGATGGAAACCGCTGAGGTCGTTGTGTTATAAGAGAAAACCAACGTGTGCAACAAAAAATAATTTATTTGATTTTTCCTCCGAAAATTCTTTTCAAGAACTTCGTCGATTTGAAAGGAAATCCAAGTCTTCTCGGCGCTCTTTTGTTCTGACATCTTGCCCTTTCTTGCCTGCCTTCTCAGTCTCACATAATCACACGAGAACACGCAAAAAACTAGGTTACGCATGCAGCAGCCACTTTCACGCACAATATCCAACGCTTATCGACAGAGAGAAAAAAACGCTGCAGACGACAAATATTAGGCAATTCTAGGTTCACAGTGGTTAGCACGAGGGAGTAAATTAGTTGTATAACCACGCTTCGGGCAACCTACATCTCGCTGTGTTAACAGTGTTCTTATTTCTCACCATAAATATAAACCATATTATATATATGTATATATATACACAAATCATGTAATAATCCCACTCCTATTTTGACACAATAATAGTTATTCAATTGTGTTGAACTGCAATGGGTGATGCTAAGCATGTTCACATTGTCACAGTGTAGACCATCCCTCCATGGTAAGTGTTCCCCCGAAAAAGCAAAATATCCCCCCAGAAAAAAATACCATATATTAAGTCTATTGTAAAATTTCAACCTTCATGGTAGAATTTGCCTTAGTAAACACAAGCAGGACGAAACAAAATGTTTTGTAATTATTGTATATCTTCTCCCCGGAAATTCTACCATACGTGACCCATGGTATTTCGCCCCCCCCCCTCCAAATTTATAGATAGGCTTGTGCATCAGCAGGGGGACATTTTACATACATCTGTGTACTTCATCCCCCCGGAAATTCTACCATCTCGCTTTTAGCTCCACATAACTAGAATAAAACACATAGAATCATTACACTTTCCTGTGGAGGTGTTTTGAATAATGATGTGTTATGTACCACTTAATGACATGTGTCTTTCCGCTAAACCAGGAACTCGCCAAACTGTGCCAATTTCTTGCCCAGAGAACAAAAGAATAGAAGAAAGAAGGGACGATACATTCCACGGCGTTAATTCCCAAGAAACTGTCAAGCGCCACTCACGATCAAGAGTTAGTTACCTCATACAGCTGGTGCATTTCTTAACCTATATACGGAAGCGATACTAGCGCCACGCCATTCAGAAGGTGTGAATTACAGGAGACGCAAAAGGCACTTCGGAAGGACTTAGAAAAAGGGGAGGAGAGGAAAATGAGTACAAGGACAGATGCGCGGGACGAAAATGAAAGTAGAGGAGAAAAGGCACAGCATTCGTCCATATTGTTAACAAGGAACTAGTCTCCTGCGCAACGTGTGTTGAGTATTGTTCGGTTTCATTTGTCCTTCCGCCCACGAGGAAGTCGAAAAGTGAGGCTAATGAATAAAGAGGGAAAAGGCGAAAGAGAAGTAGAGAGGGCAGAGTAAATTGGTTGGTTGGTGTTTTAAGTCTACTTTAAATACAGTAAGGCTAACACGGACTGGACCTACAGTTTAAAGTGGGACGCGAACCACTATATACCTCCACCGGGTATCGAACCCGGGAACCCTTGATAGCAGGCGACGACGCTTTGAATTGTCTCACTTCTCGACTTACGTAATCATAGGAGTTGCTACCTTTCAGGGGTGCCCATCCCCCACCAAGGCCAATGGCGCAATCCCCCCCAAAATCATGTCATGCGTACCCCCCCCCCCCCAAATTCGCGCACTCAAACCATATAGTAATCCCCACAAAGTAAAGCTCAGGCCAATAATATAATACGGTTCATCTTTCAAAGAACTCACCCTCCCCCCTCCCGTTTTCTTGGGATAAATATAATTATTTTAGTAACCCATAACAATAATTACGTGGATTTTGTCTTCAGGTAAAAAAAGGTAAAGTGCTCCCCTGTGCTTAGCACCACGCCATGAAGGCGTATAGGGGGTGTGGGGGGTAACGTCCCAAACTTTCTTGATCCGGTCATGAGTGGGGGTGATGTGATCAGCATCACGCCCCTGACCGCCTTTACCCCCCAAGGGTTTCCCCCAGGTACCCATGTTATTCGACGCTGGGTGGACGCCGGGGCCGCTTCCGTTAGAAAAGTTCCTGGATTTGAACCGGCCGGGGATCGAACCCGGGACCTTGAGCATGGTAGTCAGACGCGTTACCGACTGAGCCACCGCGGCCACTCAATGCAAATTTAACTTGTGAAAGTAATTTTTTCTGTGACGTGAAGTTAGAAATGCGGATTCGATATATTTTTGCTCCGAATAATGCACCTGCTTTAAATTAAGCAGTAGGCCTATACCAACACTAAGCATTAAGTGGTGTTATTAATGAATATCGATATGACTTGTGTCTTGTAATGCACCTATAGTATAACAGTTCACATTCACCTCAGCGAGGCACTAAAGAAACACTTATTCTTGCAACACAATATTGCGAGCGAAGGAAGCAAAATTTCTTTTATCCATCTCTTTGCAGGCTTTCAAGAATATTAATTTAATGGGGTGTCAGTACTTTCTTAAGATCCCGCGATATTTACTCTTTTACAGATTCTCTTTAGCCACGTTCGGGGTTTAAACGTCGCTAAATACAGTCTTCAAAATGTAATGTTCGAACTCTATCTGTCCACTACCGAAATCCCTTGACAACGTAAGATGCATTTAAGGTGTAAAATTTTTACACACATTTTGGAAAAATATATAAATGTTGAATTTTATATTATTTGTAGGGAAAAAAATCCCCCCCCAAAAAATTTCGATGGCGCAACCTGCGCTATAATCCCCCCCTTTAAAGGGTTATAGAATGCTTTTCGCTTATTTTCGTTTACTGATCGCCACAATCAGTGAATGACGTTTAAATGGTATTACAGAGGGAACAAACAAAGGAACATTCATTCCCAGGCCGGAATGAAAACCTTAAATCTTTAGATGCGAGTTCATTGATTTATTTGGTTTATTTTACTTTTCTTTTCTGCTACTTTTGGCTAATCGCGAAGATGAGGATGAGTGGTGATGTGATGAAATTGATGAAGGGACACTCACAAAGAACACCCATGCTAAGGTCGGGATTAGAACCCGGGACCCCTGGCGTCGTAGCGAGCTGTGATAGCCACTCTGTCTCGGAGGCCGGCTCAGAGGAGAGTTCGTAACACACGCTCACACAAAAGATAGGAAAACATGGTTTTTGAAGGGTTTCAATATTTGAAATTTGAATGTTTTCTTTTTAAGTCCACTTTATGCACATATAGGCTAATCGGACTGGACTTACAGTTTAAAGTGGGATCCGAACCACTGTGCAATGTGTCTTCATGGGTATCAAACCCTGAACCCCTTCATTCCAAGGCGAAGACTTTACCACTACTCCATCGTGGAGGTAGTGGCGGCGATTGGGTTCCAAAACTTGGGGGCAAGGTCCCAAAACTAGGGGGGGCAAGGACAGTTTACATTCCCTTGTTAGATAAGGTTTAGAATTTGCAAAAAGTGTGTGGGGGGGATGGGGGGACGCATCTGCCCCCTCGCCCTCCTAATCGCCGCCACTGAGTGGAGATGATTCCTGTGGCAATCAGGGGTTCTACCTGTATTAAACTGTTGATATCTTTAGAGACCATATATAATTCTGAAAGCAGATAATATTCTTCAAAGTGTGTGTGTGTGTTTCTTTTTTGTGAAAACCCCATGGCCCTTGTGCTCGGAGCACTGTCCCAGCTGCCCTTGGATAGTTACGACCCTGCTTCATGGTAGGGCGTTCCAGCTTATTACAAAACTACTACGAAATATTCTCAGACGATCCATGGAAGAAGATCAAGTGGAAATTCCCTGGACTCGAATAATTAAGATCGGACACGCCCGTGTCTTCGCGCATCAAAATTCATTGAAGACGCATTAGACACGCTGCGGTCTGCAATAATGGCGACGCCTGAAACAAGCTAAACGGTTGTTGAAAGAGAGGCTGTGGTTAGGAAGGGTCATACACCCCGAAGCACGTTATCAAAATGTTCTTCTCCCCCGTGGAAAATTGAAAATAATTGGGCTTTTGATTGGAACAGCCAAAGGTGTTACTGGCTTTCCTGCGGTAACGATAGATGGTGCACTGTTGAGATGAATGTATCTTGATCAGAATTGTCATGTCTCTTTATGTCAAGGCTGTTACTAGCGCTATTTTGTTATGGTCATTATTTATTATTATTTCAGCAAGCAATAATAAAGAGATTTCCGGTTGTCAGATAGGTATTTTTAAAAAAAGTTCTGTACTCATATTCAGAATTATGTAACAACTTTTCTTATGATGGTAGATAAACCACAATTTAATTCAACGTGTTTTAATCTGTGCAATGCTTTCTATGAAAGTTCGCCTGTTAACGTACACCCTTGGCTAGGTACAGACTGAACACCTTTAGTTCCAGAACTTAACTTGACTGCAGTTAAAGATGCTATTAAAAGGCTAAAGAATAACAAAGCACCTGACATTGTTTTAATTAAATATGGTGGGAATTCTTTAATATGTCAAATTCATAAATTAATTTTGTTTAATATGGAATAAAGAAGAAATCCCTCAACAGTAGACAGAATCCATAATTGTTCCTGTGTTTAAAAATGGTGATAAAATGAACTGCAATAATTACCGTGGAATTTCTCTACTCTGAACATATAAAATATTATCTAACATTCTTCTAGCAAGACTAACCCCATATGCTAATGAAACTATAGGTGATTATCAATGTGGATTTAAACGTAACAGATCAATAACAGATCAAATTTTTCACATCAGACAGACAGACACTTGAGAAAATGTGGGAATATAATCAAAATGTCCATCAGCTATTCATTGATTTCAAAAAAGCATATGATTCAGTAAAAAGAGATAAATTATATAATATATTAGTCAAGTTTGGAATACCTAAGAAGCTTGTTAATATGATAAAAGTATGCACCAGTGAAACAGAAAGTAAAATTCGTGTGGGTATTAATGTGTCTGACAAATTTACAATTCATGATGGGTTAAAACAAGGAGATGCATTATCTCCATTGCTCTTTAATTTTGGCTTAGAAAACACTGTTAGGAAGGTAAAAGAAACTAAAGAAGGACTAAAATTAAACTGTGTGACTCAGCTGTTAGCATATGAAGATGATGTAGACTTACTGGAGGATGATGTAAATATAATTAAGAATAATGCTAAAATATTTTGAAAGCAGCTAAAGAGAGAGGTTTGAAAGTTAGCAAAGTGTATATGCTTACAGGTCGAAACCAAGTTACCTAAGTGTTAGGTAATAATCAAAATCTAATTATTGATAACAATTCGTTTGAACCAGTTTCCAAATTCAAATATTTAGGAGTAATAAAAATTATATTAAAGAGGAAATAAAAAGTAGGCTTAATTCAGGAAATGCATGTTACTTCTCTCTTCATAAACTTTTGTCTTCTCGTTTAACATCTAAGAAACTAAAAGTTAAAATATACGAAACAGTAATTGTGCTTGTAATATTATATGGATGTGAAACTTGGTCCCTTACATTGAAAGAGGAAAATAAATTGAGAGTATTTGAAAATAAGATCCTTAGGAAAATCTTTGGACCTAAAAGGGATGAGGAGGCAGGTGAGTGGAGAGGGTTACATAATTTAGAACTACATAATTTGTATTCATGTCCAGATATTGTTAGAATGATTAAATCAAGGAGACTTAGGTGGGCAGGCCATGTGGCACGAATGGGAGAGGAAAGAGGAGTTTACAGGATTCTTGTTGAAAAACCTGATGGTAAGAGACCAGTAGGAAGACCAAGACGAAGATGGAGGGATAATGTTGAGATATACCTAAAGGAAATTGGTAGGGATGGAAATGCTCAGGATAGGGACAGATGGAAGGCCTGTGTTGCTGCAGCCATGAACCTTCGAGTTCAAGAAGGCTAGAGAGTTAGTTAGTTAGGTAAAGATTGAAGTCTTGGATGACAATGCAAGTAGACTTCTGAACGCGCTTGGTCACAGAAGCTGTTACGTCGGATCATACTAAGGAAGATTTCAGACCAAATCGACACGACACACATATTGCTTGGGAACGAGTCAATCAACAAAACGTTTCACACCGTAGCGGCATGACAGGCCGCAGAAACCTGCGTTCGATTGGTGCAATTCTCAAGGGACGCCTGACGCTACCGTGTGAAGTCTCCCTAACAGTCCATCATTGAAACAACTGCTATACGCAGGGTGGTATTTGAAGTATATATGTAACAGTAAAGCCAAACCCTGTGCATTGCATCATGCCATGAAGGTACATAATGTGTTTCGAGGTATGGCCCCACACATTGTCGACCTAGACCATGGTGGACCTGATGTGATCAGTATCATTATCTGATAATCTTACCCGATCCTCTCCCCAGTTAACCATTGACTGGAGACACGGTGGGGATCAAAGCTTATTTCATGGTCATATTTTCTTTATTGGAGGAAGATGGGAAATAGGCGGACCAGACCAGAAAGTTTGGAGGTGGCAGGATGGACAGAACTGGGGAGAAGGGGGGCAAAAACCCGTCTCGCCCGGGTGAAAATTATATCTTGAGCCGGCCCTGCTGGACCCCTGTAGCTGAGCCGATACGCCCGTATCTCTCAGCAACCAGAGTCTGAAAATCCATAACCTCAAGCAACTGAGACAAACATCTTTAGCAAGGTACATGAAAGAAGAGCAGGAAATGGATCGCATTTTGTATCTACGTGGAGGTAGAGAGTCTGATGAACATAATCTTCCATCATCACTGCCTCCTTTTTTTTACTTTGACTAGAAGGGGAGGCAAAGTGTGTCGAGTGTTCCTGAATGAACTTATTCTAAATGGTTCGAGATCATTACATAAGCGTTAACTAATAAGAGATAATAGAGCCACGTAATGTTTTCCTCTCCTCTTCTTCTCAACAATGTTTACCTCACAAATGACTAAAAAGGGGCCATTTGCATGTTGAAGTAATAAGAAAACACAGCATAACAAGGCGAGTAGGTAAAAAAAAGAAGCAGAATTTAAGCTGGGTGTCTGTCGGTTACTCAAAAGGTTGGTTACGTTTTCAGTCCAACACAATGCAGTATTTATTTAACCCGACCTACACACATGCACGACTTTCTCTTTCCGTAAGGTATTATGGGAGTTCCCAGGTAGTGTTGCCAACTCACTCAGTTTTGGGTTGCTTCTTTTTCAACGACTTATAATTCATAAGCTAGGAAGTATTGTGGTTGACATGGTTTATAATACACCAATATCAAGATACTGTTGAATACAAAGTTATATTTAAGCATAATGCTGTTTCAATTACAACACTAAATCGTCTGTGGTCTCGGTAATACCAATAGAAAAAAAGGTATCAGAAATCGTTCTCAGGAAAAAAAACAAAATGTTTCCGCGATTCAACAGAGCTAAGTGCATTTTCCAAACTTGGGTTACAGTATGGTTAAAGGGGGGTTTACACATGTTCGGATATCAGATTCCAATGGATGCGATTCAGGCATGGCGATTCGGGATTCTTCAATCGTATACTGCAATTAGAGGTGGTCCAAGACGAGACGAGCCTCGGTTTCTTCTTGAAACTGTAGACGATAGCAATACAACATTGCATCCCATTTCACCTAATGGTTCATCAGCACCTGTGAATCAGATCTGACAGCTGTTCGTCATTTTAGGCGAGATGGGATATCCCGTTTGGAATAATCCCATTTTGCCTAAACCGGTTGGAAGGGACATATTGCAAGTGAGGGAAATTTTGCCGGTAATCAAAGTAAACACCAAACAATTCGGAACATGTGCCCCGATGATAATCACATGAGCCAAATAGTCATGTGTTGCTCCTAGAAAGGAAAACTGTAGGAAGTGTTGTTTGTCGTATTTGTTATAAGATAAAAGAATATATATATATACAGGGTGTTTCCGGGCTGAAGATACAAACTTCCAGGGATGATAGAAAAGGGTACATGTATCAATTTGAGATAAGGAACCCTGGTCCGGAAACGACTTAGTCGAAAGTTATAAGCGAAAATCGGTGTTTGAAGATTTAACACTTTTGTTACCTGCACAAGTTTCACAACGTACTACATTCACAACAGTTATTCAAAGTGGCGTCCCCACTTGATTTCTTATTGTGGGGTCATGTGAAAAGTCTTGTGTACGAGACACCTGTAGTAGATTGAAGAGGATCTCCTGGCAAGAATTCTCGCTGCCTGTGACATTGTTCAAACGACCCCGGGGTTGTTCCAACGGGTACGCCAGAAATTTGTGCGACGATGTCATGCCTACAGCGAAGCTGGGGGATACTACTTTGAACAACTGTTGTGAAACTTGTGCAGGTAATAAAAGTATTACATCCTCATACACAGATTTTCGCTTATAACTTTCGACTAAGTCGTTTCCGGACCAGGGTTCCTCAAATTGATATATGTGCCCTTCTCCATCATCCCTTAAAGTTTGTATCATCAGCCCGGAATCACACACACACACACACAAAGCCTAAATGTATACCTAACCTATCTTTTCAGTTGGCTGGACCGATCTCTGGACCAGGCGTGTGACATCAAAGAGAGCTAGTAGGAACTAACAAAACAGAGCACGTATTACCCTGTTGAGATAGCGTTAAATCTCCCTCATTTGAAATATTTCCATTTTAACCTGATTAGGCGAAATGGGATTTGGCGAAAGGTGATATCCCGCTTCGCCTTAAATGGTGGCCACGTCATAATCACATTACATTGCGCTGTAAGGAATTAGGCGAAACGGGACTACACGTGAAAATAGAGACAAGACCGAGACCAGAATCTACGAGACTTGTCGGGACGACTGCAATACGATCGTCAAGTTTTCAGACTCCAAGTGTACTGGAAAAATAAATCATGGTAAATACACCAATGTCCTTCTAAGGTTCTGAATTCGAGTCCCAACCAGAGAATGCAAATGACCAAGTCTCTACTTTTATCCACAGGCGTAACCAACGGTGGGATCCGGTCTCTCCTAACTTAGTTGTTGTATTTTTGTAATTTGGCGTCGTTTTCTGCCACTTGTAGCTAGTCGCGATGATGAGGATGAAATTGACGGAGGGACATTTACAAAGAGCGCCCACGTACAGTCTGGGACCCGGGAACTTTGGTGGCTAGTTCGATCAATTCTGTTTTCAAGACCACTTTATGCACCGAAAGGCTATCTGGACTTGACAGATGGTTTAATGCAGGATTCGAGCCACTATGTGCCTCCACCGGGTATCGAACTTGCGACCCTTTGATTACAACACGACGAGATTATTAATACCGATCTCCCAGAAATTCTCATTTCACATATCAAGTTTATCCAGCATTTGAACATTACCCTGAAAACGAACGTCTTGCAATGCTAATGCTATCAAGCTAAAGGGCAAAAAAGTCGTTTTACGTATCCTAGACATGTATGGAAAATAATTTTCTTTTTATTTCACAAAAAAATTGGAGATGCTGGGTATCGATCCCAGTACCTCTCACATGCTAAGCGAGCGCTCTACCATCTGAGCTACATCCCCACATTTGCAACTACTGTTACAGCCTGTACAGCTTTGTCCACGCCCGAATAAATATAAGAAAAAACCTGTTCATGCACAAGACATACACGTCGCACTATATTGCTTCCAACGCCATCTCTCCATGACCCGACGAACTATTTTCTATCGCCAAAAGCTGTTGCTTAGTGAGTGACCTACAGATGTAATACTCTGCGTCTTCAATTACAGTAAAGCACGTCATCACTGAACCTACTTGCACCGTTCATCCAATACGGGGATACAAGCTCCTTACAAAAAAAGGGCCTAATAAATAATATCTCGACAATTAATTACGTGACAGAGGAACGACTACTATGATTTTTTTTAATACTAGGCCTATATTCTAAGGGAGATTTCACATAGAAGCGAAACGCGACACACATCGCTTAGGAACGAGCCAATGAACAGCAACGTTTTACACCGTAACGGCATGGCACGTGTCGCTTCGGTGTGAAATTTCCCTAACAGACAATTTGTATAATGCATATAAAAATAAAAACCAAACGTGAAATTAACATTTTTAAAACAAAAAATTAATGTTCATAAAAACAACTTTTCAAATGAAAGTATTTGCAGAAGAAATACATAACACTTGGCCAAGTCCATTTTTATGTTCAGATAGGCTAATCGGTACTGGAGCTACAGTTTAAAGTGCAAGCACTACATATTTACCAGAAATCGAAGCTGAGTTAACTTACAAGGCGCCGACGATAAGGGATTCCTAAAATATATTTTGAAAATAAAACCATAAGAACTAACAAAAAACAAACTCGTGAAATAATGTAGGTTCAAAAAAAAATTAAGCATATGATAACCAGTAGTTGGCTTATTACTATTGTGATTATAATTATTGAAGTAAATCTTGAAGTTTTGCTGGTGCTCCTGGCCCTTAAGCCGCCGCTGGGAGTGAACACACATATACGGACAGATCAGTAGATAGCAACGAAGAAATAATTTTATTTATGTTTTATATCCCGTCCCACAAAATAATTCGCAACTATAAATTACCTTCCAACACGTCCTTATTCTCGGTAGAATGCTACGCCATCTATGGAGCTTTACTTTAAGCACTAGCCTCGGGAACATCACACACACATCCTTACCATAGGCGTGCGCAGACCCTCTGATTAGGGAGGGAAAAAGCCTTGAAAGTTCAGTCGGGAAAGAAAAACCTCATTTCTCCTCACTATTTTAGTTTTATTACATTGATGGACATTTGTGTGTGTGTGTGTGTGTGTGTGTGGGAGGGGGGGTGCGTGCGTGCGCATATGTGTATATATAACACTCAAATAAAATATTCAAACTTCAAAAAAAGCAGTGAGAATAATATGCAAGGAGTCTCCTAAATCACACTGTCGCTCTTTCTTTGTTAAGTTGGGAGTACTCAGTCTACCTTCACTGTACATTTATAGGATCTTATATTTAGTACTACACAATATTTTACAAAAGTTTGATTTGGTGTTTTAAGTCCACTTTATGCACAGTAAGGCTAATCGGGACTGTACCTACAGTTTAAAGTGGGATCCGAACCACTGTGTGCCTCTACCGACAAGAAATCGAGTCAATATAAGTGTAAGAAGATACCAAACCAACACAGTAAATCTAAAAGAAATATGACTTATATGGCGGTAAAAATTTACAATCAACTACCACAATATTTAAAATCTCTAAAAATGAATAGTTTTAAGAAGTTTATTTTAAAAATTTTGAACAATGAGTGTGTCTATGAAGTTAATGAATACTACTCTGTAGACTTTGAGAAATATTTGTTCAAATAAATTTATACTAGAGATCTTGATACATAAAATTTGTCTTTAGAAGAAATCTAGTAACCTAGTTATTTGTTTTATAAATTAATAATAATATAAGTTGACGATATCGATACATTCTTGTAATGTCTTACGGCAATAATGATCTTATCTTATGTGTGTGTGTATGTGTATATATATATATATATTATATAAATACATTACATAAATAATTCATTCCTCCCCATAACAAACCAACACCAAAAATGATATAAATTGTCTCTGAAATGTGCGCGCTCCTTTTCCTCCAAACCAAAGTGTTATAGCGGCAATTGCTGCCTGAAGTACTTATAGTTGTTCTCACTTTTCTCTCTGGTAATTTACATTGCATTACAGAAAACAAATTGCGAGCGAAGAGAGCAAGAAAATTTTTCGATCCAAATTTTTGCAAATTGAAAACAGTATTGATTTAATAGGGCGCAAAATAATTCATGGGACACCATGTCATTCTCTTTTAGAATTTTTCTCATTCAGATTGTTCGGCGCCCAGGGACAACTCCCGCCGCCCCCTAGCTACGGCTCTGAACTTGTCAAGTCTGTAAGAAAAGGAAATATTGCGAGTGAAGCGAGCAATATTTGAAGTCGAGGGGACAATTGCCCCTCTGCAGGTGCTTTGGCCGTCTGGAAGATATAATGCAAGAAAGACGTGAAAACTAATTCCATCTTGAGTATCTTTTGTCCTGCTACTCTTAGATTCTGCTAGTTTTGCTTTCTTTTACTTCAATGTTTGCCCCCCTAGAATTGATTTCCGTCCAAGGTTGGGGGAGGGGGGCAATACTCCCCTGTGGTTGCGCCACTGCACCTCCATTCCCCGTAGTTGCTTTGAACTTTCATCGGCTTGAAAATACTTCATTTTCTTTAAGAGTATAGCTAATATCGTTTAATAACATTAACAGCGATAAGATTCACTAAAATTCTAGGTGAAAGTATAATAATACAGAGGCATTGAACGTCTGGAAGGGGGGGACAAGGAAGGCCACACCTCCCCCTTCGAAAACTAATGTCAACCTAAAAGTATATATTTCACACGTATAATTTGATTTCAGTCATAGCAATTTACATAAATTATTATGTAATGGGGATGCAGGAATGAGATAATTTCTAATTCAAGTGGTGTTTCTTGAGGGGGAAACACTATTATAGGGGTAATATGCCCCGTGAAAAAATACCTGGCTTGTCCCTTCGTGAAAAAATCTGCGAATATCCGGGATTAGGGGGGTAATTGCCCCCCTTGCCCACGCTTATGATACCGACGCCTTGAGCGTGCTTCAAACATTATCATGAACAGACACAGAAGCCTACAGACTAGAGATACTTCCATATCAATAGCATTACGACTACAAAATAAGGTGCCGAAAATAGCCTTCACATACCTTAAGGCATACAGAAATCAACACAAATCCCAAGACTTGGAATACACTTACGCAAAACAAGCTAGAACACGCGAATACATAACCCCATTACACCTACCTTACACAGACTTGCTCCCTCGGATAAAATGAAAAAAAATGCAACACGAGGTAGTACCAAGCATGAGAACTTACATGTAGTACACGCAAATCGTCATCAAACAACTTTGTATCAGTTATTGAAACTACTTCGGGCAGCGTGCTCACCTTGAGAATGCGCACGGGTCGTGTGCTCGTGAACCAACACTACAACTTCCTTCCAATCAAACAATAACGCATCTGTTTTTTCAACGCCCCAACACCTTACATCGGAATCCTTACATAAAACCCTACTCCGAATAGGTGTCTCATTTCCGGTGTCAATGCCAATCGCCAAAGATAGGTGGCGTAAGCCAGTAACAAGCAACAACAACAACGAGTTACATCAACATGAACTAAGTTCATACATCGTCAAATTTGGAGACAAGCCACATTTTTCTCTCACACACAAATCACTTAATAAAGATAGACAGTACTTTATACGTAAAGTCTTATTATCAAGAGAAACAATGTCTCGCTCAAACAGTTGCAATTTAAATCACCAGGTACATGTTTTCAATTCTGTTGAATAACTTTGCCCTTGCACCAGTGTGGATGAAAGTTTATTTAAATTCAATCTTACCTTCTAAACTAAATTCCGATGTACCGGGTGGCCAGAATTAAAGCTACCCAACTCAGAGCCCTCTGTAGCCTGTTTGAGACATCGTAGAACTCTGAAATTTGGTGAATCCACTATGCAGACCATGGGGAAGAGGATGACGATAAAATAATAGTTTAATTTTCCGCCACCAGGTTGAAATGTGGCGCTGTACTTCCATGGTGGGTTTTAATAATGACGTAAACTGCTTCAATTTGTTATGGATTTGCCTTTACCTTGCAATCTTGCAATAAACGAGAAATTATTTTTTCGCAACTTCCAGCCACTAATTAATTAATTCTTTCTAATTAATATCTCAGCTAAATAAATCACTTAACGTGAGTGCTGAACAAAAGTTATGGAAGAAATTTGTACATTATTACAGCGCCACATTTCAACCTGGTGGCGGAAAATTGAACTTTTTTATCGCCATCCTCTTTTCCATGGTCTGCATAGTGGATTCACCAAATTTCAGAGTTCTACGATGCCTCAAACATGCTACAGAGGGCTCTGAGTTGGGTAACTTTAATTCTGGTCACCTGGTAGATCACTGCTTGGTTGCTTCAAGACTGCATTGTATTATCCACAGCACATATCCAAATGATCGTTTTATCCTAAGGTTTTATCAAATACTCACTTCACGTAGTGGGTGCAAACCGGTAGAATTTTGCAACTTAATTCCCGCTTCACACTTGCCACCAGTTCACCACCCTTCCTTGCTGTCAAGGACGTATTTAAGGGGGGGTCCGGACCCCTCCCTCACCGATAGACTTACCAAATACAAATATTAAATAATGAAAATATACGTTGTTGAACATTTCTTGTATAATTGAGTGATATTTATTTCAGCTGAACTTATTTAAAGACAGTAAATATTTACTTTGTACAATTGCTTTATTTAACATTAATTTGATGTGTGTGTGTCTAAACAAAAGCTAACGTTGTACGTACAATGACTCTTTGTTGCATAATTATTTTATTGGGAAACTCGTTGAGACAAAACTATCCTACCGCATTGTCAAGGACATATTTAAGGGCGAGGCCCAAGGGTTCAGACCACCCCCTCCCAAAGGCTTGCACAGTACTAAAATTAAATAATGAAAATATACTTGTTCAGCATTTGCCGTATAATCGAGCGTTATTTATTTCCGCCGAACTTTGAATGTCTATAAAATATATTAATCTGAAACTTTAATTTTCATCAACTGGATCTAACATTCTTTCTTGCTATTTAATTAATATTATTATTTTTATCTATTTGGCCCTGATTTCTTTCTCAGGACAGTTGCTTTCATACAAAATTTTAGCGATCTTAACTACACGTACGATACATAGTGCATATATAGTGCATATATGCTTATATATCTCCATTCTTATTTTGTCTTTTTTACCTATTCATGTATAATAGCAATACAATATTATTTTATATATTTTAATTAATATTATTGTAATTGAATAAAATTATAACAATTATTTTAATTTAAACGTTTATATTATTATTATTATTTCTGAGACATTTGGTTTGGACCCCTCCCAAAATAAGTTTCTGCTTGCTGTCTTCTCTTAAAACCAAAACAATTCTTTGCCAGATAAGATTAATGTATGTACTCGCTATATTATGTGTTCATAAGTTCCATAACGAAACAAACCTTCATCCATGTTGAATTAATCGTTAGGAGAGTAAACAAGTTCGTACAACTTAACGAATTTTGACTGAAGTATCACTCCGCCTGTTAGACGTTACCAACAAGGTATGCGGAATGTTTGGAGGAAGTCTTGTACTGGATTGATTTGTTATACTTATTTACAATGTTAACATTCCGAAACAGTAAATTAGTTGATTTCGAATTTAAAATATTGGTTAAGTGTAAATAAATAAGAAGAGTAATATTTTACTTCAAGAAAAGTAAAGCATTTAGAAAATACTTTTTCTAACACGATTACTCCAACCCGATTATGTCAATGCTGTACCACCAACGCCATCTATTGAGCACCTACGCAACTTCACTTTACTAACATGTCTAAAACATACACATATATACATAATAACTGATAATTTTATGTATCGTTATAAGACAACGGTATTTAATTATCATTGCTCAGTGTATATTTTCTAAATGTTAAATTTTGACAACTGTGTTCGTGGATAGAATTGCTACTTACATGTGGTGATATTTAAAAAAAAAAACACACACACACACACGACGAACGAGTGGGCCTCACCGATAGCGCAGTGGTTGCGTCGTCGTCTTGTAATCAAGGGGTCACTGGGTCGATACCCGGTGGAGGCACATAGTGGTTCGGATCCCACTTTAAACTGCAGGTCCAGAGCCGATTAGCCTTACTATGCATAAAGTGGACTTAAAACACAAACTCAATCAAACAAAAAAACATGACTGATTTGGATCGGCCACTTACGTTTCGTGAGTTTCTGTCATATAGAGCATATTATTCACCTTTAGTATTTTCAACCAATTAACCCAAAATACTAAAAAATATTAGGATAATTTTTATAATGCGGATTGTTTTTAAACGGAGAAATGTGTGCTAGGCTAGTCTATTTGTAAACAACTCTATTGTAAAGCTCAACCACACTTCCAAACTCACGTTGGACGAAAGATCATGGACATCAAACAGTTTACTCGGGTACAATAGTAGGATACTGAGATTTCATGTGTCTGGTTTATTTTACTATCTGCCCCTTTTGGCTAATTGCGAAGATGAGGATGAGTGATGATATGATGAAATTGATGAACGGTCACAAATAAAGAACACCCGTCCTCAGGCCGGTTTGATTAATTGAGTTTGATTGATTTGGTGTTTTAAGTCCACTTTATGCACAGTAAGGCTAATCGGGACTGGACCTACAATTTATAGTGGGATCCGAACCACTATGTGCCTCCACCGGATATCGAACTCGGGACCCTTGGCGTCGTACGCTGTGCTAACCACTCTGCCACGGAGGTCGGTAGTAGGATACTGAGCAAATCCCTCAAGTGTGTTTGTGTCTGTATTATAAAGGCAGCGGACTCCCAAGTAGGCATATGGATAGCGCTCCCATCTTTTGTGCAAGCTGTTCCGTGTTCGATTCCCGGTGGGGAACTTCGAAATTTTTAATGTTGACCTACCATTGTGAGGACAATTGGGGAGCTACTTGAATAGGAGAAATAGCGGACTCCGGTTTCGAAAACCACAAAACAGCGGCGATGGCCAGTTGTTCGATTGACTGGCCTTGACTCTGAAGAGACTGTTGAACCATGGGGCAGAGTTCATTTATAAAAAGAGCAACATTTCTTTTAACATAACTGACACAATAATAATAATATCTGAAACTACATTACAAACACCACACTGCCAGGAACGAATTGAAAGACACAACCAACTATCCGTGTGAAATCGCATATTGTTCCATGTCGAGCAGCCTTCCTAATGTGACGTCAATGTAAGTTACGTTGCAGGGAAATGGTGCGAGGGCTTGATGACATGCCAAAGCAAACGCCGCATGTCCCTCGTCTTCTGTTCTGTCGGAATGTAGGATAACACTCGCTTATTACAAAAACGGGCGCCTGGTCTTTCAACCCTCGCCATTTTCTCCCAGAATTCCTAGAATTGTTTTCCTCCCGCGAAAATTTCCCGGCTCTGATGCAGCATGCCAGCGCCTTGAAAACTTACATCCTTCTAGTTTCGGGCTCAGAACAAGAGAAAGAAAACAAAACGGTAAGGAAGCATATCAGACACATTTCCAGGGAGCAAACTTTGCCATAGCAAAGAATTAGGAGAAATAAAGTTTTCGCAAGATTTGCAAAAATGGGAAAAACAGAAGCGGGATGGTTCTTTGGAGTTAAACTTCATAGGAGAAATTCTAGCTTTTCAATTAACCCCTGAAATGTGTCTGAAGGTCAGTGGGAGTCAACGCAAACGCTATCCCTCCAAGGAATTTCACTACAAAAGTATTGATGCGTCCCAGTAAAACTGTTTTATACTCTTGAATACATTTAAAGATCTACGCAAATTTTACAAAACAACAACTCTGGAGTAAGATAACGCACATGGAGGACTAGGTAAACTTCTTGCACACAACTGTTTAAACCGTATTATCACTCTTCAGTAGCTCACGTTCTTCTACGTAACGTAATTTAAGCATATTCACTAGATGTCTCTGACGGTCCCACCTATATGAATTCAACCTTAATATTTGATCATCACTTCTGCTCGACTAACAATTTTACATATCGCTGTTCATTATTGCAAATTTGCAAATACAAACCTCTCCGGGTACCCACCCCTACGCACACGCACACACAAATTTATTCTATGAACAAATATTAAAAGTTCTGATATGTGATATTTATTCCAGAGATTAACTGCTTTTATAAGTTGCAATATAGACGAGTGTAAATTTCAGATATCGTTAAGAAATGCGAAACTTCAACCCTCGTGTAGCTAACACACACACACACACACACACACACACACACACCCCCACACACACACACACACACACACACACACACACACACATATGCTTTATGTTTTATGTCGTAAATAGACAAAAATTTAAGTTTGATTCGGATAGATGTTAATAGACTAGGCAAGGACCATCATCCACTAGAGTGTGAACTCCTCGTTACAAAACTTACGAAATCTTCCTTTAGTGAAAAAGAAACTGCAAATACAATAAGGAACAAGAATGATATGTTCCTGGGATTGATTGATTGATTGATTTGTTGTTTTAAGTCCACTTTATGCAAAGTAAGGCTAATCGGGACTGGACCTACAGTTTAAAGTGGGATCCGAACCACTATGTATCTCCACCGGGAATCGTTCCTGGGATAAACAGAAATTCATGTTACGAAAATATTAAATGAAGGTGCTTCTTTAGGGCATATACCGGTATATGGATATTTGGCCATTTCATACCTGATTGAGCATATTTTGACAATTTTCTGTTCATCGTGTTTTCAATTTTTCAAGAAGTTTTATATATAGCTATTTCCGAAGGGGATTTTGTTCCTTCTACTTACAGAACATTCAATGATGTTGTTGAATTTTATTCATACGAGTATCGAGTTCAAAGGGGGGCAAACCCCTTTCTTGCCCTACGGGCAGTGCACCCTGTAGCCATGGATCCATCTTGAAAATGAGAGGAGATCTTGTCAACAGTCTTCCGCTATGCCTACGTCGATGCGTGCTTGTTGAAGTGAGCTTTGTTCTGTATCAATGGACGTGTTGACAGGTGCTTCCTGCAGATCGACCGAGAAGAAACGCGCAGAGGTGATCACGTCGTTGCATACTTGCACACAGATGACAGACCAAGACGTTGACATCTCCCGCCATATTTTCTCTCCACCTGTAGTCAAGGACGAAGCTTCAATCGAGCAATGCAGATGCAAACAAGGCACCAATATGAAAATTGTACGTTTCGACGAATGACAATTTTAGTTACTGCAACCAGCAGTTCGTATAATATAAGGTATTTTCACCATAATCTAGTATTTCTCAATCTTTTGTAGTTACATGGGTCTTCATGTAGTTAATATTCTTCCCTCTCTCTCTGTAATGTTAACCAATTTGATATTTGTATCTTCATTATTTGCGTTTTCAGTATAGTGAATTTACATTGTTATATACGTACCAGTACTGGGATTTGATAAAATTAAATATTTGGAAATCTAAAATTGTATTGAGCTGAGGATAGGATTCTTTCAATTTGTTTCTTAAGAATCACATTCTTGTATGTGTGAAGTTTTGTATAACTTATCTTAACTGGTGTTGTGTACTGGTTTTTCGTTGAATAAAAATATATATTTTCTTAATTTCCAATTATACATAAGTAGGGGGCGATTAAATGTTAAGAAAAATTGAAACAAAAAGGAAAGAAAGGTCAAGAATTTTGAATTTGTTATTTTGGTGGACACCCTGTATAGCTTTTAATGTAACCTGATTACAAGTAAGCCTCGGACTTCACAGATAGCCTAGAATAATACGCCCCTGATGCATACACATAAAAATGAACAATGCGACTCTTACATGAAAAATAACAATAATAAAAAGGATCATGTTAGTATATTTAAACATTGCATATTTGCCTCTGTTATCTAACTTATAAGCTCTTTCCTACATCTTCTTTGGTTCGTTAGTGTACTCCCAAGAAATTAGAAATATTCTTCATTATGGATTCTATTCTCCCCTATCATCATATTTACTTGTAGGAACCGAACTTTCCTAATACACATAATCTTTCCTTTATTTGCATTATTTTCATTACTAACAATCAAGGACCTTCAAGGGAGTTTCAGGGGGTTCATAGCCCCCAGAAAAAGTTGCCATTAAGTAGGTACAATTAAATGGTTTAAATAAAATTAAAATGGATGTCTCAGCACTAAAATGCTCTCTGTTGTATAATATGGAGTTTATTTTTCTTGAAACTTACATGAATATAATTTTTCATTGGAATCAATTAATTTTCTTATTGGTAGCGTTGGCGAAAATTAATTAATGATAATATTAAAATGCAAAAAGTAATAAAGATTTTTATTGGAAATAACATTTTTTGTTACCTTAAAAATCTTGAAGGATTCTATTTTGACATTTATGCAGTGCTTCCTTTTCTGGGAAAAATTGTTCCGATACTCCTCAACTGGGAATAGGAAAAAATGTCTACGTCTGCTTCTAGCTTTCTTGATCATTCTTTTTCTATCTTTTACCTATCACTTTCTGTCGTTTTTTCTTTATTTTTTCTCTCTATCGAACTTCTTCTATTTCTCTCCCTTTTTCTGCCTGTTTTCTTTTCCTATTTCTTTCTCTCTTTCCCAACCCCGTGGTAGAGTTATTAGCACATCGCGCTACGACACCAGGGGTCCTGGGTTCGAATCCCGGTATGGGCATGGTTGTTTGTGAGTGTCCATTCATCAATTTCATCTTGTCATCACTCATCCCCATCTTCGCAAATTAGCCAATAGTGATACAAATAGCGGAGTAAAATAAAGCAAATCAATGAATCAATTTCTTTTTAATTTCCCTATTTCTCTATCTCTTTAACTTCCCTATTTCTCTCTCTGTCTGCATGTGTGTTGTCTCGCCTCTTTCTCTCTCTCTCTCTCTCTCTCTCTCTCTCTCTGTAGCTTCTTTAATAATCTTCGTATCTTTCTCTAGCTTCTAGCTTTTTTCTACAAAACTTGTCTCTTATGATGACGCATAAACATGTCAATATATCTAACTTAAAGATGCATATTTTAGATTTTGACCCCCCCTGCAAAATTTATTCTGGCATCCAAGTTACAAGTATGCAAAAATATTGTGGTATGTTCATAAATGATTGTGCATTCATGTAGTTACATCCGCGTGCATTCACACACACACACACACACACACACACAGAGAGAGAGAGAGAGAGAGAGAGAGAGAGAGAAAAAAAACACATTTTTTCCTTAAAATAAAATGTTATTGCTTTTATCCTCACGTATAAAAAGATTGATTAATTAAAAAAATGTCGGTGCTTCGGCACGTTTGCCCTCACCTATAAAAATGTGCCGGTACTCCAGAAAAAAAAAGTACTGCATTTATCTAGTATGATTATAGCTATTACTACACTTGAGAGAGTGAGTAAGGACCCCTCCAGAAATATATTTCTAGATAAATTAGGAATACAGTGAAATTTCTTGCGTCTGGGAAGTTTATCAATGATCTGGCACCACTGACGACATAACTCCGTGGTCAGCCTGTGTGTTGTGAAGTCACAACAGGAAAATCTACCGGAAACCGAGGATCGTGTAGGAGACGGTGTTCAGACAATGAGTCCCACGCAGTTCTTTCTCCTGACCGATGTCATGGAACTTCCCCAGGGACAGATTCCGCGCCCCACCCCTCAAGGGAAGGCGAAGAAGGGTACGCGCTCGTATGCAAATACAATGGAAAAGTGATATTCGGATGTCGTGGAACAAAGGAGGCCACTTGATAAATGTGTGTATGTTGACTCGTACCTGTAGGATACTTGGATGCGAGTCTGTGAACCGTGCAGATACGCAGATGGCCACTGATGACCCCGAGGAAACATGCCTGTGTCTTCCAGTCTTAATTAACAGCACAATTCCAACAATTGCAGCCACAAAGTGAAAATATGTCTGCATGCAACGACATTGTTTACCAATTGTTGGGCATTCTCAATAGTGAATTGAATTACGTTGACGCACTATAAACAATGGTTCACTTACCAGTGTGGCACATTCCTCGTCCATTTCTACAAATTTATTTTCCCTTTTGTTTGGTTTACTTTATTTAAGGTGGCGTTTCTGTCACTTTTGCCTAATCGCGACAATGTGGATGAATGGTGATAAGCAGAGGTTGCGATTGGTGGCCAAAATTAGGGGGAAAGGAAAGTTTGCCTTCTCTTTGTAGACAAAATTTATAATAGTGCCGGCGTACGAACCGGTCCCCAATCACAGCGCAGAACGCAATTTTGTCAAAAATCATGTTTCCCTGCTGGCTGCTTCGGGAAGGAGTGTTTGAAGGGTTGCCGCTTGTTGCTCAAAGAGGAGGGGGGGGCAGCGGTAGGTCTAATTGGCTGTTTGACCGCAAGTTCCTTCGTAGGTAAACGCGGCAACAGAGGGTCACTGCCATAAAGACGGTCCCCGTGTAGTGTTGCCCACGAGACGAGACTTTGGCCTGTCTCGTCTCGTGGAGCCTCGTGGAAATGCTGTCTCGTCCCGAAAATATTCGTTTGTCTTATGACACATGGTCAATCTCGTCTCGTCTCGAATTTTTAAAAGCCTGTCCCGTCTCGTCCCGTGGGCAACACTATCCCCGTGATTGTAGCATTACGAAGCCATAGTGCGGGGCCAAAAAAGTGAGGGGGAAACTGTCCTCCTATGCCCCATAATCGCTGACCCTGGTGATAAGTTGAAGTGGATGAATGGTCAATCGCAAACACGTATGCACGACGCAACATAAGTAGGCAATACTAGTCCCACAGAGGAATAGACCTATTCTGGCTGTGAGCCCAGACACCAGAGCCTCGTTGGCACTTACCGGGGTGTGCTATGTATACGTGGAAGTAAGGTTGACTTGGGTACGCTCTCAAAAGTTCACCCCCTTGCTCCTTTCAATGATGTATGAATTTTGCATGGCGGACGAAAATCCAGTGGAATTTTGGAGGACTTCTTATGTATCCTTACTCATTTATTTCTGGACACTTAAACTGAGATAACGTCATCGACTAGCTTGTTGATTTGCGGTTTCAGTAGATGAAACTCGCTTTCAACCTGGAAATGCAAACAACTGAGACAACTCGAAAATAACCGACTCGACGAAAGGAAAGCTTTGGGATCAAAGTGGACACGGTTATCTCTGAAAAAAATACACGAAAGAAATGTATTTCGTCTATATATTTTCAATATTGTGCACAGAATAACGGCAAACCCTTTGCTGACAAAACAAACATCTTTTCATGAACTCTCGCGAAATTATTCGACTGACTCCAACTGAATTCTATGGGCTTCCGAATCAGTATTATTTATCCTCTCGCCGTTCGGAGCAATTTCCAGGTCTAAATCCTTCGGTTACGAAACTGCGAACGAGAAAGGGAAGTGGACATAAAGAACAGGAAGTTCGACTCTCGCAGACTGCACTCACTGAGTCAGCAGATGCCCCTCGCTTAGCTCTAAATGGGCTTCCCATATCCCGTGATTAGGAATCCGTGACTTCTGATATTTCTTCGCCCCTACTTGACCTTCGCTGTTCGTCAGGAACAAATTTCACCTTTTAAAGACATAATGAAGAGTAATGAAAATTTCACTGGAAAATGATAGTTGCTTCAGAAGAAGAATCAGTTTTGCACAGTGCCCTAGCAAATTATCCTCATTACATACCACACACACATATTGTACTAAGTGTGAGCGTGTGTACGTGTTTTGTAATTTTTCACAAAAGCACACTGGTACCTCTTATTTTATTCATTATGATATTTATAAAAAAATTCTCAAGCTTTTCATAGCCTTAATGAAATTCCTAATTCGATTCATTATTACGAATCTGAAGTACTATTCACAAGTTGTTGAAATGGACTAACTCTCTAGCCTTCTTAAACCTGAAGGTATATGGCTGCATCAACACAGGGCTTCCATCTCTGTCTATCCTGGGCAGCCTTCCTACTGGTCTTTTACCATCAGGTTTCCCAACAAGAATCCTGTAAACTCTTAATTCTCCCATTCGTGCCACTCGGCCTGTCCATCTAAGTCTTCTTGATTTAAACATTCTAATTAATAATATCTGGGCATGAATACAAATTATGCAGTTCTAAATTATGTAAACTTCTCCACTCACCTGTCACCTCATCCCTTTTTCTAAGGATCTTATTTTCAAATACTCTTAATTTATATTCCTCATTTAATTTAATGGACCAAGATTCACATCCATATAATACTACAGACAAAACTACTGTTTTGTATATTTTAACATTTAATTTAAATCTAACTTTGTTGTTGAAATTAAGGTTCATTCATTAACCTTAGTGAGATGCCTAATTGGCAACTTGAACTCATAAAATTGGTAGCTTTGGGGAATTTTCGTGTGGTGTAATTTTAATATCCCATTTGATCCATCTGTATATCTGTCAATGGAAATTAAATATTGGCAGTAAGTGTCATTATAGTGACATCTTCCTAACAAACGAAAATAGAAACATGGTTCGTTGGTGACAAGTGATAAATTAACATTTGATAAAACAGTAGATATCTCGAATTAGGAAACCAAGAAAGCTACCAAGATAAAATTGTATTTAATGAAATCAGATACAAGTACTAATTGACTGCAATATGTTATATTCTGTTTCCAGTTAACTAAAATATTTGTATAACAAAATAACATACTTTATCTTAAAATATATCAACTCTTCATTCTTTTGTTAAAACAACGTATTAAAAAACTTTCTCATAAACTGAAATTAGTTAGTATAATTGTTTGTTTGTTATTTCAGTTTTGAAGCCAACATTTATGCATAAACTTGGTAGTCTTTTAAGATCGGAATAAATAACTTAGCGATCTGGGGACACAAGATCCAGTCCAAGAGTCCCCTATGAACAAGGTGGAGAATTGAAGACTAATTGTTACGTTAGGTGTATCAGCACACAGATACACAAAGGCTCTCTGTAAATCTAATTTACTGTGGATAGTTGATATGGGATGCCACGACCGTCGCACAACACTAATTTTTAAACTTTGACAATTAATATCCAAAATATTGAAACAAAATTATTTAATCTCTCTGTATACATTTAAATTCTCACATCTCTAATCTAAGTAGTATACAATTGCATGGTACACAATCAGGAGTTATTTGTTGAGAAATTTGGGTTCTTATTAAGAACACAGAAATATGAGGTAGAAAGAGTCGCAGAGAGAGGGTGGAGAGAAGAAAGGAGCCAGAGAAAGTGAAAGAGACAGAGGTTGAAAGAATGAGAGAGGGGGAGGTGGAAAAGAGAAGGTAAACACACACACAGTGAGAGAGAGATAGAGGAAGTGAAAAGGAGACAGAGACAGAGAGAGGGAAGAGAGAAGAAAGAGAGATGTGAGAGAGAAGAAGGAGATGGTTGTAATAGTGAAAAATATCAAATAACAGAATATACAGTTCCTAGTGTTGAACTTTCTGAAATGTAATACACGATATAAATTATGCCATCATTTTTTAAATTTTATGAATTTTCTAGCTAAGTAGGGATTATAATCAACAATCAAGAAAAAATCCATCTGATTGCCAATACTTTTTTTAAAGATTAGTAATTTTTCGGTTATACAAAAAATGTAACTAACTAACTCTCTAGCCTACTTAAACCCGAAGGTTCATGGCTGCAGCAACACAGGCCTTTCATTTGTCCCTATCTTGAGCAAGATCTATATACTCTTTTCCATCCCTACCGATTTCCTTTAGGTACATCTCAACGTTGTCCCTCCATCTTCGTCTTGGCCTTTCTACAGGTCTCTTACCATCAGGTTTCCCAACAAGAATCCTGTAAACTCCTCTTTCCTCTTCCATTCGTGCCACATGGCCTGCCCACCTAAGTCTTCTCGATTTAATCATTCTAATAATATCTGGACATGAATACAAATTATGTAGTTCTAAATTATGTAACCTTCTCCACTCACCTGTCTCCTCATCCCTTTTAGGTCCAAAGATTTTCCTAAGGATCTTATTTTCAAATACTCTCAATTCATGTTCCTCTTTCAATGTAAGGGACCAAGTTTCACATCCATATAATACTACAGGCAAAATTACTGTTTTGTATATTTAACTTTTAGTTTCTTAGATATTAAACGAGAAGACAAAATGTACAAAGAGTAACAAAAAATCATACGAAGCAATAATAGTTTTCGTGTAAGATACAGAACATTTTTCGAGGTGATGTTTTTTTTTTTGTAATAATTTATCTACATCATTATGTAACGGTAACGTTCGACTTTTTCGAGTTGAACTGACAGCTATTATAGTAAAAATGGTAATTTTGGGGATTTGTGTTAATTAATGATTTTTCGATCCCCTGACCCAGTAGCGAAGCGTGGTCTTAAGAGGAAGGAAAGCAATGCAGTACTCCGAAAAATGGGGGGGGGGGTATATAAATTATACAGTCCATTGCCCCAGTTTTTCTAGGAAAGAAAGGACATTTTAAATAACTCCATGAACTCCTCTCTCAACGGCCATACTGCTAAGTTCAAAATTCTTGTCACGTTATTGATAATAAAATACTTGCTATTACTTACAGCTTCCCGTACGAAATTTGAAATATTCATGTTTGTTTCACAAAAGAGAACATTCACTTCAACCACTCGTTCTTCCCACATAAATGGAAAATATTCCGAAAAGCTCAGAACCTAACAGAAAAGTGATGTCAACCTCGTTGTAAAAATTAATGTTCACGGGGGAGTAATAGAACTGACTTGAAGCTTAAAATTAATTAAGCTTTCGAATAATAGGCCATTACAATAGGAAGAACATGCGCTGTTTCTTCTTTTTAATAATGTATTATATTAATAAAAATAATATTTCGAGTTGGATAGCATTTATGACTTAACGTTTTTGCTATTTGCAGGTCTCAGAAGAGAGTTTCATTGCTTTTTTTTTTTTTACATACGTTTTATCGAAAAAAAACATCAGTTCATTGTTTGTATGAAAACTTACGATAAATATAGTGTAAATTATTTGGTAGTTGTCAACACTGGCGTGCGTTGTAATTTGAGACAAGAGAAGTGTGAAGCGGACAACAGCCAGCTGTTCTGCAGATTCCAGCGCTCCCCAGTGCCGGAACACCATGTCAAATCTTGAAACTCAAAGTAATGCTTTAAAGTTTATCTACATGGAATTTGGAACAGTTATATTAATTTATTTCAATAATTCTGTGTTTATAATAAAGCAAATATCCATCTTCGAGATCATGTTAACACTTATATGTTTTCTGATAGTAGTGTCTGCTTTCTGCTTGGCTCGGGTGTTTTCGAGAAGCCGAAAAGCTCCGAAAAGCAGAGCTTTTATTAGTGGTTTGGGGACGTACCTTCACCAGCATCTACCCTTCGCCATATGATACTTGAGAAGCGTTGGTTTCCCGCACAGTGGCTGCAAGCAGAGAGGTTGCTGCTTGCCAACGGGCTGCGGAGAGAATTTGCGGCCGTAAAATTTCGCGAAATCGAGTGCGATAGAAAATAAATAATGCACTCAACGTTAAGTACATTAAATAATATTTTAATTGTGCAAGCAGTGCTTGCATTGCTTGTACTATATCTACGCCACTGCCCTGACCCCTATTGCTTCCTCTGTTGCCGAGTTTTCGAGTCCCAGTCTTAACATGGGTAGGGTGACCAGACGTCCTCTTTTATCCGGACATGTCCTCCTTTTTAGGTGTCTGTCCGGCGTCCGGGCGGATTTTTAAAAAATCTGTAAATGTCCTCCTTTTTTAGAAAGAGTATAGCATCGACCGTAGCAAATGTTCTGCATAGAGAATGATTCCACACATAATGATATTCATATCACTTGGGCTACGTTAAATATTAGAGCAATGTTCACCTAACATCTGGGAGCTCAACATGATCACTTTTCCAACCGAGTCATTAGTAGGGGTGTGCGGGATCCAGAAAAGTCGGTAAAAAAAATCCAAATCCCGATCCCGACTTAGGGAAATTATTTCCAGACATTTCGGGATCCCGAGCAGTTCGGAACTTTCAAATGGTCGTTTTAAAAAGTGGTTAATTCTTGATGTTTTCTGCATTGTAAGTGTCTTGACATTTCTCGGAAATGGTTAGCTTTTATTTCAGAAATAGAAAAAAGGGGGAAATGACGTAAAATTCACGATTTCCACAGAGTCGGTAATTTTTTATCATTGCCCGTTTCTGAAAATTTCCCGTCCCGAACATTGGGATTTAACAAAAATTCCCCGTCCTGACCAAAAAAATTTCTGTCCCGCACAACCCTAGTCATTAGTATGTATTATTCTAACTCGTTGCTTTACAATCTGAGACTTATGAAACACATGTAATTTGAGCAGTTCCTTTTTGATTGACTAATATGGTTTATTTTAATTCGCTTTTCTACCACTTTTGGCTAATCGCAAATATGAGGATGAAGGATGATATGATGATTTTGATGAAGAAACACTCACAAAGAACACCCATGCCCAGGCTGGGATTCGAACCCGGGATCTCTGGTGTTGTGTGCTAACCACTCTGCCACAGAGGTCGGCCTGTGGGTCGGCCAGTTCATTTTCGAGTCATGCATACGCGATACAGAAACGCGTAGTGAGAATTTTGATTATTAAGTCATATTTACTTTTATGAAATAACGAAGTGAAAGTGTAAATTCATCAATGATCTTCCAATAAAATATCCAGCTCTTAAAGGATGGAAGAAATTAATATGAGGATGAGGTAAAGTATAAGGTGACTGTTACTTTCCCCTGCTGTTGAAAGAGTGCTAGAATTGTTCGTGGCATTAAAATCATATTTTTTGACCCAATCTAAACTACTAAAAATTTAAATTCTGTTTTTGGAAATAAGTTAATGTGAAGCTTACTTGTTACATTTGCATTCACTTATGGTTATATTGCATTCTAATATCCAAGAATTGTAAATAGAGTAAAATTCTGTGTTTCAAACTATATATATATATTCTTAGTTATGATTGTCATGTGTTAAATAATAGATTATGATGAGATTGCTTTCGTTGCTTAAAGGTAAAAGGAAATTATTTTAAAAAAATCATCAGAATTATAGGTGAGCAAAGTCTTGGGAGTTTTTTTTTATAATGATTAAATTATGATTAATGGCAAATGAGTTGCCATTTTTTGCTGTGTCCTCTTTTTTATGACTTTGTCCTCCTTTTTCACCATGCTCTGTCCTCTTTTTTACATGTATGTGTCTGGTCACCCTAAACATGGGTGTCTTTGTCAGTTCCAATCAGACACAACTCATGCGTTGAGTTTTGTAGCGAGACTGGATCTACAGTTCAACACGGGTCCCAACAAATATGCGCCTCTCCCACCAGGCATGTATCTAGAAATCTGTTCCGGGGAGGGGGGAATAAGTGTCTCAGGAATAATAATAATTAAATCAAAGTAATACTAATTGTAATACATAAATTAATATTATATTATTATTACACGATTAGGTACAAAGACTGTAGCTATAAAAATAGAGATATAACAGTGCATATTCATTACGTAGCTTACATTTAGTTAAGATCGGAATAATTTACAAAAAAACAAGTGCTCGGGCAATGAAATTAATGTCAAGTAAATGAATAATTGAATACTGATCGAATAACAAAAATTATGTCACATGTAGTTGGAGAACAGTAAGTTTCTGATTAAAAAAGTTCAGAGGAAATTAATAACCATCGATTATGCAACAAATGCTAATATTTTCATTACTTAATTTTAGTACTTGGTAAGTCTTTATGGGAATACAGACCCCTGGACCCCTCCTAAATACGCCCTTCCTGTTCCTCAAAGCCGTATGATCCCAATATAATCCTTGTCTTCCAATAAGTTCAGAGGAAATTATACAACAAATGCTAAACGAGTATATTTTCATTATTTCATTTTCGTAAATACGTCTTTCGGGTGTGTGTGTGGGGGGGGGGGGATCCGGACCTCCTAAATACGTCCTCTGTATACCTCAAAGCCCTAAGATCTCAAAATAACCCTTGTCTTCCAATAAGTTCAGAGTAAATTATACAACGGCTAAACGAATATATTTTTCATTATTTAATTTAAGTACTTGATAAATCTTTCGGGGGGGAGTCCGAACACCCTGGATCCCCCTAAATACGTCCTTGTACCCCAGGCATCGAACCAGAGACCCCTTGATTACATGGCAATGACATCTCCACTATGTAGATAAACCTTCGCAGCAAATAATCGAAAATGGCAAAAAAATGACGAAAAATAACAAAATATCAATTATGAAAATTATATCAAACCCAAGTAGTCTGTATTTTCCGAAAAAACATATTACATGGAAACTTAACATGAAACGCTGATTGTAGTGAGATGATGGCAATGAGAATTCACAAAATTCAGAACTCGTGCGTAATATATATATTTAACCTTAAGAGGAATGGTAATTTAACTGAATACTACAATAGATTAGGCTGGATTAAAATGAAAGAAAGATGCAAGTAGAGAAAATTAGTGTTAACATGAGAGTTACTTCATACAGGAAGTCCTTTGTATCTCACCGACAGATTGCTTCCGTTAGGAAACCCATGTTATCTTAAACAAGATCCCAAAGTTCTAATCTTCTAACAATTAAAACTCACAAAACTAATTTTTTTAGTAACTCTTTTACTGTGTCAGTGGTTAGGAACTGGAATGCACTCTAACATGAAATAAGAAAATCAAACTCAATAGATATATTTAAGAGAAGATTAAGAGAAAGTTGTATGGAGTGATGCTACATACTTTTATTCTTGGTTTCCATTTATTGTCAAATAATTAATAATGTTTAACAAATATTTGTTGTGTCCTTTTATGTATATTTTGTGTATTTCTTTCAATTACATTTTTTACTGAGGTTCGTTTGAAGTGAAAGGTATGTGCATGTTCATTATTTTCAATGTTTATACAGGGTGACACAGAGATGTATACCCATTTTGGAATGAACATTACACAGTTAATTGTACACCAAACTGTATTATTTTTGTTGTATAATGTGTGTGATATATTGGCATTTATTTTACATTTATTTATTTATTGCAGTTACCATGGAGTCGTGGTCGGTGGAACATCACGTGTTCATGTATGATGCTTATGTTGCAGCTCAGAGGTTCAGCACCTGGTGGTGTTTTTGGAGTTACAGCGCCTGTGGTTCGAAACTGCTTAACCGATTTTAAGATTGTTTTGCATGTTGGAACTGCTCCATGCCGCCTTATGTGGAAGTGCTGGCGGAATAACCTCTGAGCTGCAACCACTAAGTCGCCGTTTCTCACATAGGCATCATACATGAACACGTGATGTTCCACCGGCCACGACTCCATAGTAACTGCAATAAATAAATAAATAAATAAATGTAAAATAAATGGCAATATATCACACACATTATACAACAAAAATAATACAGTTTGGTGTACAATTAACTGTGTAATGTTCATTCAAAAATGGATATGCATCTTTGTGTCACCCTGTATATGAATCAAATTATAAATGTATATTTTATTATGAACTTTTCGTATGTGGTTGAATGCAAGAAAAGGCATAAACCTTAATCTCCGCCATAAAAAATAAGAGGTATATAAATAAATAAATAAACGCATGCATTTCTAACAACAGTTTACTACAGTTGGCAATACTGCTGGCTGATTGACCTCTGTCCAATGGCCACGTTACACCACGACAAGGAAACAAATGACAGCTTCGCTTCTACCTGTGGGAACAGCAGGATATGACGCTGATTGTTTTGATGACAAGCTAATCCTGATCTCTGCACATCTCTCGCCTAAGTTCTACGGCCCCGTGGGACAAAAGATACTCGACCCCGGGTCAACAGCCAACACGAAGAGGACAGAAATTCCGCTGTCGCCGCAAATTCCCTTCCATCCGCCGATGTTTTTCCTCCTGGAGATGTTTTGTTGCCTTTTCCCACAACAATACCTGGCCTCTAACTCCACCAAGGTCAGTAGTGCAGACGCCTGTCTGTAAATATGCATTCTTTCTGTGCTTTTGCTGATGGACAAAAAGAATATTGTGCAAGAGTGATGTTGGTGTCTGTGAAGTTCCTTTCCTCAAACAAATATGTACTTACACAGGCAGTGGAACATCAACTCTAATCCAAATTGTACCCATTGTAAATTTATGGAACTGCCGTACGCAGGATTTTTTTCGGGGGGGCTGGAATTGTAAAGGTAAATGCCACATAGCTGCGTTCTAAGGGAGGGGGATACACTAGAATTGGGGAACATTTTAAGGGGAGTTTGCATTGACCGTTTTGGTTTTTCACGATTTCTTTACCGCTTTCATTTTAAAATTTGATTTTATGAAAAGTTCGGAAGGGGGCTGTAGCCCTATAAGCTCCCCCTGCTTATGCCAGTGGTTACGGACACTTCTAGGTTGAAACTGTCCCATTCAGACTCAATGAGATTGTTACAACCCAGCGTTAAACGAGCAAAAAGAGAAAAAAATGAAGAGCGTAAACATTGTGGAGCACTGTCAAAGTATTGCTTAAAAACTGTTAAGATTCATTTTCATTTTTAAAATATTTAAGATTATATTAGTAAACAGAAGTAATGAAAGGATTAATTACTGGTAAAGTGGAAGAGAAGGCATTCGTCATGTAAGCAGTCATAAACAAATAAAATAAATGATGTCATATTATAAATGTATAGACTCACTCGGTGAAATACGCCCAACTTTTTTTTTTTGGCTGTTTGCAGTTTCACTAAATGAAGGAGTGTCGCAATGAAAAGGATGACAAATGCAAGTTACATGTTTTGTTATTGTTACCTATAAGTTTTATTACTGTAAGTCTTATATCAAAAGAACCAGAGAGAAATAAACAGATAAACGGCAATTTGGGCAAATCACCGAAAATGCCCACCCATTAGGGGTAAAATGCCCAATACAAGAAACAATCGTTGTAATACTTGACATAACATATTTAAAGGAAAATAATACACAGCATTAACTGGAAGATTATTAACGTTTGTTTAGTAAACAGAACATCATTTGTACAGACAAGCATAGCGTTTCTAACAGCATTTATTTTGCCACAGCCTCTTTTACTGTTTACATTTGTGAGAAATTGCATTGCACTTTGGACACATGGACGTGAATTTGATACATATTTCATGCATCCACATACTACAACGAATACACTGGATCCAGTCACATTGTGGTCCTTTCTTCTCATAATACTGCCCATGGGCATATTGTACTTAGTTTCTGTGGACATATCACCCCACAGCGACAAGCAGAAAATTGAATCACTGGGTTGGCAACTCTGAGCACCATGCGGCAGTTTCACTCTGCAGATATGTTTCCTTTACACCAAATATAATTCAGTTTCTTTCTCTCTTGGGAATATTATTGCACACTGTTCATACAGCAACGTCCAAAAAATTATTACCTCAAAAACGTTCTTCTTACCTCATGAAATTAACCCTGAATTGCTTCAGAATCTTCTCACAAGCTCCAAACCTGCTGCCTCGTCTCACCACGGAGGATGCTTTCAAACAAGAGTCTCAGAATTGTCATAACATTAAAGTTGCGCGAGATAGGAGGGGGGTGGGCATTTAACCCCGATGGGCATATTCCCCCGAGTGACTCTCCCAGCACACAAAACATATCTTTCCTGGATATCCTATGGATGTCCCCTGAACGGACATATTGTCCATTGAGAAAAATCCTCTATCTCCAAATTGTAAACAAATCGAGATATTATGGCTGTGGTCTATTAGGATGCAATTGTTTCATTTCTGCTATCGTCTGATGCCTATACATGCAACCAATATTGATATATTGAGAGTGTTTTTGGTTCATTAATGAATGAAACATTACGATATTTTCCCTCAACCAATAAGAAGCGCCACCTGAGTACGGGTTTTGCTATGAAGCTCACTTTATGCACATGAAGGCTAATTGGGAATGGACTCACAGTTTAAAGTGGGATTCGAACCCCATCTGATTATGAGATAAACCACTTGCAATTGCATTCTAACCTCTGTCACTTGTGGCAGCTGCTTAGAAGTAGTAGTGGACTTCAGTTATTACTTTTGTTGTTAACATAAACATTTTGAATAATAGTGGAATCAAAGAAGTTGATTGATTTAATTTATTTATTTTACTTTGCTACCGAATGACAAATTTATAATGAAATTGTTTCATTTCCATCAATAAGGAACTGCCTAATCTCATTTCTAAAATACAATGTTCTATCAAAGCTAGTGTTGCGTGCTATTGTTCTATCTGAAATTAATTACAGCATAAATACCTAACAAAGCAACTATTTCGTTTTAGCGAGACTTGGATATCCAGAACTTCGTCACGAATATCCGAAATATGTCCAATAAAGTTCTTTTATGATTTTTAGTATTTTGTTATAATTGTTATTTTTTGAGTTTTCTTGTAAGTCCACTTTATGCCCGGATTGGCTAATCAGGACTTGATTATAGTTTAAAATGGGATCCGAACCACTATGTGCCATCACCGGGTATCGAATCCGGGATCCCTTGCTTACAAGGCGACGACGTTACCACTACATCATTGAGGAGGCCTCCTTTTATGGTTAACAATAATAATGCCCACTGTTCTCCCAATATGCATTGCCTGTGTACGAACGCCTAGATCCATTAATAGATGGCAGCACCTTCATCCGAACGCAAAAGCTTAATTTGTACACTACGATTTCTTGGAACGAGATCTGCGCAGTAAAACGTAGATGGATCTACTTCCTCGTAAAACACCGACGAGATGGGCAACGATTCGCGGAAGGATATGTCGTCCGAACGCTTCTGTGGGCCAACTGAAAAAACCGGAAGTCACGTGACTATATTGTGTGAAGCTGGCCCACTGTCAAGGTCGTTCTTCAAACACGCCGCTGCGTAAAATCACTTCCTGCTCCGATGCGGAAATCTAAAAACATCCGAGCTTCACGATCAGAGATTAGGTCAGCTATGATTGGATTGATTTAGTTTATGTAACGTCGTTTTTATGCAACTTTGAGCTAATTACAAAGATGAGATTGAGCGATATGATGAAATTGATGCCCAGGCCTTTATTCGAACCCAGGCTTCGTAGCGCGCTGTGATAACCACTCCGCCATTGAAGTCAGCGAAGTAATAATCACAACCAAAAAGGATCGGATGCAGAACATAGAACCCGAAAGAGGATTATCCTGGCTGTGAGGCCATGCGCCAGACCCTCGTTACCTGTAAAATGCAGCACGTGGGTCACTACATGTAAGTGACAGATATTCTGTTGTTAATATGAAAGGAAAGTGGCAAATGTTGCATCACTTTGGAGAAATGTTAGTGTATATTAAAATAACACCAACTGTATTTTTTTCCTTGGCAGGCAGGGTTGTTAAAGGTTTAGGAATTTTAAAGAAATGCAATTCCGGTCCAGGATAGAAAATCAGAGAGTGTAAATGGGTTCTGGACCGTAAAGAACCTTTTTATGTGTAAAGTATATCAATTCGGTCCAGGAACCTTTTTCCCGAACCAATTTAAATCCGGTCCAGGGACCTTTTTTCAATGAAACAATACGCAACGTGGTCCGAAATTAAACTGTGCGAGAAAAAAGGTTCGGTCCTGCAGGCAGGAACGTTTTTATCTCCCTCAAACAAAATGGCATTGAAAGCACATAGTATATAATTTCGTAACTATGACAACTGAATAATCACGAATGGTGCAGCCATCAAAGATTTCCCTTCCGAAAAGTATACATGCAGCCTTATGGATTAAAGACGCATACACCATTCTGCAACTGACCAAGGTCGGCGAACCAACTGTTTCGCATTTAAGTTTTCATGGTGGTGATATTTTACGTGCACTAAAGTGTTCACAATAAACTTGTAGGTGGGTTAGATGGACGATTAGTTTGAACTTGGCGATAGAAATTTGGTCAACTTTACTGTTACTATTTCTATAACCCTTTTCGTGTAAGACTTTGTTTTTGTTTTCTATAATGCACAATAAATATACTGTTTCTAAATTACGTGTAATGTTGTCATAATATTTAATGACCTAGGTTAAAACCCCTGTTCTAAGGTACAGTAAAACCTCGTTAATCCGGACACCGATAAGCCGGACTTCGCTAAATCCGGGCAGGCAAAGAAAAAAAAAAGAAAAAAAAGAAGGAGGATGGAAGGTTTTAAATGTGGCTAGAAGTCAACAAGAGAACTTCCCAAAAAAAAGGCAGTCAACCACTGATGAAATTCTGTTTCCCGCAGACTTTGTACTGTACAGCGTATTTAGGCCTATGCCCTTTAAATACACCATAATAAACTTGTTTTGTTGCTATAAACGGAGTTTTAAAGCACTTTCTACTGTTCATTTAGGTTATTTCAGTTAATCCGGACTTTCGTTAAACCGGTCAACTTATCCCCCCATTAGTCCGAATTAACGAGGTTTTACTGTACTTACAACTGTAAGACAATAATTTAGTTTACTAATGGTAACATATACACATTTGCATACCCCAAAAAACCTACCCCCTGAAATGAAATCACAAGCATATGCCACTGAGGTTACTTCGCACAGTGGTGATACCTGTTAACGCCTTCTTACCACGTCCGTGTTAAAGTATCCATGTAAGGGATTAGTGAGCAATCTTTGAAATTTTGTGGAAATGTGGTCATGATTTTCAATTGTTTCTATGAAATTATTGTGGCCAGATGTAATAGCTACACACAGCTATGAGTGCTCCCGAGGAAAATGTTACGAGAGGGTCAAAATCAACAAGTGTATGTCTTGATTCATTTGCTTTATTTTACTTCGCTTCTTGTGCCACTTTTGGCTAATTTGCGAAAATGGGAATAAGTGATGATATGATGAAATTGATGAATGGACACTCTCAAACATCCATGCCCAGGCCAGGATTCGAACCTGGGACTCCTGGCGTCGTAGGTGTATGTCTTGAGTTGAAGTGACACGCACACATAATGAAAACCGTGCGATATTATGTAACGTGTGTGACTCATTGTAAAATAGAAATGATTTAATAGAAAGAAGGGAAGAAAGAGAGAATAGAACAAAAATAAAAGCGAGGGATAGGGCCTATAAAAAGAGAAAGAGAGGCAGTAGAAAGTGAAAAACAATAAAACTCTAAAATTGAGAACAAACAGAGTCAAAGGAAAGAAAAATAAAAAGCGAGAGAGAGAGAAAATGTAGTAAAAGAATTAATCAAAAAGGAAACAAGGAAGACGTCATATTTTATGCGCGAGGAACGAAAATAGTATATAGCCAGAAGAATTAAACAAAGAAGAATAAATAAACAAATTTTCCTTGTTCAGAGGGGGGGGGGGGAGCGGAGTCAAGTGACCTCTTGAGTAATGATTAGATGAAACAAATGAAGGGACACTCACAAAGAACACCCATGCCCAATCCGGGAGTCGAACTCGGGAACTTCTAAAGACCAATTAACGCGCTCAACCATCGGCCTGGAAAAATCGTGCAGAACAAACCCGTAAATTAATTTCTTCACGTTAAAGCAGTCATTACTATAGGAGAGGCGAAACAAAAAGTTATGCTCCCCCTTCAAGAAAGTCATCAATACGCATCCATACACCTGGCTCTAAATTTATACTTACACCCCTTAAATAAAAACTTACATCCTCAGATGAAAAATTCTGGATAAATTCCTGCACTACTCAACAGAAAATGCCAATTTGGAACCCCACAAATTTCTTACACCCTAGACAGGTAGATAAATTATTGTCCCTTCCATCTCTGTCTGTGCTTATATATGATATAAATAGTTAATAAATACAGACACTTAAAGTACTCTCGCTGCGATGATGACGACCTCTGCTGCTACTTTGCCAAATCGGTGTTTACAATGACAGCAGTAATTGCAGCAAAGCTAGACATTCTGAGTCTCGGACCCGGTCGTGGTCCCGACACTGAGCACCAGATGGCAGCAGCTACCGACCGACGCTCGTCAGACGGGAAGCTTTGTTAGGCGTTCGGCACTCTCGATCTGGCTGCAATCAGGCAGATGCCAGGGCATTTATAGCACGACCTGGTCGCCTTCCAAGGACCTTGCCCCAGCGAACGTCGGCGGTGAAATATTTCGACTGTTTCCGTCCCATCCGCAAGCGAAGGAATTCTCTGTTGAGTCAGACAGAAGTTGGCTCCTGATGCACTAAAGGAGTTACAAACAAGTGCGGTGCCAAGGGCGGGTCTGAGTGGGCCATTGCCCACTATGCGGAACGTAAATATTCTTATTGAAAATTAACATGTATTTCTTGTAAAAATATATATGATATCTGTAAGATATTTTAGATATTCAAAAGGAATAAGAATCCACATAAAACTCACCCATCTTTTCTTTTTTTCTATTGACTATTTTGATTCAATTTTTGTTGCAAGTATCTTCCTATAGGTTCTGTAACACCATATTACGCTGTAAAAGGTTGACTGGAGAAAACGGCCTAATACCGTTAATTTCAGCTGCCATCCAACGACCGTAAAGAAAATGGTTGACTGTCTTTAAAGCAGTGATGTGCATCTACGCGCAAACAACGATTGTATATATTCTACACGTAGACTATTTTATACACGTAGATGATGTAATCTATGTAAACAACATGGCGAAAGGTGATAACTTAGCAAAGGGCGCCGTGGAATTAAAATAAAATAATACTACATATCAGTTGCTGATGTGTGAGGAGAACTTGTCATACTCTTTCTTCCAAATTCGAACAATTTCTCACCTAGGAAAAGGACCAAATATAGGAAATATTCTAGTGTTTTATGGGGAAAAGACCACTCTTGCCTCACGACTGCCATCTGTTGTTGTTTTTTGCATACTATTTATCTTCTTCCATAGTTGATAAGAAGAGAAGAGAAATTTTGTTGTAAATAGGATTCTTTTCATTTCGTTAGGAACCAATATAGTTGAAAATGTCTCTTTCCTTTCATGAAACCCTTGAAAATTAATTTTAATGCACTTTAGATTGTCTACGTAGTCTATGTAAACTACAACCCAATGTAATATACGCGTAGATCACGTGTAGACAACGCATGTAGACGTAAACTTATAGTCTACGGCACATCACTGCTTTAAAGTATTAACGACCATTACATAGTTCCCATAATCAATGCAATTTTAATGATTCAGTTTTTAAATAAATATATTTGTGGTGCAGTTAACGTAATTTATAATGATTATCACCTTTTCTTCATGACATAATATTCAAATTTAAATAAATGGCTGCGTCCGTTTTTTGGAAATTAACAGCCAGACTGTTAAATTTTAACAGTACAATATTGTAAATTTTACAATTGCTTCTAACAGTGGCAGAAAACCCTCTAGCTAAACTTTGCTCGTTTAATACTCCATTATCATTATAATGATATAATAGATCTCATTGAAAACTGTAACTTGAAGTGTAAATGTGCTAACTTGTTATGTTATGTTATTCTGCAGCTTATGTATTTTATTCGTGTAACTTTGTACTTTTGTATTTGACTTAGTGCTGTATTAGGTTTCATACTGTGCTCAACACTTAAAATAAACTATTATTATTATTATTATAATGGAGTATTAATAATCATTAATACAGCCTGCCCCCGTGCCGGAGTGGTTATTTTCTCATTTAGTGTATACTTATTATTTCCATTGTCTATTAATTTAATTCTATTGCATGACATTTTACTTTATTTTTGTTTTCTTAGTTTAGTGTTATTATTATTAATTTTGTACTTCTTGTGGTTAGGTGTTAGCAATAGCTGAACCTCGCTACACAATGAAGTCTATTGAATTCAATAGATTGTTTAAAATCGTGTGAAAGGGTTGTTACTCGCTAGATTTTTTAACTTTTTACATTAAACAAACATTATGTAGGCTACGAACCTACTTTCATTTTCATTAGAGAATTTAATTCGAACAAATGTCTAACTTTTTTAAGTTTAGGAATTTTCCTCGTATTCACTGAAATGTGCAAAATGGCCACATGTGCCAACGCACCCCAAAAAATTTAAATTCCTCATCTAACTAATATAATGTCATTCCGTCCTCGCCCTAGTCTTTCTACAGGTCCCTTACCATCAGGTTTCCTAACAACTATCGCGCAAACTTCTTGAACACAACTAAAAAATAGGGTCTCCCCGATGGCGCAGTGGTAGCTTCGTCGCCTTGTAATCAAGGGGTCCCGGGTTCGATACCTGGTGGAGGCACATAGTGGTTCGGATCCCACTTTAGACTGTAGGTCCAGTCCCGATTTCTCTTTCTGTGCATAAAGTGGTATTAAAACACCAACTCAATCAATCAACAGCTAAAGAAATAAATAAACCAACCTATCTTCAGGAGAAAAAGTTAATTGAACGTCATGAAATTTAATCTCCTACACTCGTCCATTAATTTACGGAACAACAAGCAAGATCCTTTTGTTGAATGTATTTTTAAGCCCTTTTTCCGGACGAGTTTTCTATTTTTTGGTGAAATGCTAGTGGTCATGAATGAACAGTCATGAAAGAAAACATTGAGCATGAAAAGTATTCTTACATGATTGACTAAAGTGGTGTGAAAATGCACACGAAATATATATTGTCACAATATTTACTACATAATAATTATAGTCTTGTGAATATAAGGTGTATCATTGCGTATGCAATTCTACAAGCAGGGAAGTGAATGTACATTTTCGTTTGATATTTTACAATAATCCTTTCTTGATCTTTCGCGCCACTATGAAAATATCTATGTGCCTCTAGTGTCTACATATATATTGTACAGTGGGATGCAAATTGCCCATTACCATGTTTATTCTCTTTGTTTTTATCCAATGAGAACTAAAAGGAATAAAAATGCAGAACAAGCTACCGGCAACCCCTGTACCAGCATACGTACCTTAAAAACAAGTAGGATGCAAGAGGATAATAATGGACAATTTGCCTAGCAATACATTTGCATCCCACTGTACAGTTAGAGGAAAACAGCCATTGTTATGTAATCACTAAAACACATCATAAGGTTCACACAATTTTCCGTCATCTTTGTTATACCGAACCAAGGAATAGTAAAAATCAAGAACCAATACGAAACAAGGTTATATTTCAAGACAAAGTATGATGTGTTGTAAGATTGTCTGTTTTCAGTAAGTCCGAACAACGGTAATTTTTTCTTACCCTACAATGTGGTGCATAAATATTACGAGCTGTGTTGTCCGTTATTATTTTTATGAACTTTTTCTTACCTTGATGTGTTTTAAGGAATGGAATTCTTGTTCTGATGCAGGTGAGGAAGTTATCGACTGCTTCCTTTGTCTTTAGTTTAATTTCATTTATCTTTCATTGCGTAAACCAAAGTGTAAACACGGTGGCGGACAATTTGAACGATTTATGTATCTTACTTTACGCATGGTTAAGTGTTTATCGCGGACGTGGACGAATTGACGCACGACGCCATGTTGGTTGGAGGGTGTGACTGCTTCGAGCTGAACGTTCTTGGTCGTGATGATCCAAGCAACGATTTCTGAGCCATGATAGGGGGAGGATTACATGCGCACGCGTACACCATGTGTGCAAGTATGTGTGCGAGAGTGTGCGTGTCTGTGTGAGAGAGGGGCGAACAGAGGAGGGGGTTGTAGGTGCGTATTCCTTCTTTGCTCCTCCCTTCAAGTTATGGTGCACTGATAACTGGGGTCCAAAAGCCCGCATTTTTCTCGCGAGTTTTAACAAATTGGGTAAGATCACGACCAACCCCCCTGCGTCTGAAGTGGCTACCGAAGCCCAAAAGAACGCTTTTCGCGTGTCTGACGTGCGAGAAGGTGTTTCCCCGAGAATGATGGATGGAAGATCTGTTGATGGACTGGTTGTCGGCGGGTTGTCTTGTCGCCATCACTGTCAAACCATCGCTTAATTTACGAGCTCTTGTATCAGGCGAAACGAAGGGAACAGGAGGTGGCGCAAGGCAACTGGCTGCCTAGCACTAGCAAGAGTTTCCGCAGTTGGCCGACAGGTGGCAGGAGTTACCGCTTACTCATCTGTCGCCGTCTGCCGAGATAAATATGAACTAATACCCCACTGCTGGCACTGCAGGAAAGAATGAATCTTATCACGGAACTGATATAATGGATTTTTGATAATTTGCAGATAGTTTCTGCACGTAAATGTAGTAAAAACGAAAGTTCTTGCAAACTGAATGTTTAAATTAGTCTTGAAAAACAAAAGAAAGCCGTTTGAAATATGTGTAGCTTTCAAGTAGCTTCACGATGCTGGGTAAACACCAACTTATGGAGCTCCAACCGGGGATAGAACCCGGGAATGCTCGCACCAAAGGCAACAATGCTAACCATTAGGCCGAGATAAAGATAACAACTCGAGTCGAGACAGTCAGCGAGCGCCAAGTCTCGTCTTGATACCATCCCAATTACGTGGCGACACATGATGCCCTCTCAGAAAAAAATAAGAAAAATTATTGTAAGCCCAAAACTGGAGGTAATTCAACCTAACGTCCAAAGAGAAAAATTAAATATAGCTAGTTTGAGTTTTTGAGTCCTTTAAGCCCTCTTTATGCACAGGTAGGCTAATCGCCATTGAGTCTACAGTTTAAATTGGGATCCGAACCATTACGTACCTCCACCGGTTATTGAATCTGGGACCCCTTGATTACAAGGTGGCGACGTTACCACTACCATCGGACAAGACCCGTGGCTGGTTTGTCTTTGCCATGGACATCATTCAAGTCATTAGCATGGACAACATGTAATTTGCTTGGAGGGTAAATTTTCAATAATTAATAAAAACTCAATTATGTTGCCAGTGTAGCATCAAAATATTACACGCCTGGAATCAAGATCTAAAAAATTACGTAAAAAATATTTTTTCAGTCAAAAGTGTCCCCTAATTGTAGAATCGCCCATATAATAGGCATGCCTGCCCCTGAAATTAGCCTTCACCACATGAACCATGTACAGTGGGATCCATGAGTATTATCGTGCAAATTGTCCATCACCATGTTCATGCACTTTATTTGACCCAATAAGAGCTTCAAGAATTAAAAGAAAACTCAAAACAAGAGGATGGTAACTTCTGCACCAGCATACATAAAAATCCATCGCTTAAAAATACATATGATGTAAGAAAAAAATTAATGAAAATAGTCATGGACAATTTGCACGGTAATACTCATGGATCCCACTGTACATAGGATCAGGGTCGACTTGCAAAATTATTGGGGGGGGGCTCTGTTCACTGAAATAAATTAATGAATGACTCACTCCCTCCCATTTTTAAGTTTTGGCCTCAGTGTTCGGAATCTCATAAAAACTCATGACTTCCTCAAAAATATTAAATTTTTTATTTACAGTTCGAATGCAAAACGTCAATTGTCCACGGATGGATATGTCACAAGTTTCGTCAACCGTAATAGCAAAATATTCCCGACTTTTAATATCTGCTACCACGGAGCGCAAAACAGATCTCTATAATATATCAATGATCTCGTTCTGAATGTCATGTGAGAGCCATTTGTAGCCCGAACGTCCCATCCACTCTCCTAGTTCTTGTACATCTTCTTTTGAAACTCTTTTTAGTAAAAATGTTAACAGTACTCATAATTATATACTTAGTATATAGTAATAAGTCATGTGTCTTGCTGTCTCTGGTCATATCCCCCCCAAAGTTGATGGTTTAACGGTCTCAGTCCCCCAAAGTTGATGATCTATAACATTTCAAATGTGTATTCAAAGTTAAATTCATGTGGCACAATTCAGAGTAAACTTTACAAGAGAAGCAAAATAATACATTAGATCCTCTTAAGCAAAATTATTTGGGGGGCTCTGCCCCCACATCGTTAACATTGGTGGGGGGGCTCGAGACCCCCAAGCCCCATGAAGCCGGCGCCTATGCATAGGATGTTATGAGACCATATGAGTCCCTCTAAAAAGGATAATAAATACTGTAGGGATGAAAAGTTGAGGTAATTATGGAAAGACCTAAAATTTCTGTTTATTGCCTTAAACGTCGTTTAATGACATTATGAACAATGAAAACCATCAATAAGCAAACATAGCTATTCAGGTAGGTTCAGCCTTAGGGCCACTTAGGATGCTCAACCACTGTCGATTGTTACTAAGATTTTTTCCCATTCCAGCAGACAGACAAATCATTTGATTTGGTTAGTTGATTTTGCGCTTTAGGTCCACTTTATGCACAGTAAGGCTAATCGGTACTGGACCTACAGTTTAAAGTGGGATCCGAACCACTATGTGCCTCCACCCGGTATCGAACCCGGGACCTCTTGATTACAAGGCGACGACGACAAATCATTTGAGGTATTACATATTCCATTAGAATCTGTTATTGCTTTCAGCCCTCGATATTTGTGTGTGCCTAATGCCCCAGAGCAGTCAAACAATTGCAGAAAAGGCGACAAAAAAAATATCAAATGGTTCAACTGTTGACACAAACAGGAAAATTGACAGACCAATCGTGAAAAGTTTGTCGAATGAAGTAGTATTTTATATAGCTATATCTTACGGTATGGAAGGTTCCACATTTATCATTTGTTGACTTAATACGAGGGTCACTATTTATATTTTGAGCCTTGGCAACACTGATTGAAGTTAGGCGCGATTTGACGTCTACACGGAATCGTCTGTCATTATTGACCATAACGTACTTCAAATGTTTTGTCAATAGCTTCATTTGTGTTGTTTATGTTGCCTTGGAGAATGCGCGACAACAATAAAATGGAATTAACTCGTGAACATTTTCGTGCGATGATTTTTTACGATTTTCGACGTGGATTATCAAGACAACTTACTTCCACATTTGGCGAGCCCCATTCTTTGCCACTGTGAAACGCTGGTATAACGAATTTAATCGTAGCCGCCATTCGCTCACCGACGAGATTCGCGAAGGTGGTCCAAAATCAGTTGTTGTTCAAGAAAACATTGATGCTGTGCAAAACCTAATACTGCAAGATCGTCATGTGACGTACTGTGAGAATGAGGCAACCATAGGCATTAGTTCCACCAGCATATATAAAATATTACATGATCATTTAGCTGTGAGAAAGGTATGTTCTCGTTGGATCCCACACAATTTGACAAAAACTCAAAAAGACGCTCGCGTCAATTGGTGCAAACAAATGCTCAATAAATACAATCGTGGTGCTTCAAAAGACGCATATAAGATTGTAACAGGTGACGAATCATGGATATATATGCATATGAGCCGGAACCTAAACAGCAGTCGACTGTATGGGTGTTTCAAGACGAACACAATCCAACAAAAGTTGTTCGCGCTCGAAGCACATCGAAACAAATGGTCGCCTGTTTTTTCGGGAAAACTGGTCATGTGGCAACTGTGCCTTTAGAGGAACGTAGAACGGTCAACTCTGAATGGTACACAACAATTTGTTTGCCAGAGGTCTTCGGTCAAATACGGAAAACAAACAAACGCCGTCGGATCATTCTTCATCAAGACAATGCCAGCTGTCACACATCTCGTCTAAGAACCGACTTTATGAACAGTCAAAAAATCGAATTGATGGGTCATCCGCCGTACAGTCCTGATTTGGCACCCAATGACTTCTCCTTGTTCCCGAATGTCAAGAATAAATTGCGTGGACAACGATTTTCGTCGGCGGAAGACGCCGTTGATGGGTTCAAAAACCATATTATGGAAGTGTCTCAAGAAGATTGGAAAAACTGCTTTGACAAATGGTTCGAACGAATGCAAAAGTGTATTGACCATAAAGGAGAATACTTCGAAAAACAATAAAGCAGTTTTCAATGGCAAATTCCTGTTTTTTCATTGTTAGGCTCAAAATATAAATAGTGACCCTCGTATAGCTTGACTCTTACAGGCAGACGGACACACTGAGATGCTTTATATTCCATTATGCTAACATTATGCACAGCTCCTAATGTGTGACATGTATTTACATCTCAAATATAGTTTGTGAGAAGTTCTTAGCATCTGTTGTTCATTACAGCAGTTCAATGTAAGACACAATCGAGAAGAAGAAAATAATCTAGTAGTTTGTATTAAATATTTTAGAGCAGCGAATTTCAAATAGATGCCTCAACTTAAAAAATATATATAATTTGTTGACTTTGATTGATCTGCTCCCATATACAAACTGACTTCATCAAGTGTTATACCCTCGTATTTTACAGTTTCTGAGATATCGACGTTACATGAATTCGATAGTTACTTTCCACAGGAGGACCGGACCGATCGGTATATTCTATCATGCATGTGCATTTACATATTTTTTGATAGGTCAGCATGCTTACCAAGTCCTCGCAGTTCCAGGCCCGTAGTCAGGCAGGGGCCAGGTGGGGCTGAGCCCCCCTGGAACTGCCGTCAGCCCCCCTGGCATTGCCGTCAACCCCCTTGACATTAAGTAAAACTATTTTGTACAATTTGTTTGCAGCGAAGAGTGAAAATGTAGACACCAGATATTATTTGCTCAGAACTTTGGTGAAGGATAAATTCACAGAACGAACAGCAGCGGCGAGTATTTAGAATATTCTCTTATCTAGACTTTAGATAGATCCTTCATAGGGGGATTTCTTTATCTGTACTTTCGCCGCCTCTGTTGCAACCTCCCGTTTAGACAGAAATCTGAGACTTTGGCGTCATCATGAAAATTCCCTCCGCATCTGCGTCAAAGGTTAACAACTCCCAAGTTTTGGGAATGAAGGGGTGTTTCATTGCTTCAGCCGGAGGTGGAATGTACTGTCGGGACTATCATTGAAGACTGTCCATTTTTTTCTTGCATGGTATCGTATAAATACGTATCTGTATTATCAAAAGTAGTATGGAGTGTGTAGTGAGTGTGTGCGGGATCCCGAAAAGTCGGGGCCGGGATCGGGAAAAAAAATTTCCCGTCCCGATCCCGACTCCGGGAAATGACTTCCCGACTTTTCGGGATCCCGAGCAGTCGGAAAATACCGAATGTTCATTTTAAAAAGTTGTTAATTCTCGACGTTTTCTGCCTTGCAAGTGTCTGGAACTTATCGGAAATTGCTCGTTTTTATTCCAGAAATGCAAAAACAATCACTTAAGTTGAAAATGACGTGTAGAATTCGAGATTTTCAGACCTTCGGGAAATTTCGAACATTTCCCGTCCCGAAAATTTCCAGACTTTGTCGGGAAATGGCGATTTTTTCCCGTCCCGAATGTCGGGATTAAAAAGATTTCCCGTCCCGATCCCGTACCGACCAAAAAATTTCTGACCCGCACACCTCTAGTAGTAAGGGACGATTTCAGTAGTATTCAATTAACACATCAAGTGGTATTTTGAAAGATATAAAAAAATGTGTAACTTAATGACCCCCACCCCCCTCAACACACACAATTTGCCTCATTTAATAATGTTAAACTTTGGAAAATGGACTTGGTTTACAAAGCCCCCTGATAACCCTTGAGCCCCCCTGGAGATCAATTCCAGCTACGGGCCTGCGCAGTTCCTGCACTTTCTGAGATACCGATAGGTAACACGGACGTACGTAACTCACACGTAGGGTACTCGCCCCCCCCCCCCCCCAGCTTTTCTGGTTAGTATTACACTATAAATAGAGTAAAATGCTTTCTTGTGAAATGTTGGGTGGACCTTGCTTATGTTCCGGTTATTTGGAAAAGTAATGTCCTCTGGCCCTAATATTCATTTCGAATACTTTTCATTCTTAATTCAAAGGTGGAAACAAATAATTGTCCATAAGTAAAGGCCTGCACAAGACCTGGAGCAGACCCGTTCGCGAGACATCGCTCCTGAAATGCCATGCAACCTGCGCAACACCCTCGCTTGAGCAGCTTGTATGCCCACCTGCACAGATCGTTCCTGGCAGGCATTGTAGACCCGCCGGGTACCCGCAGTCTTACGATACCTAGTAGGTCTCAGTTCGTTCTTTCCATCAACTGCAGACCCCTCCCTCTGCATGACGTAGTTGCTTCGAGTAGAAACTGCACCTGGCCCACACCGTTCTGCAGCGTTGCCAACTGCAATAGATTTTCACTACTTAAAAAAGGGAACTCCAAGCTTCGTAAGCCACATCACCAATGAAATGAGATTTACGAATGTTGCTACCCCCCCCCCCCACACACACACACACATCGAAATAGGTTTTCCGTGGCACAGGATCCATAAGTATATGTCGTAAACAACCAATATACGTATATATAGTGATATAGGACAGGACTGAAACATGTCACGTTCGACGCTGAGGTCGCGAGTCGAACAACACACTGTTCTACTGCGAACACCAGGGCCGTAGCCAGCCAGGGCCATTGCCGTTACCCTCGTTTGGGGGGTAGGGCCAAGTACTTGGATAAACGTGCCAACAAGAACAATCACAATAATAGTAATAAAGTAGCATGAAAGGCATTATAATCCTCATAAATCACGCAAAAAGGGGGTAGAAGTCGGTTCTCACGCGCATTTGTGTTGAAACAGAGGATTAGAAATATTTTTTTTCAACACGTCAATTTCACATTAGCTAATAATGGAAAACAAGCACACAAACTGTTTTTGAAAGAAAGAAAGTGCATGATAAATGCATTCCGAATGTACAGACATATGGCAAATAAAATTTCCATCTACAATATTTTCTTTTCACATGGAGCGACGTATTACATAATCAATTCATCCAACTCGTAACAAACCAACATTAATAGCAAATAATATCACGGGCAGCCATAGCATTCTCTGTTTTAAAACTTTTCTCACTTAGATCGTTCGGCGCTCAGGGCCGACTCCCGCTACCCCTTTGCTACGGCATTGAACTTGATGAGACTGGATAATATTTTATAATATATTTCTACTTTCATAAAATTTGAAATCAAGGGGTTGCAATTACCCCTCCATTCCCCCTCTGCAGGTGCCCTTGGCCGTTTGGAAGGAAAATGCAAGAAAAATATGAAAATTAATTCCATCTTGAGTACCCTTTAGCCCTGCTACTCTTAAATTCTGCTAGTCTGTTTTTTCTTGTACTTTAATGTTTGACCCCCACCCTGACCCTTCCGCTAGACTTAATTTCCGTCCAAGCTTGTGAGCAATGCACCCTACCCCCTCTGGTTGCGCCACTGCGTGCCTGGTTAAGGCACCATGCAATGAAAAGCAATTAGTTTTCAGTGAGGAGATTTTTGTTTGCTCGATCATTCATTTAAATAAATGAAGCTGTAATACTGCGTGCATTTCCTGGCAATAAGATAAAAACTGCTTACGCTGAACTGAAATCGCTAAGTATATAAATTCTCCTTGGAGGAGAGAGCTCCTCCTAGGACCTCGTAGGATTTACGACCTACGTAAGTAGGCAACACTGGCTGAAGCTGTCCACGTGGTGATGAAACACCTGGAGCGACACGCTGCCGGAGGGCTGTTTCCTTCCAGCAGGTTTTGCAGGCGCCCGGGTCTTGTTGAATGCCCAGTTACCTTGTAAGCGCAGAGCGCCTGGAAGACGAAGAACCCGGATAAAGACGCAAGTCGACTCGTTGCCGTGGGCAGGCGAGCAGGTATACCTGTCCTCGCGGCAAGCGGGCAGTGGGTAGGTAAAATGCACATTATGCTGGCCTCTGTCCATAAGTTTCCAAAGTTTAGTGAGGGGAAGAACGATATGAAGAATTTCACAAAAAAAATTCTACTTGGAGATGCGGGGCATCGATCCCCGTACCTCTCGCATGCTAAGCGAGCGCTCTACCATCTGAGCTACATCCCCAACTATCAAAAAGCAGCTTTTCATCATACTTTATGGAGATACCCCCTGCGCACCTGGCAGTGAACAAGAACACAGACATGAATACACAAGAATAGACCGAAAACCAGTTTGTTTGCGACCATGCGTTTCTCGCGCAGCTGTTGAAACTTCCTATTGACGCTCCTGCCATCTCTTAGCGATTTCTTACACTACTTCAAGACAACTGGACTACAGGGAGAACACGTGAGCACAGTGATGACGCCAGAGGGGGCGGGCGCTCCCCCCAGTCAGACACTTTGGCCACCCTAACTGAAATATCAAATAATAGTAGAGTTCATTTCTAACAGTATGACGATCTTCACCTTTTGTACGTGGTGTATTCTGCACGATATGACTTTTCCTGCTTACAATATCAACTTGACTAAAAAATAATTTTGTTTTAGTGTCACTTTAGTGTGACAAGATTCCAGCGCCGGCCTGGGCATAGGTAATTTCTCATTCATTTATGTCCTGTAATCGTCGCGATTAACCTAAGTTTTAACCAGTTTTATGAACTGGAAAAAAGTGTTAAATATGGATGGTTTTAAAACATCATCTGTAGTACGGGCAAATTATTCTAACACTGGATCGTTAGTTGCAGTGGCGTACGCAAGGGGGGGTTACGGGGTTTAAACCCCCCCCCTTGAGCTTGTGAAATATTATGAAAAATGCTGTGAAAAATAATTTAAATGGCCAATTTACCACAGTCAGAGATCTGGGACAATACTATTACTATTACTACATCTACTACTACTACTACTACTACTACCACTAATAATAATAATAATAATAATAATTTGAATTATTATTTCCATGTAGCATGGAGAAAAGCACAGCATTCCAAGCACACGCGTCTTTCAGAGTGATGCCTTGAAAATAAGCACAAGTTCTTGAAAGTGAAATATGAGGGTAACTATGATTTAAAAGAGAAATAAAATGTTTTGTATTTCAGTTGCAACAATGTTCAATACTCTGGCGTACGCAGTTTTTTTGGGGGGAGGGGCCGGAATAGTAAATGTGGATAACACATGGCTTTGTTTTGGAGGGCAGGATGCATAATAAAATATTTCGTATTTTTGGAGCTTTTCAGTCTATTAAAATTGTATTCAAAGACAAAAATGGTAATCGGGACTCACTTTAAAAGAGGTTTCGTATTTACACATTTTGATTTTTTAAAGTTCTTAACGGATTTTTATTTGAAAATTCTGATTTTCTCAAAATTTTGGTAGGGGCTGTAGCATCATCGGTAGAGGCATGCATATTTCGTTTTTGACAAAAAGAAAACGAAATTTGAAATAACAAATTGCAATGTTAATTTTTAAGGTTTCTGAAAGGTGTGAGGTGCATTTTCCTACCCTGTTTTGTCACGAAATGATGCGAAATGAACTGCAAAATGCGAAATAGACTCTTAAACACGAAATTTACCGTTTATATACCGACGCGACACTTTCTGAAGTCTGAAGTATCCTGTGTGTTATGCAATTCACGGAAAATTGATTAATTTTGCTGTAAATATTTGAAAAACAAAAATGGACTCCTCTATACAGGAATAAACTTAATATTCTGGTAATGATTTAATGTGCTATTAGAAGGGATGTGTTTATTTTGTGTAATAGTGCAGTTTTTAAATCAAATTTGGGATTATTTTCACATTTTTAAAACCAAAATGTAATTTTATATACCGCTTTTTCACCGCTATAACAGCGAAATTTCATTTTATTTACAGCTTTTGAACCCGAAATTGACTCTGTTTTTATACTGAAATTTTGCTTTTTTATATACCAAAAGTATGTGCCTCTAACCATCGGCCATGCCTCTACGTACGCCAGTGTTCAACGAACATGTATTTTTTTTGTGTGAACAATGAGAATTAACTAAAGAAAATTCTTGGTTCGTTGTTAGAGGCTAATGTATAGACAAAGGCTAGGCGGACAAGAATACAGTCACCAGTCTGCTTTCCCATTGTATTATTTACCGCAGCACGTTTGAATGTCTCTCTTTAAAATGTCTCACCTTGTTGACTAGACAATTATTCAAATGACAAGAAGCTTAACTTTTGTAAAATGGTTTTGTTGGTAAGAACAGCGAGACAATCCAGATGTGAATTATCGGGGACATTTATGCGGGGAAGAAGCCGGAAAATTTTCAACCAATTTCGGGAATCTAATCCGGATCTCCCGCGTGATTGTCAGACGCTCTACCGACCAGACCACCGCAGCTCCTTGGATGAGTTCCATACTTTCATTATTTCAATTTATTTTAATATATTTTCTTGTTTTATGGATTTTTTTCACCCTTAAAATGTCTCACCTCGTTGACCAGACAAAAAACAAAAAAAAAAAAAATGCTCCCAGGATTTGATAAAAATTGAATGATTAGAAAGTAATTTCATTCTATTGTTTTCATAAATGGTATATTTATGTAGATCTCTACTACATAATAGTAGTAGTGGTATTAGTAGTATTATTAGTAGTAATTCAGCTAATTAATTAATTATAAGTATTATTAATTAATTGTGATTATTATTATTTAATTAAAGTATAATAAATCAAAGGTAATGTGAATTTGGAGAAAGTTTTAGAAATAACCCCCCCCTTGACGAAATCCTGCGTACGCTACTGGTTAGTTGCAACCCTAATTAGTGAAAGTAATTCAAGAAAACCGACAGACATTACATGTCAGTTGTGGGTGCATCGCGGTTTCTTATTATTCAGGTACTTGCTTTTCGAGATGATGAGTCTGAGGCAAGCCTTAACAGAGGAAATTTTTTGATACTCTTGACGTTAATTTCAAAATGAGGCAATATTATTCTGTATTGTATTGATCTTGAACCTTAAAATGCAAGTTATATTCACAATTCGACTCAAAACAAATTTATCTGCGTAACGTACACACTTATTCTCAGCAAAATATGCCAGGAAGTGGAAAACGCGAATCTATTCGCATTGATGACAGATGAAACAAAATACATTGGAAGACAGTTGTCATTTGTCAATTGTCTGATATTTGTATCGCGGCCATAAAAATAACACTTTTTATGATTTGTCGCTCGTCAATCATTTGATTCAGGTTCGCTCTTTGCACATACCAGAATCAAAGAACTTATTTACAAGAACTCCACATGACACGCACCTTCTGCCTTTAGGGCTTTATGTTAGTCTGGTTATAACCCTTTTATCGGACTTCTCAAAGGCTTCCAAGGGTTAGTAGGACTAAGCCCTTGCGAGGTCTGTGGCGTAGGATTTATTTTTAATTATCACCTATGTAGGTTTGAAATGAAAGATCCTTAAGATCTTTTACTCGAAGATTTATTTATACTTCCGATGTTATACAAACACTTTTTCAAACAGACAATTCACCCGGTACAACTTGTAGGCCTAAACCTATTAGTTGTACCGAAGTTTATAACCCTGGTCTTTTTGATGATGCAGGAGAACGCCTTATTCAGAGTTGGGTTTGTGGAATATCTGCCAAATGGAGTACAAGTACACCAGCCAACCCGAAGATTGAAGCAAGATATTACCCAACGTCCCCTGAACCATCAGCCTTTCGGCAACCAGGAGAATGTCCCGTAGACTTACAAAAGTCTAGCTCTTTTATATCATAATATTGTTTACAATTTACCAAGGTTACTACATAGTTGTTTAGTATTCCTATAGTTTCAACATTTTTTCCTGATTTAAGTTAAACAATTCATTACCCATTGTAACATTAACAATAACATATTTTTAAAGAAAAGATTCCAACATACATTAATATAATACAGATTGAATAGTTTTTTGCTTGAAAAAGCATGTGTTGACAGGGGCGACACACACAGATGCCTGTAATTGTGTAGTGGTAGAGTGAGAGGTGCACCAGGGTCAGAACATTTCTTGAATTATGAGAAAACTGTAACCCTTTTTAGAATTTTATTCCTGTGATATTATTTCCCTGAAAGGTAAAACGCAGATTTTGCCCAAATCTCTTCAGCGTTACGAAGATGGAACGAAAGTAGTCCACTTAATGGATTTCTTCGATATCCTAGGAAAGAATGAATCGGTATTTCAATTTCACAAGGATTACACTCTAGTTGTATTCCCTATAACAATCCCAGTTTCCAATGCAGCGTGTGAAGGAACCTTTTCGTGTTTGAAACCTTAAAAAAGCCTTACTCGAAAGAGGATGCTGGATACCAGCTGTTTCATTTGGCTGTCCTTGCTATTGAGAAGAACGAATGCCAAGTCTTGAACGTACCGAAGATGGGCAATGTGTTCTCCAAAGCACATAGAGCGGAATGCTCCTACAGGAGAATTGCACTTCACTAAGTGACTTTCGTTATTTCTAATACTGAAGAAAATTAATTTCTTCCAACGTCATGTTTAATTTGCAAGAAAATTAAACTATTCGAAACATTTTTTTTCGTCGTTTTAAGATCTCCACGCTATAACAGGTGACGGAGGAACAGTGTGGGAGGGAGACCAGCAGTCGGTAGGTAAGCCAAGGCCCTTCAAGGGCTGTAGCGGTGTGGGGTTATGGGTTATTATTATCTTATAACTTGAATATTTATATTAGTTTCATTCCAAGAAAGATGATGAATTATAATATTATAAATGAGGAAACTATTTTAGCCCATTTTCTACCTTTCAACATTGAAATAGGCCACTAGAAACAACGCAACTCGCGGCAGTTCGCACGAACAAAAAAAAAAGAATTAATGACTTTATTAAAACGAATCACATGGAGATAAACTCGTAATCAAGAACTAAATTTAGGCAGTAAACGTCCGCTCTGAATAAAGTAATAATAATAATAATAATGTAAAATACAAAATGCCAACCATAGCTAGGTACATAAATATAATAAAATAATAAGTGTGTGTGTAGTGTTTTCGGGCGTTTTAACGTGACTTCCCCTACCGCCCCCCCCCCCCGTTACTTTTCCCTGGCGCCGTCATTGTATCGGCAATGGCATGAATTAGGGTTAGTGAGGACGCCACCAGTCGGGCGAGGGTGAAATAATTATAGTCCAGTATTCTAGCCATCCAAATAGGATAGCCTACATCAGAACTTATAATTTATAGTTATTTACTGACCCACGTCACCCCATTATCGGTTGAAGAACTCCACACCTACCGCGTTTGTTAAAACCTGTCTGGTTTCCTGCGCTAGCGATCGCTCGACAGTTTCGGTGCCAATGAGAAACGAGGAAAAAACCGTCTGCTGGGCAGCGAGGAGCGAATGGAAGCCAGAAGAGAGACGCTTACGTAGACGCTGTTGCGTATTTTAATTGGTTGCCTGGCTTTGACTTTCCCCAGCACGGAGAAAAGCCAGCGATCAGCTAGCGCGGGAACCAGGACAGGTTGTAACAAACGCGGTATAGGTAGGACTACAGATATCTGTGGTAGGACTGTGGAAGGGAGACTGGCAGTCGCGAGATAGCAGATAGGCCAAGCCCCTTACAGGGCTGTCGAGTTATTATTATTATTATTATTAGTGTATAGGAGGATATAGAATATTTTTTTCTGGGAAGGGCACAGACGGGTGCGGCTCAAGATAAAATTTTCTCCCGTGCGAGGTGGATATTTTGCGTCTCCTGGTATACTCCTAATTTTCCTTTTCACCACCCCTAAAGAAAAAAACCTGGCCATATTATATATTTACGGTTTAAACGAGCAAAATTAATAGCTTTATTTTTTAAATAGCTTAACTGTTAGGTATTAAAAAACACCTTTATTTTAGTATGTGTTTATTTAACCCATTAGTGCCCAGCGTCCCTTTAAAAGGACGTTAGAATAAAACTGAAAATTTCTACACCGATTGTTATGTTGATTGTTTTTTGGTATGATTGCATTGTCAGAACAATGGTTTCTTTAGTCCATTGTTCGCTTTTGTTATTTCATTCCAGTTTTTGTGTTTTACATGCAGTTGAAGTCTAGAATTCTGCAATATGGCATCTATGGAGCGATATGGGTAAGTAATTTATGAATATTTAATAGTTTTAATTATTTTTCTAAAATATTTTTTACGTCTAATGACAGTAAAATGGATCATCTGTTAACTAAAATCATGGAAGTGAAAAAGTTTTTAACAGTGTCAATACAACAACAACAACAATTTAGGTGTCCCTTTAAAGGGACGCTGGGCATTGACGCAGTAAAAAACCTTTATTTTCTCTTTTTGCAGATGAATAAAAGTGAGGGCAGAACATAGCCATAAATTCAATTCTGATTTAAATTATGACAGAAAAAGAACAATAATTTAAAGAGGCTTACTTAACAAAACGTTTAGTAGTAGCTACATATTTTGCGCATGCGCATATCTACATAATAGATGTACCTAATTCTGTCAATATTTTTCTTTACTTTGTAGCTCAGTAGCAGAAATCCTGCAAATTCTGGAGGAAGAAGAACAGAGTGATGATGGTTTAGATATTTTCATGGAGCCCCCAGAAGAGTCTGGTGGAGTGACAGATGAAGATTCCGATGATTCGAATGACGAGTGCAAGGAAAATCCCAACCACTTTGCTCGTCCAACACTTATTGCAAAATGTGAAGTGCGACCGATTCGTAAGGAATATTGTGACAGTGTGCAACCTGAGGAATGTGATACTGATAGTGTAAGAAATGATACTACACATAACGTATCAAAAAAAGGAAAACTTTTCCTCACCCCAAATGGATGAATTCTAAAGAGACAAAAGAGACAAACAAGAGTTGTCAACACCAAAGTTTTCTGAAAGTCATATAAAATCTTCTGTTGAATACTTCCAGTTGCTTTTTGACAGTGAAATGATGGACCTGATTATTTCACAAACTAATTTGTACTCCTCACAAAAAAATGAGCAGCTGTCTGTAACAAACTTCTGTCAAAATCTATGAAGAGAAACAGATTTGACGATATAATCAAGAATTTTCATTTGGCTGATAATTGCATGCTAGATTCAAATGATCGTCTCTATAAGCTACGCCCATTCCTTATCCATGCTGCAGGAACGGTTTCTGAGAAACAATACCCTGGATAAGAATATTTCTATTGACGAAAGTATGATACCATATTATGGTCGTCATTATGCTAAGCAGTTTATACGAGGAAAGCCAAGAATTGGGCTTTGTGTTCGTCAGATGGCTACATGTATGCAATTGATATTTGCATGAGGAATTCTGAAGATGCATCTCTGGAATTTAGACTGGGAGGTGATGTTGTCTTAGGGTTGGTGGACCAAGCTTCATTACCAGGTTATAATGGACATATATTATACTTCGATAATTACTTCACTTCGTACCACCTATTGACACATCTTCAAGAGGAAGGATACCAAGCCATGGGAACAATATGTGACAATCGGACTGCAGGTTTTCCATTGACAAAGCAAGGAAAAGACCAGAGGAAGCTATGAATACATGTCCAGTGGAAGGGTGGTTATTGTCTGATGGCTGGACAATAATGTTGCTAATATAGCTGCTAACTTTGGAAAGGTAGAGGAAGGCACTGTGTCAAGGTGGTCACGTTCTGAAAATAGCGCATTCAAATATCTCGCCCCAGCCCTTTCAAATTCTACAATAATGGCATGCGAGGTGTTGATCAAATGGATCAGCAAGTTGCAGCTTACAGAACAAGACTCCGTCAAAGGAAATGGCGGTGGCCAATTTTCGTGTATTTTTTAAGGTAGCTGTGGTTAACTGCTGGTACCTAAAGAAGAAAGTAACTAGATCAAATGAAAGTTTGTTCCAGTTTCGCCGACAGCTGGCCATTACTTTACTGAAACAGTATGGTTGTCCCTCTGGACAAGACAGGAGATCTGCAACACCTCAACAAAATGTTCGCTTTGATGGACTGAATCACTGGATCGTCAAAGGTGCAACTCAAAGAAGATGTCAACTGTGTGGAAAGAAATCTTACTATAAATGTGAAAATGTGATATTGGACTCCATGCTGAATGCTTCAAGAAGTATCATCACAAGTTATAAAAAAACACAAAGAAATCACAATAATCTGTGAAGGAGTAAAATTTGATGTCATTATATAAGAATGATGAGAGTATCATTAGCCTATATCTATTCTGAGTAGCAAGAGCAATGAAAAATACTGCATATGTTTTGCTCTTGTAAAATGGTATTGGAAAAATGCCGAGAGTACTCTTAAAATAATTTCTTATATATAATGTATGTACGTGAATGCAGTACAAAAAGTTTTCACTTTTTTCTACATTGTGAATCTGCTTTCAAGTGTAACAAAAATACGTATGTTGATATGATATTCTGTTCAAATATATTTTATGAAAAGTTTTTATACATGTATAGAGTAGAAACAGCAGTCCATGTTGAATGTAAAACAATTATTGTGATGTTCCAAGTCTAGGAAAGAATCAAAAAATTGATGGAAGAAGAAATACGGACTTTCTTGAAAAACATGACAGTTATCTAAGGTGAGTGCCCAGCGTTCCTTTAAAGGGACGCATTATATATAGACAATGATTGGCAACTTGGAATCAAATATCAGTTGTTGGGTCGATTTATATACAAACACAAATTACTAAATAAGATTAAAATCTCATGAAAAAATCAACTTTGGGCACTAATGGGTTAATACCTACATAGCGACTGCGGGACGGCATGTGTATAGGACAGCTGGCAACCCAGCATCGTGATGAAATTGGTGTGTAGCGTAACCCGGTCATAACAATCTCCTAGAACGGCTGGGGGTTTGACGTGCTGACCCCACGTCGCCCCATTACCGGTTGAAGAACTCCACGGCTCTAGGTAGGTTTTGCGAGGGGGAATCTTACAGAAATAACTCGAAAGAGGTTGTTAAAGAATCGAAGAAATGTTGTAATATCCAGAAATATGGAGAAATAAGAGAATGCTTAACGAATGAAACAAATTAATTAGAAATGAGATGTTGATATGGGCAGTGATAGAAAGTACCTTTTCCCAGCGATACGTCAGCTCGTCGTGCTACTTCGGTTCGGAAGGTTGTATTTAGCTATTACTGAGGTTAGTTTCCAAGTCACTTAGGTTGTTGCTTTCGTCTGGTCACTTCTTACTTCGGTCTGACCTATGCTACAAACAACATGCGACAGGCGAAAAGCGAGAAGTGTCGTTTGCGAACGAACCAACAGAAATAAATGCAATCTTTCGTGCCGAAGCGCCGCCACAAGCAGGAGAGAGGATAACGATCACCCAGGGAAGTTATGCCACAAATTAATTACATCTCCTCACAGGATTCAGGTGTTCTCTTGACCCATCTTTTGCTTCCGTGTCTTCCCGTTTTGCCGAATGACCCAGAGGCGCATTACATCAGATTTCCCACCCAAGTAAAATTTTCGGCGAAAGGGGAATTCCCGTTTCGCCGAATATATTGAAGGCAAGGAATTTTCCCTCCGCTGGGAAATTTCATGTTTAAACAAACAGAATGCTTACTAAAAAGTTATCTGGTGAAATGTACTTAGAAGAAAGGGTTACTGACGGCGAGCGGGTTGGGATGGGGAAATATTACACACAGCAAGGGAATTTACATGTCGATAAACAGTGCCTTCCATGAGAAGACTACAAATATTACTTTTGGTCCGTTCCTTGCATGGCACGATTTTATGTGGAATATCCCTTATTCCTTGTGTGGGAATAATCGTGTTGTGACGATAACAACTATTGTATGTCTCACGTAACTGTAGTTTACACGTTATAGCTAGGGAAAGGAACTTTATGTGCTAAAAATCTTAGAAATATTTATTTTTTATGTGTCATAAATCTTGAAAATATGTGATAAAAACAGGAAAATATGTGACAAAAATATAAAACATTTGGTAACAAAAACAAACACCTGAAATCAGTTTCTTTAAATGCTTACCTCTTAGTGATGTATTTTCTGGAAGAGTTGCAGTGGACCACCATAGTTTTTTTTCCAAATTCTCCATTGTAAATCTGTGGCAATTATCTCTAGAAAGCATCTTATATTGTGAGAAAGATCGCTCCACGTCACAAGAAACAATTCTTGCATATTTGAAGCATGAGATGCCACTAACGCTGAAGTTTTCCAAAGCTTCCTCTTCCTCTACTTCACCTTCCAAAACACGTGCAATTTGGCAAAAAGTTTGAAAACCTTGGTTTTTCCCCAAAAATTTCTGCACATTTAGACATTAGCACTTGTGCGTTAGATCCAGTGGGGGTAATATTTTCACCCAGTAGGATCGTAGGCGAGGCGCCAGAAGTCTGCCAGCGAGCATGTTGAAAGACAAAACAAACCTAGCACTCTCGATATGAAAGAGGTGCGGAGAATAAACATTTTTCCTTTGAGGATTTCGAGGTAGCTGAAGTCAATGAGCGATTTTATGTATTTAAAATGAAAATTCGCAAAATATGTATTTACATACGGAAAACTGGAAAATATATATTTTTATGTAAAATAAAATTTGCTGTGTTGACATATAAGGCTATGGTCAGAATTTTGGCAAAAACTAGGGTCTCTATCTTATCGCAAAAAAAAACATTTATTTACCTAAACTTCCGTTCCCTAGTTATAGCAGTACTTTTTACTTTAAAGGCGTTAAATACATTTAAGCTGTTTTAAGGATAAACAAATAATAAATTTCCTTACTATGGAAAAGCATACAAAGCCCACAATTTTCTTCGTAAGGTTTACGATATTTTTAATAAATTTTCCATTCAGAAATTATCGAGAATAGTTATCTCTCACAATATTTTTACACATAGATATCTCAACCGGTATTTTAGCAATGTACTTCTATCTGGAGTACTATAAACTAACTAACTAACTCTCTAGCCTTCTTAAACCCGTAGGTTCATGGCTGCAGCAACACAGGCCTTCCATCTGTCCCTATCCTTAGCAAGATCTATATACTCTTTTTCATCCTTACCGATTTCCCTTAGGTCCATCTCAATGTTATCCCTCCATCTTCGTCTTGGCCTGCCTACCAGTCTCTTACCATCAGGTTTCCCAACAACAATCCTGTAAACTCCTCTTTCCTCTCCCATTCGTGCCACATGGCCTGCCTACCTAAGTCTCTTGATTTAATTATTCTAATAATATCTGGACATGAATACAAATCTGGAGTAGTACGTATTACGACATAAACTTACTAAGCTTGAATACATTGAAAAATGGAAGTAATACAGAATACTGGATTCGGAAGAGTATAGAAATTAAATAATATAGCCTTTTTTGATGCAATATGCGCTGATTTGGCTTTAGAAAGAAAATATTTTATTACGAGTTAATAAATATTCGCAACTGATTAATTATCAGGTGGCTAGTCTCGTCTCGAGTTTTATAAAGCCTGTCCCGTCTCGTCTCGTTTTCGAGAGGAGACGAGACATGTCAACACTACTTTTGAATCACCGTCTAGGCCCTTATATATGATTTTGTCAACATGAGATCAAGAATTACATACACACATCAATTATATGTGTGTGTGTGTGCTGTGTGTGTATGTAAAGGTAGGTAGATAGAGGGGACGGAGCCTTTGATAATATTTTTCGGAGGGCTCAAGATTTGTAGATCCGGATAGTGGAGGGGGGGTTGGTGGGGGTCATACCCCCCTCCCTTTTTGACCCAATGTTCCTAAGGAAAAGAACGTCAAGGGAAGGAAAAGATGGCAAAATGATAGCAGACTACCAGAAAAAGTGTACATAACCCCTCCCTTTTGAAATACTGGGCACGTCACTGGATCCGGCACTGTATAAGCCTCAGAATTCATTTCCACAAGCGAAACTGTCACAAGCATGGGAAATACGTATTTGATCTTTGTGTCCATCAGTTAACGTTATTGCCTTGTAATCAACAAGCGTCGGATTCGATTTCCGTTGTCAACTGTTTAGGGAATTTAGTATGTATTTGCGTAAAAGTTTGTCTTAATTTTTTACTGTCTGGAAAAGGATTGCTCGAACATTTTCTGTTCGTTGTAATATAATGCTATCAATACCTGTAAACGTATTAATTCTATTGGGAGGGTCAAGGGGCCTAATGCCCCTCCAGCCAATGTCCATGGCGAAGGGGATTACAAAAGCCAGGCAGAACATCTGATATATGATATATGTCATAATCTGACAGATTATTTGCCCTAAAATGTTTTGTTTGTTTCCTGGCTAGAAAATGTAGGCTATTAGTTTAAAAACCGTTTCAGGCCATTTCTGACAGGAATGCATGGAATTTATAGTGGCTCTTTTCGCCTAATTTAGTCCTAACTGCTTTCTTGAGTGCCTATTTTGCATTTCTATACTTTTCCCTGCTTATTTTGAGAGTTTTTAGTCCTATCCATCGTCATCCTGGTTATAAGCCCTTATCCCCCCTTGCTTTCCTAATAACAATGCGACCACCACGGATAGTGTATAATACAGAACACTGAAACGTAGCATATTGCAGTTGTAACAAATTCGTATGAAATATGATGATATCAGTACTTTTTGCAATTATGTTGCAATTAAGTGTAATGAAACATTTTGCTTCTTTAAGATCGGGGACTTTATTTTTAAAATAAAATATAATAACTGGCAAATTATTGCGTGGGCTCGAGCCCCACAAGCTCTTGTAAGTTAGCGCCACTTCTGGTACTCATTTGATACAAGAAACATGGCGTTCAGAGTTCCTGGCTTACAAATTTCGGAACGTCAATCAGTATTGCTGTACGAGCAATGACCTTAATATATTTAAGATTTAGGAGGAGGGGTAAAATTGAGCCATGCCTGGGTATAAGTACATTTTTCCCACCGTCCCTGCATACACCTCAGATCCAAAATAATAAAAAAATATGCCGATAAAAAAAATTCCGTGGATTGATCTGTAGAGAATGGAAACGACTGCTTTACGGCGTAAAAGCTCTCGACTAGTTGGGCCAGGAAGAAGAGCAGTAGAAAACTATAATAGAAGACGTGTTTTTCTACAGATGCAGTGCGAATGATTCTTCATTCAAAACTAGCAGAAACATATTGGAAAGCATTATAAATCAATGCCTCACTTTTATTTACACAAGACGAACTTTATCGATATATTTTCTTTTAAGATATTTTTATTATGTTTGTTAATATTGAAAACTCTTGCCAGTCTGCTTAATTTCCAAACTTACGTTTTTTTTCAATCTCCTTGGTTAAATGTGTGTTTAAAATGAGTGCGAGTCGAGTCAGTCAACTTCCTTTTACTTGCCCCGCCAAATAAAACTATGTAAATAAATACTATTTTAGTCCAACAAAATAGTTCCTGCATATCATTTAGGGTTATATTAAATGTTACTAGCCCCAACAAAATGTTCTTGCCCACAGCCCTTAGCCTCGCTACTCACTTTTTTTCTGTTTATCTTTTTTTTATTTGGTAATTTATAGGGTGACCAAACATACTCCTTTTAAGAATATTATACTCTTTTAGAGGTTCATATACTCTATACTCTTTTCAATTTGCAAAAATCCCCAAATATACTCTTTTCCTTGCTATTTAATTTCATTCATTATTTTATGCGTAAAAATGCCTTAAAATCCATAGAACGGAAAACGTCAAGATGTCAACAAACGGAAGTATTTACTCCTTGACTCAAGAATTTCCTATGAACAATTTCAAGTCATTTTCATATTCCATCAACAAGCAAAACATATTTCAAATTCATTGGAATTTAATGATAATGATTAGAGCTGAGCCGATACCACTTTGAACCGATACCTATACTCTTACCGATTCCCACCGATACAGATACTTGAAAATTGCAATAATTAAAATTTGTTCAAAATATTGATCAATATTGGTGTGTAAATATTCTCCTCCAATTATATGCATCAACATACCAAGAAATTTGCTTTAGAATATTGAAGAATTGCATCAGAATATTAAAATAGATATTATGTAGTCACAAAATATAGTTTTTTGTGCAAAATTAGTGTAAAATAAAAAGGAAGTTTTACTTTTGCATAATTTCCAGGATAATTAGACTGTCAAAAAGTCACGCGGGATTTTTGCGGACCGCGCGAAAGACCAAAATGCCGGAGTATCGGCTGGTATCGGTAGCTGAATTCCAACCGATACTTTCCGATACCGATACATCGGTATCGGTATCGGCTCAACCCTAATAATGATATTTTTTAAACTTACTGTGCAATTTCAAAAGCCGTTGAAAAACATCTTGAAGATTGGGGGGAAAGAAAAGAATCAATGATGGGTAAGTGGAGGTGGAGGTCAGTGTGCAAAGATTTAGTACAGCCTGGGTCAAATTTAAAAGTGATTGTGCCTCTTATAGAATTCTTGTTTACTCTGCCTGGTACAAATGTTGGTTGTGAAATACTCTTCAGTGTTATTAAAACTTATTGGCGAGAGGAAAACGAACAAGTAATGAAAGTGAAATCCAATGTAGACATTACCTGTGAAGAGTTTGGACAGGCAATAAAGGACGATTTAAACATACTCAAGGAAGCAAAATCACCCCAGAAGTATGAACGATGGTGCCATTGGTGAGCAAGTATTTGTAATTAGCTAATTACATTAGACTCATAAGTAATTTGAATCTGTAGAGTGTAGACCTATTTTATAGGGGCTATAATAGAAGCAATAACAAATATCCACCCTTATTTTCGTTGTCTTTTTATGTTTTGTGCATGCGCATCTTGAACCTATAGACTATACTGTTTTTGGTCAACAAATATCTGGTCACCTTAGTAATTTATGATACATTACTATGTGATATATTGAGTAGCATATTTATTACAGCATGCAGAGAACCCTTAATACAATAGTATTTTTACTAGAACAACATTGTAAAGGGAAAATGATGATAATCTAATAATCTCCACGATGCCATAATTTCTTGACTCGTAAAAGCTTTGATAATTATTTAATTGAAACTCCGAACACGTATTGCAGTTTTCTAAACGTCCCTGCACATACTACGAACCATTACTTCTTATATACCACATCATTAACATTACATAATAACTGTTTCTTAAAATGTTCCTATTGAAAACATTTTATTTAATACTAATTTAATTTAAGAGAGCATCAATATTTTCATCGAACGCAGTATGGTTTACTCTTTTCAAAAAAAAAATATTCTTGCTAATTCGGTGTAATTCTAGGCTCAGCGCTCGCTCGCACAACCACTGCAAAATAGCAGAGTATGACTGTGCCGTACTAAGCACTTTTACTTGGAATAATTTGAAAGCAATTGATTCGGCTGACGACACTTAACATCTATGAATTCCAAAAGACGACAAAATCATATGTTTTTGTTTTATAGCAATGCGAAAGGGTAATACAATACACTGTACATATAGCAGAACTGTTTTTTCTTTCCCCTTGACCAGGAGAAACTAGTGGCTTCACTTCTCGTGGTTTAGCTTTCCAGTCTGACATACAATTCAATGGTTACGTCTTTCCCTTTCTTACCCTCTTACAAAACACCTGTTCCGAGGCAGTCAACGAACCAACGGTCTTTAGCTCACGGCAAGTGTTACATAAAATGAATCCTTATATTTTCATTAAGCACTATAAATACAAATTTGACTCACCTATAAGGACGCACTTTTAAGTTTCCTCTTCATATCAGCATAGAATCAGTCTTGCACAAAGTGTTGACAGTTTGTTCCACAACCTTCTTGCCCCTGGTTATTTTAAATAATTACTTCCCTTGTACGTACTCTACGGGTGCTCAACTTCAAATCCGAATTGTTATATTTATCAACGTATTACAGGACACACAAGTTATCGCAGTCACAAAACACTTTCAAACTTACACTACTTCACGGTTCGGTAGCCATGGTCGAATAAAATTTACGTGTTTCGTTGCGAAATAAAACTCAACGATAATTGTCTCGGGTGAGTTCGAAATGATTACACGAGTACTTTTCATGTTTTAGACCTAAACATTTCAGCTTATACGCATACAAGATATTTTATATTTTCTTCGCACAACAAAACTTTTACTTACGATTTGTCTCTCCCGGTCAACCTAGCACGACAAGAACATTGCGAAGCAGAAGTAGTTCCGTTTGACTCGTGCGCGAGTAGTTCTTGTATTTCAATTGAGCAAATGATTCACTTTACATTCAATGATTTTTAAGCTAATAAAATCTATAAAAATCATAGTTGGGTATAGTAGAATTTCGTTACTGTCTCGGAGATTGTTGGACTATGTTCTCTAGCGCAAGTTCACACTAAACCATGTTATGGCGCTGACGTTGAGGTTGGTAATATTGTAAATGCTGAAAGTCGTGGAAGGCGTAGAAGCATCTAGAAGATAGGTGGGGGAGGGGGAAGCGCGATTGGGTTATTGTGGTTTGGTGACGTAACGTTCGGAAAGTAACGAAAGCTGTGCGGTATGTCACACCGAAACACATGCATTCGCGCACAGAATTGTTCATTTTCTGATTTTAGTTTTATTTCTTGGTCATTACTAGATCTCGGATTTTAGGTTTTTAACCTATTTTTGCCTTCAAAGGTACAGTATGTAACATTCTTATTCGTACACACGGATTTTCAAAGAAAATGCTTTAATATCTGATAGGAAATACACTCTTTTGAAATTGTTTCTTTACAATTCAATAACAAATATCATTAGGAACATAAAATCTTACCCAAATTCTGTATAACCAATGACAATAATAAATTAAATGAAACTGAAAGAGAAACATGCCATTTTTTGTACAACTTTTCTATTCGTACACTTATTAATATAAAAGAAAAAAAGTATATTCAGAGCAAATTGACTGACAGTTCTAATACTTTGATGCGTATCCTTTGCGTTAATTACTGCTTGACACCTGTTCTTCATAGAATTTACCAGTTTCCGACATGTTTCAGAGCTTACTTTATTCCACTCGGCTTGCACAACAGTTTTCAACTTTTGTTTGGACTTGATGCCTGCTTTATGGACTCGCCTCTTCAAAATTGCCCATAAATGGTCAATGGGATTTAAGTCTAGACTTTGAGCTGGTGTTTGTAGTAGTTTGGGCACATTCCATATTAGACAATTCATGTTAACTCGGATCCTTATGCTTACTGTCATTGTCTTGTTGGAATCTGAAGATAGGCGGCATGTCCATTTTTTGGGCATTCTGCTTTACATTGTTCTTCAATATGTCCAAGTAGACATATGCATCCATGATACCATCAATAATCTGGATGGTACCAACATATTTGGACGACATACAGCCCAAAATCATTAATGACCCACCACTGTGTTTATGTGGTCATTGTCTTTATTTGATTTTCTCCAGACCCTATTTATCCCATCTGACCCGTATAGCTATATTAATCTTGGACTCGTCTGACCATATGACACTATCCTAAAATTTCTGGTCCCGTGGATGTGCTCTTTCGCGAATGAAAGTCTATTCATGCGATTCACCTTATTTACATACGGCCTCTTTCGTGGTATTCTGCCATGATATCCATGCTTCCACAAGGCACGTCGGACAGTTTGATCGGACATCATCTTGTCAGGAACATTTTCCACTAACGGTCGTAACTGAGGAACACTTAGTCGGGGGTTTTCTCGCACTCATTTTAAAATAAAGCATTCATTACGTTTATTCAACCGTCTCTCTTCTGGTTTTCTCGGCACACTCTGTGTTGAACCTTCCTCTCTAAATTTGTTTACTATGTATTGAACTGTAGAGTGTGATTTATTGACTGTTTGTCCAATTTTTCTTAACGAAAAACCTCTAAGGGCCAAATTTATAATAACATCCTTCAGATCGGAACTAAGTTCCTTCACCTTGCTCATTTCGAACACGCTGATAGATAGACGATAGGCCTAGAACAATACCTACGTCAACATTCCGCTTGAGGGGGAGCGCGCCTACACGTTCAAACTTGTTACTAAGTTGAAAACTGCACGAAATCGCCCCATTAGCTGAGGCTCTGTATTCGAGGAAGATTGAAACTCTTGCCTGTACGAATAACAATGTTGCTGAAACAGCGTATTTTTCTCTTTTCACACAAATTATGTGCTCTGTTTATACACTTTGAACATACATTTTTATTGACATTTGTTGGTGAAACCTTCATTAACATTAATTTCCAGGTACATATGAATATTATTATATTTACTAGTAGATATGACATTTTTTCCTCGGAAATTCTATGTGTACGAATAACAATGTTACATACTGTATGTAAGAAATAAGTTATGTCAGCGTTTCGTTAAAAAAAAACACGACTGATGAAGTTTTATAGTGCCTAAAAAAACTATTTTGCTTCCTAGAACCTATTTTAGGTTTATGCGCCTAATTCAAGCCTTTTATTAGGTTTTTATATATTTCTAAAGGTTTTACAGGATTTTTGTGTCACACAGAGACACTTGCTTTGTTTGGTCACGAAGAATTCAATGACGAATGTGTTTGAAATGTACTCTCTGTCGATTTCCCTTCCTCTAAGTCCATGGTGATTTTTCAACGCTCAAATGTGTGGTGCCACTGTTACCTGTACAGTCAGTCCAAAGTGGTCTGATCTGTGTGGTCATGCTCACTTTTCGCGTCACATCGGTGTTTTGTGGCATTCACGCCTTGCAAACTAAAATTTCAGCATTGATGTTTGCGCAACTGACTGTTTTTGTTGAAATATAAGATGATACTCACAGACAAAATTGGGGTTTTACTGTGTATATCATGGGAAAAGATTTTTGCCTAACTATACGGCGAAGAGTGTATTTTAATAGGAAATTTCCAGTGGTAAGTTCTGCCATCGCCGAAGGGTTAGGCAACACACATAACGTTTCATTCATTCATTCATTGTTTTCTGCCTAATTGGCAGGTTTTTCACTGCAATCTCCAGCTTTCCCTATTCTCCGCCTTACGCTTCGTAATAGCATATGACCCAGTTAATTTAATATCATCCATAAGTTGATATCACTTTCTTCCACGGACTTTTCCTCCTTCAACCATTCCCTCCAAGGCATCCCTTAGCAGACAGTTCCTTCTTAGTGTCCTAACCAGTTTCTTTTCCTCTTCTTGATGGTCTCCAGTATAGATCTTTTTTCACCAACTCTTTTCAGTATGGCTTCGTTTCTTACCTTGTCCGTCCATTTTACACGCTCCATTTTTCGCCATGTCCACATTTCAAAGCTTCGAGTCGTTTCTCTTCATTTCTTCTCAACGTCCAGGTTTCTGCACCATATAGTGCTACACTCCACACAAAACATTTCACTAATCTCTTCCTTAGACCTATGTCCATGGGTCCACAAAAAACATTTTTTCTTCTATTGAAAGCTTCTTTTGCTATTGCGATTCTCATTTGCACTTCTTGTTTGCAGCTCATGTCACTGCTTATAGTGCATCCGAGATACTTGAAGCTATCCACTTGCTGGATTCTTTCACTGTTTGCTCTGACATTAATATTCCTTGGTTTCCGTCCTATAACCATTGCCTTTGTCTTCTTTACATTAATCTTCATCCCATACTGCTCACAGCTGCTGTTTAACTCTTCTAACATACTATTTATGGTTATTTCATCCTCAGCGAATAATGCCATGTCATCAGCAAATCTTATGCAGTTTATTCTTCTTCCTCCAAATTTGACACCTCCTGTTCCCTGGAAACAATTTTTCACTATATCTTCTAAATAGATATTAAACAAAGTAGGTGATAGGCAGCATCCTTGTCGTACTCCTCTTCCAATTTCACAGCCTTCTGTCATTTCGTCTCCTGTTTTCACTTTAAATCGTTGATTCATATATAAGTTGCTTAGAAGTCTCCTCTCTTTCCAATCTACCCGAATTTTCTTCAGAATTTCTGAGAGTTTAACCCAATTCACTCTATCAAAGGCTTTCTCCAGGTCTACAAATACTACCTAGGTACAAACACCTCCTTTCCTTTCTCTAAATATCTTTCCCCAATGGTCCTCATTAAACCAATTGCATCCCTTGTACCTCTCCCTTTCCTGAAACCAAACTGTTCTTCCTCTAACTCGCCACTGACCCTCGAGTATAGGCGTCTGTTCAGAATTCTTAGAAGAATTTTTGCCGAGTGAGATATCAAACTGATTGTCCTGTACTCAGAACATTTTCTGGCATTGCTTTTCTTCTGCAGAGGTACCAAAACAGTCTCCGTGAAATCTTGTGACCAATCCCCTTTCTCATAGATTTCATTGCATAAGTGTAGTATTTCTCTTTTTCCATCTCCCAGACATTTGATAAGTTCAACAGGAATTTCATCAGTGCCCGTTGCTTTCCCATTCCTCATTTCTTTGAGTGCTTGCTCAAATTCTTCATTCAGGATATAGTATCCTTTCTCATCATCAGGCACGTCGTCTTCATTTTCTACATTCAGACTGTCTGGGCGATTCTCTTTCTGGTAGAGCTCTTCAACGTACTTTCCCCACACATTCGATATTCCTTTTCTGTCTGTGATTTCACGTCCTTCCTCGTCTTCTATCATCCACATTGTTTTCCATTTCTTCTTTTGGAAGCCCAAGCAGTTTACTTCACGATACATCAAGTCATACCTTCCTCTTTTTTCCAGTTCTTCAATTTCTTCACATTTTTGTTTCATCCATTGTTCTTTTGCCCTGTCAGTTTCTCTTCTTAGCTGGTTATTCAGTATCCTGTAATTATGTCTTCCCTCTTCTGTATTTACATTCTTCCATTTTCTCCGTTCCTCCATTTTTTCCAGCATACTTTCAGTAATCCATGGTTTCTTTGCACTTTTCCTTTCCCTGTAGCCTATTGTTTCATCCACTGCCTTCTGTAAGCAGCTTTTTATTCCATCCCACATCTCATCCTTGTTGTTACAACTAGCTTTAAACTTAGTATAGTTTCCTTGGAAATGTTTTGCAAATTTTTGTCTTTCTTCTTCTTTCCTTAGCTTCTCTAAGTGGGGTTTCTTGCTCACCTGGTTTTGTGTTATCTTCTTCAATGTAAGATTGATTTCTCCTATTAGCAAGATGTGGTCTGAATTAATGTCAGCTCCTGGCAATGTCTTCGCATTTTTCAAACAATTTTGAAATCTTTCTTGTACCAGTATGTAATCTATCTGGTATCTTTTGGAATCTCTTGGACATATCCAGGTGTATCTCCTTCTCTTATGTTGCTGGAACAGTGTGTTTCCAACAATTAGGGAGTTTCTTTTACAGAAATTTACCAGGCTTTCCCCCCTCTCATTTCGTTCACCTAATCCATATCTTCCTACTGTACTTCCATCCTGCCTTTCTCCTACTACAGCATTCCAATCACCCATTACGATAATGCATGATCCCTTTCTCTCTCTTTCCATCAAGTCTTCTATCTTCTCATAGTTTTCCTCCACTTCTTCTTCCGACAACCCACTATGTGGCATATACACTTGAATTAACACTAAGTCTTTCTTCTTTCCTTGAAGTTTCTCCATTATAATCCTGTCATCCACATAACGCACTGCTATAACTTTATGTCTCACACGTGGTCCTAGCACTATTCCCACACCACGGTTTCCTTGTTGAACACCTCCAGAATAAAACATCTTGAACTCATCACTCACTATTTCACCATTTTGTTCCCACCTCACTTCTGATATTCCCATAACATCTACTTTGTTTCTTCTCATTTCTGCTTTTAAGTTTTCCAGCTTTCCCGACTGTAACAGGGTTCTGACATTCCACGTTCCAATCCTTAATCTTACCTTCTGTTTGCTTCTCTTTTCCCCATCAGTGTCCTTTGTCATAACGTGTCCTTCCCAGACATCCCCCTCCCGGACATCCGAATGGGGGGCTAGTTTACGTCCGGAATATTTTGCCTTGGAATGACTCATCATGATTGCAGTTTTTCTAGGGAAAATATATATGCGGTAGTTTCCCGTTGCTTTCCGCACACCACTCTCTCTTTCGCATCTTGAAAGATGCAACATATATGTGTCCCATTTTCACTGCCGGTGACTATACCTAATCAACATTTTTCAAGAATTTTAAACTATTTTAAGTTGTTTTGAACCTACTTCAAGATTTTTCAAGCCTAACTTAAGATTTTTAGGACCTATTTTAGGATTTTAGGACCTTCTTTAGGATTTTTAGAACCTATTTTAGGAACCTAAAAGCACACTTTTTAGAATCTAAATATCCGAGGTCTAGTTATTACGTAATGAACTCATTTCTCGCTGAAGGTAGTGCTTAGCCCTACCTTTTCGTTTTCTGTAATGCACGCTCGTTTCAAACTCGATATAACAACGGTTTCCAAGCCCACATTACGCCTTGGCGGAAAACAAAAACAATCTTACTAGAGAAAATTTATACTAGAGAGGCAGAGGGAACGGGGCATTCGCGTTTCTTACCCCTAAACACCATACACCTACGACTTTGCTTTTAAGTCCGCTAATCGTAACTGGACCTACAGTTTAAATTGGGACAAACCACTATGTGCCTCCACCGGGTATTGGACCTGGCTAAATAGCATACAAAATGTATTTTTGAGCATTAATTCATCTGGGTCATGCCATGTCAAATCAGACAGGAGTTGGCCCTCATAGTCACCGATTTTGATGATATTTGGTACACAGCTTTGTTTTTCTCCAAAATCGATACCTGTGAAGGGATTTTGCTGAAATATGATTATTACGAATTATATGAGGGTTGTTCAAAATGTCATTTTTGAGCAAAAATCTCTTTTCAATTAAGTATATCTCGAGAACGAATGAAGATACAGAAGAGTTCTTGAGCTCGTTGTAAAGAGGAAAGACGGTTGCATATTTTGAAATGATCAAATGTTGAAACTTTGTAAAATTTGAACACTGTTTAAATGTTCAAATTTCAAGTTTGAACAGCTGAAAACATCTCCCAATCGATTTTTATCATTTTTGGATATTTTTAACTTCCATCCTTCCTATTCATACTGAGAATGTTTTATCGAGGTGTTTTTGATATAAGGGAGAAAAATGAGATTGAAATTTGTCCTGCATCAGCAATGAACTGAGCTGCAGCGTCCCAATGATGAGACTTTTCTTTTGTGTCGCACTAAAGGATATATTTACTTACTGTTCAGGGAGAGATGATATTCCACTTGATAAATGGCTTCATTTTGTGCTGTTATTGCTAATTCATACGTTACTGTTTCCATATTTTTAGCCGCGTTCGTGGGGATGTGGGCATGTTGTGAAAACTTTTGTTAGCCAAAAAAATGAAGGGGGAAAAGCGACGAATGTTGGGAATAATTCCGTAAAAGATGGATTTTGGTCAGTTGTTAGACCTCTACTAGAAGAAAAAAATCTCAAAAGTTCACGTCCTTCTCCCCTGTGCTTCCCCTCAAGCATCAGATTCACAGACTCTTAGTTACTGACCTATATCTAAAAGTTATTTTCTATTAAACTTTTTATCCTCATTACATGGACTGAAGTAAAGGTAATGTTTCGTTGTTCATAATGTAAGTGCATGGTTTTCACGTTATGTAAGAAATCATCTTTTAAAAAAAGACAAGTCTTCCTGTACTTTCAGAAGTTTCTCCATTGTAACTTTCGAATAAATTATGCGACAGAAAATTATTTGGAATAAAAATTATAGCCTAATTTATAAGCGTTAAACTGATACAAGTTTTAATGTATTTAATCAAAGAATCGCCATAAGATGTGTCTCCAAATAGAGGATCGTACCCATCATCTTGACCACTGTCCAGCGGCTAAGTCCCTAATGATTGACAAATTGTTACACTTTCTGATAAAAACTAGAGACTTGGTAGTATAATTATTATGCCATTTAAGGTATTTTCAGTCGAGGAGTCAATCGCTATGTGCGTGCTGATGCCTCCCATGTTGAAAAGAGTCAGCCATATTGGATACTTTTGGTTTGATATATCTCGGGAGCGGTGACACCTATCAACGTATGGTTTTCTCAGAAATGCTCCAAATAGTGTAAACTTTCACATTAAATCAATACATCTATTTTTAAAAAACATAAAGGATTATTTTGTGCAAAACTCATTTTTAAAGCATTTTGTGAGAATAACTGCGAGTTGAAAGTTATGCTAATGGTTATTATCTTACATTTTCAGTCATGTAAATTAGAGCTCATTCCAACATCTCGAAATGCGGTCTCCAGCAATAAAATTTGGTAGAATTGAATTTATTACAAATTGCATTTGTCCAGTAACTTTATAAATATAAAAATAGTATTTTAAGTATTCAGTTCATACAAAATTTAAACTAAAACGTTTAACAAACACTACCCAATATTGCAATAAATATAATATTATCGTTTGATTCGGGAACATTTTTAAGACTGCTAACTAGTAGCGGCGATTGGGTCCCGAACCTTGAGGGTTGGGGGGGGGGAAGGGGAAGTTAATTTTCTTATTAGACAAAACTTTGCATTAAGAGGACATAGTGGGAGGCAAAAAAGTGGCAAAAAGTTGGGGGTAATTGCCCCAAGGTCCCCTAATCGCTGCTATTGGTTCTAACTCACAGTTATTCTCATAAAATATTATAAGTAATGAATATTTTCTAAAACATTCCCGACATTCGTCGTTTCCCCCACCCCCCTTCATTTTTTTTGGCTAACACAGAAGTTTTCACAACACGCCCACATCTCGTCCTCACGAACGCGGCTAAAAATATGGAAACAGTAACGTATAAATTAGCAACAACAGCACAAAATGAAGCCAATTATCAAGTGGAATATCATCTCTCCCTGAACAGTAAGTATATATATCCTTTAGCACGACACAAATGAAAAGTCTCATCATTGGGACGCTGCAGCTCAGTTCATTGCTGATGCAGGACAAATTTCAATCTCATTTTTCTCCCTTACATTAAAAAAAAACACCTCGATGATACTTTCTCAGTATGAATAGGAAGGATGGTAGTTAAAAATATCCAAAAATGATAAAAATCGATTTGGAGGTGTTTTGAGCTGTTCAAACTTGAAATTTGAACATTTAAACAGTGTTCAAATTTTACAAAGTTTCAACATTTGATCATCTCATAATATGCAACCTTCTTTCCTCTTTACAACGATTTCAAGAACTCTTCTGTATCTTAATTGGTTTCCGAGATATACTTAATTGAAAAGAACATTCTGCTGAAAAATGACATTTTGAACAACCCTCATATAATTCGTAATAATTATATTTCAGCAAAATATATAGTTCACGTAAGGGGGTAGGGTTCAACTTTTGGTATGATTAGGGTTGCTTTATTTCATAAGAGAAAATCCAGGACACTGCTGACAGGAAGTTTGTTGGGGAGCGGGGGGTGCTGGATCCGACAAAGTTGTGTGTTTGTAGTCGCGCTACTTAGTATTGATATTTTTCTGTTCATTTTGTGTCAAACAACTTGATTTTTGATTGAATTGTTGTTTCAAGTTCACTTTATGCACAGAAAGGCTAATCGGGACTTGACCTACAGTTCAAAGTGGGATCCGAACCACTATGTGCCTCCACCGGGACCGCCATAGGCGTGCGTATGGTGGGCAATTGCACACCCTAATCATGGACGTTCGAATTTTTTCTTCACGCAGGGACAAGCAGGGTATTTTTCCATGGAGCATATTACCCCGATAATAGTGTTGCCTCCTCAAAAACACCACTTGAATTTGAAATTATCGAATTAATAAAACCAAATTATACGTGTGAAATATATACTTTTAGGTTGACATCCTTGACCCCCTTTTCAGACCTCCATGTCCCTCCTACATTATTGTGCTTTCACCTAGAAATTTAGTGGAGATGAATCTTATCGCCGTTATTAAGCGATTAAGTATTTTCAAGCCGATTAGTTCAGCATTCTCAAGATGAAATTAGTTTTCGCGTCTTTCTTGCTTTATTTCTTCCAGATGGCCAAGAGCACCTGCAGGGGGACACAGAGGAGTAATTGACCTTCGATATCATATTTTATACAAATAAAAATACATTCAGTAAAATTTTCCTGCTTTTCTTACAGTTATATCAACTTCAGATCTGTAGCTAGGGGGTGTTGGGAGTTGGCCCTGGGCGCCGAACGACCTAAATGAAAAAAAATCTAGAAGAGAATGCTATGGTGCCCCATGAATTTTTTTGTGTCATATTAAAAATCAATGTTCTTTTCAGTTTGCAAAAATTTTGATCTAAAAGTTTTCTTGCTCGCTTCGCTCGCATTTTTTTTTGTTTTCTGTAATGCCTTAAAAATTACCAGGAGAGATGTTATAACTGTTAAGCTCTTCAGATTCGTCTTGGTAAACCATTTTGTCTTAAATGTATGAACACAATTGTTTGGAGGAAAAGGAGCGCGGCACATTTCACAATTTATTTATTTGTTATTCTGCATATATATATATATATATATATATATATATATATATATATATATACATACATACACATACACACACACACACAGATACATGCAATGAAACTAAAACAGTGATAAAATGAGGTTTTTCTTTCCCTACTGAAATTTCATCAAAGCTTTTGCCCCCCCTAATCAGAGTGTCTGCGCACGCCTATGCGGGACCCCTAGATTACAAGGCGAGGACACTACCACTGCGCCATCGGGGAGGCCCTCAAACAACTTGAGAATGTTACGGTTTTCCCCTGGTTTTTTTGCACTGCTTTTTTAAAAACAAAATTTCTTTAAGAAGATTCGAGGGAAAAAAATGATAACTGATTTGACAGTCCCAATGTAGTTTCTTATCGCAGAAATTCCGAAACTTTCATGAAATTGCAGACATTTGGTCTGCAGTCCGATCTGGTGTGTGGAATTATGTAATTTCCTTCCTATCCATATCTCGTCCTATACGTCTCAAATTTAGGAAAATAAAATGCCCGAAGAAATATTTTATGAACAAGTGGATAGAACAGGTAATCTGGTAATTTTACTAAACCAAAAGGGTGGGGCGGTTGGAGCCGTTGAACCCCTCCTTAAATACGCTCATGTATATACATACATATGTGTGTGCGTGGATATATGTATGTATATGTATGTATAATTACATAGGTATGTAAAGAAATTCAAAATAAAAACCAAATAGATATATCTTTTATTTTGAAGTGGTATAAACAAAGTGAAAAATAGTATACACGTGGTTTAAACTCAAAGAATTTGAAAACTGTACACAACAAAGTTTCTTTGATTGTAAAATGTGAATAAACATCATTACAAATAAGCACAATTCATTGTCAATCTGTACAATATTATTACAACACTTTTAATCACAATCAAGATCTTACAGCAAAAAATACTGCAACAACTCTTTATCACATTTTAAAACTTTAATTGTGGTAACTTTACATACAGGTTAATAAAATATGAAAAAGAACTTAATTGAAATACTACTTTCAAGCAGAACTTCAATTTTCATTTACTGTTTACAAAAATATGTTTTCGTAATATCTCTCTTGCAAAATATAATTGCATTATTACAATTTGTGCTGTGTAATATACATATATACATGCAATAGAATAGCACATATTTGTCTAGTAAGATTTTCTGTTAGATAAGGAAATACTTGTAAAATAGTAATCCATCTTTTTCAGTATGATGCTTTGTGACATTGAATGAGTTTATTTTTAAATTGTGCACTGGTTGTACGTTTGGTCAAAATAGCAGAAACATTCTCTATTTACAAGTTAATACATTTTTAGAAAGGCAATACGACAGTACTATGGAACTCCCGAACAAAATTAAAACTTGTGGAGGTAATTTGTAATTATTGTAATTAGCGTAGGATCGATGCATGAATAATTTAGCACCTTTAGTCATGGATACACAGTAAGATAAACAAAACAACTTAGCACTTCAGTCAACTTCAAAATTGTAAAAACATGCAATATTTGAAAATTTATTGAAATACTTTTTTGATCTTTCCCTGCCATTTTGATGAAATCAATAGTCAGAAATAGTCAATATAACAAACACCACTCTTTTTCAAACTCTTTGAGGTATGCCTCTCGACTGACTAGACGAGATAATAAAAGTAAGTGCAGATCTTTTAAAACTAAAAAATCTTACACTTTTGTGGTTATCAGTAAAAAAATACCAATTTCTCCTCCTTTGCACACAAGCTGGAGAAGTTATATATGGTATTAGTTATTCACACTGGGTTATAAACTAACTTCATAGAAAAATTACATATTAATGTTACTAAAATAACTAAAAAATTCATCATTATGAACATTTAAAAAATCAAAAGAACACTTTTCTATGTACAGAACATCCTCAATCAACTTTAACGAACCACTATATTCAGCACAATGAGTATTTCTTAACTGGTTCAATCCACAGTCATGAGATGCAGAAATGCTTGTGAAATAAAATAGGGGGACCAACCCAAAATGTTATCACAACCAACAATTTTTAAGAAAAGCACGATTTCTGTATAAACACTCTTAAATTACTTAATGCAAACAATTAACACTTTTCTTTTATCTCAGTAGCAATTTCTTTAAAAATTTGAACTTAAGTAATACTCTTTACAAAATACTTATTCACATAATAACGCTTAATTTCACATCTTCCTGACAGAGCGGAAGGAGTCAAAGGCACAATACGACACTATGTGCTTTAATCCAAGCATTATGTTTATATTGTAAAAAAATAAAAACAATATGCTATGCAAATATATGGAAAAATACTGGAAATTTCTGCTGAAGATAACCATCCTGTATTTTAGCACAGTTAAAGGAGAATCTTTCATTGCCCTGAGCCAATATTTGATCAACAATGGTAACATAATATTATTATGCTAAGTTAAGTACAATGAGAAGCAGCCATCAACAATCCTTGTATTTATTTGTATTCATCATTAAGGTATATCACACAATAATGTCTACAAAATGTTTGATACTTTATATAGGGTTCGTTCATATCATAATCATACTAAAATAATCCAATTAGTTAATGTTTTGAACTTCCAGGCAATTCACTAACAGAATTTGGAGTTAACTTTTCTGAAAACAAAGTCATTATAAATGCAAGTAGCTCCAACGATTTTGCCCAATTAAATTTAAATTTTTATAAAAAATAAATATACACATGTACACTTTCTTGTTTGTAAGACAATAGTGTGTGATATGTTTACAAAGTTGTTATGCAATGCATTGATGGCAAGGCAACAATTGTTTGAGCAAAATGTGGGGATCGAATCCCCGAGCTGCTCGCAGTAGTTGGCTGCGGGGTCCAGCCCCTGACTCTCCTTTGTGCACACCGTGGTGCAGATTCACACCACGGAGAGATCTTCCCACTCCTCTGGTTCTGGTGCTTCGCTCAGCCGAATGGTTATCCTTGTCATTCCCGACAGAGCCTCGTGACTGCGTCTACTCAAAGGGTTTTCTTCGAGGTTCACCTCCTCGAGGGCTGGGGAATCTGACAACCGCTCCACTTCCACATCTGTAACACATACAACAGCATATCATTATTGTGAACCAATATCAACTTTGCACATTTTCTTGAGATATCTACATTGCAACTTTACAATAAAGCACTGGGGATCCGTGAATCACTGATCAACGATCAGAAGCAAGGTAAGTCAACATATGAATAATGAAAAATACTATGAGTTGCCAGAAATAATTTTCATATCACTTTCAACTTTCTTCAATTTAATTACTATTATATTCTAATTCACTGCTCAATTTGTTCTTTTGTCCATGATTTTATTCCTATTGTATTTCACTGCACTTTCTTGTTTAATTTCTTTGTAATTTTGGATTTTATTTTAATTTTAATCTGTACTTTTTGGGGTTAGATGGACCAGCAATATCTGAACCTCGCCCAGAAATAAAGTCAATTCAATTCAATGAACAATTTTATCTAAAACTCCTTTAAAGGTTTTACGTTATTTCCATAAACTACTCTTGAATAATCATATTTACCAAGAATTAGCAACCAGAAAGGGGGGATGCAGTACTCTGATCAAATACCCCAATCACATCCAACCCTGTCTACTAATACAGTGCAACGTTATTCAAAGTATATCCTAAGATTAAATGTGTGCTTACTGTAATGCTATTATTATTTTTATTATTATTATCGTACATGATGTTATTAATTTTCAATGTGCATTTAGCTACAATATCTGGCAAGTAGGTTGTTCATGCCACTCAAATAAAACATTATTATTATCAAGCTTGTTCTTCAGACTTACAAGTAAATTAATAATTAGATTTTACTTAAATATGTGTCTTTCGGGTTAAAAATATGACACACTGTGATTGTTGGTCAAACGTGATTAACGAACTTGTATCTTCAACAAGCATAGTCCATCATTACACAAAATATTTGTATTTCTTCAGAAGAAACAGTGTAGTTTGAAACATAAATCAATGTATGAAATTGTAGGAATGTACAATTTCTTGATAATTAATGGCAATAAAATACTTAAGAAGACAAGATGTTTCAGCAGAGACATCTGCTGGAGGGTTTCCATGACTCTCCTCATTGATGCAATATGGCAATGTCTCCTTAAGTTTTATCTCGCTGCCTGTCAAAGTACAATACATTTTTTAAAATAACAAAAAATAAAAACGGAAAGATCTCCCTGACAGGAATTCGAAGTCACATATCATGAACGTGTTGAATATTTCTAAGAAGAAGGGTCGAGGAACAATATTCAAGTGTACAATCTGCTTAGTCTTGGGCTATTATTTGTCCAAACCTATGATGAGTCAATATTGGAAATAAAATTTTACTGCGGTGTTTCACATGGAGCACTTAGTAAGACAATAAAGTGTAAAGTTTTATAAGCCTTTATAACTGTTTATTGCGCAGATCTGTACAGGCTTTGATTGACTGAATTATGCTATTTTAAGTCGCTTTCTGTAACGTTTTGGCTAATTGTGACAATGTGGACGAATAGTGACATGGCAGATGAGATGGACGACACAACACAAGCCTAATAGAGGATTATTCTGACTACGGGCCCAGGCACATAGACTTTATTTTCAGTGGACATGCGACTATATAAACTGAAGAAATCACTTAAGGAATTCACAAAGTTTACGAAGACACTAGTAAAAAGAAGTAAAAAATCTGAGGTAACTAGTCTATGTAAAAGTGAGTACACATATACAAGCATTTTTCAATGTTTAGTACATATTTGGATGTTTTAGCACAAGGAATAAAGATTTCCCATTTTCATATGTTTATATGTTTAGCAAAGAGCGTACACGCTCTTTGATGTTTAGCAACTAACAATTCGGTGCCCTTGTTAACTATCAAAGAGAGGACTGAGTGACTTTTTCAACTATTCTCTATTAGTAAACTATCACTCTATTTGTGGACTACTTACCAACAATGTGATTTTTCTGTGCGTTTACGTGGGTGAGCTTTGGGATTTTAGAGATAACCCATGGCAAGGTAATAAAGGCATTGTGTGAAATGTCCAGTCGTTGCAGCTCGGCTAGGTCTGCCAACTCATCAGGCAATTTGCTCATCCTGTTGTGTGACAGGTTCAACTCTGTAAAGGAAAAGAAAAGCATTGTTATTCTGGGATTCAATTTCTACTAAGAGGTTCAATTTGTGGGAATTTTCACCCTGACAAAAATTAAAGAAGATTGTAGAACTAGAACTCAAAATATACCATGTAGTTAGTGCTTGCTTGGATGAAATGAATCATGTTCTTGTACACTCACCTCACTTAGTACTCCGGCAGTTTGTTTCTTTATACAGCATATTTGCAGAAGATACAATTAAACCTACAAGTGTATCAACACAACATGTGCTGTATAAAACACACCTTAATACTAATTTCGTTGACCCTGTACAAGTAGGATATTCCAGCTGTGTACAGTGTTCAAAATGTTCACGTTAACTCATTTTACTGCATTTGGGTTGCAGTCTAAGCACCAATTCTTCATCAAATGGTTTAAAATGGAACGATAATTGAACTGGAAATTGTGCAAAGCGCAAAATATAAGTGCTTGCGACATATTAATGCATATTATTTCAATTCAAAATAATACAAAGTAATCAATGTCCTCAGTTCTAATTTAATGGACAAATAAACCACGTAACTTCTTTGTCAATCTTTACGAGTTCAATCTTGTTAGCCTTATATACTGATTAGGGTGCAAAATCTTGGGGACCCCATCAACGAACTCATCCTAAAAATTAAAAAATCCCTCACTGGGGAGAGACTGCAAATAGTAACACAGACAAGCAATTAGCTTTGGATTCAAACAACACTATAATAAGAATAATATCTATCTCTATCAATATGCATGTGTGTGTGTCTGTGTTACAAAATAAAACCTCCCCCATAAAATATCAACGATTTTGCACCCTGATATTAACACAGAATTAATACAAAACGACAACATAGGCATATTTGATTGTTGTACCAAAAAGTAAAGAGCTCTTATGAAAACAATGCTAATACCAGTACTGAGGCATTACATTTGTAGTTTTTGACTGATTATTTGTAAGTAAATATTTTCTTATAAAAAAATATATAGTTATTTCAAGTCTATGTCATATCTAGACTATTGCAATAATTTTTAGAGAATATAATGTTAAACATACTAACATTTTCCTTCTTATTTAGTTGCAGTGACGCCACACTGTCTGCAATGTATAAACGAATTCGAAAAAATCCAGCTGGCAGATGGTACCACTCAAGCTGTGTTGGCGTGAACGTACTTTCCCATGATTTGGAGGCTATTTTAGGTTCTTCCGATCTGGCAAGGGTCCATTGCCAGGAGAGAAAACTTGATCAGTCTTTTATGCAGCTACGCAGTGCAGGAAAACTGCGCTGTTTGCAAGAACGTTCCACGTAAACCACGCACTGTACCCCTGCCAAAATTCTTTCCACAGATCACATGAAAATCAGCTGGCGGTAGTGTTGCCAACCTCAAAAGTTTATACCCTAAAGTGTCAGCTTCGACATTTCAAAATTGCTCCTTTGAGAATTAGCCAAAGCTGCGTTAATTTTTAGGAAACGTAGGGACTTTTGTGCACGTTCTTTCTCAAGCATGTACCATCTTTTCAAACGCGGACATAATTAGCAGCTATTTTTGCCTACGGATTGATTATTTTCTGGTGAATATTTTGAACCATGATTTGGCAACTGCTAGTGGCAAAAGACGCCATGTTTATTTTTCACCAATTCGGTCTGACCCTTTCATTTCTGCGTAGTTTGGGATTCTGACTCTATTTTAGACCGCGAAAGGTCGTTGTTTGGCTTCTGGCCACAAACAACCTGTAAAATACTGCAGATAATGACTTCCGAGGGGACTTTGCCATGAACAGAGCAACAACCTGAGGCCACATGGTTTGTTTTTGCAACGAAAACGCAGTCTTCGTCGCGATCTGTTGCATGTTGTCTAGTAATGCAGGCGTCCAATACGTATTCACTGATATGGGCTTCATTACACTGCATTTTCCAATTGCATATTCCAACTGAACATAAGGCTTATGATGAAGATTTCAAAAAGATGATGTTCAATACTGAACAGTAATGTTGAGTAATGGGAAAACGCTGAAAAGATTAATTGCAGAATCTACGAGTCACGTATGGGGAATATTCGTTAATGGAGGAGGTGCACTATTTGAAACAATAAGCTCAGTGTTCGAAGTGAGGAGGATGCGGGGGATTCTATCCTCCCAGCTAGTAAAATCTTTGTAAGCATCTTCCCAGTTGCCTCATTGTCACCAGCTAACATTTTCCAATTCAAGCCCTAAATAAGCTTATGACGGGCTTTGCATTTCAATAAATATAGGCCTATATTATGGTATTCAAAATTAAGGAATGAATTAATTACATAAGCACAATTATGTTGTATTTGTGTTAAATTAAACATAACGACAGGAATAATTAATTAGAATCAAGAGAATGATACATAGCTCCAGTGTACACATTAAACTTTTTGTTTTCGGACGGGAGTGCTGTGAAATTCGCTGTTTTGGGGGCACATAATGCACATTATTATTGTTGTTATTTGTAGTAGTAGATTAAGACTAAAGGAAATATTACGATCTTGATAACAAATATTTTTTTCCTCACACTATTATTTTCTCGTTCCACTGCTTTTTCTACCATTTTAACATCCATTATTGCATTTTGATAAAGTATTAGTCTAGAAGTCAGATTTGAAGCTTTCTAAACACCAAATTTCACCACTATTTCTATAAGATAAGCATAATATAAATTCTTAAATGTCGATGTCTTCACATCAGTATTCATTAACATAATTACAAAAGCTAAATGTTATATATTACCACAACAACTTCAACACACAAAAATACTATGCATTGGATGCTTTTTTTAAAATAATAATAATAATCCGGTTTATAAATAAAATATAAGAGTAAAATATGTCCTCCTCCGTGGCCGTGCGGTCTAAGGCGCGTGCTTTGGGTTCCGACTGCGGGACGGCATGGGTTCGAGTCCGCCTGGGTTCTCTGCCTGTGTATAGGACCGGTGGCAACCCGCCATCGTGAGGAAATTGGGGAGCTACGAGTGAGTAGCGTAACCCGGTCATAAAAATCTCCTATAACGGCTGAGGGTTCGACGTGCTGACTCCACGTTACGCCATTACCGGTTTAAGAACTCCACACCTCTAGGTAGGATTGTGGGAGGGAGACTGGCAGTCGGGAGATAGACGAAAGCCTTTCCAGGGCTGTCGAGCTACGGATTATTATTATTATTATAATTTATAAAAAACATACATGGAAAAATACTGGACACTGCGAGCACACACTGATAAGTGCGTTCTTTATGATTATGTGGAGTTATTTTATTATTGGTGAATACTAGCGGCGATTGGGTGACAAGAACAGGGGGGCGGGGAGAGGAGACAAGAACAGTTTTCTTTCTGCGGGCCCCCATGGTGGAGGGGTTAGCACATCGCGCTACGACGCCAGAGGTCCCGGATTCGAATCGGATGTTTGTGAGTGTCCATTCATCAATTTCATCATATCACCACTCATCCCATCTTCGCAAATTAGCCAAAAGTGGCACAAAAATGGAAGTAAAATAAAGCAAATCAATCAGTTTACTTTCTCTTAATAGACAAGGCTTCGTGCGGGGACAAAAGCGGGAAAAAGTGGCGGGCAAGTGTCCCACAACCCCCCATAATAGCCGCCACTGTTGTGTGGCGTGCATACAAGGTAAGCTACCGAAGCACTGCTTCGGCATGCAATTCGAATTTTGCATAACTCCCAGGATACTTAGAAAGTGTCGAGAGGCATTTTTGCGGAGCCCGTGAAAGACTAAAATGCCACAAAGCAGTGGTGTACGGTGTTTTTATCAAGGAAAGCCTGCCCCTTGGTGTACTAATGTTTATTTAAAAATTATATGTTCAGTGTTTCGGCTATATAAATGGTCACCGCACGCTCCAAAATGAGTAAGAAGGATAGACAAAATTCAAACATTTATGCAACCTACAACGACAGCAAGCACAACTTGGGAGTGGACTGTAGCGAAAACCTTGATATCAGAGTCATCTGGTGTGAAATTGAGCAAATTTACCTGCGATGAGGGAGAATTTTACAGCGAACTTTGGTGGAATTTTTGTGATGACATTGGAAGACAAATTGCATCCCTTGAGTTCTGTGTGGCGCATCAAATGGTAGACTGCATCAGGAACTTGCATCAGCTGACATTCTGACAGATCTGAAAAGAAATAACAAAATTACGTTAAGTAAAAAAGTTGAATCATCAGTTTAACAACATTTCTTTTACAATTAATGCAAATGGTCAGATAAATAGAAAGATTGAGAAGGTATATTTCTAGCACTCAAAATGCATTCAATTAAACAACCTCCTGCTAAAGATACGACCTTGAAATCCGTGGTCTTTACAAACGCATCAGCTTAAAGGATAAAGGGGGGGAGGGGGGATGTACGCAAGCAGCATGAAATTGAGGCAGGAAGGATTTGTGCACCGCTGACAATGAACAATCTGGCAATTTGCTTGGTGCTTCAATCACGATAGGTAGGGTTCAGTTAAAAGTACAGCTCATGAATTGACATATGACGTCATGTCGTCTGCATCGCTGATTATCGCAGGTTCGAATCGTACGCTGGCAAGGATCATGAAGTCGTAACAAGACAGGCCTTGCACTGAAATTTCCACAATTGAAATTTGATGTTCTTGCCACACCTTTCTCTGTTTACAAAGCAAGTTCTAATCTGACATTTCTACTCTAAATTTAAACGATTATAAGAACTTGTGTTCATTATTTATACTTTAATATTTCATGCAACTTACTTCATTTCAGTGCAGAAGGCATGTTCAAAATAATATTAGGTACGCTAGTTACTTAACTTATTAGCACTCTAACATGTGCCACTATAAGCTTGGATTACAGAGTGTTTTAATGTTTCAAGGGCTTAGTATTTCAAGATTTTTCCGAGGCGTCCAAGTCAGAATGTAAGCCTCACTTGCAACGCTCAGCTAGTGTGGTTAGGTTGCTTGCCTTAAGTTAAAAATATTTCACATTCAGAAACATTTTATGTGTAAAAAGTACTAAATACGCACATATTTGGAACAATCATATCATTTCAGTGAAAATATTGGAACATTTCGCGGTGCACTATAGCTTTTCGGATTTAACGCCATGAAACTCATTTCATTATTATGAAAGAACAAACAAGATTAATTGCTTGCAGCATCGATAACGAAAAAGTGAGCATCTCTCCTTTCACCCGAACTTTTAAAAATTAGGCATGTTTTCCGCTACAGAACGATTGTAAGGAAACGCGCGCGGCTAATGACGTCACGACGGTGTGCCTGCGTGTAGCTTTCCATTACGTGAGAACTACTGGAGCGCCATTCAGTTGGAACCTCTGTAACACTTCTTCCTCGCCCCAGGTTGTATTGGAAAGGCAAGCAATCTCATGGGTAGGGAAACCATTCAATGAATATGCAGACTTTTCAACAGTATCTCAACTATTAATATGGTTATATTAAAGATTGGATTAATTTGGTTTATTTTAATTTGCTTTCTCCAGTTTTGGCTAATCGCGACGGTGATGATGGGTGAGGATTATGGAGCGGAGTTTTAGGTAAAACCTTTTTTTTTTTTTCTTTTTTCGGAAGTTTGCCACACTCGGTCGGAATGTCAACCACACGGCTGCAATGAAATCTGGGAAATCTTATTTCACACAAAAATGCAAAATTTTACCTTTAGCTCATAAAGCACATATTTCTAGGGAAATAACATAAAATGTACATATTTTAGATATTCCATACACAAAAAAAAGTTTTCAAATTCTTCGTGTAAATATGTATTTTGGATTCGAACAAGTGCTCTCGGTTTACCAGCCAGGTTAAGTCGGAATGATTGATTTACTTTATTTCACTTCGCTTCTTGTGCCACTTTTGGCTAATTTGCGAAGATGGGGATGAGTGATGATGTGATGAAATTGAGGAATGGACACTCACAAACATCCATGCCCAGGCCAGGATTCGAACCCGGGACCCCTGGTAGCTGAAGTCGATGTTGGCTACAATTCCTATTTACGTATTTTGGAGTTAATTCATAAAAATAGACGAAATAGGTGGTAAATCAGTAAATTACTATTATTCGGAACTCTCAACACACCGGTTACTGATTTAAGTACAACAACGCGAATGTGTGGGTCAGTCAGTAATTTTGAATGAAAATATTTTTCGCTCTGTTTTTAGAACATGAGAAATTTATATTTTTCAGTTTTAGCACCTAAATATCATCTTCCTAGTGATGATATGATGAAGCTGATGAAGGGATACTCACAAAGAACAGCCATGAAGTCAGGATTCGAACCCTGGCGTCGTAGCGCGATGTGCTAAACACTCGCCATGGATATTATTATTATTATTATTATTACAAGCGTCTAGCTTAGGAATTAATGCTTTCTGGCAACTAATATGTGCCTCCGTTAGTCTAAAAGTCCGAAGAGCCCACGCTACGATCCCAGTAGAGGTTTGCGCACTCCGTTACCATGTCAAATGTGATAAGTTGAACACAAAAATCCAATTCTTTATCCAAATCTGCCCAATATGGGCAAACTTTGCGTAAAATCGCGTGCATTTCTTTCAAGTAACCTTTTAAATGCGAAATTCAAATGGACGTGTCATGTTTGGTTCAGGAAACGATTCATTGATACGGGAAATCATGATAACAAGGCTACACGTAAGCCTCTGACTCACCGATGTTACCTGTTATGGATATTTCTACCTTATTGGGAATGGCGCTTTTCAGCCGGTTTCCTAGACTACTTTTGGTGGGTGGAGCTTGGAAATGCTGAATTTTTCAATCTACCGTAATGGCTATAAGAATATCTGCATTTATTACAGTATTTGTTGTTTGAGCTTTATATGTTATACATGGAACGATGGGATCATTAAATCAATATCATTCATACGAGGAAGGAATCAATGGATAATCCTCTAGGCAGCCTATTTTGCATCCACTGTAGGAACAAAGTTAATCTAAACAAAACTACATGACTTGCGAGATACTTCGATACCCGATGGAGGCACATAGAGGTTCGGATCCCATTTTAAACTGTAGGTCCAGTCCCAATTAGCCTTATTACTGTGCATAAAGTGGACTTAAAACACCAAATCAATGAATCAATCAATTAAAACTTTTTTTTTAAAAAAAGTGCAATCTTCTCGAGTTTGAAAGTTCACTTTATGTACACTTAGACTAATCGAAACAGCACGGACACTTTAAAGTGGGGTTCGAACCACCATGCGTCCATCGGGCATCGAACCCGGGACCCCTTGAGGGGAATTCCACGAAAAGTGACCCTACTCCATGTAAATAACAAAAAGAATTAATCTGAAAATTATTATTGTTATTAATTGCATTAATGTTTATATATTTGGGAATGCATATAGTTTGCATATTTCACCAACAAAAATTATTAGCATCTGTAGCTTTTTTGCGTCACAGACAAATGAAGTCGAATGTTGCTACATTTTTAAAGCGTCTCGCACGTAACGCATTTGTAGGCTAAGCTATTATACTCAAGTTTCTTCATTTGTCAGCACACACCACAAAGTACTTCATAATTCTATGAGATCACTTAATTATGGATGTTTTAATCCAATCGCATGTCTAGAAGTTAATATTTTGTATGTCAAATGTCACACATGTAACGATGGAATGCTTCTTGATTACAAGGCGATGCCGTTATCACGCCATCGAGAGGCCGTATTTATATTTATATACACAAGGGTGTCCCAATAAGAGCGACGGATTTAATATGCTTAAGAAAATACTATATATTTACAAAATGACATTTTTTTTACATCATTACAACGGGTAAATGTTCCGATTTAAGAATGCCTACTTTGATTTTCGCAACATGTCTTGTGGTTGGGTTGGTAACACTGTTCTTACAAGTTCATTTATCAGTGATTGTTGCAGCTTAGTTGACATGGAGCGTTAAACAAAGGAATAACGAGTTTTAATAGAGAAAAATCATTACAAGAATGGCGAGTGTTATGCAGAGAGTGTTAGGAAGCTTCGTGCAATCAATCCTTGGACGTGAAAGTGCGCCTATAGTGAGACATTACATTTGGCAAGTTGATCAAAAAATTTGAGGAAACAGCTTCGACAGCAGACATTAAAACACCGCGCTCTCAATCTAGTCGGGGTACATATGCCGGCTGTCATCTTTCATTCTTAAATCGGAACATTTACCCGTTGTAATGATGTAAAAAAAATGTCATTTTGTAAATATACTGTATTTTCTTAAGCATATTAAATCCGTCGCTCTTATTGGGACACCCTTTTAGTTAATGTTTAAGCGGAAGAAAGGGCATTGCATTATTTATTAACTGATTTGTTTTATTTTACTTCGCTCTTCTGTCACTTTTGACTAATCCCGAACATGATGAGTGATAATAATATGATGAAATTGATGAAGCGACTCTTACATATAATACCTATGCCCAGACGGGGATTCGAACCCCGGATCCATGGCGTCGTAGCGCGCTATGCTAACCACTCTGCCACGGAGGTCGGCAAAAGGAAAGGGTATTATAGCCTTAACTTAGCCGTGTAAATAGTCGCAAAGAAATGTGTACAACCATCTTGTCTTCTCTCATGTATGCGTCTAGCCTACATAACTAGATAACTACAGAGCCAGAAGTCCCAGGTTCGAATCATGTGCGTAACATTGTGTTTGTCTCATCATCAATTCCATCAGTTCGTTGCGATTAACCGAACAGTTAAAAATAGACAAAAATAACCAAATAGAAACATAAAACTTGTTACCGTGGAGGTCCATTGTGGTTCGGATTCCACTTCAAACCGTAGGTCCAGTCCCGATTAGGCTCTGTGCATAAAAGTGGATTTAAAAACAAGGACAAGAAAAGTGACATACAAGAAAATACAGTATGCTCTACACAAAGCTGTCAGCTGAAATCGTTAAACGCAGATCTGCAGATCGCAACTTGTCTTGACCATGCCGACTCAAGCGGTGTGCAACAGCCACTGACCATTATACTATAGCAGAAGTTTCATACATAAACACTAACGAGGTTAAAACACGCGAAGATACTAACCTAAGCCACTCTATTAAAAGGTAATCTTCAGTATCGATAACACAACCGCTCTATCTCACACAGGTTAACGCTTTGCTTCGTCGCAATTTAGCTTTCAACGCAAGGACATTCTGAGAATTAACATATTTATTACAATGCTCATTAGAGGTGCTGCTTCCTCGCATGTTAGCAGATTCTGCGAAGAAACGTTTAAACAAATTTCAAATCGTTTTCTACTCTGACGTAACGTGGTGTGAAGTGGGCCAACTTCCGGTCAATAAATACCAGGAAGGAAAAAAACGGGTGGGGGGAGGGAGACGAATTCTGGGTGAGCGAAGTGAAAGGCAGCTTCCTACCTTCTCGAGTGAAAGGGGACGAGAGAGAGACGTTACGTTATCATCACGCAACTATGGCGTACATGCAAAACACGCGACGAGACTTTTCACCGAACAGAAATGAATGAAGATGCGAACAACATTCTTTCCTTTGTTTCGTCGAACTGATACACGATTTTACACGACGCTCGTTTGAGAAAAAATCTCTCCTCATTGACACCAACAACAATTCTTCTTCTAGCTCTTTTCTGCATCGTTAGTGAAACTTCTAAGTGGACAATTCATTTGTTACTGCAGAAGTCACGAGATAAATAACATGATCTCTTTAACACTGCTTATAATTAATGCATTGTTTCAGAAAATGAACCAATCCTGGCAAACTAATATAATTAATTATCTAATAAATTATATAATTAATGTCTTGTTTCACAAACTCTATCTATAACAAAAACAATAGCTAATACTTAGAGCCTAGATTTTTATGTACACATTTTATTCCAGCGTATTTAGTCGCATAAGAACCCTTAAACATCTACAAATTACATTAATAGAACTTTTATATTAACTTACTTCAATATTTCAAATGATTATACATATCTGCAGTAATTTTACATAAAAAAGTTGTCTTTCTAATCAACGTTCTATATTTCTGCCACATTATGTGTCAGATAAACTTAAAAAGTTGCGAGTGACGGAATATGTGGCATAGAAACTAATTCATACTTGGATGGGAACAGAATAAAATGTTTACGTCACGAATCGAACATGCCATACCTGTTCATAGACTTTTTCCCACGGGGGTGGGGTGGGGGGGCAAAGAACACTTTCCCCGGGAGGACGAACCTTTATTTTTAATTATTTGAAAATCTATTCTACTTCAAAATGAAAAGAATGATTTTTTTATCCATTCGTTTTGTGGGGAGTTCAAATTCAAATTCTTTATTTGTGTGTGCGAGATTCAGCCTGAGGCAATTGTTACATCACAAACTCTTTCTGCTCTAGTTTCCACAAACATGAGTAATGATTTATACTTTGCTTGAAATACGTACATGTTTGTAGAAATTATTTTAATCACTATTTCTTTGTAGTCTTTCGTTGTTTGTTAAATACATTAAATTTATTTGATTTTAATTGATTTTTGTTATTTAGTGTCGCTTTTCTGCTACTTTTGACAAATCGCTACGATAAGGATAGTAGGATGATGTGATGAAATTGATGGAAGGAACACACACACACAAACAATGAAGACCCATACGATGGCAGGGATTCGAACCAGGGTACCCTGGCGTCGCAGTGCGCTGTGCTAACCACTCCGCCACGGAAGGCGGCAAATATATATTTATTTATTTACATTAATGAACTCAACAGGCTGACGCCCAGTTAAAGAGTTCAAGTTACATAATGGATCAGAGATACAGGTTTTCATACATGCTTCAGTGCGAAAAAAAAATTAATGGTGTCGTGCTGGTCGGTGAAATTTCGTTAGAATATTTTTAAGTGAAAGAATATGAACTGTTGGATACTACAGGGAAAAGTTAGTTTTTTTTTGTGCAAAGTAGGAGGGAGGGGGCCAAGTCAATAAGGCGGCCACAGGTGACACCATGGTTAGGAGCGCTAACCCAACAAGGGGACACCATAGTTCTATTTATCACTTGAATCACGTACTACATCTTATTGAACATTTTTGATAAGTGGAAAGGCATACGACGATTCTACATTCAACTGTCACATGTAAAAAATTCGCATCAGCAGAACAATAATACACTTAAAATAGGACACACATGGATTACAGCACATGTTCTCGCGTGAAAAGGGGTTTGATAAGGGTAGAAAGCAGTATACAATAACAACAAAGCAACAATCGAACACGCTTCAAACAAAAGAAGCCCATCAAAATGGCGCAGTTTAACTTTGCATGTTGTAGGAAGCGCTTCCTTATTCCTTCCTCCACTTCGGCTGCTATTGTAGGTTTCTCCTTCACATAATCCCATTATTTACTTGACTGTGAAATAAAAACTTTCTCCTCCGCACTATTTTCCACTTTCACTATTCATTATACGACTTTAATTTCATTTTCAGTGCCACCTGCGCGTTCTTCCCTTCCGTCAAGGAAGAGGCGACGAATCTTCGCTCCGATCGACATGCGAGCGAAACAGTTTAACAATGGTCGCGATCGGGTTTTTACAACACCAAGTCGAGATTGAAGGTTTGATATGAAGAGGCGTGCTGTAGCCTCTGTGGCGTTTAGATTGGCCTTGATTCATTTAACTATCATTTTACTCAACAGTATCAAATATTTGCAAAAGCCGCGGTACCTCAGTTGGTAGAGCATCTGGCTATGAGGATGAGTGATGGGGATACTCACAAACAACACCCATGCCCAGGCCGGGATTCGAACCCAGGACCCCTTGCGTCTTAGCGTGCTGTGCTAACCACCGCGAAGGTCGGGAATATACAATGTATACTATAATGAAAATTTTTGTAAATTTTAGATACAGTAAAGGAACCCGCTTACGGTTTTGCACCGAAGTAGCAAACTTTCGAAAGGTCGCTATCTGTAAGGTATACCTTATAAGTAGAGCCCGGAAGTTCAGGCATTTATTTTCGTTAAAATAGGCAGGCAAAAAGGCATTTATAATGTGAAAAATAGGCACTAAAAATGAAAAAAAGGGCAAAGTAAACCGAAAAAAAAGGCACATTTGGAAGTCGCTTACTTTTATCTATAATTTCTGGTAAAATGTTAAAATCTACATTGGGAAGAGCATTTCAATTTTCTCCGTCTTGATTGCACATAACTACAAGGTGTTTTTTAAAGTTCTCACCATTCATTGATAGTCGTCTGTCAGAGAGAATATTTCTCATAATAGAAAATGATCTTTCTACTTCGACAGAAGTTATTGGAGCATACAGAAAACAAGCTAATGTAGCTGGACTCATTTTGGTAACAGCATTTTCACCTTTTAGAATATCACAAATTGTTTTCATTTGTTTCAAGTCCTTATTTGCACTCACTACCCGTTTGCACTTTTCCGCAACAGCTGACCCCTTTTCTCCTGGCACTTCCATCATCTGCTGCATAGATTCCTCGAAGATTTTCATGGATGCTACAAGTCTCTCGCCTCTTTTTTCCTAGCTTTGTAATTGTCTCTGGCAATGCACCATAATGTGCAAAAATAAACGACAGTTCATTCTTCAGTTCTGAATAGCACAGGAGTTTTTCACTTCACGAATTCAAGCCGCTTCATTTTCTGGAAGAGCATCTATCACCTCACTGATTTTTTCAAGGTTGTTAGCATAATATATAGCTGCTGATATCCAGGTTCCCCATCTCGTCAAGACTGGTTGCGGAGGTAAACTAAGCTCAGGCGCAACTTCCTGAAATGTTCGGGTTCGAGAGGGAGATTTCAGAAATATCTTCTTTGTGTTCGAAATCAACCTGTCCACTTCAGCAGTCAATCATGCACAAGGAAATGTTAACCGAAAGGCAATATCCGAACTCAGCATGAAATACTTTTTTCTCACACTTTTCTCCTTCAGCAATGTAGAAACATGCGTGAGTTCAATATTACTTAAATAAGGCGAAAATTATTCACATAATAAACGGAAGAAAAATAAATGCCAACATATTTTTTTAAAAAAAATGGTCAAATTTCATTGAAAAAGGCAAAAAAAGGCATTATAATTAAAAATAGGCAGTGGGGTCCCAAATAGGCAAAATGTAAAGGATTCTAAAACATTCGAAACAACATAAAAAACGTATATCCGGAAAAAATTATCAATATATGCAGTAGATAAAAAGAGGCATTTTGCCAAACTTCCGGGCTCTACTTATAAGGTACGAACCCCTGTGCGTGTGCACACATACCTACCATGAAGGCAAATGGGGGTGATGTGGAGGTATAGAGCTCCACATGTTGTTGATCTCGACCATAGTTGGGATGATGTGATCAGCACCACGCCTTTATAGATTGCCCTCAGGGCTGGGTAAACCTCGAAGTCGCGCAGAAACAGGGAAATGACTAGAAAAATTCCTGGTCCAAATCACCTGTCCCAGGATTAGAAAGATTGTCTCTAAGTCCACTTAATGCACGGAGTGGCCAATAAGGACTGGGCCTACAGTTAGAAGTATGATCCGAACCACTAAGTGCTTCCACCGGGATCGAAGCTGAAACTGCCAAAAGTGTCAGAAAAGCGAAGTAAAGTGAACGAAATCAAAACTAGTTGTATTTTGCCCTCATTGCATTATAGCTATGTGTTACGCGTGTTCATTAGTCCATTTTTTGTAGATCTATGCAAAACACAACCATACTAATATGTATAATATACACGGATTATTTATTGAGGACTTTTGTTTATAACAAAGTGTTTTCATGTTTCTATGTTAAGGGTTTAGGAAGAGAACGTATCAAAAAACAAAAATAACACGCTCCCTCTTCTTAAGAGGTGGATGTCTGAAAATACCTTCTTCGGGGTGCTTACGTCATAACTTTCAGGTTTCTAGATACAGAGGTTTGGGCTGTTGAGTCCTTGAGTGATAGCCACAGCACCATACGGCGCCTTTACCACATGCATACTCACTTTATCAACTCCAGCACACCATAAATATTTTGGTCCGTGCTCAAGAACCGCAAGGAATCTGGAAGTGCCGGCAGGTCACATCCATTCCCATGCGATACGCTTCCATAAAACCACAATGAGATTACAGTCCGAAACCGCTAATTCGGAACTTTGTTTCCGTACCAGATTTCGATAAAGCATCTTCCTTCTCAGCGCATGGCCTTGTTCTCACGTGTCGCGGCTCCTTAGCCAACCGGAACACGGAACCTGGACGGTCAAGGCGACATCGGAGTTGTCTAGATTTTGAAAGAGCAGGACAAAGAACAGCGATTGCAAACGGTAAAACGAATACAAAAAGAAGTGACGAAAAACCCTTTAGGTTTGCTCAAGCAGAAAATACTAAAGATGGAATCGTCCACAGCCATGCACTATTTAACCATTTAGATGGATTGATTTGGTTATTTGGCTAATCGCGACGATGAGGATGAATGGTGATTGATGAAAGGACAATACCAAGCACAGATGGAGAGAACAACGCAAGTCTCGCAGAGGATCAAGACGCCAGAGCCTCGTTACTAAAAATGCAGTCCTTTGTGTACTATGTGAAAGACACTCCTTACACCTCTTAACCATTTAGTGATTTAAAGCAGAAAAATGTAGCGAACTAAAACTATGATTCCAATCCTTAGGCTACGCTTACTAGCCAGCCTTTGTACCTGCTTCGATTGTATTAACCTTTTTAAACGCTGAAAACAACAAAAGTAAAACGTACTCATTGACATGGACGTCCGCAGGATTTTTTCCAGGTAGGGGAAAGCAAGGTAATTTTTCTCCAGGGGGGGGCAAAGGAGGCATATTTTTTTCCCTTAATAGTGATGCCCCCTCAAAAAACACTATTTCAGTCTGAAATTATGTGTGAAATATAATTTTCAGGTGGACATTCATTTTCCACGGGGGCGCGGCCCGCTTGCCCCCCCCCCCCTTTCCGGACGTCCATGCGCATTGAATACATTTTCAAGTCGATGGATCTTTAGTTCCAAGCCAGATCCAAACGATTGAGTTATTTCCCCACAGGGAATGGAAACCAGGACACTGTAATTTCATTTGATTTGGTTCTTTTACTTCGCTTTTCTGCCACGTTTGGCAAATGCCCAGGTCGGGATTAGACCCCTGGCGTCGTATATCGCGGAGTGCTAACCACTCCGCTACGTAGTTCGGCGGGACGGTGTCCTGTAAAACGCGCCCAGTACGGTCCCTACCTGTCAATGAATCATATTTTTCAAATAAAACTGACTCCCATCACACTTTATCCAGACTTTGGACTGGCTAAATAGCAAAAGTAAATTTTTGTCATTTTGGTGTGTTAAAAATTAACTTACAAGCATCGTCAATATTGGATTTTTTTTATAAGTTACTATTTACATTATGTACATTTTTATTTCTATACTTCTAACTTTAGGGCCATGAACTCAAGTTTTACTCCATTTACTCAAGTTTTTGGATGTAGGATATTGCTTTCAAACAAGTTCTGATGTCGCCGTCCTCTGCGTAAGTTAGGTTAGGTTAGGTTGATCTCTGTTTTGAACAACGCCAAATCACAGTCCCGTCTTCTTTGGTTCTCTTTACGATATACGAGTATCCTTCATAGACGGCACATGGCTTACCGTGGCTGGTCGTTGTCGCTTCCATATCGAACATATAATAACATAAACACACAAGGCGACGAACTGAACTGAACACTAGAAAGTAAGAATAGAAAGCTGTAAAGGATAAAGTGAGGGGGAAATCCCAATGCATTGGAACGTGACTCATGGTGGGCCGTGACTCATTGTGACCAGGTAGTCGCTAGGAATGAGTTTTCCCACAATTGGGAATGTCATTACCGCCGCGCGCACGTGTGTTTATGACGTTGCCCAGCTCCTTCTGAGTTTATCTTCCATTGAAAAGGAAGGTGATTGGTAAACGAATGTAAGATGAAAGTATATATGAGGGATATACATTGGGAAATTAGTACTTATGTAAAACTGAGATTTGAGAGAGACGACAAGATGGCTGAGAATATGGAAATGATAGAAACAACGCGTGGAATGCCTTCGAGCATTTGCATGCCTGCAAGAATTCAAATAACGTTTGTATTGGTGCAAGTGTATATATATACGTAGCTATTACTTATATAATGTTTGCAAAAAATTACACTGTATTTATAAAGTTTTTGACGATTTTATGTAGCGTATAATGATTAAGTGTAACAGACTGGCACATTTATGTTGCTTCCAAAGTGTACATTTGCGTAGTACTTGTAGAATGCTTTCAATATTTTAACAATACTGTATTTACAATGTTTTTTTACGATTAACGATAAATGATTAATAGTTAATAGGCTGATACTGATTTATGTATTTTCTGTTGTGGAATAAAATTGATACAAGTAATCCTGCGTAACGTCTTTTGAAATAAGTAAAGAAAAGTCATATTTGACTCTGTGGATAGATTTAACATTTCAGTGTAAACACAAGTGTGCAACGTCATAAACATACGTTTGATTTTATGTTTTAAGTCCACTTTATGCACTATGCACAATGTGCCCATAAACTCACGTGCGCGCGGCGGTGATGACACTCTGGATTGTGGGAAAACCAGCCCAGGAAGGTCTTGACATATGTCACGTCGGAAATGAACCGATAAGAAGCCTCAGCGCAAACGACACGACACCGCTAGGGATGAATACTTAAACTGGTCGCGATTTACACAGATTTTTGTATGGGCGCGATTTCCATACATTCCGGCGGGACACCTTGAAAACATGCACTCAGTAATATAATATTATAATAGTATAATACGCGAGTGTTATCAACAAATGGCTTTCTTCCGGTTAGAGTTAACAATGTACAGAAAATTACAAAATCAAGATAATCAAGAGTTGATCATCTTTTTTAATGCTTCCTTATCACATATCCACGAAAATTTTAAGCACAACTTATAACGTATATAGTAGAACGTATGAAAGACCCTATTATTAGAAAAGACACCTATAAACAACTCATAAGAAAATTAACCTTCATTAGCACTTACATTCACATAAAAAGTTAACTTCATCTTATATTTCGAAGTTTAGTTGCAATGTTTTTCCAAAATGCAAACGTCAATGCGGAACATACAGTATATACGGTAGTAGCATTTCTCAAATGATCATATTATATATTGTAGCAAAATATTTTTTTCGGAGACCGTCTCCACCTTATCTCCGCCACTGGATACACACACACACGCGCGCACGCCTTGTTTACAAGCAGAATTTACAGCCAAAATAACGACAAACCAATTTCCTATTTGGCGATAACTTTTAACATTGCAAGAAATAATTTATACCAACGAAGTTGGCAACCATGAAATTTGTCTGACTCATCTCGGTCGATATTATCTCCTCGCCTTGCAGCCGGCTATTCCCGTGGTTGCTACAGAACGAAACGAGACGACACTCACCCAAAAGCTGGGATTCCTGCGCTTCCTCACAACGGTGGACCACGCGGGTAACTGCGCTGGCCATCACAACCACCGAAGCCTAGAAACAAACAACATTCGGAAGACGGAGTAAATGGACACGAAGCACTGCACTCGCGGGGAACGCGAACTGGCAAGCGATTGCCAGCAGAACTCGATTTGTTGCGCCACGAACGCAGGGATACCAACTGCCGAAAATTATCAACAAATTCAATTTAAATAAATAGCGTTTAACATTTTACCTTCCTAGTTGCTTCTCCCTCTGGGATATAATAAAATTGCGTACTTATTTTTCTTTACCTCCTTTTACATATTTTCTTTTTCTTTTCCCGTATTCTCTTTCTAGTTTTCCTTCCCCTCTTCTCAATATCCCTTGTTCGTGCTTACTTCCTCTCCCCTTGATCATCTCTTTTCTATATTTTTATTTCGTTTCCTCTCATTTGCTTCTGTCTCTCTCTCTGTCTATTGCTTGCTTCCTCTAATCCATTTCTCTTTCGCGCTTTTCTTTCTTCTCCTTCTCTCTCTGTCCCTTCTTTCATTTTGTTCTCTTCTGTTTCTACCTTTTCATTTCTCTTTTCTGCCACTTCTTTCGGATCTTTATTTCCTCTCTCCTTTGAAATGTTTCTTTCTGCACGTAAACACATCAATGATCATACTTATAAAAACAGAAGGTTATCCCCCTTTGGAAAAATTCCTGCGAGCTTGCTTGCAATGAAGGGGTCTCTGATTCAGGTTCAGCCTATCTGAAAATAAAATTTACTTAAAACAAAACTTTTTGAGTGTCAAAATGTGAATTTTTTAGGCATACACATCAAATTACGCACGCAAACAGATTCGTTTGTTATGTAAATAGAATTGTAATTGATATGCAATTCACAAAGAATACATCTATTGATCTAGACAAGTTTCTTTCTATTGTGGTTCTTCTAGCCTTTGAGTTAATCACGACGATGAGGATGATGAAATGATGACAGACACGATATCTTATGGAGGGTTCGAACCCGGTAGCTGTGCCAGCAGGACGGTAAGCTATACCCACCCTTCTTCTTGATCCAAATTCCGTCTTCCGAGACTTTCCTTTGTGTAGACCCGATCTTTCGCATCAGAGTACGTGGAGAAAGGTTAAAGACCAGTGACGCAGAATAATACCTTCGGATAGAGATAGCGATTGTTAATGCATCTTTGTCTTCAGAAGATCAAGGCTCTTTAAACAACAACGGATTTGTCCGGGAGAGAAACCAGTCGCTTCCTGAATATGCCTTCTTTTTCTCCAACAGTTCGCACGTCATGCATCTAGCTATAAAAATGTGGTCGGAAAAATAGCAGCAGGAAGGTGGGGAAGGTTACTTCCATACATGTACGAAGTCCTTCTGGACAAGTCTCGCGCTCCGTTGTTGCGCTCCTCCAGTCTTTCTTTCTTTCGGCAGGTGGCGCGCAGGTCGCGCGTGAGTCATGCTTCCGCATCCCATGGTTCCGGAGCGGTGTGATGGGAACGGGTTTCTCTCGGATCGCTCGAATCAAGGTCAGATGCAGCAACAAAACAGTCCCATTCGATGTTCATGTGACTGCCCAATTCAACCTGAGAATTCAACTTGTTCGATGATTCTTCCAATTAAGTTTATTGTTGTTTACTGATTGGCTTTACTTTCTTTACCTTTCTGCCACTTTTGGGTAAATCACGAAGATGAGGATGAGTGATGAAATTGAACAAGGGGCACTCACAACAAACACCCATGAAAATATATATTCGTATTTACTTTAAGTTCAAACAACATGTTTAATTAAGCCAAAGGGTCTCGGGTGGTTCGATTGATTGATTTGGATTATTTCACTTTGTTTTTCTACTACTTTTGGGTAAATCGCGAAGATGAGGATGAGTGATGAAGGGAACTTACAAGGAACGGGACTGGTGCTGGACACACCAATCTTCCACAAACGTCAAAACTAAATGCTATGAGCTCTATACCTGGATCCAAGCGGGATTGTTAGGCTAGGAAGGACAGTTTAAATCTCTTCGCACCAATTCCCAAGCCAGTATTCGAACCCGGGACCCCTGGCGTCGCGGTTTCGTAACCACTCCGTCACGGAGGTCAGCTCTTTTAGTCAGGTTCAAAATCTTAAATTTAATTTCAGTTGACTATTGTTATTTAGCGTGGCTTTTCTGCCACTTTTGACTAATCGCGACGTTGAAGATGAGTGATGTTATGATGAAATTGATGAAGGGACACTCACAAAGAATACCCTTGCCGGGATTCGAATGAGACGAGAGTTCTGTGTCACATGTCTTTACATAGTGTCTTGTCCGTATTTTCACAATACAATCCCAAACTGAAGTGTGATACAACCTCGTATAATGGATTCAGGACTTCATTTTAAGGTGCAGCGAAACCTCATGTTTTGGGTTCGTTTTCTTGGTTGTAATTTCTTACGTTTCTTCACTAATCTAATCTAATCCATTTATATAGCTACATTTCAATTTTGGAGCATTAGACAATATACACTGGTCATGTGAAACAATTTATATTCTAATGCATTTATAAACCTCACTAATTCACAGAATTGTTTTTAAATAATGTAAAAGAAATAAGAATCATATACAAATTCGTAACACTGTTATAGCTTTATATAGCACCTACAGTGTAATTTCAATTTAACATTTCGAACTTTGACTTGCTTTTTCGTAGTTTTTTCTGCTATTTTTGGCTAATCGCGACGATGAAATTGGAGTGATGCTATGATGAAACACTAATGCTCAGGCCGGATTCGAACCCGGGACGTAGCACAATATGCTAACCACTCCGCCACAGAGGTCGGTTCGGACTATTTGATTCTGTAATTAATATTAACACCAATGGACACAGCGAGTTTCGCATAGCTATCATACCACACCAACCGAAAGCCGCGCAAGGCTACGTATTGAAAGAAAGCCAATTCCTCCGCGAAGATTTGCATGATATATCGTGAGAGGTCGCCGACGTTTACGGCGATCATAAAAACTTATATAACTTCCTGCAAAACGCAGTGCCAGGCAAGCGAAACAAACTGTTGCACAATTTTCGTTCGGTTTACGTGATTATTGTTAGAATAATCCCGTGCTGCGGTATTGAAAATATACATCACGAATGGTTGCGAAGCTTGCATTGCGTGCTTTCGTCAGTTCATTAAGCCGAAATGTTGAAACATGTAACTGATTGGTTCAACAGTGAGTGTTAAGACTAATAATGAGATTGCTAACACTGCCGCCTTGTAATTAAGGTATTTGGGTTCGATTCCTAGTAGAGAAACACTGCACAGTGTTTGGATTCCTTTATGAGTGTGGAGTGCCACCGATGTTACCTGGTTCGGGTTCAGTCTGGGTGTGGGTGTTATTTGTGAGTCTTCCTACATCAATTCATCTAATGATCACTGGTCCTCATCGTCGCGATTAGTCAGAAGTGGAAGAAAAGCGACGCTAAATAACAAAAATACGGACGCATACGAACGTAAAGTGGACTTTAAAACAACTGAACAAATGTTGCTAGAAAAATTAAACTGCGTGATGCAACAAGATTTGAAGGTCTTTCCAGACATTTGGTGACGCCTGCTCCTTAGCCGATGATATTTGCTTTTCTCCGCCGGTGCTCGATGCTTCCTTTCAAGGAGGTCCCCTATTGTCCTCACTATGCTAGGTCAACGTCAGAATTTTATATGCACGACGGGAATCGAACCAGGATCTGCTCATCCCAAAGGCAAGATGACTGACTACCCATTCGTCTACGAGAAAGCCCCAAGTCTTACCGAGACTCCAAATTAGACTTGGTATCGAGAACGAGCCTGATAGTTGCATTCTCGTCCTGACTGATTTCGGTATATCTAACAGTACAATAAACGAGCTGGAAGAACAAGATTCACAGAGAGAGAGAGAGAGAGAGAGAGAAATAATGAGAAATGGGAGAAAAATAGAAAGGCAAAGAAAAAAGAGGGAGAAAGAGAAAGAGGGAAGAAGGAGTACGAAGGGAAAGAAAGAGTAAAAAGACAGAAAAGTAAGAAATAGGAGAGAGAAGAAGTGAACGGAGAGGAAAGGAGAAATGGAAAGATAAAGAGAGACTGGCAGAGCAGGAGAGAGAGAGAGAGAGAGAGAGGAGAAGAGGAGAAAAGAGAGACGAAGGTAAGAGAAAGAGAGAGAGCGGTAGAGGAAGGTGAGAGACAGAGAAATAATGAGGAGAAGACAAAGAAAGAGGAAAGGGAAAAATAGAAAGGCAAAGAAAGAAAGAGAGAGGAGGAGCAGGATAGGAGAGAGAGAAAGAGTAAAAATCGAGAGAAAGAAAGAGAATAGGAAAGAAAGGAGAAGTCTATTGAGAGAAGGAAGAGGAAAGGAAAGAGAAAGGGAGAAATGGAGAGATAAATATAGACTGAAGAGTCAGAGAAGGAAGAGAGAAGAGAGAGAAACTGAAAACCTGATCTCTCGTCGCAACATGTTTTTTCCACATCATGGCACAGACGAGGACTGAACTCAGGAACTCACGTGCACAACGGTCACCGCACGCTTACCTGCAATTAAGTTCGACTAGGACTGCTAAAAAACTAAAATCCCCATTATAATATGCAATAAAACGCTAATTAAATGTTACCGCTTCTTGTAAAGGCAAAATAAAGTAATAAAAAATATCAATAGTTTGTAATAAAGAGAACAACACAAAGAACACAGTAACTTATCACCGTTACAAGGTAAAGAGCAGAACAGGAATAGTAATAAATGAAAAAAATAATAACTTTCTATGACAGCAGCGTTTGGAATGATGTAATTCAGGATTTACTACTGCCTTTTCACTTTTTATGGGTTGCGCGGGGACACTGGCAACCAATCGCTTCAACAGTTTCTAGAAATTACTTCTAAGCAGCAACATGTGGAAAATGAATTGCACAAAAACTCCACATACAGCAAGTTTTCTAATATGGACGCACCTACAATGAGGTAAAGTCCGTAAAAACATTCTAAAACATGTTCCGGCTTCGTTCCCGTTTCGAAGTATAATCAACAGAAAGAGCCAGTTGTACACGACTAGACGATTACGAACATGGCGAGATATAAATTTCTAAATCATAAGCGGGGTTGCCGGTTATAATCTGTTGATATTAATTGAACGGCTCGGGGGTAAAACATAGTAATGATAAAAGAAAACCTCAACTAAACAAGGACTTGCTTCCATTACTATAAGAGTCAAATACGATAAACCCTAGACTGGAAGTGACATTTTGGACATTATTAAGTTACAAAGTAAAACGAGCCATCCTTCAATTTTTACTTGTAATTGCCATGCAATTTGCACTGAGCTCATTGAACGCTCTGAAATTGGCCAACACAACACGAAAACAATTTATCCACAGTATAGCAATAACCTTTTCTTCTTAATAAACTTAATAATGACCAACATGTTACCTACCATGTTTTATGTCAGAGCCCTTCAATTTTAATAAAATTATGTTTTGTTAAAACATTTTACTTATCGCGATATGTGCGGAATAAACGTTAGAAAATATTGAATAATAAGCATTAACTGTTGCCAGGACGAAAAAAGAAGACTGTAGTACTTATAACCACAAGTTCCTACCCGTGTAAAATTAATTATAAGCGTGTTTTCTTGTTTACTAAAACTATTTCTAGTCTTGTCCTTTCAACTGTGTTGTATGTACAATGTTTACGTATTAGAAAGGCCTCACTGGTTTAACAAGTTTCTCATGCAATAAACCCTAACAAAAGACAACAGCTTAAATGGATAATAACATCAGACGATCGGACTGATATTAACTTCGTTATTGTTGAGGAGATATTAAGTTACCTCGTGGATAACAAGACAACGCGGAAATAACTTCAGATTAACTCTGAAATGCGATTTTATTTTTATTATCCTCTCATCTTACAACTCAAAGATGGGGTTGGACTGCCTGGTCCGGGCATGCCCTAAATGCTCGCAACAATGGGTCAATATCGCTATACGTGGAAGATGAGAGAATGAGGAATTTAGAAGGTTTATAATTCACTAAGCTTCCTGCTTCGTGTTTACATAAATCCACCGCACGCAACTTTCACTTTCGGTCTCGACGGTACCACAGCATCAATTCTACAGGCTGCAACGAAAGAATGTGCTCGCGAGCCGTGAACGATGTTATCTTCTGGAGATACATTGCGTGCCCTTAACGAGTTCAATTCACGGCTTCTTCAAAGAAGGAAGAAATGTATTTTTGGGGCAAAACAAAATGTATTCTCTCTTCTTTTCGTGACAGCTTTGTATTTATTAAGAATGCTTTTAACAAAAATTACATGCACGTTTCAATGTAAGTCTGTGTAGGAGAGAAAATCAAGTATGTGCATGTCCCAAGGATTTGTTTAATTGGAAGGTCGGTATTGCTGCTTCAACCATTTTTCGTCTTCTTCTTCTAGGAGAACCAAACCCAACTTGCCTAACCTAACCACCACAGATTATTACCACACCCCAAAAAGATACCAGTCAATGGCAATGCTTAAAACAGTTGTAGCAGCAATCACTACCTATTGTAAACTGCGTACTGGTACCACTCTGGCGTATGCAGTGGAGAACTGATGGGGCTGCAGCCCCTCCGAAATCTTGAGACAATTAACATTTTCAAATGAAAGCAGTTAAGAACTTGGGAAAAACCGTAAATACACCTTAAAATCTTAAAAGAACCTCAGATTACCATTTTTGTCTTTGAAAAAACTGTTAAAATGAAGGTAAAAATGGTAATTTCGAAATATTTTCCTGTGAATTACACTCCCTCTAGAAAGCAGAAACTTAAAAATTTCAGCTCCTCGGGAAAAAAAATCCTGCATATGCTAGTGTGGTACCATAAGGTTAATCGTAACGATGCGAATGAAATAATGTACACAACCAATGAATGCATAAAGTATGGGAAAAACAACAGAGTAAGAAAAGTGAAAATGACATCTTGGTAACACTGGGTGCATCTCAGTGCAACAGAGGTTGTATACAATACCACTACATGTGATTGAATCTCGGTGCATTTAGAAAAAAATAGTAACCATCTGATATCGGTACTCATATTAAAGCTGGGAGTCTGCACATTTTAGAATTGTGTACATGCTACATTTAATTAAACGGTCACTGTTGGTTTCTCTACTCTACAATCGTTTAGCATAACTTACATCCGTAGCCATCATGAAGGATACAAAACAAATTTGGAACTTTGAGGAATATGGCGCCAGAAAGAAACATTCTCTGAAATTATTATGTCTAAATGAATGGAAGCTCCTGGAACTGTGACATTTTTTTCGCATTGAATCTTAACTTGCTAAGTTACTTGGGAAGTTTAATTCAATTTCTGAAAAGTAAACGGAAGTAGCTATAGAAAAAAATATCTTTTACACATATACGTACTCTGGAATCAAGTAATGGAAAAATGAAAATTACGGATATTAAAAACACAACAATGCAAAGTCTGTTAAAAATATTAACAAGAACACAGATGAAAAGGAAAAGAGAGTAGAAAATAACAAAGAAAAAAGCGTACTAAACAAAAACAAGCGAAGTAAAGGTAATTAGAGAGGCGAAAAAGAAAACGGATACAGAAATATTATTACCATTTTGTTTTTTTAAAAAAGCATCAAAAATATTTTTTTAATGTTTGTGTTCCACTTGCAGACGAATTTGCCCTATTGCATCACCTACGTGCGTTTTTTTTCCTGCAATCTTTTTTTCCCTATATTTCCTTCCCCCGAAAGCAATTTAGTGAAAGAGGAACTTTCACTCTGAACATCACAGTTTTTTTTCCAAAGAGGTTGTTGGCCTCCTCTCGCCTGTGGACCGTATAGAGGACAGCACTCCAAAACTCGAGGATTTTATGTTTGTCGACGGCAATTTATGACGTTGAATTTGCTCGAAATGTACGATTTGTCGACTACTTCCGCCCTTACTCCAAGAAAACATAATCATTGAGGGTTCATTAGTAGTCATAAACAATATCGGTGGCGTGCATTGGCGGATTTAGCAGGAGGGACACGAGGGCACTTTCCCCTCCCAAAATGGATAATAACTATATTATGATAAGCATTGATAGCATTACCGAGCAAAAATGTTTTATGAATCCTTTTCGAAGTAGTAATATAATAAATCAAAGTCTAACACTCGCGACTGGAATTTCTAGACACTCCAACACCAGAAATCGAATCCGAACTTTGTTGAATACAAGGTAATAACGTTAACTTATTAACTGATCACACAAAGCGAGAAAATTTTTCTAGGTAAAATATTTCCGATGTTTGTGACAGTTACTTCTGAGGCACTGAATTCTCAAGTTTTCTGTAGTAATGATGCAAGGCTATACTGCACAAGCGACCCTTGTGTTTTACCGTTTCGGCATAGAAGAAAAATATGTTCACTCATAGTACTTAATTCGTGCTTCGAATTGGCACTTGCATTCTTCACTTAGAAGTTCCTGTTCTGTGAAATACCGGTAATACATTTTCTTACATTACTTACCATAGCTACTTTCCTGTATCGAAATCCATGATGAAAACACACAGTCTTAGCAGGTTGAACTTTGGTTTTTAACGTGAATATATATATATATATATATATATATATATATATATATATATATATATATATATATATATGCGAATTTACACTAGGATTCAACGTTCTTTATTTCGTGTTTTCATCCGTATTTATAATTTTCATTTTATTTTTGGACATTGAAGTTGCTATTCTTAATAACTGTAAAATATTTTCGTTAATTTAAATTGTTTTTGTTCAATTTCTTCGGGAAATATACGATTTTTCTTTATTTTATTGTTCGAGGTTGTCCTAGCTTTGTGCTATAAGGGAGACCCTGACATCACTTGTCTCCCTTATCGCACAACGCCAGGACAACCTTGTGTTGTGACGTTACTCGAGCAATGCCTACGTTGTTAGGTTAGGTTCGTTAGGTTCTCTCAGCATAAATACACTGTGAATGTATTATTCATGCTAAGATATCTAAAGCCAATAACAAATCGGATTCCACTTTGATTGAAAGTCCAGGCTCGATTAGTTTATCTGATCACAAATTGGACCTAAGACTAACCCTTTAATATTTAGAAAATTCTGCACGCTATATTTCCCAATGTTAAATCTGGTATTTCTGCATCATATTCTCTGCCCCGCCAGAAAGAATTCTAGATCCACCTATGTTGGCGTGCCTATGAATTTCCCAAGCGTGGGATATATGGCCGTAAAAACGGAAGGTTTATCACTTATTTCTTAAAAATATCTGCTTGTCATATTTTCCTGCACTCTATACTCGTTCTCTTAGAAAAGATGTGTGTAAGGGGAGCCAATTATGGATCAAGATCACCCGTAGTAGAATGAGGGAAGTTATTTTTTCTATTTCGTTTTTTTTACGTTACTTTTCCTGCATTGATCGCGACGATGACGATGGATGATGAATTGATGAAATTGATATGCGGTGATACATGTATGCCTTATGCAGGGATCGAACCTGGAACCTGTAGCTTCGTAGTAACAGAACTGATCACGGAGAGAGAGCACTTGACCACGTGGATTGTAGAGTTAACATTCTGATAATTTGTTGCGAGTGAGTAAAAAAAAAGTGAAAAGTAAAGTGTTCCCCTGTGCATAGCACCACGCCATGAAGGCGTATAGGGGGTGTGGGGGTAACGCCCCACACTTTCTTGATCCGGTCGTGAGTGGGGGTGATGTGATCAGCATCACGCCCCTGACCGCCTTTACCCCCCAGGGTTTCCCCCAGGTACCCATGTTATTCGACGCTGGGTAGGCGCCGGGGCCGCTTCCACCGTTAGAAAAGTTCCCGGATTTGAACCGGCCGGGGATCGAACCCGGGACCTTGAGCATGGTAGTCAGACGCGTTACCGACTGAGCCACCGCGGCCACGTTGCGAGTGAGAGAGAATGAATTCTTTGTTATTAATATTTAGTTACAGACCTATCTCTACTTTCCCATAGTTCAGTAAACATTGATGGCCAATGCAAGTTTCGTCGAAGAGGCAAGGGTTAAACCTAACCTTTAAACTGCCGAGCCGGTTTTCGAAAGTAACCCCTCTCTCGCCGCGGCCTTTGCGGGCGATTTTTAACTTTTTACACTTATTTCAGAAAACGTTATATCTCTGAGACTATTTGAGCAATCTACTTCGGATAACTTTTGTTTGAAAGCAAAAACATCGGAGCATGCGACCGTGTACAATTCAGAAAGCCCAAGTGAGAAAAACGGGGTTGGGAGGGGCCAAGTCCCCAAATTTCAATGAAAAAATCTGGCATTCGCCCCCTCTTCTCCCGTTATTTTGGAAAAACGGCGCAAACTTTTGCATTGTTTTAAAAAAGTAGATCTTTTGCAACAAAGTGAAACTTGTTTCAAGTCCCTAGTTCTCATACAGGCTGAAATATGACGCAATATGTACAATCCTGCATTTTGGCTAAAAATAGCTAATTTGCATAATAGAGAAAGGGGGAGGGGAGTTTCTTCCACATGACATTTCAAAGTCTTATCTCAACATCTGTCAGCGTTTACAACCTCACATACAAATATGAAGGTCCTAAAATCACGTGAATGTTGTAATCGGCACCATGGGTCATATATGACCCATTGGCTGTTTTCGCCTATGCTTTCTATGGGGCATATATGACCCATTGGCCGTTTAAAGGTTAAGACACGTGCAAAATATACACAGTTCTGTAGTACGCTACGTGGTGTGGCAAATGTTTAATTTAAACAACGTACAGTACAGAAACAGTATAAATAAACATAATGTACTGATGTTTACTCGGGTTAGAGTTAATGGCATTGTAATTTCTTCCTAATGCACCAAGCACCAAATGCTAATTTTTAACAATTTCTTCAAATTTAATAACTACATTTTTAAAACACATCAACTCTTAAATTAACGTTCCAGATTTTCAAATTTCTTATGGGTATGGACTTAATACAAATATGCTGCCATCTATGAACAAAAATATAAAGTTGAAATTTATGAAGGGCATATTTACTATCAATATAAAATACTTACTAAAAAGCTGCAAGTGCAATGAAATGAGACAAGTCTGACGAAGATTTAACCACGAATAGCCGTCAAGGCGAATCCTTACTGGTAATTTCTTGCTGGTTGCTCAACTAATGTCGAAAAGCAAATTACGATATACAAGCTCCTGCTAGCAAAGGTGACACTTTCGTTTCTATAGTTGTGGTTAAGCGGGTGGCGTGAAACATATAATAACGCACTTCTCCAAATCACATGGTTGGGGTAATGGTTGGGGTAATGGAACAAAAAGTGCAAAGCGGCTTTTCATGACCACGATCTTAACCTTCGGGTTTGATATTTGCCTTACGGCTCCATTTTCTCCGCCAGGAGACAACTTTCTAATAGCATGTGGAAGGCATGACGGCAGTTGGGCGCCCTCTGGCTCTGATTTGTGGATTGCCGACAGCGGAAGAAGATCCTTGCGTCGCCCTTCCAATTGGAACCTAACTACACTGTGGTTAGAAAATAACTGATATCGCGGAGCCAACAATGGAATGGAATAGAAAGCTGTTCATTTGCGCAAACGTATTTCGGTTTCACAATCCGTTTTTGCAACCAGGCTCTGTCATAATGATCTCAATAGAAAGCATAGCGATAAAACTATAAATATTGCAAAATATTATGCAAAAATAATAATTCTGAAAATTACAGAAAACAACTCAAATGTTACTGGCACATTCCCATCCGAAGGATCAGTTGGATGGAATGAATTGATTTTTTGAGTCCACTTTATGAGCCGCGGTAGCTCACTCGTTAGGACATCTGACTTTGGATGTCTGACTACCATGCGAGGGACCCGGGTTCGATGCCCGGCGGGGAAGAACCAGGATTTTTTCCACCTGATAAAGCGGCTCCGGCGCCCACCCAGTGTCGTATAAAGTGGGTACCTGGAGGAAACTCTGGGGGGTAAAGGCGGCCAGGGCGTGGGGCAAAGCACAGGGGAGCACTTTACTTTTTTTTATTCAACTTTACTTCATGCACAGACAGGTAAATCGGTACGGGACCTATAGTTTAAAGTGGAATCCGAGCCGCTGTGTAATTTGCCTCCACCGGCCATCGAACCTAGTCCCCTTGATTGATTGATAGATTTGGTATATTTTACTTCACTTTTCTTCCACTTTTGACTAATCGCGAAGATGAGGATGAGTGATGATATGATGAAATTGATCAAGGGACACCATAAACACCCATGCCCGAGATCCCTTGCGTCGTAGCGCGCTGTTCTAACCACTCCGCCGCAGAGGTCAGCGGATCCCCTTGATTTCAAGGCGAAGACGTTACAACTACGACATGGAGGGGTTAGTTGGTGTAATTTACGTTGGTCATTTTGAATTTATGTTGGTATTTCGTGTCAGTTTAAGTCGCTTTTCTGCCACTCTTCTTGGTTAATCTCAATCTGAGTGGTGATTGTGCTGAAGTGATACTCACAATACACAAGGACCCCCTGTGGGTCACACAACTCCAGAAAGCGGAGTTCAAGTTACCAAAACCTCGTTAACTTGCACTAAGTGGACAAGAGATTGACATTTTAGTGCTTGTTGTATTAATCGCTAATTGGTAGAGCCTATCAGATTAAACGCAACGTGTAGCGGAGAAGTTGAGGAAAGAAAAGATACATTTTATAAATTTTACTTTTTCCTCTGTTCTGAATTTTATCTCTCTACAACGACTTAGACATAAGGATTACATTTTTGACGAGAAGCACAATAAACGTCTTATAATAATTGCAAAATTACTAAAATCGAATCCCCTGTGCAGCGGCGTTGACATCATATGACTTGGAAAAGGGGGTTGGGGGGGATATGAACGAACTGTATACGTACACACCAACAATTAAAAAACAATGATTAAAAATAACTGTGTATTCAAAAATATTCCAACACTAACACGGTATAAACGCAGGTACAACAAAAACCAACTTTACAATTTTGAGTTTTCTGAAAAATTCAATTTTACTTGGCCTTGTTATTCTATTCAAATGAAACTTTCGTGCAACCTCATCGAGATTATGATACAGAGAAAGAAAGCTTACCAATGTTTTTGATGTTTCTCTCAATCATTAAAAAAACAATTACATGAGAGTGAATACTGTAGGGAGGCAAGAATGCACAATATCCCTGATATTTGGCGAGGTGCCTCTGTCTCTATGCGAATACGCTTTAAACATGTGTTGGGTCAAAATATGATCTCCTCCGCAGTAGATTTCTACGCTAGGTCGATGGTAAGAAAACTTTCGCCTCGCTTACGTCCAGGAGATCCGCGCTAAGTGTAGAGTAAATTGCACACGTCCGGCAATTTTAGCGAAACCCAAGGCAACGGCGAAGTCTCATTTACGATTCTCATTAACGTTCGAAGAAATTACATGTTTTTTTTGTTTTTTTTATTCCAGTACCAAACGCCGACTCCCTTCGTCATTTACCTGCCTGCTAATTGTTACAAAGCAAGTGGTCAGTTCTGAAACGAAAGTCTCACGTTCGCAAGAGAATAAGGTTAGGTGCATTTCAAGTTGATCTTTTCAGCCATTTCATCGTCGATTTATAGTTATGAAGCTTTCAGACCAAAGCGACACGTGTCGCTTCGAAATGAACGCTCAGCAATAAATGCAACTTTCCGTACCGAAACGACACGACAAGCTAAGCTGCACGTGTCGCTCGAATTGGTACAATAGTGTGCACCTTGCCGCCTCGGTCTGCTGTTCGCGCACGAGAGGCGAATGCATGCTTGTAGACTGAACGGGCTTGTGTCGCTTCTCATTTCGGTGTGAACCCGCGCTGTCGCTCCGGTCTGAAATCTCCCTTACAAGGATTGTTGCAAATGTAAACTGTTATCATTTTGAAGATATTCTCTTCACTTTAGGGCTGCGCGTGCCCTCCTTGCACATACACACACACTATGCCCTTCACTTCAATGACTTCTACACGTGGTCACAGTGGCGTGCCCAGAATTTTCGAAAGGGGTGAGGGGTTAAGTGTAATTTTTCTTACAGTAAGTCATGATTTTGTCATATTTTTCTGCATTTGACATATTCTTAAAGAATACTGGACCATTGGGGAAGGGTATGACCTCTACCCCCCCCCCTTAGGCACGCCACTGCCTGGTCACTACTTCACTTTATGTCTGTAATAATCATGAGCTGTCCCGAGAACTTCGTTTTCTGTTGTACGATTAAGGGTTGAACGAAAGTTTGCCTAAGTTATGGATTAGGTAGCTGGGACTGGATACAGTGTAAAATGGCATTCCAAACACTGAATTTCGGTCCCACACGAACCAAGTACTACTTGGAAACAATATTAGTGAGGTTGCACACATCAATCAGTTACAAACAGCGGTGAACCGTTCTCTAGAGAGTCTAATTACTATGCCAGAAACCCTTGTTCGATTCCAGTGGCGAGTGACCTCGGATGGGAATTTTGCCGACGATCTTCTTCCATAAAGCGACTATAGACCTCGCCCAATATCTAATGGGTACTTGGATGTAAAGAGATTGGAAGTGTGGGATAATAGGATCAGCTTTACAAGAGCCAAATTGAGAAAGTGTGAGCTCTACCTCCGCAAATTGCATGCGCTTTATTGGCACGGTGCAATGCACATTTACCGTTCAACCACTAAAGTTGTCCACAAAGCCAATAAGGATTCTACCTAAGTTAATGTCACCCACGGAATTCCCTTGCCGGGAAATCAATCCATTTCCTTTTCATTACAACAAAATAGCAATGGAAAGGTTCCACCGAACAATTCCTGTCAACAAAACTGTCTCGGCTATCACATAAAGAAATTTAAAAAGTTTTTTCACATTGCGTAAATCGAGGCAAACTTTTTTTTTTAATGTACGTATCTTAAAACTGGTGATTAGTATTATGATTTCATTTGCTTTATTTTACTCTGCTTTTAAGCCACTTTTTGCTAATTGCGAAGATGGGAATGAGGGATGATATGATGAAATTGATGAATGGACACTCACAAACATCCATGCCCAGGCCGGAATGCGAACCCGGAACCCCCGGCGTCGTAGCGAGATGCGCTAACCACTCTGCCACGGGGGTCGATTTAGTTTTATGACTCAAGTCCAAATAAAAGAAGAAAGTAGAAGAAACTTCCACAAACAGAGAGAAAATCGAAAAAGACGTGATTCCACAGGATATTCACGATTATCGTGATAAACAACCCATTGATTCCAGAAACAAAGACACCGAAGTTCGATGACACATTTTGGGAGGTAATTGTCACGAGCAGCAATAATACTCCATTCTTCGTGTTTTCCTTCTAAATCCCTTATCGTTGTCTAACAAGCTTCTGACAGCTCTTGCAAGAGTCTCCCAATTGTTTCGCAAACTTGACTCGTCATCGTTGCCGACGAGTGATATACGGGCATTCAGTAGAACACCCACTCGCCGCCAACGGACCGTGCCATCACAAAGGGAGAACACCGGAGATCCCATTGTGTTAATTGGCACAAAAACAGCTTAGGGTGAGAGGGGAAAATACCTTCTTTCGTTTCATCTGCTAATCCCTTCTCATGCTCAGCTCATTTGCATATTAAAGATTTTGTATTCCCTTCTCTCTGGTGCAAAATAATCACGGTGTGGATTTGATTTTTGTTATTTATCGTCGCTTTTCTGCCACCTTTGACTAATCGCGACGATGATTGGTGATATAATGAAGAGACAATCAGAAAGAACCACCACGCCGGGATTCGAAACAGGGACGCCTGGCGTCGTAGCGCGCCGCGATAACCAGTCCGCCACGGAGGTCAGCTATTTCCGTGTTGAGAAGTTGTTAACCTTTTAATCACAATCAAACGTCCAGGTGTGGATATCGATATGGAAGAAGAAAACGAATACACTACGGTAAGTAACAAACACGCCGTGTATACAATGACACAACTCGACGTTCCACATCGCATCAGTAATCGCAGAAATAATCACAGTTAATCCAAAATGAATCCCATTAGAATCAATACCCAACAGACTACTCAACATATTTGTTCCTCTTCAAATCAAGATTATCCACTATACCAACGAACATGTAGTTACGAGTCTCAACCATAACACACAAGAGAGAACAACAGGCTGTTGGCCTCCCTCCCTAGATGGCAGGTCAATTTATAATAATTAATACTAACATTCGGTACTGATTTCTCGCTTATATCAACACAGGATTTTTTTTACGTGAAACTTTATCGTTGGCTCTGCTAGGAATTACTGAACTCTGCTAACAACAACTGGTATAGTGGTTAAATGTGGGAATCTCTGATAGTGTAACTGAAATGACCTTGTAAACAGAGAATCTATAAACTGATTTGATCGAGCGTAAACGTGTAAAACTAAAGTTGAAGTCACGATTGTGCATAAATTGTATTTCGAAGCAAAATCATCGTAAACTGTGGCGTCCTACAATTTGGTTGGTGAGGGCGAGGCGAAGTACCAGACAAGTTGTTATCTTCCACAGATAAGATAACGATCCGCACGCTGTCTTTCTCGATGTAACGAGTTCTGCCAGCTTTCAGGGCCATGAATAACTTTACCGTCCATCGAGGAAGGCTAAACAGGGCAGGATTATCTTGCAACTTTTATTTCCTGTTTCCTAACCCTTAATTTTTCAATTAACTGCCACAGTTGACATTGAATTTCAAAACCAATTCTACTGAAAATCAATGACTGTGAATGCACAACTCTGAACGAAACGAGAGAAGTATACAGTGTTACTAGACATAGCTACTCGAAAAAGATCATACCGTTCAAATCACATATACATTTTTGTGGAAATTCCTCCGTGCACAGAAGTCAACACCTTTTGTTAAATACGTATGTTCAGAAATATTCCTTTCTTAAATTAATATACATCGAAATGAAACTTAAATATCAGCTTGAATGCAATGGAAAAAGCAAATTTCACAATAATATTCTCAATGGCAAAACTTTTCCTTACAATCGTCATGGAAAGCTGTCAATGTATTGTAGTTTCTGGAATCAAGGATTTTCTACACAGTAACTCTCACAAAAAAAGGAAGTTTTGGCAATTGTGTCAAAAGTTCGCGGAAATAAATTTGAAAGTTGTAATTTAAAGGAATTCCAACTCACTGAAAACGGAAACGTGTCATGTGAAATAGAAACTATTTCATAAACTTACTGAGAACCTGCCCACACAGAGAACCTATGCTAAAATGGTGAGCATGTGTTCATATCTTGACATAATATAAGCAATCATGTAGTCCCGAAATTTTCACCACGTATACGGTAAGTTTCGTGAAACGTTAGGTAAGGACCGTGTTTCCATGAACTTTGGATTAAGTTTCCATTAAATATCATTGAACTTCTAGAAAACATGCCACTGATGGTAAAATAGTGATCATAGGCCTATATCTATGCTTGTCATAAAAGAAGTTTAGCGAAGATATTCGTAAGTTAGAAAAATTATAAAACAAGTATTTTCATGATTGAATTTAAACATAAAAGCATAATCGAAAGTACGAGGTATATGCATTGAAGCAGAAACTATGTGCTACTGAGTAAGGTTAACCAGAGGGTTACGGCGTATACCGTTGAGTTGAATTGGTGTTTTAAGTCTACTTTATGCACAGTAAGGCTAATTGGGACTGGACATACAGTTTAAAGTGGAATCAGAACCACTATGTGCCTCCGATATCGAACCGGGACTCCTTGATACCGTTGAAAATAAAGAAAAAGTGAAACATGTTTTACATAGTCACTATGTAAAATACCGATTAACTTTTAAGGCATCTTTGAATATATCCCATAGAAACTAAAAACTACTCTTAAACTTGCTTAATTTTTGCTTATTTTGGCCACAACAATCACTGTGCAAAAAAGTAAGTGCAGATATTCTTTCAAATTAGGACCAATTGATTGCGAGAAGTCTCATTTCAACATCGAACATTCGACGCATAATATGACGACATGGATTTAATAACACAGGATGATACTGATAGTGTTTCTCTATTGAAAATAGGTTTTATAAAGGGGTTGCAGAAGAAAATTAAGGGGTGCGCAAGGAACTCTTTGCACCTGCTTGGCTCCGCTCCTGCATGAGGGCTTATGAATGGTAGCTATGGCCAACATTTTACCAAGTGATCAAAATGCTCATTTTAGGCTACCCTAGTGGGCTAGAGAAGGTAAGCTCAACAAATCCATTGTGCTCCAGTGACGTCACTCGTTCCCTCCAGTATGCAGTGCAATAGTTCTACTAACTGGGTCGAGTCAATCACCTCGCCTTATCAGCGCAAGGACACCACCTTTGCGGAAAGATCCTAGGTGGCGTGCCGGGCGTTTACGTCATATAATAGTTTGTTACGAAGGCGAAAGTATGAGACATGATCCGTGATGTGAACATGCAACGGGCGGTGTTTGTTGTGTATGTGTGTTTACGCTCTAATAACTGTTGGTTGGGCGATTTCTTTACGAAAAGAATGAAGCAAAACCAACCAGCAAATGCACCATCGGTGTTTCAAGTGAAAGAGGCTGGGTCGAGCTCGTAAAAAGAACTTTTCTCATGAAGTTAGTTTCACATTACATGGTGAATCACACAAGGCTTCAGCATGCAATGTTGTGTGGACTTACAAAGATACCCGCTTACGCAAATGACCGTATTTATATCACTAAGTTTCAACATGAAACACGCTAAAGTTTCCAAGACGAGCGTAGTAGTGGTTAGCACAGCGCACTACGACGCCAGGGGTCTCAGGTTTGAATCCCGGCGTGGGCATGGGTGTTCTTTGTGACAGTCCCTTCATTACATAATTTTAAAAAATGGTCAATAAGCCTCATCTTTGCGATTAGCCAAAAGTAGCAGAAAAGCGAAGTAAAATAATCAATCAACGAGCATAGTAATGCAGCAGTCTACGAATTACAGTTAGTGCTCTGTAACAAGTCATACTGATGAACAGCACGACGCCAAGGGTCCCGCGTTCGAATCCCGCGTGGGCTTGGTTGTTTGTGAATGTCCATTCATCAATTTCATCATTTCATCACTCATCCCCATCTTCGCAAATTAGCCAAGAGGCACAAAACGCGAAGTAAAATAAACTAAATCAATCAATCAATCAATGATGAACAGCAATTGATCACACCTAGTCTATTGGTTAATTGAGTGTGTATGATTTGAAACATCCACCTCCCCTTTTAAAACATGGTATATCACGAATATATATATACATATAAACGCGGTAAATTTTTAGATCTCTGGAAAACTGTCGCAAAATTTCATAAGGCATTAATTAAATTGAAATTAATAAATACTGTTTACAGGTTTGAATCCCCTGTGAAATTGCCTCTTTGGCTATTAACTTACTTTTCCCCATAAAATCTTACATTAAAACGTATTTATGTTCTGAAGTCTCTAAGTTGTGAAATTACAATCACTCCTTTCACGATACATTTTCTAATACAAAATTGTAAGCACATGTTTTGGATCTAACAGTTTGCTTTGAAAAAAAATAGACGCAAAATCGAAGGACAGGTCGTTCCGGATAAAAGGCATGTAAAATAATCATACTATGCTCCTCTGCATTTTTGAGATATCGCCAATGTGACACTAGCATTCAAGATGATGGTACTTATTGGATAATTATTGTTGTTTGTTTGCACCATTGGGTTAACCTCCACGGTGAGAAAAAGAAAGCTGAAGCGAAGGTATCATCATACTAGCATGTGAATGAAGCATTTTTTCACTTTCTTCTTAACTTATTTATTTATTGAAAATTCCAGATACAGCACGGGTGGCCATTTTACACTGAAATTGTCGACAATGAAAACGCAATAATAATAATAAGAAGAAGCAAAAAGATATTAAAAAATAATAATTAAAAGTAACAAAATAACACAAAGGGAATACCAAACAGTAAACCTAAGAGACGCATGGCCTTTTTTGCGGTGAATAAAATATGTTCCTCAAATGTGCGCTTTTGGTCGAAAACAATGCCTAGGTCTTTGTGAGAGGATACTGCTTTGATGTTATTGCCAGCGATGGAGTAAGATGACTTTAACAGATTCTTCTTGAGAGAGATAGTGAGAGTAGTACACTTGTCAGGATGTAATGTAAGGCCCCATGTCAGGCACCAGGAAGTAAATGTTGCTATGTCATTCTGAAGAAGATGAGTATCGTTGGAGGTGGAGATTTCTCTGAAAATTTTAGAGTCATCTGCGAAAAGAAGGTAATTGCTAGAGGGAGCTGCGAGGTCGTATGAATAAGAGAGGTCCTAGAACACTACCTTGTAGAACTCCAGAGATGACAGGAAGAAAGTAAAATACGGTTCCTGGAAGAACGACACGTTGTTGGCGATCGCTGAGGTAATCTGTGAGAAGGGTTAGAAATTTGCCATGAATGTTGAATCTATTGCATAATTTGTGAATCAGAAGACGATGACTATAGATCGACCACAAGGAAAAAAACCTTGGGACGAAAAGTCCCCGCGCAGCTTTTCCTTCTACCTCGGGCCATAAGGAAGCATGACCAACTCTCCCCCTCCCCTCCTCGCGGGAGTACGGTGCGTAGGAGTAGTGGGTCTGGCAGGTTGTTTTTCTCGTGGTTCCACTATAACAGTATCAAAGGCTTTGGACAGATCAAAGTATATTACATCTAATTGTGAATTATTTGAAATACATTTCATAGCATGTGAGAGAAAAACCGACAGGTTTGTGAGACAGGATCTACCAGGAAGAAAACCATGTTGGTTTGAGCTTAAGTAAGGAGAAACAAATTTATACAGTCCTGTCTTTGATTCTTTTTCACAGATGATGGACAGAGGAGAGGGTAAGGAGATTGGTCGGTACGAAGAAATAATATTTTTGTTGCTTTTCTACCACTTCCGGCTAATCGCGACGATGACCATAAATAAATTAATGGAAGGACGCTCAGAAAGGAGCACCGTGGCCAGACTGGGAACTTCTGGTCAGTTAACCCACCCACGGCGTTTGGTCAACGTAGGCGGTAAATCTCAGCCAGGATGCAACGGGATTCGAACCTGCAACTTCCCGGACACAACTTATCATCTAAACTGTTTCGGTATGCAATGGTACAGGAGACAACATGACGAAAGAAACTAAGAATTGTTGTTCGACCATCCTACGAGACTGCGTAAATCTCTATGAGAGAATAGTCTTCCATGGTACATTCTCATTAACCATCAACGAATTTATTAAACATTTTATTTTAATTAATAACTTCATTCGCGTCCCTGGCGAATAAATTGCTAGCGAGCTCTTCACGGTTACAAGCGCTGCAAGTATGAAGGGAAAACAGGATGCATTAACGAACTACATCCGCATTGGAATTCCTGAGAACTGAACTGGATATTTCAATTCTAAGCCACATCTTCCCTTTCTTTTCCTGAGTTCCCCTCCCTCTCCTCCAAGCATTTGCATTCTAAAGCAAGAAACTCGTGATGCAACCTGACGAATACCTAAGAACTGCATACCAATGCGAGATATCTCTTTGAGAAACTGAGATCTCACTTTATCTCATCTCACTTTGTGTGCGTGGCTTTGAAGAGAGCAACGAGGAACATATTGCAAAGCTCACCTCCTAAAAACTTGAAAAAATGCTTTTGCGTATGCATAAAGACATGCGTAACACGTATACTCCGTAAACGTTGAGATAATTACCTTAGTATCGTGCAGAAGGACATTATTTAACTATTTAAAAGCTATTCTATTGTCAGTTAATGAAGCCGACTAAGCCAAAAGGAACACATTGCCAAAAGCATGATATAAAAATAAAATATATTGAAGCTTGCGCTTATTCAGTTATTATGAGAGGACATTACGTCCACGGGAAATATTTTTGGTGTGCGATTACTTCTTCTCTCGTAGAGAATTACAATATTCCCGGTGTTTATAAACATAGACCTTTGGGAGGTACTAGATTTATGATTTCTAAAACATTACGAAACAATCGTTAATATGCTGGTATTTAAATAAATTGACCCCAGTTTCTAACCGTGTGTTTGTAAAGCATGTTCATCATTGTTCGCTCAACCTTCGCTTGACTTGATATTTGGTACTTATCGTCGCTTTTCTGTCACTTTTGACTAATCGCGACGATGAGGATGAGTGATTTGATTGAATTGATGATTTGATTCACGAAGAACACCCATGCTTAGGCCGGCAAACGAACCCGGAGCCTCTGGCGTCGAAGATAATCACTCCGCCGACCAATCTTTGTGCCGAAGTGGTTAGCCTAAAATAATTTGTGTCCCTTCATCTATTTAATCCATTCACCATTCATACTCATCGTTAGATTTAACCTACGACGTAAAATAACCACAATACAACAATTACTACATAAATAATGTCCTCCCCGATGGCGCAGTGGTAGCACCGTCGCATTGTAACCAAGAGGTCTCGGGTTCGATACCCGGTGGAGGCACATAGTGGTTCGGATCCCACTTTAAACTGTAGGTCCAGTCCCACGTAGCCTTACTGTGCACAAAGTACACCAATCAATCAATCAACTACATAAATAGGCTAATATTTTCCAAACTTTACTAACGATCAGTAAACAGAGATGGAGACAAACCCACTTGTTCTACTGGTAGATGTTAGATCGCATCAATTAGGCTAGACTAGAATATTCTAGACTGTGAATTACTAAACTTTACCATTACAAAATAAACAAAGACATCAGATAACATATCCATTAGTAACACTCGCCCCCGCGCATCATTTATTGTTTGTGAAACTGTCGTGCGAATTTCCAATGAGAATGTTCCCTAAATTTGAAGTAATCTTCTACAGTAAACAAAGTCTGTACACACTTCTCCACGTTGATGATTCAGGGATGATTCAACTCGGGAAATCTCGTTAGTAAATGTGTGATGCGCGCAGGTTGAGCGGGGAGAGAATTTTAAGAAGACACGCTCTTGTGGACAGCTGTTACGCGCAGTGATGAAAAGAGGAGGTAAAGAAAGATCGGAAAGAAAGCGAGGACGAGATAAGAAAACAAAAGAATGGAAAAGACAGGATGAGGCAGAATAAAAACAAAGACAGAGAAAAAGAGAGAGAAGAAAGAAACAAACAACGGATCAGAAAGAGAGAAATGACCAAGAGTAAAAACACAGAAAAACAGAGAGAGGAAAGAAACACGATAGATCACAAAGACAGAGCGGACGAGACACAGAGTAAAATCATACAGAGAGAGAGAGAGAGAGAGAGAGAGAGAGAGATTAAAGGAGACGCGATGGAAATACCCGTATAGATCTGAACACTATATTGGTACAGTATATCATTAACATCTTGCATTTCAACTTCTACGTTAACTGCAAACGACACAAACAGTTAATATTTTCAATATATTTCATATTTTCCATTATAAAACGTAGTCTAACAAACCATAGAAATATGCATTAATTCAGGGTACACACAACCATTTTTGACATGTTATATTGTCTTGTACTTTGTAAAAATATAATTTTCTCTATTTTGTCGTATTAGTTTTAACAGTGACAAGGCTTTGTTGTAAAACCAGTCTTCGAGATTATCATTATTGTTAAGAAAACTAAAAAAATCAGTGTCTTAACTGCGATTCGGACCTAGATTTACAGTCAGCCGAGGGCGTAAAGTTGGTGTCTTTCGACCAGGGTTCGAGGCCCGGCCATGGGTGTTCATTGTGAATCATTTTCATCTCATCACTCATCCTCATCGTCGCGATTAGCTAACAGTAGCAGAAAAGCGATGCTAAATAGCAAAAATACTAATACGAACACAGATTTAGAGCTGTGAGGCGTTGGAAAATTTCAGGGGAGGCGTGGTGAGCAATGGAAAATATATACATGAATTACCCCCCCCCCAAAAAAAGTTGTGGCAAACACAAACCCCTTGTAGGTCTCAGAAAAGAAACTTCTGCAAATAGTTCTCTCTGTCACTCATTAATTGTGTTCTTAAGAAATAAAACAAAATGATGTAGCTTGAAATTTTAACTGCAGTGAGGGCAGAATGCTTTGTAATGTAGGCTTATTAAGCACTTTTATTAATTAATGAAAATGTTCTATCAACAAAACAAGTATTAGTATTTTTTAATATCTGTAATAATAAAAGCATTGTAAAATATTCTTTGAATTAGATTTATTAACCCTAACAGCACAGTTTTGTACATCAATAATTCATTACGCGTAGAGGGAGGGGGGACGTGGACTAATTTGAGGACGCAAAGGGGGGCGCAGGCCCAAAAAGGTTGAGAACCCCTGGTATGGTGGATTGTATAGTGTTTCGATCACCTCATCTTATCCTTTCCTCAGACCAAATATGTGTCACACGATCTAGAAAAAACTTTGCACGTCGATGCTTTATTGTATATTGATTTGGTTTACCTTGCTTCGCTTTTCTACCACTTTGGGCTAATCGCGTAGATGAGGATGAGTGATGAAATTCATAATTGGAAACTCACAAAGAACATCCTTGCCCAGGCCGGGATTCAAACCGTCGTAGCGCTGTGTGGAAACTCTTCCACCAGGGGTGTCGGTACGTGGATGCCTTGAAGGCAGAAATAAGCACTTCAACAGTTCAAAATAAGTTGAACTTCATTACCCTTGTGCGTTTTTAGAGTAAATTTTCATGTATTTTTAAAGCTTACAGAAAGCATTAACCAATATAAATGATGGGCAGGCATTTGAATTAAGAAAGAAACCAGGGCTATCACGACCAAGCGAATGATTTATTGCAAGCAGGACTTTCATTTTTAGACTCCCTGCGCCAGAACAATCGTTCTTCACTGAGGCAACTCATTATCATAATTCGGCTGTCGTGCATGAACTTACCTGGGAGAAGGGCTCCCGAGCTGTGTTCACGACGTATAAAATCGACTCGGGTTCGTTCCTACCTTTTCGTGAAGAAAACGTCAGGGTGAGGAATTTTCGTGTGGTTGGCAGTCGGCCGCTTACTGCTTCTGACAGTTACGAGGGAGCATCAAATGAAAATATTAAAAGCCCAATAAAAATTGTAGGACAGCCTGGATACAGCTCAAATTTACATGCGGTATCAACTAATATTTACAAAACGACTTCAAGGCTGCAACACTAATCAAGTGATCTTCAAAACGCCATTTTTGTCATTTTAAAGATGGCGCCTTATTTACACACACACTTGCACCAGTGAAGACGGGTGGTTTCTTGCCCTTTTTCAGCCTAAAACTTACAGAAATTTCTCGGCAAGTGAAAATTCAATATGTCTGTGAATTCTTACCACACCAGCAAGTTTACTAATGGATGAGAAAGTTCGACAAAGGCCTCAGTTCGCAGGCAGATGGGTGGAAAGGCCTTCGCAGTGGCTCATAAGTGACTGCACGTGGACCATAAAGACTTATTCTTCTTAAAGGTATACAGGCACTAACTCAAACTTGAAAATATATGTAGATCAGTAATAGGTCTGTGCTAAAATGCAGCAAACTGAACATGTAGAAATCTACTAGACAAGAAACAAAAACAAATGAAGGTGTTCACTTGACTCTTCCTTGTATGTATGTACAGTGATGTAGTTCTGGAAGCAGAAGTGTATTCGCAAACACAAGAAGCTATCTTCTTTAGTCAGTTTATTTAACTGAAAAGTGGATGAGCAACTAGTTTGTAAATGATAACGATCATCCTAAGCAAAATTTGAAAGAAAATAAGTGTGTTTCCGCAATATCTGTGAAATGACCTCGCAAGAGAATATCGTTAGGGAGGGTCTCAAGAATTGTCTTTCTTTCTTTCTCCATATTTTCTATTTTTCTCTTTCTTTACTCCCTTTCTCTTTCTTTCTCTATTTATCTATTTTCTCCTGTTTCTCCATCATTTTCTCTCTATTTCTCTCTCATTCCTTCTTTCTCACTCATTCATTTTGTCTCTATTACTTTCTTGCTCCTTTTGTATCTTCTTTCTTCTACCTTTTCAGTGTTTCTATCTCCTTCCATTTTCACCTGCTTCTTCTTTATTTTATTTCTGCGTGCTTCTTTCTCGTTGTATCTAAAAATGCCATCGTGAAAGGGAAATAAAATACGACAAGAGAGCAAACATAAATCGAAAATAATGGGATTGTGAAAAAAGTAGATTGTCTAAGAAGAATTTGAAGTAGAAAAAGTCTTTAAATTCAATATTTTCAGCATCGGCCTGTTTCTCGCTTTCCTTGAAGGGTGCAAAATGGTCACATGTGCCGATGGCCCAAATAAAAAAGGTAAAAAAGGTAAAGTGTTCCCCTGTGCATAGCACCACGCCATGAAGGCGTATAGGGGGTGTGGGGGTAACGCCCCACACTTTCTTGATCCGGTCGTGAGTAGGGGTGATGTGATCAGCACCACGCCCCTGACCGCCTTTACCCCCCAGGGTTTCCCCCAGGTACCCATGTTATTCGACGCTGGGTGGGCGCCGGGGCCGCTTCCAACCGTTTGGCCGAAATATGTTTATGAATTCGTTCATTCATTCTATCATTGTCGGCTACCTACTGAAACTTGTTGCGTATCTTCATGTAAGTTACTTGCATACGCGGAGGGGCTACAGCCCCGTCCGAAATTTCGAAAAATCATTTTCAAATAAAATAACTAAAAAATCGGGAAAAACCAGTGGTAAATGCAAGCCTCATAAAATGAACCCGAATTGCCAATTTTGAGAGTGGAACGTTTTAAATATCCGAAATATCTTATTGTGTATGCCGCCTCCACTAAAGCAGTCAGGGGCGCCAACTTTTGAAAAACACTGGGTTCTTATATAAATTTAAACAAAAATCAAATTCTACCTTCCATGTATCATGATATTAATGCACACTATATTAGTTATTTTAAATCTGTTATTTACTAATTTCAATACGCAAATTTACAACAATAACAAATATAATAATAATAACACGATAAATTGTTAGTTGCAATATGTCTCCACGGGCCCCTACTACGATTGGCGCCACTGAAAGCATCCATCTGTACGGACAACGAAGTTAGTATTAAGGTGCGTTTTATACAGCGTATGTTGATAGACTTGTAGATTTAATTATATCTTCTGCAAATATGCTGTATAAAGAAACAAACTGCCCGAGTACCATAGGTGAGATGAGTGTACAATTCCAGCCCCTCCCGAAAAAAAAAAAAAATCCTGCGAACGCCAGTACTGTAAGTAGCTGTAGATCAACCGTCAACACGGTCAGGCATGGCATCGGCAAACTGGTCACAGGAAAACGCACAAGCGGATTTCTACTGTATACTCTTTACGCACGCATTTCAAATACATACAACGCAATTTCCTCTCTTTTAGAGTACGGAATCGGCCTGTCGCTCTCCCGGAAGTACGACACAGACTGAGCACGTACTCAATGAATATGCAAAGCACACACGCACCGAAGTCGCCGTGGTTTGTCTACAAAGTACAAAGCGAACTCCGCCAGCACACACCAAAGCAAAAAGAGATTCGTGGGAGAGGGAAGGCAAGATCCTAACTGTGAACGTTGTGCGGAGGAAATGAGCCGCTTCAGTCAAAGGCGACATTAATATCGTCTAGCTTTCCCCGTATGCCACAATGGAACCCAAGAAAATAATGACATCGGGACACAAGAACAAAAAAAAAAAAAAAAAAAAGTAAAACTACAAGAGGTCGGACAAAACACGAAATGGAAAGTTATCGTACCGCAAGGTGAAGGCAGCGAACAGAGGAAAGGAGGGGTGAAAAAATAATTTTCTCCTCCATTATCCTCGAGTCTGTCTCAGCGTATCCAACCCATGAAACTTCGTGGAAAAGTACTGACCAGCTCCAACACAATATAAATGCGAGCAACAGTATGCCGATCGCGAATGGTTCAGCGGAACGACAAGTCCGTTTCTCCCTTAATGATCTGTCGGGTGAGGTCAACGTTTTGTCAGAGGTATCTTTGAGAGAATTCAAGCCAGATTAGTGGCGGAGTGGTCTGCGTAACGCGCTAGGAGGCCAGATGTCCTGGGTTCGAACCTTGGGATGATTATCCTCATCGCCGCGATTAACGAAAGAGGTAGAATGTGATGTACAAAAACCGAAATAGAGACGAAGGGAGAGATTTAAACCACACTGTATTACACTCTATCTGGATTGAGGGTTCTTGTGTGTCGTAATCCCTTGTCAAATTTTAAACCAGCGTTTTCAATTTTATTGAATTTGTACAGTACTTTTAGTTATTTAAAGCTGTTTCTACCTCCTTAACTTAATCGAGACGTTAATGTTTGTATGAAGTTCGTTCTAAGTCCCCTTTATGGTCAGATAGGGTAATCGCGACTCGGCCTATACTTTAAAGTGGGATTCGAACCACTACTTAACTCCACTGTGTATTAAACTCGGGACTGCTTCATTACAAGGTTATGACGTTTTCACTACGCCATTGAGATAAGATAAAATGGGTGGAAAAACAAAACACACTCGCACCCTAACAGGAAGGCGAGATCGTATTGTGAGAATTTGGTGTTTCTTTTGTTTAAGTCCACCTTATACAGAGATAGGATAATTAGGACTGGACCTACAGTTTCGAACCACTATGTGCCTACCTACAACGTGCATCGAACCCAGGACCCCTAGATTACAAAGCGGCGACGTTACCACTGTGGCATCGGGGAGGCCAGATTATACGAGTATTTTGTATTGGTGATCTTGGGTGGTCCACAACTAAGAAATATGGGAAAGTATAAACTTATGACCTGTTACCAGGAAAGCTCTACACTCAAACTTATTCTATCGGGAAAATTAATAAGTCCAGGCAGTAAAGGAATGATCTGTATAAAAGCTGGTTTACAAAATAAACTTGTTCTACAAACGTCTTCACATATTTCTTTCAAGCAAATAAAATACATTTTTGAAGGAAAATATCTTATGGCAACAGTGTGGATAATAATAATAGGATGTGAGCTGCATGAAAATAGGAGTAAAAAATATGAAAATCATAAGATCATTAGCAACAGGCTGACACTTTCCTTCCATTAGTGACCGTAATTTACGTCATGGCTTAATTACCTATTCTGTAAATAATGTTGAGCTCTTCAAGGCTTGTATTACACTCATCAAGACAATAAGACATGCATTATATGAGTCAGGGGTTTTTCATGCTTACTGCATTTTAAGAGAGCAAAGAAAGAAATAAACGAACGTTGCCTTCTTTTCCTAAATCACTAACTCTACCTTCTTAAACCCGAAGGTTTATGTGCAGCAACATACTAGTAAGCCTTCCATCTGTCCCTATCTTGAACAAGATCAATCCAATCTTTTCCATCCATACCGATTTCCTTTAGGTCCACCTCAACGATATCCCTCCATCTTGGCCTTCCTACAGGTTCCTTACCATCAGGTTTCCCAACAAGAATCCTGTAAACTCTTCTTTCCTCTTCCATTCGTGCCACACGGCCTGCCCACCTAAGTCTAGATTTAAATATTCTAATAATATCTGGACATGAATATTCCCTGTTCACCGATATTAAAAATTGCAGTCAATTTGAATTGACTGTAGAGCCTTCCCGATGGCTTAGTGGTAACATCAAGGGCTTGTAATCACGAGGTCCCGTTAACGACACCCTGTGAAGGCACATAGAGGTTATGAATCAACTTTAAACAGGTCCATTCTCGATTAGCCTTTTGTGCATAAAGTGGACTTCAGCTTTGAATTTATTGTAAATGTATCTGTGCCGAAGCACCAACAGTTATATAGCACGTTCAAGAACTTTGAAGGCATAAAAAAAATAGCGATAATCCCGTGAATTAATCCTTCACTTATCTAAAGATAAACTCTCTTCGAGTCGGCTTCAGTATTAAGCGAAAACGTTGTCAACATATAGGTTCATAAAGTAATGTGAAATAAGTGATATTTTCTTCTTATCATAATGCATGATAATGGGGGTGGGGTGACAATGGAGCATAGTGTACAAGCTGACAACCTGGACTTAATAATATAATAACAAAGTTTAGATTACTGATATATATCACAATAGGGGAATAAAAGTTCTTATCAGAATAATGCAGTTTCAATGTAATGCACAAAAAAAACATTTCGAGAACTGCGTAAATTAGAAGTTTTGCAACATCTCAATTGAGCTTTGCGAATCCATATCATCTACAGAGCTGTATATGACAGAAATGGCCGAGTAGGAGCTGTAATGCAAACAAATTTTAGAGTTAGAGTTAGTTACTAACCTCACTAATCGGAGATATCAGCCACTAATGAAAGAAGCTGCATATACACTCTTGCCCATAGCAATCAAAGCTTTCGACAACATTCGGTTAGTGTGCAAGCAACATTTCAAGCAATATCATGCAGGAGCGTCTGGTAAAGAAAAGTTGTTTTGAGTCATATCCTAGGGGTGAATATCATTTTTACATTTTGATGGATAATCTTAAGATCAGTGACCTTTCGTTAAGACATGCAAATGAAGGGCCAGGGGGAAAAACGATGAATGTTCATTCGAGACGATTTGCCAGGAAATGAAAAACAAAGTATTTCTTTTCATAAGAACGTTAATATATGCCAAAATAATAATGCGTTTTTCAGGCACTTCTCATCGTTTCCCAACCAAGGCCGTTCTCATTCTTATAGTACAGCTTCTGAACTATCAGATGGCGCTGCGATCTCAAAATGGGCGAAAAATCGACATTCATCGTTTTCCCCCCTGGCCCTTCAAATGTCAACCTCTCTCTTCCTGGACTGCATTTTGCACACTAGCAAGGCTCTGGGCAGTATAGTCCTCTGTGAGACTCGTGTCTTGTATATTTGTGGGTGTCCTTTCATCTTTTCAGATTAACACCATTCATCATCATCTTTGTCATTAGTCAAAAGTGGCAGAAACGCGAAGTAATATAAAGTAAATCAAACCAAATTAATCAGTCTTAAGGTGAGTGCACATAGGGATTTGACTAATACACAAGATCAGTACGGTTAGTGACAACATGCTAAGTTTCCCATCTACTGTGTAAGTATAACCGTAACAACGGGTGATGATGAATGATGTAGAAGAAACCCAACAGAAACACCCTTCCCAGATTCGAATTCTGGAGGAACACGATCCACGGATGCGACTGTATTATAGTAGGCACACGCTGCAAATACTTGCTCACATCACACAATTCTGCGGAAAAGCAAAATTTAGTCCAATCAAGACCAGATTTTGTTTAAGCACAGACACAAAGTAATACACCAGATTGTTTCTTGATTTTCCCATCATGCCAAGCCCCAACATTGCCCACGAAGGTACCGGTATACAGAGCAGCCTCCAAGCTGCCCTGCATGTTATCTGGAGCAAAGACTGAATCCCGCGCCCACCCCATTCGCACCTTTGGAAGAGGACACGCACACACCCTTACCCTCCCTCCCAGGACAAAATAATTGACCCTCCCCTACTTTCGTCTTTGATCAGAAAAGAAAATGGTTACTTTTGCTCCGAAATAACCACTGAGTTACATAGCTGTAATTTTAGCAATTTTTTTTGCAAGTTTCAATAACAATATCCTAGTTCCAGATTGCAATTAAAAACCAAACCACAATTAATCATTAAAAATTTATGTACAAAATTATAGTATATGATAGAAATTCACATTATTCCATCTTAGTTGATGTTATTGGCGTAGAATTTCGTTTAATATAATTAATGGCTTTTATCTTCTTTGTCACGAATTTCTCCAACAATCCACGGGGAATAAATAAGACTTCTGTCAGATGACAAATAACTAAGATTACCAAGCTGCTAAATTACAGCTTTCATACAATTCATTACATTCTACATTTAAGTCCTGGGACACGTTTTATAATGAGAAAACATTTCTTATGAGCTGAACTACAAGAGCATTAGCATGCGCTTCAGTCAATAACATGTTGTTGTTTTTTTCGACGATCACGAGACTATGCTTCATTATTTGCTATAGATCCTACATTATCAAGCTTGGTTTGGTTTGCTTTTTTTGCAATTTTGTGTAACATGATAATGATTCCTTCCTGCCACTGGCGTACGCAGGGGGGAGCTGATGAGGCTACAGCCCTCCCGAAATTGAGAAAATCAAAATATTAAGATGAAAGCAGTAAAGAGCTCCGGGAAATTACGGTGATAAATGCAAACTCGCCTTAAAAATTACTCATCCCGATTACCATTTTTGTCTATGAACAACTTTTAAAACGGTTAAAAATTGTAATTACGAAATATTTTATAGTTTATCCCACCTCTACCTAGAACTTTAGAATCCCAGCCCCCCCCCCCACCCGAAAAAAATTGTGCGTACGCTGGTGCTTTCTGGAAATGTTCTATTTGTGTTTGAGCCTCTCTTTTAAGTTGGTTGCGACTAGGAAGAACAATGAACTTTAATACCTTATCCATAATTCGAACCTAGGTCTCCAGTTCCGTAGCGCGCTACAATGACCATTTCACCAACGAGTTTGTTTTGTTACTCTATTGCAAGATGCTAGTAACACCAACACTTTTGTGTTTAAATTATATCCAAGTCGCATCGAAAGGGTATGATGGAGGTGAAAAATATAATAACCATGTGTGGTTCGAACTTCCGTTTAAGATAGCTATCAGTTAAATCCTACCTGCTGTCACCTCTCGTGTAGTAAAGAGGTCCCTGGTTCGATTCCAGGTCGGGGCACATTAGTGGTTGTTCGCGCAATGTAGCGGAGGTCCAGTCCCGATTAGCCTATGTGAGCATAAAGTGGACATAACCAAACTTTGCTTTTGTTCATTCCTAACTGGAATTTTAAATTCACTTTCTAAGAAGAACACGTCTCACACATAACATGCCAAAATATCGACAAGAAACGTTTGATGAGAAATATCACAATACGAAGTGCACAAAATGATATGTACAGTAAAATCTGTAACGTACATACAAATAGGTTTGCGAATCAGTTTGTCACCATGGGCATGAACTTTCTACGGTTCGGTACCAAGGTTATAGAGAACAAAGGTACGTACGAACGGATAGGAAATTGACGGATGCAGCTTGAATGCAAACGACTTCGCAACACTTCATTTCCCTTTCCACCGATAGGTTTGTAGATGCACACACAGAATACAAGACGAAAAAGCACCAGAATGAACGAACGTGCACTGTCAACTTCTTCCTTTAATGCAAACTCAATTTATGTTAGTATGCGAGTAAAGTTGTCATTTCGATGTGAGACACCAAAGCATACAATAAAGCACCACACGCATTAATAATAACAAAACAAAAGTTGCACGTCACTTCCTTCGTGAAATACTCACCCAAATTGTTGTTTTCTTTGGCGTCATTGCATCTTCCGACAACTCTGATTATCGCCCTGCCAGCCATTCTCGTGCAGTGCATGACAGCTGGCATATTTTGCTCATTGTTGGCTTGATTTGTGATATCAGCTCCAAACTGAGGTGGCCTCATCTTGACACTAGCAGAAATGACAGCAAGTCTTCCAAACTTCTGCTCACAGCAAAGATTCCAGTCTCTTTGTTAGGTGAAAACAAGTGTATCGCACCTTGTACTTGCGTGTGCTTTCCCTTTCGTTTCTTTCACTATCCACAGTCGGCACTCAACTAAAACTTTGATAAAACCACGCTGCTTTGTTTATATACGAACATATGATTGGCGACGAGCCCTGGCGCGACTGCTCGATCACGCAGCCCAGTTGCGCAGCAGACGGCAAGGCCCCGGACGTGGTTTCTCATTGGCCCAGAGCTGCGCAGTCGAGGAACGGTGCTCGCTCATATGTTCGCAAGTGTTTCGAACCACGCGAAAATACACCAGTTTAAAACCACGATTTTTGTTTACGTTCGAGAGTTCAAAGCAACCGAATTGCGCAGCGTAAAAAAGGAACTCCTTTTATTTTATCTTTTCCACACTATTTTGTAATATAGAGCAGGTAGTTTTGTGCGCCTCGATAACGAAGGGATAGCTTAGCGTGGTCTATAATGCCGAAGGTCCAAAGTTCGAATCCCGTACTGCGCTTGTCTGTTGATTAATAAACAAAGAAGTATATTGAATGACATATAGCAATTAGAGCTTCAGTTTGTTTTCAAGTGCATATTATGCACAAAGAGAGTACTTGGGACGGGATCTACAGTTTAAAGTGCGATCTGAACCAGTATGTTCCTTCATCGGGTATCGAACGCGGAATCCTTGATTACAAGGAGACGACGTTACCACTATGCCATCGTAAGGGACTGCAACTAGAGATATTCATTACGCACACAGAATTGAAACATGCTTGAGTTTGGATAAAAGCCCTTGCATCTTTACAAACATAAAGATAAGCTTGGACTGTGAAAGTGAGTTTTTCAACTGTTTAACCGGAAGCTTGAGAAGTGGGATAATAGTAGCGACAGCACCTAGGATTGTTTGCATCCTCTTTGTGAATGATTGCGATGCAAACTATTTCGATATCTTGCTTTAATATGAGAACGCTTCCAATGACTGAATTTTGTCGTTGCAAAAAATTAGCACACTATAGATACAGGAATTGACTGTTGTTATTATCCATCTGCGTTTGTGTAAAGTAGATCAAATTAATTAAAATATTACTACAACCACATAAAAATAATAGAATAAGAAACAATTTCTCAATCCATATATTCTAGGGCTGAGTTAATACCGATGCCGATGTATCGGTATCGGCCGATACTAGTGGTATCGGTATCGGAAAGTATCGGTTGGAATTCATCTACCGATACCAGCCGATACTTCTCCTGCATATTTGGTCATCCACGGGGTCAACAAAAATGCGTTCGCTGAGTCTGGAAATTCTGCAAAATTCCAACTTTCTTTTCATTTTGCACCAATTTTGTACGAAAAACTGTATTTTGTGATTACATAGCAGATACTTTAATATTCTGATATAATTGTTGAATATTCTAAAGCAAATTTCTTGGTAAATTCATGTAATTGGAGAAGCCCATTGATAATTTTTGAACAAATCTAATTACTTCAATTTTGAAGTAGCGGTGGGAATCGGTAAGGTATAAGTATCGGTATCGGCTCAGCCCTAACTGTACTGTATAATTAAAGTCGCGTTGACCGATGATTTTTCCATACAAGTTTTCGGGTTCGGGTCCTAACTAGAAATGGGTGCTTCTTTGAGAGTGTCCATCATTTTAAGATAGAGAGAAAAATCATTTTGTCGCGAATAAGGGAATAACGCATGAAGAGTAATTAGAAAATAAGTGCGGTTACTCGGGTGATTTCCTTTTAAATACTTATTAGTACCTCTGGGTTAATAGTGAATTAGAAGGTTAAGAGGACGATGGAAACAAAGGGACAAGCAAATTAATGAAATAGTCTTTAACTGAAAAGTGATGTCAAGGCGGATAGACCCTTCTTCCTCTTTGGACTTCACGAGCCATCAGACCACGCTAATTTTTGTCGCTCCATAATCATGAATAGTGTTTTTCATTCAACAGTTGAATCATATGGGTAGAGTCTGAGCGGACGATCCACATCATTCAGATATGATGTTGGTCATTAACCGACAAAACACGTTCCGGATATCCTGTAGTGTGACGAAATATCTTGTCATTGCTTTCATGATCCATCAACTAGTTTGGTTCGATTACAAAATACCTATATATCGTTCTTTTTCCAATTATTGAATTTCCTATTTTAATAATTTGATAAGTTTAGTGATGTATGAAGCCAGGAGTCCTAGAATCGACTTTAGGCTCTAAGCCTGCTGAATGTTGACTTTTGCTGCCGTCAGCTACCGTCGACCCCGTCTGTTGCGGGAACTCAGGCTGCGAATAATTGCTTGATTGATTGATTTGGTTTATTTTACTTCGCTTTTCTGCCACTCTTTTAAGCAGCGGTGAAGTAGTCGGACCGGGGAGACCCGGGTTTGATTCCCGGGGTGGGTGAAACCCGGGTCGGGTGATCTAGGTCGGAATTTTTCCGGCCTTGTCCCCGCATAAAGCAGCTCTGGGGTTCAACCAGCCTTAAATTATTGGGTACCTGAATGAGGGTGGATTAAAGGCGGCACCTCCAAAATGGCCGAGATCGAGAATGTGTAGTGCCCTACCCTCCATGTCTCCTAAATGTACTCTCATGGCACGGTACTATATGCACGTGGAACTTTACCTTTCTTATGACACTTTTGGCTCATTGCGAAGATGCTGATGAATGATGATATGATGAAATTGATCAAACACCCATGCCCAGACCGGGATTCGAACCCGGGACCTCCGGCGTCATAGCGCGCTGTACCATATACTCTGCCACAGAGGCCGACACGCTACGAATAAGCTGCACAGGATTGCAAAAATGTATGTAGAGTACACGAACTACTCGCATTGTAGTGTAAAACAAACTTCTTCAATAAAACATGAAAAAGTAAGGATTAATGTACGAAGTGGCAACAGCGCAGTTTGTCTGTTCCTTATTAGCTCCTCGCTGTCCACCACATGAGATTTTCCTGGTTTGTGATTGACACAGGGACTATCGAACGATCGCTAACGCGGGAAAGGTGACAGGTTGGACCAAACTCTATTTTTAGTGGCATAACTGTAGCCGCGACGACCTAGCATCCGGCGCGGAGACTGCCTTTATGGCAGTGACCCTCTGTTGCAGCGTTTACCTACGAAGGAACTCGCGGTCAAACAACCAATTAAACCTACTGCTTGGGCAAGAAGAGGCAACAATGAAATCCTTCCTCCCCGAAGCAGCCAGCAGGGAAACAGGTTTTTGTCAAAATAACCGTTCTGCGCTGTGAATGAACACCGGTTGGTACTGTGGCATGACTTTAGTGTATCAAGGCTTTCCTCAGAAAAGAAATAAATGTTGATCAACTTTTTCGTTGTCCGTATCGCTTGGTTTCATTATCGTTTATCTTAATGTTGATGATAAATGACGATTAGTTGAAATAAACGAACGAAATACAACCCTTGGTCCGACCGAGGATCACATGAAATTGGCGAAGGGACACCAATAATTAGATCCAGGCCAGGACTCGAACCCTGAACCTCAAGCTCGGTCACCGACGAGGCCATGTGCCTGTGGTTAAAGTCGAATTACTTTCGCAACATCTCCAGCGGACTGAGCGAGTCTGTCTAGCGAGCTTACTGGGCGTGTAGAGCCTGAGCAAGGGGTTTAGCGATATGCTCTGGGTTGAGATAACGTCAGCGGCTCGATTAGTTGATTGGCTGCTTCGAGAGTTGTGACTCGTTTCGAAGCTTCAAATGCATAACAGCCAAAGATGTTGTGGGAACAATCTCCCTCTACACGGATGATTTTGATAGGGTGTAACGGGATGTGGATTGCTAAGAACCCACGCTAGTATCAACCTGTTTACTTCGTAGTACACTTTGGTGCCTGGATCTACATTGGTATTTGAACCAAAAAGGCAAAAACAATGCTAACATATCAAATCAAATAATTAAGATTAGTATAATTATATTAGTATATAATCTACGCCGGCCCCCGTGGCGGTGTGGTAAGCACATCTCGCTACAACTCCAGGGGTCTCGGGTTCGAATCCTGGTCTGGGCATGGATGTTCGTGAGTGTCCATTCATCAATTTAATCATATAATCACTCATCCCCATCTTCGCGAATTATCCAAAAGTGGCACAAAAGGCGAAGTAAACTAAAGCAAATCGATCAATAAATAATCTACTTAATTTAGGCTATTATTTAATATAAAAATACCAATTAAAAGAAATAAGGAAGCAAGTAGTGTACAAAAGAGCAAATACACACCCGCCTACAGGCTCCGGCTGGTACTCTCGCCCTAAAATTAAAAAAATAAAGTAGGAACTAGAAATTAGTCAGCTCGTATTAAACAGTTTTGTCAACATGGTGAGCCTGAAAAGAAAGATAAAGCGTCATACATGCATTCATATGTCGGTGGAGGCACGTATCTAATTTAGTTTCTATTACAATGACAGCAAAACTGCATACACACACAAACACACACACACACACACGTCACACGTATGTGGGGCACAAAGCAACAATAGCGACAAATTAATGACAAAAACGAAAGGAGCCTTAGAGTTGATTTTGATCAGATAGTTGGCAACATGTATTCGTCAAGTGACGTCAAGGAAGGTGACAAACGCTCATTCGTTTGGGATTCAATTGGCAAAACACATGATGGTTGTGTTCCTGCGGAGGTGTTGCGACCACGAAAACAAAAAGAAATGCCGCAAGAAGTGGGCTTCTCTGAGAAATCGAGTGTATTTTTAGGCGTCGCATTGGACCTTCTGAACAGACAGTTTATTGGACCTGTGGCTGACCCCCGATTCCCAGTGACTTCTTGGCTATTTCCAGCTGCCATTTCATCTGCACGCGTAGCGATGCCAGTTTCCCGCCCCTTGTTGTGTGTGTGTGTGTCTTTGTCAAGCAGGGCACGTCAATCACAAGAACAGATGGAATGTTGCGAGATCATTCGTAATTGACGAAAGCCAAATCTTATGTCTTCAGTCTAATCAAATAATAATGTGGTTCTGGGAGGGGAGGATAGTGGTGCTGACCGCACCATTAACATTTGGGGAGGAGGATTTTTTGAATAAAATAATATAAAATTATACATGTATATACAGTGCATTCATTTTGGATCGGGGCCGAGATAGCGCGTAACTGCAGACGGCGAGGCACGGCGCAGATGCCGCTTTTTCACCCCGTAACGTCCCCCTTATTTTTACGCACATATCTTTATCATGCAGACTAACTGTGTTATAAGAGTTGTTCAACGTGGTGACCAACTGCATTCCCACATTCCCGGCATCTTTTGATTAAATTTTCATTGACATGTTTGTTCGGTTTGGGAGTTGTTTTCTTGCCATTGTTAATCCGACAGGACGCACGCTGGGTAAAACCACCCAGAAGAAAATTGCTTATAAAGTTCGAATTTTAATTGTCTCAAAGCATGTAAATAATAATATCTTCAATGATTAACCTATTTTTTCATGTTGATTTTTTGTAAAATTTGTGTTAAATGCATTTGCACCTTGACACCATGCTACAACATGTGCAATGAGGTCACGGTGGCATGTGGGGCATGAGGAGCAAAGGGGCTCAGAATATATTTCCTTAGTAATTAATTGACTTTAGCTGGTTGAAGAAAGGGAATAATAATATAGGGGAATTTAGATCAGGTCAAGTTTTCGGTAAAGCTTTTAAAAAGCTATTTTTAGTAATACGATAGCAGTGGAGGCGATTAGGGAGGCGGGGGGGGGGGGTGGAAGTTGCCCCACTTTTTGGCACTTTTGCTCCCGCACTATGCTAAACCTTATGCACCAAGGGAAAGTAAACTGCCCCCCCCCCCCCAAGTTTTGGAACTCAATCGCCGCCACTGTCGGATATTATTAGATACGCTGCCGTAATCAAATACTTTATAGGGAATGTGACATGATCTGGGGGGATGCGGTTTAGAAATGGTGTTTTCAATTCCTGATGGGGTTTATTGAAATAATTATGAGACAAAGCAATGCTATCTTATTCTCAATGGAAATATTAACTTTCCAATAGTTTTTTAGCCTTAGCAATATGTATAATTATATAAGTAAATGTATGAGTGTATTGTGTAATAAAGCAAACTCAATAACAGACCATATCCTTTTCTCTATTGGTTAACTGTAACCATTGAAACCTAGCCCCCAGACACCTATTGGATCACCGACTTGACACCGGGGAAGGAAAGAAATAGAGAAGCAGAGGAAGAAGAAAGGAAAGAGAGAAGTAGAGGAAGAAGGAAGAAGGAAGGAAAGAGATAGAAAAGGAGATGAAGAAGGCAGGAAAAAAGAAAAGTTGGGGAAGAAGAAATGACAGAAAGATATAGAGAAGTTGAGGAAGATGGAAGGGAAGATATAGAGAAGGAGAGGAGGAAGAAGGAATGAAGGAAACAGATAGAGAAGTTGAGGAAAAAGGAAGGAAAGGAACAGAAGTATTGAAAGAAGGAATGATAGATAGAGAAGTAGATGAAGGAGGAGGAGAAAGTAACGAGAGGAGAGATAAAAACATGATGCCCCCAGCTCTCTCTCTCATTCTCCCTCCCGGGGCGAGCTAGGGATCCTGGGTTCGAATTCCGTCCCGGTAATGGGTGTTCTTTGTGAGTGTAAGTAATTAAGCGAAGTACAATAAAACAAATCAACAACACCATTCTTCCCCGTACGATATTACCAGTCTTCACAGCAATGCAAGTATTCGCTCTCTGATTCATCCTTAGTTATATGGTTCATAATTGCTTGGTGTTAGATAGCATCTGATTCGTTGACTGTGAAAACAGGATGTGCCTCTGCCGTTAGTTGGCCATGTACCTTGCGTGCAGTCTCCACATCGTCCGTGACGCAGGCTGCACTACTCAGTGCGTTTCGCATCAGGAGCAAATCCGGTTGAAATTCGAGCGTTTTCACCAGGTGGTCGGACCCGGGAAACTATTCTCACTGAAAGCGAACCCGGTTTAGTTTACTTTCGAAGTGTACAGTTGACACGCACCTTCACTGGTTCTGTGACTGGTCACAGCTGGTTTGCCACAAATCGGACTTCTCGGTTTGGCTAACAGGGTAACAGATGACCAGGCCCTGACAGGTCACTGGTGTCGGATTTATACCTTTCTTTAGTTTGAAATGAAAGGTTATGGAAATTCCTTCCAATAAAGTCGTATGTATTATCCTTTTGCACTGACAATCCTGAATCGAGTTGACTGATGCAGATTTGCTTGCAAATCTGTAACGGGGCAATCCTTCCAAGATTAATCAGCGGTTTGTTCCCATCGCAGAAACCGTAGGTTTTTGAGGAACTTGTCCCAGGCTAATGTCAAATCCACCCAAGGTAAGGGTATTCGTCCCTACAGTGTTACCAGTCTTACGGCAACCGGATAAAAAAGGCCGAAAAGTACACAATTTGGTCTCTTTTTATGCAGAAAAGTTGTTGACAAAATCCCAAGGTATGACCGATATTTACGTGTTTCCACGGTTTTGCATAATTACATCATGTAACTTAGGTTTTTACAATATCTACATAAAATAATTAAAGTTGGAAATAGCACATCTTATTAAAATATTTCTCAAATGCTAAGAGAGATTACAAAATAATTAATTTTGATATCTAAAACGATTGAAGATTCATTCCAGAATGTTCGAATTTCGTGCATGGCACAGATTAATCCATGCGCAGATGCTGCAGTGCTGTTTTACAATGTGAGCGCTGCCAGATTCGACTGGGGCGACACGCAGTGAAGGACTTCTGGGTTGTAACAACCCCATTGTCCTTCAATAGGTTCATTACAACCCTGAAGTGTCCGTGACTGTACATTCGTTGCCAAAGAGTACTCCCTTCAATTCAAGTGTCTAGTGCCATTACCCACTGGTTCTTGACCTTCGTGAGACAGTGATCCGCTAAACTCATTTTAAAAGTCGATGTCTCGATCCCAACAATTTTACACGTAACGTCTTTTTGAAATCTTTAAAACATTATAGCCTATATATTAATTAATATGTACCCTTGAAATTAAATATTAAACAATAAATCATGTTCCGCATGTTCCACATGTTCATAAATCATGTGATGGTTCGACTCAGTCTAAAAATCACACAACTGGTTGTTCTACTCATAGTCTAAAAACAGCTGACCAACTCTTCGACTCATAGTCTAAAAAATAATCGACTGATTCTTCGACTCATAGTCTAAAAATGAGTCGAGTGGCAGTTCGACTCAGTCTAGGAAGCAGTCAGCTCATTGTTTGATTCGTATTAATAGAAAGTCGGATTCGATTATGTCAGTGCCTTTTTACCGTGGTTTTAACAACAGCATATATGTAAGTCGATCCGTGCTTGCTACCTGGGCCAGCCACTGTCACTCCTGAAGGCCTGGAGCATTACGCAGTCGATGTGAAGCATTTGATCTTGTACAGAAGTAAATTAACGTACATGTTAAATGTGGTGTCCACAGTAAACCTAGTTGAATTACATTGTCAGTTACCTAACTACATCACTCTCAATTGTTCCTACTAGCTGCCATAAACAAACAGGCGTGTTCGGTCCATGCAAAGGTATACAGCTTAATTAAAATGTGTGAACGGAAGCTTGTAATTGGTCGTTAAATGTTTTTATATCGCTCGCTGGCGTGACGCGCCTTGACAGAAGCTTGGTGTTATGAAAGATGATCCGATCAAATTAACTCCTTCCGACAAAGGCATCAACCAAACTAAATATTCTATTATTCGACTTCAAAAAGTGAATCAAGTACTTCCTGTCTTAATAGCCTATGATCAAGTACGAAATTTTGGGGGGAGGGGTCCAGGGGTCAACACCCCCCCCGAAAGACTTACTAGAATAATATAATGAAAATGTACTTTTTTTTCATTTTTGTACTATAATCGATTGTTGTTTATTTCCTATGAACTTGGAAGACAAGGATTATTATATTGGGATCATACTGCTTTGAAGGCAGTAGTACCTAAGGATATTTATGCACATTACTACTTATGAAAATATGCATAAAATATTAATCAGGAACATCCTTTTTTATTATTAAATAAATATTCAATCCTTTATCTATTTGAGATTAATTCGTGACACCACAAATTTCCATGTTTTTATACACATTTGACGATCTTAAGTACACGCAAACTATATAATAAATATATACTGTTATATTTATATTCTTATAGCATCTGTTTAAGTATTCATGTAATAATAAAAATGCAATATAAATTTCCATAACATAACCCACAGCGCTACAGCCCTTGAAGGGCCTTGGCTTACCTACCGACTGCGGGTCTCCCTCCCACACTGTTCCTCCGTCACCTGTTATAGCGTGGAGGTCTCAGACCAGTGTTGGGGTGACGGATGATCAGCCCGACGAACCCCCAGCCGTTATTGTAGGTCTTCTTGACCAGGCTACGCTCACTCACTCGGAGCTTCCCAATTTCCTCACGATGGTGGGTTGCCACCGGCCCTATACGTAGGCCGAATAAATTCCGACCAGAGCCGGATTCGAACCTACGCCGTCCCGCAGCGAACGATCTCAAGACGAGTGAACGCCTTACCCCGCTCGACTACGGAGGAGGACTTATAAATTTCCATATTTTAATTAATATTTAATTTAATTATAATTTAATTGGTTTAATATAAACATTATTATTATTATTATTATTTGTGGGACACTTGGTTCGGACCCCCTCCCCAGAAATATATTTCTATGGTCGATACGTACTTCTTTAAATAAAATACACAAATCGAGCAAAAACACCGAACTTAACGGATTAAATAGAATGCTCATATTAACGCGTCGTTATAGAGGAGGACAGGGAATGTGTTCCCTCCAACAATCCAGAAAAATGTTCCATTAATAATTGAAAAGCAAATCATTTCATTCTTTCTTTCTGCTGAAGACTGCTACTTTGCCCGATCCCAATTTTGAAAAGGAATATACTAAAATTACATAAATTACGATAGAACCATCGCAGAGTATAGACTAAACGTCAGCCTCTCTGTCTGCAATGGGATAGTTTAGACTTCACAATTACTTATTACCCACACCATTGAAACTTCCTCAAAGTGAAGTATTTCATGTTAGTTATGCATAAATGTTTTATTATTGTTTGCGACTTCCTTAGTACAAGAAAAACATCGAAACCGTTATTAACACGCATTAACATGATCATATTACCATGTGTGGCGTTGCAGTAAAATCTGTTATTTTAATTCAAGCATAAGATGTTTTTTTCTGAATAATTAAACATTATTTCGCGAAGCTGACCATAAATTGGAACTTGTGTTGTAAATTCCTGAACATTTCTCTTCTTCGAATAACTGCCGGAGTAATTTACAGTGCGCATTTGTTTATTTATGTCTGCTCAAGTGCAGGAGGTTCCAGTTGGCATGGCAGCTATAAATCAGAGCAAAATGCAACTCTGAAGATCAAGGCGCGTGTGTGAGTAAGAGTTCACAACCGGGCCAACGTAATATGCCATGCAGTGGCGGCGATTAGGGGGGGACGGGTAAAGGGGCAGTTGCCCCCCCCCAACTTTTTGCAACTTTTGCCCTCGCACTAAGATAAACCTTATCTGCGAGGGAAAGTAAGCTGTCTTTGCCTCCCCCCCCTGTTTTGGCACCTTGCCCACCTAGTTTTTGAACCCAATCACCGTCACTGATGCCATGTAATGGCTACCAGGAGCGTTCTGTTCCATTTATTTTTATTGTAGCAGCCACTACGAACAGGCACGTATCTAGAAATATGTATCCGGGTGGGGGGGATAATAATAATAATAATATTTAAATTAAAAATAATTATATTAAATGAAATTAGTAGTAATTTACAATGCATAAATTAATATTTTAATATTATATTATTATTATTACATCAATAGATAAAAAGACAAGAATACATACATAAGAATGGAGATACGTATAATAGCCCCCAATCGACATCGCGCTACGACGCCAGGGGTCCCGGGTTCGAATCCTGGCCTGGGCATGGATGTTTGTGAGTGTCGATTCATCATATCATCACTCATCCTCATCTTCGCAAATTAGCCAAAAGTGGCACAAGAAGCGAAGTAAAATAAATCAATTCAATCAACCAATCAATCAACAGCGCCAATTCATTATCTAACTTACACTGTAGTTAAGATCGGTATAATCTGTATGTAAACAAGTGCCCGGGCTATGAAATGAATGTCAAATAGATGAAGAATAGAATATTTATTAAATAACAAAAATGATGTTAGATGCAGCCGAAGAAAAGTAAAGTTTCTAATTAATATGTTATGCATATTATTATGAGTAGTAGTGTGCATACAGCTTCTTCGTAATGTTCATTCAAAGCCGTATGATCCCAATATAGTCCTTGCCGCCGAATATACCACCCACGGTAATATTCTCATTACCTAATTTCAGTACTTGGTAAATTTTTCGAGGGGCGTCCGGACCCCCTAGGCCACCTCCTAAATACGTCCTTGACTAGGTACTGAGACGAGACAAGTGTTAAGAAGTGTCCCTGCGAACGTTTCTGATGTGAGACCAGTAGATTGATTTGTTGTTTTAAGTCCACTTTATACACAGTAAGGCTAATCGAGACAGGACCTACAGTTTAAAGTGGGATCTATGTGCCTCCACCGGGTATCGAACCCGGGACCCATTGGTGACATGAGTAGAGCTGAGCCTGTACTCTCACCAATTCCCACCGATTCCGATTCTTGAAAATTGTAATAATTAAAAGTTGTTCAAATTTTTAATAATAAAGAGTGTGTAACTATTTCACTCTTGTTATATGCATCAATATAGCAGGATTTTTGCTTTACAATTTTCAAGAATTACATTTGAATATTAAATTATATGTTATGTTATCACAAAATTGATATTTTGGCACAAAAGTGGTGCAACATAAAAATAAACTTCGAATTTTGCATAACTTTCAGGATAATTACACTCCATGACAGTGTCCTGCGGCATTTTTGCAAATTCCATGAAAGACCAAAATGCCGGGAAAATATCCGGTGGTATCGGTAAATTAATTGCAACCGATACTTAGACTATCAACTTCAAAAAGTGATAATTACAAGATTCTCTGAACACACACACAATGCAAACATTCATACGTCTGAGAAATAATTGTCGTTCACACAGACACCAATTGCAACAAACAGCAAAGGGACCAAAGCGCTCAAGCAATATCCATAGAGTGGTCCGAATGTCTTGTAAGCCCCTGCAGAACAATTTACAATATTACGATCCACTATTCTCCTCACGCGAATAGTTAGCCTCCATGTTCTGTGTGAGATTATTGTCTGTCTCTTCGTTAAATCTTGGAGTGAAATCATATTACACTTCCCTTATTGTTTTACTGTTCTGCGGACGTGCATACACATCACACACACACACGCAAGAATCCCGCCGGTTCTGTGCCTCAGAGCGCTAAAACTTAAAAGAGTCTGCTTTCGATCTCGAATCTCAACCTGTGCATGAGTGTGTTTGCATCAATTTTATCTCATTTTCACTCACCCTCATCGTCACGATTAACTATCCAAACGTGGCAGAAAAAGAGACGTAAAATAACAAAAAAGACAAATACGACGAATTCCTAGAATGCAAGGCTACTATACTGGAAAGGAAAATAAGGTTCAGTGGACATGCTTTTGACTCGTTGAAAAGTTGGCAATGCTGACCTGACAGTCCACACTTAAATTAATGTGCACTTCCTCAGTGTTATCAGTGGGGATGTTTCTAACATGATAGAAAATCAGAAAAAAAGTAAACGAAGATAAGTCCCTTAGCATTCATAGCCAAGACAAGATACAGTGTGTCCCAAAATAGTGTTTACACTGTGTGAACATTAACAACAGGAACTCTGGTAAGACCAAGTAGGAACTCTTTTGTGCTTCACATACCTTAAAGTTATGGATGTTCATAATGACTTTAAAGTTCTACCAGAGCGTATAGAAGAAATAGTGTGCGCACTCCCTGAGTTGCCGTGGTCCACCGCCTAGATGGCAGTGGTGACGTTTGAGACGGCGCGGAAGATGCTCGCGTTGCTTACATAACTAACTACATAAGAAACAAAAATGCATGTTACTTACGTTTGGAGACAAGCTCAGCAGCTGGATAGTTTGGACAATTTCCGAGATGATTTTGCTGTGTTCGAGGCACTTAATTCCTTTCTTATCTCCTTGGTGCGGAAGAAAAATCGACATTTCAGATAGTGAAATACGAGTTTAGATAGCGTACGCAGCACATGATCTTCACAGCATCCTAATTGCGAAGTTTTTACAGCAATTATATTTAAATTGTCCAAACACTCAAAAAATATATCACCCCATAAGCTATTAGCACATGATATTTTTTCTGCAACAAATTCTTCCACTCGTAACAGTACATCATAAACACTTTTCGATGCATAGGTAAGGTATTTACAGCCGTCGCCCGAACCATAGTCTTGGATTAACGTAAGTGAGGCAGGTACATTAGTTGGTTTCCCGTGCAGAAAAGTTGTACACGGTTTACAATCCGTCACTTTGGAAATATACCTCACTATGTAACCTGCCAAATGATACACCAAGTATTCTTTACCAACACTTTGTTCATTTAATTTGATTTGGTTTATTTTACTTCGCGTTTTGTGCCTCTTGGCTAATTTGCGAAGATGGGGATGAGTGATGAAATGATGAAATTGATGAATGGACATTCACAAACAACCAAGCCCGACCGGGATTCGAACCCGGGACCCTTGGCGCTTTGTTCATTTAAGTTCGGTATGTTGTTTTCCCAGTCCGGTATTTGAATTTCATCTTCAACAATGGAAATTTTTTCTCTTATTTTATTTTCAGCTTGCTTCTTCACCGAAAGATTTTTATTTTCGGTTGATCTTGCCAGAGTTCGCATTTGATTAACAAAAGACGTCAGAGGAGATTCAGTCCTGTATTCACAGTTTCCGCCCGAAAATAAAGCAAGTTTTGCTGGTACGTAAATTGATTGCAGCATATGTAAGTGCAGAAAATCCACAGTGGAGGGATGATCATCACAAGTGAACGACAGCAATATACCAAAATGGCGTTCTAGAGGATCTTGATTAAATTTTCCTGTCAAAACGTACTTGTAATTGTTCTTCCACAAATATTCGGACACTTCTAAAGTACTTTCTAAAGTCACTCTTAAGGACTCTTAGAGTTTTTTCTGAAGCGAAGAAATTTCGATTATCTCTAAGGACAGCATTCCATTTTATTAAAGTTGTATGTGCTTCTGATCCTTTATATAGTGCCTGTGCAGGAGTGAATGAATTTAATGCGTCAACCAGGCAGTTTAGGTCCCTTTTGAAATTTTCCGTTGTTTCACTGCCTTCTAACCCCTCTGCATTAATACTCCGATAAAATTTTATTCCATTAGCCACAGATTTGCTAAACAGCTGCAGTGCGAGTCTTACATTCATTCGTTGGAATGAATTAGGATCCAAATGAGCAGAGGTCACTTTGTAGCAAGCTTTCATACCGGAAAGTTCAGTCCAATTATACAGAAAAGGAACAAACATAAAAATGATTTTTGCTTTCATCTGGAGTAAGATTTCCCAAATCAACAAAGCAGTCTATTTTTTAAGGAATTCGAGTTAAACTGAATTGCTTCCCTAAGTTTAACTTCATCAAAAATCAGCATTCCGCTACGCTCATTCTCATTCTTTTCACTAAAAAAATGTGTTATAGCGTCGATGGCATGGGAATTTACGCCGTAAGGACATTTAAGACCCTTCACCAATTTTCTCAAGTGAGCTTCAGAAGGCAAAGGCAGCAAATCGTGATGTAAACAGTGTCTATACCCCTTGGGGGACTTAATTTTTAAAAGAAGAGAATCCAGTATAAACTCAGAACTGTATCTCATTCCTGTCTTACTTTTCAGTTGGCATTTCTTTAAGATTGTATCAATTACAATTTTTGATTTTTGCTAAGAGACGCAAACTGTTTTGACTGTGTGACTGTTGTCTTTAATTTAGCATCTTTAACGCCCTTTTCAAGCAAATTTATTTTAGCCTGTGCGACCTTTAGTTTATTCTGCGTTCTAATTAAATTGCGTTTCTGATTCTTAACTTTTTTCTTTAGCAATGCTATTGTATTGCTAGCATCCGCAGTGTGAAGCAAATCATCCTCTACTGATAAGCTTAATGATACATTGCGACGAGTACTTACTTCATTATCATCCGTCCGCAAGGATTGCCTTTTCATGGGAGATTTTCGCTTCTTAACTGTCTCAGAGAGGTATTTTGGCAGATTAGGAAATATATGAGGAACTGCTTCTGGTTTTAATTTCCACCTTTGTCGTGGAATTTCTACTGTATCGCCATCCACTATGAACGAATCCACTTTCACTAAAAGGTCAGTGGAAAAATGAATATCACACACATAGCAATTATGACTTAGTTTTTATCTTTTCTAGGGATGGCACTCTCCCATTTTGAGAGACCATTACTGTCTTTAGGTGGCCTAAAAAAAGTCTACTGCCTGAAGAACAGCGGTCATATCCAGATCTACAGCCGGGTACGAAACACGTAGGCATCTTGTAGTTTTCGCTCGCTGCTGTCTCAAACACAATAATAATGCGTTGAACACAACACAAACTAGTCACAATGGATCAATCACAAATCTAACGACACTAAACTCAATAACGTAACAACGTTGTCATTAATGAAAGTACACAATGTTATTCTAGCATAACAAAACACAACGCTCTACGTAAAGCGCGGCCGCACTGCAAGCAGAAGACGCTCGCAAGCGAAGGTGCTGCCAGTGTTTCGGTGGGGCACCGCTCTATTCACTTGGCTTACGGGAAGAAAACTAAGTGCACACAATTTCTCTTCTATACGCTCTGGTTCTACTATGAAGGAGTGGACGTCTAGAATCCGTCGGATGATCAACTGCAGAGCAGATTATTAAAATATGACGTGTCTTTGTGGCCGCCAGTTGTATAGCATACTACATACAAGTATCTCATGTACACGCACGACGAACTCAAAACTTACGAAAGTTTAAGATATATTCAATTATTTTGTAAATGGAAAAGTGAGGGAAAGATAATTCTATAAAACTAGTGATATTATTATATTATAAAGTATGCTTAAGTATTTGTGTAGTAGTTGTGCTGTCTAGTAGTTTTGTCTTTGTCTTGTGTAGTAGTTGTGGTGTGTAGTTTGTTTATGTTTATATTGTGTAGTAGTTGTGGTGTGTTTGTGTTTATATTGTGTTATAGTTGTGATGTGTTTGTGTGTGTCTTGTATAGTAGTTGTGCTGTCTAATGTGTTTGTGTTCGTCTTGTGTAGTAATTGTGCTGGCTAATGTGTTTGTGTTTGTCTTGTGTAGTAGTTCCTCCATTCATATTGGGGGTTAGGCGTAGAGCTGACAACTCTGCACTGTAAAAAGACATGTCAAGAAACAGCAATATAAGGCCATGGATGTTCCCAAGGTAAAATATTCCGGAGGTAAAATAGTCTCCCGTTCGGATCTCCGGGTGGGGACTACTTTGGGAGGTCCCTGGACTAAGGATAAGATCTACATTAGGAATAAGGATATTAAATTAGGCACCTGGAATGTTCTGAGCCTTTACCGGCCTGGGGCATTTCAGTGTACAGTTAATGAAATAGTTAAGTATAAATTAGATGTAGTAGCTGTCCAGGAAGTTAGGTGGCCAGGAGAAGGGAATTGTAAAACTACAAATTATACTTTTTTCTATGGTGGTACTGAAAATCATAATTTTGGAACAGGCTTTTTCATAAATAATAGAATTATCTCGGCTCTTAAAACAGTAGAATTTATTAATGATAGGATATCATATACAGTTTTACAGGGTAGGTTGTGTAAAATTATTTTAATAAACATACATGCACCAACGGAAGATAAAGATGATAATACTAAAGATGATTTTTATACAGAGTTAGAACAGATCTTTTATAAATTTTCTCAGTATGATATGAAAATTCTGTTAGGTGACTGTAATGCACAGATTGGCAAAGAAGAGACATTTAAACCCACGATTGCTAAAGAAAGTCTTCATGAATTAAGTAATGATAATGGCATAAGATTGATTACTTTTGCAACCTCAAAGAATTTAATTGTGAAAAGTACCACTTTTAAACATAAAGATATCCATAAATATACCTGGTCTTCTCCAGATGGTAAAACTCATAATCAGATAGATCATATTCTCATTGATAAGAGAAGGCATACTAGTATAATTGATGTTCGTACACATAGAGGTGCTGACTGTGCCAGTGACCATTATTTAGTAATTGCTAAATTAAGAGAAAGACTCTCAGTGATAAATCATAAGCAACAAAATCTAAAAGTTCTAAAATTTGATACAGGAAAGTTTACTGATGAAAGAATTAAGAAAGATTACCAAATTAAACTGTCAAATAGATTTGATGTTTTGCAGGATTTAAATGATGATGAAAATATAAATGAGACAGACGTAAATAAGAATTGGGAGCACATACGTAATGCAATAGAATCAGCAGCTAAAGAAAGTATAGGATATCATAAACCAAGAAAAAGTAAGCCGGTTTGATAATGAATGTCATAATCTAATAGAAATAAGAAATCAGGCTAGACTTAGGTGGTTAAATAACTCTGGTGATACAAATCTAAACAATTATAATAGAATAAAGCGAGAAGTTAACCGCACATTTAGAAGTAAAAAAAGAGATTACTTGAAAAGCAAAATTAACGAAATTGAAACAAACAGCAAAAATAAAAATATCCGAGATTTATATAAAGGTGTAAATGAGTTTAGAAAGGGGTGGCAACCTAAAGTAAACTTGGTAAAAGATAAAGACGGTGATTTTCTAGCTGACCCAAGCGATATTCTAAATAGATGGAAGAACTACTTTAATGACCTTTTAAATGTCCATGTAGGAGATAAATCAGAAGTAAATGAAGTCCACACAGCAGAACCTTTAGTTCCAGAACCTAACTTGACTGAAGTTAAAGATGCTATTAAAAGGCTAAAGAATACCTTTGATTTAATACCAGCTGAGTTAATTAAATATGGAGAAATTCATAAATTAATTTGTTTAATATGGAATAAAGAAGAAATCCCTCAACAGTGGAAAGAATCCATAATTGTTCCTGTGTTTAAAAAAGGTGATAAAATGAACTGCAATAATTACCGTGGAATTTCTCTACTCTCAACAACATATAAAATATTATCTAACATTCTTTTAACAAGACTAACCCCATATGCTAATGAAATTATAGGTGATTATCAATGTGGATTTAAACATAACAGATCAACTACAGATCAAATTTTTCACATCAGACAGACCCTTGAAAAAAAGTGGGAATATAATCAAAATGTCCATCAGTTATTCATTGATTTCAAAAAAGCATATGATTCGGTTAAAAGAGATAAATTATATAATATATTAGTAGAGTTTGGAATACCTAAGAAGCTTCTTAGTATGATAAAAATATGCACCAGTGAAACGGAAAGTAAAATTCGTGTGGGTATTAATATGTCTGACAAATTTACAATTCATGATGGGTTAAAACAAGGAGATGCATTATCTCCATTGCTCTTTAATTTTGCCTTAGAATATGCTGTAAGGAAGGTAAAAGAAACTAAAGAAGGACTAAAATTAAATGGTGTGACTCAGTTGTTAGCATATGCAGATGATGTAGACTTACTGGGGGATGATGTGAATACAATTAAGAATAATGCTAAAATATTTTTCAAAACTGCTAAAGAGATAGGTTTGGAAGTTAACGAAGAGAAAACTAAATATATGCTTACAGGCCGAAACCAAGTGTTACTTAATAATCAAAATCTAATTATTGATAACAACTCGTTTGAACCAGTTTCCAAATTCAAATACTTAGGAGTAATATTAACAAATGAAAATTATATTAAAGAGAAAATAAAAAGTAGGCTTAATTCAGGAAATGCATGTTACTTCTCTCTTCATAAACTTTTGTCTTCTCGTTTAATATCTAAGAAACTAAAAGTTAAAATATACAAAACAGTAATTTTGCCTGTAGTATTATATGGATGTGAAACTTGGTCCCTTACATTGAAAGAGGAACATTAAGAGTATTTGAAAATAAGATCCTTAGGAAAATCTTTGGACCTAAAAGGGATGAGGAGACAGGTGAGTGGAGAAGGTTACATAATTTAGAACTACATAATTTGTATTCATGTCCAGATATTATTAGAATAATTAAATCAAGAAGACTTAGGTGGGCAGGCCATGTGGCACGAATGGGAGAGGAAAGAGGAGTTCACAGGATTCTTGTTGGGAAACCTGATGGTAAGAGATCTGTAGGAAGACCAAGACGAAGATGGAGGGACAACGTTGAGATGGACCTAAGGGAAATCGGTAGGGACGGAAAAGAGTATATAGAACTTGCTCAAGATAGGGAAAGATGGAAGGCCTGTGTTGCTGCAGCCATGAACCTTCGGGTTTAAGAACGCTAAGGAGTTAGTTAGTTATGTTCATAATGACTGCCATTGGGTAGCAATACGTCGTTTGCAACGCTGAACAGTCGACAAACAGCACACATGGTTACAACGGGAAGGAAAGTACAGGTCTCAATCGCATGTCTCGTATAATCCAGTGACCATGGCTTTGTGGCGTACTCATCTTTCTTCACAGTTCCCCACAGGTAGAAATCTAACGGTGTTAAATCGGGAGATCTGGGTGGATATTCGACACTTCTGAAGTTTGTCGAAAGAAAAATTGCTCACCTCTGCCATTTTTGGCACACACACAGTCAGAGACGTAACTACGAATTTTTGTCTGGGGGGCGGGCAAGTACCAGGATAAACGTACTAATAACAATAATAATTTTAATAATAATAATGTTAATAATAATATTGTTATTGTTGTTATTGATTTGCTTTATTTTACTTCGCTTTTTGTGCCACTTTTGGCTAATTTGCGAAGATGGGGATGAGTGATGGAATGATGAAAATGATGAATGGATACTCGCAAGCATCCATGCCCAAACCGGGATTCGAACCCAGGACTAACATTATTATTACTATTAGTAGTGGTAGTATCAAAGACGTTATTATCCTCGTAAATTAGGCAAAAAGGGGTAGAAGTTTGTGGTAAAGCATTTGAGTTCGAACAAACGATTTCAATTATTTTTTTAACACGTTGAATTCCACATTAATAACGGAAAACAAGCGCATAAACTATTTTTGAAAGACAGAAAATGCTTGATAAATACATTCCAAATATATTCTTTCTTACATTAACACAACTTTCATGCACGATATACGTCACTCCAATATGTTTCAAATATATGCAATGTGGAGTGGCGAGCAAGAAATTTTTTGGATCCAAATTTTTGCAGGCTGAAATCAATATTAATTAAATAGAGCGCAATTTCACGGAACGCCATGGCATATATCATTTACAACTTTCGTGCCTCCCTGATGGTGCAGTGGTAACGTCGTTTACTTATGATCAAGTGGTCCCGGGTTCGATACCCGGTGTAGGCACATAGTGGTTTGGAACCCACATTAAGCTATAGGCCTAGTCTTAATTAGCCTTTCTGTGCATAAAGTAGACTTAAAAAAACACAAATCAATCAATCAATTTTTCAACTATTTAATTAGATCGTTCGGCGCCCAGGGCCATCTCCCGCCGTCCCCTAGCTACGGTTCTGAACTTAATAAGACTAAGAAAAGCAGATCAAATCAAAATTAAGAAAGCATCTTCTGGAGGCAACTTACCAGTACTGAAAGCAAGGAAAGAAAATAAAATGAAACCTTTCTTGATCTAAATTTCTAGGACAAACAACGACCGACTTTTCTGTATTTCAAGTATTTTTGTTATGTGTGTGTTCATGCTGTACGTGAATTTTTTAAGTTTCTTACAGCATATGTATTTTGTGTTTTTTCGTTTTTGTGTTTTTTCTCCTTCTTTTTGTGTTTTTTATTTTCTTCTGGTATTTTGATGTTTTATATTTCGCAAACCGTTAGATATTTCAACTAAATTTGTAAAATGTGAAGTAGAGATGGTTAAGTGTAAGAAAAGGCTTCTGCAGGGGCGCCGACTTGTCAAAATTATTGGGAGGGCTCTGATCACTGAGAAAAATTAATGAATGACTCACTCCCTCCCTTTTTTAAGTTTTGGCCTCAGAGTTCGGAATCTCATAAAATCTCATGAATTCCTCAAAAATAATAAAAATTTTATTTACAGTTCGAATGCAAAATGTCAATTGTTCACGGATGGATATATCACAAGTTTCGTCAACCATAATAGCAAAATATTCCCAACTTTTAATATCTGCTACCACGGAACGCAAAACAGATCTCTCTAATATATCAATTATCTCGTTCTGAATGTCATGTGAGAACTATTTGTAGCCCGAACGTCCCATTCACTCTCCTAGTTCATGCACATCTTCTTTTGAAACTCTTTTTAGTAAAAATGTTTTATTTATTTTATTTATAGAACTTCACACTACAGGCAAATGCCCATTTATAGTGTTTTACATACCATAATATGAGTAATTGACATATACATATAATTCATACATTACTCTCATGACATGAATATATATAAAATTGTATATAAAATGGACTCTGTGATTACATAATTATAAGTTATATATACACACACACACAAACCTACATATATACATGTACCATTGTTATTAAGGTATGCAAGTACTATATAATGTTGCCTAAACAACAAGACGATTACACAGATTTACATTGTACGAGATTTAAAATATTTAGGAGAAGATACAGACTTTGAACGAAGTTAAGGCATGGTGATAAAAATGAGAGTAAACAATTCAGTGATTATTGTATTTGCTCGTCACCTTTCATATTACATTAAGGGAAGATGAATATAGTAGTAAATACATTGAAAAAATATAAAGAATACAAAAGGTTTGACTTAAAAATATATAATGTTATTTAGTTAATAATGTTTGTGGTATTATGCATATTGTATGGGTATCCTGTTTGTTCTACTCGTGATTACGGAACTATTACGTGTACTGTTACATCATAGTATTTTGCGCTTTTCTGAAGTAGGTCTGGAGTTCGGATTTAAATTTTAGGCTGCTTAGAAAGATGTCCACTGGGTACCTTGATTTTGTAACTTCGTTAAATGATTTACACATTCTTCGAATTGGAGCTGCATCTGCAGATTTCGTTTGGGTTCTGGAAATTTGGAATAGGTCTTTGCGCGGCCTTACTTTCCTGTGCGGTACGTAAAAATTAATTTTCGAAAGAAGACGTTCGGCGTCTATTTTATTTGTGAGTAATTTGTGCAGAAAAAGTAATTCATGGATCTGTCTTCGGCTGTGAAGGGAATCTATATTGAGAAAACTTCTTAATGATTCGCTTGGAACATATATGGGATAGACGCCGGATATTTTTAGTGTAATGAACCTAAGGAACTTGTTTCGCACTCTTTCGATTTTGTCTATATGGGTTTGGATTTGTGGAGACCAGACAACGTATGCGTATTCTAGTTTTGACCTTACATAATAGTTATATAACATTTAGAACGTTTCTTTCTTTTTAAATTCGCTTCCCATTCTCATTATAAATCCAAGGTTTCGATGCGCTTCGGTTATTATTCGGTCCGTGTGTTTTTGGAAACTTAGATCATATTCGAACTGGACGCCCAAGTCTTTATAGTTAGTTACTTTCTCCAAAATGTGGTTATTGATTGTGTAACGATATGAATAAGGACGTTTTTTGCGACTAAAAGTCATTATTTTGCATTTGTTAAGATTAAGCACTAATTTGGTCTCTTCGCACCATTTCGCGAGGTAATTAATATCATTTTGTAGTTCGGTTGCATCCTTATAGTTTGTAATATTTTTGTAAATTTTTAAGTCGTCTGCGTACAAAATTGTTTCAGAGTGTTGAAGTTTTTTCTGGGAGATCATTTATCATCACCAAAAACAGTAGGGGTCCTAGATTCGAGCCTTGCGGGACACCTGAGCAGGCTTGGAATTCCAAGGATGCGCTGTTACAGTACTTAACGTATTGTTTTCGGCCTTTGAGATAAGAAGACATGAGTTTTAGGAGAGGCAATGAGAGGTTAGTGGTGGAGCTTTTTTAGAAGAATGTCGTGATCAACAAGGTCGAATGCTTTGGAAAAATCTGTATCATTTACGTCTACCTGTCCTTGCTTGTCTAATATGGTGGAGACAAAGTCGGAAATTTCTACCAAGTTCGTTACCACTGCTGATGAGGAGAAAGAACTGAGTGAAGATGGCTAGATATATATTTGTACAATATTTTTTTCGAATATTTTGGCAGCAGCGGAAATGAGAGATATCGGCCTGTAATTGTTGTTAACAATACTCATAATTATATACTTAGTATATAGTAATAAGTCATGTGTCTTGCTGTCTCTGGTCATAGCCCCCCAAAGTTGATGGTTTAGCGGTCTCAGCCCCCCTAAATTTATGGTCTATAACATTTCATATGTGTATTTAAAGTTAAGTTCATGTGGCACAATTCAGAGTAAACTTTACAAGAGAAGCAAAATAATACATTAGATCCTCTTAAGCAAAATTATTGGGGGGGCTCTGCCCCCACATCGTTAACATTGGGGGGGCTCGAGCCCCCCCAAGCCCCATGGAGTCGGCGCCTATGGGCTTGTGCCTTAACTTGGCCATCCAAAAGAAGAAGTAAATAAATAAATATTGCCAGCGAAGCGAGCAAGGAAATTTTACGAAAAGTATTTTTATTTCCATCAAATTTTAAGTTCAAGGTGGTAATTGCCCCCTGCAGGTACACTTGGTCGTCAATGTTTGCCCCCCTTGTCCCCTAGAACTCATTTCCGACCATGGTTGCGGGTGGGGGGAATGCCCTCCTTGCCCCCCCCTGTGGTTACGCCACTGCACACAGTCAATGAATGTAGATATTGTAGCTTCAAATACAAAAAGTACAGTCAAGCCATCTTTAATAGTTTCTGTTATTAACGTTCATAGGGTGTAAATATTATTTTGGGACACACTGTATAAATCGACGATATTGAATTGTCTTTAGGAAGCCACCATGCTAGGTTCATTGACATGGAATACATTTTCGTAAATCCAAACAACTTACAACAATTAACCAAGATAATTCTGCTGTGGATATAATCGGGAAATGCTCACACGTCGAAATTGTTCAGCTTAATCTGGACATTCTTGACAGTTACACAATAGCGCAAAAAAAATTAATTTTTGCTCCTCCTTCTCGAATCAACATTCGGTTTCGTTACGAGAAGTCAGTTCACGTTCTTATCTTCCATATTAGCCCACCAAAGCTTATCGCTTGCGTAACTTAATTGTTACCACTAATGAGACTTTTTTCTTCTTTCTTTTCATTACAGAACAGCTGAGTTCACGTTTAACGATATGGATGTGTTCTCTGTTCTGACTGCAACTGAACACACAGCATTTGGCTTCAGGTTACACTTGTTGAAGCTCGGTTCGCGTGTTACTAACCAATTCGTCACGGTCTGGCAAAACCATGAATGTGTTAACGACTCAATTGTGAGCGCGCTTTCTTGGCACCGCGTTAAGCTCTGTTCGGGGCCTCGTCAAGAATCGTAACTTTCACACAAAGATCCAATTAATAGGTGTTTCTGAAAGACAAGAGTCAAGTTGTCAGTTTCTCTTGTCTTCAGCCGTTCATACCTACATTCTTGTTGCAGACGTTGACCTGTGCACACGAGCTGGCTTTAGGAAGTTGTGCACCCTGCCTGCATTACTGTTATTTTTAAGTGTAGCTTAATAAGAAACCATAGAATGAGACATAACTCATAAATCGAGATGACTACAAGATTTATTCCGAACAGAACATCCAAAGTTTTAACATCGTTAAAAATTCATCTTACTGCCTGAATTGTAAAACAAGCTTGTTTTAATAATTCTGTGGATATTACTGACAATGGTTGTGAGTGATTCTACTATTAGAAAACTATTTGCAATTCCAACAATAGTTACTAAGTATGTTCAGTAATTCTAAAACAAATCCCACACCGACATACAATCTAGGGGACAAAGTTTCTTAGCATCAAAATTCAAATGTATTGTTTGTTGCTTTTCCTTTTGATGATATTATAAATTATTATACTTATACAAAAAATTACTTCATAAATAAGAAGTAATATAAGTCTCTCTTATTTTTTAACAATTCGTGACTATAATTTGAGGAAGATAAAGTGTTGTTGTTGATGTTATTGTTATTATTAATAATATCTCTGCCACTTCAAATAAGGCATAAATAATAATAATAATAACAATAACAATAACCCTTTACCTTTCTCAAATTAGTGAAAAATTGTTAAAAAATAAGATATACAGGGTGTCCGAATTGAAACGGTCTAATTTCAAATACTTATATTAAACATAACATACAGACAAGAACAGTGTCGTAGGTGGTGTATTGTAGCTTAGCTGTGGAAATTTTAAAGAGGTAATGAAAAGTAAGGATTCATTTATTTTATATCGATCCAGGTGGTGAAAATTGAAAATGACAACCAATGCTAAATAAGCTCAAACTGTGTGGTGATACGCAGAATTGGGATGCATAAAGTTTAAAACGCTTGTGAAGCACATCGTGGACTGTGGACGGATTTCTTGGGCTTCGTGCAAATGCATCTGCAATGCAATGAACGTTTTCCTTTGATCGGCCACCACCATACCTCTTAACGACAGATCCTGTCTCTAGAAACGCTGCTTGCCACGCCTTGATTCTCTTGGCATCGGAGGGTCTCTTTGATACTCTGCATGAAACCGTCGGTGAATTGCAATAATTGATCCCATTCTGCGTACCGCCACACAGTTTACGTTTGTTCAGCATTGGTTGTCATTATCACTTTTCACCACCTGGAACGGTACAAAATAAACGAATCCTTACTATTCATTACCTATTTAAAATTTCCACAGCTAAGCTACAATACACCACCTACGACACTGTTCTTGCCTGTGGAATTCTCCTCTGCAAGTCGGAGCATTCCAGGAGACGGAGGAAACCGGACGAGAAGTACACCAGGAAGCAAACGTTCTGCACCCGCATCCCTAGCCATCTACAAATATAAGTATTTGAAATTAGGGCGTTTCAATTCGGACACCCTGTATATTAAGTTACTTCTTACGTATTTATTTTGTATAAGTAGATATGATAACATTTATAATATCATCAAAAGGAAAAACAATACATTGGGGATGCTAATAAACTGTCACCTAGATTCTATGTCATCAGCATGGGTAAATTTTAATTTTGGAATGTATGAATATTATTGTTTTTAGAGTACTAAAATTTATCAAAACACACGAACGTTCGGTGTCAGTGCGCTTCGGCTAGAAATCATTGTAAATCAGTCATATTTTGTGTGCGGGCTTATAATCATAATGTAATTCTTTTTAGCCCTATATGTTTTTGAATTTTACAAAATAATTTGGGGTTATTTTCGGACCATCCTAATATAAATAAATGCTAATTAAAATTACAAATTTGTGCCATAGTAAATATGGGAATAATTACTTTTGAGAATTATGTTTTCTTTGGTTTTTACAACACACACTTTAGTACCGGTAAAGCTTGTAGTTGCGAACTCGAAGAAATTTATAGATAAAACACTGACATAAAACATAACATATTACTATCTTTAAAGATTTTTCTACTTTCTGAGTAGGTAAGATGGTAATATAGTCATTTTCTGTTAGGAATGTCCTTCTCCTCTCCAACAATACCTAAATCATCAAAATATTCCACATAGTTTCCGAGATAATACATGTTTTGTGTCCCATGGTGCGTTCGTTCGTCCACCCAATTTCTGAAAACTTTAAATTTTCAAAAATTCGTAACCTTCAAAATATTTGTTGGACAAGTCTAATATTACATATTTGTCATATTAGGCCAAGTATCTATCAGTAAAAAAAATTGGAACAAATCCATGACTATGAAGCAACTTGCTTTGGGTGATTTCACGCGAAATGACCCTATATAGGTACATAGGTGCTGCCATCTATGGAGAAATGTAAGCATTAAAAGCCGAACAGTGGGTACTTGCATTTCCGTACAAATGGGTTTGGAAATCACGTTCATCAGACCGGAAGCGAATTATTCACGCACGCCCTTTGGTGAGTGAAAGTTAAAAAGCTTCAACTCTCCCGTGTTTGCCTCTCGAGCAGACGGCGAGCGAAAGAAAATAGTTTCTGAAGATCAGAATAATTGATATGGAAATAAATACAATATGTAATTTGAAACATCTATTCCATTCGCTACTGTTCACGGCAACTTTTTTTCATTCTCTCTTCTTGAGAGTCTGGGTTTTGAAACTGAAAGTTTAAAGAACTTGCACCCATATCGAGGATCATAATTGAAGGTTACGAATTGTTGCTGGACAATTTGGAATCGTTCGTAGAAAGTTCACATAAATACAGTCCGCAAGGCGTTCTCTAAGTAGACGATATTCTGATAATAGTAATAAGAGCATTTCTCTTCAAAATGATAAGCGGTAAGTGAACGGAACGTTTATACCAATCCTTTTCTGGTTCCCTTTCGTCCGGTGAGACCAGTGGCGTCTGCAATAACGAGTTCGTAGGGTCATAACAGGTGATGGGCATTAGTCGACTAATATTGGTCGATTAGTCATTCGACTTATATTAATCGAAGTGGTCGAATTACGTAAAGATAAGGGTACCCTTGAGCGTGTGCACACACGCCATGATGGCATATGGGATAATGAGGAGGCATAGAGCTCCACATATTCTTGATCTCGGCCGTAGTTGGGATGATGTGATCAGCATCACGGCCGACCGCCTTTACCCCCAAGTGCCACCAGGTACCCATTATAAGAGGTTGGATTGGCCTCAGAGCCGCGCAGAAACAAGGGAATAACTGGATAATTTCGTGGTCCAGATCACCTGTCCCAGGACTCGAACCCGGGTCTTCCCGGCAGATGCTCTACCAACTGAGCTACCGCGGCCACCCGTAGTCGAAGTAGTCGTTCGATTAATTCAGTCGGATCGGTTCATCAGTCGATTACATTTCCGACTACACTCTGTCCAGGAGTCTGTGCAGCAAGGTCGCCCATAACGGTAGAGAAGGGAAGAATGCGAGCGGACGGAGGAAAACAGCGCGCGCTACATATTTTTAGCATTACATGTTTTAAAATTTATCTCCAGTTACGCTCAGTAGTAAATCTGCGATGTAGACAATTACTAATCCTTTTTGTATGAACCTTGTTTTTTATGTTGATGAACTATACAGTTTAGTTCGCGCTTATAATACGAAAGCTTCTAAAGTTGTTCTGATTACACTCTACAACAAAAACATTAAACAAGGACTTCTTACTATTATGTTCACTTGTTCTTTAAACTTCAATGATAAATATTTACCGTGTACAAGAATTACCAGCAACAAGGTGAGATGCTACTGATGAATATTCTTTTATATTTAGTGATAAACGATTTTGTGTTGAGCAACAGAACACACATGTTGTAGATAACAGCTGATACGTTCCAGTCTTGCTCTACGGACCACAACGAAATATCTTAATTATTCTTGTAGCGCGATGCTGAAATATGAAGCAATGCTCGTAACTGGTACGGATCTCACTTCCTGCTTGTTCTCACTTGTTTATGAACATTGCACAGTAATTAGAAAACTACACCATCCTCCCCAATTTGTTGCAAAGAGAAAAGTGCTGACAGAAAAAGAATACTGTGTTTTTCTGTTTGCTGTACCTTTTGCATCATCCTAAATTTTAATACTTAATAGCTAATTATTCGTTATGCATGTTTAGAAAGATATTCGTTAAAGTGCAGTTAAAGTTCTTAATATTTTGTTACGTCACTCTCATTTCTTGTCCCTCTAATAATAATTCAGAACTGTTCAACACGTGTATTCCCGTTTTACACAAATCCCGTTTCATTTTCGGGATAAGCTAGGAGAATCAGAATAATGTATTTTCAATCATCAGGACTGACACAACATTTTAGTGTAATCAGTTACTTCCACATGATCAACTCTCCAATTTTAAGCTGAAGATCACGCAATGGTTAGAAGAAAGTTTCTGAAAGGGTTTCACAGTCGCGATAGTCAGAGATTCATCATAATAGATACATTACCGAGATAAAAATAAGCTATCACAAAATACATCACTTCAGTTTGAAAACAGCACTAAATTTTGCTTGTTTTTCGGGTAATGTTGTGTTTGAAAAATGAAAGGACGATACACTTTATCGACAGCGTATGAACATACCATGCTGAACGGAGCCTTGTTTGTTTACAAGACGTAGAAAGGGGTTCAATGCGCTTTTACGTCGAGCGTTACCATTTGTATGGACCAACAAAGGCAGCCTGTCAAGGAACTCCAGCTTCCAAAATTAGCCGCAAGAGGGCGGACGGGTCACTTGCAACACCAAGTGCGCGTTCCACTTTGAAGTTGTTAGCCGAGGGGAGCGACAAAACGCCCAGGTGCGGTTCAAATTTAGATTATCATCAGAGAGTGGAGTTTCTGCAAGGTGTAATGTCCTCCGTTATAAGATGAAACACAGCTGTTCGCAGGAAAAAGCGACGAGTGACTGGCGGCCAGGTAGCCGTCACAGTCGGGGATGAACGCCAAAAAAATTCAGCGGGTCGACGACCTGTTCTACAGAGACGGCGCTACAGTGCGGCTGGGGATCAACCCCCCCCCCCAACAGATCTCAGTCCCCTCTGTATCTCCCTCTCCAGGTTCTTATAGTACGGTAGACGCATTGCGACCGATAATAATACCGTAGTATAGTGGTTCACAGTGGGATACCGTGGCTGGATTACAGGGGCGCGGTGAAATATTCCAACATTTTCACTGAAATGACACACTTGTTAGTCTACACCACACATGGTTTTTAGGCTCACCTGTCCCACTAATTACAATTGTAAATTCAAATAAATGATATGAATGTTCTAAATATGTGCTTATATAGTACACATAAAATGTTTCTGAATTTTAAATATGTGTTTTTTTTTTGTTTTTTTTTTTAAACTTAAGGCAAGCAACCTAACCACACTATCCGAGCGTTGCAAGTGTTTGATAGGCGTACATTTTGACTTGGGCGCCGCGGAAAGATCTTGAAACACTAAGGGCGCTGTTGAATGAAAAATTGATTGATTTGCTATATTTTACTTCGATTTTTGTGCCACTTTTGGGTAATTTTCGAAAATGGCAATGAGTGATGATATGATGAAATTGATGAATGGACACTCACCATGCCCAGGCCGGAATTCGAACTCGGAACCCCTTACGTCGTAGCGCGATGTGCTAACTACTCCGGCTGTTGAACGAAACCCCTGCCATAGTAAAATATTATTAAATATAATTTAGCCGATATTATTAGTATTGGCGTAACTTGGAGCTGGTGGTGATACTTGACTCCAAAATGTTCAGATGATAAAATATACAAATGTATTTTTGTTAACCTCCTGAGACCTGAGGAACTATGAAATAAAGAGCGATGTTTATTATTTCTCAAATATAATCGTCATCTCTTTTCGATGAAAAATTAAGCACAGGTTACTCCCATTTTAGTTAGCCCACCGAGAATTTCAAACGTAAATCTGTAGCTCCCCCATTCATATCAAGTTGGCACCGTCACTGCTGTTGGTGGTTGCCTTGTGTCTCTGGCATACGTGCGGTGTAAGTACAGTCCAGAGTTCGATACCCAAAAGTACCTGAATGAGCATTCATCAGACATTTGGTTTCATGAGGACATTGTCAGAGGTATTTTTGTTTCTATTTTAATGTATGCACGAATGTTACTACACAGTGGCGAACACTCAAGCCCCAGTCAGTTAGTATTATGTGCATTCTCGCCAACATGAGTGTGGAAAGAAAGATAAAGTCCTGTTCACACAAGGCATACCTGCCACCCCTCTTTCGAAGGAAGTTTTCACCACAGCAAGTAGACGTAAAGAGATAGAGGCGGCAGATATGGGAGAGTTTGATAAATAATATGTATAAACGAAACCGAAGTTGAAAAATGTAGTTCCAGGATATCTATTGGTATTAATAATTTATATCAAATGCGGAGCATCCATTGGCCGAGCAGCCAATGCGTGTGTTTCTAGTCCCGCGAATATTCTCAACCTGTCTCATACAGTGCATCACATATTAGTTTTAAGGGAGTTGTTTTTAAATAAATGAGATGAAAGAAGTAAGTATCGATAATTAAATTAAATTTAAGAGAGAAAAAGGAAAGAGAAGGGAAACATAAATGAGAGACAGATACAGAAAGAGAAACAAAGAAGCGAGACAATATACCCACGCACAGAGAGGGAAAGAGACAGAAATAATGAAGCGAAAGAGAGAGAGAGAGAGAGAGAGAGAATAAATAAAAGCGAGAGGGAGAGAAATAAAGAGAGATTCCACAGAGAGAGAGAGAGAGAGAGAGAGAGAGAGAGAGAAAAGAAATAGAAAAGCGAGATAGAAAGAAAAGAGAAATTTAAAAGAAAACAAACAGAAAGAGGGAGAAGGTAGAGAAGTAGTAGAAAATCTATAGAGAGAAAGTATAAAGAAGAAACCCAAAAAAATGGAAGGGAAAGCTTAAAAAAGAAATGGTCAAGAAGAAAGGAAATAAATACGCACATATGTATGTATGCATTTGTAGGGTGAGTCATAAGTGATGGCTCAAATTTGGAGGTACGCACTAGTAGAAGCAAACATTTCTCTGTACACATGAGATAATTGGGAATGTATGAATTGCTAGGATTCACCACTGATGTGTTTGTTGATCCCCATGTGTCAATAGTCAACACAGATAAGATAAGATTTGTGTTGACTATTGACACATGGGGATCAACAAACACATCAGTTTATGTAGCTTGCATTGAACCAACGAAACGGTAGGCAAACTGCAAGTGCTGCCATCTAGAGGAAATTACTGAAATATGTTCATTAGATTAGCAAGATGGCAGAACTCAATAATACAATTTTCCTGGTGAATGCTTTTACACCGTATCAATCCTTCTATTTCATGTTTGTGATGCATTTTCGTGAATAACCTTAAGAAATGAGTTAAATTTCGTGAGTTGTTCTCAAAATTCTTGAATACCATCAAAACCCCACAATTTCGTGAGTATTTCGCGAATTAAAAATTATATTATTTCACTTTTCGATGAACGTCACACCTATTTCCTGTTTTTGGAATTTTCTCGATTTCGTGACTTGCGAAATTTGACTGTCCATAGTAACAATACATAAACAAAAACAGTTCCGAAAAGAATTATCGAATACCTAACAGAGAAACAGCAATATCCGGCAGCTTGTGATAAACTGTCAAGTCAATAACATGTCAGTTCTTTTCAGAAGTAGTGGCCTACGTGGTGAAGTGGTTGTTTTAGAGTTCATAGGTTCGAATCGGGGATAAAGCCTGAAGATTGTTATTGTCCATTCACGAGTTTCACGAATCCGTCGCACTCTTTCAATGGGTGATATTCAACTTGACGTCATGACGTCACTCTGGGAAGAAACAGCATGAAGTCGGGCAAAGAGATTCGCATGTCTTAAGGAAAATACATGAGAAGCAGTGGCGTGCCCAAGGGGGGTTGGTGGGGCTTATAACCCACCCCTTTTGGTCCAGTATTAAAAAAGAAAAGAAAAAGAACGCCAAAGGCAAGAAAATATGGCAAAATGAGAACTGACTACTTAAAAATGTACACATAACCCCTCCCTTTCGAAAACCCTGGGCACGCCACTGATCAGAAGCCTTCATATAGCGAGTAATTTCATGGCCGTAGGCAGGAAAAAATTTCGGGGGGGGTTCATCCATAATTGTTCCCATGGGCGTCGCCAGAAATTTGAATAATAGAAATAATAACAATAATTGTACAATAATAATTAAAATTTCATAATAAAACAATTTTATTCCATAATAATAATACTAATAATAATAATTATTATATTATTGTTATATCCTTGAGGGGGCTTACTCAATCCAGCAGATGAGTGAATATCCAGCACAAGTTTCTTTTTGTTTTTTTACGTTTCATACAGTGTGTACTGAATTGCACAATTATTATACTTCGTCATTAAACTTTAGATACCTTCAAGAGAAAAGCTTTAAAAGTTAGATGGAAATTTTAGTCATAAAGCTTTTGTTGTTTGACTTTAAAATTAAATTTTTGGAATTTTGAAAAGTGTGGAACCAGTTATTCTGGTGCATGGATTGTAACCTCAATCGCGAACGTAATGCGCTACAAAACTGGAGATCCTAGGTTTGAACTCCTATCAAGGGGGATTTTCGACTTGATCGGACAGGGAATTTAAAAGCTGGAAAGGGAATTTTGGGACAATCATAAGGGAATCTTCAGTCTATATTCCTTGTGACGCAGGAGCAACGCTGGAAAGATGACAACAGAAGTGATAATGGTGGGGTCGCGGGTGGGCTACGATTCTGAGAATAAATCCTGTTTCACTCAAGTTTCAGAATTCCAAATGTATGACAATTCTAGCTCGATCGTTTCAACATTGTCTCCATGTATTTTTGTGATGCTACGAAAAAAAAAATTGAAAATTTGTTACAGATTTTGGTTTCTGAACTTCCATTAATCCAACATGTCAGAAGTTTCGGGGGGGGGGGTTTGAACCCTAGAAACCCCCCCTCTAAATACGGCCATGAGTAATTTGCTAAATTTTATATGTATACATTCCCCATTTGATCATGATAATCATACCTTGAATCACTTCGGCAAAGATCGTACGCACAATGTTTACCCGGCATGTTTTCAACGCAAGATCTGGTCTGTTTGCCCAAAACATGGCGGCGGAACGTGATTTCGCGCAATGAATTGTGGGAAAAGTTGTTCGCTGAATATCATCCATTGTCATGGTCAACCTAAAACAGTAGTGAGTCTTAAAAACAAGAAGAAATTCCATTATTCTGCAGGAGGCTGTTTTCAATCACTAAATGTCTGATGAGTGTCACTGGATGACAGAAGCTGATGCGCAATATGGATAAATGCGTCGTTCAGAGACGCTGTTTGCGGGTTCCGTGAATCGGGGACGTTGTCTCGTTTCATGTAAAAACTTCTGGTAGTTTGATTATTTGCTTCGAAGAATCACGTGCTTGGAGCTCCTAAGAAAGTAGGTGCAACACTATTTATTTACTCTCCCTCCCGGTCAAAGAGAACCTACGACGCACCTCGTCGGTAGTTTTCCTCGCAGGGTTGCCAGGCACCGATGTAATAAAGTAAGGCTTTATTTAATCAGAAAGTAATAACTTTTCAATACCGAATTGGCCCGAAAATGAGCCACACTCGGATGCTGGAAAGGAAAAAAAGACAATAATCAATAATCAGAGACTGAGGGAAGAAAAAATACGGGCAGTAATTTTATTCTGTAATCTAGTATTTGGAAAACAATATATACAGTCACCGGCAATAAAAATGGGGCACCTAGATCCTGAAACATTTGCTTCCCTGCAAGGTGTTATGTGTGTTGCATAACTCTAAGACGTAAAGTCGATTTTAATAGCAAATTTTCAATGGCAACTTCTACCACCGCCGCAGAGTTAGGCAACACACAACGCCTTGCAGAGAAGCGAGCATTCAGGATCTAGGTGTCCTATTTTTATTGTCGGGGCCTGTACCTATAGAATTTCCCTTCAACACATTTCTTTCCTCGTTAGGCACAGTAACAATCATTAATAATTCCATTAGTAACAAGTAGGTAAACATTTTTCTTCACATGGAGTATAGCAGCACAATGTTGTTAGGTACCTAACATATTTCCATTGCCCTACTACAGGGTGTCCCACGAACGGCGCAACTGGGAATTAAGAGTGGCGTTACTTTGTAACCGAAACCTGTACATACAAAAGTCATACACCAAATGTTAGCCCTGTCCAAGTAGATATTTTTAAACATAGAAACAACAAACGGGGTGCAGTGTTGTTCATGCAGTGTTGCCAAATGTAAGTGAAAGTGTAAATTTATTTTTCCACAAAGCATGGAAAATTGCATGTCAAAAATTCGTACGGAAATTTGGACGTCAATTTCCACCTTGGGTAGGTGGACTATTTCGCCATCTATAGTTCAGAGAAGAAAACCGATCGTTTTCGCGTATAGCCAATCCTGAAATGCCTCGTAAAGGCGTACCGGTCGAAATGGGTGTTTTTAAAAAAATATGAGGTACAGTGGCAACACTGTTGGTGTTTGAAGGCAACAAAAGGTGTGTTTAGTGATGGTCTATGACATGGAAATACTTGAAACAGGAAAGAAAGAAAATGAAAATTATGGTGAAAAAAGTGTTACTTACCTACTCCTGGCAACCATGAAATGCGATAAGAGCGCCCACCGAACGAGAACAAAAGAATAAGTTAGTTGTGTACTCAGAACTGTTTGAGCCGTGCATTTCGCATTGTTCGTAGGGGAAGATTAGAATTGTCCTGTGAAATGAAGTACTCTTTGGAAGAGAGGGTGTTCATTGTGGAACATTATTTTTGTTCAAAATCGTACGCTAGTGTAAAAACTGTGTTTCGCGAGAAATATCCGAATAACAGTGTTCCAGAAAATTCGACGATATATCGACTTGTTTCCAGATTTCGTGAAAGAGGATCAGTTAATGACAAACCCTACCACAGACAACCACCAGTTTTGACACAAGGTGTGATGCAGGATTTGGAGCAGGGAATATCACAATCTCCCAGGAAATCTGTTCGTAAACTTGCTGCACAGTCAGGTGTATCAAAATTAACAACTCACCGAGCGTTAAAACAATTGCACCTACGTGCATATAAGGTAGCCTACAGGCTGTGCAAGAACTGATGGAAGCAGACAAAGGTGCACGTGTAAGATACTGCCAGTGGTTTAGAAATTTTATTAGAGACAATGGTGTGAATATTTTGGATAAGGTTTTTTTCACGGATGAAGCATGGTTCCACTTAAATGGATATGTCAACAGTCAAAATTCTCGACACTGGTCAAGAAACAATCCCCATTTGTTACATGAACAATCACTTCATCCACAAAAGATCGGTGTGTGGTGCGCGATTTCGCGGAGAAAAATAATCGGTCCATTCTTTTTCAACACAACAGTTGACGGAATAGTTTATCGTGACCTTATCACACAGTTTATTTCTCTGTTGGAACGTGATGAACGTGATTGTTGGTTTCAACAAGACTCCGCAACATGTCACACGTCTAATGAATCTTTAGACATGTTGGCAGAGTTTTTTGGCGATCACATTATAAGTAAAAACTTATGGCCCAGTCGCTGCCCGGATCTGACGTCTCCAGATTTTTTTCTGTGGGGTTATTTGAAACAAACATTTACATTAATAACCCAAGAACACTTGATGATCTAAAAATAAACATTTGCACAGCCATTAACAATATCAACCAATCAACCTTGCATAAAGTTGCTTCCAACATGATAAAACGTGTTGGTGAATGCCTCAGGGAAAATGGTTGTCATTTTCAACATCTTTTGAAAAGCTACACTGCCTGTTACGCGCATTGCATGGTTGCCAGGAGTAGGTAAGTAACACTTTTTTCACCATAATTTTCATTTTCTTTCCTTCCTGTTTCCAGTATTTCCATGTCATAGACCATCACTAAACACACCTTTTGTTGCCTTCAAACACCAACAGTGTTGCCACTGTACCTCATATTTTTTTTAAACACCCATTTGGACCGGTACGCCTTTACGAGGCATTTCAGGATTGGCTATACGCGAAAACGATCGGTTTTCTTCTCTGAACTATAGATGGCGAAATAGTCCACCTACCCAAGGTGGAAATTGACGTCCAAATTTCCGTACGAATTTTTGACATGCAATTTTCCATGCTTTGTGGAAAAATAAATTTACACTTTCACTTACATTTGGCAACACTGCATGAACAACACTGCACCCCGTTTGTTGTTTCTATGTTTAAAAATATCTACTTGGACAGGGCTAACATTTGGTGTATGACTTTTGTATGTACAGGTTTCGGTTACAAAGTAACGCCACTCTTAATTCCCAGTTGCGCCGTTCGTGGGACACACTGTATTTAAAAAAAAAGAGAAATAAGCGCCATTTTTAAACAGCATAGGATATGATGAAATGTCGTAAAAGCCAGGTCGCGAATATAAGCGCCACCGTAACTTTTCATTGTTAAAATTTGGACCAATATGATACTCCTCCATCTGTTATAATCCGCACTTTGAACACTGGAGGAGTATACGAGGCTACAGTCAAGGCCACATTATTCTATGGTGTCGAACTGTGGGTCTGGGGGCAACAGAAATTGTAAACTGCGTACAAGCAAACTTTCTAAAACAAGTTTTGGGGGTGGGAAGGGGTATGGCAACGTGCGAGGTTCTTAAGGAAATGAGAAAGTATAGGGAGGAAGTAGAAGTAAAAACGAGAGGTTTCAAATATTGGGCAAGACTGATAAATATGGGAGATGGAAATCTAAAACAAAAAACCAAGCGCAGAACAATGACCCAAAGGAACGCCAATGGGTAACAATGATAAAGAAGGAACTATACACCATAGGGCTGGGGTGGATTTGGGAAGAAGGAGTCCGGGGGAGAGCGGGCATGAAGGAAATTGGGATCATACGGGACAGATTGGAGGACATCAGCAAACAAAACATTTTTGCAGAATGTGTGAGGAAAGTATATTTAACTACGGCACACATCGTGGATGGGGATAGGCAATGGGGAAGACGAAAATACGTAGACACGTGTGAGCGAGTGACAGGACAGGTTTGGCATGGTTCAGGCTAGGGGGGTGGGCACAATTCAAGCGCGTGAGAGAGGACGGGAGTGCAGAATGTCCAATGTGTGGGGAAGACGAGACGAAATTCCACATTCTCCTCCAGTGCAAAGAAACAGCAGAGACTAGACGGAAATACATAAGGAATATGAACGAATATAAAATGGAGGGGCTAATGAGGGCCATTACGGGGAGGGAAATGGCGGGAAGGGACGAAACTCAAATAAGGGACCTGGGAACCTTCCTACATTACGTCTGGTCAAAGAGAGCGAATAAGTTGAGGGACGGGAGTGAAAGTGCCTGAGAGCGGTGTGCAGAAAGCTTCTTTTTGACAATATACGAGTAATAACTATTGCTATAAGTGTAAAATTATGAGAAAAATGAAACAGGTTGATAGATTGTAGTGAGAGAAGAACCCTCAATTAGTATGAAAGATAAAGCTGAACATGTGAGGGCATAAGGAGACGGGATATGGGTGGGATAAAAGAAGAAGATGGGGAAAAACCAACTTAATCGATGAATGGAAATGTGTGTACTGCCGCAAAGGCTCATACTGAAATAAACCTATATTCTATTCTATTCTAACTTCAAACTGAAGGATTTTTTTTCGAGAGAGTGGGCAACACTATTAGGGGGAGGGATATACCTCGACCCCTCTCCGTGGAAAAATGTCTTGCCTTGCTTGCATAGACGTAACTTGGCGGGGGCCAGGGGGGCGCTTGCCCCTCAAAAATTTTCAGGTTTATTAAAATTTACAAGTTATAGGACGTGAGGAGCAAAGTAATAAAGAGTAATATTTGTGGTTTCGCAAACATCACAGTTATTTAGCCAATAATCCAGGATGCTGTTTTTATGGGATTGAAAACTTTTCGAATCTCTTCCCCATACTTAAGTCTCAGGTTTGATTCCCCTCAAAATTAGGCCCAGTTTGATTCTGCCTCCTCAAAATTAGGTCCCAAGTTACGCCCATGCTTGCTTGCCTCTCCATGGAAAAATCCTCCAGTTGTCCATATATGTCATTGAACAAGCTGTTCTTTTCAAATTTCCAAATGTCGTTGTGCTAAAATCAGGCAAAAATTAGGCAAGTCGCTATTCTTCAGTTTCATTACCATATTATCATAGATGGCTACCATAAGTTGACTGATATTTGATTTAGGGATTAAACATGCATGCATATTTCATGTTCTCTTTATTTATAACGTCGCATCCCCTAAACTTCATTCCGCACCCCCTCAGCACCTCTACATGATTAATCCTGGCGCCGCTGCTCCCAGTGGGAGAGTGAAAATGAGTGAAAGGGGTTACTAAATAAATAAATAAATGTAAGAAAAATCTAGGAATCACTTGGGTAAGAGTTCAGTGAAATACTGTAGTGAAATAGTGCAAATGTGGTTATAGTAAAGGAAATTAAAGACGGTGTTTGTGAACTATACCAAACAGTGCGAAGAGGAAGTAGACAATGCACTAAAAATATTCATCCTTGTATGGTATGCACAGCTGTAAAGGCTCATACTTGACATAAATTCTATTCCATTAAAAAAAAAATTCTATTCTAGTTAAAAGCTGAGGTTGTAGAGGGAATTCCAGCACATAGGGGGGGAGGGGGGCAGTTGCCCTCTTACTTTTCACCACTTTTGCCGTCGCACTATGCTAAACCTTATATACAATGGAAATATACTGTATTTGCCCCCTCCCCCAAGTTTTGGCACCTTGCCCCCGCGTTTTGGAACCCAATCGCCGCCACTGCAGAGGATTACCCTGGCCACGGATCCAGGCGTCAGAGCCTTGTTGACCTGCAACAAGCAGTTACTGGGATGTACAGTCACGGACAGTTCTGGGTTGTAACAATCTCATTGACTTTCAATGGAAGCGTTATAACCCAGAACTGTCAATGACTGTACTACGAGGAAGTGAAGTTTACTTTTGGGTGCCTTCTCAAAGTCACCCATTACACCCCATAGGAAGATAGGAAAAGCAAATGTACGTATACACAGAGAAAGAAATCTGGGTAGGAATGGCCGCGAGATGGTCGTTTTGAAAAGGAGTAAAGAGCAATATGAGACTTTGCTTACTGGTTTTAGTATAGGATATTTCAACAAAATGACTCTACTAAGCGGATTGATTATTCATATACCTAGCTGGTTGGTACCTACCCTATTTATTTATGATAAATATATATCGTTTTATTATAATTACAAAGTTAATGCACTTAACTCGAACTGTGTTCTGAGTGGTTGCATACACTCAGGCTAAAATTGGTTATAATCAGAGCCCGGATTTTGATGACCTAAAAATATCTGAAAAATGATCTATAAGAGACCTAAAATATCAATAAAATGATTTAAATATCACTTAATTTTTTTTTTATTATTTCAGGGTATCACAGTTAGTACGACACAGTTTTTACTTCTGTAACGTTAGAACTGAAATTACAAGGTGTATGTGGGATTTTAGATATAAAAATCTGTAAAAATCTTATCTTACCTCCTACCTACACCCACACACACCCACCCAACTCAATTTTTTTTTTAAATTGGAAGGGGGTTATGTGATATACTATATATAGTACACTGTTTACTCACACCTGGAAAATGATACATTTGTTACAATCAAGCAGTCATAACTTTTTCCTGATTAAAGATAGGTTGAAGAAATCTTCACCCCTGCATTTTTCGTGAAATTCTGTAGCCTGATTTGATTCTAGTCTGACTGCCGATCTAAGGTCGGAATTTTTCCGGCTTTGTCCACACATAAAGCGGCTCTAAGACCCACCCAACCTCAAATCAAAAGGTATGGGGAGGGGGTTAAGGCGGCCGCAGTGTGGTGCTGATCACATCACCTCCAAGATGGTCAACATCGAAAATATGTGGGGCCCTACCCCCATATTCCCTAAATGTGCCAAGGCACGGTGCTATATGCACAAGGAACTTTAACTTTTCTTTTACCTGCATATATTGTATTCGTTACTGTACCCCAGGCGCGGTTGGCTGTATAGCGCAAATGTGCAGTGAACCCCCAGTAATATACAAAATAAACAATAACTGAGAAGTTCATAAGCGTAGAGTGGCAAATTCTTTTAGTGAGAAGGAGAAACCTTGGGCCAGAGCCACTCAGCTCCCCTCTAGTTCCGTTTCGTGCAAAGTCTCCGCTGAACCTCCGCAAGCCAACCCCTACCATGCTAAAAGCTTAGGACGGCTAGCAGAAGCTCGACGCGTACATATGGCGAAAATACATGCAGTCTGAGACTGGAGGAAGGCCGTCTCGTCAAAACGGACATGCGCAGTTCATAGGATCACCAGCGAGCTGGAGTGAATCACGCTCTTCTCTCTTCCAGTGTTGCACTATGTGTTTCAATTTGAATTCATTTGGCATTCTCTTTATATTTTTATATTTTACAAGACTTATTAGATTAATGAAGAGGGTGTAATACAAATGTAGAGGTAACACCGAACGAAAGCTAGAAGTAAAGATGATGGGACAAATAAGATAAATATGATAGAAAACAACTTGCCTACACATTCAGAGTTTTCATCTTTAAGATGGAAACACTTCAGGTGGAAGGAGCCGAAATGTCAAAAATAGCGCGAGGGCGAGGGGTTGCTTATCGGACAAGACTTAAACAACCTTTTGGTCTTCTTACGTCAGACTAAATGCTTTCGTTGACATGTTAGGCTTTTTAGGTTTAGTTGTCTTAGAATATATGCACTCAATTTTCGGGGCTTACCGTGCTTAACCAAAAATGTAATATTTGCTATTTATTCAAGCCTAACCTAACAATGAAGGCATTTCGCACTTACGTCAGAAGACGACCAAAAAGTTGTTTGGGTTTCGTGCGATCAGTTATACTCTAGCGCGAGAGGGTGTTCGAAGGGACGCGCGCATTTAACTTTGTTACGTGTCATTGTCTCCATACTTGTTAGTTTGTTTTGAAGTGCATGGCTGGTGATTGAAATATATATGGCATAGTGATACGTTGAGTGAAGTGAGGTGGATTGTGTATTGGAAGGAGTATAGATGTTGCTGTGTGAGAAGTTAACATATTGCATAGAATAGAATCTAATCGCTTTGATTTAGCGATATACTTTCGAATAGTTATATAATTGATTGATTGATTGATTTAGTTTATTTTACTTCGCGTTTTGTGCCTCTTGGCTAATTTGCGAAGATGGCGATGAGTGATGAAATGATGAAATTGATGAATGGACATTCACAAACAACCAAACCCGACCGGGATTCGAACCCGGGACCCTTGGCGTCGCGAATAGTTATATAAGAATTATCTTGCAATCAAGGGGTCTTGGGTTCGATTACTGATACATACTCATTTTAGCAGGCAGAGATTTGTATTTTTTAACTGTAGGTTCAGGATCCAGTTCCAATAATATAGTCTATTTGACAGTGGTGGGACCAGAAATGAGTTGGCAAGAGTGGAAGAGGCAAAACTGAGGCGAGAATATTTTCTGAATTCTGAGATACCCCTAAATACAATACCATACGAAAATCTTAAATTAAAATGATCGCCCCCTATACACACACTCCTTGGTGCTGTCACTGTTATCTGAACATAAAGCAAATTAACTTTGTCAGTAATCTACCGGCCAAAATTTGATAATTTTCCCAGTACTATCTCTACGAACAAAAGCGTGTAGTGTCTCAAAAGGTTTAAATAAGTCCACTTTGCATAATTTTGGTGAACCCCCAGGAAAATTATGCACGAGCCGCGCCTGCTGTACCCCTGAGTAACACAGTTTGTTTCTTATACACGCATATACGAACCCTCTACTATGTCAATGGCTGAGGGCCCCCTAAAAGCTCACATGTCTCCGCCCCCCCCCCCCGCGCACTGCGGGGTTTTGGGGCTTGTAGATGTGGCACTGAGTAAAACGTAATGCAATTATATTGTTTTTTTTTGCAATTACGTAAAAAAAAGATCAGAAAAAGACATAAACCGCAAGAAATGACCAAAAATGACCCAAACTTCAAAAATAGAAAGTATGGCGAAAAATGTACAATAAAATTCACATTTTTATAACCAGAGGTTCGTATTCAGGATTTTAATACTTAAGACTACGTAAGGAAAAAGAGATGACAGATAATCAAAATCCGGGCTCTTTTGTGGTGTATTTTGTAATTTTTTAATTTTTTTTTATAAAATCCCTCTAAATAACTTACACGTGAATAACCAGAAGCCTTCGCATGGTGATAACTTCCTAAGGATCCAATATTTCTGTGAACCTGGCAACTCTGGCACATAGTTTAATTATACGACGCGTCTGGGGATTTTCGGTGACGCAGGAAATGGCCAGCTGCTCACGTGGTTTGTGTTTTCCTTTGCCAAGTAACCCCTTTCAAAAACGAAAAGAAAACTCCATGTGCGTCGCTCTAAAAATTGCACAGCCAAACGACTAATTTTAGTTTCTGGAAGCTAGCAACACAGACATCTCTACCGCAATCCAAGAACATCTGCGGTCACGTGATGTTTCTCTCCGAACGAGGTTGCAATTGCAGGAAGAACTCTTTTTCAACGCAACGTGCTCGCATGTCAAAGTTCTGAGTAAAGTGAAACTTGGATCAAAAGTACGTTTTCACATGAACTAATCATTATTAAATTTTGAAGTTTCATCTTTCTTCAAATTCTGTTCCTTTAACAAAACGTGTGCATGGCAACGCACATAAATTCAATGGACTATTTGATTTTTTCACGTCAGACTACTTGAAGAACAGAATAAACGCATAATGAACGATAATGTATTTTCATCCAACTGTTAATACAGAATACAAGGATTATAAAAACAATTTCCTCTCAAAATACAATCTGCACCCTGTGACGGCGCCAGGGAAAAGTGACTGGGGAGGCGGAAGGGGGGCGACAAATATTGTTGGGGGGGCAGTCACATTGAAACGCCCTAAAACACTATATATAAATATATAATAATAATAATACTTATATTATTATTAATATCTAATAATAATAATAATAACAATTATTATTATTATTATTATTATTATTATTAACTATATTCATTATGGTGTTTGTGATTGTCCTTTATTCAGAGTGGACGTCTCATAAATTCTTGATTACGAGTTTATCTCCATATGATTCGCTTTAATAAAGGCATTAATTCTTTCTTTATTCGTGGGAACTGCCACAAGTTGCGTTGTTTCTAATGGCCTATTTCAGCATTTAAAGACATTTATAATGTTATAATTCATCGTCTTTCTTGAGATGAAACTACTGATAAATATTCAAGTTATAAGATAGGTAATAATATAAATGAGGAACAAAAAAATTCGAAGAGTTTAATTTTCTTGCAAAATAAACATAACGTTGGAAGAAACTAATCTTAAGTATTTAAACAACGAAAGTCACTTAGTGAAGTGCAATTCTCCTGTAGGAGAATTCTGCTGCATGTGCTTTGGAGAACACATTGCAAACCTTCGGTACGTCCAGGACTTGACATTTCTTCTCAATAGCAAGGACATCCAAATGAGGCAGCTGGCATCCGGCATCCTGTTTTGAGCAAAGCATTTCAAAGATTCAAACACGAAAAGGTTCTTTCACATGCTGCATTGGAGTGAATACAAGTGTGAGCTTTGTGAAATGCCAATTTATATTTTCCTAGGATTTCGAAGAAATCTAAATCCATTAAGTGGAGTATTTTCGTTCCACCTTCGTAACGCTGAAGAGTTTTGGGCAAAATCTGCATTTCATCTTTCAGGGAAATGTTATCACAGGAATAAAAATCTCAAAAGGGTTACAGTTATCTCATAATTCAAGAGATGTTCTGACCCTGCTGCACCTCTCACTCTACCACTCCAAAGTACGTATGTTTGTGCTACACAATTACATGCACCTATGGAGTTTTTGGGGAAGAAGTTCTTCGATTTTGATATGTACGAGAAAAAGGGAACCTGCTTCTAATGATTGAAGAGTGGCAAATCCTAAAAAGCGTTCTTTTACTGCCCGCGATACAAATATCTTTCTCGTTCCTATCTCGCAATGTATTTTGTTTCATCCGACATCTGTGCGAATACTCTCATCTTATCCCTTCCTGGCTTATTTTGCTGAGAATAAATGTGGACATTACGCAGATTAATTTGTTTTGAATATAATTTTGAGTGTAATTTGCATTTTAAGGTTCAAGTTCAATACATTTCCGAATAATATCCCCTCTTTTTCAAATTATCTTCAAGAGTATCGAAGAAATTCCCTTTGGTAAGGTTTGCCCCAGACTCATCATCTTGAAAATCAAGTCCCTGAATAGTAAGAAACCGCGAGGCATCCACAACTGACATACTATTTATGATTATTTCATCCTCAGCGAGTAATGCCATGTCATCAGCAAATCTTATGCAGTTTATTCTTCTTCCTCCCAATTTGACACCTCCTGTTCCCTGGAAACAATTTTTCACTACATCTTCTAAATAGATATTAAACAAAGTAGGCGATAGGCAGCATCCTTGTCGTACTCCTCTTCCAATTTCACGGCCTTCTGTCATTTCGTCTCCTGTTCTCACTTTAACTCGTTGATTCATGTATAAGTTGCTAGAAGTCTCCTCTCTTTCCAATCTACCCGAATTTTCTTCAGAATTTCCGAAAGTTTAACCCAATTCACTCTATGAAAGGCTTTCTCCAGGTCTACAAATACTACAAACACCTCCTTTCCTTTCTCTAAACATCTTTCCCCAATGGTCCTCAGTAAACTAATTGCATCCCTTGTACCTCTTCCTTTCCTGAAACCAAACTGTTCTTCCTCTAACTCGCCACTGACCTTCGAGCATAGGCGTCTGTGCAGAATTCTTAGAAGAATTTTTGCCGAGTGAGATATCAAGCTGATTGTCCTGTACTCAGAACATTTTCTGGCATTGCTTTTCTTCTGCAGAGGTACCAAAACAGTCTCCATGAAATCTTGTGGCCAATCCCCTTTCTCATAGATTTCATTGCATAAGTGCAGTATTTCTCTTTTTCCATCTCCCAGGCATTTGATAAGTTCAACAGGAATTTCATCAGTGCCCGTTGCTTTCCCATTCCTCATTTCTTTGAGTGCTTGCTCAAATTCTTCATTCAGGATATAGTATCCTTTCTCATCATCAGGCACGTCGTCTTCATTTTCTACATTCAGACTGTCTGGGCGATTCTCTTTCTGGTAGAGCTCTTCAACGTACTTTCCCCACACATTCGATATTCCTTTTTTCGCAGCCTTCCTCGTCTTCTATCATCCACATTGTTTTCCATGTCTTCTTTTGGAAGCCCAAGCAGTTTACTTCACGATACATCAAGTCATACCTTCCTCTTTTTTTGGTGACGTTTCTGACTGGGGGGCGCCCGCCCCCTGCCCCCCCTCTGGCGTCGTTACTGCTCCACACTCCACTAAAATATTTCACAAAGGCCAAATTTATGGTTATTTCGGTTCTAAATTTTTCCTTACCCCCCCCCCCCCTGAACACGGACTTACACCCCGGAGATGGAAAAATTCTTAATAAACCTCTGATGTTGCTTTTATACACTTTGGCGTAAAAACACATGCATTGTCAAAAGATTCCCTGAACAACTGAGCCTTCTGGCGCTCCCGTAAGTTTATTTTTTACTTATTTATTTTCTACATTCTTGCACAGGGCAAGAAATCTAACAAAATACGTCATAATATTAGGTGTAAAACGTTTCATACTCTCTGATGTTGAAGTAATTTAGCACCACACCGATGTAGACAAGACGAATCACGATTGTGCTCTCTCTTATGTTTTCCCAATCGCCTTTGTCGATTTCGATTAGAGTGCTGCAGGGAGAGCTAAATAGTTCGCACGGACGACGCTAGATAGCGTACGAATAACGCTCGACCAAGCGGTATACACTCCAAGCTCAGTAGTAGAACACGTAGAATCGTAAATTTGTCTGTGGCACTGGGCCCTCAAATATGAATCGTGAAGTGAAAGACTTGCTGAAATTAAGACTTAAGTGAACATAGTAATAATCTCCTTGTTAAAATGTAGTTTCGTCTATATTACCAAGGGATGGACGATATCGGAAATTAGGTATCGAGATATATCGTCACAAACGATACGATACGATATTTTTCCGTATCATGATATCGGCGATATATCGTCTCCACGATATATATCGTCTCCAGGGTATATATCGTGTCGGCGATACATATCGTCTTCACGATATATATCGTGCTGGCGATATGTATCGTCCTCTTTTCCGTGCTACCTTTCCCGTCAAAAACAGAAGATTATTTCATACAATGACAAGCAAGTTCGGTTCGTCACCTTCGGATAAAAAACGCATTGTAAGATGTGTACTTCATACACACTAGAGAGGGTGAGAAAAGAATGGAAAGTTTGACGCAATAATTAGAATATAAATATATTGTACAAAAATTAATAAGTACCTATGTTGCAAAATCAAAGCAGTATTGTGATCATTCTCCATTACAACCAAAATAATTTTCCAATAATGTTCTTTCCATTGTCACAATATTATTTCATATAAAGTTTGCAAAATTTGTTGATTAGTGGCCTGGAATTCGTCTTCTGGCTATAACTCTTGTCTACTCTTACGGCCGGCGGCTCTAAGAACCTTTTCTCGAGCAGGCCTCATCTCCGGGAAGCGTAGGAATAACTTGGCGGGGGCAAGAGGGACACTTGCCCTCCAAAAATTTTAAGGTTAATAAATTTATAAGTTAACGATACTTTTGTTAACCTCCTGGGACCTGGGGAAAAAAGTATTGAAGAGTATATTTTTATAATTGCTCAAATGTAAGTTATTTAGCAAAATAAATCTGGACGTTATTTTTGTGGGATGAAAAACTTATCAATTCTGGCTCCTAAAGTTATGTCCTACGTTTGATTCTACCCCTACAAGTTAAGTCCCAAGTTTGATTTTACCCTCCAAAATTAAGTCCCAGGTTTGATTCTGTCCTCCAAGTTAAGTCCCAAGTTTGATTTTACCCTCCAAAATTAAGTCCCAAGTTTGATTCTCCCCCGAAGTTAAGTCCCAAGTTTGATTTTACCCTCCAAAATCAAGTCCCAAGCTTGATTCTACCCACAAAGGTAAGTCCCAAGTTTGATTTTACCCCCCAAAATTAAGTCCCAAGTTTGATTCTACCCTCCAAGTTAAGTCCCAAGTTTGATTCTACCCTCCAAGTTAAGTCCCAAGTTTGATTTTACCCGAAGTTGTCCCAAGTTTGATTTTACCCCCCAAAATTAAGTCCCAAGTTTGATTCTACCCCCGAAGTTAAGTCCCAAGTTTGATTTTACCCCCCAAAATTAAGTCCCAAGTTTGATTCTACCCCGGCTCCTAACGACCTGTTGGGTGAGGTGAGTCAAGGCAAGGACCATTAAGAACATTTTCCTGCTCCCACAAAAATAGGCAACAGTTAGGCTGGAGAGTTTAATGAACTAACCGGCCCTCATGCTGACAAGGAAAGTGGGGAGCGGGGAATACGCAGCAGACCATCCAGACAAAACGATGGCGCGGGAAGTTACGAGTCGAGAAGAAGAAGCGCCGCGCGCACCCCGTTCTGCAGGCTGCTGCGTTTCTTATCGCGCTGGATTGGTCGCTTCCCCACTTCCCTTGGCAGCATGAAGGTCGCCCGCCGTAAGACTGGACAAGACCTATAACTATGAACGACAGGCATGCGAAGTAAACTAAAGCTTATCTGCTAATGCTAAAAAGTCGAATTGTAGTGACCTACGCGGAAAATCAGATATTCGTCGTTCTGGCTGACTAGGCTATCTACGAGAACCAAAATAAATTAAAACATTCCACGTTATGATGATTCCCTTTCCTGAACCACGGTCTTGGCTCGCACTCAAATAGTGGTAACGATATACCTAACACGATTTCTATTATCACCTCGATAAATATCGTGGAGACATATATTTCGCTACCGGGCAATACTTCACAACATTGAATAAATATAGGACATATGAAAGTTTCATTACTTTTTCGCGAAGATCACAATCCTCTTTAGCCGCGGTGCATTTTACTGGTATAACGAACGGGGTAGCATTGTATCACTGTATATAAGGGAAGTGATACCCTACACAAGCTAGATTTTTTTTCAATCATGGGTTCAAGTTTCAAATAGTTGTGAAGCGACACATGATTTTGTTTGTCTTACTTAAAAATGTACGCCAGTCCTGATTAGCTTCTGTGCACAAAGTTTATTTTCAAAACACAGTATGTGTGTTAGCGCCTTTTCTTGAATCGAGTGTGGGTGTGTGTGTGTGTGCGCGCGCGCGTGTCAATCTTTATTTACAAAACATACCTTACGCTTAACTCTCAAGAAGTTCCTTGTGACACACGTTGAGAGTTCCTCAGCAGGGGTTTTCATTGTGAGCAGGAACAGCCCAACATCATACAGTACTGACGTTACACATTCATTGCCATAAAAAGCCTTCATTCTCTGATGAATGTCAATTGGGGGACACATTTTCTGCAGTTAGAAACTCGATCACCACACGCAGTTTCAGGTGCACCGACATAGTATGGTTACATGCTGCCATTTTCCTCGCTCTACTTCAGCAACCCCTGGTGATAGAATTTTGAAACTTGGAATGGAGAAGGGGGAAAGTCTGAAGAGTACAATGCATCCAAAAAAATAGGAGGCATTACTTTTCAGCCCTCCCTCGTACCTTGGTAAATAGGCGTTTCCGGACATATGTTGATATGAACTTTTTTGTTCCTTTACTTATCAGGAATCACTTCCTGAAGTTTGTCCCTATAGTTTCTGTTCACCCTGTATATTGCCAAAATATGGTGACGATACATATCGTGGCTACGATATACAGGGTGTCATTTTAATGGCGCCCACGGACCACAGATTCGTGTAGAGGACATCAAAACAAACAACTTTTCTCAGTAACATTTTTCACGTTGGTGCGTCAATTCGACGCTACAGCCGTTCAAAAAAGACCGTTTTGCCGCCTGGATGCTGGCAACCCAACACAACATTTGATCGTATCTGTGACGTCATTTCCTGCGGCGAAACAGCGCACGGTAGGGTTGAAAGGAACACACAAATTTTGTGAAAAATGACAAACTACCAACCACATTATTAGCTGTAAAACGAAGCGAGAAACGCGTCCAGTAAACCGAACATCATAGCCTACCAGCCAGAAGATCAGCAGTCATCTCAGGGGAAGGGGGAAGTGAACCAACGATATGAGAAATGGTAAAAACGTATTCAAAATGAAGAGTCAATATCGGATTTTGTCTCAGCCTACATGTCAAATATCAACAACAATAACTTTTATTGTACTTACAACTTACATGTGGCAGTTTACGCCCAGCTACATGTCAATTATATTTGCAAATCTCGTTGCAAGGTTGATATCTACAGGTTTGTGTCCAGATGCCTTGTGATATTTTTGTGCTGATAACGGAAGTATCCGAGTTTCACGTTGTTACATTACGGCTAAAACACGTACAACCAAAGTAACAATCTAATGATGAATCAGTAGCGAATATACTGCCCTGTTCACAGTTGCAAACTATTACATGTGTATCCGGTGCGTAGATAAACACAGTCGTCGGAGAGTTTGTTTTACTACTATTTATATCCCTGTATTTTCAACCATTTTTGTCACTTACCTCATAATGCCCTGAATATACATTATATTATGTGTTGCTTACCTTTGGAATTTTGAGTTCTTTCATTTCTATTTTGTCATCTGATCAGCGTGTCACAGACAACTAGTTTCAGAAGGACGAAGTGGATAGACTAAATTGTAGATGCCAACTTGATAACTAGATTTGCAAATATTTGACATGCAAGCTGATACAAAATTCGATATGACCACTTCTACTTGAATTCTACTTTCTTTCTACCATTTTTCGTATCGTTTGTTTACTTCCTGTTAGGTTACAGAACGTGTTTTCTCGTTTTGTTTTACGGTACATAATGTGGCTGATTGTAAGTATGTCATTTTTCACAGAATATGTGTGTTCCTGGCAACCCTGTAACGCATCGCTTCACGACGGGATATGACGTCACAAATGCAATCAAATGGTGTGTGTGGTTGCCAGCATTCAGGCGGCAAAACGGGCTTTTTTGAACGACTGTAGCGCCGAAACGACGCTCCAACGAGAAAAATGTTACTGAAAAAAGTTGTTTGTTTTGATGTCCTCTATACGTTTCCGTGGTCCGTGGGCGCCATTAAAATGACACCCTGTATATCGCCAAAACATCGTGACGATATATTGTCTAGTTAATATCGCCTGGACGATATTTTTTCAATATCGCGATATATCGTCTAGACGATATATCGCCCAAACAATACACATTGATACATGGAAATGGCATAGATGATTGTGGGCTGAAATATAATATGTGCCTACGATTATTGCCATATTAAAATTATATTCCATAGTATACGCTCGAGGGTGGAAGACTCGAACGAATGCGAGGGAGCGAAAGTAATCCCATTCAGTACTCTAATGTGGATGCTATTTATACAAATGCTATTCTAGAAAAGTAAATATTTACTAAAAATAAACAGATTTTTTTAAAAATAATTATCTATATGATTAACCTTGTGCCTTTTTTCCATCTATGATTTATGTTGATTGTTTACATATAACTATCTAGGTCAGAGTCGGATAAAGACCTTGAGCCACCCGGGAGAAGCAAATATTTTGGCACTCCTTTATGTAACTCAAATTTCATATTGATAACCGGCCAGTAGGTTCCTGGGATATTTTTTCCACTTGCCTTCCTTTGTTGGACCCTGTTTCAATTTTTAATGTGTGCACCAACATGTTATGATAGAAAATTAAATCCTCAAGATATAAATACGCAGAGGGTCTGTCTCGTTCTCCACCTTCCCTCGTCTAGATTTCGTGCTTCTTCACTGCCCCATGTTACCCATCTCTTAGGATATTTTTCTCGTCTGGATTTCTAAAGGGGCATTGGCGTAATTTGGGACCTAAACTGAGGGGGAGGGGGATAATCCAAGAATATTTTGCTAAATAACTGTTACTTTGCGACAATCATAAAAATTGCTCATTACTTTGCTCCTCAGATCCCAGGAAGTTATCAAAAGTACCAGGACCATTCCACGAAAAATGGTCCTACACAATATAAATAACAAAGTGAATTAATGTTAAAATCATTAGTGCTTTTAATTGTATTAAGGTTTAAATGTTTTTGAATGAATATAATTTGCATATTTCACCAACAAAAATTATTAGCATCTGTACCGTATATGCTTCACAGACAAATGAAGTCAAATCTTGCTACATTTTTAAAGTGTCACACACGTAACACATTTTCATTAACACTTCTCATGCATTCAGCTTCATCATACTCAAGTTGTTTTTTTTTCATTTGTAACAGTCATCAGAAAGTACTTCATAATTCTATGAACTCAGTTATTTCTGAATATTTTAATCCAGTCTCATGTCAGTCTCGTGTGGAATCATGAAAATTTCGTTGGGAAAGTGCACCCTTGCTCCTGCCAAGTTACGCCTATGTAAAAGGGGGTCTCGGTACTATCCTAAGGGTTAAAGAGTAACTTTGGAAAAGTACTTCTGTTTCCAACTCTAAGCTGAAAGCAAGTCGGGTAATATGGGACAGCGAGGAAGCACGAATCTCGGTTCGGCGCAAAAGAAGAGGAAAACAAATTTCAGCACGCGCCTTGACGCTAAAAATAATAAAAATAAACCATGGCTCAGCTAAAAACTTTCCACGCTTCGTGTGCAAAGAAACCAGAAGGGCGCAACTCGTGACAACTCACGTTGAACGGTATTTTCGTCCGAGAACCGTCGTTAGCTTTCGCGAACGCCGTCACAAAAGAGCAGAAAAATCCCAAGTTTTTCGCGCTACCAGACGTTGCACCATCCTGTCATTTGCGAGGCTTTTCTGGCCGCGAACCAAAATGCTCTGTTGTGGTATTGGAGCTATTTTTGTTCGTTCACGGTCGAACGACTTTTTTTCCATGCTTCAAATAGTCTGTCCTTTATCATGTGCTATCATTTCTCTCGGTGGCTGCAAGGTCTTGGCTCTCAGCTGTTCGTATCGTCGCAAACAAAAATCTTCGCTTTCAAGATTCAAGGTTCGAATGTTTTTAAAACTCATTCGTGTTGCGACTTTCTGAAATTGTAAAACGCAGACACAAACCTAGTGAGATTTGGGTGATAGCTTGCAAAAATATTGCTTGCAAATTTTCTTGATTTTAGTATAATTGCGTTTTTGACCATTGTAGGGGCAGTTAGTGACCTAGAACGCATAACACCGAAAAGTGTTAATTGCAAGAAAAAATATGTTTATGTATGTGCAGTGACATGTTCTGACAACATTTTTCATCCATTCGAAATACCACGAGTTTAAGCCTAAGGTGAATGTATTAGATCTACCTGCTTTTGGCGAGATCTGCTTAACATCAAATCGGCATCAACACAGTGTTGTGTTTATCACCACACAAGTGTAAAAGTATAAACGTACTTTTGATCATCTACGCACATGAACATTATCTAACGCAAGCCATCAAAATTTTGTGATTCCAACTGCATTGTATCGTACACGCCACTCTCCTCCCCCCTCTCAAAAGTCCTTCCTCAGCCAACTGAATTCATACCAACAAGAATAATTCATTGTCACATGATATTATTGTAATTACGGTAACGGTGCGATCTCGCACAAACGAATTTCTTCATTTTTACAGGAGAAAGTACTTACGGAATAGAGTTTCTATAGATTCTTGAAAGGCCGTGGATGTATTTTTTCCATCGTGCAATATATTTGACAGCAAATTCATGTATATTTCAAGAAAAGTATCTTTCCGACGCTCTGCGGTAACCAAATGTCGCATACGTTTCATGACGTAACCCCCCTTGAAGTGTTTCCAACCACGCGGATGTTTTGCAAGATTTTCTTTATTTTTTAAAGCTGTCTCGCATTGTGTTACAAACAAAATTTTAACTATGCTTGCCTAACCTAACCGAACCTAACCTAACCTAACCTTGCCGGAAATGGTTCGTGGGGCTATCCGTGAATGGTTTTTGGGGCTATCCGTGAATGGTTTTCGGGACTATCCGTCAATGGTTTTCGGAGAAAACAAGAACAATAATTACTGTTAATGTGATAAATTGAAGTTATTTTCTTCACAAGAGCAAAATCTCACCTTCAAGAACCTTTCGCAATGCCTAATCGGTAAGTACGAATGTTAAAAATGACGAAAGAAACGAGTGAAAAGCGTTTGTGCGAGATCGCACCAGTACCGTAATTCCTCAACATATTATTTACGATTGCATGTTTCATAACGAAATGAACCAACAACAATTCTAAATTGAACACGAAAGACAATAAGTTCGAACTACATAACGGTTTTTTGGTGGAGATATGAATCCGCCTTTTTCTTACTTCACCAACCAGGTACGTATGTACATGGATTGTTTCTGGAGTATGAATAGTATTAAATTCATACATTTATTTAAGAACCGCACTTCATTAAGAAAAGTTATTGGTTGCTTTATGATCTAAATCATTATAAAACTGTAAAGAATTAAAAGTGTTATATTTCATGCATAATTGAACAAGAAATTGGTAAAATATTATTCGTTCCTCCCGATTACGTCATTGATCGACTAGCATCAGTAATGCCCAAGGTTAAGATAGGTAACGCCAACCTGGGCAGGGAGCATAACCTGGGAGTGCCAATCACTGTAAAGGTGTGTGACGTCACAGTTGAGAGACTGAGCTTAGCTGAAGCAGACGAACGTTATCATTTCTGTGCGAGATGAAGGGGGGGGGGTATTTTATTTTCAGGAGGGGGAAAATATTAATTCTCATACTCCGGGATGCTATTGAGGCACTGCTTTAATGAATAGTAACATACTTGAAAACAAAGGGGGCAATGCACATGGTCAAGCGTGTGTGATAATCAGTGTTTCTGAAACTTTCTGATCCATGTCTAATGTCATCTATTGAGCACTTACGCAATTATATTTTTTACATGGGAAAGCCACACATAACTAATAATTTCATTATCGTTATAATGCATTGATCTCGTACTTCCGAGCAAGAGATTAATACAGTTAAATACAGTATAACACTACTGAAACTAAAAGGAGAGTTTCTTGTTTTGTTTGTTACGTAGTATAGTTACCTTTCTTACTGAAAAGAAGAAAAGAAAATATTTCCAGCATTTTTTTCACTCCCTCGAATTCGTTGGACGGAATGAAAGGGAATTGGGGGAACCACTGGCGGCGATTAGAGGGGGACGTAGGGGGCATTTTGTGCCACTTTTGCCCTTCACACTATGCTAAACCTTATTTAAACCTTAAATAAGATTGCGCATGCCCGAGATTAAATAGCTATAAGTAGAGATACTATACCTCTTTTTCAATTGCCCAAAAAGAAAATTTTCAAGGAAATGCCGTGACCTTAAGATATTTTTTCTAGTGATGTTTTTCAACATTTCCGTTTCCCATGACCAGGTCGTAGAGTGCTGCTGATGTATGAGTACACATGGCGCATCTCCGGGATCAACATTTAAATCCCCGCCTCTTCCCTGCTGCGTTCCAAGAACGCAAATTTTGACTCCTTTGCCAAAGATCGCGAGGAGTCCACGCAATTCGATTAGCAGCTGCCGGGAAGAATCTGGCACAGGGCATTCCTTTGTCTGGTTAGAGGGTCCTACCGTGCAGGTGCCAGAAGTTGATAGCTGTTTGGCGTAATTTTTCCATTATGCTACATGTATCCCCTTCTACACATTCAGGTCCAACGTAAAGCTAATTTATCTCACGTAGACCTTAGCTCGATGTCCGATACTACCCAAGAACTTAAACACTGGAGATTTAGGAACGACTCAAGTACTTGGACTATTGAACAGGCAGTTTCATTAATTGACCGCCGGCTTACGTGGCGGAGTGGTTAGCACAGCGCTCTACGACGTCCTGTGTTCGAATCCCGGCTTGGGCATGGGTGTTTGTGAGTGTCCCTTCATCAATTGCATTGTATCATCACTCACCCTTATCTTGGCGCTTAGCCAAACAGTGGCAAAAATGCCAAGTAAAATAAACTAAATTAATCAATCATCGATTGACTGTCTTCTTCAAGACACAGTCACGAGCGAAATTGATACTGGGATGTGATAATACAGAAACACACTGGGAACATAAATAATCATTAAACTAGTTACTCTTAGTTGAAATTCAATAATTTTCTAGAATGTAATTCTTTATATAACCTTTAAATTCAAATTTATTGACAGAATCTTTATAAATTAATTGCTTAGTTACGTTAAAGAACAGAACGTAAGTTAATGTTCACATCCAGGCAATAATAATAGCCTGTAAAGAAGATTTTTTTGTCGGAACTAATTAGGGGAAATCTGAATTTTGGTGTATTGTTAGACCAGTGGTTTCCAACTTCAAAAGGTCCGAGGGCCAATATTATATTCAGCATTTGATTGACGGGCCGCATTTTTTTTGGGGGGAGGGATTAAAAATTACAAAAATTGTAAGTACTGAACTGAAAATGTAGATCTTTCGCATGACCTAAATTTCTTAAATGAGGCAATAACAACAATGGAATCACAAATCAAAATTGTATAATTACAATTTATTTCACAAAAAACTTAATACTTATGGATGAATTGAAAGAAATGAAAAACACACCATACAAATAAGAATCCTTCATAGTAAGTGTTCAATGTGAAAATTGAGGCCGATCTGCTTTTTTTTTTATCAAAGTTGGAATGTCCACTTCAATTTCTGTATTTGAAAGTCTCAGAAGGTGAAGCAGTGAAGAATCTGCAAGTCGGCTTCTGTAGCGGTTCTTGATGAACTTCATTGAAGAAAAAAAACACTTTCACACGTGTATGTACTGCCGAACATCAATGTCATTCTTTGCCCAAAACTACGAAGGTTTGGAAAGCGTTCCTTTGAAAGGTATTTGAAAAACTCTGGGCCCTTTTCTTGCCTAGTTTTAAGGAACACATCGCCTTGCAAATCACACAATTCGAGTTGGAGAGAAGCTTCTTTTTCGATGTTAACGCCAAGAGGATTGCTAAATAGCTGGATGCTGCTCATTTCATATGGCTCATTTCGATATTTGCACAAACTTTAACAATCAGTCACAGTACAATCCGAGTTGGAACACTGGAAATCTCCTCGTACTTCGTGCGTAGTAAAACAGATCTGTATAGCGCCGCTCTGCAGTTTGTTTCTAAAGACAAAGAATGAAGCCTTTGCGGAAGCGGGGGGAGTTCATACCGCATAGCGAAGAGGTGGAATGCATGGTGTGAGAAGAAAGTTACGTCACTTTAGATTCTTCTGTTGATCATTAGTGACTGCAAAATCAATTCTACCTGTTCTATTGTCTTTCTTCACAGAGCTTCCGTTCCTTCAGTAAAAATAGAATGCATTTTAATAAAAATACATAAAATTAATGTATTTTTCAAACTGGCTTTGCGGCTCGCAAAAAAAGGCATCGCGGCCGCATGCGGCCCGCGGGCCGCCAGTTGGAAACTCCTGTGTTAGACCATCAAAAGATAAGGCTATATTTTCTCAAACGTCCCCACCCCTACGCCCTCCTAAACATTCAATTTGCAGTGTTTTAGGAAAACGTCCATATCTCTGAAACTAGAGGACACATCGGGACGTTCATTTCTTAATTTCAGTGCCGACATATCTCTCTATAAATTTGGTCCCCTTCACGTTTTAAATATTCCCAATGATTTTCGAGCAATTTTAAGGCAAAATAAAGCACATGGTAAATGACATTTTGGTCATTTCTTAGTTCATTAAGAAAAAAGGTTATTAGAAGCTATAATGTAGATAAATTGTTCTCGTGTTGTGTTTACCAATTTCAGAATGTTTCACTGAGTCGAATACAAATTGTTTGACATGGCAATTTCACTTGAAATTTGAAGGATGGCACATTTTACTTTGTGACTCAAAAATTACCAAAATGTCACTTACCATCTTTTACACCCGAGGCCTTCAATTATAATATTGGAAAATTATCCGAACATAAGCTGTAGGGAAAATTATCTTTCATTTGATATCAATAATGACAAGCTTGCTACTAAAATTTGTCCTATAGCAAGTAAAACTTGAACGCGCGTGGGTGCTTTTACTCGCTTGGACGAGCCATGGGGTTAGCTGGGGGCGGGGGGGGGGGGGGTGCTCCTATGATTTAACATGGTAACAGCTAGGAAGATGCTTTTCGAAAATCTTGCTAGCTGGGGGATAACATCCAATCCCATCTGCCCTCACTTCGAGCTTGCTTCAGGGCTCTTTCAGAAAAACATCAATTGCGTCATCACATTTTTTTTTTCGCCTAAGAGGTTTGATAGAACAACCAGGCTAATGCATCCAACAAAAGAAGACTAGCTAATGCTGTTGCTCACAAATTTGTTTTAGTAGTCTATTAGTTCTTGAAGAAGCGGTTGCTGATTTTGACATAATTTAGGTGGGCATACAAAAATTGAGGATTAGTCAAAAGTTACAACAGTTGGATCAGATGTAGATTTGCTGGTCCTGCAGTTGCACTGGCCCCGAAGTCCCCTGTCTTTTTCAGTGTTCAAGAACTCATTCAATTTCTCAGAGATGATCGTAGATATTTGTTCCCTCACGCCATTAAAGGGCTTTTTTTTTTTTTTTTTTTTAGGGAAGAGTAGAGTTGGGGAAGACAAAAGTAGTAGAACTTGTTATCATTTGATGCAAAATTTCACGCAACCATCTTCAGCCAAGTAGCATGCTCTCATGAGGAATTGATTACAGGGCTCACTTACAAATTTAGACATGGTTTGGAAACAAACTTCAACGTACTGACTGGGGATGAAAAAAAAAACTGGACAAGATTTGAAACCAATGACAATCACAGAATCTGTTCCAGCTGACGACATACTTCGCCTAATCTCATGTGGCTGTAGGGCAGTTGGTGGAAACTTCTTGTTACAGCTGCACTGTTATGTGCGAGCACTGCATCAGACCTTCCTGCCACAATTCTCTAGTGTTTGCTCAAGAAAATTAACTACATTTTCAACATTGGTTGTAGAATATCATAGACCCATCTAAATAGCGTACGTATGTGTACATAAAATTAAGAATATTTTCAAAGAGGACTAGATATATTACTCTGTCCTGAGAAACTCTGGAACAAGAAAACAAAAACAAGTAGGATTGATTGATTGATTGATTTAGTTTATTTTACTTCGCGTTTTGTGCCTCTTGGCTAATTTACGAAGATGGGGATGAGTGATGAAATGATGAAATTGATGAATGGACATTCACAAACAACCAAGCCCGACCGGGATTCGAACCCGGGACCCTTGGCGTCGCAGCGCGATGTGCTAAAAAACAAGTAGGACTCAAGAGGGTTCGACCAATGAGTGAATGGAGGGGAAAGACAGCCTCAGCTACCAGCTGTTTGCAGCAGCGTGCAATGCTTTGTTCCGTCCATTCGCTTTCTCCCCTTCTCTACGGTTGTGCGTGCCGCTGCTCCGCAGATTGCTAGTACAAAGTGAAACTAGGCTACGAGGAAGTTCTTGAAATAAGCATGTGTATACATGAGAATGACAGACAAGAATGATATTTTTCTGAGGTAAGTAATGCAAATATTTGCATACAGACCATGTTAATATTTTCAAAATATGACAATTAAAATTATATATTCTATCCATCTACAGCACATGGGCTACTTTAAAATGTTAGAAAATATTTAAAATATTGTTTAAATATAACACATACGAACAAAATGCATCAAAATGTGTGAATTTTTGTGGAACGCGGCAAGAGTAGGGAAGCGAACATAGCGAGTAAAAGCGCGCATACGCGTTCAAGCTTTTACTTGCTGCAGGACAAATTTTAGTAGCAAGCTTGTCATTATTGGTATCAAATGAAAGATAATTTTATACTCTACAACTTTTGTTCGGATAATTTTCCAATATTATAATTCGTAACGAAAATACAGTGCCAAAAAGATAAAAGTAAATGTAAAAATTTACATTTATTTAATTTAGTCTTAAAATTACTCAAAAACCATTTGGAATGTTTTAAACATGAAGGGACCAAATTTATAGAGTTATGTCAGCACTGAAATTAAGAAATGAATGTCTCAATGTGTCCTCTAGTTTCAGAGATATGGAAGTTTTCCTAAAATGCTGCATATCGAATGTTAGGCTAGGACTACACCTTCTTTGGCCACAGCAACGTTTTAATATTTTCTTCATTCTCTTCCCTAGGCAGGCTCCTGGTAAGCGGAAGCTTCGCTAATGATGTAGTTGATCATCCCATGGCACTGTGGTGTGTTGGATTTTAATGATGGTACCTTAACTGACTTATTTGCTTGGTTAATATTTCTCAAACTGTTTACGCACAAATTTCTACATGTCAGTATGATCAATCCTTGATGTCCTGCCCAGGCCCCAGGAAAAGGTTCTGATGATGCCCCTTGAAGAAGATAATTGTCTGAGAATCAATTGGATTTTCAAACAGCAATGACTTTCGCAACGAAACATGAAGCTAGTTTGGAAGAACATTTGTATGTTTCATGATCATCATCAACAACAAATAAAACTACTAGTTTTGAAATTAGAACAATAGGTGAAGGTAAAGATCCTCGTGCATATAGCACCGTGCCATGAAGGTACATTAGGGGATGTGGGGGTAGGGCCTCACACATTCTTGATCTCTGCCATTTTTAGGTGATGTGATCAGCACCACGCTCCAGCCGTCTTTTACCCTCCCCCAGGTACCCACGTATTGATTTGAGATTTAGTGAGCCACGGAGCAGTGGGTGGACAAGGCTGGAAAAATTCCGACCTTAGGTCACCTGCCCCAGGAGTCAAACCCGGGTCTTGTGTGGCTGTCAAGACACCATACTGACTAGATCACTGTGTCTCTTGAAATTAGAACAATGGTTGGTTAACTAGGAACCAGGAAACAATTATCCTCAGAAGATGAAGACATTCACGTGATCAAGGTGAATACAAAGGATTTAATGTGGAGTGTGTTTCAAACGTAGGTCTAAAGGGCAGGCTGTGAAATCCTGGGGGAGACAGGGTGAGGGATTTCCGCCCCCCCCCACCAACAATCCTGCCATCAAAATTTTCCGGGGGGGGGAGAGTTTTTGTTTAATAACAAAAGATCAACAATTAGTTTTGACTTCAAATATACTTTACTAAGGAAAATATTGAAATAGCACACACTTTCTTTCAAGGGATCATTAACAGATACACCAATAGTAATATGTGTACAATAAAAGTAAAACAAGAATGCATACAAATATAAGTATTTGATTTACTGTATATTAATAGAAAGCAAAAACCATTTAATTTCAAGAATTACATAACATAACTATTTCAACTTTTTTGTAACTTATTGACATCCTTTAACCAGTTAGTAAAGGAATTAGTTTGCTTCTTCAAAAATATTTTACATCATAAAAGTAACAAATTGATTCCTTTTTATGTATTTAATAATAATGTATTTTAAAATATTTAGTAATTTATTTCATATTTAATAACAATGTAAATTTGTTGTAAATCTGTATATACATATATAGATTAAGATATTTCTCCCCCACCGATTTTGCACCCTGCTAAAGAGTATTTAAAAAGAAAATTTAGAAAAATCTGGTGTTAGAAATGGGGCTTTTAAAAATGGTTATGGCACTCATTTGATTTTTATGAGCAATTCATACTTAAAAGAAATATGTACTAACAATACAATTCGGATGCCAATAAGGATAATGCTGACTGAAAGGAGATTGATCAAACAAGTTTGAATATTTGCAATTCCAGGAATATTTGAGGCTATAATGGGAGCAGCAGTGTCAGTATGAGATTGTGTTTACTACAAAATTTCCATATCTGAATTTTGCAAGATCTACTATCATCTCCAGTTTTATGACAAATATTAGTTCAAGTGAAGTTCGATGACCTTAAGGTATGAATTAATTCAAATTTTTGAGTGTGCTGACATATATGACCATTTTGCACCACTAAGAGCCTTACCTTGAAGTTAAAAAAAGGTGTGTAAAGAGCCCCTTTGATTGAGTTGGTGTTTTAAGTCCACTTTATGCACAGCAAGGCTAATTGGGACTGGACCTACAGTTAAAGTGGAATCCGAACCACTATGTGTCTCAACCGGGTATCAAACCTGGGACCCCTTGTTTACAAGGCATACCTTTGAGAAAGGTTAAAGGTGCAAAGATGTAGTAAAGGGGGCCTGCACAGGACATACACAACACATTAAAAAGGATACAGTAAAAATTTCCTTAGAAACAGTGTAAGAAGCCTGCTCGTCTCAAAAGCTAGACAAAACACTGTCATCATATTCTAACATGGATGACAAACAGTTAGAAAGGTTAAAACTTTGTCTGAGGACAGTAAAATTGACACATTCTGTAAGAATATGCCGAACACTTAAAATAACATTACACTCATGACACATTTAAGGGTCCAGCCCGTGCAGCAAATGATCATGGGTGATACGACTGTGTCCAATTCAAAGCTGTTAAAATGGCCTCTTCTTGATGGAAGGGACGGTACGAGGAATGGCATGCACCAATGGGTAGCCTTGCATGGACGAAGTTTGTTCCCTGCTACATCATCCCAACGTGAAAATGTAAATTTAGATCTAAACAGGGTGTCTGCCGAATTTCTTGCCTTTTCTATGGCTTTTTTTTTCATTTTTCTTAACCTTTACTTATTCGACTCCTACTTAGGTAAATTTGGAAATTAATTAACAAAATTAATATTTATTTAATTAAAACACCCTACCAAAAGGCCAGTTATGATGAAAACTGAAGCTGTATTTAACAAGAATTAGACTTGCATTATCTATTAATGCACCCTGGTCTCCATTTGGCAGACTAGCGAGATTCTGGCTTCTGGTCTCTTATGTGGGCACATGTAGGTCGTCCCTATATATTTGTGATTGCCCCTTCATCCATCTTATTGTACCATCATTCATCCTCATCTTTGTGATTAACCAAAAAAGGAAGAAAAGTGAAGTAAACTAAATCAATCAGTCATTGAGATAGCAAAAATTCTTGTTTTTTTATTGACCTACTTGTTGATTTCTTTACCTTTTCTTGACTTTCATGACTGGTAAACACCCTGTAAAAAGACCATAAATTAGTTCTTCGTGAAAGTTTTAAGGGGTGCTGAGAAAATTTTGAGGTGTCTGGACAAATCAGTCACCCACTAAGTGGAAATTCGTAGTTATGGGGATGCTTGATCGAGTTTGGGGACATGAGAGGGGTGCTTCTGTGGATCAACATGGATAAATGTAGTATATGTGGGGGTGCTTGTGCAAATTATTCAACCGGGGGATGATCTATGAAAAGTTTGTTAAATGGGGATTACAGCATCCCCTCTTACTTCGAACACTCCTGTCACACGTGTGCTATGTTCACTTGTTTACATACAGTGAGGGAATTTCATTGAGGAAAATGAGGCTACTTTTGCAAATTTCAATAAACCCATCTGTACCATAGCTACAGATTTCAACAACCTACACTCAGCAATGTCTCATCCCTCATATGCAACTTTCAAGCCACATAGCGGTTGCCCCAAAACTGCAACTGACGAGGTGGTCTTGGTGTCATTTGCCAAAAGTCGACAATGCAACACACAATGTAGTCATTCATGCTATGGTTTCTGCATACCAATAAGTGGGAGTCCTCTATGTCCAGATGAAGAAACTAGCCGAGGATGACGACCCTGATAGACGTGTCAAGTTCTCCACCTGGGGTTCAGATCAACGCCAATGGGGTCCCACGTTTGCAGAGGGCATTTTGTTCAGTTCAAGTCTGTCATGGTGAAGTGAACCATCAGAACCACAGATACTGTCTGTCAACCCTCACTGGGTGGAACCATCCAGAGTCGCCAGTTATACAACTTTATGGTGTGGTGTGGTATGGGGCATCCGTGTTATTGGACCCATATTCATCGACAATGCTCAGAGCTACCTGGAAATGTTACACGAGACAGTGTCCCCTTCCAACTGAAGATGGCAGTTTCTCCTCTTATTTCTAACATGATGGAGCTCCACCACTCTCCAGAGCAAATGCTAATCATGGCTCAATATGTAAATACCTGGTTTGTCTGGTATGGTCCTGTAGAATGGCCACTCAGATCACCTGACCTCATGCAACTGGATTTCTATCTGTGGGGTCATCTGAAATCCCTTGTGTCATGAAAATTTGAGACAAAGACTGCAGTAGCAACATCTCCATGTTCTCGTATGGGTGCATAACGACTGGACAAAGCATTTAGCACAAGGGCCAAGTTTTGTTCAGAGTAATAAATAACAGGTGGTGCAAAAGTCATTATCCTATTTGAACTGACCTATATTTTGACATCTTGTTGTTTAAATTAGTAGTGTTTTGTCAGTTAAATAGAAGATACTCACGAAATTTATTGTGTGCGAAAGTGAATAAGTATACCCCAAATGCAGCTCGTGAAACATTAGCTCTTTTGCGTCACTTTTCCGGGCAGAGTAATATCCGTGGAGTAATATTAGCCATGGCCGGCCAGGTCCCCCGATTTGCCCGCTCCAGATTTTTTTCCTATGGGGATATTTGAAGTCATTGGTTTATGTGAAAAAGCCAGAGACGTTACAGCAACTAATGGACAATATTCAGCAAGAAATTGAAAACATTTCCCCGCAGATTCTTTCAGACAGCACCAACGCAATAAAAAGAGCCCACATTTGCATCAATTCGAATGGTGGTCATTTATTGGATGTTATCTTTAAAAATTGAGGACATAAAACTTACAACTATCAATAAAAGTTTAACACAAAAAACCTACTTTGTTTAATTTAAAACCCAAGCTATAGGCTAAGATCAGGTGATGACTTTGGCGCCACCTTGTACAAACATAAGACAGGAATCACTTTATATAGCAAGAATGGATGATTGATGGATAATCAATCATCTATTATAAATACTTCAAAATTATTTAGTTTACTTTGAAAAGCTTAATACCCTGATTACAGAAATAATATTTGAGCTTTGATAAATTATTAGGAGCGGCTCTCTTCTCTTCTAACAATACTACTTCATAAATTACATCAACTGGTATATATTGTTATCCTGCCAAACATGCACATTGTTTATATTTTATTTAATTTCTTAATTCCTGGGTTCGATCCCCGGCCGGTTCAAATCCGGGAACTTTTCTAACGTTAGAAGTGGTCATGGTGCCCACCCAGCGTCAAATAACATGGGTACCTGGGGGAAACCCTGGGGCGTAATGGCAGTCAGGGGCATGATGCTGATCACATCACCTCCACTCATGACCGGATCAAGAAAGTGTGGGGCGTTAGCCCCACACCCCCTATACGCCTTTATGGCGTGGTGCTAAGCACAGGGGAGCACTTTACCTTTTTTTTTTTCTTAAGTTAATTAGTTTAGTTTAAAGTCTAATAATAATTCTATAATTAATCTCATTCATTTGCAAAAGAAACTTGTGTCTGAAGTTACACAAGACATAGAACTAGAAATTTGTATTGTAAAATATGTGAATTAAGGAAACAAGTCTTTAACCTCATTTGTATTGCTTTATTATAATTTTTCCTCATTCATTTAGTGCACATTTCTCTTCCATTAATAATACACATAGTCATAAAAATATAATACCAAAATCAGCATTAGGCCTATATGAGAAAAAAAAAACATACCAATCTGTTTAAGGTTCATTACACTAAAAAAAGTTACATATTGCACTAAATCAGCCAATTAAAAACATTGTTTCTTTTTATATAAACAAGGGAATTTTTTTTTGTAAAGTGCACGTAAACTCAAATTATTGACATCAGATCAGAAATTTCTTCAATTTATCTATGTCAAAGCTATGAAATTAGCAATGAAGAATTGAACATTTTAAAAAGTGCAAAACTTTATGTTCATGTCATCTCTTCTAATTAAAAATTTTTAAACTGTTAAATTCCTGTTGTTATAAATTCAATTACAATTGAATTACAGTTGCATTTTGTTGCCATGTAGGTTTATATCTGCTGTCTACTTTTATTTTGAATAATCTAATGCTACATGATGTAAGTTACACACTATCACAAGACAACGTACAACACTGCTACACATTACTGCAGCTATTGAAATTATTTTGGTGTTCGAAGCAATTTATTATGAGCATATCACAACTATATAATTATTATGCTACCCATGTTTAAAAACAAATTATGATAAAAGCAAAACATGTTACAAAAATATTACTATTTTCTATCATCACTCCATCATCCTCATTCTCAAATTCATATTAGAATCATGATCAATTTTTTTTGTTAGCATGAGGAAGGGGTTGAGAAAAATTGATATGTTTACATTTGATTACTTGTAATCACAATACTATCAACCAGGCATGAAAGATTGGAAGTTTCATTTTAACATTAAGTCAAAATAATAAATTATATCAAACTTGTATTTACATATAAAAATTCATTGCATTATATGTCAAAGTTAGAAAAATGAAAATTCACTTGAACAAGATTGAATTTAGATCTCTCACATTCCATACTTCACAACTCTTACATATCCACTTCCTAAGATCTGAGTATATTCATAGATAGTACTAAAGATTCATAAATACACTGAGGTTTATCTGTCGATAATAAAAAAAGTCACCATGAAAACATAAGTTTTAACAATTTAAATGGGTCTTCCCTTCAACAGTAGTTACTTCAGTATCTACTTTCGTATACTACAATAATATATAAAGGAACATTACCATTAGTATAAGTACATAATCCTTCACCTTTTTACTTTAAATACTTGATACATAAATAAAATTAAATTTCTTTAACTTAAACTTTCAACAAACTACTAAAATGGCCAAAAACAATAAATAATAAACTAACTCCAAAAATTCAACACAACTATAAGCACTGCCTTCCATGAAGCATCTACTCATACTTTTTAATTTATATATTTGTAGCAAAAATGTTTGATCTGGTACCACAGCTACTTCTAAATGCAATAATACCACAAAACATACAATAAAATATTGTTAAAATGAACAACTGCTAAGTTATTTAAGTAACTTAAGAGAAAGTCTGAAAACGATATATGTATATGTATGTAGGTGTGTGCCTGTGTGTGCTGGATGCTTGTAAGCTTATCTTATGGTGGCAAATGAGGGTTGTGCCCTCAGGCATGTGGGAAGGATGTGCTTAGTTCCATAGTTTCCAAACAATATGAAGGGTTATTTCCAATTTCTGGAAACAAACTCTAAACATGACTATGGCCACACAATTTCAGATACAAGGCTGTAATCTCCCACTTAAATCTATTTGTAATTAGCACGGTATAGTGTTAGCATGCATGTAACTGCACTGCCATTTTGGGAGGACCATAACACTATGCTTTTTAGTGTATGTCTGCCATTACAAAAATGAAAAGAATCCGAGTGTGTCTAAGCGTAAATAAGAATGGGGAAAACATGTAGGAGGTTAATTCCTTAAGGTTAGAAACATGGATTTCTACTATCAGTATCCCACATGTTGCAAGCGAAGTCAAAGTCCTAGTTTTTGGCAGTAATAGTTACACAAAAATCCATTCAACCTGAGCTAAGAACATCTATAAAAACGTGATTTGAAATTACAAAAATTGCACAAGATATTGACAAATGTTCTATGGCAACACAATTTGAGTTACAAGGCTGTAGTCTCACACTTAAATCCATGTATGAAAGTATGCAACAGACAGACAGACAGATGGAAATTTATGATTTTAAATAAGGATTAAATTAAGAAACAAAAAAAAAAAATGTTCAAAAACAAAATTCATACTCGAGATAAAAAGACACCCCCCCACCCAAAAGAATAATGATTATCACATGATACTCTATAGCAGTATGCAAGTACCCATCTCCTCCCCATTGCATTAAACTCTTTATGCAAATAAGGTATTTCAATTGCCCTAAAATGAACAAATGAAGTGTACTATGATTTCTATGTCCCACTGCAAATATTTTACCATAACGGTGTGTAGGTGCTATTTATATATAAAAGGAAAGCACCTTGGTATATTTAAATTTTACAAAGCTGCTATGATTGGTTAAGGTTTATTGTTTGAGTTTTCCCTACACGCAGAGCCAAAGTCAGAGATTTCTATGCCAGATGCAAGAATAAAATTCGACACTCCCAACAATGTATTTGTCACCTCTCTCTCCCACTGCCTGGGACAATTATGTTATTTTAAACTCCCATTTAATATTTTCAAAATGATATCAGTTTGTCTGAAGCATGCATGTTTGTCTACAATAAAACAGTTGTCCCTTAAATGTAGAAAGCTCACTAAGACAAAACTGTTCTGAAATACACACAAAAAGTACTCATTTCTCTATTATATAGGGTAATTTACAATACGTTACTATGAAGTATATCGAGTACAATTATTACAACACATGGATAATCATAGTACAATAGTATTTATAAAACAAGGGGTCCTGGGTTCGATACCCAATGGAGGCACATTGCACACTTTAGACTAAGTTAAATCTCAATTAGCCTCTCTGTGCATAAAATGGACTTAAAAGAACTCAAACAAAAGTAGTATTTAGAATAGAATGCCATTTTAAAAATGATCCATGTTTTTTTAAATATAATAGGACAGAACAAACTGTTATTTTATAACTGAAGTTGCTGATCAGGTCTGAGAACATGGAACGGATTTACAGTATAGTATATCTTCATTACTTCATCAAAATGCCAAACATATATTCCCCGATTATGACTGTTTTTAATTGTCAAGAGAAAACAATACAAATGGTAGATAAACTACAATAAATATATTTTTAGACTTGCTAATTACTTATTACGTTATCTAAGTTCTATTATTTTTGTCCCCTCAAAAATTCCTACAATGCTGTCTGCATCACAAAATCCTCCTCTGGGCAACCCTGAAAATATGTTGAGTATTCTGCAAAGGGAAAAGACAATTTCCTGTCTGGGTGGATCTGAGTAAGGCATCAGGTCATACAAAAGTCATCCCGAAATTAATGCCTCCACCTTAATAACTCCTCATATTGTTATCGGATTGCAATGAAATTTCACACACGTATAATGCACACAACTTTTTATTTGCAGGTAACTAAATAAACCACATGAACAGCAGAAAAAAAAACATGAGTTGTAATTCAGTTCTTGCAAACAGAGGGTTGTAACAGGCCACTGCCAAAATGGGGTGGTCAGTAATGCCCCAACCACCTTACAGTGCTGATTGAGCCCCATCCGACTTCCTTTTGTTTGGCCCTCTCAAAAACAAACTTCGTGGACAGAATTTCCAGGACGTGGAAGAAATTCGCTGTGAATGCATGGGTCCAAAAAACAACAACTGACTTTTATCCAGAGGGGATTTCGGCATTGGGTTGAACGGTGGCAGAAATGTATTGAAAGCAGTGGAGAGTATTTTGAATAGTACTTTAATACGTACACTTTTACATGTGTATCTATTTTCACACAAACTATCCAATTGTTCCCCCTTCACGTAAACTTTTTACTTTTACAGCAGAAGCCGCACTAATTTCAAAATGACCTTTGTATATCTGGTTCATCCCTCCGATTTCTACAAAACTGAATGGAAATAAATCATACCTTTCACTGCAATTCCTGTGGATGTACTTTTGTGACTTTGGAAAGCAGGGAGGAGCAGTGGCAACATCTGAAAAGTATTTCCCCAATGGAGAACCATCAAATGAAGAATGATGGATTTTTTCATTAGGCAAACTGAAAATTATTTCCAGAGTTCAGAAACAACCCTCCATGTGTGGAAAACTGGCTGCAAGGAAAACAAAGAACAAGCAACACAGAGAAGGACTGTTAACCTCCTCTCACGATATGTCTGAGCAGAGATGTGCACTAACTGATGTTACTAGTGTCAGAAAAAAATGTAAGCTTTATCAGTGCAAATAATATAATTTAGTCGCCAAATTACAAATGCACAGTCACAAGATCTCTTTCAACAGAAATGTAGGATATATTTCAAACTAAAAAGGCTTCAGACTAAACTTTATATTAATATTGAAACTGCTAGAATATTGCAGGGTACAGGATTTGAATACTGGACAAAATGTGAATGTTTTTTATTCCTCTTATCACTTCAAATTTATTTTTCTTTTGCATAATTGATTCTCTGTCAGCATCGACTGATGTGGGCATATGTGTATTATGTGCATTTATAAAATTACAATAATAATTTCCTCCTGCAAATAGAATGATTTTAGTGCAAGATCCTGCCATTTTGTATTGGTTTAATGCATATTAATGTTTTATATGTGCTGCTTCTATGTCTATTCTTTTCCAAAGCAACATAAGTCACCTGCTGACATTTTACTGCCTATGCTCTGGTGCATTTGAAATGTGGTAATTGAATTATACCTTCATCTGCTATGCTAGTGTTCGATATATTGTGAGAAGCAACATTGATTTCTTCTCTTCTTCAGCTTTATTTTGGTTCTTACTCATTTGACAACCACTTTAAGGTTCTTCAACAATTTCACAAATAAAATTACACACTCTCCACTACAACAGTCACAATATTTAATATCATTTCACCTCTTATAAACACAACAGAGTGCAATCATATATTCCCCTATAATTTAATACAGGGTGTCTATAAAAGAACTCCGGGGTTTTAACCCTTATCCGGGCAAGCTATTTTTGTAACGTGTCCGAGCAAGCAGTATCTGTAGGACACTGCATTCGTTTTAAATGGATCTTGCCCTTCTAATGCCAAGTTTTTATGTTTCATTGCTGTGGAAACAAGCGAGTAACATGATATTTAACCTAATCATCATCATCGTAATTGCATTTCTTGCAGCATAGTATATGAAACATGTTAGGCCGGAAGGTAGTGTGAGGAAATTGTTTTATTTGCTCATATATTTTCATGTTTTCTATTTTAGCGTTAATAATAAATTTATGTGATGTCTTATTAAATACTTTCTTTTTTATTAAACATTTGTTAATACATATTCAAGTAATATTACAACTTTTGTTTGTACACTGTATCCGACAGAAACTGCTTGCCCATTTACGTAAGTGAAACGGAAAATATTTTTTATGCCTGACCTTCTTTATGAAACATAGTCAAATATTGTGAAACGAGAAAAAAGAGAGTGAGAGAAACAAACAAAGTAAAAAAATATCATGTTCGCAGGAAGTATCGTTTGGAGTATGTGACAAAAAATATAAGCAACAGTGTCTCATAGACACTGGTTGCTCGGTTAAGGGTTAAACAATGATAGCGTGCAAACGGTATTAGGGAACTCAGGTTAGTTAATTACTTTGAAATCAGTAGCTCATCAAATTTTATTCACGCCGTTTGGAGCTTATTTCAACAAAGGTTGGCAACGCTGCGGAGCGCTGACCTTGAAGTGGCCGAGCCAAGCTGAACACAGTCAGTGCAGTTCTGTGCAACAGCGACGCCACAACGGAAGGTGCAGTGTGTGATATGGCTTGTAGAAACTGAATCTCTTATTACTGTACAGTGGAAGTCCGGACCTTCCTCCCTTAGACTTTTTCCTATGGGGACATGTGAAGAACATGGTTTATGCAGAGAAATTTCAAGATGTCAACCATCTAAGGCAAAGAATTATCGCATCTGTGGCAACCATCACCTCAGACATGCAAGTCAGGACGTGGCAAGAACAGTAACCTGAGCCCACCATAGCTCACTAGAAAAAAAAATATTCCCATACAACCCAAGCCCTCACATTAACACTAATATTAGGGATATACTTCACTATTCTTCAAGCATACGAATACTATGAGTCCCCATTTACTATTGCAGACGCAGTATATGGATCCACATTCTTCACAGCAACGGGATTTCATGGGTTACATGTTATTGTTGGGTCAACATTTCTAGGAGTTTGCTTAACTCAACATATTTTATGCCTCTTTTCACCAACACATCATTTCGAATTTGAAGCAGCAGAAGAAGTTGATTATCATTTGGATGTGTGCCGTGCTACAAACAGGGCATTCATTGGAATTTACTAAATTGTAAACAATACTTGATAACATTTATCTTCAAAAATATGTATTTACTTTTTCCTGAGTTTCAGTTTTTAATAAAATATTTAGCTTCAAAACCCAGGAGTTCTTTTATAGATAGATACCCTGTATATTGGTACTCTTTGGCCTCAAAATGCCTTTCAAAAACAAAATCTGAGTACATGTGAAATTTGTATAATCTAAACTCACACTGCTTTAACATCATGTAAATTTAACAATTTTAAGGATGTAAAATATGTTAAACTGGTTATATACCAACATAGCTATTGTTGGTATGTACAAATTTGTACAACACAAATATACATTAGAAATAAAATGTCTGCTGCAGGTTTTTCTTTGCTTTCAAACATGCAAACAGCTATGGAAAAATTACAGCAGCTGAAAACACCTAGCTGAAATTCAGTGTTCATTTACCATGATATGTTGTAGTACCTTGCATGGAGAAATGTTTTTGCTTCTAAGTTCACAAAAATTTCACTAGATTTTCATTGTTCACAGAAAGGAATAGTTAACCCATCTGGAGGTTGAATCTTTATTAATGTATATTTGTTATTATCAAACTCTGGCTAGTATTGTTTTGGAAGACTTGAAGCCCATCTTAGTAATAACAAAATGCTCCTCTATTTTAGATACTCTAGTTACTAATTGATAACTCACAGCAAAGTGCAAATTTTAGGGCTTTCTATACAGATTTCAAACATATACACAAACGCAGGGTGTCTGAAAAATCTGCAACAATGGGATTTGTACAAAATTGCCTTATTTATTATGCTGTGTCAACTCTCACCATACACTTTCCGAGTCACAATGTCACATTAGTTTTAGTATACTGGAGATCCGCAGCAGCATCACTTCCATTACATCTCTTTCAAACAAATTCCAATGACTGAACATCAAGTGGCCACTTCTAGCTTTCAATATTACTTTTACCACTGTTGCAGACTTTTCATGCACCCTGTAGTGATTGCCTAGGTATTGTGGTTTAGGCCATTTTCGCATCAAAGTGTCATGTGTTGTGTAATAATTGAAGACAAGCGAATCAAATGCAGTCACATGCAACCTGGTATGCCATTATGGTGTGAAGGACTGCACTTAATTTGTATGTTTTCAAGTAACACTTGTCACTATGGTGTGCCTTTGGGTTGCAGGTGAGACACAAGTCTGACCTTTGACCTACATCCTTTACAAATGTAACTTATCAATTTCTGGTTACTACTACTAATGTGTGGATTTGTCTAGGCCCGACCGTGATTTACACCAGAAGAGAATTTATGGATATAGATAACATTCCTCTTTTCTATTTTTAGTAGAACCTTTCGTGCTAATTCTAGGGTTGGGTTACTTCACCTGTAATACCATGTTTTTATCACGGAAGTAATTAATTTGTGAATCTACCAATGACGAAATTAATGTCTTTCTTGTAGCGTAATTAATTCAATGAGGAAGAAATAACCCTAACAACTCGAAATAGACCCTGACAAAGTATTAAAACACTACATATTTCAACAACATTAGTTTAGTGTGTATTCAATGCAGGTTATCTACACTGTTTACTGTACGAACAAAATTCTTGTAAGTGTGATTATTTGGCACAAATTATGACAGTATGGATCTAGAAACTCATCATTACACAATACTAGTTTTTGTAAAGAAAATATTCTCACTCACTGTGGTGATTTGGAAAATTTCATTAATTGTTCGTACCATATCCACTTAAATTTATACACATGGATTGGCAATAACTAATTCAGCAACTAACAGAGGAAGTTCTAATAAGGAATAACTTGCCAGTTAGTAATGCTGGGGAGAAGAGGGCGAGGCAAAGTTTTCTATACTTCACAAATCCTGAAAAAACATGAAAATGACTAAGTTTATTACATTCTTGTTTTAAAATTTAAAAACTAGGGCTGAGGCTATACTGATATTGAAGTATCGGCATCATGATACTTTTCTGACCTTTTGGTTTTTCATAGGCTCTGCAAATATGTTGTCAAACACTTTTGCAGTCTAATTATTCTGAAAGCTAGTAAAATTCCGAAGTTTCAGTTTGCAGTATTGTTCAAAAAGTGCATTTTGTGATTATATAACAGGTGAAATATATTTTAAAGTAAAACTATGGTAAATTGGTGCATGTAATTGAAGTGAAATGCCTACACACTAATATTAATCAATGTACAATGTACAATTCTTACAATTTTCAAGCATCAATATTGGAGGGAATTCAGAAGAGTATTAGCATCAGTATGTGTATTGGTTCAGCTTCAGCTCTATTAAAAACTGTAATGAATATTTACACGTTAGAATACAAATCAAGCTTGAAAATGTATTAGGAGTTTTATGGTTGTTTTAATGTTGGTTGGTTGATTTGTTGTTTTAAGTCCACTTTATGCACAGTAAGGCTAATTGGGACTGGACCTACAGTTTAAAGTGGGATCCGAACCACTTGTGCCTCCACCGGGTATCGGACCCGGGACCCTTTGATTACAAGGCGACGACGCTCTACCACTGTTGTTTTAAGTACCATTGCAAGTTTTCAAGAATATATATAGATCAAGAAGTGCTTTTGAAACATGCACTTCAACATTATTTTACATCACACAGTAAATTGCACTTTTTTAGTTGTGTCCAGAAAACAATAACTGAATTGGTTTGGCTTTTTATACATCACTTACGCAGTACAGCAAATATAATGACATTTAATATCTTTGCAAAAAACATATCAGTAAACACTCGCTGTAATTAAACTTATCAAACTAAATCATGCCACGTGGGATTTCTTCCTCTACCTTGCTTACAAGGGATTCACTGTAATTGTGTAATTCGTGACCAGTATATGTTTGTAATGCATTCATTAATTTAACAGCAGGGCACATTGTGAATACATTCTTACGTGAAATGAGAAACTTTGACCATATATGGTGGATCAGCCTAACCTAACCTAAGTCATTCAAAATTTGTGTATGTGTATCTCAATACCCGAAGAATTGGTCTTTCTATAACAAAGCTCTAAAAGTAAAAGAAGATGAGAAGTAAATGCATAAATATAATAAAACCAGCGCACTCTGTTGTAATGCAACATTATGTAAGGTTTCCCGCACAACACAAATTACACAGATTGTTGTATTACACTGCCAAAAGTTTATGTTCACTTTATGCACATATAGGCTAACTGGGACTGTATCTATAGTTTAAATAATAACTGAACTACCAAAATGTACCTCCTTAGGAAAATAACTGATAAACTGCATATGTTCTTGTAATGTCCTTGTTGTAATATTAATAAAATCAGTCAAGAAAATGTATTCAATGTAACATGTAAAACTGAAAAAGAAATAAAACATTTTCGTATACAGCACATTTGTTTGCTCAAGTCGACAATTTTATGACAACACTAGAGCATTTTGGCATATGTGTGAAAAGCTATTTCATGCATTTGGTCACATTATTCATACATGTGAAGAGCGTAACTTTAATCTTATAGTAACAAAATTGATTGTAGGGAAATTACATTGTATAAAGTACCTGCTATTGTCTTTGTTGTTGGCTATACACACCTTTATTCAATAACATTTCAGTCAGTCCTGTGATTAAGTCTTCAGTGTTAGTTGGCAAATGCCAATCCAATTTCATGTTTCAATATTTATGCATAAGTTAATGTAGAGATCATTATGAATATGACAAAGAAATGGCAGTTGCATTTACATCAACATGCATTCATAATGTTTAGTCAGAAAAAACCTAATTTACACAACTGATAATGTTGGTATTATAATGCACACACTGTGTTTTTCTATTACCTCCTTAATTTTCCCTGTTATTTTGTATTTTCTCCAACACGTGTACTGGAGTTTTATGGCAAGTTCTGATGCATGTGAAACAATACACATTTCGTAACTTTATCTGTGGTGTTACACTTAGGAACGTCAAATCAACATCAATAGTTCGTGCATGAAAAAGACAGTTCACAAATAGGAAGTCTGACTATGTAAAGCATTTCCCAGATATGTAAAATTATTTACAACATATATTACAAGTAAGACAGAGAAGGGTTTTTCTTTTTTTAGTGGGCTTCTGATAAAATATGCTGTGCAAACAACAGAAACAAAATAATGTTACACAATTTTCTATCAAGTAAAGTCTGATTCACTGCGACATGTCTTAAAATATATTTTTTTCTGAAATTTCATCGTAAGCACTGGAATCACAATTACGAAAGAAAGATTCAACAAGCACAATTTCTTCAATTAAGACATATCACAGCATATTTATTAATTTATGCAAAACATAAGTTTCCTTAGTTTAAGACTGCAATATAAGAACAGAAATCTTTAAATTAAATTAGATGAAATGATTTGCAATGCCCATCTTCTCCAAACTAAAATTTCAAAAAATTACAAATGAAAAACATGTATCAATTCTCTTATAATTTATAACTTACTTCAAATAAACACATACCTGACACTCCGATGCCAAGAGATTTTTATTACAAGACTATAAATGGCATCAAACAATAACATTCAATCATACAACTTTCAATCTACAATTATCATCAATAATTTCAGCTGGTTTGCAAAAAATGTAAAGTACATCTTTGGTATGAAAACTCATTTCTGTAACTAAGAATAAAATATGAAGATGGATATACAGAGATAAAACATTTTATATAAAAAAAAACTAAAAATAATCACAGCATAAGACTATAAATAAAATATTTCATAAATATGGAAACCTAGTATAATAACACTTCACACTTCTTATATTAAAATACTTAGCATAACTAAAAACCAGATTCACACTTCCTACCTACTCTAAAAAAAAAATACTACAGTCTTCTTCAAAATGAAAAGGCTAAGGAACAACTATCATTCAGTCTTTCAATTCACAATATCACTTTGTAAGGAAACCACACCAATGTCTGCTTCTTTCTGAAAGGAGACAAAGCACACAGAGTGCATTAGAAAATCATGCTGTTAAACAGTGGCTAAAAGGTAAAAAAACATAAAAGATTACAGTTCTGCAAAAGAGGTTATTAATAACATATTAGATTTAATAATTAATGAACGTTGATTCAGAAGACACAATTCCAACATAAAAAAATGATTTACAAAAATAGCAAGGAATCTTGGTTTGTTTAATAATAACTGCAGTGATCGAATGCTACAAACATATTCATGTGAAGGGCAATTCATTCTTTTACCTAAAATAATAATAATTAGGGATGGGATAATAATATAGGCATATTGGTGTATCAGTAAAATTACTGATCCAATATATCTATAAATATTTTATAATTTAGTGCAAAGTTTTGCCTTTTTCTTATAATTCTTAGGGATAATCTCCATGCCCTACATTTTAATAAGTAAAAGTATAAACATGCAGCTACTTTGCACAACAGTCACCTCGAAACGTGTATTTATTAAGGAGGTCAATGAACCATTCATGTATCTCAAGGAACATTTGGAATTGTATGTCCGATTGGTAGAATATTGGCTATCAGAACTTCCAAAATTTCATATCGGCCCATTCCTAATAATAATAAAAACTAATAATAATAACCCATCGTTTGACAGCCCTTGAAGGGCCTTGGCCTATAGATCGACCACAAGGAAAAAAACCTTGGGACGAAAAGTCCCCGCGCAGCTTTCACTTCTTCCCTCCACCTCGGGCCATAAGGAAGCATGGTCAACTCTCCCCCTCCCCTACTCGCGGGGGTATGGTGCACAGAAGTCGCGGGTCTGCGCATGTTGTTTTGCTCGTGGTTCCACTATACCTACCGACTGCCAGTCTACTCCCACCCACGATCCTACATAGAGATGTGGAGTTCTTCAACCGGTAATGGGGTGACGTGGGGTCAGCACGTCGAACCCCCAGCCGTTATAGGAGACTTCCAAGACTGGGTTATGCTACTCATTGTAGCTCCCCAATTTCCTCACGGTGGGTTGCCACCGGTCCTATATATAGACTGAAAACCCAGAATGAAACCAGGCAGACTCGAACCCATGCCGTCCCGCAGTCGGAGCCCAAAGCACAGCACCTTAGCCCACACAGCCACGGAGGAAGACAATAATAAAAACTGCTTTTGTTATAGGGATAGGCTGATGAAATTTGTTACCAATGTTTACCCGCAAAAAAAAAAAAAAAAAAAATAAAAAAAAAAAAAAAAAAAAAAATTGATAAGTGATAACTAAGGCCTGGTTAATTATGTAATTACATTTTTTTTCTGTTAATATTTATATATCAAATAAGTGAACTGTTTGGCATTTCATGACAAATCTTCAAAATGTAACACATTCTTCTAAATTCATATAAGCAAGCTCTTCAGAAACATAAGTGTTAGAATGAGTGTAGGTAAAAGCACTAGACAATGAACGATGTCCATTTAACATTGTGTGTACATATTAATGTTTCAATGACAGTATGTAAAAAATTCAGGATGGTGGACATTGTTTTGCAAATGATGGAAAACCTGCAATTGGATTTTTGGGCTTTTTTTAAGGGGGGAGGTATTTTAGATGATGTTCTTAACAATTTTTAGTTGGCCCCACTTTGTTTTCTTTATGGTTTATTCTTGGCCAATCTGACTGGACTAAAATATATACATTTGGTGATGTGTCAAAACATTCTACTCCTAAGAAAGTTCATACACTTGTTTGTAGTTTAAACAGTGTGTGCAATTAATAATATGTGCTATGATTTTACTAACTTTAATGAAAAGGGTCGCTAAAAATAAACTTAGTACAATAATTATTACCTGCCTCAAACATATAATTCCACATGCAGCATTGCAACCTTGTAAAATACACCAAATGTCATGCACGTAAGATTTCTCATGGATGCTGAGAAACATTAAAGCATTTTCCTATTAATTATCTCAAAATTTCTTCTCAGCAGCCATATGACAATTGAAGGGCTCGGGGATAAAACATGGTACGTGACATTTTGGTCATTGAGTTACAAAGTAAAAAGAACCATCCTTCATTTTTCGCATATAATTTCCATGCCATGCAATTTTCAGTGGACTCATTGAATGCTTCTGAAATTGGTAAACAAAACACAAAAACAATTTATCTCCAGAATAGCTTCCAATAACCTTTCTGCTTAATAAACTCAATAATGAACAAAATGCCACTTGCCATATTTTACTCCCCCCCCCACCATCCCCCGAGCCCTTCAACTGTCAACCTCTAAGGCCAGATTATGATTATCATCCATAAATATGCAGTTGATCCACTACCACACAAATGACAAAAATTTTCAATCACAAGTTTGATCAACAGCATTACTATTCATGGACTTACATTTTTTTGTGGAAAAGTGTGATTTCCTGATTGTGATAGTTGTACTTGTACTTCAGTCATTTTTGCAAACAGCTTAATTTCAATCTGGTCAAATAAATTCTGGGCAGCTCACAAGTGATTATATTAACTAAAAACATTTAGTTAATGTAATAAACTAACATACAAAACTAATATCATCAAATCAAGATTTTTTAAATAAATATTTTTTACCGACATACCTGCTTGAACATTATGTGCTTGTTTCATCCGACTGTTAAAACAAGAAAAAAATATCACTAAGCTTATTGCTTCAACACATTTACAGTTGAAAAAAATATTTCTAATATCAGATGCAGATACATACAATAAAGTAATATTCTTTTCCAATGAACTGGTAGAAATATGAATATTACAAAATATTTTCTGCAAACCTGTTTCTATTCTAGAAATCTAAACAATAAAATACATAATATTTGTTATAAATTGAACAGTATTTTGTAATAAAATGTGGAGTTTATGTTGTTTCATGTATCTTTAAGCTTCTAAGGGTGGCTGGACACATGCTGTTCCCTGTTGTCTTTCTCATTTCATGTATGTATGTATGAATTTGTGAATATGAATGCATGACATGCCTGAATAACTATGAGAATTGAAGGCATGCACTTTCAAGAATTTCTGAGCTACTTGAAAACAAGAAGCAGATTCCAGTCTACAGGGTGATGTAAAGGTCAGGTTACGTAGGTGAATTGCCACCATGGTTGCCAGACTTTACACCTCTATATTTTCCTTGCGGGAACACGTCAAGCCATTGTGTACACTAAGAAAAGAGCCTAGTTTACATCAAGAAAAGGATTGCACGCCTCATCTTCCAAATCACACTAGCAGACATCTTATGCAACTGTGAGTGTCAAATTGAAGCATGCATTCGAGCAGATGGAGCACATATTGAGCATGTATTTATGTACCTGTTTGTATGCACATATTTGTATTTCCTATGTAAACTGACATTTGCCTCACCCTATGGAAAGCCAGAGAACACCCGTGATGGAACTCGAAACGCCAACCATGCTTTAGCCACTGTCAAGCCTTGTACTTCAAAGTGTCGTCACATGAGTTAACTCCAAATTACAGTTTCCTTACCAGGGAACTGTCAAATCACAGAATACTTCCTGTGCTGCTAATTTCCCATTTTCATGATATTTTTTGTTATATGCATGTAAAAAGTGCTGAAAATGGTGAGAAATTCTAAAAACTGCATAAAGATCAAATTGGCATTATTTCGTCAATTGCTATGCATAAAAAAATTGATTAGCAGAATCACATTCTGTTAACGTTTTTTGTGTTATTGCAAATATGAAAAGTTAAGGTCCCTAGTAATACGATATGGTATATTAATTACATATGTGAAGTTTCATGTTTCTTTTTCCCCAATTAATTTTGTCGGCTCACTGCCTTCATTCATTAAGAGTATGGTATCTGGAACAGAGATGGTAGCGTGACACTTTGTTTTGTTCCTGGGGCATGTTAAAAGACAGAAAAGTACATCAATGACTAAGGAAAAACATAAAATTTCTAGTCATGAGACTGACTCGTAATCTTGCAGTTTTTTAGGTCCTATTTACAAAATGTATTATTCTCTGAGTATTCTCTTAGTGGATGAAGGCAGTGAGCCTTCGAAATCAATTTATAAAAAAAACTATCCAATTTGCAAAGTGGAAACATGAAACTTCACGTATGTAATACTTGAACCACATTTACTGCATCCATCATGAATGGCGTATTAAGTTTTAAAATCAAATATATGAACTTTTACTCATTCCACTTATTTCCATATTGCAAACAAGACTTAATTTACATAAATGTATACAATTCTAAATTTTAAGAACAACACTACAAATATATTCAAATACTACCCAAAAAAACCGTTCCTCATGCAAGTACCGTTATAGAAAGGATATAGAAGTGTCCTTAGAAGCTAGACCAGCTAGAGCATTCCCATTACAAGACAGAGAAGCCTAAGAAAGAAGAAAACCAGGCTTTAAAGAAATATAAGAGCAAGCGATCCCAAAAGAGAGAACATAAAGTATCCAAGAAAGTCAAAAACATGCGGAAATGAAACCCGTGAAGAGAATTGAAGAAACGGATGCTGCTTCAATCTCACCTTCTGAAGCTCCTCCAAGTCCTGAGTATGCTGCAAACCTGCACAAAAATGTAGCATGAGTATAGCTAATGCCTGGACTTTCTCATCAGACTTTCCGATGAGGAAAGCAATTTTCGTACGCGACTCCGCATCTTTCGCTTCCTGTTCTTGGTGTGCAAGATCAATTCGTACCTCAGTTTCCTTGTCGATTGCTGCTTTCAACTTTGAAATCTGTAAGGGACATTGTTTTCAAACCTAACGATCCATAGGGAATACTTCCAATGTTTTGCTCCCTTACATATATTCTAAAAATTTAAACAAATGACACAAAATTACATAATTTGACCCTCATAGCTAGTAGAAAACGTGGTGAAGCCAACAGTTGACTTAGTAATTCTGTTGATAGAGAATTGGCATAGGACAAGCTATATTTTTCAAAAAGTTATATCTTCTGTGTATTTCCTTAGCGATTTCCTATGTATATATTCCATCACTCTTGGTTCTCATGTACTGAATGGTATCTAAACATAATTTTTGTCAAGACATAGATGATGTGGGAATATGCTAATTGTGCATCACACTTCATGTAATGATGGTAGCAACTCTTTCTGATTATACATAAATAATTATGTAATATGTATGAATAAATGAACATACCGAATTTCATCTTTTTCTCAGTTCATGGAACATGAAATCTGGTAATGAAACAGCAACACAAATTGGAATTTACCTTAATTAACATGTTGCCTGCCACAAGAGAAGAAAAAAAAATCTCTGGGCCACAATGTTTTATTTCGAGAGTATAATAAAAACGTTGAAAGCAATATGTTTCTTGATGATTAGATAAAAATTGTTATTTTTAATTATTTTATGTGAGTGAGTCATATGCAACTCATGCGGTGCTAGAATCAATTATTATGCTGCACGCCATGTGAGTTTTATTTGGATCACAGCATATTTAATCTTGAAACTTTCCTGGCGGCGAATGATGAAGTTTTCTTGGGATAACAGCCAGGTGATTTCTGGATAGGCTTCCGAGCTTTCAAGAGCTAACGCCACTCTCATCAAATTAAAATTGATATCATTAAATAACATTCATATCAATTAACATTGGCTTATATCCTGAGAAAACTTCTTCACCATATTTTTTTTTCAAGCATTGGTATTTTTTTTCCTGAGTATTGTTTTTTCTGAGCATTGTTATTGTTTTTTTTCTGAGCATTGAGTCTTTTGTTATTTGTTGAAATACTCTGATGTACACTAATGTGTCATATCGTTTGAGGAGCTGGCCAGCAATAATTTAAGGACAAACGTACTTGAACTTGAAAACAGTTCACGAGTGAAAATTTTTATTTTGATTACTTGTCAGATTTAAGTAAAATTTAAAGGCAAAAATAAATATAAGAGAAGTTAATGTAAATCTATTCATTTGGTCCACGTTTCTTAAATTGTTTGTATCAATTGTAACAATAACAGCATCACTAAACAAGATTTTCACAAATCATAAGCAACATTTTGTCCATGGGGACACTCTTCACGTAACATGTATGTTATAGGAAGGTAGCGTGAGTTACCAGTGCACAATGAGGCTCCCAAGGTAAAGAGATGTGTGAGTCCCGGGCATAAAACTAACGTGAGTTAAATACAACTCACGTAGCAGTTAATGTTTTAAGTGGTTGTAGGTCTCAAGACACTCAGAAGCAGATTCTCTTCTTGAAAACCACGGTAAAGATACAAAGGACCAGCCAATAAAACGTACACTGGTAGAATTTCTGTATGACTACTTGAGCTGTATATGATAACTGGTACAATGTCACAGTATACTTTTAATGGAAAAAAAAATATATATTGAATAAGTACTGGTATGAGCCATAGTTTGCATGCACATCAGTTAACTCTGTTGTTACGAGAGACAATTTATTAGTATTAATATAATAAATGATTTTGTATCTTTTGTAAGTGATTTGATATCTGATCTCTTTAACACACATCAAACTGATCATCTGTACCTTGCTCAACTCATGTTGGAACAAGTTTCATAACTTTCTCGATTGATGTCATTGGAAGTTCATTACTGATCATTTGTCTCAAGAGGCAATGTCTGGAAAGTTGCTCTGGACAGAATAGAATATGCAGTTAATAAAATATTTTAAGAAATGTTGGAAGAGGAATGTATCCCTTTACTCACTGATTTGCTTAACCCCTTAAGTGTTGATGGTGTGTATATATAAGCCCTCCGCATTGTGCTGCTGTAGTGCGGAAGGCATACATATATATTTCAAATAAAGTAGGCCAATCAGAAATGAGGTCTACAGGCCCGTGCGAATTAATTTAAATACGACAATAACTACACATGTTATGTATTTTTTTGTACTTATACCCTAATTCATCAATTACACTATTCAGAAATAATAAATTACATATTTGAAATATTTCTTAATAGCTAATATGTTCTTTCTGTTATATAATTTGTATTACATGATTTGTCATAGATTCATCATCATGAAACCATAGTCAAGTTTGAGACTATCATGCATACAAAATATCTTGTTCCGATTAATTCGCACGGGACTGTAGTCACAGAGACGTTTGGTGAGATAGTTCTAGCTGTATTAGAAACAAAAAATAGTAGCAAGAGAGGAAAAAGACAAAAAGAAGAAGATAAAAGAGAAGAAGACTAAAAAAAGAGGGGAAAATTCTTCTTCTTTCTTTTAGTCTTCTTCCTCTCTTGCTACTATTTTTTGTTTCTACTGCAGCTAGAACTATCTCACCAAACATCTGTGAGACTATATACGCCACAATACATCGAATATAGTTGAAACTAACATAAAGCATATATATACGCCTTCTGCACTACAGCAGCACAATGCAGAGGGTGTATATATACGCCATCCACACTTAAGGGGTTTTCAACTGAATTTGATTAAAAAACCTACATTTTCCAGTAGCGACTTGTTCCACACAAATTCCACACTTAAGGGGTTAGAGAATTGGTAAAAAAAAAAAAAAAAAAAGGAACCGAGAATAATGGAATTTATACCTCAAAATATTATAAATACTGAGAAGTGGGTTAACAATTGCTTCCTTACCCCATTCATTCAGCAACTTCAATATGGATGTATATGAATATTGGCCTTAACTTATGTAAAACAGAATCTATCAAAACCAACACCATCTATTATGGGAAATTGTTGCTACCAGAGTGATCATTTCTATAGGTGGACCTCTTCCAGTTATCACAAGAGTGCTTTTGTCCACTGGTAGGAGCCTTGAAGGCACCTTGTGTCCAAATCTCTCACCTTGCACAGTTTCCTCTTCAAGGATATCAGCACTTGGTTGTCACAAAGCCAGGGGAAAGAAGGGTAATGGCAATTACCATGACCAGGGGTATTTCAGTGGAGGGAACGAAATCATCCGTAAAGTGCTTAAAAGAAGCCCCCATACTCATTGCCATCCCTTCTAATCAATGTTTCTTGCTTCATGTTCAATCATCAAACCATGTGGCAACAATAGCCTGAAGATGACAAGATGAAAACTAAATGGTAGAAATCGTACAAGGATAAACCATCATATGAAGTCGATCCATAGAATCTTCTTGACTGAGATTTTGATTTTTGACAGGAATGAATACAACTTCACTTAATAGCAATATAATAACATATACTACATTGGGAAAGCTAATTGCACCTAAATTCAAACAACATTCATAAGAATATTTCCATAGGCATTCAAAAATTTTTCGAAGTCCATATTCGGCATACATGATAAATTAAACAATAATATCTTCACATTAGGCAGATCATCATTCCATCAATATAGAGCTTCAATCCTCAGTTCTACACAGTATTTTACTTTTCTCTTGTGCTGCATTGATTTGAAAAAAAAAAAATGCAAATCATTTCATTTATGAAGTCAAAATCGATCTTTATTGTGGCACTCACTCATAGAAAAGTTCTTCACTGGTTCATTTTTATTTTACACTCTCCTTTGCATGTTTCACCTATGATGGAAATGCAATAAGTTGGTGGTAATTTGCATTATACAAAGTTAATTTCTGCACGAACTTAATGCTGTGGAAATAATGATCCTAAAAACAACCTCTTCCCTTTGAAGATCAGATGAATGTTCGATCATCACTAAATCTAGCACACAAAATTACCACACCCCCCAAAAAAATGATTCATACATAGATAAGTTTCAGAGAAAAGTTGAGTACTGCACATGTACATCTAAAAATGAAAACAATTTTACTTTTATTCCCTCTGCATATCATCACTTACCATTTTGTTGATTTTCTCCTTCCGCTCTTCCAGGGAAAGTCCCGAGTAAAGCTCTTTCCCGCTTGCTTTTGCAGCTGCCATTAGATTTTCATCATTCGGATGCTGAAGCAGATGATCCAATGCTAGATTCACATCATCGTCATCATCATCTACCGTACTGGAGAACTGGAAAGGATTTCCAACCAACGATGCCTGGAATTAACATTCAGAGTAAACATCAATTCAACAGTAACAAAAACAAAGAAGTACATAAACCATTTTCCCATTGTGCAGATGGACAGAATGATGAAATAGTGAGAAGGAAACAAGAAAGTCTTCACATTAACTGTGGTTGCAATATATTGGAAAGTATTGCAAAATGTTCAAATTATTAATTATCAAGGTAAATTTAATTATCCACACTTATCAATTAACATTTTGCTCCACAAGCAGTTAAAACATTAATTAGGTATTTTTATCTCTCTCCATCTTCTTGATTTTCCTCATATTTTTCTTCCACTTTCAATTTTCATTTTGTACTATCATTCTACTTCTGCATATTGACCACATGAAGGTAATGTATGATGAACTGATGAAATGGTAGGGAGAATAAGTGTGAAGATACTTGCTGGTGTTTGAACCCTGGACACCTGTACTTATATTTCATTATGTACATGTATATTGATCTAAGTAATTAATTACAATGTTGGAACTGCAGCTGTAGATATGTCTAATAACTTTGGACCTTAATTTTGTGATGTTATATAACTCACATTATCAGTCTGGCACAATTTTATGCTGAATATGCCACATATTGTGTTTCCATGTGCATATAACTTCTGTAATATATAATTATAACAGTTTGTCAAAAAAAATTGTTAATAATGAAAAAGGATAATTAATTCCCAAACTTTATTTTAGTGGTTGAGGAATAATACTATGATAACAATACAATTCAGTGAGATGAAAGTCAGCCTTAGACTACAATCCGTATTTTGTGGCAATTCTTCATATTATTTCACAAAAATAGTAGCTGCCAAATGCCAACCCACATTATTTTTACAATTTTGTATGAATAAAAAATGTGATCGTGATGCATGTAAACAGTTTTCTTGCAACAAATAATATTTTTACTTTGCCAATAAATTTGTGAAAAAATCAAGATCGTTACAAATAATACCTAACAGTCTTTCTCCATCATCCATAATTTGAACACACACACACACACCATACTTTTGGTTGATTGATTGAATAGTTGTTTGAAGTCCACTTTATGCACAGATAGGCTAATCAGGACTGGACTTACAGTATAAAGTGGGATCCAAACCACTATGTGCCTCCATCTGGTATCGAACCTGGGAACCCTTGATTACAAGGCAACAACGTTACCACTGGGGAGACCTGCACTTCCCCCTATATTTTCAATTCCAATATTTTTAAACTATTTAACATATCAATTCCAATTATGTGTGTGAGTATGCAATGGCTATTTAACATATTCTGAGGAAATTCTTTCACACTGTTTAGACAAAATTATTAAGACAACCACAACTCATACTTGAAAAAAAAAAGTGAGTAATCCAGTACCTTGTAACATGAAAGGCAAAAATAATGATATTCAGTACATACAATTTAAGCATTTTGTTGATACTGTGGACTTGAAATATAATTACAAAGTACATAGCAGAAGGATAACAAGGTTTGTAAAAATTGTATGGAAGAACTTTCCATGATTCTATGCAGCCCTTCTTGTTTTAAGCTAATTAATTTCAAAAGTTCAATTACTTCATTATTGTATCTGCATTGTTGGGCTTTTAGATTTCTTATATTTGACAGCATTGAGAGGATGGAAAATGACAATGCATGCATATGGTTTCTCTCTCCTTGGTTTAGGGTGGGTAGTTTTGCATAGTAAGGATGCCAGGTGGGGAGTATCCTTAACCTTTACTCCCCCAATGATACCATATGGTATCACCAGAGTAAGGTCGAACTGGCCCAATGATACCATATGGTATCATGGTGCTGATTACGAAATGGGTGTGCTTTTTGAACCTTCATACTCTTATGTTTGGGTGTAAACTCTGACACAGGTCTGGAGCAAGCCTGGGAAATTCACATTGATGACCCCCTCCCCTCACCGCAACATATCCATGCCACATTTCCGAACAGAGTTTCAAATTTTGGCTCATTATTCAACTTGTATGGCACCCAGGAACATGAAACATGTTTCATTCTCTTTGGAAACGTCCATTCTTTGAAAAGAATACTAAGGTTTGCACCTTCTTCCCAAAATAGTGGGAGAAGAGGGAGCAAACTCCAGATTTTTGTTTTCTCCGTTGAAATTCGGAGTTCGTGCCCCCCAAACCCCCCTTCCTTGGTTCGGCGTTCTGAATTGTACAAGGTTGCATGCTCTGATGTTTTAGCTGAAAAACAAAAGTTATCCGAAGTAGATTGCTCCCATACTGCCCGAGTTATAACAATTTTCTAAGCAATATGCAAATTACCTATTTTTCGTAAAAAACAGAGTTTCAGGCTTATTATTCAACTTGTATGGCACCCATGAACATGAAACATGTTTCATTCTCTTTCGAAACGTCCATTCTTTGAGGAGAATACTAAGGTTTGCACCTTCTCCCCAAAATAGCGGAAGAAGATGAGCAAACTCCAGATTTGTTTTTTTCATTGAAATTCGGGGGTTCTATGACCTGGCTACGCTACCTATTTGTAGCTTCCCAATTCCACATGATTGTGGGCCACTGGTCCCATATGCAGGCCAAAATCTCAGGAGAAAAGTTGTTACGCTTTTCCCAGGAGACTCGAACCTGCGTGTGTCCCGTAGCCCAAAGCATGAAGCCTTAGACTGTATGGCCACAGTACAGGACCTAAATCATGTCATAACATCCTTAAATATTTCTAAATTACAAATGGCTGTAGTGGAACCAACCTATGGCCAATAAGTGTTCATGTGCTTCAAGTAAATATAGAAAAATTGTAAAAAGTTTCAGGACCCAAGAGAAAGCAAATACATGTCCATATACACATGCACATAATTATAAAATATGTGATTTCATCTTCTATCCCCATATGTCAAACAAAAATAAAAGAAAGACACCTGTAATTTCAACTCTCCAATGCATTTGATTACTTTTACTTTCACAATGCAGCTGCAACAATTATCATTTCAAATATTAACTTACAAATTCATGCTCATGAACCATACACATAGTAATTCACACATGCATACCATAAAAGTAGTATAGTGTCAATGCTTGTTTCAGGTATATAGTGGTGGTAGTTCAATGCTATTTTAAGAGAAGTTAAGATTGTGCAACCAGCTACAATTCTCCTTAGTCAGATTTTCATTTCTGGACAATGATACTTACTCATACCATACATAAGGAAATTCACATGCTTCTCCAGTGTTGAATTCAAAATTTCATTCTGTAAATGAAAATACTTACACATCAGCAATGCTCCAGGGAGAAAGGAACAATATTTATGTTGAAAGTATGTACGTTGAAAGCATACGTTAATTCTCATTGATGAGAAAGAACCACACATGTTCCCTATATCCCCTGTATTCAACATTCAACAAGTCAAAATCCTATGTTGGACACATTTTAAAATAATTTTATGTAATTATGGGACACATTAAACAGCTAATGATTGCATCTCAAGTTACTAGACGATGTAAATTTGTCTGTAAGTATACTGACCTGTAACTGACTTCCATTGCCATTTTGAAATTATTCTTATGAACAAAAAGAAACTAAATTCAATGACACTGCTTTTAAAATAAATTTCTGAATACATAATAATGTCTAATGTAGTAATTTCAGAATAAAAGCCACTCATATCAATTTTTTTCCCTTTTTACAATGAATGGTTTCAATAGATCAACTGTGAAGTATTGGTGAACAACAAATCAGAAAATGAGTGAATAATAATTTCTACCATTATATTCTTAATGTAAACTGGCTTAAGCGAAGAATTAATTTACAGTTAGAGTCTGAGTTTTTGTTTAAAGTGCACTTAATGCACAGAAAGGGTAACTGGGAGTTTAAATTGTAACCAATATGTGCCTCCACTGGGTATGGAACCAGAGGCCCCTCGATTTCAAGGTGTTCAATATATAATTAACACATTAAATGCCTGTACATGTCCTTCAGGAAACTTCATTGGTGCATCCCTAATGCAATATAATCACTTGTTTAATTTTTTTTGTATGTATGCATTGTTTGCAATATAGAATTACTTCTCTCGTAGTCTGCAGTTGTTACAAGCATTTGTAAAACTGTTTTTCTATATGCTTGTAACAACCATATATTACAAGAGAAATACGTAATCACTTCTTACCTGCAAAAATACTTTCCCAACAGCCTAGTAATTAAAGTCATAATAATGATAGTGGAGACTTGAGACTATTTTTGTTGGGAGAAGTCTAATAATTCTGATTACAGTTTTCATAAAATGGACTTCATGAAATCTGCTTAATTTCAGGCATCCATGCATAGTCAGGCACAAGGAAAAGCAGCAACTAGTGGGACATGCACCTAAATGATGCAATAGCAGTTCTAGATAGGGCTAAGGGGTTAGAGAATACAATGTATTGCAGGATTACATGCACCTGAATCTGTGGTCAAAATGTTGTTATGTCCAGTTACAAATTTGTTAATTCAATTCACTATACTTCGTAAGTTTGTGATAGTTCTGAGCTATATCACAAATACATTTCAGCAAATTGAAATTATGATAAATAGTCATTAATATTATTATATTTTAACTGTATCATGTATAATGTTTTGCACTAAAATTGGTTTTGGATCATGTGATTTGTATTTGTACTTGGGCTATTTTATGTTGCTTTGTACCTCTCTGGCTTATCTGCTATGATGTAGATAAATGAATTGAATTGATGTTGTAAGTCCACTTTATGCACAGATAAGCTAATCAGGACTGGACCTACAGTTTAAAGTGGGATCTGAATCACTGTGCAATGTGCCTCCACCAGGTACCAAACCTGGGACCCCTTGATTACAAGGCAACGACGTTACCACTACACCATCGGGGAGGCCGTAGATAAATGAAACATGCATGCTTTACACAAGACTAGAACCCAAGAGCTCTGGTTTTGAAACAAGTTACACTAACCTCTCCACCATGGAAGATGGCTTTATGAGAAATGGAATTCATAAAAATGAGCATTGGTTCAGATATGGAAAGGTTTGTGTATGTTAACTTATCACAAAATCTATACCATTAATAAAATACTTTAATACGTAATACGCTACTTAAGCAATCATGTCTAGACAAAAAAAAATGACATGTTATAGTTTACAAAAGAAATGCTTTCAGGGTGGCCACTCTGGGACCATGATAAAATTCAAGTATAATTCCCAGTTTTCAAGGCAAACTTTCCAAAAATTAAAGAGTAGAAGCAGATGTTTTCTCTGATTAATATTACAAATATATTAACAATAGAAAGGATCTGTATGACTCCAATTTTATCCAAAAATTCTAATTTGATTCAATTAAATTGTATATTTAAAATATTTAATTTAAGGTACGGAGTTTGCATTTGCCATTTCACATATTCAAGCTCAAAATACATCTAGAAATACAAGTCACATATGTTACGGTATATACTAATCTATGAAAATTTGTTAATTGTATAAGAATTTCAAACTAAAATTTATCTAATCAACTTCAAGATATCTTGCAATAATGTTTCATCTGTCAGGTAGATTGTTCTGCAAAGTATGCTAACAGAGTAAAAGGATGCTTTTCCTTCCTCGATAAAAATAAAATATAAACTGTGAAAAACTTGCCTCAGGGCAATTATAAATAAGTATAAAATCAATGCGACTGGATTAATAAAAGTTACAGTTTTTCACGTATAAGTAAAAAAATCACACAGAATGCACACATAATTCCCGGTGCCAATAATTCATGTATATATAATTCCTGGAATTCCCAGTGAGTACCCACCCTGTTTTTTTGGTACATATATTTATAAAAGGGGCAAAGAAAACCCACCAAAAAGAAATCCAAACAGTACTTGAACTTAGGCAACTCCTAAACTAATACAAAGTTAAAAGCCTCGATATACCGTGAGATGATACATATGAGAATTATGCAATGCAAGCTAGAACAATCGATATGTAGCTATCTAATGAGTGTGTTTCGACATTAACTTGTGCTTCTGACTGATTTATTTTACTTCATTTTTCTGATAATTGCAAAGCTGAGGATGAATGGCGATAGGATGGATCCAGGGACAATCACAAAAATACATGGACAGAATGGATTATACTGGCTGTGAGTCCAGATGCCAGAGATTCAATAGTCTGCAAAATGCAGTACAGGGTGTACTATAGTAGAAGTAAGGTTGACAATTAGGCATCTTTTTTTGCACTGTTATCTTTCTCAGGAGATGGAAAATGAAGACAAACTCGCACAACAATTAAAAAGTATTGAGAAAAAGGTACAAAAGAATAAAAAAGCAGCAGATATAGATGTACCAGACATCCAATGAAGTACTGCTATTGACTGGTGAAACAAGTCCAGATTCAAGGTAGTGCATTGCTGATTAGTTAAGCAATTATATCTTTTGACACCACTGTCATTAAACTATTGGACTACAAACTTTCACCACTGGCAGTTCTCTTGGTCTCTGTTGGAATATTGATACAATATTTGCACTTATTGAGAAAAATGTATATTCTTACAGTGCAAATTTTAAAATGATGTTTGTACTTCTGTTATGTTGTAACACCCAAGACACATCTTTGCTGGGATATGTACGTACCCAGTACTTTCCTGCAGCTTCAGGAGTGTTGTGCCTGCAGAAGGCCTTCCTGCAGTTTTCCAGCTGTAAATTAACTCCTCTAGAAACCATCAAGCTCGTCAACACTTAGCGACTTTAAAAAAAAACAGGTCCAGAGATAAAGAACAAATGACAATCACAAAGGGAACTGCTTGTATGAGCCAGAGAAGGTAAAGTGAACTTCATCTGTACACAATAAAACAAACACAAGCAAAAATGTGTATTGGGCATGTCAAATGAGGTTTCCTCATATTTAGTCTTCTCCCCCCATTATTATGATGTTACCTTGTCCATTCATTTCATCAGCTCATTTTTAATCTTTCATCTTGATGTGCTATCCTTTCTTCTAACATTTTTGTAAAATTATCTCATGGACATTGCCCAATCCTCTCTCATTATTTTCCTTCTGGTTGAAGTTGATCATCTAGTACCTCTTTCATAATTGGGAAATGAGGGACGCGGTAGTAGTTAATACAGAGAAACTAGTACTCACTTTATCAGAGAAACTGTTTTTTCTTTGTTCCATTATTTTCAGTGGTCGCTGCCACCATCCTCGTTGGAACTTGTTGACCTGTTGCTGCACATGATTCTATTGTTCGTAGTTCTCGTACTATCGATGTTTAGCTCATGTGGGAATATGGCACGTGTTATCTTGATTTTGGTGTCTACGAGTGTGTGGGCGGTGTGCTTGACTTGTACCTTTTGGATTTTATGGCTATTGTATTTCATGTGTTTAGCTAGACCAGTAGTGGGTTGGGCTTTTTTTTTTTTTTTTGCATCTGTTAGGTGTTGTTGGATTCTTTCATTGACAGATCTAATGTCGATGTAATGTGCCTTGCACTCACACACTGCATCATATACACCTGGGTTATCAAGAGAGGGGAGAGGAAGTACCGTTTGTGTTTGTTTAGTTTATCAGCTATTTTGGCATTGGGTTTGTTTGCTACTTTGATGTCACAGGGGAGAAGGGCTTTCGATATGCGGTTGGATGTAGTGGGATGGTAGGGGAAGGCAAACCACTCATATTTGCCGTTGGAGGTTGATTGTGGCTGGGTAGGGTGCCTGACCTGTATTTCTGCTTTACTGCACCAAGTTGAAAGTTGTGCTTCTGTGTACCCATGTTTCAGGGCTATTTCAGTGCTGGAGGCTATCTCTTTTCGTAGATCTTCTCCGAAACACTAGAAGAAGGCTCTTCAATGAAAATTCAGCCACACATAAGTTTTTTGTTTGGGGGGATGGCTGGAAAGAGCATGTATGTACTGGTTGCCTGCATCTGGTTTTCTGTAGACAGTGGTTATGAATTTATTGTGTTCACGGCTGATGGTGATGTCCAGGAAGTTGATCTTGATCACACCACATTTGGATTCCCCTACTACAACAGTTAATGCCAGGAAATAGCAGACAAACAGTTAACAACAGCGCACCAGTGGTAGCCGGAGAACTACGAACAATAGAAGCAAGTGAAGCAACAGTACAACAAGTTCCAATGAGGATGGTGACAGTGGCCACTGAAATTAATAGAACAAAGAAAAAACAGTTTCGCAGATAAACTGATTACTAGTTTCTCTGTATTTATAGTACCTTTTTGTTGTCATACATTTTTAACCTTATCTTTTAATCAATATGTATTGTAATATAATTAAGCCTTGTTTCCATATTAAAACACTAAGATATGTATGTTTTTAGTTTATCCATCTCCTAGAAAGATAGCAGGTGGTTAATGAAAGTTTGAACAAACTTTAAGGGATGTGTTTGTTTCATTTAACTTCTGCTGTAAACTTCAACTTAAAATCATACAGATTTTTTTTTTTTTTTCAGAAAATGTATACACTAACGAGGAAAACTTTACTTCATCATAACAAATGCAAAGGCTAAACAGAGAAGACGATTACAGAAATATATGTGAAGTGTACAAGTGTATATGATGGCAAAACTTAAGATGTAACATGGATATTTAATAACAGTAAAATAATAAGAAAACAAACAATTCTATGCAAGAAGGACTGCCATTACAGGAAAATTTATACTTGAGGGGGAAAAGCATATCACACTAGAAGTGAGGGATTATACCTGCAACTTTTCCCTTGAACATCAGAAATTACCTTTGACTATTTGCAACTATACTACAACATGCATGAAAATTTGCAAGAATCATAGATGCTTCATAACTTTCTTTCCTGTGGTGCATTTTTTTCTCAACTATCACATCTAAATCTTCAGACTGAGAAGGTTCTTAGGGGACATAGCAATCGTAATGTTGCCTGAGATAGTCATAACATTAAAAAAAGAAGTATCTTCCTTTACCTTTCGGCTAGTTGATGGTGAACGCTGTGGGGAGGGCGGGAGACTGCGAGACAAATTTGTTTGATTTTGTGAAGCTGGGGGAGCCAGATTGTTTGCTGACCCCGCTCGTTTGAGGCCACGGGACTGTGCTGCACTAGCAACAGATGCTAGAAGACTGCCAAATCCTCTTCGATGACTCTGTCAATAGCAGTGGTGAGTCTTTTAGAATAGATTTATACTTGTTAAAATCACTAACTATATTTCTCATTATTCTTTTGAAGGTTTCAGTAATGAACCGCCAGTTCAACAAAATGATTCTAACGCTACTAAAACATTTCAATTAATGGAAAAAACACAAATGCTACAAGTCTAAATCAAACAAATCAAAATTATTAATAATACTTAAAAGGCTGGCGGTTCTTCAAACATACTAAAATTTCTACATAATTAGTAAATCATACACAAGCAGGGGTTATTAATACTCATAAATGCAAGAATCTTTTCAGAACATCAATTAGTAAATGAGATCTTTAGCAAATGCATTAATAGTTACAAGCACAAAAGAAAAATCTGAAAGTCAAATAACGAAATAGCTAACTATCAAACAAGATTTTATAAAAATAAAAACACTTCTATACATATACACACTTCACATTTCATAACCTAACACCTACATATTCTTTCAATATATCCCTTTCCTCCTTCCAAAACACAGCAATAGTATATATGAATCACTTTTAGGGCGGAAAAAGAATGGATGCTCCTGTAACTAAAAAATCAAGACAAAATAACATCAAGTTACAAAAACACACCCCATGGAACTTCAATGGATGCAATCCCGTTCTCAAAAGAACAGGATGCCCAAAAAACAGCTCACCATGCTTATTGTCATTTAACACAGCAGGCAATATTGAAAAACAAAAATGCATAGTTATATTCCCAGACATTTGTTTTTATCCCAAATCATGCAGTTGTACAATACTTACAACAGCAGTTCTATGCACAATAAATTCACTTTTACCTGAGGAGTCGTGCAACTGTTCTGCTTTCCATCAGATATTGCCTCTGAACTTCCGAGATCACCATCTTCCAACTGCCCATCTGGAGAGGTCATAATGATCTCGGGCGTTCGGCTTTGTTCTTCCGATGTCTTTCGCTTGGCTCCACTGGACGTACAAACAGTTCCTGATTGGCACTTCTGGATGCACTTCTTGTGGCACGTCATTGCACAATTCCTACACTGGACAGCATCTTTCAGCCATATCTGTTACAAAGGAAATCAAAATAATAAAACTTGTTTAAACACAACAAGCTATATGAAACAGATGCAAGGAATATATTATAACTTAAATTATGGTACACATGACCCTATCAGGGTCTGAATACGGGCCACTGAAATTCCATGAATTCCATGCGAGTGCTCTATATTAGCAGGCCAGCCTAAGGTATCCAACTTTCGTTCTAATAATAATAATAACCCATGACGCAACAGCCCGTGAGGGCCAGGGTCTAACCACAGACTGCTGGCCTCACTCCCATCTGCTGAGGTGAGATCATTCAACCAGTTACGGGGTGACGTGTGGTCACACGACAAACCTCCAGTAGTTGTTGTAGGTTTCCATGACCGGGTTACGCTACTCATTTGTAGCTCCCAAATTCCCTCACAATGGTGGGTGGCCATCGGTCCTATACACAGACCGAAATCTCAGGAGAAAAGTTGTTATACTATCCCCCAGGAAACTCGAACCTACATGTCTCCTGTAGCCAGAGCCCAAAGCATGATGCCTTAGACCACACAGCCATGGTGCAGGACCTCTTTTCATTGGCTCTAAAGTCATGTGGCACAATTTACATATTTCGTGCAGCACAAACAATCTTGTTTGGATATATTGTTACATATATGCGTAAGAAGAGAATTCAACCATGTTTGTGACGTGGTTTTATTTACCTTTTTCCGACAGAATTCGCACTGCGTTGCTCGATGGAAGTGTGTTCGTATAAAATCATGCGGCCTTTCTGCTTCTGCTGTCTGTTCTTTCCTATCATTCTCCACTTTGTTGACGACGATACATGCTTCCTTTGACTGGAGGATATCTTTAATTGAAGGAGCCGTACCATCGTTGGTTTTATACATGAAGGACAGGAGAATGTCTCCGTAACACATGGTTGGTTCAAACCCAGAATGCGATGCAAATGGATGACTCCGGCTGCATAGAAATAAAGAAGAGTATACATATAATATGCAAAGTTTATGATTCCTAGTTTCTTCATAGCATATAAAATATGAATCTTCCATGCTACTTGTGTGCCCAAGAATGCTAGAATTTTATATTTCAGTACTTTATTAAATACTGTTCATACTTTGGCTACCTAGAATTGCATTTCTATCTCTTTATGCTAACCACTGATTGATTTATCAAAATGGGAATTGTGGGTGCATTGCACCCCATTACATTATATGGTATCAAGTCCTTTAGCATAACTAAAATCTCCTTACCCAAGGCTGTAAAGAGACACTCAGCACACATAAGGACACACAACCATACTGTCTGTAGGTCCAGGTGCCAGAGCCTTATTGGCCTGCAGAAATGGGTTTACATTGGTGTAGTACGTGAAAGTGAGGTCGACACTTGAATATCACTTGAATGACCCTTTTTGCACATCATGATGGTGAGGATGTATGATGATTATACATTAATATGAAATTTGCACACTACTTTTGCAGGGTAGCTACGATTTTTTGATTTTGAAATTCCCTGACTTTTCCAGGTTTTCCAGACCAGAAATGAAATTTTTCCAGACATGTTTGTCGTCATGATTTTTGTTTTTGAACCTCATGTTTTTCAATTAAATATGCAGGCACGTTAATTATTACGAATATGAATATATACAGTTATTAGCTGAAAATTTACCAAATGATTAATACAATGCTATTCAATGCAAAAATAAATAACTATTGTACTTACCCATTTTCACTAAGTCATTACAATTAAGGTGTGTAAAAAGTAAAAAAAAAAAAAATGTGGCATATATCAAAGCTTTACAATGTAACTTGTATACAACCTCAATTATATAAATACAAATGAGAAACAACAAAAAATTAGGTCATGTACCTTTAGAAAATATGCAATAAGTTTAATGATTATATTTTTTAATTAATTGAAACTATAAATATGCTGACCAAGGCAGTAATTTATTTTATTAAAAACAAACTAAACGTAATGTTTCAACCTTCTAGCAAGGTCTTCTTCAAACTTGATACAGAGTCTGAAGAAGACCTTGATAAAAGGTTGAAACGTTACCTTTAGTTTATGTTTTTAATAAAATAAATTACTGCCTTGGTCAGAATATTTATTTTTTCATAATCATGGAAACAAGGCTTAATGGTATTATCATTGAAAATAGTACATATTTCGGAAATTCAGAACGTGAATGGGGCCGGTGACCAACCATACACCTAAAAAAATATATATACGCGGGCCATACTTTGGAATCAAGTATCTCGATTATTTGGGTTTTCCACATGTTGGAACCAATTTTATATTACGGAATCTGTCTATTAAAAAAAAATCAACATATTTCTCGAGGGGGTACAGTGGGTCAACGGTTCCTCCAAAATCCCGCATTCCAACCCATGTTTGGAAACCGTTCCGAATGTTTTATGATTTTTTTCAAATTTTCCTAGCAGGAAGACTAATTATCATAGAATTTTGGCAATCATTGTGACATGAAATTTGAACCTTCCTTAAAATAATGAGCACTGTTTGGATTTGTAAGTTATTTATGTTAAAAAAACAACTTCAAAATGACCTTACGCAAGCATACACGCTTCCCACGGACAAAGGTATTCTCTGGTTGACAAGCGACAGAAAGTATCGTAAACTAGTGGGAAGGAATGTTGAAATAAATCGGAACCTTAGTAGAGTGCATTCAGGGTCTTTATTTTAATTCTAAGACAACCAAACCTGACCTTCCTAACCTAACCACAAAAGCATATATTGACAAAATCTTAGGTAATTGCTAAAACTCTGCAGAATGTGTTAACAGACATAAATCAAAATCGAACCATGTAAAAGTTTGCATTTGTAGCACGATGAAATCATAATAAAACAAAAGGAACTTGGGCCCATTTTCACCACAATTTAATTCTACATGCAAAAAATATGTAAAATTACTATCGGCATCAAACCAACATTCCTAACCTAACAACGATGTGTGACCAGCGTACATTAATTCCTCTATTTCGCACCAATTTCTAAAAAATAAAGTTGTTCTACATGCACAAAACACGTGCATATTCGAATAATGACGTCACTGATACTGCATAAAATTTCTCGGGTGTAACACATCTCTGCAATGTAAAAACTACGACAACGAGCACATGAACTAGTTGATCAGGTTGCTTCTGAACGGGTCGCAAACGAAGGACTCAAATTCACAGAACGGGTTCACGGGGGAAACGAAGCAGTGAGTCCATTTGTTTTTACTCCACGTCCGCACCCGTCCAGTGTGACGTCAACCACAGCCAGTTACGTGAAATTCTGCTCTTCAAGGCAGAAAGTATTACATTGTCTTTGGTTCAAGGTGTATACAGTTATTGCAGATCCAAAACCAATGAACTGTCTGAAAACCAACCTGCTCCGCTTCATGTATCAAAAGAGAATGGGTTCCGAACGGGTGTGTTCTTGAAGAAAGGAAATATCCTCACCACACACACACACAGCTAAAGCAACATTTTTTGCGCAAGAAATTCTGAGGATGGCTGGTGTGTAAGTTTCGTCTTGAGTAGCTTGTTCTCTAAGGAAAAATCTCACGCCTCTCCAAATTCTGTTCTTGGAACAGGTTCACAAGAATGAGTCGCAAAATGAATGGACGGTCGTAACGAATCCAAGAACCTAGATCCGAGAGTGAATAAATATAGAACCGAAATGCGAAGGTACCATAATTTTGTACATAACAGACTAGAAGTCATAATGACGAGAGGAACAAGTTTCTGAATTGAATCTTTTGGGAGGACCGGAATCACAAGAACCGAATTTGGAAGTGGAAATGAACTGTTCGTTCATTTTGTAACTGGTTCTCCTGCAACTCCAAAATGCACGTAAATTCCAGAAAATATGCAAAATTCCCTGACCAGCCAAATTCCCTGCAAAATTCCCTGACCAGCCAAATTCCCTGACTTTTCCCAGTTTTCCAGTCACGTAGCAACCCTGTTTTGTCACCATCAAATTTAAACCAATACTGATATAGTCGATGATAGCTAGTTGTAAATTCAGCAGTCATAAATTGGATTCTCGATTAAAATGTCATTTTGTTTGCTGAATTAGTCTCCCACATTCACTGTTTTCTCTTGTAATACCAGGGGGAAGGGGAGGGAGGGGTAAAATTTTGTTTGCGATTTGTTTGTGAATTTGGGCAGGCAGTGAACACCCAAAGATGTTCTCCATGTGACTCTCCCTTCCATTCTTGGTCTATATAGTTTAGGTCATTGATAGTATATTCATAACAGTCTAAAATAATACAGATGGTAATACATTTCCATTATTAAAACAATGTAAAATTTTAAGAAGCCCAGCAGTGAAGCAACAAGTTTCCACGTGAATGGTGGCAGGGGACACTAACATTAATGGAAAATCTCGCGGAAAAAGTTAGTAATGTGTTTACATGTATTGACTATACAATAGGGATGGGCCAATATGAAATTTTGGCCAATACCGATAAAATACAGGTATAAAATTTACAGATACCAATAACCGATATTCTACCAATCTATATAAAATTCCAAACGATATTCTACCAATCTATACAAAATTCCAAACGGTTCTTGAAGAACCTGAATAGTTCATTGACTCCTTAATAAATGTTTGTTTCCAGGCAACTTCAGTGCAAAATAAGCTGCATATTTACACATTTACTTTTTTAAAAAGTAGAACATGGAGATTATCCATAAAAAATATAACAAAATAGCTGAACTTTGCACTAAATTATAAGATATTTATAGATATATTGGATCGGTAAAATAATTGGTAATTTTACTGATAAACTGATACACCGATATGCCAATATCGGCCGATACCAACTGAATAGTGGTTAACCTGTCCCATCCCTATTATGCAATCATTTATTTATTATATAACCATGTATTTTATTCCCTAATCCTGAAGAGTCTGAACAAAAGATCTGTGCTTATTAATTAGACTGTAATACCTGGCAGTTGCTTCAGGGTCTGGAGGAAGCAGGTGGTAACTCTTAATGTAGTGGCCCAAATTCGTTGTTGTGCACTCCATGGCAATTCTTCCCACTGGAATGCTAATGTGCCCCAGAAGGACATCCTTCTCTGGCTTAGATGGCAATTTTGGTGTTCCTGGCCTCTCGCCAATACCAGAATCACTAAGTCTATGCACTTTAAGGTTAATTTTCGATGTAGATTCCTCTTTCACGGCATTTTCCGGCTGCCTACTCCACACACTGACATTCAAGTATTTATGCTTCTCTTCTATTTTGAAACTAAATGCTTCGTCGAAAGTCAGATCCTGAAAAAGAAATATCTCATTAAGAACATGTGCATCTGTTTTCATAGTTACCAAAGAAACAGTTGCATTAAGACTCCTTTCACAGGCAGAACTAAGCTGAGTATATTTTCAGCACGTTGTTCCTTTTCCACGTGAGACTTTAAGTCCTCGCAGTGCTGGACCACCACCGACTAACAATTCAACCATTCAGCTAGGTGGGAGCTCAATTAAAATTAAAACACCCTAAATAATCTTATGACTGCAACAAGCAAGGTCTGCTTCCACAACAGGTAAACAGGTAAGTAATCTGTGTGAAGGACAGTGATACCAAACCCAGTTAAATTTCAAGCACAAAAAAGTTTGAAGGCTACAAAAGTGGAAAACCTAGTCTCAGTGCCATCACATTTATCCTGCATCTGTTATTAACAGAATGTTTCTATTATACAACCAATGTTCACAAAGTAAAGGAATGGCAGGTGTTCAATTTTGTTCCTTACCATGAACATCTATGATGCTAAGTAACTACACTCTAGCCTTCTTAAAACCGAAGCAACACAAGCCTTCCATCTGTCCCTATCCTGGGCAAAATCAATGCAATCTTTTCAATCATTACAGATTTCCTTTCGGTCCATCTCAACGTTATCCTTCTATCTTCATCTTGGCCTTCCTACAGGTCTCTTACCATCAGCGTTCCCAACAAGAATCCTGTAAACTCTTCTTTCCTCTCCCATTCGTGCCACATGGCCTGCCAAGCTAAGTCTTCTAATAATATCTGGACAGGAATACAAATTGTGCACTTCTACATTATGTAACCTTCTCCACTCACCTGTCTCCTCATCCCTTTTAGGTCCAAATATATTTATAAGGATTTTATTTTCAAATACTCTTAATTTATATTCCTCTTTTAATGCAAGGGACCAAGTTTCACATCCAAATAATACTACAGGCAAAATTACTAAAAGAGGTTTTAGTTTCTTAGATATTACACAAGAAGATAAAAGTTTATGAACAGAAAAGTAACACACATTTCCTGAATTAAGTCTGCTTAACATCTATGCTGCCTCGGTAAAAATAGAAGCAAAAATAAACAGTGATAAACACTGAAGAGAATCTTTACGAATGTCTACATTTCACAATTAAGTGATGCAATTTTTTCACATTTCTATAGAAAATGCCTAATGCTAATAATTCCCACAAAATTTCCATGTTTATAAATACATGTATATATCCTCTTAACGTACACACAGAGATAGTTGAGCTTCAAAGTAGAAAACTTGCAGACTATGAAGCTAACTGTGGTTCCAGGAACCAGAGTCCATTATAGCCTGCAACAGTATAGATTACTGTGTGTATAATTTTGACGAGTGGCTAGGTTAGTATTCACATAACCACCAATTTATAACTAAATGATTGGAATACTAAATCTACAAAAGGATGCTAAATAATGACATGATAAGCATCTGATGAGAAACAGTTAAAAACAAAATGCACCACTCCATCAACAAATACAGAGATGCTATTTTGTACAGCTAGTTCAGTTGAACACAGAACAGGTCAAGAGAAAAGTAAATATTGCAATACCTGATTTGGAGCAAACTCTTTTGTTTTATTTATCTGAATGGTGTTTTCTAAGGTTTCAGCCGCTGCATCCGACGTTTGTTCCTCTTCACCGTTATTACTTTTGGAAATGTCTATAGAAGATGAACTGTGTTCTTTGTTTTTGGTGAGTGGAATTGGTATATCTATGGACTTCCTCTTCTGCTCTGGACTTGACTGTGTGGAATTCTCAGGTGATTGTTTAGGTCGACTAAAGAGGCTTGGTTTTTTGGATGGAGAACCTGAAAAAAAAGTACATTAAAATATAGAAAAAGTGTCCACCATAGGAAACCAAACCAAATAATTGTATTTTTTCAGGTTTGCTACTCAGAGACCAACATAAAATTCAATATCAGTAAATGTTTCAGTGGGAGACTAACAATACAGTCACACATTGGCCATTTTTTTGAACAGTTTATTTGCGGACCCATGTTGACTGTAACCACTTTTTGTGTGCATGTGTACTTTCCACCCTTACGGTTTTTATGATCGCTTCTGGATCACCCTGTCATATAGTGTTTTAGAACCACAACATGCCTAATTTTTGTACCGAAATTTTGATTCTTTATTCCCCACAAATATCACTTGGAGAAGGGCTCGATCCTGAGAGCTCCAAACCCTAACATACATCACTTAATATAAAATTCAACAGACACATACAAACCAAAGGTGATACCTGATTTTTCAATTTAAAAATAGAAAAGACACACCTTCCGTTGTATGAGAGTGTGTGAGTGAGAGTGAGAGATCACTCTCTTCTCTCTCTCTCCACCTTTCTCCATGGCAGAGGAGTTAGCACAGCACGCTATGATGGCATGGATTCTGGGTTTCAATCCTAGCCTGGGCATAGGTGTTCTTTGCGAGTGTCCCTTCTTCAATTTCAACACATCATCAGTTATCCTCATCGTAGCAATTAGCCAAAAGTGACAGAAAAGCAACACCAAATAAAAAAAAAAATCAATCTCTCTCCACCCCTCCCCTTCTCTCTCTCAAGAGGTAATTTGATAGGCAATTGCTAGGGGCATGCATATTTAGTTTTTAACAAAAAAATATGTCAAAAAACACATTGTAGTGTTAATTTTTCATGTTTTTGAAAGGTATGAGATGCATTTTGCTACCATGTATTGTCATGAAATGAACTGCAAAATGCGAAATAAATTCTTAAACACGAAATTTAGGGTTTATTTACAGATGCGACACCTTCAGAGGTCTGAATTATCCTGTGAGTTATGCAATTCACGGAGAATTGATTAATTCTGCTGTTAATATTGGAGAAGCAAAAATGAACTCCTTTAGACAGAAATAAACTTAATACTCTGATAACTACATAAATGTGCTATTAGAAGTGAAATGTTAATTTTGTGTAATAAGTGTAGTTTCTAAATCAAATTTAGGATTATATTTGCAATTTTAAAACCAAAATTTCTTTTTATATACCACTTTTCATCCGATTTTTCACTGCTAGAACACCAAAATTTTATTTTATTTACTGCTTTTGAACCAATAATCAACTCTGTTTTTGTACCGCAATTTTGTTTTTTTATTTACCAAAATTATGTGCCTCTAGCAATTGCTCTTAGCATACAACAGAATGTATGTTTATGTGACATCATAATGCCACAGTTATGTACTTTAAATCATACAAATGTTTTGAGTACCACATTTATTTTAACAAATGAAGAAAAACATTTCTTATGCAGGCTAAAAAAAAAATGATTTTCTACAAGTAATTTACTTGTAAACCACATAATTTACATAAAATATGTATCAAGTATATTACCTGTTGCACACTGAAAAAATCTTCCTTGAGGAAATTTTCTTCCACCTCCTTGAAACCCTATATTCAGTTTCATATTTTCAGTGTTTTCATTAAAACAAAGTTTGCACAGCATTACTCACCTGGTACTGATGGAGCTCCTGAACTACTACTGTCGCTTTCCTTGTCAGTTTTATCGCCAGACGCTTGTCTTTTCCTTAGGCCTGCTCTCTGAAGAACTGGTGAACCAGGAAGTGAGAATCTGCCAGAATCAGACAATTTGCTGGCATCCCCTTCAGAGTACCTATGAACATCTACGTGGGGAATTTTGACAGGAATTTTGTCCATTACTTCATCACTGTCCTGCAAATAGAATTAAAAGTAAACAAATATGTTATTATTGGGTTAGATGCAGTAAAATGATAAGTAGTAAGATTCACACATATATAAAATCAAATGGCATTATATAGCTGATAGATACTGTGGAAGAATGATCTAATTTTGCATTTGAGCAAAATTACTTGGTGCAATTTAAGATGGACAATTTTTTTTTTCTATGTTCCGAGCATTCCAAATTATGCTGATATTTTCAAATATCTGCCTAGATAACATTTTTGGTGCTGAAGAAACAAAAAAACTGATGATTTAAGGTATAGCTTGAACTAGGAGTTTCTCATAATAACTTAGTTACATAGGGAAATAGGGCTCCATACAGCAGATTATTACTGCAACTGCCATTAATTTATAACACCTGAGCCGAGATGTTTGTAGTTGTTACGATACTTTAATTTATAGTTCTGGTGTTGAATTTGAGTGAAATTGGAAAATGCATTACCAAATGTGAAATACCCATTTCTTCCGTTTTGTGACTTCAAAATTCTGCCGATATTTTAAAATCTCTGACAAATTTCAAGAGCTTAACAAACAAAACTTGTATAAATTTTATGGGACCACTTGCATAACAATGCAGCAATAAACACTTTGAAGTAGTACATGGTTTAAGAGGAGGGGGAAGGGAGGGGAGAGGTTAGGGAGGAGTTGATAACCATCACTTATACTGTGACTATGCCAACCAACAGATTCAGAGTTTTCATGCTGATATTCTCAAGAGTTTATTAGAAGATTTGAAATCGGTCAACAAATTTCAAGATAGCAAGACTAACAACCAACAAAACTGAGAAAATTCCCTTGGTATTTACAGCAAATTCTGACTATCTCACATGTGAATCTAAACAGGTCTTCAACCAAAACTCTGGTAGAATGAAATAGTGGCATTGCAACAGAATACTTACGCAGGATTTCTAAGAATGAATGGTCGGATTTGGTGAGGATATTGTGAAAGATATGTTACACACTACAGATTGAAAGTTGTTTTATTAGGTTTAGAAAATCAAAGAGTTCATTGCACATTCACAATTGCATTCAAAAATTTTGATAAAACTAAATGCATTTGACAAACGTTGAATGAATACAAGGTAGTCATGAATAAAAAACTAGAATTTTTATGGAAACCAGAATAGAAGAATTGTGACAAAGTGGTTGCCTAGCTGCTAATAGTCCTAGATCTAAACAGCGGAAAAAATATGAATGTTTCACTCTGTATGTTAATTTACATGCACATATTTAATTTTTATTCCCAACTCTGAACTAGTATGTATGTCACATATTTATAACACTCAGAGTCTTAGCCTTATCTAACAAGTCAGGCAGAAAGGTAAAGTTGCTTGTGCATACAGCACATTTAGGGAATGGATGGGTTGGGCTCCACACATTCTTGGTCTAAGCCATTTTGGGGGTGATGTGATTAGCACCATGCTCTGGCTGCTTTTACACCCCAGGGTTGCCCCCAGGAAACCAATGATTTAAGTCTGGGTGAACCCCAGAGCCACTTTATGCGAGGACAAGGTTGGAAAAATTCTGAAATTAGATCCGGGAATTGAACTGAAGTAAAGTACTTCATTCAGAAAAATTCCAAAATGTGCATCTTTTAATGTAAAATGACTACAAATACTTAGAACTGAATGAAATATACAAAAATATGTGATTGATTGATTGATTTTACATATTTTTCTTCGCTTTTGTGTCACTTTTGGCTTTTGGCTAATTTTCGAAGATGGGGATGAGTGATGACATGATGAAATTGATGAATGGACACTCACAAACATCCATGCCAAGGCCGGGATTCGAACCCGGGAACCCTGGCACCGTAGCATGATGTGCTAAAAATATATGACATAAAAGGTTTAAAAAAAATCAATGTACGAAATTCAATATTGAAGGTTTTTTATTTATTTAAGCAACTACATCCTCAAAATGTGCCTTCATGGCAGGTGCTAAATGCAGGGGAACCTTTACCTTACTAAATATGGTACTTGAAATATGTAATTACATTAAAATCTGGGCTCTTAGAAGAGCAGGTGAAGCAAAAATACAGAAAGAGCACAGTACCTTTTCTGCCACATCTTTCTCCTTGGCTCCTTCTTGCTGTGGCACTTTATGATTCATAATTCTTTCGACCCTCACACGAAACCTCTCACCGGCATTCTTCAGGAGCTTAGCTGCTTGGTTCAGGGAAGTAACAGTCTTTCCATCGACTGCCAAAAGGATGTCATTCTTGCGAACATCAGCCGCGTGGGCTGGAGAATTAGGTATCACAGTTTCCACTGTAACACAGTGTTTGTATTTTCCAAGGATGAATTCCTGCTTAAACACTATTCCTAATTGGCTGGAAGGCTGCTTCATGATATTCAGATCTAAAGTCATGTAACTTGAAGTATCAGATTGAACCACTTCAACCCATGGAGTTGAATCTGTACAATAAATCACCATAAAACATGTCACAAAATATCAGTCTCTTTTCATGCAATTTGACACCTTTTTTTAATAATATCTAGACAATCGTCAATTAAAATTTTATATACACATGCTCATACATAGAGTTTGAGATTTTGTCTTAAGCCCACTTTATGCACAGATAGGCTAATCGAGACTAGACCTACAGTTTAAAGTGGGATCCAAACCAACTATGTACCTTCATCAGGTACTGAACTCGCACAAATGACATTCTGGTAAATATGCTGTCTGCTGTTGCAACCTAAAATTCACAATTTAGAGTTACTCTTTTAGAAAGAGCCTTTTTCATGAGCAAAGCATGGTCTGGAGGGGAGGGGAGGGGAGGGGAGGCACAAGCAGTGGTGTGTTAACATGGGAAGGGCATGAAGACAACACTGAACCTGAACAAAAATGAATATAGACTGTTTGATATGTTAAAATAATAAGGGTAAGAGGAGGGAGGTTTCTGGAAGCAAATAAAATGATCAAATTATGCAATTCTTTTGCACGTTAACATATTAAAATAAGCATATTCTATCATGTATGTGGTGACAGCTGAGATAACCAAGAGTTCTAAATATTTAATAAGGAAGACACAAGTACTTGGGCCTTTCCTTAGATCTTTCTGCCCTACATTCTCATAAAATATTATTAAAGTAAATGAGCTTCCTATTACTTCAGAATGTTGATGTTTAGAGCAGAATACTATGAAAAATCGAAGATATAGTACGCTGATGGGATCATTTTATGATTTTTTGTGTTAGTTTGAATATTTAAATCCACAGTACGCACATATAAGCTAATTGGGACTGGACATACAGTTTAGAGTGGGATGCAAACCACTATGTGCCTCCACCAGGCAATGGACCGAGAATTCCCTTGATTACAATGTAACGACACCATTAGGTGGGTGACAGCAAATTAAAGACAGCTGTATTCAAATCTGCACATGAGGTGTTTATGTTGAGAAATAAAGCATAAAAATCTAACAAATAAAATAATTGTCACATTTGAACACCACCAAATTTTGCCAGCATATAACACAAGAATGCTTAAGAGAAAAAAAATGCTCAAGTAAAAAGCACATCTCAGAAGCAGTTCTTTCACACATCTTGCAATCAGAGTGGAGCCATGAATATTAATTACATACAACCATACTTATTGTGGCTAAATTTTTTACCTTCCTGTGAGGGCAAAAAAATAAATTAGCCAATATCCAATTCAATTTCCATTAATATTACATCACAGACATGCAATTTATAAGATACAGTAGTAACCTTACTGCATTCTTGTGGAAATTCACTAGAATATTTTGAGAAGATACTCAGGATGAAAAGAAACAGGCGGAGAGAAAATTTAAGTTGTTTATCAATAGGAGTAAAATGTGTGCTGGAAAGGTTACTGTTTCTATTTATCCTGTAAACAGCTCCAACAACAATCAACCACGATTCATCAGAGGCGTATACCTGGTTTACCGTCAGCAATTCTTATTTATTATATACCCCCCTTTCTAGAGGAATTGTCTTGCACCGTGGCCATGCAGTCTAATTGATTGATTGATTGATTTGGTGTTTTAAGTCCACTTTATGCACAGTAAGGCTAATCGGGACTGGACCTACAGTTTAAAGTAGGATCCGAACCACTATGTACCTCCACTGGGTATCGAACCTGGGACCACTTGATTACAAGGCGAGGACGCTACCACTGCGCCATCGGAGAGGCCTATCATGCAGTCTAAGGCGTGAAACTTTGTGCTATGGTTAAGTGATGTGTGCAGGTTCGAGTGTCCTTGGAAAGGTGTAACAATTGTTATCCTGAGAGTTCGGATGTGTATGGGACCCGCGGCCAACCTCCATCGTGAGAAAATTTGGGAGCAACGAATGAGTAGCGAAATCCGGTCATAGAAAACCTACAATGACTGGGGGTTCGATGCGCTGGCTACACGTCAACCCGTAACTGGTTGGATGATTGCCCATCTCTGCTGGGTGGTGAGGCTGGCACTCGGTAGGTAGGCCTTAGTTCTCAAGGGCTGTTGCTCCATGGGTTATTATGTAGATGATTTAGATATAATAGAAATAAAACACCAGCGTAGGCATGTAAGTAAATCAAAAACAGGAGCCTAACAACTAAAAATTTTCTGGCACTTTCTATATTTGTTCATAAAATTTTCCTCTTTACCAAAAATTGGACGTAGATTTCCCTTCACCAAGGAAAATTTTCCTTCATGTAGCAACACTGCCTCTGTCAAGCACAACACAGAAACAGAAAGGAACAAGCAGGCCAATGCTCTTTCCAGTGGTGGAACTGACCAGGGCTTGTGGTTTTAAATAGTCACCCACCCATTTTTTCTTTGTTTTCCTGGAAAGAAACTCAGTTATAATAAGGATGTGATGAAGAACTATCAGTGGTGTACATAAACCAATCTTTAAAACTCTGGCTTAAAAGCTTGTTTTAATATTTTGAATCATATATAATGAGCGATTTCCCGTATATTAAAATTAAATATCTAGGTTCTTCTTAAATGTTCACATAATCACTTTTTATAGATGCAAAATGGTTATTTTAAGTGGTTTATATTTTATTTTCTATGCGACGTTCCATCCTGGTTTCCCAGACCTTTTTTCAAGGCAAGGTAACCACACACAACATACAGCTTTACATGACCAGTCTGTGTGTTATTTTGCATCATTAACGCTAAATGTATAAAAAATACATGAGAAAAGTTTGTTTACCAGTTGTAAAGATAGTAACATGGAGAATACGCCACTGCAATACATAACTTAGTAATTTTATGGCACAACTATAGTGTATATTTTATTAGGCTCTTCCAAGCAAAATAATCAACGCAGCAGGGCACTAAATGGTAGAAGAAAAAGCATATTTATTCCTGCAGAAAAAATGTAACAAACCAAGAATAGTAAAGCTAAAAGATACTTGCCAACTGCCAAAGAGCAATAAATTTTTCCTGCTAGCAAGCTTTCCATTAAACGAGTGCATTCAATGACTGTCACATGAAGAGTTCCTGGGCAAGCAGTGTCAGTCCTATACTGATCATCTTCAGTAGGATCGGGCTTAGTAAAAAATGGCTTATAACGCATTTTGAAATTAGGCAGTGTGTGTTTCTTCTTCAAAGATTTACGGATCTGGAAAAGCAAAGAAAGAGGAAATTGCAGCTTTGAGCAACATGCAGTATTCAACATGCCAAAGTATGAAAGAGGATGGTGACTACATTATAATCAGAATGGGACAGGTTAATTGATGCTCCATTGGTCTTTGATGATTCATTTAGGGGTTTATTCAGGATATTCCATTTGAGGATGAGGATTGTAAAGATATATTTAGAGCCAAAATGACTATAAATTGGACCTTATTGAAAAGCTTACAGGTGTTCAGGAATTTCTTTTTGAAGGGAGGAGGAGGGGGGGGGGGGGGTTGGAGTTGTGTGGATAAATCACTGGATACATTCACACCAGAGTAGTTTCTTGATGAAATTACCCCAATTTTGATGATCTCATATTTCTGTAAGTTATGGTATGGACTGGTGTGAAAGTGTCGCTGATACCCATACAAAATTTACCAACGCTGATATTCTATCAAGGGCATCTGCATCGCCAAATGGTTAGTGCCCCCATTTTTGGTGCAAGTGGTAACAGGTTTGATTCCCGGTGGGAGCAGCAAAATTTCAGCGTTGAACCAGCTTTGTGAGGACAACTGGGGAGCTACATGGAAAGAAGAAGTAGCAGGCTGTGGTCTTCAAAGTCAGAAAACAGTCTGATGGAACTCGATGCACTGATCCCAGGTCACCCAATGTAAAAGCTGTTCTAGCAGGCCCTGGCCCTTATCAATCTGATAAAAAAAATTGAACATGTTCCATGTAGGACTTGAATGGTTCATTTACCTCTTTAATTAATGTAGGTTAAGATATGACTATTTTGTCTTGAAAAGGAAATTACAAATTTAGACTTTAGAAAGTATTATTTCTAAATTATTCCCTTATACTTTGCAACATGCCAGTAAGGCACATAAGGGGCAAGAGAGAGGCAAGGAAGCTCCACATGTTCAGAATCTGCCATTCCGGGAGGTGATCCGAACAGCACCACTCTCTGGCCACCTTAACCACCCGTCAGAAGGCACCCTGGATGAAACCCCAGAGCCAATTTAAGCAGGGACATGTTGGGTAAAATCGTCACGTGAGATTTTCTACCCTGGGAACTGAACCCACATCTTCCACATGTTAGTCACACATCCTACCAACTGGTCACACATCCTACCAACTGGTCACACATTGTTATTATACTTTGACGTTGATAATAAAATAACAAAATGGCAGAATTTGATGCTAACAAACTGGCCATTTATGGAAATATTGGATGGGAAAATTATTGGCAGTTTTGCCTGTAAGCCAATGGCCCAAAATGTCTATATACTGATATATACTTGCAATACATATTAGAAGTGGGACAAATAAATTGGTATTGATGGTTTATTGATATAATTATCAAAAATTAATTAGTGTTTCTTCAAAGATGAAAACAAATGCAGTTACCTGATTACATAAATTTTGAAAGGTCATGTTTTGCAATTTCATAGCAGCGAACTGGTTCGGTATTCGTACATTTTGTATTGGTAGTGACAGAGATTTCATATTAGTCCATCCCAAATTTTCTGCATATGAAGGTAAATGAAGTCCTTGTGTAATGTTTGCCATTTAAAGAATTATAATTTCATACAGCTACATCTCTATAGCATAATGAAAACAGAATCCTCGTTTCACACCAAATTTATATTTGGTAATGAATAAAACATGCTGTACTTTTAAGTATACAAGAATAATACAGTTCTTTGCAACTATATGCATTGAAGAAAACACTGTGATTACCATATGTTAATGTGAATTTGTATTATCATTTATTAAATGCATAAAGCCTGTGTTCAAGGCGAGAAAGAAATTTAGTTCATGCAAATTTCAAATCGGTCAGAACAAAAATGCAGAGTATGACATCTAATGCAATGTTTTTCTTTATGTAGAGCGAAGTGGCAACATCACAATACAAATTTTTAGTAACATTTTTAGTAACAGTCAGGAAAATAGGGCATGCTAAATTATGCAAGATATTAATAAAGAATGACATCCAAAAGGAGGTCAATAGCACTTTATCACAAATGGCATGGATAAGTTCTAACAATATCATTCTAGAGCGAATTCATGTACATGAAAATAGCAAATTAAAATAAAACCAATTCTCAGGGTTACAAAATTAGGTATGTGTTTCCATTACCCATCCTGAAAAAGTATGTTCCATTTTGGTGATAAGCAGGGAACACAGGACAGATGGAGACATTTGCAAGATGAAGAAACTGTGACACATGTAAAAATGCCAGATCACAAATGGAAGATAAGATTTCCAGTTTGTAGGGTGAACAGGGTTGAAACTCTGTCAAAACAAATTACTCTGGACATCATATCATCCTCACAAATACTGGGGGGGGCAGAAAGCGAGGGAAAAAAAAATGGAGGTGAACTTAACTTCAATGTTTGTATAAAAATGATTCCAAAATCTTGCAATTATGTATGTAAAAATAGCATATGCACAAATGTAGCATCATGAGTCATCAGTAGGGAACATATTTCTAGCTTCATACCTATTTTTCTTTCTACATCTTAGACTAATGTTATTTAGAGATCTTTGCATTTCATGTACACAGCACCCCTCTACTGAAATTCTATATTACCTAAAAATGCCTAAATGAACAATAAATTCCTAAAGCCCTATTTTGACTTGAAAAACTGCTTTTCAACTATGTGCTTAACTTTGAAAATAACTTTTATTAAGAACGACCCTTAATTTCCACCACAAAGGTTTGAGACCCTTGAACGGATCAGAGCAGCAAAAGAAGCAATGCAACAGCAAGAGTGGTCATCGACTGTATAAAGTTCTGCCATATTCCAGCCTGCATCACGAAATTGGAAAAATGTTGAGCAAACTGTATTCTACGTTGTTAAACGCTGCACTTCCCAGGCAATACAGAGACCATAGGTGCAACATACCAAACAAAAATGCAGGATGTTTTGGGACAATCATAGCTACAAAATCATTTAGTTGTTAAAACAGGGCCGGCATTATTCCAAAACTGTAAGAGTGCAGGTCAATTCCAAGAATGCCTGCGTCTGATTGGCTGTTTCGAGTGACTGCTGTAAGGAGTAGGAAAGGCAACCCTGCGAGTGACCAATCACATCACCTATTTCCCCCATTGACACAACAGTTAGGTTGTGGGTTTGCTCCGGAAACTACAACTGCCCTAGTATAGAAGCTGTTCATCAAGGAGAGAAGAGGCAGGCAGGCAGGTTTGAGCTTTGAGATGGAGTTTTTGAGCACACTTTATGCACAGATTGACTAATCAGGACTTGACCTACAGTTTAAAGTGGGATCCGAACCACTATGTGCCTCCAACAGATATCGAACCTATGACCTCTTTGTTAAAAGGTGACCAAGTTACCATTACACCTCGGGGAGCCCCAAATTTACCTTGGAAATCAGGAGCAGTTGCATTTATGGAGTTTGCACCAATAACTTCCTGCGGCATAGATAGAAGGTTCTCCATGGACACTTCTCAGTTGTAACGATCACATTGAAATTTAAAGGGATTGTTACATTCCAGAAGTGTCCCTGACTGTACAAGCAGCCAGTCACGGTTTATAAACACGAAATGGAGTTCAAATTAATACACTTACCAGGCATGGATATTCTTTACCACAAAAGAACATTAAAAAGAAAACACAACACATGACATGTGTATCAAAAAATATCAAAACATGTTGGTGCAATACTCAGCTGTGAATGGTCCAGATCTGGCCAAAAATCACAGACGATTAAATTCTATGATTTTTGGTCTTGAGACTCAAGCCGGCTGTAATTAATCTCTATTTCCACAAATGAAAGCACTCAGGACACTTTGTAATGGTAGAAGAAAACATTTAACAGTTGGGTTGAAAAGTTCGTAGGCTAACATAGTAAAAAATATTTTTTTGACAAAATTCGATTTTATTATTCAATATAGTTGCCTTCGAGGGCAATACAACGATTATAGCAGTCATACAATTTTTCGATGCCATTTTTATAGTACGATTTCTCTTTAGCCTCAAAATAGGCCTCACTTTCGGCGATTACCTCTTCATCAGTGCTAAATTTCTTTCCAGCGAGCATTCTTTTAAGGTCTGCAACCAGGAAAAAGTCACTGGGGGCCAGATCTGGAGAATATGGTGGATGGGGAAGCAATTCGTAGTCTAATTCATATAATTTTGCCATCGTTTTCATTGATTTGTGACACGGTGCATTGTCTTGATGAAACAACACTTTTTTCTTCTTCAAATGGGGCCGTTTTTTTGTGATTTCATCCTTTAAACGCTCCAACAATGCTATGTAATAATCGCTGTTGATGGTCTGGCCCTTTTTGAGGTAATCGATGAATATAATACCATGCGCATCCCAGAATACTGATGCCATAACCTTGACAGCCGACTGTTGCATCTTTCCACGCTTTGGATTCGGTTCATCACGTGCAGTCCACTCGGCTGACTGTCGATTGAACTCTGGAGTGTAGTTATGGAGCCATGTTTCATCCATTGTAATATATCGACAGAAAAATTCGTGTTTATTACAGTTGAATATCGCTAAACATTGCTCTGAATCACCAAAACGTTGTTGCTTTTGATCGATTGTGAGCACGCACGGCACCCATTTTGCACACAGCTTTCGCATGTTCAAATATTCATGCACAATATGTCCAACACGTTCCTTTGATATTTTTAAAGTCTCAGCTATCTCGATCAACTTCACTTTACGATCATTTAAAATTATTTTGTGGACTTTTTTGATGTTTTCGTCGGTAAAAGCCTCTTTGGGGCATCCACTGCGTGCATCGTCTTCGATGCTCATTTCGCCTTGTTTAAATTTAGCAAACAACTTCTCAACGGTTGATTTTCCTGGTGCAGAGTCCGAATAATGTTTATCAAGCCAAGCCTTGGCTTCAACAGTATTTTTTTTCACCAAAAAGCAATGCTTTATTAACACACGAAATTCTTTTTTATCCATTTTTTCACAATAACAAAAGCTGCTTCACTCACAATGCTATATCTCACGAACTAATTAACCGGCAGCTGTGAAATTTATACACGTATCTTTTGAAGGTTAGTACTAAGTAAAAATCACATGGATTTAATTCTAGTAGCGCCATCTATGAGTCAGCCTACGAACTTTTCAGCCCAACTGTTAATATATCACCACATACTTACAACAGCTCGCCTCCCTTCACATACACCCATAACAAAATAGAAGAGTAGCGCATTGCACTGTTTTACCCAGTCAACACTGGATGGAAACACCTGAAGATCGCAGGCTGCAAATGGCCATCGTCGTACACTAAAACACTAGTTCGTATCTAGTTTCAGTATTGTCTTTACCGATGCACGTTAACTGTCTTTAAAAATCTGACTATTGGCACAGTAGACAAAGCAACTTTTTAAGCACCCCCTCCAATAGGTAAGAATGCTGATGCAGGAGAGTTTGCGAACAAAAACTTTTTCTTACTCGCGGGTCCAAGCGCTGCACGGGAACTGTTTTTGGGAGCCTTTTCTTCCACCCTCCAGTCCTTGCATCTTGCTGCCCCAGGGGAATTTTCCTTCCTTCCTATTGGTCAGTGCACTTTAGCCTGGACCATGAGTTTGCACTCAGTTCGTACCACAACACAACAATTCCTCTGTTGTGAGAAGGGATTTGAGGAGTTAAATGCATTTGTTCCTGTTTAATTTAGACCTGTTGTAAACTGCTGCGAGCGTTATCCCTTCTGAAGTTCCAATTTGATTTATCACTTTCCCGAGTGTCTTAATGCGTTGGACTCGTTGACATGTTTCACACATATCTTGTAGCGCTGTTAAAGTTCAAAATTGTGGCATTTCTCATACTGTGCGGAGATGTCAGAGTCTGTCTGGAAGTCTGAATTTACGATTTCGGTTCAGGTTCTCAAACACGTCTGTATGCAGGATTCTCGGTGCCTGGGAGATGAGGACATTTGAGAAAGAGGTCGCCCTTGAAACTGAGATTCCACACAGAAGACTCGTTGTTCTCAAAGTTCATGATGAAGGCGAGAGTCGTGTTCCAGCAGGAGTTATTTGGATATTTATAAATTAAACTTCTGGAACTCAGTGGTTAATGGTCCTCCCTGCTCACCATCTGTATTCTGTAGTCTTCTACCCTCTGCACAGTATGAATTTATGGTGACAAGAGCCGAATGTAGACTGGATGAATATCAGAGTTTATTGAGGGACCATACCAGCTAAAACCAGTTATTTCTTAAAATTATTATTAATTAATAATTATGCCTAGTTATTTATTATAGGCACCTAAAAGTCCCGAAATGAAGTTTATAAAGTCCTAAATCCTTCTTCTTTCAGCACCTATAAATCAGTTTCCTAGTCATCAGATTACATCAGAAATTGAAAATAAGATTAAGGTGAGGTTAACAGGGACATGTGGGAAAGGAGAGGGGGGTGGTTGAACTGAAAGAAAAAGGAATAAGCTCTCATATATGTAATAAGTTTGAATTAGTGAATAATGACATAATAGTGATATTGAACCTTCCCTTCTTGTGATATTTAATACGTTTTCTTGTGCCTTAATTCCACTACCTAATTTCTAATTCTAAAATTTTATGATTAAAAATAAAAGTATTACCTGGTTAATGATAAGGGAAGTAATTTGAGAAAGAGGTCGCCCTTGAAACTGAGATTCCACACTTAACTCTAAAGCAGGATCATTGTAGAAACTAAATGACCAATGGCTGCAAGGCTTTCTTGCAAACTGCAACCTTCCTAATCCTGAGAGATGATTCACTGAAAAGAGATAAAAAGAAAGCTCTACTTACTATAAAATATTTTCTTTTGCTGCATTCAACAACAAATAACTACAACATCATTCAACTGAATTTGTCACATTCCTGACATGATTAAGGAGAGAAATAATCCGTAGCTCTCAATATGAGCCACAAATATTGACAAATAAATTTGTAACAATAACTTTCCTTTTCTTATTACTTATTTAATATTAATGTTTTATCTCAATTTATTAAAAAAGTACTCTCAATTTTTATGGCAACCTTGGCAACGAATTATTATTTACACTACAATTATTTCTTACGGTTCACAGTTGCCATTAATTAAGAAGTGTTTCTGACCATAGAAAGTAGCCATGCCACTAGTTGCAAATTCCAACATTGCATTTACCTATATATGTACATGTATACAGGTTTGGAGAACCTAGCCACTGACAATATTGAGTTGATATATTACATAAATAAAGTGAATATGCTTCTTCTACATGACAATGTTTGGGATATATTTATAGTCCAAAAGTGTCTCATTCAATTCTTTTTCAAAGACAACAAAAACAAGTAGACACATATTTGCATTTACTATTTGGTCTAGGAATTAATTCGTGCGGTTGTTACGCACACATTGAAGCTGTAGTTCAAACACAAAATACATAAATACCTTAAGAAAAATATTGTCCATCGCGAGCCACCACTTTCGCCCATCTGTCAGGCAAGTTACGGATTCCGTGGCGAAAGAAGTCCTCATCCTTTTGAAGCGATCCAGTCAGAGACCCATTTTTCGATATCTTCTGAAGAAGTGAACCGCTGTCCAATCAAATCGTTATTCATGCAATCGAACAAGTAGTATTCCGAAGGAGCAACGTCTGGTGAATACGGCGGGTGGGGTAAAACTTCCCATCCGACATTTTCTAAATAGGTTTTGACCGGTTTTGTGACATGTGGGCGAGCGTTATCATGTTGAAAAATAAGTTTATCATGTCTGTTCTCCCATTCTGGTCGTTTCCTGGCCAGAGCTTGCTTGAAACGCATTAATTGTCATCGATAACATTCTCCATTAATAGTTTCACCCAGTTGCAGAAGCTCATAGTACACCACACCTTTCATATCCCACCATATGCACAGCAACACCTTTGCACAGTGAATATCTCGTTTCGGTTGTGATGGACCTGGTTCACCTGGCTTCACCCACGCCTTTTTTCGTTTCGGGTTCTCGTAATGGATCCACTTCTCATCGCCAGTAACAATGCGATGCAAAAACCCCTTTCTTTTCTGTCTTTGAAGCAGCAATTCGCAAATGGTTTTTCGTCTTTCAACGTCTCTGTCTTTCAATTCATGTGAAACCCAATGTGACATCTTTTGAATCATTCCCATGGCTTTGAGGCGTTTGTAAACTGTTGTTTGATCAACGCCTAATGCTTCTGCAAGTTCTTCGTGCGTTTGACACGAATCCTGATCGAGCAATGCACTCAATTCTTAGTCTTCAAATTTTTTTGGCTGTCCAGGTCGCTCTTGGTCCTCCAGGCCGAAATCACCACTACTAAACCGTGCAAACCACTTCTGACATGTTCGCTCCGCTAGCGCATGGTCACCATACACTTCCACCAAAATACGATGACTTTCGGTAGCACTTTTCTGCATGTTAAAGTAATGAAGCAGAACACCCCGCAAAAACACTTTATCTGGCACGAACTGCGCCATGTTCAGTTGACTACAAAATGCTGTTGTTGACGCGTCAATCAACTGCCCTAAACTACGAACGATGCGCGCTGACAGGAGTTTTCAACGCATGTGTGGCTACACGGAACTGTGGGACGATACGCTCGTTACGCCATCTCTTGTCCAGGTGCACGAATTAATTCCTAGACCAAATAATTCCCTGAATGTTAACGACAATGGCACTTTGTTAGCATGCAATGTTAATTGGACATTATCCATTGTCTAGTGCCTTAACTACATGCATCTATTCTAACCTTATGTTTCGAAAGAGCACCTCTTCTTGTCTTCAGGTGAACATTTTATTTAACTTTTGCAAGTGACGAGGATCGAACCTATGACTTTACCACATACCTGGTGCACAGACAAATTGCTTCATGGTAAACTTAGCGTGTTTCTTCCAACCATAACTGGAGAGCCATCCAAAGTCAAGCAGGAAAACAGCAAGATACAAAGACTGACTCAACAGACAGAGATGCCCTATCTTACCGTTTTCTATGCACAGGAGATGTACTATGTAGAAATTTCATGGAAAAATGAAGGCTTGACCAGGATTTAAACCCAGTCCTATGCAATATCATGTCATTGCACTTCTTCATGTAGTACATCCTGTGCAGAGTAACAATTGTCTTGCATTTGGACCCATGGCTAGTATAATCCTCTATGGGACTTGCGTTGCATCCTGTCCATATATGATTGATAAATATTGTCCCTCTACGCATTTCATCTTCTCACCATTCATTCCCTCATCTTCGTGAATAGCCTAAAGTGGCAGAAACGCAAAGTAAAATAAAGCACATCCTTAATTTATTCCTCTTCTGCAGACACATGGGTTCAAGCCCTGATCAAACCTGCATGTGGCAAATAATAAGATTAAAGAGCTTCAGGTTTTCAGGTCCCTCTTACCTTTAACAGACAAGTATGCAGTCCGCCCTAATAGCATATTTGCATTTATGGCAAGTTGAAAGCCACCTGAATATTCAACATCCAGACTAACATCCAACGAATCTATATATTGGTGTTCCGGATGAAGATCAACATTCACTACAGTCACACCCTTTATTACAGGAAACTGGGTCCCTAGGCAGAGATCCCTGATCTGAAAGAAAATTTCAAATTAAATGTAAAGGGATTAAAAAAATTGATAATGTAATATGTAGAAGAAGCTTGTTTTCATACATGCAAACCTTCACTGCATTTGTTAGTTTACTAGTAAATAACACTACTTTGTTATTATGAGTCTACAGGTATGATGAAAAAGCCACATTTGAGCAGCACCAATCTCGATATAATTTTATTTATTTATTGAGAAAATTTCAGATACAGCACAGGTGGCCATTTTACACTGAAATTGTCAACAATGAAAACATAATAATAATAATAATAAGCAAAAGATATTAAAAAATAATAATTAAAAGTAACAAAATAACACAAAGAGAATAGCAAATTGATAAAAAAATAAGCCATAATGTCACTATTTGATATTATTTACAAACATTTCTTCTAATAGAAGACCGAAAGGCAAACTCTGAGGAAAATATGTCGATTCTTGATGGGAGGTCATTGTATTGTGTGGCAAGTCTGTAAAAGAGGGATATTTTTTGAATTTGTAGCCTAGGTTTCTTTGTATAAAATAATCTTGTGTTGCAAGTTGTGCGCATAGGTACTCGAAAGTGGAATTCCTCAAGGAGTGTGTTGCAGCGGATTTTGCCATTCACAATTTTGTATAAATAACTGAAATCATTTTGCAAACGTCGCTGATAAGCAGTTTGTAGATTTAGGAAAGACAAGAGATGCAGAGATGAAAAATTGCATAATGAGGGAACCCTGTATCGAACTTGTAACGTATTATGATATTCTTCACTTAAATATCTTAATTCGTTACAACCTTTCCTTGTGAGGCATCTCAGATACATCTAGTTCCAGTCATTGATACTAGATGGCACTCCTGTGAATCATTTGTTTTGATACCTGCACCCGTCTAACGGAATTCCCGTAACTAAAAAGTCTGTGCTTCAAAACAGCTGGATATGGAATACCAGTCACATTCCTTCTTCAGACGTGCTCAGAACAGGTAGCAAATGCCATGCCTACGTGTTGTTTACGTCATCCAGTAATAACGAAGCACGATTGGCACAGCATTAACTCGTAGTGGAAACACCGCCATATGCAATCTAAAGAAGCCACATGTATTCTACGAACTTGGAAGCAGTATTACGTCTACAATACAATAATACCAGTTGCGATTTGTGTGGCAACTTACTGCACAAAATTCCTTTTGTGAACAGTTAATTTTTGTGTGCCCAGTAACTTTCTACTTGTTCATGTAAGACGAGAATCTGCTTAGTAAACAGGCAATTATGATTATTAGCATCCGTATGAACAGTACTTTCACGTTCCCATTAAATCGTGGTTTTCTACAATTATTGGCAAGAAAAATTGATTTAACTTATTTCAAGATAAATTCTTCTTAGTTGGCGAGTGCATATCGCCCGAGTCACGTTTGAAATAATAATGAAACTTTAATGATAAAGAGTGGAGACGAGAAAAAGAAAATTGAATCAATTATTTCCAAGATCTTTTTTGTTACGTGACCTGAAGTAAAAATAAAACTAGAGACGACTTGAATTGTTAGTGCTCGATTGCATTTTAAAATTTGTCTCCTGTATTGAAAATTCATTACCAAAAATCAAGAACGTAATAAAAGCTTTTCAATCCTATGTTTTTCCTACACTAGTATGAGGTGCATGTAAAAAAGAAGGGCCGATAATTTTTTGCACCGGGTTGGCAATACTGATGAAGTTGAGCATGCGCAGGAGCATGCCCTAGTATTCTGTGCTTGCACCAGAAATAGAATCATCAGAGTGTGGTTCCGTACGTGCGAGTGGCAGTAAGGTGAAATGGCTGCCGAAATACAAAATCCCACCAAAAGTGAAGTGAGATCTGTGATACGATTTCTGAACGCCAAAGGACAGAGTGAAGCTGACATCCATTGGGAATTGTGTGCCATTTATGAACCGACAGTGATGAGTGAAGGGAAGGTCAGGCAATGCTGCAGAGAGTTTCGGGAAGGGCGTTCAAATGTCCATGACGATAAGCGTAGCGGAAGGCCTAGTGTTCAGACGGACGATCTGGTGGAACGCGTTAATGAGAAAGTGCGTTCCAATCGCCGGTTCACAATATCTGAACTCGCCAAAGAGTTTCCAGAAGTGTCTGCGAAAACAGTGCATCGAATTGTGACTGACAACCTGGGGTATCACAAACTGTGTGCGAGGTGGGTACCAAAAATGCTGACAGACGCTCACAAAGAGCGACAGCTGAACATGATTTTTTGGCCCGCTTTTGGGAGGATGGGGATGACCTCTTTTCACACATAGTGACGGGGGATGAAACGTGGATATCATATGCCACTGGGGAGTCGAAGCAGCAGTCAATGCAATGGCAGCACTCTGGTTCTCCTAAAGCGAAGAAATTTAAACAAACACCATCAGTTCATAAAATCACAGCTGAAACTCACTCGCTAAATAAAGGAATTATTATTATTGCTTCTTTGTTTGATTTCTGGTTTTCAGTCCACTTTATGCACAGGTATGCTAATCTGGACTTTACCTACAGTGTATCTAAAGATATCTGTTTGTTTGGCGGTTATGCGGAGATAGGTAATTTACTCTGATAAGCTTAATTTTCATTTCTTCCATGCAAATGTTTCTTTGTGATCGATTTCGCCACCCATCTGATGGCACCAGATGCATCAGACGGGTGGTGAAGAAAAATGAAAAGCACATCAGAGTAAATTTACCTACAGTTTTAAGTAGGATCCAAACCACTGGGCAATGTGCCTCCACCAGGTATTGAACCAGAGACCCCTTGATTACAAGGCAACTATGCTATCGGGGAGACCAATTCTGGAGTTAAAAAAAATGGAAATGCTTTCATTCATTCACAAACACAACACACCCACACACACATGAAAGAGTGAATGAAACTTACAGTGACATTATCAAATAATTTCCCAGTTGTTGTCTTGGTTAGTAACTCTTCAAATTCCAAGCTTAACTTCCTTATGAACCACTTCCGAACTTTATCTGTATTTCTCAATTCTTTAAATAAAAATTGAAATATCAGATTGAGTGCAATACAACTTTCCTTCTTTGGTAGATCCTTGTTTTGTAAAACATCCAGTAATTTCTGAAATAGAAAAATAAGAACTCAAAACGTTTACAGTACGATAAAACTTTATGAATTCAATATATAACCCACATTTCACAAATTAAGCCTCTACGTCTCAGTGCCCCTTCCCAAAGTTTAATAATGGTACAATTTCTGTTAGAAATGTACTTTCAGAAAATGTCCACACAGATGCATTCAACATGCATCCTAAATTAAAATAATGTGAAAAGGAATGGAATTAGTCAAGTAGTTTCTACAAATTACCATTTCGAGGGCAAAAATTAGATGTATTGAAGAGTTCTTTATCATTAACATGGCTGATTTATCAAGCGAACACTCTACACATGAACTCTCCTTCTGAACACAAAGAAAATAAGAAAAAAAATCTACTGTACAAACACAATTTTTAGTTTTTAGACTGGCAACACTGTAACAAGATAAATGCTACGATCTGGCATTTCGTACATGTATTACGTAGTGTTGCACGTGGTGAGTGTGCAGTGAAATTGATGTCTGATTTGGTGCAATATTGAGTGAGTTACAGTTTTTAAATTAAAGCAGTGTTTTGTACCCTCGTCATGGATTTGAAAACAGAACAAAGAGTGGCATTTAAGTTTTGTGTAAAACTCTGTAAAACCCCTTCAGAAAATGGTGGAATACTAAAAACTGCTTATGGCAAGGAAGCCTTTTGTCGTGCCAATGTTTTCATTTGACATCATCGATTCAGTGATGGTCTGAAAGATGTGACAGATGATCCCAGGGAGGGTTGTCCCTCCACCAGTCGAACTGATGATAATGTTGAAAAGGTTCCATAAAAATTGAATGAAAACAGTGCACAATCACAGAGGATGATGCAGCTGTATATAGAGCCATTTTGGAGTGCTTGCTAAAGAGACTGCTACGAGGGAGACAAAGCTGGTTGAATCCGGTGCTTGGTTCCTGCAGCATGACAATGTGCCAAGACACAAGTTGTCCAACAGTTTTTGGCACGGAAACAAGCGACTGTGTTAAACCACCCACTTTATTCACCAGATTTGGCACCGGCCGACCAATTTTAATTCCTCAAATTGAATTCCCACCTGAAGGGCCGTTGACTCCATTTTGAAAATTGGAGAAGCTGTGACGAGGCACCTAAACCCAATCCCAAAAGATTTCCACAGGGGCATCCAGCAATTGTACAGCCATGCCACTAAGTGTGTGGACTTAGGCGAGATGAGATTGAAGACTAAGTTTTTATTAAGCCAACTTAAAAACTTTGTATGTGCATGACCGTTATTAAAAGCAAGTTCTACAAGTTCATGAATCAATGTGGCAATAAGAAGGTTATCAATAGGGCCCAGATAGTTATCAATTTTGCATATGCAAATACATATATGAATCATATACCTGAACTTCTTGCATATTTTAGGGCCAACAAAATTGCATTTTACGTCTATTTCCTTCCATCACTACTGTTCATTCCCCATTCTCTTTACAAAACAAGGAGATAAGATGTCCTTTGCTGTCCTTGCACGAACTCTCTTTTTGAGAAACGACAAAAATGCAATGGCCAGTCTATCTATGTGACATGTTTAATACAGTCACCTTAAAATATCGACCAATTGTATCTTGTGAAGTAAAGTGAGTTTTTCTCAGAGTATAAATTTATTCTTGCCAAAAACAGGAGGAGTTTCAAAGTTGAAAATTTGAGATATCATGGAATCAAGTGATCTGTAAGGAATGCAGTTATTAAAAGAAAACATTTGAAAAAGCTAAGATAATTTTCTGAAGTGCATATTTTGCACCTTTTTAGTACATATTTTAGATTTTAAGTTATCAGATTAAATGTTAGAAGTTTACCTGTGGAAGACTGTATCCTGCAGTCATAGGTTTGTCTGGTGGACCCACAAATGGCTTACTCATAATATAATAGTTGAAGAAGTACCATTCTATCACAATTGTGCTTACTACACCTATCAAAACACAAAATATAACTAGGCAAATTATCCATAAGACATCCATCTTCAAATATTATTGTTTCTTGGAATCTGATCTAGTGTCTTCATTTAATCAATCCATCATGGTACTAAGAACAAAACTTGTAGATACCAATATATTGTTAATATGATATACGTAATTTCCCATACTTCCTCACTTCTTCCATTCCATTAGAATTGTGACATGTAATCACAACAATAATTGCATCCTGCATGCAACCTGGAGGAAAAAAAAATACTATTAGTTGCATATATTTTCACATTTGTATGTGCATATTTATGAAAGTAGTAATCAACACTACATATTTATTATACATATTAGACCAATTATTGGATGCTTAGCTCCATTTTTTAACATGTTCTCTGCCACATCGGTCATAATGACTGAAACTGGCGCACACCAATCACACCATCTTGGTCATTATGACCGAAACATCTGGATTGCACATTGTTTTCATACCATGCCATTGGTCACACATATAACAATTATGCGCATAAGGCATGACTGACAAGGCGTGGGGATTTGAGTGCACATAAAAGTGTTTTGGCTGTTCTATTTTTACAGGGAAAAAAGTAAAATTTGCGAAATGAATTACAATAACTACTTTGGTGCAGGAGGAAAGAATTGGTGAAACCACCCTGGCAGGGAACGTGTTAAGAGAACACTCAATGTGGAAAAATGGTCATATTTCACAATTAATACATACACCCCTACCACACACACAAAACAGATAAATTGACCAAAATGATTTTTATTTTTAAATCCTCACTACAAGACCACCAAAATTGTTAAACACAAGGTCTATATTCATGCCCACAGTGTTTGTTTCACTACATGGTTGCTGTAGTGGCTGCGGTGGCTCAGTCGGTAATGCATCTGACTACCATGCTAAAGATCCCGGGTTTGATCCCTGGCCGGTTAAAAATCTGGGAACTTTTCTAATATTGGAAGCGAGCTCGGCACCCACCCAGCATCGAATGACTTGTACCTGGGGGGTAAAGGTGGTCAGGGGCGTAATGCTGATCACATCACCCCCACTCACGACCGGATCAAGAAAGTGTGGGGCATTACCCCTACACCCCCTATACACCTTTACGTTGTGGTCCTAAGCACAGGTGAGCACTTTACCTTTACATGGTTGCGGTAACTTTGCCAGACCCTGTGTTGTTTCAGCTGTATTTCCCATAAAGTCTTGGGCTGCTGACATCATGAATACCGCCCATTCATGATTTCCGACAGAGTTCTGATTGATTTTCAAGCAAGGCTCAAAGGAGGTTTCGTGCGTGAGACCAGATATTACATGATTAGGTGTTGGGAGCATTTAGGGATGCTATGATGACCCACATATCCTAACAACACAAGCATTTAGACATGAAATACACCACATGATGTAGTACAAGCAGCAGTCTGTATTCAAGACAACAGTAAATGAATGACTGCTAGCAAACAAATACACACATAGAAAAATACAAAAGGGGAAAATAGTTTTTCAGAAAACATGCAGCAAGTAATCATTAAGACCCATGGAAACTGAACCACATAGAAAAATGCATGTATACCATGATTAGTTTGGCTGAACCTGATTTTGGGTGGGCCAAGGTCCAACTTTGATGCTCCTGCCTACAGTAGCTTTTAACCCTGTGTTAGGCACGTTATTTTCTGTAATGTACATAGGCATGTGGGGTGCACCTGTCCCCCAAACCTTTAACTATCTTTAAGGCATGAAATTCACCATTAGGCCTATACAGCGCATGCATGCTGAATGTTCTTTCTTTGTCTGTTTTCTAAGGTCAGCTGCGATTTTCTGCTACAAAACAGTGTAATGTTCACTTTTGTCACTAACACATACCTACGTATCCTCACTTTCCTCACTATATATAACATCAGAATCTGCTGTGAGCACGGTCTTTCTATGGTTTGATATTTTTCTTGTTATGTATTTAGTCCCCCAAGCAAGCGACTGATGTTAACATTATAATATTATGTGGCTTAGAAGTGCAACAGAACAACACAGCTGAGCTAAGAACAAAGACAAAGAAAGTTCAGCTACGCGAAAGCATGCATTGGCAGTATATATCTCAGTGTTGCAATCTTGCAATATAAATAGGAGACACTTAACCATCTAAAGCATGGTTAAGGAAAGTAACATTCTTTTCTCTAATGAACAATTCCAGACAAAACACTTGATAAAATCAACAGCCATGGAAAAAATCACTGCAGGCACACTAGATGAAAAATTATCAATGGACTACTGCAACCAGTCTCGAACTGTCACCATGTACAGACTGAAGAGAAGAGGACATAGAAGTTCCTGCAAGGAGAAAGTGCAACACAGTTTTGCAACACTATAGCATGAAGAAGAAAATGCCCTTGGGTGAAATTTCACCCAGAGTAGCCTCTAAGGGTTACATAGTAGTTTTGATATTTTGTATGTTCCTTGTTTTCGTTGTCAAATCAAATGAAATCTTTAATTTCAAATTCTTGTTAAAATCATACGTAGTATGTGTGTTTAATTCTAAGCACCCCAGAAACAGTAGAATTGTAATCTGAACATTTGTTGCATAATTTAGAATAAAGGCAGTAGTAAAAGATCTCCATAAAACATTATGCTTTTGATATCAGAGGTCAAATTTTGAAAGAAAATTCGTACTACTTCCAATGGAAAAGAAAGTTGTTTCATCTGGATTGGCAGAAAAACTGTTTCATGTCATATACTAAAGTTACCATCCTCGTTCAAAATTAACAAGGCAAAATCATACTTAGCCCAAGACCTTGGTGAAGAGAACACAGTGATTCTAACTACCCTTCTGTATTATGTAACACTAGGTAATTCGGACTTGCCTCTATCTCATTTGACAGCTGACAACTAGTTTGACCCTTTACATGCAAACAAGGGTTATTATTCAACACTATAGAATACGATTTAAAATAATGCCGCCGCTTAAACTAGAAATATTTAATTACGTTATTACAAACTGTTAACTTAATAGGTCGTGCAAATTCACTCTTTTTCTTACTTTTTCCTGCGCTTCCAATAAAAGGTTGTAGCAAAACAAGCGCTAATCAGATGTAGATTTGCCGATTAGATGCTGAAAGTCGTCAATGGATGGCAGCACAGGCAGACGACAATTTCTTTTCAGAAAATATTTTGTATACAGCGCAATACATGCTGTGGGTAAGGAAGAAATACTACAACGTGGTTTGGTAAATAGTCCTCCCCGCGAAACTGACACTAAAACTGGAAACATTAACAATATTATATTTTGCGTTAGTTTACTTTCTACCTCTATAATGTATTTACAGATAAAACTTGTTGCTTAAACTCATAAAATAGGTTGGTTTCTCCGACATAACTTTTAAAAATTTTCTCAGCAGTATAATTTCGTTCGCACTACGATCTGGGACAATTGGTCTGGCTAGGAATTTGTCAGAGTTCTCAAACGATGTTCACTGGTGTCTGTATCGGGAAAAGATTTACGTGTGTTAATTAAATGTGTTAAATTTACTTGAATGTAGAGTACTATGGCAAATCGCACGGTAAAAGATGCTAAATCGATCCGTGGAACGAATCCACAATATCTAGTTGAAAAGATTATTAGATCTCGGATATATGACAGCAGATACTGGAAGGAAGAATGCTTTGCACTAACAGGTAGAAATGTTTTGGATTTATTAAGAAGTATATTTTGTAATATTTTTGCCCATTGGAAGCAATATTACTACAGCTACCATTTTGGAGGATGTATAAGGTATTCCATTTGGACGAAATCAGTCAGACAACTTATAATTTGGCATTATTCATGCCAAAAACATCCAGAGAAATAATGGAAAAAAACAACTGTGATAATAAACAGCTTGTATAAAAATGGGATCTCCCCCCCCCCCCCGGTAGCCTGATTGTTGGATGCACTAAAGTATATGCCTCCTCAGGGCATGCAACCCTGAAAACTCAGCACATAGCAATAGCATTGGTACCAGTAGTATAAGCCGGAGACACCTTAAACTCGTTTGTTTTCAAATAAAAATCATTGCTACTTACCTCATATGCATAGCGGAAGATTTTTCAATCTGGGAATCACATTTTTCCCATGAAAATAGCGTTATTTTTAACATTATAATCATTTATTGGTCGTTGCTAATTCGGCGCGCAAATTTTGACTCACGTTGTCTATCGTCAGCTGATATGTAGTATCGTCAGCTGATGTGCAGTGTTTCCAAACTTATGAACCGATAAATGCCGCACAAACTATTCACAAAAGGTTTTTAAGCGAAAATTGAGGCTAGACTCTACTTTACGTCCTTATCTGCATGGTGATTGCTTCTTTGCGTTCGCGGAGCGCGATCGTCGTGCGGCACCCGGCATCTCTTCGGGTAAGTACCTTTTTCTTTTTACACTTTCTGTTCACGATAGCCCCACTATCCATTCACGGGGTCGAGGTATGCCTACGAGGTTTGGTTAGGCTTGTTAGGTTAGGTTCCATTAGCACTCATTTCACCCCTAAATATGTGCTTCATCATCTAAAAAATTCCTCAGTACGTTCAATTGCGCATATCCGGACAACATCGGTTTTTCTCGATTTACTCCTTCAGGAAATTTTTGCTCGCTTTGGGATTTACGTTGTTGAATTCCTTATAAAATAAGCTTTCCAACGATATATGACACGTATTCCTTAGGAAAAGGACGTAAACTAGAGTCTTACCTTACATTGGGAAAAAAAAAAAACCGCTCACACGTCATCTTGTCAAACTTCCGCGTGGTTGCTACACTGTGAGGGGGTTACATGACGGAACGCACGGAACATTTGATTCACGTAGTCGACGGTAATGGCGGCACGAGCTATCGTACAACGGAGATGCATTATTGACGAAAAATACCTTATGTACAGGCAAAATACGTTGCACGATTCTAAAAAAACAATTTCCCCAGCTTCAGAAAGTCCCTAAGAACGCAATTCCGTAAGTACTTTCTCGTCTTTTCTCCTGTAAATTTTAAGAAATCCGTCTCCGGCTTATACTACTGTTACCATAGCATTAAGTATTACACCATCCAGGAAGTGTAGAATCAAACTGTTAAACAAATATTTTAGAACTGATCATGTTAACAGAAAGGTTAAATAGTTTTTGATTCAGTCCACTATACCTGTCTCAGCTATCTCTGGAGTAAGGTCATGCATAGCATCAGAGAAGGGGAGGAAATCGAGTGGTCAGGGTAGTAGAAAAGTGCACACTGTTGCAAATGCTGGTAACTGCAGTCGCTTACCTCTTCTCCACGCAATCTAGTTCCCTCTCATGTGTTCATTGGTTGAGCAGTCATACGTCACTACTTGCGTAGAGACTGGTTTTCGTTTGCTTGCTCCAGAGATGGTTGAGACAGGGTATAAAGCAATACAAATTGAACGTTACGATATATTACTACCATGGGGGAAATGTATTTCATTTTTAAACATAACCTGAAAAAGAAAACAGTTTTGCATGGGTTTTTTCAAGTTTTACTTTTAAAAAAACACCCAGGTTGGGTTTTTTCGAAAAAAACCAGGCAAAATTCCAATTCTGGAAAATCGGTAACATTGTAATCAATCACATGGAACTGAAACATATGGTTTAATGGGCAAATGCCAATTGCTATTATTTTTAGGGAGAAAGAGAGCCATTAAACTATAATTCCCTAACTCATTGACAGTAATTGTTCACATAACTCATTAACATTGCAACAGGTTTTAAAAGAAATTAAGATAAATATGGTCTACAAGACAAACTTGAAGTAAAAATAAATCCACATGTCTAATTCATGAGTTTCTTTTTGGAACATCATGTACTGTTAGAATTGTATTAGATGTAATGATTACTACTTTCGTATAGGTGAAACACCTAGAAATCATTTATTTCACACTTCTTTACATTGCTAACATACTATTCTGCATTGCGGAAGATTTCTTTAGGTGTAATAATGAATTTGTAACAAAAATAATGTCTGTTTCTTACATTTCCGAGTACTTACTGTTCTTCGTTATTTTGATTCTGTAACACAATATGGTGATAGCGTACTGGTTCATCGCACGTTGTGCCAGTGTTTTGTCGATTTGGAGTGTGCATGCAGTGTTGCAACCTTGTTCACCGAAAAATACCTACTTTTGTGCCTGGATTTGAAATTATGCTAATACCTCGCAAACCATTGACTTTAGCCCCACAAACCATTGACGTTAGCCCCACAAACCATTTCCCGTAAGGTTAGGTTAGGCAAGCATAGTTTAAAAAATTTGGTACTTGTTTACTATCCTTCGGACACATTTATTTATTTTTACAGAAGAAACTACTTACCGTAATAAGTTCCTGTAGCATTGTCGAACATCGGGAAGGTGTTTTGTGTGATGTGGGAATGTTTCATAGCTGAAATTCTTGTTGTTCGTTGAAAATTAAATCTCTGACGGAGAATAGCTAGCCCCACGAACCATTGGCGCGTGGATAGGTTAGTTCTGTTAGGTTAGGAAACATAGTTAAAATTTGGTGTCGTGTTAGTATCAGGATCTAGAAATTGGAAATAATTGCGAACCATTGGCGCGTGGTTAGGTTAGTTCGTCTCAGGCAAGCAAAAAGGCCTATCAGAAAGACGTACTGGTAATGTGAAAAATTGCAATTAATTTCATCAAAACAAGGTTGATACACCTTCAGGAATGTTCCACGAAGGAAATACGTAAGTACGAATGTCAAAAATTGACGAAACGAAAAAATTAGAGGTGTCCGAAGGATAGTAAATTTTTACCGGTGTTTTCTGTCATGTGTGAATGTTTCATAGCGGAAATTATTATTTCTTTTAACTATGTTTGCCTAACCTAACCTTGTAATGTTTCTTGGGGATGGAACGAATTTTACCAAGAAACATTACGTAACGTTAGGTTAGGCAAACATAGTTAAAATTCGTTCCATCCCCAAGAAACATTATGTAAGATTAGGTTAGGCAAACATAGTTAAAAAAAAATCAGCTATGATACATTCAGACATGACAGAAAACACCTTCCGTATGTTACACAATGCTACAGGAACTTATTACGGTAAGTAGTTTCTTGTGTAAAAATGAAGAAATCTGTTTGAACTATAGTAAATTAGTACCATAATCTGTTTGAACTATAGTAAATTAGTACCGTCATGTAATACATGGAACATTGTGCTCACATGCAGAAAGCAAATGGCAGCATCAGCAGTAACGTGTCAGAAAGATATTTTTGCAGATAAACACATGATTTTGCATTAAAATGGATCAGAACTACATTCCCGAAAGTGTTAACGATATAATGTATTACGTTCTTTTTGTTTAATTACAGCTGAATTACTGGTTGACAAAGCTATGGAAATCAGATACGTGGGAGGTGTGTATGGAGGAAACATAAAGCCTGCTCCTTTTCTGTGTCTTGTTCTTAAGATGTTGCAGATTCAACCAGAAAAGGATATCATCGTGGAGTTCATAAAAAATGAAGAATTTAAGTAAGTAACTGAAGAGCTTTTGGAGATAATACATGTTGCTATAAACTTTTTTCCAATGCAACATGATTAGACACAGTTTTATCTGTACCTTTGTTTAAACCATATGAAAGAGGTGGTACAGTCCAGCTTTAATCATGGAAGTCCGAAGGGACGTTAAACAAACAAAAGTTTATGACCATATGTATACCCTCCAACTGCATTAATTACAAGTTTTCTGCCATCCGAACAATGTATTTTTTGCACCTCTCAACTGTTTGCTTTTGCTATTGTAAAACACTTGAAATTCCTGTTTATTTAAAATTGTTGTCAACAATAGAGAATGAGGGTTCAAGCATTGGCTCCTGTTTGTTACAAACATTGAAAGAGAGTCCTAATACGAGCAGCCCATTGCTAACCCCACCCTCTCTACTAGTTGTCCACCCGACAGCAGAGCCAGAAGCAATGATTTTGTGGCCCTAGTACGGGATTCGCTTCTGGTTTCTCTTCAAGATGGGACTGTATTTTATGTAGCTCGTGCAGTGTCTTATATTATTAAAAAGGTAATTTTTTTTATGATTTTCAGTCCACATTTAACTCCATGTTTTGGTGAAAATAACTAAATATACGAGGGGCATTCCATATTGATTTACACTTTTGAAATTCCCACTATCCACGGTTCACTATTTGGTTTGTCATAACGGTCACTGATAGGTAATACATAGGTCTGCCTCCAGGTGTCAGCACCAAAGGAGGGGGGTTGTAATACATGTGAAGCACAGTGCATTTCGCCATCAGCTGTCAGCATGTACGAGGACAGCAGGGACAGCACTGGATGATGTGGTTTCTATGGAAGGAGGGTGTAACCACAGCAGAGATTCACAGGTGATTGGTAGCAGTTTGTGGAGAGCATGCATTGTTAAAAAAAAAAAAGTAGTGCACAACTTGATGGGTGGCTGGAAACAGATCGACACTCTGAATCCATCAGAGACAACAATGAGAGGACATTAGTTGCGATTTCTTGCAACACCACAACCAGGATCAGGCCTGAAGATGTTGCCACACTGCTGAAGCAAGTCTATAGAGCTGAAGGGAGACTACATTGAGAAGGTGGACATACCTACTGAGGTGTAACTATATACCTACTGAGGTGTAACTATTTTGTGTGAGTGCAAAAAAAATAAAGTGTAAGTCTATATGGAACGCCCCTCGTATATTTACATATTTAGCACATTTTTACTACATACTTATAAATCCATTCCCTGTTTATGATCATGTTGTCTACGTGTGTGTGTGTTTATGCCTGGGCTATTTTTATTTATCACATTTGCTGAAGAAACTGTATCTCCATCATAGATGGGAGCAACATTTATATTTCTCTGTTTGTAGGAGGTGCTCAGTGACTTCAGTAGGTAAAGTGGTTAAACAAAAAGCACATTATTGAATATTATCATTTGTTTCCTGGTGTCTGGAGGGTCATAGCTTCACTGAGTACAATGACAATGTGATATGCCATACAGTTTTTCAGAAATAAGTATGCTGTAGGGACAATAGAAATTAATCCTCGACAAAATAAAGGAATAATAGGTGCTGTCTTTAATACGTATAACAAATAAACATTTTATTTTGAGCATGTAAATTCAAGGATTCATGTGAAAAAATATACTGTGCAATCAGTATTCATCACATACAAAGAAAATAAACATTTATTGCAAAAGAACATAAATGCTCTCCCTTATTTAAAAAAAAAATATCATGGAAAAGTATAACACTTCAATTTTATATATTAGAGACAAAAGTTACAAAGTTCATGTTACAAAAATAAATCAAAATATCACACAGAGATTCACATGAAAACATAGCAATCATGTTGTATATAATACATTATCAATTTATCAGTCATCTAGTTGATCTCATCTCACTACCCAAAAATCAACTTCAACCATCTCTCCTACCCCCACCTCTTGTGAAGTTCCTGAACATGCTACTGGTGTAAAGACTCCAACAAAGGTCCACCTTATGGAATGAAAGAATTGGTACTCTTACAAGCAGTGAGTGAGTTACATAGCTTGTTATCTCATAATAATAAAGTACCTACCATCGTTTGTATAATTGTAAACTGACTTCTGATTGAAATTCATTTGTACAATGTTATTCTTATTTGCTTAAAGTTTGCTTTTGTTTCTGTTCATTTAGAAGGTGACATTAGATTACACCATTGTTGAAAGTGCATTTTGAATATAACATATAGTATCATGAAGATTAGGCACACACAGGAGATGTACTACGTAGAAATTTTCTTCAAAAAATGCAGGCTCGACCAAGACTTGAACCCGGGTCTCTGGCATACCGTGCCATTGCTCTAACCACTGAGCTACCGAGCCGACCTGGCATCGCCTGATTTTTCACTATCGCTGTTTTACCTGTGTGGAATCGACTCCGCCAGTGCTACCGCAACGGGATCTATTGCCTGGGAGGAACCACTGGCAGAGACTATTCCACACAGGTAAAAGACAGCGAAAAATCAAGCAACACGAGGCCGGCTCGGTAGCTCAGTGATAGAGCAATAGCATGGTATGCCAGAGAGCCGGGTTCGAGTCCTGGTCGAGCCTGCATTTTTCTTTCAAAATTCTATGTAATACAGTATCTTGTGTTGAATATCTTTGTTATATTTTTAAAAATTAATTATATGAAGAAATCACATGTAAAGTTCTGAATTTTGCCTTTTGAGACAGCTTTTAATTGAGCTCCCCCTTCCATATTTTCTCAGATGCTGCTGTGTAAAGTGATTATGTTTCATTTTTGGTAAGAGAACTCCATGTTTTCCCTGTTTTCTACAATTTCTTGAAGGCAGTATGTATGCACAAGGAATTGTGCAATATTATTCATAATTGTTAGGATTTACAAATATTCAAGTATACAACATGAAGTTTAAACATTTTAGAAAATAAAATTGTATTACAATAAATTTGAAGAGTTCTGTTTGATTTGCTGAAACAATGTGTTACAAAGCTCTTCCACCCCCACATGTATCATTTGATAAATCTGTAACAACACAAAGTGCAACTGCACATGTATTGATTGAGGACCTAAGCTAATGTCCTTGTCTGCGAGTGCTGATGTTCACTTCTGGTTTCCTGTCCACGTGGGCATCAGAGGCAATGAATGATGCAGCAGATGCTATAGTTGTACCTACAGAAATGGCATAATTTATGTGCAAATCTCACAGTGGTCTAGTGGATAGGGTGTCTGACTGCCACGTAGCAGACCCGGGGTGGGTGAACTAACTTTGGAATTTGACCGACCTTGTCCCTGCATAAAGTTGCTCTGGGACTCACCCAGCCTCAAATCAATTGGTACCTGGTGGGTAAAGGCAGTGCTGATCACATCGCCTCCAAAATGGCTGAGATCGAGAATGTGCGGGGGCTATCCCCACAATCCCTAAATGTGCCTTCTTGGCATGGGGAACTTCACCTTTACCTAAGTGCAAATCAAAGTTTACAAGAAAATTCCATTATTTCTACTGTAATGACACTAATTGCTGTTAACAACCCTGTGAATGTGCTCAAAAATTTTAATTAATTCATCACAACCTCCTCAGGTTGTCTTGTTTCTTGGTAACTCTCTATGTCCTACACGTTTTACTGGAACAGCATACAATAATCACACAATGTGGTGTGATGCAATATAAAAACTAGAAATTGAAAGTGGACTTAGGATTAACTGCTGGTATTTTTTCATGGTACTCAACAGGTATGTTCGTGCCCTTGGAGCTTTTTACATGAGATTAGTGGGGACTTCCTTAGATTGCTACAAGTACTTGGAACCACTGCTCAATGATTATCGAAAACTTAGGAGGCAGAATAGGCAAGGACGTGAGTATATTTCACAAGGGACTAAAATTGTGCACTTTATATTTACTCTCGTAGTTTTATGTTCTTATATAGTATTAAGATCTACATGCAGTAGCAAATTATCTATGTAAGTGCTTGGGCTGAATCCATTTTTTATGTTGAAAGGATTACAGTTTTGTGTGTTACCAATGAAATTGTGTATTGTTACTGAATATTAAAATCGAAAGATTGGGAACATATAATTAATTCCTCAGTAATGTACAGCTCAGATTTTTTCTCAGTGCATGTAACCAAGTTTTAAAAAATCTTAATTTTTTTTTATTTTTTTTTGAATTAGTAGAGGAAAGTAACCAAAGTCGGATCTCCAATTGGTTTGTCGATTATTTATTTCTTAATATGAAAGTTAAAAATGATTTTTCATTGTTAAAATACTCTAGTAAGTTGCCAAAGGGCTCCCTGTGTCAGAATCCATTTAAGGAAATACTGCGAAGAGCATTTTCAAATCTAGCAAAAAGTTGAAAAATGAATGTTTGAAAAAGTACTCCAAATTCGGACCCGCTACTAATATTTGTAAAATAAATATTGTAAATGGCAATTGAATGATAATTTAAAGTAGAAAATATAAAGCAAACTGAGCTTATGTAATATTATGATGATCTTTTTAAACAGTTATATTTGACAGTGGCGTAGCGTTATAGTACGCCCGTACGCCTGGCGTTCCCAGATTTAACATTACAAAAATGCATAAATTCTGTAAATATAAAGTAAAACGTGACTAATTTCATATATGTTGGGCGCCATTTATGACGAGCTGTCATAAGGCATTCTGGTAACTTGAGTTTCGTGTGTGTTTGCTGGGGTAAAGTAGCCCAACTCACGTCCTAAGATGATGAACTCTTCTAGTGTAGAGAATTCACGACAGGTGGAATGTCAATGCAGTATAAAAACTTTGTTGCTTTCGTAGTTATGCGAAGAGTCGCTAGATGGCTCTGGCTGGTGTACGTATTTAAATTGTAAATTCCTTTGTTTGATATCAGATTTGCTTGTGGTTTGCTTACGCACAGGGACATTTTGATGTTCCGGCCACTGCACGCATGGGCAATTTGCAGTAATGGCGGAAAATTGTAAAATTTACAGCGTTTTGGTCTAGGTGCCATCGTATAGTTAACAGCAAAAAGTTTATCTCAAAAAGTATTACAATAGGATTCTTAACGCATACGCATATTTGTTAACGTGTGGTTTCTTAATCAAGTAAATTGTTGATTTGGTAAAGACAAAAGTACCCTACCAAGAACAGTATATATTAATATATCCCCAAAACGAATTAATAAATAAACCCCCACAAAAGGATGAGGGAACGAGAACTAAAAGAAGAAGAAGAAGGAGGGTAAGAGGGAGGGATTCCGGCGGAATGGACGCTGAACAAACTGCATCGGAATGAATAAACGGTGACCAAAATCTGCAAATTTCGGTGTGGACACCTGAGTTTCACGATAATTTTACTTAGCCTTAGGGCTGGAAACGTTGAGCCAAGGTTTGGGATAAGCACGGATCATTGGGAAGGCGAGCTGGACTTGGAATGCTGAAACTAAACAAGGTGGAATGAGGAGCGGATTTTGCCTCGTGATATCACAAGGGAGGTAAGCTGCATATGTACTTTTAGTATTGCATGAGCTCATGTTTCGACGCTTGTTGGTAGATCTACCCGTCTGTTAATGTATTTCGAACAGGGGCGGCCGCTCATAAGGACGATACGGACGCCGCACTGCCGTGTGTAATTACAAGTGAACAAACATTACATTAACATTTATATATTAGCTTTTACATTGTCTGAATTGAAAATATTCCATTGCTTATAGATCGTTGGTTAGTCGGTTCTGTATTCCTTCTTCCGCGACAATTGCGAAGTTTGCACGCCACCGTGCGGGGGAATACGGAACTTCGAGAGAAATCTGGCGGGGCGCCGTCCTCCCACTTTACGAGACGTAGAGCATTCTCAGGCGCGGCTGCGAGGGGTATAAGGCGAGGAAACTGGCTGAATAACACGCGCTGGATCTGTGCCTGGGAGGACGGAGGGTTTGTCGTCCGAAACTCACCCCTTAGGCGAAACTGGCCTTCTCTCTGGAGAACGGTAAACAATGAAGAGTTGCCAGAAGCAACGAAGTTAACAGAAGATAGAAAATTACCAACAGTTGAAAAAAATCATTCTGTATTCCATAATCTTATTCTCTTATGACATAAGAGTAGAGAAATAAATAACGCAATTTCCAAGGAGGAAAGAAAATATCGGTAACTGAAAATGTACAGACTCTTGCTTGATTTTTGTTATTTACCATCGCTTTCTGCTACTTTTCGGTAATCACGACGATGAGGATGAACGATGATATAATGAAATTGATGGAAGAGCACTCACAAAGAACACACATACCCATGCCGGGATTCGAACCCAGGAGCCCTGGCTTTGTAATGCGGTATGCTAGCCACGGAAGTCTGCTATAGATTCTTGTTACACGCAAAATTATCGTATAAATGTGTTGTATTTTTTCTGAGTTTAGTGAAAAGTACATTTGGATTACAATGATGTGGAGTACATCATGTAGATTTAATTACATGTTTTGATTAGCACGTTTGAAAAAAATCCCGATAATGTGACAAAGTTCTCCAATTTATTTTCAAGGCGGATGTTAAATAAATTAGAAACTCGTCATCTAAACTCACCAAGAGCCGCTACAGGAACCTGTGAACTACAAATTTCTAAAAATTTGGCAAAATTGCCTGGCAACCCCGAAGCAATAAAACGACGGGATGGTTGGGAAGACTATAGTATTGACACTTGTTGTTTTTTGTTTTCCATGGAAAAGTGAAGCTTTTTTGGTAGTTGTGTTCTGTAGTTGTGTATTTGTCGCGATGAACAGTGTGGAGAAATTGTTGGTGTGAAGTTTTTCTACCAGAAGTCTGAAGTCTTGATGAAAAAATAAACATAAAAAAACCTAGGCCGAATTTGAATCTAGAACAAGTGTCAAAGAAGGGAGGTCGTGAGTTCATTCTCAAATTTCGCGTTGAAGGACAGAAGGATGAATTTCAGTTACAAGCATGACTGAAGATTTCTGGTAAGTTTGAAGTTTTTACTTTAGAGCTTCTGGTAACGCAGATATCACCTTTCCAGTGAGATATTTATTTTGGTGCCCTATTTCACATATCAATTAGTAATGTTGGACAGGAAACTTTTTCTGTGTAACTTTTTTACTAAGCTGCTCGTCAAGTCAACCTTGCAGCAGGTTTTCGCATATGTAGTTCCAAACGTGCGCGCAAGAACATAGTTCCACTGAGACGGGTTCTATTCCGACACAACTGCATACTTGCAAGAAAACAGTTATTTAATTTGTAATATACAGACAAAATAGTACATCCATTAGCAGGTATGGACTTAATTGGTTGCAATCACTGTGCAGACGAACTTAGAACCGTAGATTCGCCAACTGCAATGTGTAGTGCGTTGAAGAGACACTGAAACTTTAGAGCGAGTCGAGCGAGACTGAATGCGTTGCAGAACGCGTGGAATCGGCGATACCAGTGTTGCACATCCCACTCTTTTAACCCTATGTTTATTGTAGAGCGGCGAGAATGGCTGAATCTACTGTTCAGCGTGCGGTTTTACCCGAATGTTATTTTGGACTTCGTCCGAAGGGAAATTTTCTTCAAAGACAAGCAAGTTGTTTTGAATGCATAATCCTCCTTGCGGCAACAAGATCAAAGTAAAACAGGGCGTGAGGTGATTTTCCGTCAATGTGCGCACGAATTGTATCACGGGTGTTGAATGATTTGCTGTTTGAGTTTAGCAAGAGGAAACGATTGTTTGTTTTTTGACGACAAAAGAATCTGCGCGGTATTAAAAGATATCGCAGTGAGAAGAAACATGTTTATTATTTGGACGAGACGTCCTTCAACTCGGTGGGTGGGGGAAGGGGGAATAAAACATGGAAGGATACCAGCATGCAAAACCACGCCAGGGCTGAAGAAACCAACGATGAGGGGAAGGGGGAGGCTTATTGTTTCACCCACTGGCGGCAATGAAAGCTTTGTTGAAGGTGCATATTTACTGTTCCGCGCAAAGAAAGGGAAGGGTGATTATCCGCAAGAAATGGACAGACCAAGATTTGAATCCTGGTTTAGTGAAGTGATTCATAAATTGAAACCAGAGTAATAGCGACAGACAATGCACCTGATTGTATATATCACCAATAACAAATCATGCTGTTTTGGTGGTATAACTTGAATTGCGTGTGTCTTACAGGAACGGATGTATTGCGGACGAAGCAACCACGTTTTTCATAAATGTATTTCTTTCTAAACCAAAAAAAAAAAAAAAATTGTCATTAAATTCAAGAGGGCCTATCGTTGTTTACTTTTATCTTTGTTCATTTTTATTTTTGCGTGCTCGAAATATACACACACGCTCTCATGTTTCGAAGATATTTCGCATTTATATTAAGTAATGACACATTTATTAAATAATCTATGCGCAGAAAGTACTTTTAAAATTTTATGTTTCAGGAGACAAAGAGAAGCAAAAATACATTCCACTTGACATGCATGCGGGTTTTGATGTGTTGTGCGGTTGGCAATACTGTGGATTTTCTCAGTGTCTGCGATGTAAGCAGCTCGGCGGTTGAGGAAAGACTGGCACGGAAGATTCTGAGCTCAGTTCTCGCGCGGATTGATACATAAAACCTGCTGCAAGGTTGACTTGACGAGCAGCTTAGAACTTTTCACCATCAATGCACGTAAATATTCGTAATTGTGCTTATCAAGTTGTGTAAAAATTAATATCCTTTCTTCTGAATTTTCCCCTCTGTTAAACGACTAATTCTGTTAGAATTCTATTTCTTCTTCCATCTTCTTCGCATTACTGTAAAATAATTATTAATTTATTATAATATGTGCAAACGTGTAAAACATGATATTCGGTAAACACGAACGTATCAGTTTCTTATCACTTTGGCTGTTATACGAAATTCACCATTTAAACTCACATTACTAGTAGAGCAAATTTGTGTCGGCCCCCGTGGCTGAGTGGAGTCGACCTCCGTGGCGGAGTGGTTAGCAGAGCACGCTACAACGCCAGGGGTTCCAGGTTAGAGTCCCGGGTAAGGCATGGGTATTTGTGTTTGTCTAGATGATAAGAAACTGAGAAACTGTAACAATTGAAAAGTGTAAAGGAGAGAAAAAGTGTAAATGGTGGGGGATACCTCCGTGTAAGGGGTATTTCCTTTTTTTTAAAAAAAAAAAAAAAAAGTGGTTAGCACATCGCGCTACGACGCCCGCCGCCGGGGGTCTCGGGTTCGAATCCTGCCTGGGTATGGATGTTTGTGAGTACCCATTCATCAATTTCATCATATCACACATCCCCATCTTCGCAAATTAGCCAAATGTAGCACAAAAGGCAAAGTAAAATAAAGCAAATCAATAGAGCAAATTTGTGAGTTATCGCACCTCCACTTTGGTTCACCACGAGCCGCCACTGATTTCGAAGCATGCTAGCGTGTGGTCAGTGTGGTTCTTTGGATAACGAACAAATCATTATTTGCACCGCATGGATGAGCGCGATGTAAATGGACGCCATTGATGTCTGAAATTTGAATTCTTAACATCTTGAGCGAAACGTGTTTGACATTTGATAATATATAAAGTGGTAATTTGGCCATGATAAATATTGGTCGTTATATGTCACAGAATTGTTTGGTTTGATGTATATTTGATATTGTTAATTTCTCGTTGATCACATATACCATATGTATATATTTTCGCAGATATGTATTGCATGGTGTGCATTTGGTGTTGAAAAGTTCTTGAAGGTCACATGACCATATATGGTAATTTTCACGATCAACCTATTGACAGTTGATTCACATATCATAGTTCAATAAGGAGATAAACTCCTTGATACTAAAAACAGTATATGCTTCAGTAAGGTTGAAAAGTTCTGTTCAAGTACTCTCAAATCAGCTGACTGATAAGCATGAAACATGTGTAATTATTGAACTCAATAAATGGGTTCATTGTTCATATTTGCGCTCTTTAACATTTTCTTTCATCTGTATTTGGTTATTCGTGACAATGCTTAAATGTTTAATTCTTCCTTTTCAGAGGGGGAATTCCGCATGTGTTTGTAAATTGGGTTAGTGTCGTTATTATGGAAAGTGGATGTTGTTATTTGTAAATTAAGTATTTTCTATTTGGAATCATAAGGTATAGAAATTTCATTCCCAGTGATCTGCACGCGTCACCGGCGCTATCAGGCAAATTTTCTTAAAACAAATAAATTCGAACAAATGACATTTAGCACGTCTCAAGATTGTTGGAACTCAGTTGTTGAGTAGTTGCTGCCTAGTTTAAACCAAATAGTTTGAACACATTTTTGTTCAAACATACAAGTTTGAACGAATGTCATGTAGCTCGTCGCACTTCATGGCATTATAATAGCTATTTTTCGCGATCCGCTTGTAACGCTCCACTAACAACACTCGTTCTAGCATTTTTTTTCAATGCCTTTACTGGCCGTACACCAAGCAGGTTCGGCGTAAAGAACTCTATATTCCTTGCTGCCTTTCTTGAGGGAAAGCTTGGATCTGTACAGTACGGGCGTAAATGCTCTCTCATACGCCAGCGTACGGAGCAGAGGGCTACGCTACGTGATTGGTTCATGTGACCCTTCCTGCCTTCTGAAGCAGACGACGGCGGTAGAATTCCTACTCGGTTCTTCGCGCTCATGCCACTCGTGCTATGTGATGTTACAATACACAATATTGACTGACGTAACTTTACCAAACTCAAATATACCACTTCTTAATGACCACTTCATTGTATAATTTATCGCACGAAGGGCGATGTGCATTAAATACTAAAAGATCAACACAGTTTTTGTCAAATAAGTTGGTGAAGTCCTCGTGGTAGAAGTTCAGCCTGTGCCTGCTCTACCACTTAACCTGCAAAACTATTATTTTGTTATTATTATTATTATTATTATTATTTTGTTAGTATCTAACTGCTTAATATTGTGTCAATGGAAGTGTTTAGCATTCATTTGAAAACTCTTTATATCGAATGATCTCTGGACAAAATTATTTTAAAATGTTTATCAACATTCTCAAGATGTAATAAACAGGGGTCTGAATTACTAATCGGCACTGTTACGTCAGTTGAGTGTATGATAGTTGGATCATTGACCCACCTCCGTGTCAGAGTGTTTTGCACAGCGCGCCAAGACGACAGAGGCCCCTGATTCGAATCCCGGCGTGAGCACGGGTGTTCTTTGTGAGTCTCTCTTTTTCAATATCATCACTCATATTCGTATTCGCGATTAACCAAAAGTGGTAGAAAAGTGAAGTATAATCAACGAAATCAATCAGTAGTTGGATGGCCCACGACAATGACGTCTACTGTTGTGCAGAGGCGCTTGTGATTCAGGTAGGTTTTTAATGACTTGCGTCATGCAGAAAGGTATAAAAAAAAGGTATACAACACCAGAGTTCAAAACATTTGTTGCATAGTGAGGCATCTAATTTTCTAGCTAAAACATGCATGGACGATGTTTTATTAAAAACCCAGCTGACTTCAGGCAAATGAACAATGCCTGTGGAGACTAATACCATAAGTAAATTATTAAACAAGAAAGGGCCGACCCTTCCTTCGGACTTGGCGTTCCCACCCGAAATGCCTATGCTACGCCACTGATATTTGAGTACTTATACATAAATTTAAATTCATAGTAGAGTGGATAACCTCCAAAACAGTGTTTTGTAGCTGTTCTGCTCTAGCAGTCAGCGGACGAACAGACAGACCTTTCCCGTATCTCTTCAGGAACAAGGTGAGCCATTTTTCTCCATCCAAACTGTCTCTCAAAAGGATGGTCAATATTGTACCATTCCATTGATATGCCATGCATCTTAGATCTGAACTAGTTAGAATAAGACGTTCTCCCCATCTCTAAACAAAACTTAACAAATTCCTTCTTAACTTGTGTAAGTTCAGTCAGACAACCCTTTTTTGTCTGGGATTCTTCTTCACGATTCCACTATCTTTCACTGGATAAAATGTTGTTTTAGGGACAACAACAAATGTATTAGCAGCTTTCTTCCAGCCCATTTTCTTTGTTCTCATTGCATCTATCACTCTGGCCATCGAATCATGGGACCAGGACTTTTTTTTTTTTTTGCTTCTGCATTTTCCTGTCATTATTTGTATTATTACATATTAGTAAAAAGAAGTAAAAGCGCTCCCCTGTGCTTAGCACCATGCCATTAAGGCGTATAGGGGGTAACACCCTACACTTTCTTTATCCGGTCGTGAGTGGGGATGATGTGATCAGCATCACGCCCCTGACTGCCTTTACCCCCCAGGTACCCATGTCATTCGATGCTGGGTGGGCGCCGGGGCCGCTTCCAACGAGAGACGAATTCTTACAAATGTAGAAATCAAAATAAGATGAAATTACTGACAGCCGAAACATTTTTGCTTCATCGGGTAAAGAAAAATCCATCTACGCATCCATATGAAATGAAGCATGACAAGGCCACTGCCTCGTGGCATCATTCAGAATTGTTATCTTACACGTCGCTAGTGTGCCGTGCTTCCTTGAAAAGATAAGCTGGGGGTCTGACCTAGGAGGTGGGGTCCGGATTTGGTCACTTTCCTCTACAGTTAGAATTCCAAGTTGGTTGTGTATAGTTCTGTATCTGTAGTTATGTAATAGCAGAGCTCCAGATTCACTCATGTGTTAATGATAGATGTAGAAACTGCAGTGTGTGGTAAACAAAATTTAGTAATCAATTTTATACCCAATTTTTTTTAAAAAAACATACACGATTATACTTAATATGTAGTAATAAATCAGCAATGGGTATTCAGGTGAACATTAATATTAGCACCTATTGCCATTTATTATACTATAAAAAGTTTTTGATCATTGGAATGTAAATTTTTGTCTGCTTATATTTTGAGGGATTTCATAGGGGACTTAAAAAAAATATTTACGTGAAATTTTGAAATTTCGTATTTCTGCGTTGCACAATTTAATGGTAGAATCCTATTAATTTCGAAGACTCTCTGTCTTTATTCACTAAGGGTACGGCGTCTGAAGAGGAGATGGTACCGCGTCACTGCTTTGTTTGTTCCCAGGCAGCGGTAGTTGCAATTTCTCCCGTTCAGTGGTGCTGGCGTGTGTAACCAGGTTCGCGTCGTCTGCTGTGCTTTCTGCTTCCTGTTGTCAGGTGGTGCTGCCGGGTGGTGGTTGGGGGGCTGGGTCATGCTGCTCTGTGCGGTGCAGTTTCCGTTCCCTACGTGGCTGGAGAGGGGTCGAGTATGCGCACCACATCTTTTCTTTTTCAGGTCTGGGATCTTTTTGAGGACAGAGCACCAAGTGGGGGTGTGCCTGTCCATTGTCCAGGTTCAGTGCTGGTTTCTGTTACTTACAAAAGTTTATGATTATTATAACACCACTTTAACCCTGTCATAACAGCAATGACTCGGGGTAAGAGTATACGGTTTGAATGCACATTCAGGCATTTGATACATTCCACGTGGAATGCATCAAAACATTAGAGGGAAAATAAAATAAATAAATAAACACTTTCATTGATATTAGTAATAGTTAGTTTAAGACATTTGGCTAGGAGATATAAATTGCAATTAGGGGAGTATGTAGTTCTTAAAAATGTCTAAGGTATCTTCACAATGTGTACAGGAAGTCTAAAGATTTAGATTATGTCATGTTTTAGAATATTGTTCCAAGAGTACAGTGGTTGGTTGGTTGATTTTGGTGTTTCAAGTCCACTTTATGCACAGTAAGGCTAATCGGGACTGGACCTACAGTTTCAAGTGGGATCCGAACCACTATGTGCCTCCACCGGGTATCGAACCCGGGACCCTTTGATTACAGGGCAAGAGTACAGTGGAACCCCGATTTTACATTTTCCTGTATTATAAATTCTGTCAAATAAATACCAGGAATTGTTCATATAAATAGTCTGTGTAAAAGGTATAAACATTTTTTTTTCTTGTAAGTTGCTACCAATGTACCTAATTGTCACATAGAGTTTTGGCACGATCTATCGACAAGTTTGTTTACAGCTGTTGGTTAAATTAGTCAACCTCAAGAGTGCTCTGCGATTTCTAATATGGATAAAAGTATTGAACACAGAGTTTGCCTCAAATGTTGTGTTGCCAATAAAATTTCTTGTGCTGAATTTTTGAAAATGTTGGAGAAGGCCTATGGTGAGTCAACTTTATCGAAAACATGAGTGTATAAGTGGTACAAAGCATTCAAAGAAGGATGAAAAGTGGTTGAAGACTTGGTTCGTTCCAGTCGACCTTCGTCTTCCGACTGATGAAAACATCGACAAAGTGAAGGAAATGGTGATAGAAAGTAGTCATTCAAGTTTAAGGGAGATAGCTCAGGATCTGGACATGTCTCACAAATTTGTTTGCACCATTTTGGTTGATGTTTTGGGTATGAGACATGTTCCGGTACGGCTTGTTCTGAAGGAGCTAAATTTTCTTCAAAAATAGCACCGCAAACAGCTTGCTGAAGACATGCTTCAACGATCCAAGAACTCAATGAATGTCATCGATCGATCTGTATTCGCCAGTGTGACTTACTTTTTGTTCTCCAAACCCAAATTGCCACTTTGTGGAAGACGTTTTGAGTTCATTGAAGTCATAAAACAAAATTCTCAGAAGGAGCTGAACTCCATACCAGAAAGTGCCTATAAGAAGTGTTTCGACGACTGGATTATTCGTTGGCGTAAGTGTATCGCATCAAATGGGGTCTATTTTGAAGGTGACAAAATAAATTTGGACGATTAAACCAGTATTTTGAATTTTATTGAACAATTCCTGGTATTTTTTTGACAGAATGTACATTGAGTCTTGATTGTTACAACACATCAAAATGTTATAAAAATTTTCCTCGATTTTACATTTTAAGTTTTTTCAGCTTTGTCCCCTGAAAAACATCAAATTGAAGTTCAACTGTATAAATTAGAATTTTTATTAATTTTTCAGCATATGTCTTACATCCATATCTTCATCATTTGTGCCATCCTCCATACTTGTAAATAACCCATTGGTTATTCAGGTAATAGTGAAATCTGCAAAAGGGTTATTATTCATATTTTCACTCATGTAGTTTTAAATTGATATCTACTTATTTCTGTTGTATTGTGGTTTTTATGTTGTTAATATACATTCCTTTTCTTAGTTGACATTCTTTGTTTTACATATATAGATATACAAATATTTTCATAAAACATTTAAGATATTTCTATTTCTTTTCTTTTTCAGAGTTTGAATTAATTCACGTGGATGAGTTCATTGATGAACTTCTAAGAGAGGAAAGAGTGTATGATGTGATATTACCAAGAGTACAGGTAAATTTAATTTTTCTAAAGCAGCATTGTAATATAATTTAAGCAAAATATGATATGAAATGAAAGTAAGTGTAATTCTGAATTGTATGCATTTTTTTAGCTTAATGAAAACTCAAGTTTGAAAAGATGAAATTAAGGATTAACCTGCATGAAGTTTTAACTGATGACCTTAAAGTACCAGTATAAAATTTGCCAATATCAATTACTGGTATTTGACCAATCCAAATTCTAAATGTTCCCTGAGATAAATGAATGGTTCATCAACCGCCTTAATGGATGTAGTCAGGAGACTAAAGTGGATTTTGTGCCTTTGAAAAAGAAGCTGCATATTTTCGCAATTACTTTATAAAACCAGCTACAGTATGTAATATCTGTTTTGAGGGTGAGTCAGGAGTTTAGAACCACTCCAATATCCTTCATAAGCACTGAGCAATAATCTCATTACATATTAGGCCAATGGCTCGACCTCTATGTGCTATCATAACCCTCAAGCGTTGCCTCTTGGAAGCTGTCATCTTCAACTCAGCTATAGAATTTGATGAATGGATGTTGTGTGACCACTAAAATTCATGTCAATTGTTCAGCTAAATGCAATAATGAAAACTGGTTTAATTTAATCTTCATTCATTTTAAAGTTATGGTTCTTCAAATTATCCACAAATATATACAGGACTAAGCCTATAACCAGCCAAATATCCACAGGATGCTTACTGTCACATTAATTATATTGCTGTTATATACTTCGCATATTGTCATGCTTCTGTAGAAAATTTGTATTAATTTAAGTGTCTTACAGCCACTCAAGGGTAGCACTTTAATTAGTATCAAAATGTTGAATAATGTTTTGGTTTGTTTTGGTGTTTTAAGTCCACTTTGTACACAGTAAGGCTAATCGGGACTGGACCTACAGTTTATAGTGGGATCCAAACCACTATATGTACCTCCACCGGGTATCGAACCTGGGACCCATTGATTACAAAGCAACGACCCTACCACTGCCCCAGCGGGGAGGCCCTGTTGAATAATGCGTATGTATGTTAGTGTTCAGCACAGTTGCAGTTATTCACTAAGTTATGTAAATAAATAATATATATAAGTAATATTCAAACTGTGCAGTACGCCTCCCTAAGGAAGTGCCAAAGTTTCGAAAACTATTTCTTTTTTCTGAAAGTTCAAAATGAGTTAAAAATATAAATCTTTTCATCACCGCTATGAAAGCTTCAAGACTTACATTTTTTTTTCTTCTGTATCATTGCAACTCGCGTTGGTTGTACCCTCGGCATTGTCATCTCCTGTGTGTTTGAACTGAGACAGGAACTGCACTCGTATCGTGTAGAGGAAAACCACGTCAATGCTGAAAACTTTTCATAGTGCCTTTGTACAGAAATTGGCATACCTTTCTGGCATGTTCCACAAATTGAATGTTCTGATTCTGAATGTATTTCTACAAGATACAAGGGAATCCTGCACCTATCAGACAAGGTGTTCACCCTTGAAAAGGAAGTTGAGGCTTGGTAAGGTAAAGATTAAAGGTGAATGAATACATTGGGGATTGCTTTCATACATTGAACACATTGTTAGAAGAAACAGGGCTACAATTAAATGAAGATATCCAAATATTGGTGTATGTTTGTTTTTAACATATATATATATATATTATCCAGCTTTCCTTACAATTTTATCTTGTGATGATCGTATGGATGAAATGACACCAGCTTATAAATATTAAAAAAATGTATGCCACAATATATTTTCAGTACTTGTATGTGTACCAGCAGTAAGTAAACACTTCAAGAGATTTTGTGTCTGTCTTCCATGGTCGCATCACATGTATTTAGCTATTATTATTGATGGGAGGCGCAAGCAGATTTTGGGAGCATAGGGGATCCACGACAGCTAAAAGTTTGAAAACCCCTGATATATATATATAATTTTGAGTAGGACCACCTTTGGTACGCAGAACGACCTGCAGTTGATGTGGAATGGACAACAGCCTGTGAGGGACAGGGCCTACCTACTGGCCAAACTCCCACCTGCCAAGTTGGGAGATAATCCAACCAGTTATGGGGTGACGTGTGGTCAGCATGACGAACCCCAAATTGTTGTTGTAGGTTTCCGTGGCCAGTTTATGCCACTCGTTCATAGTCCCCCAATTTCCTCACGATGGTGGGTGGCCACCAGTCCCTAACACAGACTGATATATCAGGAGAAAAGTTGTTACGATTCCTCCAGGAGACTTGAACCTGCTCCCACCCTGTAACCGGAGCCCAAAGCATGATGCCTTAGACCGCATGGCCACGGTGTGGGACATTGTTATGTTAAGTGGAATCTAAATTATGTTTTTAAGGACACTGAACTTAAAAGATCTTATAGTGCAAAAAAAGTATGATCTAAGAACTTTTTGTAGTATTTTTCTTTATTTTTACCAGGAGAGTAAAATTTGTAATACAGGAAAAAGTGAAATCAGGGTGTTGGTGGTATAATTGATGAAATATTTATATTATATAATGGAGGACTCAGTTCCACCAGTCTGTTCATGTAAAGGATATATCTTGTACAGTTGGACCTTTACTGGGCATTATATAGATGAATTCTTTCAGAAACGCCATGTCCTTGAAGAGAACAATGAACTTGAAGCCAGAATATCTGCTCTGGAGGATGATCTTGACGAAGGCGTTGAATCCTCTGAAGAGGAGGATGAGGTGGTGAGAGCACCTGAGCCACCCTCGGGCGCTGAACTCCATGCAGTCAGAAGGGAGGAGAGAAACAGGAGAGGCTCCCCACCCTCTCCTCGTCATCGGAGGAGCCATTCCCGGGAGAGAGAGAGGGACAGAAGGTTGGTTATGGAAGAAAAATACTTATGCTCAATAATGTATGTACAGGAGATGGACAAAAATATGGAAACACCTGCAAAAATGCACATTACCTTTATTAATTTTGAGTAGGACCACCTTTGGTACGCAGAACGACCTGCAGTTGATGTGGAATGGACAAATACAGGTCGCGTATGGTTGTCAAAGGGATGTTGTACCATTCTTCCTCCAAAGCAGCTGCAAGTTGTTGTAGAGACGATGGTGGTGGGTAGCGGGCACGCACCTTGGTCTCCAAAACCGACCACAGGGACTCAAAAATATTGAGGTCTGGTGATTGTGGAGTTCATGATAGATGTGACACTTCATCTTCATGCTCATCAAACCAGTCCTGGGCGATGTGAGCTGTATGAACAGGGACTCTGTCATCTTGAAACACGGCATCACCATCTGGGAACAAAGTTTGCACCATGGGATGCAGCTGGTCACTCAAAATGGTTACGTAGTCCCTGGCAGTGACATGTCCATGCAGGGTGATGATGGGTCTGGCAAAATACCAGGAGACAGCTGCCCAAATCATCACTGAACCACCACCATGCTTCACTCTCGGTAACAGACAGTCTTGTGCTGGCATTCTCCACACGTACACTCGGCCAGTAGTTGGAAATAATGTAAAGGATGACTCATCCGACCAGATTACAGTCTTCCACTGCTCCATTGTCCAGTTTTTATAGGCGTTGCACCACTGTCTCCATCTAGCAGCATGGCCAACAGTCACGAGTGGTTTGGTAATTGCAGATCTGCCATGAATACCCTGCTTGTGGAGTTCTCTTCTGACTGTTTTGATGCTAACAGGATTTGTAACCACTGTATTCAGCTCAGCAGTGACTTTTGCAGCCGTGGTGATCTTCTGCTGGGTCACAATCCTACCCAATATGCATGTCTCTGTCACACAACACACACTTGCGTCCACGCTGGTGCTTCACTGATGCGGTTTTTCCGGACGTCTCGTAGGCAGTCATGATCTTCGAGACTGTGCCTCTTGATACACCAAACATTTCCACTACTTTCGTCACGGAAGCTCCCACCATACGCGCATCCACAATTTGCCCTCTTTGAAACTCTTGTCAGCTCAGACATGATTCACGATAACCTGCACGGACCGGTCGCTGAACCGTAACTGGACCATCTGTCAGGTTGGCCAGGGTGTATACCTCGCAGGAAGTGCCAGTGACCACAGCGCCACCTACCATTCAGATGCAAATCATGTTTGAAATGGCTACCTGTTTTATACCAGGTGTTTCCATATTTTTCTCCATCCCCTGTATCTTACATTCATGTGGCATTTTTAATGTTTGAGCACCAGCATATCAACTACCGTATTTGCCAGCGTATTACACACACTTCTTCCTTTAAATATAGGTCTGAAAAAAAAACAGGGTGCATCTTTTATGCTGATACTCAGGTTAGACCATCAGGAAGAAGGAAGAGGCCTAGCATTTCACAAGTTTGTGAATGGGTCAAAGCTTCGTGGAATGCTGTGAAAACTAAGACAGTGGTTAAGTCAAGTCATTTAAGAATTGTGGCATTAGAAATGCACTGGAGGTTCAGAGGACAATTTTTTGTATGAGGACTCCGATCCTGATTTGGAAGAAGATTCAAGTGACTCCTCATTTAGCTCTGGAGATGAATGTCTGGGTTTTGACGAAGAAGATTAAAATGTATTCTTTCCTAGTAAGATTAAAAAAAGGTAAAGTGTTCCCCTGTGCTTAGCACCACGCCATGAAGGCGTATAGGGGGTGTGGGGGTAACGCCCCACACTTTCTTGATCCGGTCGTGAGTGGGGATGATGTGATCAGCATCACGCCCCTGACTGCCTTTACCCCCCAGGGTTTCCCCGAGGTACCCATGTCATTCGATGCTGGGTGGGCACCCGGGCCGCTTCCAATGTTAGAAGTTCCTGGTTTTGAAATGGCCAGGGATCGAACCCGGGACCTTTAGTATGGTAGTCAGATGCGTTACCGACTGAGCCATTGCGGCCATAAGAACTTCGTACATACAAGAATGTAATCCTTAAGAAGCAAAGTGAACAAATCTTAACTACAACTTAATACAATTTTAGATTTACAAATATTCAATTTTATAAAATCCCAGTACAGGTATATAACAAAGTAAATTCACGGCACTGTAAGAAATAGCAAAAATTCTTGACCACAACAAGCATAATTTCTTGACTTTCTTGACCTACCTGTTGATTTCTTGACTTTTTTGACATTCTTGACTGATACCCTGTTTAGCGTCACTTTTGGCTAATTGCAGCGATGCATATGAGTGATGATATGATGAAAATGATGATGCGATACTCACAAAGAACATCCATGTCCTGGCAGGGCTTCGAATCCGGGAATACTGGTGTCATAGTACACATGCTGACTACTCTGCCATCAGTTTTTTTACAGAATGAATCTCAGTTGAGAAGCGAAGCTTAATGTTCATATCATGAAGTGAGACAAATTGGCAGTGTGCTGTTTATGAAGGGTAAGATACAAAAGCCCCACAACAAGGTATATTGGATACATTAGTTAGAATGATTTGTTTGATAGATTGTCTGAGTAAAATTTTAAACATCTGAAACTTCAACCTTTCCTATTCAGATTTACATACAGTATAGCACAGAACACAAGCTGTAAGCTAGCTCACTATGACTTTTTTAGTAGGCAAAGGTATATTTTACTGTTTATTAATATATCCGATATTCTTTTTTTAGAAAATCCAAGTCAAAGGTGGGGGGAGGTGTTATCTGAATTCAATGTGTGTTTTACAAATGAAATTTTCAGATAAAAAAAAAGACACAAAATAACTGGTAGTTTGTGAGAAAGGAAGAAATTAAATTTATAAATGGAACATCATGTTTGAAGTAAAACTAACAACTAAAATATATTTCTTGTCAATTTTTCTTGACATTTGAGATGAGAGTAAACATAGAATCAGCAGGAAATTATATTTTAGAATAATATTTATGAGGAAAATTGGAATAGCCACAGAATATGAGGAATTTATAGATTGGAATTTAAGGTGATATCACAATCAAGGATAGTAGCCACCGGGTACTAGAATTGGATCGATATTAGCCCAGCTGTAGTATATATGACAGTCAAAATGATTTAGTTGAAGATGGGGGTGGATATTACAATTATGAAGTTGTGCATTTTGTCATTATTGGGAAATTGAATTAAGATCTTGCGCAATGTAGAACATTTACGTAGTTGCATGACACTTTGACATCTAATGCGAGATTGCTATTTACACTGATGTTTCGGAGTCATACATGCCACCTATATTTGCTATGTGACCATGTATAACACTTATGGGGATACGTGCCTTGTCTTCACTTGTACAGTAGTACAGTTCATGGACTACAGTGTGTGCTGAAACTTACTTTTGGTTTGTGAAACTGCAAATTCTGTTTCAGGCATAGGAGTCGAGAGAGGGAGGAAAGACCTGCAAGGGAAAAGAAGAGGCGACGTAGCCGAAGTGCTGACAGAAGGCATCGTTCAAGGTCCAGATCAAAATCACCTGAAGGTATTGTGAATAATTGTTTTGCTATCCTGTTTGCCACGGTCAAGTCAAAACCGTTGCCACATCTTTTCCCCTCTTCTCGTCTCTCAATAGCCATCCTTCATCTGGGTATGGTGAATACATCCTGCAGTGGCATGTGTATGAGGGAGGGATGAAGTCATGAAGATTAAGAAAGAAAAGGGTGGGACTGAATCTTTCATGGCCCTTGAAGAACACTCAAGGGAAGAATGTCCACCTTCGCCAACCTTCTCTGTCTTGTTTAGTGAGAGATGAGTTGTAAGACGCTTGGTAACTGAACTTGCCTTCCTTTGTCTGACCCCAGGATTTATGGCTCTGGTTTTCCATCCGATGGGATAAACAGGGTATTTAAAAGAAGTGGAGGACTATAAGTGTATACTATGTTGATTTCTGTCGTGTAGTTTGCATACATGAGACTCATTTCCAGAATCATTAAGAAGTAGGGTGATAATTTTTCTGGTGGATTGCACTTAAAATAAGTCATTTTGTGGGTAAGTGTGAAAGTAAGATCACATAAGCAGAATGAATCTGTAACTCTGCTGCAATAAGACCAATATAGTATGTGACCCATGGTAACCTCTCCATTTTCAAATTGCAATTAATGATATGAATTAAAATAGCGTTCCCACTGAAATAGATATACAGAAAAATCAGGGAACTTTGTTATGGAATGCCATCACTCTGCCTCCTTTGAAAGCCCTAGTCATTCTATCCAAAATAGAACTAACTTCAACTCTATGAACATCTCTCTCTTTATGATTTTTTAAAAACATTTCTGTGCATTTGAAAAGTGTGGAGTTTCAAATTTTTAATCAATAAAAAGATTAAATGTCTTTTTGACAAACTTCCAATACTCGTATAAGATTGAAATTTGAGTGTCCCATATTGTAGTATGTATATAAATTAAGAAATAGAACACAGAATTGAAATAATTGTTATCTCTGGTTTTTGAGCAATGTATTAAATGCTGCCACATGGCACTGAGATGAGGGTAATCCCAGCTATCCGTTAAAGTTGAGTTAAGTTGGATAAAAGACCATTTAAGTAAATTATAACACATTTCTTTTCTTTCAGCAGGTGGACGATACAGGCACAGAGAAGAAGACCATTACAGGTCTCATCATGGAGACAAGCACAAGGACCGGGATAGAGAGTGGGAGCGTGAGAGAGACAGAGATAGGGACCGAGATCGTGACCGTGACAAGGACCGTGAAAGGAACCGTGACAAAGACCGAGATAGGGAAAGGCGTCATCGTGAAAAGAAGGAAAGCAGAAGACACGAGCCGATGTCCAGGGATGAACTAGAAATTGCAGAAGCCAATGCACTGAGAGCAAGGCTTGGTCTTCCTCCTCTGAGACCTTAAGAAAGAACGGCAGTTTAGTTGTCAAGGTTTTCTAAAGTCAACATCTTCTAAACATGATTAGTGTTATAATTCCTAGAATGGAACTGCAGAAGTGATGAGCAAGCTGTTTTTAAGAAGACCATCATGGTATCTGTGTGTGTATTTATTTTTCTTACAAATAAATGTGTTCAGAAGAAGGTCAAAGAAAACCAATCATGTCATGCAAGAATGTAGAGGAAAGTTGATATTTTGTACAAGATCTTAATGAAAAATCTTGTATATACAAATTACAGCAGAATTTAATACATTTAATGTAAAATTATATCTTTCTTCACATTCAGTAGGATTCCATATATATAATTTTAATTACTTTTAGATATTTATGCAGAAACTGCATAAATGATGACCAACTAATATCTAAACATAAACCCGAACACATTTATAATAATTAACATAAACTACTGCAAGAAATTAAGCCTGAAGGTTTATGGCTGCAGCAACACAAGCCTTCCACCTGTCCCTATCCTGGGCAAGATCAATCCAATCTTTTCCATCCTTGCCGATTTCTTTTATGTCCATCTCAACGTTATCTTCGTCTTGGCCTTCTACAGGTCTCTTACCATCAGGTTTCCCAACAATAATACTGTAAACTCTTCTTTCCCCTCCCATTCTGCCCACCTAAAGTGTAAATCACCAACCCTGAGACCTTCTGTAAACAAACGGTCTCACCGATTCGATGTTTCACTCCGCGTCAGCTGATTCATGGCCGCAATCATCTGCTGTTACACTCATAGTTCACCGCACCTATTCATTTTATATAAGAGCCTTTGAAGGTGAGAACCCGCTGTCAAAACATCAGACGAATATACAGCCGCATACATTCTTACTCTCCCGGTCATTCTCTCTTTCATAACCCTTAAAACTGCAGACACTGACACACCACTGCACTGGGATACGAACTTAACCACTTCATTTACTGGTTTCTCAGGATACCACTGACAGAACGTTACATAATATTGAGTAGAATCTGTTCCTCACCCCTTTTCAAAGGCTGTCCTTGCTGGTGTTTTGAAAACAAGCTCGGAGAACACGGAGACCTTCCCGCACGCATAGAACTCGCAATGTTATTTTCCTAAGGATAAGTCGAGCAATATTACTAAGTTGCACTACTTCCTTGCTGTTCAAATGATTATTTTTAGAAAATAACCAATGTTATAAAATATCATTATGTACACAAATCTCTAAGCTCATTGAAAGTTACAATGCATATTACTACAAAATGTTCACACTTATCTAGCCTTGCCATGTCACCAAGTTATTTTACGAAGTACACTATATTTGGTGGAACAAAAATCGTTATTAGGATGCTTGTCAAAGTTTCCAACCGCAATAAATTCCTGTAACAACACTGGATTTTCGTGTGGATTATTTTACTTCTACGAGTTTGCAATGCTTTCTGCATGCAGGTGGTTTTGTTTACAGAAGGTCTCGGGGGTTTGTGATTTGAATTTTAAGTCTTCTTGATGTCTAATGATAGGATAATGTAAATTTATCTTTACACTATCCACCCATTCAAAAATGCCGGATTATTAGTAGGTATTACATTGAAATTGAAGTAAATTGTAGGCTTAACATGGATACATTTTTCGGTAACAGTTTCATAGATCGGAGACACATTAAACATTGAATATTTTGTGTATCGCATGGTTCGTACTTACCAATTGTGTATTGCGGAACATAGTTCAAGGTGCCATTATGCTTTATACACGAAAACAAACAGTTTTTCTACTAAAATAACGCATTTTTATAAGTGCTACCGAACACACGTAACGGTGCGATATTGCTTACTTTGCAAATGATATCGCTTCTTTTGGTTTCGAATATCATTGTTTCCAAACTTCTTCACCGAAAAATACCTACTATCGTGTTTGTCATGTGTGCAAATTGTACATTATGCACGGGTAGCTGACGGATAGCCCCACGAACCATTTCCAATAAGGTTAGGTTAAGTTAGGCAAGCATAGTTAAAAAAAAAAAGGTATTGGAAACACTGACATGATTTCCCAGTCAAATAGATACCACGATGAAAGAAAATACCTCGACTAACGTTGGAAACCTTAGAGAAACTCATTTCCGTAAGTAGTTTCTTCTGTAAAAATGAAGAAATGCGTCTCCGATCTATGAAACTGTTACCAATTTTTCTTCTTTTCTATAAACTCATAATCAAATTTAAATACTCTTTCTCAATACTTTCTATTAATATTGTTTTTAAGTTATTAGTGACATGCACCCAGTTTATGGCATCCCATGCCATTACTTGGTGTAATTCTACTCGGGTAAAACAGCTGAAGTGAGAAATCCGGCTAACCCAATGCTGACTTGGTAGCTCAGCTGGCAAGCAATGGCATGCCATGCCAGACCCCTTGGTACAAGTTCTCGTCAAACCTGCATTTTTTGCTTGTTTTTCTATGTAATACCTTTCCTGTATGTGGCTAATCACGAGTTCATTTGTTAATATTAAATAGTGTGAAGAGAGGAGGGGGTATACTATTCATGACTAGTAGAAGTGGGTCACTGCATGCATCTGGCAATGGTGGATGATCGACTAAGTAGCAGATCCTTATAAGGAAAATTTGTTTATTAATAGTTCTTTCGAAAAAGTTAATTTTGTTTCAGGATGCCAATGTATGGCTCATGCTTTTCCCTGAACATTGTGTAATCATTGCCAAGATCTCCTTCACACTTTTCCCAATATTTGCGCAAAATTTTGATGCACATTCGCTGTTCCTTTCTCTGATCAGTTGCAAAATGGTCATACACCACATAGAAGACTCCAATCAGAGCAGATCTGCAAGATTATCAGCATCAGTAATGGTTCAAAGTGGTATCTGCTCAGCCCTAGTGCCTACACATTAGACAGTCAGAATTAAACAGCTGTTGTTAGGGGGTCTTGTTGAAAAAGATGCACCTTATTATTTAAAAACCTTGAATCATGTATTGCCTTGAGTTTTACCATTTGGTTTATCTACATCAAAGGAAAAGAAACTACAGAATTTGTAGGGTGCATTTTCATGATTTCATATCATACACATCAAATATCTGGAAGAGAATAATTTTTCTAATAGCAACATGTAATGAATAAATCCAGATGTATACAGGATATGAGCACGATGTATTGCTTCAACATTGCCCATTTGAAGGCAGATTTCCACAAGCAGTTACAGCAGACCATAGGTAATTCAGCCCCTTCATATTCGTAACTTTCCCTTAATACTTGCTACTGTCATAATGTTGGACTCTGTTGTGACTTTTGTAAGAACGTTGCTTAGAGTTCCATGTTCGAATCCCAGCCTACAAATGGGTGTTGCTTGCGAGTATCCCTTCATCAATTTCATCATAATCTTCGCAATTACCCAAAAGTGGCAGAAAAATCAACAATCAATTAATGTCAGGAACATGTTGCACCACTGAGTGCATATATTGAAGTGTGTTTGTCACCAACCATTTTGAGGGGCACCTTAAATGAAGGGTTCGGGGGGGGGGGGGGGGAAGAGATGTCAATTTTCTGTCATAAGAGAGAGTGATGTAATTTACATGCCCAGGAACATTTTGCAAACAAAATTTCATTTTTCTGAGTTTGATGAGCATTGACTTGCCTTTCCCCTGACCCTTCAAATCCCTTGTGCACCATGGAGTCTCCAGGGGCCTTATTGCTGTTGCTCACCATTCTTTATGAATATCCTTTGCAAGGAAGCCCTTTTAGCTCAGAAAAAGTGCACAACACTGAGTTGTTTTCTGTTCACTCATTGAGCATTTTCAATACAGCTGTTCACACGCAATAAATGTCTAGCATCTGGTACCTAATCATTGAAATTAGTAGTACAACCATATACTTATACCTTTCAAAGCTACAAACTACAATCACCTATCCTACATGACTTTCCCTCATATATTGCAATTTCTACACATGTAAAGTTTTTCTTCTTTTTTTTTTTTTTACCTTTTTTTTTTACCTTAGTGTCTACAATTTTTTCTCATGTGAAATGTGATCAAAAAGGTGTAAGGTGTCAAGGTGACAGCTACTGTATTTACTCACGTATAATGCGCACTTTTTTCCAAATTTTTTGCCCCAAAAACTGTGGTGCGTATTATGAACAGAATAATTCAGACAGCCAACATGAAACCACGCATGTTTTTAGTATGTCACAGCATATAACACATATATATCAAAATATGCAAATGTGAATTGACATATTTCCTGTTGCTCTTAGTAGAGCACAGGGCCTCCGTGAAGCATTTCCATCTTCTCCGATTCTTTGTCAAACTCTTGACCTCCAACCACATCTTTGTTGCAGTAGCTCCTGCTCAACTGTCCTTCTCCATGTACATCTGGGGCATCCTCTTCTTTGTGCTCACTGGGGGGTTCCAATCCAAAAATGTGAATTACCAGGTTGGACATTAAAAAAAAAATGTAGAAGTGAAATGGGCGTTTCCCATGATTTACTTTGTATTGGAGACAGAAAAGAGGGCCTGTTTTTGTAGAATTTGAGCATGTCACATGGGAGGCATATCGGCAGTATTTGCCTGTTGTGGGAGAAATAATGGAAAACGGAAAATAACTCCTCAAAAATCTTGTAACACGGGATGCATATCAATGGTATTTGTTGGGCAAGAAATAATAGAAAATAACTTCCTGAGCACTGCAAATACATAACGTAATTTTAATTTTACTTTCTTCTACTACAGAATAAACAAGGTGGTTTCAGAAGTAAATGCTTTGGGATGCTAAACGCAGTACGGTAGAGGTGTCACGAGTTGGTAACTCATTGTATATTCTCCTCTTGGTCCAGATGACAACAGAAATGATGTCATTCGCTCTTGATCGGCATAACAACAGCTTTACAACCTACAACTAAGGAAGCCATTTCTTGAACATGAATTGTACTGTGCATTATATGCGAGATATAATTGTTTGTCGCTTTTCCCAATCAAAAAACAGGGTGTGCATTATACATGCGTAAATACGGTATTTCCAAGAACATTCTTGATGAATATAGCTTTGTGTAACTTACACACACAGAATGCTTCTCAAGGAAAGGAACTTATTTGTTTATATGAAGCTGGTAACTTCAGTGAAAACATTTATTTCAGGCTTTCACAGCTGTTTACAGCAATGTCTATATTGGAATGCTTGCTTACTTTTTTATGGGCAATACAAAGGGATAAAAATATTGCTGCTCTGATCAAATAATACTAGTCAGAAATGCTCAACACATGTGTACAGCATTCTTTACCTGCAAATCACCTTTAGAATAGTGTGATTTTTATTAATTTTAAAATATACTCTTTTATCAATCATACAGCAATACAAGGACCAAAAAATAATTATTTTGTGCAAGGAAATTATTTTCACATCATCAATCAGTTCTTAATAGAAAGAAACAAATACATTAAATATTAGAAGAGATGCTACAATATTTACAACTTGTTTAGCTTAGTACAAAAGTTTCACAAAAGATTTTGGAAATAAGCACCTTAAGTATTGGCATTATTGTTACAAGTAGTTGTTCAAAACTATAAAACGGTAATAGGACATTTAACATCACAAAAGATTCACCTGTGTACTATCCAACATTTCCACACATTAACAATTCGTATGACCATATCATCACGATTCAGGATTCACTCAACTGCAGAAGCTGAATTGAACTGATATGTCACACAAGCTTTGAATTTACAGAAAGAAACTAATTATAGCAGAGCTGCCAACCTTCTTGTAAGACATCGAAACACGCACACTATAACTGTAGCTTACCCGTACCATGCAAGAAACTAACTTACCTGAGGAGGGGGGAGGCACCCAGGCCAACACATTTATTATCACTGAAATTCAAGGAACCATTCTGTTATTGAATCACTGCTTCCATTGTTGATTACATAGGTTCAGTTACACCTGGTGTTTCATAAATAATTGAAGGGTTACAAAAATTTATTGCAAGTGAACTTTGGAACTTTCGTTAATGAAACAAGTCCAGAACGATCGAGGAATGCAAATTTGTGCATGTATGTTTTGTTAAGCTGAGAGTTGATATCTCCGCTGCTAGGGGACACTCACATCACTCACAGTGTTTTGGCCCCCAAGATCACCAGACCTTATTCCTGCTGCTAGGGGACACTTAAGTCACCCACATCACACAGTGTTTTGGCCCCCAAGATCACCAGACCTTACACCGTGTGACATCTTTTTGTGGGGTTTCATCAAAGACAGGGTATTCGTCTTGCCGATGCCATGTGATATCGCAGCCCTAAGGGACCATATCATCACAGCAATAGACACTATCGACGAGCCCTAGTTGATACGAGTGTGGCAAGAAATAGAATTATCGTGTTGATGTGTGCCGTGTCATCCATGGTGCATGCATTGAACATTTGTAGGTGTAAAAAAACTGAGTTCCTCGTTCGTTCTGGGCTGGTTTCATTCACATAAGTTCAATACTTTACTTGCAATAAATTTTTGTAACTCCTCAATTATTTATGAAACACCCGGTATAATAATTATAATAGTTACACAAATTACCATCATTAATAAGAAATAAGAAGTAATTATTGCATGTGTGTTATACACATATGAGCCGTTGCAGATATTAGAAGCAAACTCTCAAAATACAAGTTGTGAGAATCGGCAGTTGAAAAGTATTCACATCTATCTTGTTGCACGTGCACTGTTCTATTCGAAAGCAAATATCATAGTATTAGAGGCAAGGTGGACCGGTGTCACACGTTGCATGAGTTGATCCAACAATAAAGAAAAATCAACCTTTATCGAGTTTGCTCCTAATACAGGGGTCTTCAACCCATGTCCCGCAGACCCCTTTGCTGTGGCCCGTCCCCATTTGAAAAATTAAGTACTTAACATAAAAACTGGATTAAGTAAATGGTAGATGGCAACATCTTACAGTTCTCAATTCTGTAGTGTAACTTTGTGGCCTGCCGTGAGCATCGGACAAGTTGAAGAACCCTGCCCTAATATCTGCAATGCTTCATATTTTATTATTCATTAACCTTAATAATAATAATAATAATAATTAATGTTGCATCAGTACTTTTTGTTTACATATTAACAGTAATTTTAATAATTACAATGATTGCCATCATTACATGCACAGGTGTCATGTTAGAACACACATACCAAGGAGGACCTGATATGCCCACCAAATGCATTTTGCCTCCTGTTTATTTTACAGTTACAATTTTATGAACAAAAGTAATACAGAAACATTGGGAACACCCTAGAGAACAATGTAATTTATTTTTAATAAATATATTCAGTCGAAATATTGGAAAATAATCCCCCTCTAAAATCCTGCAGATATAAACTGAATATATGACACTATGAGGCTTATAGTGAAAATGTTGCTAGACATTAGAGCAGAGAAAAGGGGCTTGTTTATTCCTCCCTGAACTTGCAGTGTTACAAAAATAACAAAACTGTTCAAATATTATCTCAATATTTCTTCTCACCCTTGTAAAATATGAATGAAAAAAAAAAGGTTGTTTCCTACAAAGGAACAATGTAGGTTTTGTATCTTACTTTGCTTAAGAAGTCATAAAATTCAACTAAAAAATAAAGCTGGATTTTCGTAGTCAACTTTAACGTGTTTCAGTTAAAATATGGTTCAAAAAGTATTCTGCTATTTAGTAAATCTTAATCTTAAAATTGAAAATAGTGTGGTTGTAAAGTAACTTTTAAGAAAGCACCATGTAATCAAAACTGCACTAAACAAATATTTGCTACAGCTTTCATTGACCCAAAATGAAAACGAACCATCATATATGTTTTGTACAACATAGGCATTATTATAAATAAGAATAAGAATATGACTTACATTCATTACATCAATGTAATATATTTCAGAAAAATGAAAATATAAAACAAAATAAATTTATACAATTCATAGTGTCTTTAGGTATGTTGACAAGCTGTACAGATCATTCATATCTTGCAAGTTTTACCACATTTATTACTCATACATAAATACATAAAATTAATTGAGGTACATAATTCGTTGTCTTTTTTAAAATCATATACAGGGTGATTGGTAATTCGACCTATTCCTGGAAAGGGGTAATACTAGAGCACATTTGCAACAAATTTGACCCTATCCACCGGGGGTCGGAAATCAATGGGTTTCGAGTTATTGCAGTTTGTAGATTTTCGTGATATATTCTGACTTGTGATCAAAAAACTACTAATTGTGAAAAAACTACTACACCCTGGGCACTTAATCGACACGTTGCTAACAGCTGACGAATGAGTGACTACTGGAAAAAAAAATTCATGCCCAAAATTCCCATACCCACAAAAAGAAACAGTCATTGGAGCACACGTCATGAAGAAATTTGGAAACTATCGTTTAAATCGAAGAGGATTACTCAAAAAAATGGTAACACACTTAGCGTAAAAATTACTGAAAAAACTTAATTTTATAAGCTCTCCAAAAAGATACAAATGTTGTCAACTGGCACACGGGTTGAGGGAAAAATATGAATAAAGAAGGGAGAAGGTGTGTTGTAGACCTCTTTGTAAAGTGAAAGGAAGTTGTCGGTTGTGAGAAATAAAGGAATGAAAATGAGTGAAATAATAATGTTATTTACCATTCTCATGATTCCAGGTTGTCAGAATTAACTGTTACAAAAACTAGAAATCCTGTTCAAATTGTCTCCCCGGTTACGTATGCAAGCACACAGCCTGCAGCATACTTCAGACACAGTCACTCGTGTTGACACTTTGTCTCTTATGTATTGGGTGGCTGTCACAATTCTCTCTCTCTCTCAACTCTTCTTGGGAATCCACTGGTGTACTGTAGACGACTAACTCTTTCATGTGACCACAAATGTAAAAGTCGCATGCCATCAAATCCGGACTCCTCGCTGGCCAGGGGGTCGGGCCGCCTCGACCAATTTATGGCATGGGCTAATTGTCATCCAGCCACTGTCGCAAACCCCGGAAATATTGGGCTGGGCAGCCATCATGTTGGTAAATCATACCCCTTCTTGTGGCGATCGGCACATCCGCCAGCAGCGCCATCAATTCCTCCCTTAGTTTTCGTAGGTAATGCCGTTTAGGTTTTGTGGCAGACAGAATGGCTCGATCACATGATTGTGGATGATTCCCATTTAGTGAGAATTTTCTCTGGTGAGCCTCTTCTTTAGATTTTCTTGGGTTATGACCCTTAGGGGCCCAAAAATGCACATTATGAACATTTATAATACCATCATGGTTGAATTTGGATTCGTCCGTCCACAGATTTCTTGTCACATGATGGGGGTCAACAACGTGCCTTCTCCACTTTTTATTCAGATTTTTCCCCCACCCCGTGTGCTAGTTGACAACATTTGTATCTTTTTGGAGAGCTTATGAAACTAAGTTTTTTCCGTAATTTTTACGCTAAGTGTGTTACCATTTTTTTGAGTAATTCTCTTAGATTTAAACGATAATTTCCAAATTTCTTCATGACGTGTGCTCCAATGACTGTTTCTTTCTGTGGGTATGGGAATTTTGGGCATGAATTTTTTTCCCAGTAGTCACTCATTTGTCAGCTGTTAGCAACGTGTCGATTAAGTACCCAGGATGTAGTAGTTTCTTCACAATTAGTACTTTTTTGGTCGCAAGTCAGAATATGTCACGAAAATCTACAAACTGCAATAACTCGAAACCCATTGATTTCCGACCCCCGGTGCATAGGGTCACATTTGTTGCAAATGTGCTCTAGTATTACCCCTTTCCACGAATAGGTCGAATTACTTAGTAGACAAAAATGCTTGTAACAGATCAACAATGATATTTAGGGTTTTCTGGGGAACAGCAGGTTTCACAAAATAAAAGTCATGAAGTTATAATATTTGGGGGATGGTCGATATTTGGAATTACTGATTGCTAAAACCAACAATCAAAAATGTATCACATTACGTTCACACTATTTATCAGTTTACACTCTTCCTAATACTCCTCCTTTTTTAAACAATAATTACCAATGTTCCAGAAAAATGTGTAAATCCTCTTACCCAGGCAGAATGCATGGAAATATTAAGACAATTAAAACTAAAGAGCATTGATCCATATTGTTTTTATAACGTAATTGTTACACTATACCCAAACAAGCTGGTATGCAAGTCTCTGTAGTAGTATAGCATACTGCTGGAATGTGCCCAGATTATTTCTGGGCAATAAAAAAATCGACAAATACCCCTTGATATAGCAATGATCATAATATGCTCTGTGGGAAAACAATTCGTTACCCCACGATATCGAGCACAAATTATTCATACTACCGAATCAGGCGTGGATCCACAGGGAGGGTGATCGTCCCTTCAAACTGCCAGATGTTTGGATATATTATTATGACTAATATTTTAGAAGATTATTTTGTTCAACAAGCTTGAGAGTATTTTTTGATTTATGCTCATGATAGGCTAATTGAATGAGCATAAATCAAAAAATACTCTCAAGCTTGTTGAACAAAATAATTAGTTTAAATTTTGATCCAAACTACTTGCAGTATTTCTCCAAAGGTGATGGGGCCCCGAGAACCCTTGAAAATAGGTTTTTTGTTTACATAAAACAGTGCAAGTGTAGGTTAGAATTGATTCTAGTTGAGGTGAAGTAGCCGACTGAAAATCGCCCCTCCCAAATGTACTTTTTGAATCCGTCAAATGTACAGAATATACTGAAAATGATTATATTGTGAAAATGATTATATTTGATGAAAATGGATCAATTCCAACCATTTTCAGGGTATTTTTACAGTACATCCAGTAGTATGAATAATCTGTGCTCGTTATCGTGGGGTAACAAATTGTTTGCCCACACAGCATATTCTGATCATATGATATCAAGAGTTATTTGTTGATTTTTATGCAATTTTAGGATGTTTAAATAATCTGGGCTCATTGTGGTAGTTTTCTACACTACTCTTTGTTATGTAGAAATCATGGATTTAAGGTTTGGCAGGACATTTGGGTGTTTTCAAAATTTCCACTCGTTAGAAAATAACCATGTTCCAAAATCTGAAAAAATCACATCTGCTTAGAATTCATTCTAAAGCATTTGTGTGGTTTGCTTTTGATGTCCGACAGGTCAAGTTTGCAGCAACTTTTCGCATATATAAACCCAAACGTGCACGCAGAATATAGTTCTGCTGATTTTCTCATTGTCTGGGATATGAACAGCTTGGCGGTTGAGGAAAGACTGGCACGGGAGATGCTGAGTGCCATTCTCGCGTGGACTAATACATAAATAATTCACAAACTTAACCTGTCGCAGGGCTTAGATATAATCAATAGTTTAATAGACTTACAGCCATTGAAACTAATGATAATGTCTAGACAACAGCAAAAGCAAACCACATGAATATTCATGTGAATGCTGTAGAAGGAATTCTAAGAATGACATTTCTCAGAATTTGGAATATCATAATGGTTTTTCGAAAGGGGAGGAAATTTCAGCTGCCCTGGTAAAGTGAGAATTTTGAAGCATGTCTGTTTTGTTTCCATTTTATCATTTCATACATCTATGCAGAGAAGAAACCTAATTCTTTAATGGCTCTTTCTATAAAGACTACAGAACAGAATCGCCTATTATGCATATAAAAATTAGATAATTGAGTTCTTCTACACAAGAGATGCCAAATAATCCAATATTGAAGAGGATACACATTTTTAACTAAACCACATGGAAAAATCAAGTTGGCAGCTCTGCGTTAACTTCAGTAAGAATGTAAACTTAACAAACACATGAAAATATTTCATTACACAATAAAGAAGGTTTATGGTTATATCTAAGAAACAAAAACAAGTTCAACAAAACTATGCAAAATTACCAACAACATTTTTCCCACATCCACACTTACAACACAGCGACTGTATTAAAAAAGGCTCACAGCAGCATACATTTTGTAAATGGATACTTACAATCATTTGAGCACAAAAAGCTAGCTGAAACTACATACATGTCACTGACTAGATTTCTCCACTACCATGTTACTGTAGAAATATTATTGATCCACTTTTTTCACAGTTAATATGAACTGTCCAATAATATCTCCTTGCTTTTATACACAGCTTTCCTCAAACACACATGTGCAAATGGTTTCATTATTAAATTAACTCCTGATAAGTGCTAAGGAACTAGTCAAATATACATACATAGATACAAACACATATATGTGTACACAAAAAAGTCCACTCATGAAAGGCACACTCCAGCATCGACAAAAGTGCTAGAGAAAGAAACGTCACACGTCTTGCTAAATCCCTTCTCAAATTAACACCCTGTACAGCAATTCGCAGCAGGTAAAAAAAAAAGTTGGTGAAAAAAGGGGCTGGGGAGATGAAAACAATGATTATGCTTTATAGGGTGTGAGGAATAGATTACACTGTTATTTGCTATGCACGTAATTCTCAGCTTTAACAATATTATAAAACTTGTTTCTTTTCCCCCTCATTTTACTCGACATAAGATTATGAATTAAAACAGCCAGCAGAAAATTGTTCATTACTATGTTCATTTGCCCTTGTTTTCTGCTGATATGAAACATGAATAAATGTTTTAAGTCCACTTTATGCACAGGAAGGCTAATCGAGACTGGACCTATAGTTTGAAGTGAGATCCGAACCACTATGTGCCTCCAATGGGTATCGAACCCAGGATCCCTTGATAGGAATGGGAGAATTTGCCTAGTGTTATCTATTATCATCATGCATTGTAGTCACTTATTTTCCGTGGCTTCATATTTTAGAAGCACTTGCCAACTATTTCTGACCTGGGGCTAAATAATTTGAAAATTATGTTCACTCTGCACGGTATGTTGTTTGACATATTCTTCTTAAAAGAATAACCATTGTTAAATATTATGTAATGCAATAATAATTCTTATTTGAAAGGGCATTAGATGATGTTTTGTTCCAAATTTCCAGGTTTTTTTCATACTAACCAGGACAACTTTTTTTTCTCTCTCTCTGTCCCATACACACATATTAGGGTGAGACAAATTAATCTGTAATCTCCGTAAAATTACAGAGAATTGTACTATTCTGATATATCTATAAATAGCCAGTAACTTACTGAAAACTTCTGCCACTTTGTTAGTATTTTTATGAATTTAAAGGAAATATCTAACTACTGTTTCTTCTTCAAAGCTAAATTCATCCTGTTTGATACTGATTAAAAAGCTGAATGAAACTCTACATGCAACATTTGCCATTTTATATCAGATCCGGACGAATGGCCAGGATATTCTACATGGAACAGGCCCAACCTTCAATTGGAAAGTTATAGAAATTGAATAATAGTATTTAATAACAACTTACATGATACTAAATTCAAATGTCACAGTGGTCATGCCTAATTCATAACCTTATGTCACCAGCTACTACATGAGGCCTACATGTAGAAGAACCGGGTCTCTCCCATGGTGCAGTGGTAGCGTCATTGCCTTGTAATCAAGGGGTCCTGGGTTCGATACCCAGTGGAGGCACAAGTGGTTCGGATCCCACTGTAAACTGTAGGTTCAGTCCCGATTAGCCTTACTGTGCATAAAGTGGACTTAAAACACCAACTCACCAAATGTAGAAGAACCACGTAGGGTCCTGTCACACACCTTATCACACAACGCAAGGAAAACCTTGCGTTCTGACGTCAGATGAGGAATGCCTACGTTGTTAAGTTTGGTTCAATTATCAAAATGCTAAGAGAACTGAACCTAACAACTTAGGCATTTAGCCTAACAACGAAAGTATTCCCCGGTGACTTCAGAATCCTTTGTACGATAAGGGATACCCGTCCTCCATAAATCCATGTTGCAACAGCTGGAAGGGAACGGGTAGGCTGAGAATTATGTTCACTAGACAGTAACATACAGGGTCATTTTTCCAGTGCACCCTTATTGTCGCACAAAATGCATAGTGGGTCTAAACACCAACAATGAAGTGGTTAACAATCAAATGGGGGTAGGTACAGGAATTATAGTGAGCTTTCAGACTTAAGTGACCTGCAGGTTTCACACTGACTTGATAAGCAACTAGGGTCCCTCCAGCCTACAAGACTGTATTCACCATGTACGCCATTGAGAAAACTACCCAGTCCAAGCGACATGTGCAGCTTGTCATATCACTTCTATTCTAAAGCTTCTATTTTTTTCTGAAGGTTGGTTTCTAAGAGACATGTCACTTATTGCTTCGGTCTGAAAGCTTGCATAAACATAGGAATAAAAGCCACCTCCACTATCATCATGAAGGTAATTCTTCAAATACCATTCTTACACATTGATGTCTCTAATGTCACTGTTCTGATGTTACCTAATTTTTACACATTATGATGTTTGTGCATGTTATAAGCAAGCAACACTTAACTTTGCAATTGGCTCAAAAGAAGTTTTCTTTGTCCACAGCATTATGCATAAACTTTGATACAACAGCCTTAGAAGCTACACTAATTTTTAGTCTGTGTATTCAAACTTGACAGAAGGCAAAAAAAATTGCCCCTTTCACTTTGGGACAAATAAATGAGTGAAGATGGTAAGAATGCATTCTCCCCTACCCCAATGCACACAAACACATACATTGTAGGGATTTTAGGCCCACAATACTACCAAGGAACATTTTATTATTTTTGCTTCAAAATGAATCATATTTCATTTTGAATGTCTTTGTATTATGCATAATTTGCATTTATCCTAACAATTTACTCATCAGAAATGCATAAGTAGCAAATTGTGATCAACTATTTATTCTTAATTCATTTAAAACACAATACTAGCTTCACCCTCAAAAAACAAAAAAACAAGTGAATAATGTGTAGAAACAGAACAATTGCAAGATTATGGAATGGTTTGCTTACATATTTGTTGATAAGACTTCTGTGGAAATATTCCTCATGAATACAGCTATGATCATTGTTTCAAGACCTCTTTAATATTAAATAAAATGTTAATAGGATTTTAAATATAACTTCATACAGTACCATTATATGCAAACCCATTTTTACTTGCCACTACATCACTGCCTTTGTTAAGACTCACTTGTGTATGAATATCTTTTATATTAATCAACATACTTCCGACTTACTGGAAGAAGATTAGTATTTCTCCTTGCCACTTTTTTTGAATTACACAATAATGAGGACTGTTCATGCTTGCAACTTCTTCATAGTACACTCTTCAAAATTTTGTTCCTTGCGTGTACCTATGCATCTTCAATGGCTTTCAAAAGTGATGTTTATAGTATCATTATGCTAGTTATGAAAACTGGCTTTTAGTGGTATAAACAATGAGATAAACTCACAACATGCAACTTGTCTCTTGTCTTCCAAATTTTCAGAACTGACCTCAATTCTTCTTCCGGGGGTGGAAGAAAAGAATGCGCCATGGAAAGATTAAAACACAGTTTAAGTATTCATTCATGTTATGGGACTCTAGACATCGTAAGATATGAATATAGACAAGCGAATGTGCTTACATAGGTGGATATTAACGGTTCAAATAATTTAAAAGGATTAAAAGTACAAAAGTGTGTAGACCGTTCATGTCACTGAAGCAGTCACCTGGTCCTTGCAGCTTTAACAAAATTAACAGAACAATAGTGTTTTATACTTCTAATCCCTTTTAACAATTTTCATCATGTTTTAATCTTTCCATGGAGCATTCTTTTCCCCTCCCATCCCCGAAGAAGGATCAAGGTTAGTCCCAAAATGTGGAAGACAAAGCAAGGTACGTGTTATGATTTTATCTATTTTTTAACATGTTGACGAGACACTTTACCAGTACCTAAAATTTCTTCTTAGTTGATATCTTACAATGACCCTTATGGACCTTTGTAGCTTTGCAAAATAGAGAATATCTACAATGTATATTCCATTCATTTTCCTCTCTTCATCAACTGGTTCATATTATATGTAACACTGAGAACATTAAAATAAATTTAGATGAATTCTTACAGAAGTTTCCAAGTTCATCAATGCCATGTCTGCACCATCAGGTTCAGAAGACGAGAAATCTACCAATGAGAAAGTATTGATTTCTAATTATGTCGGAAACATTAATCCCCTCATTATTTAGTGTGATGTATTATGCTATATACCTACATAGAAATAAAATTGTTCATATTATTCCACGATCAATACCTTCTCTTCAAACCACAAGAATGGCACTTTTGATTTTTGACTTGTATTGACAGAAAAACAAATCACAGTATTATCTAGTAACAATAATACCCTTGTGAAAGAATCAACTGATGAAATAGAAATAGAAATGGATGAAATTTGCATAGTAGATATTCCATATTATGAAGTTTACATGAAGAAAAAACACTATAACTCATAACAAAAAATAGTATACTCAATAAAATTGGTACGTGCATGCAAAAGATATCACAATGAACAAATGTTTCAAGAGATGAAATAATAGACTTTGTATTCTATTATAAAACAGATTATGGTATAAAATGTACTTGCAACCTGCATGTTCATTATGTCAACATTTGAGAAGAACATCAAGCACCATGCCATGTATTTAAACCACCAGAGGCACTACAATATTATTAATCCAAACATTTTTGCATTCTGCAACAAATAATACTGTCCAAAGACTCATTTTATGTACTGAAAAGTATGTCTTGAATGGAAATAAAGGTTAACATTATAATTATTATTACATTTTAACAGTAGTTTATACTGTGGCAACAAAATGAGAAATTATTCATATTTCATGTACAATTAGGAAACTACAATACTTGTAGCAGTGTTTTCCTCTTTATAAAAACAGGTACAAAACAAAGTTAACTCACATATGTGGTGTCAATGTCAAAATAGTGTAGTCACACACTAACACTTCTACTATTATTTTTAATAACAAAAAATGTGTTCGTGTCACATGATAAAACATATCTTTACAATTTTTCATACATTTCAACTTAACACATTATAATCCTCTAACTTCACATTGATTCAACTTCATTTTTTTCCCATGAGATTCTTTCACAAAAACACAGACAATATGTTGTCATATTCTCGCACAATATAAAACCAAGCAAGCAATAAAGATTCCAGAGGCAATACAGACAAGCAAATACTTTTTCAAGTTTCTCGAAAATCATGTACCAAAAGCTACCTAACTTAAAATTTCAATTTTATTGTGACAATATTCTGTTTGTTATACAAATTAATTTGCAAAACAATGCAGTTTCAAGTGGTATTAAAAAACCACACGATCTTAAGGTAATTCTCAGCAGCATTCTTGGCATTATGCCAATAAATTAAATAATATTTTGATTCTTTTTTAGAATCTATTAAGGAATTCATGACTGTCTGATATTTTCTATTGATTATTTGGCTGTTTGGCACTTTAAACTCATGTCATAATGTAGTAATTTAAGAATGTAAATAACATTTTTTGAATGAAATATCTTTTAGCACAAAGACCATTAATTAATATTGAACAAGCTTCATTTTAAGTACGCAGTCAGTCTCAGCTGTGAATAATACTATTCAAGATGCACTTCCAGATAAATTTTGCTCTCCCTTTTACAGAAATGGAAACCAAATCAAAAACATAAAACACAGATGGAATTATTCAAGTACCAAAACTCACATTGCAATAATTGACAGGCATATGTGTAAAATCCACGGATCAAAGCAGAAACATATTCATGTTTGAACAGGATGTGATACAATGAACATTTCCATCTGCATACAGCAAATTCACAATTATATATATTCCAAGACTTGACCATTTAGATCTTTTGCTCCTATGAATAGGCCTCGAATATTTTAAAATGGGTGCTGCCGGCAAAGATGGAACAAGCAAATTTCACTGACATTATATTGAGAAATATATTTAAATATGCAAAACAAAGGCCTGCATCATTTTCAACAGAACGTTTACATGCTAGACCAACAAACAGGAAAACTGAAACTTCATATTCATATATCCAATGCTTCGTACTGACTAATACTATAAACAATGAATGTAAACTCTTCAATGAATCATGCATTATAAATATACAATATAACATAAATTGCAATAATAACGTGAATATATATTTTACCAATCCATAAAGTCTGTTCTTAGGTTGCATATATTTTGTTCAAACAAAGAGTCATAATTTATTATTAACGGCAGCATTTAATGACAATGTCCAAATTTAAACTACATTTTTTCCTTAATTATATATGCATATTTTAACCCAGTTTTCCATTTCCACAAGTCTTTTCATTTAATTATACAGGAGAATAATCTCTACTGCTCCAATAATTACATATGTATAATTTGCCAGTAATCATATTCTATAGGCTTATTAAAGACTTCACGTAGTACCAGAATATAATAGTGTTATCCATGTTGCATCACTTATTAATAAAGAAGGCATCACATATGTATATATTGCAGATTATGTTTATTTACACAAGTGGCACAAAGTTCAAACTAATTATATACATATACATAATTCTTACCAAAATATCTCCAAATAAATATATTATTGTGCACTTCAACGTTTGGCATTTTGTGTTAAATGAATAAATAAACTTATCTTCATGCATTAAATAACATCTGAAAAATCAATATATGAACTGTATATATACATATATATGGTTTGCAAGCATGTCTTTCAGTACATTTTCAGCGATACTCACCTCTATCACATACTGTTACATCATCAATACTGTTTCTCTTATCTATTAATTACTCGATATTCTTAGATTGCATTAGACATTACAGACAAACAAAGGCAGCCAGGTTAAGTCTTGCGTTCTTACGATATAACATGGGCAGGCAAAATCAAAAGCATTTTGGGCACATAATCAATAATATTTCAAAGAGCAAAAAATACTTATTCAGGATTACTTCCTAAAGAAAGACAGCACGACGACCGTTGTTCGGGTTGTTGTCGCCGTAAATCGACCGTATCACCAATGTAAGGTTTATCCAATTTTGCTTCCATCCTAGCCCAACTTTCCACCGCCAACGAAAAAGCTGTCTCAACGTTGGTGGCATCTTTAGCACTTGTTTCAACGTACGGCGGGTTTCCGTTTTCCTGACACCAACTCAACGCTTCTTCGGTTGACACTTCTCGTTGGGAAGCGTCGACGTCAACTTTATTCCCTACGATGATAAATGGAAAGCTGCTCCCATCCTTCACATCTGCATAATATAGGAATTCATTCCTCCACAGAGTCAAGTTTTTGAAACTGATTTGGTCATCCACGGCATAAGTGAGGAGGCAAATATCCGAACCACGGTAAAATGGGGTCCTTAAGCTTTTGAATCTTTCTTGGCCTGCAGTGTCCCAAATCTAGAAACAATAGATCGAACATTGTTATTAAATTACATTAAAATATTAATAGAAATTGCGAGTAGGCGACTTTACATTTATTCTTTGTAGAAACACTTTTTTCAAATTGTACTCAATGCTATGTTATTCCCACTGCAAACATCAAAACAAAATTTTACCCCACTAATTCCTACAGCTACTATGTTTATGATCTAACAACAGCCATTACCACCTGCATTCAACATATCTCACCGACAGAAGATCTTCAATAACATGTGGAAGCATATCATGGGGCATGTGGGTGTCATTTAAATGTTCATATTTACTATGTGCGAATTACTCATAAGATTAACAATAAAAATTACAATTTTACTTACTTTTTTTTTTTGAGAGTATGATACGTTTTCTTCAATTACGACGTTTTGAGATATAACATCTCTCTTCTTCAGGTTTCGTTGTTATAAGCAATTCATAAAGTCATCGCTTCGTCAAGATATTTCTTCCATAGTCAACAGGATCAAGGGTTAGGTGAAATGTGAGCGGGGAAAAAGTATAGGAAAATAGATTGCACACTGACAATTTACGTACTTTACAGCCATCATTTACCTAACCTATAAACTTATTTGTCCTCCTGTATCAATTTTGAAAAACTTTTAACTTAGGTAAACGATGGCTTTAAAGGACGTAAATTGTCAGTGTGCAATCAATTTTCCTATACCTTTTCCCCGCTCACATTTCACCTAAACCTTGATCCTGTTGACTATGGAAGAAATATCTTGACGAAGCAATGACTTTAACAACATAACCTGAAGAAGAGAGAAGTTATCTCTCGAAATGTCGTAATTGAAGAAAACTTATCATACTCGCAAAAAAAACATAAGTAAAATTGTAATTTATATTGTCATTTCCAACATCTGCCGTGAGAAAGACTGCAACATGGTGCACAGTGTTTTATTTTACTGCATAGTGACTTTATGGAAACACTGTACATTTCAGTGTTTCGCAATGTTCACGAGATCACAGCTCAGTAAATTCATATCTGAAAAATCGATCCTCCGATACTAACAATTTTACCCGTAAACATCTTTCTAATTTTTTAGAACTTCATACATTGATGTATATGACCCTGAAATAATTAATAAATAAATTATTGCATAACATAAACATAACCATAAATAGTAATAGTTCGATTATGTCTAGGCACGTTGACAAAAATAGCATTAGGTATAAATTAGTTGTCCACCATTGGATCTAATGAATTGCAATTTTCGTCAGGCCAACATCATTAAATTGATTTGGTGCTGATTTTCTTGTGAACACCGAAAAAATTACAATAATTCAGAATAATTCCACTAATAGTGGTTATTCGTTATGAACATTGATGTGCAAACTACAATAACAAATTTCAGGAAGAGCTTCTCGCGGCCCAGTAATGGGGCATGGCTCAGCAGTTGAAAAACACTGGTATATATTTTGAACTGCATACATATTCATGTTCCACAGTTCGCAGGTTAATGCACAAAAATATGGCCGGGGGGCGCGAAAACGTTTACTTTTAAACTCGCTCAAGTCAAATTACATTTTACGTTGTTTACATATCTCTCTCCCACTAGCTAAATCTGGAAAGTGTTCCCCTTTTTTTGTTACATTTGAAATCAATTAGCAGACCTTTACTATTAAAGTAATTTGTTTGTATCAGCATCTTGAGTACTTCTTAATATCTTTCTTTTACATCTATATGTTAATCACAACTTGTTTGTTTGTTTCAGTTGGTGTTTTAAGTCCACTTTATGCACAGTAAGGCTAATTGGGACTGGACCTACAGTTTAAAGTGGGATCCAAACCACTATGTGCCTCCATCAGGTATCGAACCCAGGACATCTTGACTACAAGGCGACAACGCTATCACTGCACCATCGGGAAGGCTCGTTAATCACAACTATGAAGATAAATGAGGATTCTGAGATTCTTCACTTCACGTTTTGCTAACTACACTCACAGAGGGTGACTACGTACCATAAATAAACACTTACCTGTAATGTGTACATTTCACCATTAATTTCTATATCCTTATTGAGGAATTCAACCCCGATTGTGTGGAAAGAATGTTCATCGAAGTGGTTACTAACAAATCTATTCATAAGGCATGATTTTCCCACTCCACCATCACCCAAAATAACAACTTTCAGCAATGTGTTTTTGCTAGGCTGGCGCATATGCCTTGCCTGGAAATTTCCAGATGCCATCAGGGTATGATTTTTACTTCAAGGTATGGTTTACATACAGTCAGCTTTATGGGATTTCACAATACCATCATACAAAAGGGTATTCTGCCCAGACATTCTTCTATACATTCTGAAACAAAAATTGCACATACAGTTTGAGGTTACAAGTTATATACTTTTATTGCAAGTTATTCTAACATAACAATAACAAAGGTACATTAGTCTCATACCATTATTAATAAGGCCTTATAGTCTTGAACACTTCCTGTTTGTGTGTAATTGATAAAAAAAATGATTCGAAACGAAAATCACACTATATCCTGAAGCTGTTATGTTAAAATTTAGGTAACAGTTCCCAGGGGTAAATAAAAGTTACAATAATTCAGGTGTCAGCTCCTTTTTCTCAAGAGTCAGCATTGTATAGATTTGCAAATACGAGCTATGAAAGCCATGAATGAATATATATACACACCTTATTAAAATTTCTCATTATTTCTCAGGAATTTTGAACTATTTTAAAATTTTTGGAGGCGACCAAATGTTTGGGGCTGACGACTAAAATTTTGTTGTATCAAATGTGTGTCAAACATGCCCGAATATCTCAATCCAACATTCATACATGGTTTTGGATGCACATGCAACCCAACCCAACCCATTTTCCCTGCTTTGCTTTTCCTCCACTCTGTTGTTTCCAAATGACGACACTGCAGAAAGTATGTGTGCATCGTGCACCATGCAAACTTGAGGTGGGGAGGGGTAGAGTGGGGCAAACCGTGGCCCAACCGAGGCTCCTTGCTTGTGCACGGAAAAACCCTGTTTTCACATTTGTGGACTGCTCTTGCGTGCACCAGTGTCCAGTCTATGTTGACAAAAGAATGCGATAAATGCACTCGTGAACGTTGGTTGACGTGGTAGTAATGTTCGTTCTGTTTACCTCACTTTTTTTTTTTGTTCGGTGGTAGTTGGCTGTGAGTGAAGTGGTTCCAGAGAAATACGATACGTGGGTGCAAATGATTGGTCACATCAAGGAGGACATTTTAGGAGTAATAGAGCTTCCAAACTCTACTTCTGCTGGTTTCTTCACAGCCATAACTGACTATTTAGATAAGACAATAGGTTCAAATAAATACAGAAACAAGTGTTACATTGTAGGCCTGGGTACTGCAGCAAATATGGTCGGGCACAAATCAGGATTGGCTGTGCAAATGAAAGCTATTTGTAATAAAATGATAAAATATTCACTCACTTGCACACCGTTTGCAGTTAGCTGTGCTGTATGCTTGTGGTGAAGTTGAATATCTTAGAGCATTTGATTCCGTGATTAGGAATATTTTTCAGTGTTATCATGGCTCTGCTAAAAGACTTCACCTCTTGAGAGAAATGGCAGAAGTTATAGGAGAAGAAATTCTAAAACTGAGTGGTATCCACACTATTAGGTGGTTAGTGAGCAAAAAGTACTGTAAGAGCTTTCTTGCAATCATGGAAAGCTGTTGTGACCCATCTTGAATAGGTGGCCCATGGAAAAGACAATGATGGCGCTAAAGCTAAGGGTTTGCTGAAAAGTTTGAAGCAATTTTAATTTGTTAAGCTTCTGTACTTCCTTTTGGATTTCTACAGGGAACTGAACCCTTTAAGCGTGGCACTACAAAATACAAGGGTTGATCAAATGAAAAGGTACAAAACGACACTGTCGGTGTAAATGAATACTTTATTCAAAGTATCCTCCATAGGCCTGAGCACATTGATCCCATTGATGAACGAGCCGAATGATTCCTTTTTCCCAGAATTCCTTTGGCCGTTACGCGACCCAGTCCTTCACAGCATCCTTGAGTTCATCGTCCGAGGTGAAGCGCTTTCCTTTGAGATGCTTTTTCAGGGGACCAAACACATGGAAGTCACGGGGGGATAAGTCCGGACTGTAGGGTGGATGGTCTAGCTGCTCCCACTTGAACCTGGCCAGTTCCACGTGTGTGACCCTGGAGACGTGCGTTATCATGGAGCAGAAGCACACCCTCCGTGAGCAGCCCCGGTCGTTCGCCTTCCCCATAAACGTTCACCATCCGGCGATGAATATCGGCCGGTTTAACACCTTCCACTGTCAGAAAACGGATAACGCCTCGCTGATCCTCAACAGTCGAATTTGCCAATGTTAACGCCATCCTGTCCGAACACTCACTGTCGCGTCACTTGGACGGCACTCTGTATCGGAGCCTCTGCTCTCTCCTGCACATGCGCGTTCCCCTGCATGCTCCGATGCCGTGTGGCGACTCCAATCGCACCCCTACATATCACGCTACGTTCTCCCATCGCGGCATCGGTATTATATAAACGATTCCGTTGTTATGACGTTTCGTACCTTTTCATTTGATCAACCCTTGTAAGAATCTTTTGATTGCATCTCTGAAAAATAAGAATTGAACACTGGATGACCTAGAATCTAATGTTGGACCAAGCAAACAAGCTTTCTTGGACCTTGTATCAATTTCAGGGAAGATCAGGGATGTGCAGCTCACAAACATTCAAAATGGAGAGCAAAGTTTCAGACTGTTAGAGGAAACTTAATTAACAATGCGAAGGTGTACATCACAGAAAGATTGCAATCTATATCAACAGATGTGATTGCATCTCTGCATGTTTTTGACACCTTGGGTTGGCCTCCCAAAGAAAATATTCTTCAGTTTGGGATAGAAGAAATAAAGAAGTTCTACATGTACTTGAACCCGAGCCTTTATAATGAGAAATGGATGTTCTGTTAGCATAGTGGACAGAATACAAACTTTTGTTTCCTTCTCTGACTTTGAATCAGATGCTGGAGAAGATTCACAGTGAGGCATGTTCAACAAGATTTCCCACATTTTGACATTTTGTGCTGTTCTACCAGTGAGCACAGCTTCATGTGAGAGAGGTTTCAGCTGTCACAACAGACTCAAGACTACTTACAGGAACTCTCTGAAGACTGAGACACTGGATGATTTGCTCTGAGTTTCCGTAAATGGACCCTCCCCTCCTGTCAGAGTTTGACCCAGCAGCTGCGATTGATAAGTGGTACTTCAGTGCAGAATGACAGTGCTACACAAACATTAATTCCTAAGGTATGTTCTCTTTAATAATTGCTCATATTTTTATTATTTATAAATATAAAATAGTGGCGACCAAAGTTTTTAGTCCGGCGACTGACTTCAACCTTGAAATTTCATGGCCTGCTCTTGACCCTCTGTACCCCTAGAGAAAGTGAAATATCTTGCATGGTTTACGAAGATTTTGTTGTTTATGAACGTTTTCCGTTCTTTTTGCTCTCGGAAATGCCTTATTGTGAGGTAAAGTACGTCTGTTGCCTCAACATGTTACTTTACTGTGAAGCAGAACAGTCCGAAGGCTTAGCGCAAGTGAATATAGCACCCAAACGACTTTCCACAACAGCAGCTATAATTTTACATAGTTAGGTTAGGATTGTTACTGATAGTTATTTTCAGCATGTTCTTTCACTATTTTAGTGTACATACAAACAGTTTTTCGTAACAAAAAGCTTAAAAAAAACTCCGAAATTGCAGGTTTTAACTTAGATGGGCCATTCTTTGGGATCAAATATCTGCGTTATTTGTGCTTTCCTAACACGGGAATCACTTTTATATTACGTAAAACATTTAAATCTGTCTATTAAAAAAAAATCGACGTAATTTTCAAGGGGTACAGTGGGTAAACAGCCCCATCTTTTTAAAATGAATAATAGAATTTTCGGTAACAGTTCCATATATCAGACACACATTAAAATCGGATATTTTGTGTTTTGCATTGTTCGTACTTACCAATTGTGTATTGCGGAACATAGTTCAAGGTGCCATTATGCTTTTTACACGAAAACAAACAATTTTTCACACGGAGAGTAATTTTTGTTATTCATTTTTTCGCTTGCGTAACACACAATATGGCAGGCACAGCTTGACTATCATTGTGGGTATGCAGTGTTTCCAACCTTCTTCACCGAAAAATACCTACTATCATGTTCGTCACGTGTGCAAATTGTACATTATGCACGGGTAGCTGACGTATAGCCCCATGAACCATTTCAGATGAAGTTAGGTTAGGTTTCGTTCAGTGGCGACTCGTGGCTTTTTCGGAGTGTAGGAAGAAGTTATGGTAAACCGAGGAAAGTTTGAAAAATGGGTTGGCCTAAGTTCCTTTTGTTTTATTGCAATTTCATCATGCTACGAATGCAATTTTTACATGGTTCAATTTCGATGTACGTCTGTTAACACATACTGTGGAGTTTTAGCAATTACTTAAGGTTTTTGTTCAATATATGCTTTCGTGGTTAGGTTAGGCAGGTTAGGTTTGGTTCCCTTAGAATTAAAATAAAGTCTCTAAATGCATTCTACTAAGGTTCCGATTTACTTCTACATTCATTCCCACGCTTCTACGATATTTACTGTCGCTTGTCGACTGAGAATATCCTGTCCATGAGAAGTGCGTAATGTAATTCTAAAGTTGTTTTTTTCAACATAAATAACTTCCCCCCCCCCCCCCCCCCCGAGTCCAAAAAGTGCTCATTACTTTAAGGAAAGTTCAAATTTCGTGTGACAATTATTTCCATTGTAACGTGCCCACCGTTACATGGTGGTATGGTTTGGTAAAGTGATATATACATATATATTGAAAAACATTCTGCCGGCACACTGTCTATGGCTCACATTTTAGTTTTGTAAGAAAGACGCTATTGATTTATGTTATTTCTCTTTCGGTCAAAGAATGTGTTCTTCCCATTGTTGTTGGTTTGTAACTGATAAAGAATTGTCTATTTCTTCTGTATAGAATCGGTAGAATGCAATGTGCTTTTAGTTATTTTTATGTTTGGGGATTTTTACTGAGTAGGATTGAGAGAATTTTGAACGTACGGTTTGTATCTCTGTTTAAAGTGAGTTGGCAACGCGTACTCATAGTTAGGATTTTCGCCGCCCATGCGCCACTCCCAAACGTTATAAAAGGAGCGCAGACGGGCCGAGAGCTCAGTTGACTGCCAGATGCCAACTGCGGAAGGATCGGAAGATCTGGTCCCCAAGACTTCGGTCTAGGATAAGTCCCCGGCCAGATCTTCCCTAACTGATGTTTCTCCCTTACTGATCCGGTTCCAGGTTCAAACCTCGGACAAGCCCCCGACCGGGTCCCTTCTTCAACAGTACCTTGGTTCCCAGGTGTAAACCCCGGGAAGGTCCCCGACCAAGGAACTGAAATGGATGAGTCCCTCACGAACCGGTTCCTAGGTGCAAACCCTGGACAGTCCCCGACCGGTTATCCCCGTAGATCCTGGTTCCAGGTGCAAACCTCGGACGAGTCCCCGACCAGGTTCTCGCACACCGTCCGTCCTGATTCGTTGGGAGGTACCGTTTGACGCTTGTCACCTGGCTCAGGCCCAAAAAAAGGTACCCGCGGACCCTGTGCATCTTGTTTCTCTAACTTCTACCCCCCCCCCCCCAGTTGGCAATCTTGATAGGGTTCGCATTATTATTATTATTGGTCAAGTGTGTCACATGGGGTTTTTCTTTTATGTAATCACGTTGGACCCTTTTTCTGTTAATTGGTTTTCGTTAATTAGTCACGTGGGCCCGGATAATTATTAATACATTATGGGACTCGCGTATTTGTATCAAGTGGGAAACCTTAACTGGGATAAAATAGAGTAGTGCGTTGTTCCCATGTGGGCTAAGGTTTGGTGGTCACTAACTGAGATAAACTTTGGCTATTTGGATCCAATCTGGTAAGGTAATTAACTGTAATCTATCGGGGATAAAATTGTATGCAACCACCAGAGTATTTGTAAGGTAATTATTTTGTCATGTTAACGGGTCAATGCTTTACCCGGGGGTCGAACCGATTATCATTTAACACAATATTTTGTTGTAAATACCTTGTATTCACTGTTTGCGGTAAAATATAAATGACTATTGCTCACACTCAAAAAGGATATCCATGTTTTTCATTTCAAGCTTCTCTGTTATTCACGTTACACCCAGCAAGCCCTGAGATATCCAGAATCTGTGTTCTCCGACTAAAATGTAGTTAGCATTTATGGGTAGACTTTTGCCGTCCTCCTAATTGTGTGTACGCGTGGTAGGACGTTGCACCATAATTCTACAATAATTAGTCTTTGTGCTAGGAGAAATCATAAAACAATCGGAACCATTACCAATGGGTTCAATTACATTCACACGTCTTGCTTGTACTACCCATTGCATTGCATTTAGCTGCAGGCCATGCTCAAGGTGTGGCAAGGGACCCTTGTCCTCACTTTGAACTACAAAATATTTAAATGTGAAACTATAAAAATCGACGAAAATAACATTGATGATATTTCAGATTTTGCAAGAATTTATATTTTCTTCCGCCTCCCTGTCGTGTGCAGTGACTATGATAAAAAGTGTTGCTTAAACCTTGAAATTATGCTAAATGTTTCTAAATTGTGATAGGATTTATTATTAATTACTCCCTCTGTCCCATAATTATTGTCCGGTACACTTTTGTTTGTTGTCCCATAATAATTGTACGATATTCAAACTTTGACATTGGTGTATACAGAAGAAGTAAATGAAACACGGGAATGTGTCATACAATGTTATTACTCAAGGATCAGTACAAATTGGCCGATCAAGTATCCAAATGAAGCTAAATAAAAAGTTACCATTTTGGCATACCGGACAATAATTATGGGACAGAGGGAGTATTAATTTTTTTCGGATAATTGTAATTCTGCATCTGCTTCTCTAGAGTTTGAACTTGCGTTACTTATTCTTAACAGTTATGTAATGGTGTAAATCCCTCCCCCCCCCCAAATTTGTTTAAAATGGTGCAACAAACGACATGGGTTCAACATCGAACATAAAAAGGTTTGAGAAAATTGTTTACCCCCAACTTTCTACAGATTTCGTACCATAAAATCTCCTGATGAACTAAATTGGGCAGGATGAAAAAAAGATAGAGGATGGATTGTGATATGGTTGTATAAGAGCTTTCCGCTGGATCGGCATACTCCCTTTCATTTGAGACAAGTCCGCTGCTGAAGTAGAATTAAGATTTGGACATAATTTTATTCTTATTCTTATTCAAATGGTTTGTGAGGCTATGTGTCAATGGTTCGTGGGGCTATGTGTCAGTGGTCCGTGGGGCTATGCGAGAATGGTGTGTGCGGCTAAGCATATTTTTTTCGAAACCAATTTTTCACTATTGTAACCTATACGTGACCCTACGTAACCTAACCTTACCGGAAATGGTTCGTGGGGCTATGTGTCAATGGTTTGTGGGGCTACTTAGGTATTTTTGGGTGCAGTGGGGTGGAAACACTGCATGCCGAGTACGATAGTGAAACTGTGACCGCCATTTTGCGTGTTACCGAAGGCAAAAACAAACTAAGAAAACTTACTCGATATGTCGCAAATAGAGCTTATTTCCATGAAATAATCAAAATGCCACCTTCAGTAATGTTTCTCAATGCAGAATACGTAAGTACGAATATTCATATTAAATAAACTAGCAAATTTCAGTCGTTTGTCCGATACGAGAAATTTACCCAAATTCCTTCAAATTCAATTTCCCTCTCCCATGGATTGGTGTTTGCAGATTATGTTAGAAACGGTGCTAAGAGCCAACAAAGATCAAATTGTGCTTGGTTTAGTAACATTTTGTTGGGGTTTGCATCGCTGATTCAGGGAAGTCTTGCTGCGTTGAACTCTTAAAAAGTAGAGAACTGGAAATAAGCAAAAATGAACTGTAGGAAGTTAAGCATGCATAGTTTTAAAAAAAGGGGGTTGGAAACACTGACAGGAGGTTACGTCATCAAACGTACGCAGCATAATGAAAGCAATGGCAATTGTGCGTCGGTGAGATATTTGTTTTAATAAACATGATTTCCTCCGCAATCAAATAATTCCACGATGAAAGAAAATACCTCGACGAATGTTGGAAACCTTAGAGAAACTCATTTCCGCCAGTAGTTTCTTCTATAAAAATGAAGAAATGTGTCTCCGATATACGGAACTGTTACCGAATTTTGTCCTTCCTTTTTTTTTTTTTTTTTTTTTTTTGTGAGATGGCAAAGATGTGTGCGGGATTAGAAAAGCGCACTTTTTCACTGGTATTGCCTTTTATAAAGTTCTAGAATTTTGAGAATTAAATTTGAAATCATCTTCCTTGGATCTTTCGCATAAATAATAACAGAACTGTGTAACATGGTATTGGATTTGACAACCTGTCAAAAGTACCCACCCTTAGAACATCGCTTATTTTTACACTAACCATATAAGCTTATAATACTTTATTGAAACAAATTAAATATGTGTTAAATACTCACGTTTCATATTTTAAATCGAACGGTATGCTTTTAATAAAATGTCTTCACAATCTATTGCATACATTACAACTTAAAAGCAGCCTACAAATGAGTCACAGTGTACTGGTCAAGTCATTCGAGTCAATTTCACATTTATGGATTATAGAAATTATCCACGACCGGGATATTAGATTAGATTACAAACCAAATCTAGCTTGCTACAGGGGTAAAGAAAAGGGGTGAAAACAATATTCTGTACATTGTGCTTTTTTTTGTAGAAAGTAAAAATAAATGTTATTCCATTTTCAAATAATTGAAATGAAAGTATTGGCCTCTGTGGAATTTTAAATAATATATATATACACATATATTTCCAGAGGCGGTGAACTCCCTCGTTCGTTTACAATACTACTACTAATATCGTATTTATTTTCTAATTATCCTTATATGAAATTACCACGTAAATAATATAAAAGGTATATTTGGAGTGGGATCCATGCAAATTGTCCATGACTATTTTCATTAATTTTTTTCCTCTTACATCCTATGGGCTTTTAAGCGATGGATTTTCATGTATGCTGGTGCAGAAGTTGTCAACAGAAAGTGCACAAACATGGTGATGGACAATTTGCACGGTAATACTCATGGATCCCACTAGTGATGGGTTCAAGCCGTTCATTTGTGCGAGTCGACTCATGAGCGCTCGCTCACTGAGAAGAGTCGTTCAAATGAGTCGTTCAAAAGAGTCGCCAAGCTTCTTTTTCTCGAAACACATGCCTAAAGAGGGGGAAGGGGGTAGGTGGTGTTGAAGCAGATGATTGTATTTAAGTAAACGAACACAACGTACGTCCTTCAAGATTAATAAATTGTATTGCATTTTTGTGTATGTGTGTGTGCGTGTAGCCGACTAGATGGCCAAGGTTCTGAAGTAATCGACATTTGATCTTGCCACAGAAGTTCCCGGGATCTAGTCCCGTTCTGGGCAAGGATATTCTTTACGAGTGTCCCTTCATCTATATCATCACGCATCATCCTCATCGTCGCGATTACTTAAAATTTGAAGAAAAGCGGCATAAAATAAGAAAAATACAAATACGATTCTGTATGTGTGTGGATATACATATATGTGTAAACAGTAAACACACACACACACAAACAAAATTTATACTTTTTTTATACACATACTTGTTTTCATTACTCTGCCTCATGAGTGAGATTTTCTATATTTGTATCTTGTTTCAGTTTACATTTCATGCTGCGGATAATGCAAATTATGCAGTACGATAGCATACACAGAAATGCTATATAATTATATCAACCTTTTATTAGTAATAACGTGCATTTACATATTCTTCCTTTTTTGCATTCGATCACTGGTTTTAATATCGCAACAAAATGCACTCCAGATCTGCGCTGCGACACATGCTTGCATTTCCACGAGCATCGCTCGTTCACGACTCTTGGAAACAGCACGAAGAGTCACAGCACAGTCCCACGACTCTTCTCCTCACTCATCGTTCGCTCGCGAGTCGCGAACTCTCTTACACAAGGCGCGGCGGCGGCAGTCTCGCCAGCAGACTGGATCTACAGTTTAAAGTAGGATCCACCCGCTCGCTCTCCGCGGATGGCTCACAGCTGTGTTTAAGAAATATATATCGCTCTTGAACATTATCCATGTCCATCCCATATCCATGTTTTTGTTGTTCTACAGTCATTCAATATAAGTTTCTGCCAATATCATAATGTATGATCGAATTTCTATAAAGCGGGCCAAATTATACGTATGTATTTTTTTTTAATGTTGCTTTCTACTAGTAAAACACCTTAACACGTAGGCTCACCGCAGATGGCCAACAGCTGTTTATATCACTCGTGAACAAGACCCATGTCCATCTTACGTAGTTGTTCCTAATTCTGCAGTCATTCAATAAAAGCTTTTTTGCAGTATCATGTACGATGAGATTTATGATTAAACTTCTATATTTATTCTTTAATGCTGTTTTCATTAGTAAAATATTTACACGTTAATGTTAATGAAATATTTCACGTCATATGAAAACGATTTTGTCAGACAATGTTTAAAGTTCACTTTATGCTCGGGATTGAAGCTACATTTTAAACTGGGGGTCTAAATCACTGGGCAAGGTGCCTCCACAGAGGATCGAATCCGAGACAGGAAGCGATTTCCTTACCAGGATTTAACAAGGAATGAAAGGATGGCTGAATAACATAAATAAAACATACTCCATGGTGCATGTTCTTTGTTTCTTGGTTTCTATGTTGGCCAGCTTGAAATAATCTTGGAGTGACAGATAAGTGGTGTCGCCCTCCTCAAAGTAAGCCTATTGACACCGAAAGTTCCGGGTTCGAACCCCAGCCCAGAGATGAGTGGTAATCTGTATTTAACCTCTTGTCAATTACTCTAATCACCATCCATCCTCCGTCGTTGCCTTGTAACGATACCTGGTGGATCCCACTTTAAACTGTAGATCCAGTCCCGATTAGCTTATCTGTACGTAAAATTCATTCATCCTCGCTGTCAATACTAAGTAATTAGGTATAAAAGATGCATAAAATACAACAAAGCGTGTTAGGCAGTTAAAATATTAAAACTGAATTAATAAATTATAAAATATAATTACTGCATGCTAATTTATAAGAAATTATAGCATTTTAAAATTTGTTTGTTCCTTAATGGGAAAATAACTAGTAGCTTATTTCTTCTGTTCATTCTCATGTTAACAGATTTGTTTTCTTGGATAAATAAAATTGAACGTGTAAATTAAAAGGTTTACATGTGCACGAAGCGGAAGAGCAACTCGATCGAGTATCGTGGTGAGACAAGATGACTTGGCACATCGTTTCAACTCGTGAATGAGAATGCATATCTTGTTCGTGATTTGATTTCAAGTTAAAAACACCTGTCAGGTCTTGTTCGCTTATCGATTTCAAAGCATAAATCGGTATCGTTACTCCAATGAGACGAGATTCTCGGACAGTACATTTTACACAGAGTGTCTCTCATCATCTCACCAACTTTGGAAGGGTTGGCCCTGTTTCATTGCGATTTTGTAATGCCCTGCTACTTGTGAAACTGATTCACTTCCAACAATTTCAGTCGCCTCTGTGGAGGAGTGGTTAGAACAGTGCGCTAAGAGGAATCTCGGAATTGAGTGTAACTTCATCAATTTCATTATATCATCACTGATTTTCATGTTCGCGATTAGCCAAAGTGGCAGAAGAGCAAAGCCTGGGCAAAAGTGGTATCCCGAGCCGCTATGTGTTTCCACCGAATATCGGCCTCAGGATTCCCTGCCCTCGTGCCGCGATGTGCTAACCACTCCGCCACGGGGGCCGGCCCTCCCCATCACATCTCTGTTTTACACTAAAGGCTATGATTGAATATGAATTTAAAATTTTGTGTGCGTCACTTAGGCTATTTTGCACCCTTCACTTTATACGGGATCCAGCCCCTTACCAGAACTAAAATAGCATAACTGTAATGTCCTGTAGTAACTAAAATATTAAAATAATCTGACCGGTTAAAAGCTGAGGCTGTAAAGGCACTCTGCACACATAAGGACAAAACACAGGACAACACACACACACACACATTCCTACGAAAATTATACTGGCCGTAGGTATAGACGCCAGAGCCTCGTTAGTCTGCAAAATGCAGTCCAGGGTGTACTATGTGGAACTGAGGTTGACAATTGGGTGTACTACGTGGAAGGATCATCCCTTACATCCCTTAAACTATATTTCTCGAGACCCTTGATATGCTAACCACGCCGGCATACATTATAGAATACTTGAGTTAGTTTTGTCAATATTAATTTTATTGATTGCATTTCTGTTTTGCAATGATTTTGCGCATTGAATTTTCATATTTATCTTTGCTTTTCATTTGTGTTTTACTTTTATTTTGTATATAATGCTGTGTTTCTATTGGTGTAAATTTGTGATTCGTCTCTAATAACGTTATCATTTCAATGTGATTTAAATTTTAATCTTCTAATCTCACGTGTATAATATATAAGTATATGTATGTACACATGCATACAGAGAGAAAGAGAGGGAAATTGCATGATATGATCGTTAGAGGGGAAATCCCCACCGTTGCCCGCATAATTTCAAATTTGTTCCTTGTATTACACAAAATATATTAAATTAATGTTATAACAAATTGAATATCTATTATAGATCGGATTATAAGAAATTATGTATAACTGCGTGTGTGAGCGTGTGTTTGTCTCTCAGGTTCTTTATTAAAAAATCAGAAAAACAGAACATAATGTAGTATTCAAATATAAAAAGACCTTCATTTCACGAGTCCACTTATAATTAATTCATTATCATGTGGTTTGTTCTATTAGGTAATTCTTAACTGAATATAAAAAATTGTAAGTTATAATTTTTGTTTTAATACATGTTTGTTATTTTCACTAAAGGTTTATCATTTGAACTTGTGCTTGCTGCTTGTATTACGTCATTTTTGGATTTGGAGTAACATAAAACAAAAGGTGTTTATTGTCTTTGATCTTGCTTTAGAAAATAATGATTGGTTGATTGATTTGGTTTATTTTACTTCGCCTTTCTGTCACTTTTTTTGGGTAATCGCGAAGATCAGGATGAGTAATGAGGTGTACTAACCACTCCACCATGGAGGCCGGCGCTTTAGAAAATAATTAAAAGTAACAATCGCTTTCCACACTAAGTATTTTGTGTTGCAAATTATAAATTACTGCCTCCCTTTTCTGATTCACTTTAATAGCATAGTGGTTAACGCTGTCATGTATTAAAATGGTTTGCTTGGCAAAAATTGTTATAAGTCCACTTTTATGCTCCAATAGGCTAATCGGGTCTCCCCGATGGCGTAGTTATAACGTCGGCGGTAATCAAGGAGTACCGTGTTCAATACAAAGTGGAGGTTCGGATCCCACTTTAAACTGTAGGTCCAGTCCCGACTATCCTATCTGCACATAAAGTGGACTTAAACAATAACAACTCAAAATAGGCTAATCGGAATATTGTAATCAAGAGGTCTGTGCCTAACACCTTCCCAAAATCTTTACAAGACTCCCCTAATATTTTTTACTAACATTTAATTTCTTGTAATTTTAGCGCTAATGGTTTGGCCGAACTTGAAACTACAGGACAAATTTGTTGGCTGTTCTTCGCTGCCCGTCATGGGCTGAGGTTGCGCGCTCTCTCTCTCTGCAAACAACACTCGCGAGTCGCGAGCTCGCGAGTCGACTCTTTCCTTCGTTCAAAGAGTCGCTAAAGTGTGCCACGACTCTTTGAACAAAGGAAAGAGTCGACTCGCGAGCATGCTCCTTCCCCTCTCATCGTACACGGTACGTTTCACAGTGTTGCCACAATCTGTTTGCACAATTTCCCTTTCCAAGGGGTAAAATTTCCCTTTTTCGCCCATTTTTTCCCTTCATCTAAAGAATTATTATTAAAAAAGTAAAAAAGTAAAGTGCTCCCCTGTGCATAGCACCACGCCATGAAGGCGTATAGGGGGTGTGGGAGTAACGCCCCACACTTTCTTGATCCGGTCATGAGTGGGGGTGATGTGATCAGCATCACGCCCCTGACCGCCTTTACCCCCCAGGGTTTCCCCCAGGTACCCATGTTATTCGACGCTGGGTGGGCGCCGGGGCCGCTTCCAACCTTAGAAAAGTTCCCGGATTTGAACCGGCCGGGGATCGAACCCGGGACCTTGAGCATGGTAGTCAGACGCGTTACCGATTATTATTATTATTATTAATAATAATAATAATAATAAATTTTTATCGTTGACCCATGTTCGTATGTATGTATAAAATGTGAATCAATTTAACTTTTTGATTTGATTTGATTTTTGATTTGATTTAGTTTATTTTACTTCGCGTTTTGTGCCTCTTTACTAATTTGCGAAGATGGGGATGAGTTATGAAATGATGAAATTGATGAATGGACATTCACAAACAACCAAGCCCGACCGGGATTCGAACCCGGGACCCTTGGCGTCACAGCGCGATGTGCTAACCACTCGGCCACAGGGTCGGGCAATTTAACTTTTAAATGCTACGACGCCAGGGGTACCGGGTTCGAATCCCGGCCTGTGCATGGCTGTTTGTGAGTGTCCATTCATAAATTTCATCATATCATTACTCATCCCCATCTTTGCAATTAGCCAAAAGTGGCAGAAAAGCGAAGTAAAATAAAATAACCAAATCAATAAACAATAAAATCAATAACTTTTAAATGTTTTTTTTTTGGAAGATTTAGATTTTATTTCTAAACCAAGCTATTTTTTTTTTGTTTTGAGATGAAAGCTAAAAGTATGTTATAGTTGGCAACTGAAGATTTTCATCAGTAAAAAGCAAAACACACAAACAGAGATTGGATTTAGGGAGGCCAATGCCCCTTGTCTTCATCCTACAATCAGAAGAAAATTAAAAATATTCTACACAAAATGAAGGCGCACATATGAAGAGTTTGTGTGGAAAATCACATTTTTGCCTCCCCATAAAAATGTTAAGTTCGGCGCATGGATATACGCGTTTTATTAAAAAAGATATATAGTACATACCTCAGCAAATGTTCTATTCTGGTAAATTTCACATATTAGGTGGAAACTTCTAAAACACAGCAAGTTTTTTATTAAAATTTAATCCATTGTTGGTCACTTTTTGCCACTCTGCACGGAATTTTTTAACTTGTTTCCGTGGTGTTTTTTCATCTTCCGATAATTCTCCACGACGTTTTCTAATATATTCTGGAGTTGCAGGTAGTTGCCTTTGCTTCCCTTGTTCTCGCGTCGTCCAAGACGGGCACAGCCTTCCACCAAACACTCGTACACGACGAATAACCCACCCAGTGTCCAATGAAGGTTTGCGACAAAGATAACTTTATGGTTTGCACGTGTAGTGTTTGAGGCAAAATTCAGAGAACCGGGAAAAGCTTAAATAAACAAAACCCTCCGACTCCCACTCCCATAAGGGCAGGCCCGTAGCTAGAGAGCTAGAGAGCCTGCTCTGCCCCCCTGTGAAAAATACAGAACACATTCCTACTTCCTATGTGGCCGCGGTGGCTCAGTCGGTAACGCGTCTGACTACCATGCTCAAGGTCCCGGGTTCGATCCCCGGCCGGTTCAAATCCGGGAACTTTTCTAACGGTGGAAGCGGCCCCGGCGCCCACCCAGCGTCGAATAACATGGGTACCTGGGGGAAACCCTGGGGGGTAAAGGCGGTCAGGGGCGTGATGCTGATCACATCACCCCCACTCACGACCGGATCAAGAAAGTGTGGGGCGTTACCCCCACACCCCCTATACGCCTTCATGGCGTGGTGCTATGCACAGGGGAACACTTTACCTTTACTTTACTTGGAATTCTCACTAATCTTTACAATTATATCATGTGTTACTCTAGCAACATTACAAAGACACTTATTGATTTTGAGATTTATTAGGGTGTATGGGATTCCGTATAATGTTGTATCAGGATTGGGGGGGGGGGATTCCTTCCAGATTAGACTTCGGGAAATGATTTCACAATTTTCAGTATCAAGAACAGTTGTGACATTTTGAGTAGTATTGTATTAAAGGTGCCTAATGTGTTTGTATGTTTTTCTTTGATGTCTTGCTATGAACTTGGAACTGCTTAAATTTTTGTTTCCCAAGTCTATCTTTTGGTAATAGTGTGGTAGAGAGAGGGAGTGGATATTTGTTACTTTGCGTTGCTTTTCTGTCACTTCTAGCTAATCGCAACAATGAAGGATGACGTGAAATTGATGAAGAGACACTCATAAACAGTGCCGCAACTACAGGGGGCAGAGGGCATTGTCCCTCCCCGACTTTGGACGGAAATCCATTCTAGGGAAAGCAAACATTGAAGTAAAAAAACAAGACTAGGAGAATCTAAGAATAGCAGGACAATTGCATACTCATGATTAAATTAATTTTTACGTGTTCCTTGCATTTTTCTACCAGACGGCCAAGGGCACTTGCAAGGGGCACAGAGGGGTAATTGCCCCCCTCGATTTCAAATTTTATACAAATAAAAAAACATTTCGTAAAATTTTCTTGCTCGCTTCGCTCGCATTATCTACTATTCTTACAGTCCAAGTTCAGAGCCATAGCTATGGGGCGGCAGGAGTCGGCTCTGGAAGCCAAACGATCTATATGAAAAAAAATGTTAAACAGAATGTCATGGTGCCCCGTAAAATTATTGCACCCTATTAAAACAATTTCTTTCTATGAAACTTAATATGAAATATTAATGATGACACTGTAATCCAATAAGTCATTGATCAATCAAGGGATTCCTATTTGTTTGTCAGATGTCAAAACATGTATTTCAATTATACTACAATTCACACAATATTTTGCAAAATGGTTAACGTAACCAGTAGGCAAACGTTGTCTGTAGTGATGCAAGAGTCTCCCCTTTGAAAGAAATAAAGTCCGTGGTGAACTAAGGGACCCATGTTTTAATGTTTTAGCAAGTACAAAAAAAAATGTATTAGCTACAAATGTTTACACAATTCATCAAAGTATAGATAATATGTAACCATCAATATTTAATTAATTCTATTTTCTTGCATAACACAACACAATGGTGTTGTTGGATTCTCGTTAGATTTCTTTGTGTGTAAAAATCTTGCATACTAGAAACTAGAGGGAATCATTATGAAGCATGATTTATAAAGGGCTCACTTAATCAGTTCTGCAGAGAGGCCCAAAGTTGTTGGTGCATATTAATAATCTATTAACATTATCGACCTGTAAATATCAAGTAGATACTGTCCTTATTAGCCTACCTAGGTATTTATGTTAAACTTCATATTCTTTGGCAATCTGGAATGGTCATTATCGAAATTTTGCTATTTGATGTTGCTCGAAGTTCGTTTGTTCGTTGCAGTTTCAAGATATCATCCCTTTTCTGTTACTTATCTCTTTTTGGGGAGGGGGCAAGTGCCTCCGTGTACCCTGTTATATCTGCCAATGCGACACAATATATTAAAAATTTGCCCCGTCTAGGATTGACTTTGCCCCCCCTACAAAGAATTCCTGGCTACGGGCCTGCATAAGGGTGAATGGCCAAAGACCTCCGGCCCAAACGGTAGGCAGATGTGGGTCAACCCAAATTCCACCCTTCCTCTCAGAACAAAGTATACGACAAAATAAGAAAAATAATAAGTTCTCATTTTCAAAACTGGAATCTGTTATAATGTTTAATATAATTACTGTAATGTTTAGTCGGTCTTAAAATTTCCCTGAAAATTCGCTGTTTTTCATCGAATTTCCCTTTTCCCTTTTCACTTAAAATTAGCTCCAAATTTCCCTTCAAAAAGGGAAATTTCCCTTCATGTGGCAACACTGACGTTTCAGCCAGCTTTACTCAACTAGGGGTAGGGAAAAGGAACAGAGAGGACCCCCCCTCCCTCTCCTCTCCAGTTCCAATTTGCTGCTCGCAAAATCGACTTGCCTTCTTTAAAAAATTCCGGCCGCCAGGCGAGTATACACTTGCGCATGCGCCTTCCTCGCAAAATTCGTGGAAAGGAGAGTGAATAATGGAATAATAGTTGCTTGGCGGGCGGAGGAGTCGTGGCACACATACGACTCTTTGAACGTGTCGTTCAATTCTGGTGAACGAGTCGTTCACCGCTCACAAGAAAGAGTCGTTACTTTTGAACGACTCGTTCACGAACGACCCATCACTAGATCCCACGACACATTTGATATCGATTTACTTCGGGTCTCACTTATCGCAATACACTTCAGCATCCTTGTGTTCTGACGTCACGGGACAAAGAGCTTAAATTTTAGGTTAGATGCCTACGTTGTCAGGTTAGTCTAGGTAGGTTTGGTTCTCTTAGCGTAAGTAATAATTTTTCATCGTAATTATGATAATGATACCTAACCTAACCTCGTGGGCATTCATCGTCTGACGTCAGAACACTAGGTGGCATGACTGTTGTGCGGTGAGGAAGACCCGTTTATTTCCACCTGTCTTTCCGCTTTCGTAAAATTGGCAGGGTTTGAATTGACAATTGAGGTGTGTATTTCAACATTTTAAACAATATTAGGAGCGATTTTACAATACAGGGAATTTCTCCATTTTGTTTGAAATTCGGCATACTCACTAATTTTGGCCCCCTAATCACGAATCTGCAGTCAAAATTTGGCGCTCACACGTGGAAATAGCAAAATAATCGAAATTAAGTTCTTATTTCCACACCCTCGATTTCCGAATTTCCCGCCGGTTCCGGGCTCCGCCCCTGGGGTAATCGACCTACCGCCCCCAACCGCTATCGCGGCCCCGCCTATATCTATAGACTCCCTGTTAAGGGCATGTTAGAAAGTGGCCGGATTCACCTGCCCCAAATAAGCGCCAAATTTTTACGTGAGCGCCAAATTTTAAGTGCAGATTCGTGATTAGGAGACCCAAATTAGTAAGTAACCGAAAATTCAAACAAATTGGAGAAATTCCCTGTATTGTTAAATTATACCTTCTTTAATTTTCTTCTTTTTCACATTGGTACTTACGTACTCTGCATTCCTAAGGATTCTTGAAGTTGTCATTTCGTTTTTTGGAGCGATGTTACAATACCGGGAATTTCTCCATTTTGTTTGAAATTTGGCATACTCACTAAATTAGGTCTCCTAATCACGAATCTGAGGTTAAAATTTGGCGCTCACGTGGCAAACTTGCAAAATAAGAGGGTCAGTCATCGCAACCGACAATGCACAATTGCTCATTATTTATCGCAAGATTTTCCGTTTCGAATACTTAAAGAACGAAATATATATATTCCTGATATTACTACGACCCTAAAATTTTTTAACTATGTTTCCTAACCTAACCTAGCCTAACCTAACCACGCGCCAATGGTTCGTGGGGCTAGCGCCAATGGTCCGTGGGGCTAGCCATAATTCAGGAATTTCTGTACGTCAGCGCCAAATTTTAAGTGCAGATTCGTGATTAGGAGACCCAAATTAGTAAGTATCCGAAATTTCAAACAAATTGGAGAAATTCCCTGTATTGTTAAATTATACCAGTTTTTTTCATGCAAATAATCTCAATTTTTGACATATCGAGTAATTCTTGTTTGTTCATTTTTGCTAGCGTTACACGCAATATGGCGGAGAAATCTTGGTAAAAATTTACTATCCTTCGGACACCTCTAATTTTTTCGTTTCGTCAATTTTTGACATTCATACTTACGTATCTGCTTCGCGGAACATTCCTGAAGGTGTATCAATGTTGTTTTGATGAAATTTGAACTATGTTTCCTAACCTAACAGAACTAACCTATCCACGCGCCAATGGTTCATGGGGCTAGCTATTCTCCGTCGGAGAATTAATTTTCAACGAACAACATGAATTTCAGCTATGAAACATTCCCACATCACACAAAACACATTCCCGATGTTCGACAATGCTACAGGAACTTATTACGGTAAGTAGTTTCTTCTGTAAAAATAAATAAATGTGTCCGAAGGATAGTAAACAAGTACCGCATTGTGGAAGTTCGTGAATGTAGTTTTGATCCATTTTGATGCGAAAACATGTCGTTTTCTGTGAAAATCTCTGTCCGACATGCTGTTTCTGCTGCCGCCATTTGCTTTCTGCACGAGAGTACAATTTTCCGTGTGTTAAGATGACGCAACCCCATAGTCAGTGTTTCAGCCTCGCCGTGTTTTCACTAGAACATGACGTGTTTAGTATTTTTTTTTTTAACTATGCTTGCCTAAGCTAACCTTACGGAAAATAGTTTTTGGGGCTAACGTCAATGGTTTTTGGGGCTAACGCCAACCAAGTAGTACCAAAGATAAACAGGGTATGAACTGATATATTGTTCTGCGGATTATTAGTTGAACATCATGGTGACAGTTTGAACCCTCCAGTTCCCCTAGGTACATGTGTGATAGAAAATTTATACTTTTCACATTTTTGGGATGTAATTGATATCTCAATGAATTTATTTTTCACTTTATTAACTTTTACAACACTACATACTTTTACAGGTGTGTCCCCTGTAGGGGGCACTGGGAAGTGGATGAACATTAATGAAAAAAAAGGGGTTCCATTTGAACACTTATGTATTAAACAACATATACTGATACAAGAATACAAATCAATGATAAACCTTTTATACACTTTGAAAGATAGTTAAATAATTGTAGCTCTGAATTAGCATTCCACTTTTACTCTTACTTTTTTGTATGGAACTCATACCAACATTGAAGGTGAAGGCCAACTTCTTACACATGAATCTGTGTGTTTGTGACACTTGGCACATCTCTTTTGTGAACACTCCTGTCGAATGTGTTCACTTATATGTCTGTCGTTTTGTACTTCATCTGGCACTCTACTGTCGACTGGGGAAGCACTCGTATAATGTCTCTGACAGCATGTGCCGTGGACTTCACAATAAACACGCACAATGCTTCTGCGAAAATCGCAGTATGTGTAACTCTTGTCTTTACATTTTCTGAACAAAAACCAAGCATTTTGGCATGCGGCATCAAGGCCAAATGCGTATAGTGCATACCACCACTATTTACCTCTTAAGGCCAACACGATGTGTATCGATATTTTCGTCCAACCTATCAACTCCACCCGTGTATCTGTTATACATTTGAACGACAGACGGAGAGTCAACTTGCATCTTCTTCCTCCTTCCGCTGACAACTCCAACTAGGTCAACCTTAGAAATTGGGTGAGCAGAATGACAATTTGAAGCAAGTGTTACAATACTGTTGTCATGCCACTTCACTACCATCAAATTTTCAGTAGTCTTGAAGGACATTGTAACCTGTGGCTGTTTTCTCAGGTCAGATGAATTATCAATTGGACATTTCTCATTTCGTAGCACGTAGAACTCCAAAAATTACTTTCCGTGCTCCAGAATATCTTTCTTCACACTTAGCAACACATAATCTTCATAAGAAGAAAAAAAATCCTTTCGAAATTGAGGGTGGGTTAAATGACCACGGAGTCGTGCCAGTTCCTTCACTTCCGTGTTCACGGAGTGTTGAAACCAGTCTGAAACTAGTAAAAAGATTATCAAAATAGAAGTTGTAGGGTCCAAATTCCTTGGGCATACGTGTACCACAGCTGCTCCCAAACCAAATTCATCTTGGTATGGAAGTTTTGAAGCTGCAGCACCTTGGTAAGCTTCGAATGAAATGAGATATCTTAGACGAGTGGCTGCAGACCACATTTTATATCCAAATTTGAAAGGTTTCCCATGAATATACTGCTTTGAAGAGTGATGGCCATAGTATGGTACCATACTCTCGTCTATTGACACATGACTGGTAGTGACTTTACTAAAGTGTTCAATGAAATTCTTATTTAGCAGGCTGAAATATTGGCCAACTTTTGCAAATTTATCATTGGGGGCAAATTGAGATTATCACATAAATGCAAATTCTTCTGAATTTCAAAAAATTTGTTTCTACGCATACTGTCCGATACCAGTTTGTTGCGAGTGTCATCTTTTGTTACTAAAAATATTTCATTTCACTAATTGTTACATTCAAAACAAGATTGTTTTGTAAAGCATATTGATTACTAATTTCAACTATAAGATTGATAATTTCATCACTGAATATAAGTTGAAAGCATAGTATTTTGTACAGAATTTTTACAAGTTATCATGCATTGATCTTCCAACTACTTCTGTGGGTTTGTTTCCTTCAATATATTTATATTTTATACACTGTATGTACTGTTATTAAAGGTTTGACTTGTTTCATTGTAAACCCAGCAGTATTGACAATAATTGAAAGAAAACAGTTTTCTTGATGTATTGTTACACCATTGATATTGACTGAACATTGTAAAAAAATGTACACCTTTGTACCATATCCACACACGCACACATACACATAATCACACACCCACGTGTGCGTACATCATAACAAACTATAATCACAGAGCAAATTTGTCACAAATGTAGAATAATGATGAGTGAGATGTGATTCACATGTAATGCCCAGTCAAGGGGAAATACATTGTCCATGGGAAGCATGCATACTTGCGTAAGGTTATTTTTAAGTTTGTTTTTCAACATAAATAAATTTTTTCGAAATCCAAACAGTGCTCATTACCTTTAATGAAGTTTCAAATTTCATGTGACAATGATTGCCAAAATTCTACGATAATTAGTCTTCCAGCTAGGAGAATTTGAAAGAGAAAAAAATCATAGAACAATTGGAACCGTTACCCTCATGACTACAGGCGACAACAATATCACTCTGCCATCAGGGAGGCCCTTTTGCCAAATGTGGTTAACCTATTTCAGTTGCGAGTGTAGAGGTTTGTAATGACATATTTTGCAACTAGCTAAATAATATTACATGGTGTAACAGCATAGAGATTGATTGGCCATTTCTTCTTAACGCACAGTCATGAAAATAGGTGGCTGGGTAAAATTACGCTGGAGCCACATATGGAAAAAGCAATGCCAGAGCGGGCCAAAAGTCACTGGTTCCTGCACACTGTGTGGCAACGTCATCCGGGCTGCATTGCCCATTTCGAGCTTCAGACCGACACCTCTCTGGGTCACTTTCGAGTCCCATGCGATACATAGTTGGTGATTGTGTGAATTGAAAGTTCGTCCCCTCTTATTGAGTCACATATCTACTCGTCGGAGAATTTATTCATGCATACCGCTATTCGTCTACTTGGTTGAATGTCATTTCCGTGCACCAGCCTGACACCAGGATACACCTACACTAGTGACTTAGTGTCAAAAAGTGCAGTGAACTAGATGGAGCCACTGTAGTTATAGATAGTATATGATGTAATAATAAACAGTGCAATGATACAGTGATTGTTTTAATTATGTCCAGATGTAACTAACTATTGCTCTACATTGGATATTGTTTAGAAGAAATGTTCTGGACATAATTAATTATTAAGTTGTATAAAATTCTATTATCTAGTAATTGAGTAGGAAGTAAGATATATAGTATGGGCAGAAGAAAGGGTATATGTTGGATTAATACATAAGTGATATAAGATTATATATTTATGTAAGTGTATATTTGTGGATATATTTATGTATACTCTTAATTGTAAAGGAAACAGATGATTGCCATGTAGTTACATATCAATTAAAAATAATCTGAGTTTGATTGTTGGTATCCAGCGGAGAACATCGGTATGGTAAATTCCCTGGTATCTTCTGGAAGATTTGTAGGATCCTCCTGCAACACTTCGGGAATTAGAGCAATTTAGAGTGTATTTAAGTTCACTTTGCAAGTTATTTATTTATTGATTCTGGGTTTGAATGTTACACGTGAGTCTTTTGGGCAGTCTTGTTGGCCTCGCTCTTCATCTATTTGCTGCTTCTTGTGTCTTCATTGAGGTGTTGCAATACTTTCTTCTGGAGGAACCCTCCAGTGGTTCTTCCTCGTAATGCTCTGCATCCTCCTACCTTCTGTGGGTCCTACATTTCATAGCCTCGTCGATCATCATAATGCCACTTTTGGTTCTTGAGGTGGTATTCCTAAGAGCTGTCTTTGTGTGTGCTTCCATGTGAAACTTACGCAGCTCTTCTCTTGAGACTAGGTCAGCTAGTTCATTAATTAGTTCAAAAAATTCTGTTCCTAAGTAGTTTACATTGTCGTGTGGCAATTTTTGCCTCAGCTGAATCAACTTTTTTTTTTTATGCATACAAGAGTTCTGCACTGTGGCCATGTAGTCTAAGGCATCAGGCTTTGGGCTCGGGCTATGGGACACACACACAGGTTCGAGTGTCCTGGGGGAAAGTATGACACCTTGTCTCCTGTGTATGGGACCGATGGTCACCCACCATCTTGAGGAAATTAAGGAGCTATGAATGATTAGCTTAACCCAGTCATGGAAACCTACAACAACGACTGGGGGTTCTTCATGCTGACCACACATCACCCTGTAACTGGTTGGATGATCACCCACTTCTGCTGAGCCATGTGGGACTGAGGCCACCAGTCTGTGGGTAGGCCATGGCCCACTAGGGCTGTTGCACCACGATTTATTATTATTGATATGGACAAGTGAGAAGCTTATCCTTTGGCATATCCTGTTTGATAACATGTATGACATAGGGACCGCCCTTTGGTTTGTCGTAGATACAAATACAAAAACAAATAAGGATAGTACAGACAGCTAGTTCTAGTTGTGAAATCCAAAGAAATTAACTATAATTGAGTATCTTTTTGAACAAGATTTGCGTGTAAATGAAAAACAAAGATTCTGACAATCCAATTTATTTTGTTTCTTTACAATTTTGTAATATGTGGAAGGTATTTTTATGCTTGAATATAGCCGATAGCAATTATGTATACATTACATTTTTCTACAACTGACATCACTTAAGCAATTTTATCTTACACTTTGGTACACACAGTAGATGTACGGGGTTCAAACAAGAAGCAGCAAGTAGATGAAGAAAGAGGCCAGCAAGACTGCATGTGTAACATTCAAACCCAGAATTAATAAATAAATAACTTGCAATCCTATAAATCTTCCAGAACGGAGTCGAACAGAGGTTTATGTCATGGTTTGGCCTGCATTTTTCACTGACTTTCTGAAAAGGAATTTTGCATTTGGTATTGTAGGCAGACTATAGGTGTACAAAGGGCTTGAAAAATCCCAATCGCCAGGTCGCCATGGCGACTAAAAATTTCAGCCTGGCGACTGTGATCTTTTGCTGTAATATTGCCATTCTTTTAAGTTTGCATGTACGAAATTTTGAAGATTCTAAGTTCAAATTACAGTACAGCGTAAGTTAGCAAATGATTTTTTTTGAAAAACTCAATATGCTGACCAAGGCAGAAATGTATTTTATTTTAGAACATAAACTAAACGTAACGTGGACACAAGATGGCGGATGGTCGCTAGTGCGTAACGTTTGTTCTCCCGAAATAATGTAAACAACTGCAGTAAATTAACATTCTAATGGTCAAACTATTATTTTAAGGTGAGATTAATGTCTGAGAAGTGCATTTGCCGATAACACACCTTCAGTTTATTACTTTGTGCCTTGTATTGTACTATTTTCTAATTCACCGTTCAGTATGGCACCGAAAAAATCTGGAAAGAACCAGGGATAACCGAACTGCGTAAGCAGTGTTTCCAACTGGAACAACGTAGAATTTGTGAAACTTGTTTGTGAAGAAGTGAAGATTGCTGTGCAGGCACCTGAAATGATGAAAATTATGGTGGACTCGATAATCGAGGCAATGACAAAATCAGTGCTTCAAAGTCTGAAGGAAACACTAAACTTTAACGTTGAAGAAATGCACAGCATGAAGGATGAACTGAAGAAGAAGGATGAGGAACTCAAGGGCTCAGGGACAAATTGGACGACTTAGAGCAGTACCAGAGGAGGAACTGCATCCGGATATTCGGTATTCCTTAAACTTCCAACGAGAATACCGACAACAAAGCAACCACCTTGTTTGAAGAGCAACTGGGCATCAAAATCCAGCATGGTGATATTTGCAGAAGCCACAGGGTAGGAGGACAGAAGAACGGAGGTAAGCCAAGAGCCATTCTTGTTAAATTTACTAGTTACCGTGCGAGATCAAGTGTGTTTCAAAATAAATGGAAACTGAAGGGTTCTAATATCACCATCACAGAAGATCTCTGCCGCGCACGTCTCGAGCTTCTGAAACTGGCGACGAGCAAATACAATTACAATAACTCTTGGACCCAAGATGGGAATATCGTAATAAACATTGGAAATGTGAAGCACTTCATCACTTGCAGAAAGCAATTAGATGAACTTTGAACGCTCACCGGGAAGATATGAGTGATCCGTAAACTTTATCATTTTTTAAAATCTTTTACCTTTCATAACGTAAAATTTAAATTTCACATTACTCTTATAATTTTTATTTATCGGGAACACATTGTCTTTAGTTGTAGCTTCTAAATGTTTAAGTTCCTCTTTTCTTTGATATATACGTGTTTTGCTTCTTTTATTATTGTTTACTACTTTCAGTATTTTAATCTCAACTGCATAATTTTACAGTTTAGTTTTGTAAATGTGAGTTACGTTCTTGTACATAAGCAAAGTTTAATTGTTAGTAAATCAAAAGAACATATTCATAAGTTTCTAATGATCAAAAGTACCGTAAAAAGCAGAAAACTTTTATTTGTATTTGTAACCTTTATGCATCTGCGGATAAATGTAGTGAGTTTGCAACCTCTCTCTGCTCTGCAACCCTCCAGAAGTTACTTCTACCGTTATGCCTCTTAACAGAACCTACCACCCCCCTAGAAATGAACTCCACTGCTCTAGGGCATGTCCTCCGTCATCCTCTCGCCGATGACAAAAGAACCGTCTGCTCCCTGGGTCTCAAAATAGCAAATGTAAATGTCAGGTCATTATTCCCCAAACTTCAGGAAGTATGTATCGAAATTACAGAGAAACAGATTGACATTCTTGTTATAACAGAAACGTGGTTAACTTGCAATATAACGGATAATGCATTGAAAATTCCAGGTTATGACTTGATACGCTCTGATCACCATTACAGTATGGGTGGGGGTGTCCGCATATACGCACGGGAGGGACTAAAACTGCATCCGTTGTCTTCCGAAATCGAAGGAGAGTTTGACGTTGAGTACCTTGCAGCTACGGTTGAAATAAAAAAGGAACGTCTCGGTATTTGTGCCGTATACAGGCCTAAGCGTATTCCATATACACAGTTGTCAATTTTAGAAGATATATTGACCGAAATGTATCCCTTAGTTAATGACCTTGTTATAGCTGGAGATTTCAACATTAATTTCTTACATCCAGACTGTGCTGACGTCGTTTACATTCAAAATTTGTTTAATCAATTTCAATTAACGCAAATAATCAATAAACCGACCAGAATAACCTCCACGACTAAGTCATTAATTGATCTGACGTTTGTCAGCAACATGCAAAATATAATCCAACATAGTGTGGGTGAGCCAGTCAGCAATAGCGATCATAGAATGACCCACGTTGTACTTGTGTATACCAAACCAGAAAGCGTGAACAGAATTATATACCACAGAAAATACGATGATATTGATTATGATAAATTCGTGAAGGATGCAGAAAAAATTAACTGGGGAAAAATATATAACACAGATAACTTGGATACGAAAGTAAGCTGCTCGTCAAGTCAACCTTGCAGCAGGTTTTATGTATCAATCCGCGCGAGAACTGAGCTCAGAATCTTCCGTGCCAGTCTTTCCTCAACCGCCGAGCTGCTTACATCGCAGACACTGAGAAAATCCACAGTATTGCCAACCGCACAACACATCAAAACCCGCATGCATGTCAAGTGGAATGTATTTTTGCTTCTCTTTGTCTCCTGAAACATAAAATTTTAAAAGTACTTTCTGCGCATAGATTATTTAATAAATGTGTCATTACTTAATATAAATGCGAAATATCTTCGAAACATGAGAGCGTGTGTGTATATTTCGAGCACGCAAAAATAAAAATGAACAAAGATAAAAGTAAACAACGATAGGCCCTCTTGAATTTAATGACAATTTTTTTTTTTTGGTTTAGAAAGAAATACATTTATGAAAAACGTGGTTGCTTCGTCCGCAATACATCTGTTCCTGTAAGACACACGCAATTCAAGTTATACCACCAAAAAAGCATGATTTGTTATTGGTGATATATACAATCAGGTGCATTGTCTGTCGCTATTACTCTGGTTTCAATTTATGAATCACTTCACTAAACCAGGATTCAAATCTTGGTCTGTCCATTTCTTGCGGATAATCACCCTTCCCTTTCTTTGCGCGGAACAGTAAATATGCACCTTCAACAAAGCTTTCATTGCCGCCAGTGGGTGAAACAATAAGCCTCCCCCTTCCCCTCATCGTTGGTTTCTTCAGCCCTGGCGTGGTTTTGCATGCTGGTATCCTTCCATGTTTTGTTCCCCCTTCCCCCACCCACCGAGTTGAAGGACGTCTCGTCCAAATAATAAACATGTTTCTTCTCACTGCGATATCTTTTAATACCGCGGAGATTCTTTTGTCGTCAAAAAACAAACAATCGTTTCCTCTTGCTAAACTCAAACAGCAAATCATTCAACACCCGTGATACAATTCGTGCGCACATTGACGGCAAATCACCTCACGCCCTGTTTTACTTTGATCTTGTTGCCGCAAGGAGGATTATGCATTCAAAACAACTTGCTTGTCTTTGAAGAAAATTTCCCTTCGGACGAAGTCCAAAATAACATTCGGGTAAAACCACGCGCTGAACAGTAGATTCAGCCATTCTCGCCGCTCTACAATAAACATAGGGTTAAAAGAGTGGGATGTGCAACACTGGTATCGCCGATTCCACGCGTTCTGCAACGCATTCAGTCTCGCTCGACTCGCTCTAAAGTTTCAGTGTCTCTTCAACGCACTACACATTGCAGTTGGCGAATCTACGGTTCTAAGTTCGTCTGCACAGTGATTGCAACCAATTAAGTCCATACCTGCTAATGGATGTACTATTTTGTCTGTATATTACAAATTAAATAACTGTTTTCTTGCAAGTATGCAGTTGTGTCGGAATAGAACCCGTCTCAGTGGAACTATGTTCTTGCGCGCACGTTTGGAACTACATATGCGAAAACCTGCTGCAAGGTTGACTTGACGAGCAGCTTAGAGTATTTCAATGTCAACTTACTTGATCTCTTTGACAAGCACACACCAGTTTGTAAAACACGAGTTCATAACAAACGTATGCCGTGGATTACATCGAATGTGAAACTGTTGATGAAACGAAGGGACACTGCGTTTCGTAAATTCAAGCGAATCGGAACTGAATCTGCATGGAAAGAATACAAAGAATTGAGAAATTTCACGACATCCGTTATTCGGCCAGAAAAAAAGTGTTATTTTGAGCATAACATCAATAAAACACCAAGACAACCAAAGCATTTATGGAAGCAGCTGAAATCTGTAGGCATTGGCTCAAATAAAAATGATCTCCCCTCCATGTTTGACAATGCGAACGAGATAAATGAACACTTTATTAATTCAATTGATAGTCTAAATATCAACCAACGTCTGATATCTCAAGAATGTTTAAAATTTAGTAACCAAAAGTTTAATAATATGCTTCCCGAATTTGCTTTTAAAAAAGTGGATGGCTATACTGTAAGAAAATGTTTGTACGAAATCAAGTGTACTGCTATTGGTACAGATGGAATATCAACTACAATGCTGAAGTTATCGCTACCTTTTATTTTGCCTATTATCACACATATTATTAACTTTTCGCTTGAGAAATCTGTATTTCCCAGGAAATGGAAAGAAGCTTTGATAACACCACTCCCTAAGACGACCCGACCAACTAATGTAAACGACCTTCGACCTATTAGTGTTCTTCCTGTGTGTTCAAAACTATTAGAAAAAATAATCTATAAACAGACATTTAGCTTCATTGCCCAAAACAATATTCTTCCACCCTCACAGTCAGGATTTTGGCCGGCACACAGCACTTCTACAGCTTTGCTGAAAGTCACAAATGACGTCCTCCAGGCTATGGATAAGAAATTCCTCACTGCATTAATATTATTGGACCTGTCCAAAGCATTTGAAACGGTACAACATAAATTACTGCTCAGTAAACTGAAATATTACAGTTTTTCACAATCTACCCTTAACTGGTATTTTTCATATCTAAGTAACCGAAATCAATGTGTAAAACTGTCGCCTACTTTATTATCTAATAATTTATATATTTCATCTGGTGTTCCACAAGGATCTATACTAGGTCCCTTATTGTTTACGATTTATATTGCAGACCTACCCTCAGTTGTCAAATACTGTAACGTACATTCATATGCTGATGACACTCAACTAACCAAATCATTCAATCCAACAGAAATTGCCATAAGTCTTGAATACATAAGTAATGATTTGGGTGCGATAAAAACATGGTGTGATGCAAATGGGCTTAAAATTAATGCTAATAAGTCATGTTATACATTTATTGGGACTCGAAATGCTATTGGTTCGGTCGAGCACACTAATACAACAATTAAAATAAATGATGATGTCATACCTAGAGCTCAAGTAGTTAAAAGTCTTGGACTGTTATTTGACCCTTGTCTATCATGGGATGAGCATATTAGCTGCCAAATCAATAAATCATTTGGAACACTTATATTCTTGTTTAAATTTAACAAACTATTATCTTCAGAAATCAAGCAGCGATTAGTTGAAACACTTATATATCCATTTCTCGACTATTGTGACGTAGTGTACTCTGGTAGAATAAATAAAACTTTACAAGCAAAAATTCAAAAATGCCAAAATGCGTGCATGCGGTTCATATTTTGCATCCCGAGGCGTGAACATATTTTACCTTCCATAAATAATAAGAATATCCTGAATATGTACCGTAGGCGGCTACTGCATACATATTGCCTTATACATAAAGTTATTACATCTGGCAAGCCGTCGCATCTGGCAGACATGTTGATCCCTCGCACCAGTGTTCACAGCCACCATAAAATAAATAATTTCAAATTTAACCTTCCACTCTGCAAAACACAGGCATATCAGTCGTCGTTTTCATATTTTGCTGCAAAAATATGGAGTGCCCTACCTAAGACTATGTCGAGCATATCTAGAATAGAATCTTTCCGAAATGAAGTAAAGAATTTTCTTTTGGCAGAGCAGAGATTGTGTTCAAATACTATGATGTAACTTGTATGTTTATGTTATGTATTTTGTCTACATATTATTTTTATTTATTTTTTTATTTATTTTATTTTATTTTTATGTAGTTATCTTTTCACATTTTTTGTATCATTTTATTCATACATTTATTACAATTACTTTATCAATAGATTTTGTAACTAAATCATACAGTTTATTGTACACTGTATTAATACTGTAATAATATAAGACATGTAAATTTAAATGTAATCGATGACACAGGTTATGTGGCAGAACAGCCTCAGGCTGAACCTCGCCCACGCAAATAAAGAATTTGAATTTGAACCTTCTAGCAAGGTCTTCTTCAGACTCTGTACCAAGTACAAAAGACCTTGCTAGAAGGTTGAAATGTTACATTTAGTTTGTTCTAAAATAAAATAAATTTCTGCCTTGGTCAGCATATTGAGTTTTTCATATCATGGAAACAAGGCTTAATGGTGTTATGATTTTTTTATCAATGTTGTGAACATTTCATAGAATCAGTAACTAATCCTTGCTCTTTGTCCCCCAACCCCAAATTTTCTGCTGTCTCACATGATTTAGCAATGTTTTGAATACAGTGATGCTCAACTTCTTATAGTATGCACAATTGCCAGTAGGTGGTTTCCTGGTGCCTGAATTTCAGAGCTGGCGCCTAGCTCTGATGAAGATTTTTCGAGCACTGGGTGTACCCATCACTAGTTTCTGTCCTTCGGTTTCATTATTCTTCTGTAACCATCTGTAATTTATCATGAGTTGTCTTATGATGATGATTTTTTCCCACTAAATGTTTGTATTAATTTTTCAATTGTACCCAACTGAAATTAGCATCTTAGTCTTAGATCTTGTTTGATATTTCGAAGTGAATTTAGTGAGAAAATGGAAGGAAGCCAAGGAAATAGAGAAGAAAGGCGAAGAAGACACAATGAACTGGAATGGGGGACTGAAGTTAAACAAAGAATGGAAGAAGATGTTGGAAAGAGTGGAAAGGACAAGAGAGAAAGAGGAGAGGAAAAGGAGAAAAATGAAGGGAAAAGAGAGTGAGATTAAAAAGTCCAACCACATTCTATATGGAAGTAATTGTGTTTAGCCTTTTAGGTGAAAGTAAAGTTGGAAAGTGAAAGTCATCTGCTAGAAAGTTCCTAACAACTTTCTAAATAGTCTGGAGGGAGTAATGTTTGTGTATATATATTACCCTTCTCGTTGTATCTGGTTACTTTTGTACTTGATACAGAGTCTGAAGAAGACCTTGCTAGAAGGTTGAAACGTTACGTTAGTTTATGTTTTATAATAAAATAAATTACTGCCTTGGTCAGCATATTTGGATTCATGATTCTTTAGGACTTGTGTGGGAAGAACTTGCAGATGCATTGACAATTTAAGAAGAAAAATGGTAAGTTGTGTTAAATGTTTAACACATTGCTTTCTAAAGGTACATGGCTGCATATTTGCATGAACCTGAAGTGTATTGTTAACTTAGCCAGTCTGTATGTTGAAGTGGCCAGCCAGAGGTCTTAGGTTTGAATCCTTGGTAAGGCATTGTCTTTGTTCCATCATCCTTATTGGTGCAATTAAGCCAGTAAGATAACAAAGATGAAAGTAATTTTCAAGTTGTGATTTTTGTATGCAGCATAACTTTGATAGTAATAGTGTTAACCTTTATGTAATTGTTTTCAGATTAATTTTATCATAATTCTTGAAGTGAAAACTTACATGTAAATTGAAAATTTGCCTTTATTTTGCTTTTGTTGGAACTTCAGTAAACATGAAACAAATTGTAACAGATGTTAGGTCAGCTCTGTTTTTATACTTGGAAGCAAAACGTTAAATACACAAACTGTTCCCGTTTTTCACGTTTTTCAGGACTGTGATCTCCTCTGCAGAAGTGCATTGGAAAGCTGATTTCACGGAGAGGTGAAGGAGACCACACCCACTGGCAAAGCTATCTGCATCATTGTATGTCAGGATGGTCCCATTACTAAAATTGCAATTGGATGAAGGTAATCCTGGAAATTTTAATATAATATTTATTCTACAAACTTTCAAACTCTAGAAGTCCTGTTAAACCTTTTTTAACCCTAGCTTAACTATGCCATTCAAGAAACGTACTTATGGTGGAGAGGCTTACAGGCCCACACATTTTTTATCATAAAAATTCAAGAGATTATTTTGTTATTGAATCACTGCTTTCTTTGTTGATTATATTGTATATGTGCAGTTATTAATTATAAATATTATCATCAATAATAATTGCACCCATTATTGCATCCGTGTCACACACATATTTTATCATTCACAAAAAAACATATAATCATTACCAACCAATTGTGCACTCTCACTGGCATAAGTGTCTTGAACAAGATGACGATGGATAGGTCCAGCTAGTTCATTTTGCCTCCTATTTACATTACATATGTTTCTATGAACAAAAGTAATACAGAAATCATGGGAACCTGGTGGACCTGACAGCCTCCCCCCTTGCATCGGGTAAGCTAGGGTTAAGTTGCATTGATTATAAGCAACGAGACAGATCAGGTTATCGTCTCTACTGCTTTGGCTGATATAAATCTATAAGCCTTGTAATCAAAGGTCCTTGGGCTAAATTCTAGGTCCAGTATCTGTTAGCCTATCCGAGCACAAGATGGATTTAAAACAAACATGCATAAATTTTAGGCCTGTAATTGGTTGCACAATTAGCATTTGTCAATGTTTTCATTAATGAGTATAAAGGAATGCTCATGTATCCTGGTTTTGAATTTTTTTTTATCATTATTTTAAATGATCTCATCAAATTTTAAATGTGAATTGCAAATATCATCAGGTAATTCAAAATCATTATTTTTTTTTTTGCAAAGGTTCTTGATTTCTTCTGAAGTTGAATTACATTTCAAATGTGGTGAAAAAGAAAACTCGAAAACTCCGCAGAGAGTCTATATTGCCATTCTTATTATTTAATTTATTCCAGTGTTCTGCACTCCTGCACATTTAAATGTGTCTCCCTTTATGCTTTTTCAAAACCTTTCTCTTTTTAATCATATGTTTCTCTTCCATGGGAGCCAACAAGCCCATTCTTGGGTGTGGATTTGCAATGTCTAAATCATGTTCGTGCCAGCTTATTGCCATTTTTCTCGGTGTTTGCCGTACATAATCTCTTGAATATAAACAAATTCTATAGGGATGAAACCGATATCAAATTTTAACCAATACCGATAAAGTACTGATATAAAATTTACCTATACCGATAACCGATATTCTACTGATCTGATATAAAATCCTAGATGGTCCTTGAAGAACTTGAATGGTCCGTTGACCTCCTTAATAAATGTATGTAACCAAATGACTGAAATGCAATAGAAGCTGCATATTTAGACAGGTACCTTCAAAATAGTAGATCATGGAGTTAAAAATGTTTATATCCATAAAAATTGTAACAAAATTGCAGAATATTGCAAAATTTTATAAGATATTTATCGATGTATCGGATCATTATAATTGTCGATAATTTTACCTATATCAACCAAAACTGACTGGTCCCATCCCTAATTATAGCGTGCATAAAACACGAAATGTGAAATAACACATTTTTTAATGTTATATTTTGCTTCAAAAGCTAAAGAGAAAGGAAGAATAGGGGAAAGAGACCTGCGATTACTGCCATGCCTTGTTTGGCCACCAAATAGTTGAGTTCGAGGGATTCCGCATGGTGGGCAAAGCCCTAAGTGATGAAATGGATGCCTTGGAGAAGGATCGAACCCCCCATATGACCCGACGGAGTGAGACCTGGTTCCTGCACACCCGAATTGATGCTCTAATTAGAAAGATCCTTCACCTGTCCGAGTTAAAGACATTATGTCGGAAGTGGGGTCTTTTGTTGGAAAAAACCTGGAGGAGCAAGAGCTGGAGCTAGAGAGTTATTCGTTACCGAACGGGGTAAGTTACTCCTTCACCTTAATCTGTCATTCTCATTGCTCAGTCAGAAGTGTTTAAATCTAAAAGTGGGTTTTACATTTATTACTTAATGCTAAGTTAGGTATTCACACCTGGCCCTGTTAGGGCCGTCTCTACAATTGTGCTACAATTGGTGGGGATGAGCAACATCCCTTGGTTCGATTCCCACGTTTTACAGGGTGGAATGCTACGTGGTGTAAACCTGATGTAAAAAAAAAAAGGCAATTTGTAAATGTTCAGATTAAATTGAAAATGGCTAAGTTCTTTTGTCCAGAGTGTGCAGAGGAAGCATGACTTTGCATCAAACTTTATTATAACTGGCTTCTCACGGAGAGGGTACACGGTGAGGTATGTTCTTAATAGTCTGTGCTATGTTGAACCATCTTTTCATGTATCTTACACTTCTTTAAATAAGTAACCTAAGTGAAGGTGGTGATAATTCCAGTGTCCTACCATGATCCTCCCCGATGGCACAGTGGTAGCGTCGTCGCCTTGTAATCAAGGGGTCCCAGGTTCGATACCTGGTGGAGGCACATAGTGTAGGCACTGTAGGTCCAGTCCTGATTAGTCTTACTGTGCATAAAGTGGACTTAATACACCAAGCATGTCCTACCATGGGTTAAAAAAAAGTACGTCATAAAAGAAAGTCTCTGTTTCTTCGAAATATAAATTACTATTACTCTGACTTGCTAGAGCCATGGTGGTCTAGTCGGTAGGGATTCTGACTGCCATGTGGGAGACCTGGGTTCGATTCCCAGGTTGGGTAATGTAAGGTTGGAAATTTTTTTTCTACCTTGTCCCCCCATAAAGCAGCTCTGGGGTGCTCACCCAGCCTCAAATCAATGTGTACCTGGGGAGTATAGGCAGCCGGAGCATGGTGCTTATCACATAACCTCCAAAAATGGCAGAGATTGAGAATGTGTGGGGCCCTACAACCACATTGCCTAAATGTGCCTTAATGGCACGGTGCTATATGCACATGGAACTTGACCTATCTGCCTTGCTAGGAATACCAGTACATTACAAATAAAACAAAGCAAAAATATTTGACTTACGAAGCTTTCACCACACTCAATCATTTTATGCATTATTGTTAAATTCGTAAATAAGGTTGAAAGTTTGCTACTCCTTTTTTGCTTCTTTTGTTTGTAATGAATTAACTGATAACAAACACAAACACTGTTCACCATCAAGAAGAATTATTTGGGAATTTGAACAAATTATATTTTAAGCAGTAGCAAGTTTTTTTGAGTAGCAAAAAAAATCCATGCATACAAATAAGCGCACTTGTCTGTCAAGTGCAATAGCATAACAAAAGTGAATGCCAGATTGTGGCGATACACATCAGTTTCCCAAAAATGCACATGAAATGCATACAAGGTTGTATTTTTCAATGTTCATAAGTAGGATTAAGCATCAGCCACCTTTGGCCCAGCCGACTTCCATGGCGGAATGGTTACTACAAGTGTGCTAAAATGCCAAGGGTCCTGAGTTCAAATCCCAGTCTGGGCATGAGTGTTCTTTGAGGCCCTGGTGGATCTTATCTACAGAGATTTTGTAAAAGGGAAACAACAGGTGTCTGACTTGCAAGAATGAGGTAGACACTCCAGAACACTGACTGTATTTTTGTCCCGCGTGCAACGAGAAACTTGAGCTGTTCAGGCAGGCTTTACTGTACATGAACACCTTCCGATTGCTGTGTGGTCAGCACAAATACTAGCTGACCTAGTCTCGCAAGTGGGAGTTACAACGATACATAGAGGAACATAAAAGCCAAAATTTATATTACAATGTATCAATTTGCAAATGTCATAGATAAATGTGACTTGTTCTGAATACCAGAATGGTCTGGACATTCGAACGAAGGAAAAAAAAATATAACTAAATAATACATGGAACCGTATTTTCTATTCTTATTATTTTATTTTTTTGATTGGTGTATGTGATTGTATATTATATATAAAGAACAATAAAGAAAAAAAAAAGAAGCGGGGGAACCGATTAATTCTGAGTGAAAGATGTCCTGGTTTATTTAAAGGCACCAGGACATAAGCACATACCCTCGAATGTATGTGCCGGCCCCTTGGTGGAGTAGTTAGCACATCGTGCTATGATGCCAGGGGTCCCGGGTTCGAATTCTCGCCTGGGCATGGATCTTTGTGAGTGTCCTTTCATCAATTACATCATCTAATCACTCATCCCTAACTTCGCATATTAGCCAAAAGTGACAGAAAAGCAAGGTAAAATAAAACAAACCAATCAATTGAATGTATGTGGGTGGAGATGGGCCTGCTTCAGGGTTTCCTCCCTTAATGTAATGTTCTTTGTGAGTGTTCCTTCATCAATTTCATCATATATACAGCATCACTCATCCTCTTCGCAATTAGCCAAAAGTGAGAGTGAAATATACCAGATAAGTCAGTCAGTTAAACCCACATTTGGTCCTGTAACCTCAACAGACTTTTTCTGTTAGCTGCCAGTGAATGAGTTAGAATCAAAAGGGAAAAATGTTCCATGTTGTTAATAATGTACTCTGCTTGTTTTCCACATTAAACTAGTAAAGACACATATTGCACTCTTTTGTGGCAGCACTGCAGAATTTCTCATGGTGTTTTCATGAGGTAGTTTCTATTTTTTAATGGTATTTTTTGGTAATTTTTACCATTGTGGTATTTACACAATCTACATTGTGAGGAATGAATTTTGTATTTCATTTGTGCAACTTGTATGTGTACCCATGTGTTATTTTTAGTAAAATAAAGCAACTGTTTCTGCTAAGGTTTTATTCCAGGGACAGTGTTCAACTTGTGTTGTAGAGTTTGACATGATGTAGGAGTTTGTAATGTGGTTTTGTTTTTCACCCATGTACAGTGTATGTTATCTGATAAAATAAAGTCAATATTATGTGCAGGCATCATATTCTTGGAAATCTTGACACATTGAAGCTAGTGAAAAGTGGCATGGGAAGTTCTGAAACGTTGCTGCAAAAGAAATAAAGTGCTCGTTTGAGCTTCATTATCAATATAATTTTATTTGGATCAGAACTAAAAACACTATAAACTTTCACATTCTTAGAGATACTTTCCATGGTTGTCAACACTGCTCGTGATTATGTACAGTCAGGAGAGATTGTCATTGGTGTGAAATCATTGAAACACCCCTATTCCTATGGAGCCATGGTGTTCTAGTCTGTAGGGTGTCTGCCATGTGGAGAGACAGGTTCAATTTCTAGGGTGCGTGATCTAAGGTCAGAATTTTTTCCTTGTCCCCACATAAAGTGACTCTGGGACTCACCCAGCTTCAACTAAATGGATACCTGGGGGCAAGTGGTAAAGATGGCAATAGCATGGTGCTGATCACATCACCGGCAACAAGAAAAGTAACCCCCAAGGAGTAAGAAAACTCTTTCAGTCAAAAACTCATACGATGAAAATACTATGCTCAGGAACATGCATTTAAATTACGAGAAACTTCACGATTGTCTACCATCGCACTTTCTATCATTGTCGCCGAATACATAAAGAGAAGAGAAGAGAATGCTAGTGAGAAAATGGAAGGAAGCCAAGGAAATAGAGAAAAAAGGTGAAGAAGACACAATGAACTGCAATGGGAGGCTTAAGTTACACAAAGAATGGAAGAAGGTGTTAGAAAGAGTGGAAAGGACAAGAGAGAAAGAGGAGAGGAGAAAGGAGAAAAATGAAGGAAAAAGAGCGTGAGATAAAAAGTCCAACCACATTCTATATGAAAGTAATTATGTTTAGCCTTTTAGGTGAAAGTACAGTTGGCAAGTGAAAGCCACCTGCTAGAAAGTACCTAACAACTTTCTAATAGTCTGGAGAGAGTAATGTTTGTGTATATATAATGCCCTTTTTGTGTATCTTGTTACTTTTGTACTTGATACAGAGTCTGATGAAGACCTTGCTAGAAGGTTGAAACGTTACGTTTAGTTTATTTTTTTAATAAAACAAATTACTGCCTTGGTCAGCATACTTAGTTTTTCACAAAATCAAGTATGTGCCTTGTATTTGCAACACAAGCTTAAACCTAATTCACATTTCTTTCACTGTATTAACATGCATGAAAAAATGTGATTAGAATGTATGGCTGCGCATGTGTAAACACTTCCTTGAAATAATTGTGTCCATCAGAGACAAACCGAAAGTAAATGTGGAACAAGATGGGAGAATAGATTAGAAAAGAATAAAGAGGAAAACAAGGAAAGGGAAAAGAAGTAAGAGGAAAATCGGGAGTGTAAGAAAGAGAGGGGGATTCATACGTCTTACGTACACATACATGGTCTTACATTTATACTGCCCACCCTAATCTATCACTCTTGAGCTCCTGCCCACGCGGTCGAAAATTTCTGGCGACGCCCCTGAGGTTGAGCCCGTTTACTGCCTATCTGTATATGACATCAATGAAATCTTGTTCTTGTTCCCCTTAGTTGACACCTTCACACAAGCTTGAAGCATATCCTGACCCATCCTATTTTTAAATTGTTTCATTACCATATTCATGGTGCTGAATGACCTGACTTTTCCCATGCTTCTGATAGCTTTTCGGACTTGCACCCACATTTTTGCTGGTTCTTAACCCATCCGCTTACCTAGTCGTCAAATCGACGGCCTGACTGGACGTTCGCTTCCCATACCTAGTCATCGAATCGACGGGTTCCCGATTTTCATCATGTAGTTCCTTTTTCATTCAATAGATGGCAGAGGTTGTATGATCTTTCAAATCTATGACGTGTATGTTTGTGCTGCTAAGTTTTTCATACCATTGAAGCATGTTTTGTTCAGTAATTTCTCATGTAAACAAACCTTCATTTGTTACGTCTTGCAAACATGTTGCATAAGAATGTTGTACATGATTCTGCGATTGATAAGTTGCTTTTCGATAGTGATGAAAAGGAAAATGTGGATTTTGGAAGGGGAGATGAACACGGGGGTTCATTTTGTGTTAGTGAAATTGAAGAATGTAGTGAAAGTGAGGAAGAGGTGGCTGTGGCAGGAAAAATATAAAAGGTTGAGGAATGGAAATGGAATGCAACGATGTGTGAGATCAAATTTATTAGGTGAGTTTCTAATTATCTTTCAAGTAAACTGCATATGTGCATACTTATTACTATACTTCCACTTCAATATATAAAATTTTCACGTAAATTGCTTGGATAGTTTAAACAATATTTGACATCTTGTCTTGCTGTGCAACCTTCACGGGAGATAGCCAAATTTAAATGGTATTTCATGGCAAAAAAATTGGCATTTAAATGGTAAGCGGATGGGTTAATGTCATCTTCAACACTTTGTTCGAGATGGGTCAAAAACAGTGACGTGCACTGAGGAGTAGCTAGTCTAGCAGAGATAGATCAATCAATCTCACATCTCTAATTATTTTCAAATTACAATATTTATTATCTTGAAGCCTCAGTTCATATTCAACATTTCTTTCCACGTGCTTCTTGTCCCTCGATGTGATCAGCTGGCAAGGCTGAATACCCTAGCTGGCTCTTCTTCCGCCTTACCAGATCCAGATATAGACAATCGCCCGAAGCGAAAGGGAAGATTTCTGCCTGTACTTCCCTTGCCCCCTCGCCCCCGCTCCCTTGGTTGAAAGCGCGTGGTTTCAGGTCCTCCGGTCTATCTGCTATAGGACAGATAGGGGATTGATTTCCCTTCGATTCCTTTGTAAATCCTCTAAAGAACTCAGGAAAAAATTTTCTGCAGTACTTATGTTCTCTGTATTTACACAACCTTTTAAACGTTGTACAATATTATGTATAATATGGGATGTAGTTTTATTTGTATATGAATGGGAACGTACTTGTATTATGTGCAGACAAAAATGTTATGGTTTCTTTTCTTTTTTTCAAATATGGAATACATAATGATTAAATAACAAATATTTGCTCACGCTCTCTCTCGCTCTCGTTTTAGTAGTGTTTCATTTAAATATTCTAATAATTTGGCCTCCAATAAAAAAAAATGGGTAAGTTAAACAGTCATGAATACGGATGTATTAATTTGGGCAAGAAAACGTGCATTCTAATGGTTGTTGTTGGTTTGGTTTATTTTACTTCACCTTTCTGCCACATTTGGTTATCGCGAGAATGAGGATGAGTGATGATATGATGAAATTGATGAAGGGACCTCACAAAGAACAATTCAGGCCGGGATTCGAACCCGTGACGAGCGGGCATTCTTGTTCCTATGTGTTGTACTCTGCAGTGAATAATGAAATAATTTGGAATGTAAAGTGTATCCCAGAACTAAAAAAGCCAAATGAATATGGTTGAAGAAACTACAAAAAAGTGTGTTTTGTTACCTGTTCATCCCCTCTAATAACTAACTAACTAACTCTCTAGCCTTCTTAAACCCGAAGGTTCATGGCTGCAGCAACACAGGCCTTCCATGTTTCCCTATTTTGAGCAAGTTCTATATACTCTTTTCCATCCCTACCGATTTCCCTTAGGTCCATCTCAACGTTGTCCCTCCATCTTCGTCTTGGCCTTCGTCATCCCCTCTAATATATTTAATTTTTGCCACCTTCCATCACTATTTCTAGCTGTATAGATTTAATCGCGATAAGTAGCTAATGAGCTTATGGAAGTCACGAGGGACAATCATAAACAGAGAACTCTGGACTCCTGATTTCACAGTGCCCTGCAGATGCACTGGGAGGAAATTATTTGTATTTTCTTTCTTCCTTTCTTTATCGTTGCTTTTCCATCACTTTACCTAACTTCTGCCATGACGATGAACGTTGATTAAATTAAACGGATCAAAAGTGGTTACAAAGGAACACTCATGCACAGACCAGGGCTCGAGCCCGGATCCTTCAGTAACGAGATCGTGAGATGAAGAAATTAGGGAATTCAAGGAATGCACATTTTTTTGGAAAAACGTTAATCATATGCAAATATGGTGTTTCAAAAATCCAATTGAAATTTACGTACCACTGAGTAAATACGCAGTTTGCTTTACCGATACCCAAGTATCTGAATAGTTAGAGCTTTCCACTCATCCTTGTTGTCGGTCGACCTCCGTGGGGAGTGCAAGTGGCCCCGGATCGGTACTAGGTGTAAGCACATAGTGGTTTGGATCCCACTTTAAACTGTGGGTCCAGTCCCGATTAGCTTTTATGTACATAAAGTGGACTTAAACACCAAACAACCAACCGCGGGGTAGTGGTTAGAGTAAGGTGGGGCAAAACTGCGCAGTTTGAGTTCATAATTTTATATTCAAGCTATGAAACTACAGACACACATGAAAAAAGCAATACACATTGCACTATCCCTTGCTAACTCACAGTAAATTTCCGAAAGCTGAATGAACAATATTTCTGCATGAAACAATTACAAAACCGTGACCATGCAAATGTGTAGTCTTACCCGCACCGCAGGGTAAGACTGCGATCAAGTTCGGGTAAGAATGCGCACTTTCTACAGTCACATTTGTATAAAAAGAAACACAAATCACCTAAAAAAGTTCTTCTATCATATGGGATACATTTCTCGTGGCATAGTGAATCCTGTCCTTCACTTGGGTTAGGAATCGCTAACACAAATCACAAATAAAGGTTCCTGTTTCATACGAGATGCAATTTTCATGCCACCACTCGTCACATGTCGAACACTGGATCCAATCCTCTACTGGAGGATCGCTGTACTTCTCATTACAACCTGGGCAATTGTACTCTTTCTTCTGGCGTTTTCTGCTTGCTACATCTTCATCAACAACGATGTTACGTTTCTGTTTCCCCTGAACTTTCTTCTTACTCTTTTCAGCCAACGAGGCTTCCAAGTTGACTTTGAATGGAGATCCAGTTAACACCTGAGACTGCCTTCCCTTTCGTCGGCGGTGCTGAATATGCTCTGCACGTGGAAGTGGTGAATCTGGTTAACGGAAATGTGCCCCCGTATGATCCAGTATTGTTAACCCCACTTGTTGAAGACTGCTCACCTGGAGTTGGAGCTGATACATTCTCACAGTAGAGGGAAGAAACTCGTCCTCAGTGTAGATGTCTTGATTGAAAGGGCATAATCCAGTCACTTCAAAGCCCTTCATGGCATTCCTAACTGTAGCTGCCTTCCCATATGCCTTTGTAAAAATGGATGCCACTTGGAAAACTGTGATTGGGTGACCCGGATGGTTACTCATCCACTTCTCACACTCAGATGAATAAAATGACTTCAGTGGACCAACAAATGATCTATCTAATGGCTGGGCCTTGCAAGCCACACACTTGCACCTGCAAGCCACACACTTGTGGGATAAAACTGCGCAGTCGTGCCCCGTGCTGCATTCCTGAACAAATCACGTGATGCTGCCCAGCCATTGCACAAAGCAATGGAAACTAATATGCAGGTGGGCTCGGCATTAACACAGCTTGTTCTATCCATCAACATCGTAATATTGTATACATTCACAGTGACGTAGTACTCAAAACACATAGTACCAAAATAAATAGCAAACACCCTCAAAATCTTTTCACTTGCCTCTCTCAGCACAACGAATTTCAAACGTATCTTCACCACTGTCCACAGCTAACTACCATCTTGGACGAAATAACGGTGGGGCAGTGGTGCGAACTGTGTGTGATTTTCACCTCGAAAAACCGGTGCGCAGTCTTACCCCACCTTACTCTATCACTGCACGCTATGACACCAGGAGTTCCCGACCTCGGCATGGGTGTTTTTGGTGTTTGTCTCTTCATAAATTGTATTGTACCATCTTCGCGATTAACCAAATGTGACAGTGACGCTAAGTAGCATAAATCAAATCATTGATTGATTGTTTCATTTGGTTTGTTTTACTTCGCTTTTCCTACACTTTTGGCTAATCGTCAAGATGGTACGATAAAATTGATGAAGGGTCAAACACAAATAACACCCATGCCCAGGTCGGGGTTCGAACCCGGGATCTCTGGCTTAATAGTCAAATCAACATGTTTTGGATTTTCGAAAGTGGGTGGGATTAACGTGTGCTTCTTTTCATTAGTCCTTCCTAATTTTGCAATCCTTTCCTATATTTGACGTTCTATTTTTAGGAATACTGGGCCCTAAAGGAGGGGAGGGGGATTATGACCCACACCAACCTCCCTTGGGCAAGCCACTGATTGCTTCCCCAAGTGTCGACATCACCGCACGTCACTGGTCAGAAATAATACTCTCTTCGTAGAAATTTCTGCGAAAAATGTAGGCTCGACATCAAAGTCTAAAGTGTTTCAAAGGCAACAGATCCCGTTGCAGTAGCACTTACAGACATCATTCTGCACAGGTAAAACAGTAGCAGCGAAAAATCAGGCGAAGCCAGGTCAGCTTGGTAGCTCAGTGGTAGAGCAATGGCATGGTATGCCAAGAGCCCTAGTCGAGCATGCATTTTATGCTGAAATTTCTATGAAGAGTCTTCAATATGCAGTCTTTTCTTAAAAAAAGGATACAGTCTTTGGCTAAGATATTGTATTTCTGTAACACTAACACAGTAACATTTCTTCCCATACAACTGCACAAGCAAGTCATCTTCATTCCGCAGCAAAATGTTCACTGACTATCCATTAAAACAACAGTTTACACTATACCAGCCCTACTGCTCTACACATGTCCATTGTTGAGTCTCAATGAAATTGAATTTTATTATATATTACTAGCATCAGTTATCAAAATGAACTATAATTTAAATTGTTTTGAATGTACAATATATAGAATGTCTCCAATTCCTTTCCTACTTCTTATACTCACTAAATATGCAGCCCTGGTAATGTATCTGGAGTTAAGGTTTGGGGGTCATGTGTAAAAATTGTACACTTACGTCTCTATATATATAGTTTTTCTTGTATGTACGCATTGCTTGCATTGCAGAATTATTTCTCTGTAGTTTACAGTTATTACAAGCATAAGAAAACAGTTTTTCATTGTGAAGTTTCAGGAGAACACACACTCCCTTCATCAAACATATGTCCAAATTGTGTTCGTGCCATCTTATTGCCATTTTCCTTGCTGTTTGTCCTACATAATCCTTTGATCATGAACAACTTATATTATGTACTCCTGTGGTTTCCACATCTGGTAGAGAGTTTCTCATTTTGAATTCATTAAATGTACATTCCAAACTTCTTGGTGATCTAAAAACAATTTTGAAATTAAAACTTCTAAAATTTTGGCAATTTTATGTGAGAATCCCTTGTGGAATGGAATGCACACACATTTCTTTTCAACAGATTTTTCATCTTTGTCTGCATTTCTCTTTTCCTTTAGTTTTCTTGCGACTTGTTTTTTTGATTTGGTTCATTCTGTTAGTGTGAAAGCCATTTTCTTTTGCTATATTAAAAAGCCTTTCTTCATTTTTGATATTTGAAACGTCACAATGAAAAACTGTTTTCTTATGCTTGTAATAACCGTAAACTACAGGAAAATAATGTTTCTATATATGTTGCAAAATTACGTTCCTCATTACCGCAATCATTCTCCACACATAAACATAACAACAATGTTTGATGATATGAACAAGTGACGTTCGGCATTCGTTGGGCTGTCTACAGCGTTGCCACATTGTTCCTTCGTTACTTGCAGAGCATTAGTTGCTGCTTCATGAGAATGACGAGGTAGAAGAGCATGTGGAATGCGGACTTTGATTAGAGTTAGGTTTGGCAATAGTGTTCGAGCATTCTTCTAGAAAAATGGCATCTTGCGCAGTGAGAAAGCTAGTGTTACAAAACTTATATTTTGTTACAATATGTGGCATGAGTTTACAATACCGGACCACTCTCTAATTTCTATGAAATTTCTCATACTCACTAATTGAGACGAACTAATCACTAATCTGCATCTAATAATTGACAGTCAAGCATGGAAATTGTAAAATAACCTGTAGAAGTTGTAGAATAACCTTGTTAAATACCACGATGATTGTCCATACAAAGCAATTGAGAACAATGTTTCTTTCGCAATTCGCTACGACCTTTCTTGTCACAACTTTTTTTCCTACCTTGTGTTCTGATGTCAGACGAGGAATGCCTACGAGGGTAGGTTAGGTACCATTAGCATAAATATAATGAATCATTATTATTTACGCTAAGAGAACTAAACACAATAAAATTAAGATTCGTGATTAGGAGGTCTCAATTAGTGAGTAGGCGAAATTTCATAGAAATTGGAGAGTGGTCCGGTATTGTAAACTTGTTCCAATTTACCATTTTAACTACGAAAATGGTTCGTGGGGTTATCCGTGCATAGTTCGTGGGGTTACCCTTGAATTTTTACACGCGTCCGCAGCATTTTAACAACATTCATGATTAGAAGGCCAAATTTAGTTAGTATACCAAATATTAACGTAATAAGAGACATTCTCTATATTGTACATTCGCTCCAAAAAAAATTAAACCTAAAAATGGGTATTCCTTACCACGTGCCATCATTTGCGTGAGTACAGCTGCGAGTAAGGTAAGGTAGATAATTCGTGTTCACTCGCTCCGACGTTTGAACGGAAAATACAATTTGTCCGCATCTCCCGTATCGCACAACACTGGAGCAACTTTGCATTCTGACGTCACGGGAAACTCTTTTTGTTAGGATAATGCCTAAGTTGTT